>NC_089221.1:58700211-59900211 GCF_963924675.1 Phocoena phocoena | reverse complement strand
TCAAACTTATTTTACATGCCTCCTCAGTAATCTTCTTGTTTTCCTTTAGTTTAACTATATGAATATAAAAGAGTTATTTTGAGGGCAGGCTAACAAGATGATAACAAAATCGTAAAAATAGTGCCCAGTGTTAATTTTCATTCTTGTTTCTAGTGCCTTCTTTTCACCCACCCTAAACAGTGTACCCTTCTAGCTCTGGGATCTTTCTTTTTAAGACCTGGATGAAAGAGTGGCAGGGAGGAAACACAGGGCCTCTCCTCTAGCCGTTTCCTCTTCTCTTAGATCTTTGCATGGCTGGCCCCTTCAGGTCTCTGCCTCTGGAGAACCGCTGCCAACCCCATCTCTTACCCCCCAAGTCAACATCTATGCGCCCCCACTCTGCCTTACTTTCTCCATTTGTTTATTTGGTTACTTTTTATTTCCCACACTACTCTGCAAACTCCATGAAGGCAGGACTTTGTCTTGTTTACTGCTATTATCCCCAGTGCCTAGAACAGTGCCTAATGCAAAGTACTCAGTACTGAATGAATGAATCATTTACGAATCTGGAAAAGAGAAGAAATACAGGTAGTTCATGAAGGCTTTCAACGAATCGTTAAGTCTACTTGCTTTAAAGGGTGAGTTCTGCAGTATGAGCCATCTTTCTCACCCCCACAATCTGATCACCAATATTCTTACGTTCTGAACAAAGAACAAAGCAGGTACAGAAAAGAAAGCACCCATCATTCCTCTTATCCCTCTA
Source organism: Phocoena phocoena (assembly GCF_963924675.1). Classification (NCBI taxonomy): domain Eukaryota; kingdom Metazoa; phylum Chordata; class Mammalia; order Artiodactyla; family Phocoenidae; genus Phocoena; species Phocoena phocoena. The sequence goes on along the minus strand of NC_089221.1, from coordinate 59,899,469 downwards.
TCCAAATGTTGTAGCCAACAACCTAGGAGTGATTTTTTATTCCTCTTTTCCTTTTCTCTCACATCCAATCTTTTGACTCTATTCAAAAATTATATTCTGAATTGAGCTAGCCTAAAAGAAATTTAAAACATGTTATCCTTGTAGTCTCTATCTCAATGGTGAAAACTGTTATTTCAGCAAATGCTAAAAAAAAGCAGACTAATTATAAATACAGATACCTTGCCAGCTGTGTTGAACCTAGACCCAGGGAAATATGAAGGAAATAATGCCAAGATGTTTCAGAGAAAAGGAGAGAAAGTAATGCCCTCTGTTGGTATAGTTCTGTACAAGTAATAATTCCAAGGGCCTTCAACATTTTCTCTGTAACTTTTCCTATCCCAGAAACCTAGAAAAGAATCAACTTATCATTAATACATTTTGAAATTAAGATAAGAAGTGATATTATAATCTCATCATATATTTTATAACTAATAAAAGGTATAAATAATGTGCCTAGTTTCAAAAGTCACACAAGAGAACGGCTTTAGTACTTTTTGGCTATATTTCCTAAACTAGTGTTCCATGAAAATTAAAAATTTTAAATTTCATGGAATTTTTAAAAAGCATTTAAAAAAGAGTTCTGTGGTCATATAAACTTGGGGAATGGTAGGATAAACAACTTTTTATTCCCTTTTAATTTTTTAAAACTGAAGTATAGTTGACGTACATTATATTAGTTTCAGGTGTACAACACAGTGATTCAACATTTATATACATTATGAATCAATTACCACAATAAGTCTAGTAATCATCTGTCACCATACAAAGTTATTATAATATTACTGACTATAGTCTCTATACTGTACATTACATCCCATGACTTTTTTTTTATAACTCCAAGTTTGTACCTCTTAATCTTCTTTACCTATTTTGCCCAACTCCCCACCCCCTCCCCTCTGGAAACCACCAGTTTGTTCTCTGTAACAATCAGTCTGTTTCTAGGATAAACAAACTTTAAATGAACTTTTTTACTGTAAGAGTTATGAATCTTCAATAAATTAATATCTCTTGTGACCCACCAAGGGTGGTACATTCCAAAGTTCTTTGACCCCAGAACGTTTTTTAACAGAACACCCATTCATACCTTAAAAATACATTGGAAAACACTGCTTTATAGCTATATCTTATATATACTAAGCTATTCAGTAGTCATTATACATTATATATCTTGATATAGACTTTCTTCTGAGTGTTGAAAATGTTTATTTAGATTCACTAATATACATTATGCTGAGTCAGGAAAGCAAGCCCTAGAACATCAAATAGTGTATAGTACAATTATTATTTTTTAAAAAGCATATATATACAGAATAATCTAGAAGCTGTAAAAAATAATAAAATATACCCTTTCTATAATCCCTGAGGAATCATTTTACCATTTTAAAGATGGTAAAGTATTTGGGTTTTTTTTTTCTGGTCAAAAACAATTAAAATTCTAAATCTTTTCAACAAACTTTTCAACAGACAAGCTTCCTAAACCTCACTTTTAGGATTTCATAGAAAGATTTCTTCAAGTCCTAATTAAATCATCCATTATCATTCTTGCTTGTTAGCTATCATTTTAAAAAGTTTCTGAAAGAATGATTACTATCATCCTAAATAGTATTTCTTCAGAACACCGAGTATATATATAGATGACAAATTTTGCATAAAATTTCACCTTTCTAATGGGTAAGTCCTTGATGAAGTCCATCACAGCTTGTCTATTAGGGAGAATTTGGTATTGTCCATTTGGTTTATTCTTATCACTGCATACTTTCGCTAACATTGTATTTGGTGCAATGCCTTAAAAGAAGAACACTCTGATGACTCAAAGAACATGATATGTATGATTTTAAAATATGTGATAACAACACAGAAAAAAAATTAAATGCAAAAATCTGAAATGTGGAATGCTACTTTAAAAATAACATTTGATTACTATCTATTTCCCCAGGGCTTGCTATGGTTTTAGGAAAAGGAATTGTATTAGTTATTGTGGCAGCAGAAATGAGGAATATTTAAATCTCCATGGTATTTTAAAGTCTAAGAGTAATTTCTGAGTTTAAGTGATATTATTAGTTTACTTACTGTATTTAGTAGGAATATAGGGCTGTCTTACAGAAAAGATGGAGAATATAATTTAGGATGGATGTTTACTCTTTGAAAAGGTCTTCTGTATAGATTATCCACATAAAGAAAAAAAAAAATCAAAGATTCTGTTTCCAGTATATTTAAAACAATGATAATGAAATGCATGTATCCTTTTTATGCTACTCACAAAGCAAATTACCCCTTTTCAGAGAGGTGTTTTATAATTTCTAGGTGTCTTAATGATTAAGATAACTTGAAATAGGCATATTCAACTATGATCATCAAATAGTTCAATTTTTATACACATTTTTCTAAAATTTATTACTTATTCTCATGCTTTGGCATAGGAAGAAAAGACTAACCCAATCATAATATGGCTTTCTTAAGATAATCTAGAGTCCTCCTGAATATCAGTTTCTATGCTAAGACACAGTGATACCCTCATGAGTTATTGGCATATGTAAAGCTCTTTTTCCCTTCACCAGATGATCCTAGATTGCTATGTTGCTAGTTGGTGTTTTTTCCTGTCTCATCCATATTTTGTGTGGACATCTGTGGTCTCTCTTGCACTGTAAGTCTTCAAAGGGAAAACAAAGTATTATGTCCAAAACCAATTAAAATATATTTTGTGTTTCAAAAAAGATAGCTACATGAGATTTATGATAGGTTTTTGCTTTGGACACATGGGTTTTTGTGCTTAATTCCAATTTACCTATAGGTTCACAGTATTCTGAATAGGTATATTGTCAGAAGTTAATAAAAAAAACAGCTAAGTAAAATGTTATTCTACACTTTATAGTGAGAAACTACTAATATTACACTATGTTAGCTAGTCTGAAAATTATAACTATTGGAACCATCAATATCCTTTTAAGTACCTGCACTGGCTGTCAGTGTAGTTTTTTGCTCGATTCTGAAACGCATTTCCTTTACCACTTCCTCAGCTGATGTTCCAAAAACAATTGAGTTTTGGAGTATTTGAAGATTATTCAGTTCTTCAAAGTTCACTTGGAAAGGATTTCCTGGGGACTGCAAATCAGGAGGACTATCTTCAAAAAGTAGAGGAGAGATGGATCGTTCTTGCTCACGCAGTTTATTAACTTCCTTTCCTGGTTTATCTAAATTATAAACAGCAACAGTAATTCATCTTCATTTTAAAAAGTACATACTTCATAAATTAGGTTTTCCTACAGTCTTTCTAAAGACACAACAAATCTAGTTTAGTTTGCTTTCTAAGAACCAAGGTCAGAAACGTTAGCATTTATATTTTTAACTGTTTACCAAAGAAAACACTGATTCTAAGTTTTTCTTAAAAGGAATATTATCCATTTCCATTGTATACATTTTAAAACGAAATATCTTATGTAAATCTCACTAATTTTTGTACTGAAATTAATTGAAACCCAGAATTGGAATTAGATTCACAGTACTTTTTTCTCAAAAAGATGAAAGGTTTTTTTCCTTTACTCATCTCTAGAGGAAAAAAAGAACCTTCTTAAATTAGAATTTAGGAATAAGGAAAAAGGTGTTAAGCAACACAGAGCAATTATGCCTGAAAGATAAATTTGCTTTTGGAGGGGGAAAAAAGCCTAAAAAATTTTTTCATTCAAGGAAGAACTTTTCAAATGTTAAATAATCTGAATTTTCTTCTCTCAAATGCTGATTTTAATTTTGACTTGTTTGTTTATAAAGTATCACTTTTACTAAGAGCACATCTGAAATCAATAGCAATTACTTCTGGAAGTCATATTTCTTTAAATATATAAATTCTTAAGGTCTAATCAGATTAACCATGGTCCAAGTTTAAGAGCGAGAAGCCTTCGTTATTATCAAAAGGCAGTAAACTAATATTAATATTAAAAAGTAAAGTAAAAAAACTAATCTGGTTATTATCTCATTTTAGTTGCATTTTTCATAAATGAACTGTGAAATACACTTACATCTATACAGATACTAAAAATGTCCTTATGAACAAATCCATTGAAGACTTTACTTTCCGGGCTTAATGGAGGAGAAATCAGTTGAAGTGTAAAATTGATAAAAACTAAGATTAACAACAGAGCTTTCTCATCCATTTCATAATTTTATTACATATAAATGTTTTCCAAATTAAGGTAAATACAGATGCAAAAATTAAATTTCTAGTTTCAAGACACATATACTTAAAAAATGAAGATGGCCTTTTCAAGAGATTTTATAAAGATAATATAAATAAAATGACAGACACCTAATTAGTTTCAAATTTTTAAGTATGCAATATGAATTAAGTTACAGACAGGTATTTTCCAAACCTGAATTCCCAGGCCATATACAAAACAAGCCTTATTTTCAAACTTACACTAGCTGTTATTTATGTACTTTAGTTCCTTTCATTTTCCATTATCTGGTTTTAAAATGCAGAGCAATTCAGGGGGATTAAGACTAAGGCACAGCTGAAATGGTATTTACCTGGACCCTCTTGTTCCCAACTAGATGTGTGAAAGTCAAGGTAAAGAGCTACGGAAAACCTGCAGGCCACGTAAGGCACGTTCACAACCTCCTTCGGCAGTTCCTTATGCCGTGTTTTGTACCTCATGCTTCTATCACACTGCCCTCAGGGGAGCCACTGATCGCAGGACACTACAGCAGAAAGCAAAGCATGCTGTTTTCAGGCTCATTGTTTAGAGCCGCTGCTGAATGGTGTAGTTATCGTTTCAATCTGTCTACTTCTCTGCGAGGCCTGGCTATGCAACCAACCGCTGAAGTGGTTTCTTATTTGCTTTCTGAAAGAAATATCTTTATAAGCCTCATAACTGAGGTGATCAGCATATAAAAGTAAGGTTTCTTATAATTTGAAACAGTAGGATTAAGATCCCATCTGGATGGCAAGTGCTAAAAAGTATACAGTACAGTATTTTAGTTTTTTACGTTGCCTGGCACCATCTAGATTTATGAGAGAATAAACATAAAATAATAATTATTATTATTTTATTTCTTTACAGACTGTGCCTTTTAGAAAAGGGGCAAACAGCAGAAAAATCCCTTGGACTTTAGAGGAAGGTATATCAACCACCTGCCACGACTCCAACTCACTGTTGACAGCTTCTCTGGGCATAATGTGAAATCAGACATGCCTGAAAGTCCAGCCGACAGGGACTTATATATGAAAAAAAAAAAGTTAAACTATTTAAATTGCTTAAGAATATGAAATACATGAAGAGGAAAGTACATAAATAAATGTTAAAAGCAACGATATTAAAAATTCACATCCTCATAATAAGTGTGGACATATAGTAAATGAAAAGAACATTAGTAGAGAATGAAAACATTTACCTTAGTCCCAATATAATTTTTTTATAACATATTGTGAAAGTAGTTATTATAGGACACCCTCAGGGGATGCTTTGACATAACTATTTAATGGCTCCCCTCCTTTCTCCTGTGAAAAGTAAGGAACTAACAAAATAAGATTTTAAGCAAAGTGACATTAGACTTTTTTTTTTTTTTTTGCGGTACGCGGGCCTCTCACTGTTGCGGAGTACAGGCTCCGGACGCGCAGGCTCAGCCGCTCTGCGGCATGCGGGATCCTCCCAGACCGGGGCACGAACCCGTGTCCCCTGCACCGGCAGGCAGACTCTCAACCACTGTGCCACCAGGGAAGCCCGACATTAGACTTTGTGTGTCACTCCCTCAAACAATAAAGTTATACTAAGAGCAAAAAACCTTTTGCTCCAAGCCTCTGTGTCCAGAAGTTATGTTTGTTTATTGTTTAATGTTTCTCTTAAAGAGAGAGACCTACGCCATTAGAGCTCTAAGTAAGGTAATAAAATTATGATTCAATGTCCATACTAAATTTGCTCCAAAGATGTGAGCCCCAAACAATGGTAAAGTTAGAATTTTATGGCATTGAGGATCTACCATTTTTGCTTCAGGGAAAGTTACAAAGAGCTTCCCCACCACAGCTTGTCCCCTCTGAAGCACTTAATGAGTTGTACACATAAAACATGGCTATGGGTTTTGAGCAAACCCTCTATTTCTACCTTTTCATCCAGGTGAACTTTGCTCAGGGGTCCAGGGCAGTGCTGGCATTTGAAGTAATCACACCTCTGACAGAGGACTGAAAACAGTACATGTATTATCTGCATGATTTTTGGCATTGTTTTGGGTAGGTAATAAGGGGCTCATTTGAAAAAAACCTTGGGGTCATAAACTTGTTTCATTATATATAAAAAGAATCAAAATAAGATCTAAGGCCAAGAAGGGAGTTGGGGAGTCATTAATTTCGGCAAGGTTAAGAACAGCAATCACTGTATAAACAGATTATAGAAAATTTGGGAAATAAAGAAAAAAAACCCATCCAATATTTTGATATGTTCGAGGCTAATTAAAAAAGAATCTATTTTCTATTAACAGCTACATAAAAAGGCCACTATAAACAAAGAACCTCCTCAGATTCAAGGCAATCCAACCCCTGGTTAGTTGTATCTTACGGAAAAAACTGCTATGAAATTACTTTGTTTAGGGACTCCGCACACTCTTAAAGTCTCGAGATTTAACAATCTCATTTGATTTAAAAGTGGCATTCCACATATTTATCTCAGAAAACCCACTTGGTTGTGCCGTGCAGCTTGTGGGATCTTAGTTCCCCAACCAGGGATCAAGTCCGTGCCCCCTGCAGTGGAAAGTGTGGAGTCCTAACCACTGGACCACCAGGGAATTCCCTGATTTTTAATTTTTAATACTTTTTCATAATAAAGCTATATTTAGTCCTGCACCTATGCATCCTAATGAGTTAACTGGTTAATTCAAAGGATTTTTTGTTTGTTTTTAGTCTGAGTATTCTAATAAATTGCTTACCATTTTCTAGAGAGTTCCCTGTTTTGATGAAATACTTCCTTTTGTCCTCAGGCCAATTTTGTCTTTCCTCTAAATGCTTTGTTATATTCACGTAGGCTTCATCAAGACTCATGGCCATAAAATTGGGATCATAATCAGCAAGTATTTCCTTAACCTTCAAAAGGAACAAAATGGTTTAATTTTGCTGCCAAAGTAAAACGTGCCACATACAGCTGATAAGAAACATTAATAGTCTTACTTTGCAACTATAGTAAGGATTCTATAATCAATAGCTCATGGATTTAGAGAATAAATAATTTACTGCTAGGGCAAGTTTGTCCAAATTCTCTTTTGTATTAAAGTAGATCACAAAGGCAGAAGACCATGAAATAGCTTCATTTGATTTAGTCTCTATTTAGCCACCTATATCTATATATAATAAGTGATTCAAATAAACAACGACCTCATTCTGATAGGCCCAGAAAACATGGTTAAGCAACATAATTTTAGGTGGCAAGTCAAAAGCAGAAGTGGGAACAATAGGATCCTGCTCTCCCATACCTTTTACTATTGTTTTTGTTCTTCTTTTTCTTAGGTAAGAAGTGGATTTATTTATTTAGTTAGTTATTTTTAAATTTTATTTACTTATTTATTTATTTTTGGACCGCGTTGGGTCTTCATTGCTGGGCGCGGGCTTTCTCCAGTCGTGGTGAGCGGGGGCACTCTTCGTTGTGGTGTGCAGGCTTCTCATTGCGGTGGCTTCTCTTGTTGCAGAGCACGGGCTCTAGGCTTGCAGGCTTCAGTAGCTGTGGCGCATGGGCTCAGCAGTTGTGGCTCGTGGGCTCTAGAGCACAGGCTCAGTAGTTGTGGTGCACGGGCTTAGTTGCTCCGCAGCATGTGGAATTGAACCCATGTCCCCTGCACTGGCAGGCAGATTCTTAACCACTGCGCCACTAGGGAAGTCCCCAAGTCAACTTGTTTAGAGAGAGACACACTCCACAGCCAGAGCGCGGGCCATTTCAGAAGGTGAGAGCGGCCTTGGGAGAAACACACTCCACAGACAGAGTGTGGGTCATTTCAGAAGGTGAGAAAGGCCCGTTTTTGTTCATTTTAAAAAGGAATAATCTTACATGAAGGTATTATGTTGCTTTAGAAAGTAGTTCTACTCCAATTAATTATAAAATGTCCATAAAACTTCACTCAGTACACACACTAATGCATGTATCCATTCAGAAAACAAAAATCAGGATTTAGAATGGAAAAGATGACAAAATCTGTAGTGTAAGTCTGTGTCTATATTAAATGATGGGGAAAAGTCTGGAGTTGCATCTTGGGATAAAAGAAATATGTAAAGAGATCAGAATCTCTGCATGATTCCAGAAATGCCTTTTATATAAGATAGTTTTATTATATGAAAGTTTTTTTTAACCACTTAAGTATTAGCTGAAGTTAGAGGAACTGGTTGCCAAAATAATATGTATATTAGAAAAACATACTTGCTGAATTATGTTATGTTTCACCTAGTGTTTAAAAGCTGTCTGCCTTATCATGAGAAAATTTTTTTTGATGCCTTATAAAAAGAAAGCATTTTAGCTTAATATAATTATGAACAGCTGAGTCAAGGGTAATTTTAGAAAATGGTGGCATAAAACTTGGCCAAGCTTTACTCAGAGAGTACCTTAATTAGCTTTGTTCTTGTAGAAGAAACCAATTCTACAATGTGCTCAAATGGAATCTTTCTAGTGAAAATGAAACTCTGGAATGTCTGTAGTTGGCAGCCAACTAAGATTACTCTGAATGAGAAGTACTCTCTGGAGACAATGAACACTCACTAACTTCCTTTACACAGGATACTGCTTTAAGAACAAAAATAGACTCCAGTAAAAATCAAGCACTTAGGCTTGGAGAGCAGTTAAAGCTATTCCATTCTTTTTGGATAAAACGAAAATGCCTTTTTCTTACACGTTTAAACCAAGCCATAAATATTAATGCATTTATAATCAGTGAATTTGCACTGTAGTTCATTTACAGATAAGAATCCATTTGTCATCTGCAAATAAACTAGTTAGATCCTGATTGAATTTGAAGAAAGATTTCTCCATCTTATGTAAATAACTAAAGAGAACTAAAAGCAATTTAGTTCTCATTGTCATACTGTCAGAAGTTTTACTGAGTTAAAGTAGAAGTTAAAAAAACTCTTACAAAGTCTTTGGAGGATTTTCAAACTTATTAAAAGCTCATAATATGATATACAGAATGCCAACAAACACATGAAAGAATGCTCAACATCATTAATCATTAGAGAAATGCAAATCAAAACTACAATGAGATATCATCTCACACCAGTCAGAATGGCCATCATCAAAAAATCTATAAATAATAAATGCTGGAGAGGGTGTGGAGAAAAGGGGACACTCTTGCACTGCTGGTGGGAATGTGAATTGGTTCAGCCACTATGGAGAACAGTATGGAGGTTCCTTAAAAAACTACAAATAGAATTACCATATGACCCAGCAATCCCACTACTGGGCATATACCCTGAGAAAACCAAAATTCAAAGAGTCATGTACCAAAATGTTCACTGCAGCTCTATTTACAATAGCCCGGAGATGGAAACAACCTAAGCGCCCATCATCGGATGAATGGATAAAGAAGATGTGGCACATATACACAATGGAATATTACTCAGCCTTAAAAAGAAATGAAATTGAGCTATTTGTAATGAGATGGATAGACCTAGAGTCTGTCATACAGAGTGAAGTACGTCAGAAAGAAAAAGACAAATACCGTATGCTAACACATATATATGGAATTTAAGGGAAAAAAAATGTCATGAAGAACCTAGGGGTAAGACAGGAATAAAGACGCAGACCTACTGGAGAACGGACTTGAGGATATGGGGAGGGGGAAGGGTGAGTTTTGACAGGGCAAGAGAGAGTCATGGACATATACACACTAACAAACGTAGTAAGGTAGATAGCTGGGGGGAAGCAGCCGCAAGGCACAGGGATATTTGCTCGGTGCTTTGTGACAGCCTGGAGGGGTGGGATGGGGAGAGTGGGAAGGAGGGAGACGCAAGAGGGAAGACATATGGGAACATATGTATATGTATAGCTGATTCACTTTGTTATAAAGCAGAAACTAACACACCATTGTAAAGCAATTATACCCCAATAAAGATGTTTTAAAAAAAAAAGCTCATAATATTTATGGTTGGCATTTTATCTCTACTTAAGAATACAGTAAAACAGATAAGCAGTAACCTGTGTGAACCTGCTTCCCCTTCCCCACCACCTCTGCAGATGTAGGCACAAAAGCACTTGCTCTCACAGGCTGTTTTTCAAAGAATTTTTTAAAACTTAAAAAAAACTGGGGGTGGAGTATCATTTTGATTTGGGGGAGGTTTCACTGCTAGGGGAAATGTGGAATACAAACAAGAAGAGCGAATCTAAAGACAATTTACGAGACTAAATGGTAATAAGTGGGAGGCCAGAGTTTTTAAGTGTTTCAATCCAGACGGTAGGCTTTAACGCACTGCATTTTGCCACAGTAGTCTAAAAATGTTTGAGGTCATATACTAAAATTTCAATTTATGACTGAAGTTTTAGCAGTGCCATGATAGTCCAGCTGTTACCACAATTAGAGAAAAGGGCAGTTTTTCATATATGACAGTTTAGGCAATTTTAGTGAATCATCAAATCTTTATTTTTCAGAGAACCTTTTCAAAGCAATAGATTATTCCCCTTTTTCTTTGATTACACCCTCTGGATCTTAAATGCTCATAAGCACCTGCCCTAGATTATGGGGCAAGGAGAGAAGCTAATCAAAATAAGTTAATTTTGTTACTGTTTAAAAACACTGATAAAAAATTTATTCAGAAAAGAGCTTGGAATTAATGACTTGGAATTAATTCTGTAGGTTATAAATAGAAGGTGATTCTAGAAGAAAATGTACATTGCACATTAACAGAAAAATAGCTAAAGTTAATTTAGGTTATAATTAAGGCAATTCAGAGTTTTCTGGGGAGATAAGAGTTTTCTATGCAGACAGAAAAACACATGGAAAAGCAAAGAACTGGGAAATAGAAGAGTGTATTCTGGACACACATGCAGCTCAGTATTTGACATATAAGCTGAGGAAGTGGTAGAAGGGAGACTTAAAGGGATAAGCTAAGGCGAAATTCTGATGTGCTACAGTATTTGGACTTGACTCTGTAGATGATAGGAAATCAGCAGAAGGCTATAAGTAGGGGTGAGACATCAGACTTACCTCTCTACTCACAGCTCGGTATTTGTCAAAGTTTGGTGGCACTATAATAAGTTGTGGGCAGAGTCTTTTTGCAATGAATCCTGGCATGGCTGCACGAACACCAAATCTCCTTGCGTGGTAATTCGAAGTAGACTGAAAGAAAATGGACCACGTGGGGAAAATATTCAAACCTAAATGGACATATTGATCCATGCTTTCAAAAGAAACATTACTGATGTGCATTTTCAATTCAAGGACATTTCTTTTATAGGCCATTGTCTCAAATCAAGCTTTGATTTTATCCTGTTATGGTATAACACCATGACCCTCTCCCATTGCTGTACCATATTTATAACGTGACGTGAGGTAATAAGCAAGACTGTGCTAATAAAAAGGTTCTCTTACATTTCCAGTAACTAAACTTCATTGGATTTAATGCATACCTGTAATATAGTATATATAAAAGTTTAGATGATAGTGGGTGATGTTACATTAAAGTAATAATATAGTAGTAGTCAAGTAATAGTTATAAAGCAATATAGTACAAATAGTATAGAAGTTACAAAAAGTAATAGTATGCAAAGTAATGGTATAGTATAATAGTATGGATTTGGAATTTTGTAAATTTTTGATCTAGAAAAAAACAAAACAAAGTTCTAATATATGGTCAGTTAAATCAAGTCTCAAACATGAAGTGATTAAAGCATAAAAGAACTTTAAAAATTAAGCTTTATTTCTTAATGCTTGAATATCTTTTTTGGTGAAAACATTTTGACTACGAGATGGTACTAAACAATTATGAGAGTGTTGCAGCAAAAATAGAAATGAGACTTTTGTTTTCTGATAAACAAGGAAAATAAGGAAACAATGAATAGGCTGGGGAAACAACATAAACAGTACTGAAAGAGTTAAGCAATCTTGGTTATTCTTTTTTTTTTTTTTTTGCGGTACGCGGGCCTCTCACTGTTGTGGCCTCTCCCATTGCGGAGCACAGGCTCCGGACGCGCAGGCTCAGCGGCCATAGCCGCTCCGCGGGATGCGGGATCTTCCCGGACCGGGGCACGACCCCGTGTCCCCTGCATCGGCAGGCGGACTCTCAACCACTGCGCCACCGGGGAAGCCCAATCTTGGTTATTCTTTAGCTGTTACTACTAACAAACACTTGTAGCTAGACTTGTCCTTCACAAAGCTGATTACTCTCTGACTCCATACAAATTACCCTTTGCACCTGGCACTTCTTCTCCCCCTACACTCCCTTGTAGCACTCTTCATTTCAGAAAGAAGGTCACGGGCCGATGATCACTGTCACCAGACCCAGTTGCTGAGCCTCCTGATGCCAGCTTTGGCCATGAATTTGCAGAAGGAAAGAAATGCAAGACCTTCATTACTCTGAGCCTTATCACCTACCCTAGACCACGAGCCCCAGGCTATACAAACTTCCCCTATTACCCAGGGAAGGGGCACAGCTCTTGAGGTGCTACCCTGCTGTTACCCGCTTTGCCTGGCAAAAGGAATAAAGCTACTCTTTTCTACTTCCTCCAAACCCTGTCTCCGTATTTTTTATTCGGCATTGGTGGACAGGGAGCCAAAATTTTGTCATCGGGAGTAAAAAGAACATTACTTATTAAATCCTGTTGATGAAGATACCTGACAACAATCCAGATTAATGTGGCAGGCCATAGTACCATTTAAAAAAAACTAATCACAAATGGAATCTTTGGAATCTCAACTGAAAATTCAAAGAAAGCAAACAAAATCTACCAAATGAAAGCATTATTTCAGAATGATAATATAAATTTGCCATTAATGGTTTTCAAATGGTGTTTAAGAAATCTTGATAGTATTCAAAACTATGCTAATCCTTGGTCAATATTCTGGACTAGAAAGTGCAGACAGCACTTGAAGGACAAACCAATGCTTTAAATATAAATAAATCTAATGGAACTGATATAAAAGCTAGATCTACAGTAGAGTACAAACACAACTTTAGATGTCACTTCCTTTAACTTTTAGGTTTGTGGGGGATTATGAATCACAGCCACAACCTTTTACAGTTCCTCCTGTCAAAAGGTGGGTTCTGGTTCCTCATACCAAGAGACTTGGTTGTGACTTGTTTTGACCAAAAGTGACATTATGCGAGTCCTGAAACCTAGGCATTAAAAAGTCTGCAGCTTCTGGAGAGATTGGTTCAAGATGGTGGAGTAGAAGGACGTGCGCTCACTCCTTATTGCAAGAGCACTGGAATCACAACTAACTGCTGAACAACCATCAACAGGAAGACACTGGAACTCACCAAAAAAGGTACCCCACATCCAAAGACAAAGGAGAAGCTGCAATGAGACAGTAGGAGGGGCACAATTACAATAAAATCAAATCCCATAACCGCTGGGTGGGTGACTCACAAACTGGAGAACAATTATACCACAGAAGTCCACCCACTGGAGCGAAGCTTCTGAGCCCCACATCAGGCTTCGCAACTGCGGGGGGGGGGGGGGGCCAGCAACAGAAGGAGGAATTCGAAGGCTATCGGGATTTGACTGCAGTACTTCTACAGGACCAGGGGAAACAGAGACTCCACTCTTGGAGGGTACACACTAAGTAGTGTGTGCATCAGGACGCAGGGGGAAAGAGCAGTGACCCCACAGGAGACTGAACCAGAACTACCTGCTAGTGTTGGAGGGTCTCCTGCAGAGGCAGGGGGTGGCTGTGGCTCACTGTGGGGACAAGGGCACTGGCAGAAGAAGTTCTGGGAAGTACTCCTTGGCGTGAGCCCTCCCAGAGTCCGCCATTAGCCCCACCAAAGAGCCTGTAGGCTCCAGTCCTGGGTCGCCTCAGGCCAAACAAATTACAGAATCGTGAGCATAAATGGGTGTCCAGTAAGTACTGAAGGGGTTCATATACATAATTTCACATAAATATATGGTGATATATATTCTTAATAAAATTAAATATATTTTTTTCAAATATTAGTTGATGATTTGTAGGAGAGGAGAGTATCCTTTCCTACAAACACTACTTTGGAACCAGGATTGTTAGTTGCCTGCATACTTGTGGGAGCAGAGATAATGAACAGATTACAGTTTTATAATAAAATAACTCGGGAATCAGGTTAATAGTTATCTAAGGCATTGAAAGGAGTAGAACAGGAAAGAACCTTCCTTATTTCTTTTGTATTTTTTTAATACTAAAACCCATATACTCCAGTTGCTGTTTCTAATTCCCAACACATCTTTAGCTACACACAGCTATCCTGGTCACCTTTACCTTCTACGGTGAGGGTGGCAATAGGAAAAGCAACATAGTCACAGAAGTGCAAAGGTTTCAATTCATGGAAAAAACCACATAATTACAGTACTTACATTAATGAAACATTTTACTCCAAAACTGGTGTTGGCAAACTTTTTCTGTAAAGGTTCAAATACTTTAGGCTTTGCAGATCATATGGCCTCTGTTGCAATTACTAAACTCTGCTCTTTTAATGAAACAATAATAAATGAACGGGTGTGACAGTATTCCAATAAAATTTTTAAAATTTTTATTGGAGTATAGTTGATTTATAATGTTGTGTTCAATAAAATTTTATTTACAAAGTAAGGCAGCAGGCTGGATTTGGCCTGTAGGCCATTGTTTGCAAACCTCTGCTTTAGAATAACATTTCCTTTTCTTTCTTTTTCAGTTCTCTTTAACTAGAACAGTTACTTAAGAAAAATATAATTTGCAACAGAAAGATACAATGCCACTCTACCATTTACCAGGTTTGTAACTTTGGGGACATTATTAAACCCCTCTCTGAGTTTGTTTTCTTATCTGTCAAATGGAAATAAAAATTTGTACCTCAAGTGATGTTGAAAGGATTCAGTAATTGAACACATATAAATAGTCTGATAGAACTGGTGGAACTCAATAGTCTTTCCCCTTCGTGAACCAGTAAGGATTACTTGAATATGAATATGTCATGAACTTCCTATTCGTCTTTGATCTTTATCTACTTACCAACATACTCACTGATCCTACAGCAATGGGTTTATCCTTCAGTTCTGGATTGTCCCTCATTTCTACAGCTGCATAGAAAGCATCCATGTCAATGTGTACTATGGTATTGCTCAGATCCCGGCTGTGTTCCAATTCCATTGCAAATCTGTCAACCTTAATTTTTAAAAAGTTAACATACTTTAGACAACACAATATTGAAATACCACTAATCATAACACTAATCTTTTTTTTTTTTTTTGGCCAAGTGACTTGTGGGATCTTAGTTCCCCAACCAGGGATCGAACCTGGCCCCATGGCAGTGAAAGAACCAAGTGCTAACTACTGGACCGCCAGGGAATTCCCAACACTAATCTTACTTTTAGTAGGTGTCAATTTGTCTGTCTGTCCATCCATCCATCTGGCTACCCACTCACCCACCCATCCCCACACCTATCTATGTATATTCGATTATTGTTTATTAAGGCTTTTATTTTCATGAACATAGGCAGTCTGTTCTCAAATATCATTCCCTACTAACTCTTTCATTTTTCAATACCTACAAGTACATAACAGGTACTTAATAAATATTTACTGAATGAATAAAGCATTCCAACTGTTTATGTATCAAATGATTCTACTGCTTTATAAATTTGGAAAACAACTTACTGTAACTAAAAGCTTCAGTTTAGGTAAAATAAACAACAACTCCCACCTGACCCATAATATTAACATCTTAAAATATTAACAAAGGAAATGTACAATAAAAGATTATACTTCTTTGGCATATGATGTTTATGCTGAATACTACTGTACAATCGATCATCCTAAGGCATACTGTAAACATTTCCTCTGTAGAATTGCTTTTATAAGGCTAAAATTTGATAACTGTTAGTCTATTCAAATCAAAATTGAAAATTTAATCTGTAATTTATCCTTTCATGAAATTTCAACATATATAAATATAGCAAATATAACAGTGAAGAATCTTTAAGGAATTTTTTTTACAGAAAATTTTACAGAAATTTTTTTTACAGGAATTTTCTTTACAGAAAAAGAGTTGGATTGATAAGAAAGAAGAAAGAGAAATGAAAGAAATAACCAAAGTAGGGCAGTAAGAAAAGGGTTTATGTAGCAGACATGCCCATTCCCAAGTGTTCTTTTTTTGTGGCCTCTACTACACAGGCTGAAAAAGTTAAATACACAGTTTTCTAGCTTCCCCTGCAGCTGGGGGTGGCTGTGTGACCATTTTGATTTAGTAACATATAAGGAAGTCAGTAAGAGCATTAAGTCAAATCATGAAGAGAAGAGAAAAGAAAGCTATTGAATGAAACAGAGTACATAGAGAGCATGGAAGAGTGTCTTGGCACATGGTACAAGTTCAATAAATGCAATCTATTACTAGAAGGATCACTGGAGAACTGCATAACAAAGCAGTAAAAAATTAAGGGAAAAGCAGCCAGAAAGAAATAAGCAAGTGGGGTGAGCTCTGGAATGAAAGCAATTTCCATCATGTGGAGATCCCTAGAGTAGGTTTCCTAAAAGGTGGAGAGTTTCAGGGGCATAATTTAGCTTTTTCCCCTCGTTGGACTTCAACCTTGTTTTCATTCTGAAGAATTTTTTTTTCAAGGTCTTCCTTCTTAACATTATAGTGATGCCTGGCCTACTAGCTACAAGTTAAAACCGCAACTCCTCTTTTTTTTTAAAAAAAAAATTATTTATTTATTTATTTATTTATGGCTGCATTGGGTCTTTGTTGCTGTGTGCGGGCTTTCTCTCGTTGTGGTAAGCAGTGGCTACTCTTCATCGCGGTGTGCGGGCTTCTTACTGTGGTGGCTTCTCTTGTGGAGCATGGGCTCTAGGTGCACAGGCTTCAGTAGTTGTGGCACATGGGCTTCAGTAGTTGTGGCACACGGGCTTAGTTGCTCTGTGGCATGTGGGATCTTCCCGGACCAGGGCTCAAACCCATGTCTCCTGCATTGGCAGGTGGATTCTTAACCACTGCACCACCAGGGAAACCCCGCAACTCCTCTTTTAGAAACAATCACCCTGATTCATATTTGTCTCCAGTAGCCACAGTGAGACTTTCTAGAGGATCCATTCCTGTTTAGGCTGCAACTCACTGAATAACCTGGGGTACTCTGTGCCTTCTTCAGGCTGTTCCTCTGTGCAGAATGCCCTTCCTAGTTCTGTCACCAACCCTTCAAGGATCAGCTCAGACGTGTCTCTGTAACTTAATTGGATCTCTGTCCTCTATGCCACAGAATTCAATGTTCCCTTACTTGTTTTCCTGCTCTTACTATGGCACTTACTGTAATATTAGACTCTAAATTGTGAGTTCCATCAGGAGAAAGACCTTATCTGCTTTAAAAAGTTTTCCTCAAAGGGAGATAAAGGGTACAGACTTCCAGTTACAAAATAAATGAGTCACAAGGATGAAGTGTAAAGCATGGGGAATAATACTGTAATAACTTTGTAAGATGACAGATGGTAACTATAGACTTATCCTGGTGATCATTTCGTAACATATAGAAATATTTAAACACTATATTGTGCACCTGAAACTAACATAGTGTTATAGGTCAATTGACCTACTTCAGTTAAAAAAAAAAGATGAGTAAGATTTGGGGTCTAAGGTACAGTATGATAACCATAGCTAACAATACTGTACTGATATGTGAAAGTTACTAGAATGTAAATTTTAAAGGTTCTCACAATGAAAATAAATAATGGTAACTATGTAAACAAGCAAACAAACATAAATTCTTTCCTCATAAAAGAGAAAGGGAGGAGAGACTTGTACACCCATTTATACATATCAGTATAAATTTTATTCTTTTATATATATATTTATTCCATATATATAATATATATATTTCTGATTAAAAAAGAGAAAGTAGTATTTGTAGAAAAAGTTTGGAGAAGGCTGATCTCATGCAGTGAGATAACACACCTAATAAATGGAATGTTTTAACATTACTCCAATTTATCATCCAGATTTAGAATAACTATTTCTTCTAGTACTTCAATTTCAAACTAGAGAATAGCATCCTGACATAAAAAAAGATGTAAACAGGGCTTCCCTGGTGGCACAGTGGTTGAGAGTCTGCCTGCCGATGCAGGGGATGCGGGTTTGTGCCCCAGTCTGGGAGGATCCCACGTGCCGTGGAGCGACTGGGCCCGTGAGCCATGGTCGCTGAGCCTGCACGTCCGGAGCCTGTGCTCCGCAACGGGAGAGGCCACAACAGTGAGAGGCCCGCGTACCGCAAAAAAAAAAAAAAGATGTAAACACTTCATGGAGACTAATAAAAACAAGGGTAGATTAAAAACGACTCTATATCAATCCAGAAAATGTGCCTTAGATTTGAGTCAACTGAGAATAAGGGAGCAGCATCTGAAATACCTTAACCCAGAAATGCTGAAAAGGAAAAAGATAATAAATAGAAAACAAACCAAATGGGAAAAAATTCTCCTTAGACTCATACATTAATGCTATGACAGTTTCCTCAGCAATCTATTGTCTTTTCTGTGCTTAAAACAAGTGTACAGGTGCCAAAAGGAAACCTCGCCACTGAATGACTCACATTCCACTTTGCTTTACTATCTCTCATTAGTCACCCTTATCTGAACTCTTTTCTTCTACATCTACCAAATGCACACCACCACTGCTTTTTTTCCAGTTTCTTCTACTGAAATTCTCATTCATGCTTTCCTTTCTTCCATTTTTCCTTCCAAATGACTTCCAAGTTCTGATCTGAGTCTCTAATATGTACCTAGTCCCTCTTGCTACAGTTCAGAGCCAGTGTGTATCACAGTGGGTTTTTGTTTGGGTCTCAAGCCTGTCACTTACTAGTTACATGATAGTGGGTAAGTTAATCCCTCTCATCCTTTCTTTATTTGTAAAGAGGGACTAAACCATTTTAAAAGGTTGAAAGAATTAAGAGATACCCATATGACTCACTTATCTAGGGATATGGTAAGGGCTTAGTGATATTAACTATAATTTTTAAAGTAGAAATGACATTTACAAGTATATTATATGTAATATGAAGAATGCTTCTTATGTTAACTCACCTAATGGTCAAATTAATTGAGAGAATAATTATTATTCCCATTTTATAGATGAAACTAAAGCTCAGTAAAATTATTAAATTTGCCCTAAGTCATAGAGCTGGTAAATGTTAGAATTAGACCTGGAAAACAGGTTACTCTAAAGCCTGTGCTCTTTCCATTATTTTATGATACTTCCCTAAAATGAATTCTTAAAGTGTTTAACACTGAAATAAGCTCAAATCAAGCTCTAGTGGTATATTTTATATCATATTATGTCTTATTTATGTTTTAAAAATCCCCCTTTTGGATTACATTTAGGAGACTACTTCAGATATATTGTTTTCCATTTTCTTGACTTAATATTACCCTAAAAATTGTTAAGTAAATCTGGGTTCTCCAAATCAAGTGTTAAAGTGGTCAAAATGCACTGATTTGCTGTGTAGTTGCCATTTAATATAACATGGATGTTTGTCTATTCAATTCAAGAGCCCATGTTACAATAAGATGTTTTGACAGCTACAAAAATGATTGTGCTTTTAAGAAGTTTAATGAGGATGGGATGGGGTGGGGAATACTTAGGGAGGTTCTCAAGAAACATCAAGGGAGTTTATGCCTACAGAGCTTTCTTATCTTATCACACATAATAAAATCTACTACTTGGAAATTTCATGACTCTAAAATAGAAACACATTTCCCATGAAAACCTCTCTGTTCTTTCAGACCTTCTAGACTCCTTAGGATTTCCTCAATACCCTCCCACTTATACAACTTCTTTTAAAGGAAGCTCAAAAACTGAAACAATTTTACAATCAACATAAAACACATTTCCTGCCATTTCCCTTGCAAAAGATGCCTCAGAGCCTCCCATGGAATATCAACTAAAACCGTAGCAAAACCTGAAGTACTGCTACACAATGTACGGTATTTTCTGTTTCCTCAGATTATTAGCATATTTAAGGAAATGAGCTTTAAAAGTAGTATAAACAGCAAGAAGTTGTTATATTGTACCACTCCTATGTACATTTTTAAAACTTTATTAAAGATATTTGTAGACTATAAATCAATAAAAGTTAACAAAAAGGAAAAGTAAACTGCCTAAGGATTAATATCAACTTAAAAACAGTGTTACTGCGGGCAGAATAGAATTTCTTTTTAACTTGATGAAATAATGCTTAAACTTATGTGAAAGAAACAATGCATGAGAAAAAAAATTTTTTTTCTAAAGAGTAGTGAGGGGGAATATTAAACTATATTATTATGATTCAATAAATAAAACTGCATGGTACTGATATGGGGAAAGATTCAATTGATTAAAAGACAGTCCAGGGACTTCCCTGGTGGCACAGTGGTTAAGAATCTGCCTGCCAATGCAGGGGACACGGGTTTGAGCGCTGGTCCAGGAAGATGTCACGTGCCATGGAGCAACTAAGCCCATGTGCCACAACTACTGAGCCTGCCCTCTAGAGCCCACGAGCCACAACTACTGAGCCCGTGTGCCACAGCTACTGAAGCCCACGCACCACAACAAAGAGTAGCCCCCACTTGCCATAGCTAGAGAAAGCCTGCGTGCAGCAACGAAGACCAGACACAGCCAAAAATAAATAAATAAATTTAATTAAAAAAAGAGGGCTTCCCTGGTGGCACAGTGGTTGAGAGTCCGCCTGCCAATGCAGGGGACACGTCTTTGTGCCCCGATCCGGGAAGATCCTACATGCTGCAGAGTGGCTAGGCCCGTGAGCCATGGCTGCTGGGCCTGCGCATCCGGAGCCTGTGCTCTGCAACGGGAGAGGCCACAACAGTGAGAGGCCTGCATACACACAAAAAAAAAAAAAGAAGAGAGAGAGAGAGAGAGAGAGAGAGAGAGACCAGAAACAAATCCAAGCACAATGAAAATTTAGTATATGGAAGTGCCTCATTTCAATTCAGTGGAGAAAGGACTTATGATTAAATAAATGATGTTGGGACAAGCGGATCACCATTTAGGAAAAATAATACCATTTAAGGAAAATATAATACTATTTAAGAAAAATATACTTCATACCTTACATCAAAACAAATTCCAAATGGACTAAAGATTTGAACATAAGAAAACTATAAAAATACTAAAAGAACATACAGGCTTGGTTGTGAGGAATAACTTTCTATGCACAATACTAAAGCCAAGAAAAAAATTTTAACACTGCTGGATTTGATTACATAAACATTTAAAAATGTATAGGGAAAAAAATCCCTGCAAAATTAAAAGACAAACAACATATTAGAAAAATCTTTACAAGTGGCAGAGAAAAAAATTTTTTCATGTATAAGATCTATAAACGAGGAGAAAACAAACTCCTCTAGAAATGTGGGCAAAGAGTATTGCTTTAGACTGCTAGTTGAACCCTGAAATCTACTCTCTCTTCCTTCCATAGTAATAGATTTTTAGCTGACACATGGCCACCCAGCTAGAGAATATATTTTACAGCTTCTCTTGCACTTAGGTGTGGCCGTGAAACTTCAATGTGAGCTAAAGTAATGTGCGCAAATTCTTTTTCACTTGTTTAATAGTAAATTACTTTCCTTCGATGATATTTTCCTGGTTCTTTCTTCCTTCCCAGAGGCTGGAATATGGATTGAAGGTAATCCATTTCTGTCAATCCAGGTAAGGATAACACTAGGGGATGATAGAACAAGACAATGTAGAACCTGGGTCTCTAAATTACTATGGTGATCAGAACCACCAGACCAGCTGGGACTACATACCTATTATGTGGGAAAGAAATAAACTTATTTGAAACCATTATATTTTTGAGTCTCTTGTGCTAGCTACTTAGCCTATATCCTAACAAACAGAATAAAGGAGGATATTCCCACAAGAAGGAAATATTGATGGCTAATTCATATGTGAAAAGACATTCCTTCTCTGTCATAGTCAAAGGAAGGCAAATTAAAGCAACCATGAAATAATATTTTAGACACTGTATCAGCAAAAACTAAAAGACTGATAAAATTGATAAAATCTAGTTTTAAACAAGTATGTGAGGAAACCAGCACTTTTATGTTGAAAATGTAAAATGGTACCATCTTTGGTGAAAATAACAGAACGGGAGAGTACAAAGATACATGAATACAAATGATCATCCCAATGTTGTACATAAAGCAAAAAACTGGAACCAAGGTGGGATGAGGTAAATAAATTATGCACCTCCATACAGTGGACTGCTATGAAGCATTAAAACTGATGATTTGACTGACAAATCATCTTTAGTCATGATAGCAGACCACTTAACACAGAAGATAAAAAACTAGCTTTGGGCTTCCCTGGTGGCACAGTGGTTAAGAATCTGCCTGTCAACGCAGGGGACACGGGTTCGAGCCCTGGTCCAGAAAGATACCACATGCCGCGGAGCAACTAAGCCCATGTGCCACAACTACTGAGCCTGTGCTCTAGAGCCCTTGAGCCACAACTACTGAAGCCCGTGCCCCTGGAGCCTGTGCTCCGCAACAAGAGAGGCCACTGCAATGAGAAGCCCGTGCACCGCAGCGAGGAGTGGCCCCCGCTCGCTGCAACTAGAGGGGGCCAGTGCACAGCAACGAAGACCCAACGCAGCCAAAAATAAATAAATAAAAAATTTTTAAAAACCCCAAAACTAGCTTGTGCTCTAGGAAAGCATATATCAAAAAAGAAAATGACACACTGTAGTTTGATAAAGAAAACAAAATTTATAATCTTTGAACTCTATCATGAAAATAATTTTGCAGCACAGTAGATTAATATTATAATTTTATTGTTATGTTATAGCTTAAAGTGCTTTGTAAAACTGAATCAGATTTTGATAGAGGGTAAAACCTTTTTTTTAAAATTAATTTATTTTTGGCTGTGTTGGGTCTTCTTTGCTGTGTGCGGGCTTTCTCTAGTGGCAGAGAGTGGGGGCTACTCTTCGTTGCGGTGCGCGGGCTTCTCATTGCAGTGGCTTCTGTTGTTGCAGAGCACAGGCTCTAGTTGTGCGGCCTTCAGTAGTTGTGACACATGGGCTCAGTAGTTATGGCTCACAGGCTCTAGAGCTCAGGCTCAGTAGTTGTGGCGCACGGGCTTTGTTGCTCTGCGGCATGTGGGATCTTCCTGGACCAGGGCTCGAACCCGTGTCCCCTGCATTAGCAGGCGGATTCTTAACCACTGCGCCACCAGGGAAGTCCCAGAGGGTAAAACTGTCTTTAAAAGTAAACTTTAATGTTACTGCTTCGAGTTCTCAGTCTACCACATGATGCTTTGCAGCTTGGCTCTTCTCAAGCTCTTCTATTGAAATAACTTTTAATACCACAGAAACTGAGTATTTACTCCCCAAAGATGCTGAAGAAGCCAAAGACCCCACATTTTTAGAAGTCTTGTGTTTTATCTTAAAAGTTCACATACATTTGGCACTCTACCATTTACATGACTTTTCATTTTACTGTAACACAATTATGTTTTAAAGTACTTTCAAATTTAATTGGCTAACATGTTCCCCCAAATCTTTTTTGCAAAATTAGTTTTGCAGAAAACATGCCACATTTATCTTGTGGGCTTTTCTAGCTGCAATGTACATACATAATAAAAAGAACAAAAGCTTTGGATTAAATCCTAGCTTTGCCAACTACCTGTCATATGAAGCTGGGCAAGTCACAACCTAACTAAGGCTCCATTTACTCTTCTGCATAATGCAGGTGATGATGTCTAGGTGTGGGTCTTCATGTAAAAAGGGTAGAGCAGTATTTAACAAAGTTGTATGCACATTTGTTAAATTTTATGCTTTACAATGTAATGAACATTTACATTTCACCTTGTTTTCAGTTATGACTTGACCATGATGCATTTTAACTATCAATTATTATTCTACCAGCTTCCACTTTATTTAGCAATTGAATTAATACCTGTAATTGTGCTTTCCTTAGCTGCTGGCTGGTAATTTGAGCTTTTTGTTGCATCATATTTTCAATTCGTTGGTTGACTTGCTTTTCTTTCTTGAGCTCATTTCCATAAAATCTGGACCCCTACATAGGAAAACAAAATAAAGTATAAGAAGAATGTTTGAAGGAAGCATCACTGCGAACCTGATGGCTAAGAGCACAGACTCTAGAAACAGAATGACTGAATTCAAAACTTACCTCCATTACTTACTAGCTGGGTTACCCTAAAATTAATCTTATTATGTTTTAGGTTTCCTTATCTGTAAAATGAATTTATAGTTACCTAAATCATAGGAATCTTGTGAGGCAGGATGTAGCACAGTACAAACTCTAGAGATGAGTACAGATCTGCACTCAGAAATAACAATGTGTCCTAGGTGGGATCCTCCGGGCATATCCAAGGTCTTAGTCAGCTGGGTCATCAGTTATCTCCTTCACTTTCACTTAAAAATTATTGTAAAAAATTAACTAACAGAAACCTCAATTAAATAGAGTCAGAGGGCTTCCCTGGTGGCGCAGTGGTTGAGAGTCCGCCTGCCAATGCAGGGGACGCGGGTTCGTGCCCCGGTCTGGGAGGATCCCACGTGCCGCGGAGCGGCTGGGCCCGTGAGCCATGGCCGGTGAGCCTGCGTGTCCGGACCCTGTGCTCCGCAACAGGAGAGGCCACAACAGTGAGAGGCCCGCGTACCGCAAAAAAAAAAAAAAAAAAAAAAAAATAGAGTCAGAGATCAGAAGGGGGAGCTCTCATGCCCTTTGATGATAGTAGAAAGCAAGACAAAGAAGACTCCTTTTCTGGCAAGAACTCAGCCAATAAAAAGTCATGGACTCTGTTTACTATACCCTTGCCAACTTCCTTTTCCCTTATTGGAAAGAGTTTTCCTCTTCAGTTTTGCTGGGGACTTGCATTTGGCTTGTCATGGTTGCAGACCTTGAACTGCAATTTTCCGCTGATCTTGAATAAACACATTTTTTTTAGTGGAGAAATAACTGGCAGTCTAGTTGTTTTAGGTAAACAGTACTTTAACAAATTTAATGTTAGCCATTAAATAAAATGTAGAAAATAACTTTTAGAAAATCATCTGTCATTCCATCACTGAACATACTATCTATTTATAAGGTTGATGGACATTTAATTATTTTCACTTTTTGGCTACTACGAAAAACGCTGCAATGAACAATTGTGTACACATTTTGTGTCGACACGTTTTCATCTTCCTTGGATATGTACCTAGGAGTGGAATCTCTGCGTTATATGGTAACTCCATGCTAAACCTTCTGAGGAACTGCCAGACTGTTTTCCAAAGTGGCAGAACCATTTTACAAACCTACCAGCAACGTATGAGGGTACCAATTTCTCTATATCCTTGCAACATCTGTTACTGTCTATCTTATTTTTTAAATTAATTAATTAACTTATTTATGGCTGCATTGGGTCTTCATGTGCGGGCTTTCTCTAGTCACGACGAGCAGGAGCTACTCTTTGTTGCGGTGTGCAGGCTTCTCATCGTGGTGGCTTCTCTTGTTGCGGAGTGTGGGCTTCAGTAGTTGTGGCATGTGGTCTCAGTAGTTGTGGCGCACGGGCTTAGTTGCTCCATGGCATGTGGGATCTTCCCAGACCAGGGGTGGAACCTGTGTCCCCTATATTTAGGCGGACTCTTAACCACTGTGTCACCAGGGAAGTCCTGTCTTATTTATTACAGCCATTCTAGGCTATAATACTATGAATGGCATCTCATTGTGGTTTTAATTTGCCTTTTTCTAATGACTAATGTTGAACATCTTCTCATGTGCTTATGAGCCATTCTTATATCTTCCTTAGTGAAATGTCTATCTTTTGCACATTTTTTGATTGGGTTGTCTTCTTATTTTGCAAATATTTTACCCTAGTATGTTGCTTATCTTTGTATTTTTTAATGGTATCTTCTGAAGTACAAACATTTTGAAATTTGATGAGGCCCTATTTGTCAACTTTTTCTTTTACTGGCTGTGCTTTCAGTGTTGTATCTAAGAAATGTTTGCCTAACCAAAGATCTCAAAGATTTTCTTCTATCTTCTAAAAGGTTTATTGCTTTAGTTCTTACATTTAAATCAATTGTGAGTTAATTTTCAGTGTATGGTGTGAGTTAAGGGTCTAATAAGTTCATCTTTTTTGCATGTGGATATCCAGTTGTCCCAGTATCATGTGCTGAACAGACTATCCTTTTGCCTTGGTACAAATATCAATAAACTATAAACATTTATTTCTAGACTCTCAATTCTGCTCCATTGTTCTGTATGTCTAGCCTCATGGCAGTAGCACATTGTCTTGATAACTGTAGCTTTATAGTAAGTTTTGAAATAGGAAAGTCAGACCCCCATGCTTATTCCTTTTTACAACTGTTTTGACTATTTTAGGTGTTTCTCATTTCCATATAAATTTTAAAATCTGTTTGTC
The DNA here is from genome assembly GCF_963924675.1 of Phocoena phocoena. Lineage (NCBI taxonomy): Eukaryota > Metazoa > Chordata > Mammalia > Artiodactyla > Phocoenidae > Phocoena > Phocoena phocoena. Next base: position 59,872,912 of record NC_089221.1, on the reverse strand, counting down.
AATTTCTGCAGGAAAAAAAAAAGCCACTGGAATTTTGATGAGGGAAGTACACTGAATCTACAGATCAGTTTGGGGAGAATTGCCTTCTTAACCATATGGAATCTTCTCATCCTTGAATAGGCATATGTCTCCATTTTTTAGGTCATTACCTTCCCTCACCAAGTTTTTGTAATTTTCAGGGTACAATTGTTGCACTCCTGAAATTCCTTAAGACTTTCTATGTATTAGATCATGTCATCTGTGAACAGATAGTTTTAGTTCTTTGTTTCCAATCTTGATGCTTTTTATTTCTTTTAGTTGCCTGACAGCACTGGCTAAAATGTTCAGAACTAGGTTGAAAAGAACAGGTGAGATTGGACATCCTTGCTTTGTTCCTGATTTTCGGGCAAAAGTGTTTAGTCTTTCACCATAAAGTATAATGACAACTATAGGATTATTTTTTTTGATTTTTTTGTTTTTTAATTTTTATTGGGGTGTATATGTTTTTATAGATGTCCTTTTTAGGTTGCAGAAGTTCCTTTCTATTTCAAATTTATTAAGAGTTTTTAGCATGAATGGGTATAGGATTTTGTCAGGTATGATTTTTCTGCATCTATTGACATGACCATGTGTTTTTTGTCCTTAATTCTATTAACATGGTATAGTACATTAATTGATTTTTGGAGGCTAAACCAACCTTGCATTCTTAGGATAAATCCCATTTGGTCACGCTACATAATCTTAATATTTTGTTGGATCCAGTTTGCTAATATTTTGTTGAGGACTTCTACATTTATAAAGATCTATAATCTTCTGCTTGTCTGACTTTAGTATTAAGGGGATACAGGCCTCATAGAAAGAGTTCGGAAGTGTTCCATCCTTCTTTATTTTTTGGAAGAACTTGTGGAGTATTGGTATTATTTCCCCTTTAAATGTCAAATAAAATTCACCAGTGGATACCCAGGAAAAAACCATAATTCAAAAAGATACATGCACCCCAATGTTCATTGCAGCACTATTTACAATAGCCAGGTCATGGAAGCCACCTAAATGCCCACTGACAGATGAATGGATAAAGAAGATGTGGTACATATATACAACGGAATATTACTCAGCCATAAAAAGGAACAAAATTGGGTCATTTGTTGAGACGTGGATGGATCTAGAGACTGTCATGCAGAGTGAGGTAAGTCAGAAAGGGAAAAACATATATTGTATATTAATGCATTTATGTGGAACCTAGAAAAATGGTACAGATGAACTGGTATGCAGGACAGAAATTGAGACACAGATGTAGAGAACAAACGTTATGGACACCAAGCGGGGAAAGTGGCAGGGTGGTGGTGGTGGCGTGATGAATTGGGCGATTGGGATTGACAGGTATACACTGATGTGTACAAAATGGATGACTAATAAGAACCTGCTGTATAAAAAAAAAAAAAAAAATCACCAGTGAAGACATCTTGACCTGATCTCTTTTTTTTCTTTGGCGGGGGGGAAGATTTTTAATTACTAATTTAATTTCTTTACTTTTTATAGGTCTATTTGGATTTTATGTATCTTCTTAAGTCAGTTTTGGAAAATTGTGAATGTCTAGAAATTTGTCCAATTTATTGGGATTTGTTTTAAAATACTCTAATTTCCACCTCCAAAATTCAGTAGGGAGAGGTAAGTGAGAAAGATGAAACAATATTTGTAAAAATGTTGATAACTGTTGATGCTGGGTGATGATTACCTGGGATTCACTATACTATTCTAATTTTGGGTATGTTTAAAATTTTCTGATAAAAGTTTTTAAAAAGTAAATTGCTATGGAGCGGCAAGAATTAGAAAATTTCAATTTAAGAAAGATATTTCAGATAAACTCACCCCTCTTCCCTACTAGAGGAATATATATTATATAAAGTATACAAATATATTAATATATAAAATACATAAGTATCTATTCTATGATTGCTACATATTAATATCATACAAATTTATATGGAAGAGCAAAGATTCAAGCATGCCTAAGATACTCTTGTAAAAGAACAAAGGCCAAAAAAAGAGAACTTGTTCCAACAGATATCAAGACTTTAAAGTATTGTATTTAAGATCATGTTGTACAGTGCAAGATCAGACAAATAATCTATTAGAACAGGAGAAAGCACTGCAGATCAGTAGGAAAGGATGGACTATTTAGTAAATGGTACTGAGACATGGGGAAGAAAGAGGGAATATCTGATAGGGTCATCTAAGATAACTTAAATATTCTATTTCTTAACTTGAAAACTAGGATCATAGGTTTTACTCTTTGTCTTTTAAAAAATTGCTATGATGAAAATTTCAAAGAAGTCTGAAACAGAAAAATATAGAGGTTGCTATAATAAATATATAAAACTATCACTGAGATTTAACAACTGTTAACATTTTGCTTAATTTCCTTCAATGATTTTTTTAAGTGAACTGTTTTAAAGTAAATTACAGATATAATGACATTTAGCTATTCTATGGAGTATTTTAGCATGCATATTTAAAAATAAGGCCATTTTCCATAATAATATGTAATCATAATAACATTTCATAACTAATAAAATTAACAATAATTCCTTAATATTATCTAGTATCCTCCCTATATTCAAATTCCTCTAAATGTTCCAAATGCATTTGTTCCAACCAGGATCCAATCCATATGTTATACTTCCTTATTTCATCTCTTAATTATCTTTTATTGATACTTTAAAAATTGTATCTACATTTTATATGCTTAAAAAATTATTTTTCCCTCAACTCTTTATTTTAGAATTTCCAAATATTCAAGAGTTGAAAGAATAGTACAAGGAACACCTATATGTCCTCACCTAGATTGACCAATTGTTGATATCCTGCTACATTCGGTTTCTCTCCCAACTCTTATGTGTGCTTGTGTGCGCACACACACACATACACACACACTCACTCTCTCTTTCTCTCTCCACCCTCTTTTTTTGGCTAAATCATTTGAGAGTAAGTTGGTGCAGTTATCAGCATGCATTTGCTAAGAATAAGGATATTCTCTTAAATTTTACACCTTTCTGCATGGATATTTCATAATACATAAATGAAACCCCCCAAATGGTAGAAAAAAAACCATTAAAGAACTCTTTTATGATCTTGGAGAAAGTCATATGTAGTTAACTAATTCAAGTACGTGAAAAGAAGCAAACGAAAAACTACTGCACAGGACTAAACTACCATGAGCAAAGTCAAAAGGTAAACAATAATCTAATGGAAAATTGTGCAAAGGGTAAGAAGAGACAGTGTGTAAAAAATACACATATAAGTGGCTTTTAAACATATGAAAAAGATGTACAATCTCACTTTTCATAAGAGAAATATAAATTAATGTGACCCTATGTTACCATAGACTGGCAAATCCAGAAGTATAGTAACACACTACATTGGTATGGTTGCAGCATGGTAAAACATACTCTCACATATTGGCAGTGGAAATGTAAATTGATACAACTACTATGGAGGGCAATTGCACAATTAATTAAAAACTGCACATGCATATATTCTTTCATGCTATATGTATTTGGTGGAATAATTCCACTTCTGGGACTCTCTCCTATAGTTATATTTGCACATATGTAAAGTTATGAAATACAAGCTTATTCACTATAGTATTGTTTGTAAAAATGGAAGACTAGAAATGACTTATTATATGTCCATCCATAAAGATTCTGACTAGTTCAATAAAGTATAGGATATCCACATATGCAGGCATAAAAAAGAATGAAGATCTCTAGTTTCTCATACAGAAAGACTTCAAAGATATATTAACTGAAATAAAAACAAATAAACCACAATTGTACTATTCTCCTATTGGGGTGAAAAAAAATGGGTGAAAAAAGAAGATATATGCTATTTTGCTTTAACATGCATACTATGTGCATGTGAAGTAGAAAACTGGATGGCAAAAGCAACAGAAGAGAAGGGAACTTATTCTATATGCATTGTAGCTTAATAATTTTATATATTAAAATATTTAAAATTATAATTAAAAGGATATTTAAAATACTAATTTTCTTTTAAACAGAAAGTTAAAAAGTTACTAAATTAAAGATATTTAAAGAAAAAAGAAACATACCTTTGTGGCTTCCATTATAATTTTGTTAATTTTCTCTTTATCTAATCCTTCCATTCCGGCTTTATTATCATTAAGTCCCACCCTTAGCAGAAGATCATCTTTGTAATTGTCATTCTTCTCCTTTGTGCTGTCATTCTTCTCCTCTGTGCTATCCATGGTGTAAACTTAAAGTAAAAAAAAAAGGTAAGGTTAAAATGGCTTTTTTGGGAGAGGGGTGGACATTTAAAAGTTAAAATGATATAGAAATCAGCAAAATAAAAATGACAGTTAAGATTTTTTGGCTATGGAGAAATAATTATTACTCAGATTTTAAAATTATTATTCCAAGATTACCATACTCTTGGAGGGAAGAAAGGAATCAACATTTCCTGCCAACCTATGCTAGCCACTATGCTTGGTGCTTTACACTTGAATTTTACACAGCAGCCCTGAAAGGTAGATATTATTATTATTTTTTTTTTGCAGTACGCAGGCCTCTCACTGTTGTGGTCTCTCCCGTTGCGGAGCACAGGCTCCGGAAGCGCAGGCCCAGCGGCTATGGCTCATGGGCCCAGCTGCTCCTCAGTATGTGGGATCCTCCCGGACCGGGGCACAAACCCGGGTCCCCTGCATCGGCAGGCGGACTCTCAGCCACTGCGTCACCAGGGAAGCCCAAAGCTAGATATTATTATTCCCAATATAAAGAGAAAAGAAACCTAAGTTTTAGAACATGCCTAGCAACACAAATTTGATAATAAGTGACAACATCTGTGTCCGACAGTTCATGTTTTTCCCATATTAATACACTGTATAAGAAATAAATACAAAATAACAGTTTCCATGCCTAACATTAAGATCAAAAACATTTATTACCTACTGTTTGCAGAATTCTATTCTTAAATCAGTGAAAAAATATAGGAAGAAATATCTATCTACTTCCAGGAAATCATTACATTTTACAATGTTATGTCACTTCTAAGATTAATTTCAAATAATAATTCTTTAGTGTCTTTATATAATTCTTTATAATTTACCTTCACATACATTCACTTTTAAAAACAATTATTACAACCATGCAAAGTAGACTTGCTCATTCTCATGTTAGGGAGAAAGAAATTTGAATTTCAGGAAGGTTAAGTGAATTGCCCATCACAATGGGTAATTATGATAATAATTGATAATAAGCAATTGTGATAATTATCTGATAATATGCAAAAGAACTAGGATTTCAATCCAAGTCTTCTTACTCCAAGTCTAAAGCAGCTACCATGACATCACAGCTACCTCCAATTTGGGGCTCACTTATACTACAAATAAATGGCCAGGTGAATATCTGCCATGAATCTACAACAAATTATGGCAGTGATTTCTCATTTGCATGATTTACAGAGGGTTCACTTATTCTACTCTGCCTTGAGGACCTTCCCTCCCCACCGCTCCCGTCCTCTACCCTTCCCTTCTTTTCTTTTCTTTCTATTTAACATCCATCACCATATATAGTTGGTTTTTTTTTCGTGTGATGAAAACTTTTAAGATCTACACTCTTAGCAACTTTCAAGTATACAATACAGTATTAACTATAGTCACCATGCTGTACATCTCCATGACTTATTTTATAATTGAAAGTTTATACCTTTTGATTCCCTTTACCTATTTCCCCCATCCCCCTATCCCTCACCCCTCCCATCCACACCCCATCCCTGCCACTGGAACCACCAATCTGTTCTCTGTGAGTTGTTTTTTGTTTTTGTTTTTAGATTCCACATATAAGTGAGTCATACAGTATTTGAATTTCTCTGACTTATTTCACTTAGCATTAATGACCTCAAGAGGACCTTTTCTTGATAGCTGCTTCCATTTTTGACACCAGCAAAGAATAAAATAAATTATGGAAGGAAATTTGAATACTGTGATTATTAGTGACAGTCCCATTAGAACAAAAAAAGTGAATAACACAGTAGTTCTCAAACTTTGTGACACATTAGAGGGATGTCTGGAGGGATCTTAAAACGCCGGATGGCCAGGTTGTATCCCATACCAAATAAATCAGAAATTCTGGGAGTAGGAGCCAGATACCAGTATTTTTAAGAGATGCCCAAATAATTCCAGTGTGCCCTAAAGTATTGGAACCACTAGTGATGTTGTTTCTAGGTACCTAAGGGAATATAGGTTGATTTTCTGTTCTTATCATTTGAATTCTTTTCTCTTCAGCTTTCACATTCAGCCTAATATTATCCTGTATTTTGCCTTATGCTTTAGTAATCCAATAATTTATCATTTTCTAGTAAAACAGGTGAATGTAATTCATTCATAATTTCCCCAAACCAACACTACTGAAGAGGGAAGAGGCTAAATACAGACATCCTACATTTAAGCTGCCTTGTCCTTTAAATGTTAAAATGTACGAAAGGAAAAGAAACAATTATTGAATGCCTACTACTTCACATATAGTATATTACTTAGCCCCAAAACTCTGAGAATTGGTTTTGGTCCTTAATTGGCGAGAAGAACTGGGCTACCAGCAATACTGGCGCCAGGCAAAGTTGTGAGATAGGTAAAGTTAGTTTTCATTACCTTGCTGCCTTTTTTTTTTTTTTTTGGCCGCACTGAGTGGCTTGTGGGGATATTAGTTCCCCAACCAGGGATCAAACCTGGGCCCTTGGCAGTGAGAGCCCGGAGCCCTAACCACTGAACCGCCAGGAAATTCCCACCTTGCTGCCTTGTTGATGCCCCATCACCAGGCAACATACATCCAGTTTCACGGGCACAGACTTACTATCATCTACATGCTAATGACTTGCAAGTTTACAGCTCTAGTCCAAATGCCTGCCTGACATCTCAAATTTAGCAAGTCTGAAATTGACCTTCTCATCTGCCTCCATCCCCAACACCAGCTCTAATTTCAGCTTTCCTCATCTCAGCTGAGGGCAACTCTAATTCCCTCCAATTGCTCATGCAAAAAACCTTGTAGTGATTCTTGACTCTCCTCTTTATCACACCCCACATCCAAACTGTCAGGAAATCCTGTGGGCTCTACTTTCAAAATGCACCCTGAATGTAACCTCCTCTCACTATTTTCACTGCTTTCACACTAGTCTGAACCACCATTATTTCTTGCCTGGATTATTGCAACAGCAATAATCTTAAATAGTCTCTGTTCCTACCCTTGCCCTCCTATAGTCAATTATCAACACAGTAGCCTAACTGATTCTTCTAAATCATGAGTTAGGTCATATCACTCCTCTAATAAAAACTGTACAATGGCACCTCATCTCACTCCAGTATAAAACCCCAAATCTTTACTGAATCTGTATCCCTATTACCTGTCTATCCCTATTACCTGTACCCTATTACCTGTCTACCCTCATACCTAATACTCTCCCCCTAGCTCACTGCTTTCCAACTTTGCTGTTCCTCAAATCAGCGAGGCACACTCTGACCTGGAGGCCTTTTGCACTGGCTGTTCCTTCCTCCTCGAGGGTTCTCTGGCCAGATATCCTCTTGTCTAAACCCCCTTATCTCCTTCAAGTCTTGGCTTAAATGTCACCTTCTTAATAAGGGCATATCCTGACTTCCCTATTTAAAATTGTAGCCTGATTATCCCTCCTACACCCTCTTTCCAATGCCCCATTGCTTTTCATAGTTTACTTACTTATTATGTTTATTGTCTACCTCTCCTGTGAAAATGTAAGTTCCATGAGGGCAGGGAACTTTTTCCCCCACTGATGTATACCAAATGCCTCAAACAGTGCTTGGCACAGAGTAGGTGGTCAATAAACATTTGTTAAATGATCAAACTCAGTTTATATCATTTTCTCATTCTTTTATTCACATAGCAAGTTCACATAATCACATTAAAAGATTGGGAGAAAAACTGCTTTTCTGAAGTTAATTTAAAAATACTTTGTTTTCCCTTATTTCAATATTACATATGTAAGGACAAGTATATGAGCTTAACCACTTTTGATTTTATAAGCCTTATTTTCCTATGATATTTCATGGTTAAATTGGTTTATTAAAGCTTTCAGGACTTCTCTTATAAGAATATTTTGAATTTACATATTATAATGTTTGCTAGGCTCCATTAATATTAAAAAATTCTAGCTGGTATTTCTACTCTGGGAAATTAAGTTACTTTGTTAAATTTAATTTGTTTGATTAATATTTTTCAATTACATCTAAATCTAACAAAAATCAATGGACAAAGGTAATAAACAACATACTAAGTTTTAGTATACTTGGATCTCTATGAGTTCCTTTTGGTACTATCATTTGTGTTACTATGGTGAGTCTGCTTTTGTTGTTATTGGTTAGTATTTCTGTTATTTTCAAATTTCTAAAATTTCTCATTAGCACTGGTTATCTGTATTCTTCCCATTAGCGCTGAGTTTCTTTATCTAGAAGTCCACAAATTGAAAGGGGGAGCTTCTAGCAGAGATGATCACATAATATAACAAAGTATGATAAATTCCATATTTTTCTGGGAAGTGAGATTTAGTACTACTTCAAATGGCTTTGTATGGACAGCATATAATGGAAGTGCCTAGTATGATGTCTGGTACATGATAAACTCACAATCAATACTTATTATTTATTATTGTTATTAAAGTTAAGCCAAATTTCCAGAGCTGTGAAAATCACTAGTCCTACTTTTCTTACTTCGCTCTTTAAGATAAAGAGACTGTAAAAGGGAACAGGGTACACTGTGAGCATCCTTGAGAAAAAGCTAATGTTCATAGATCATATAGATGAATTTTGTTTTGCTTCCAAAGAAGTATTTGTCCTACGATTACTATGCACTCACATATAGTCACATATATAGTCCCAAGTTCTATGAATGGATATAACTGTGACTTACAAACAAAAAAATTTTTTGAAAAAGAGAACAAACATTTTTATAGTTCAATATTACAGAATACAGTCTGTTAACTTCAATTCAGAAGCTGCACAAACAGTAATGCACACCTCAAAGGAAAGAACTTTGGGTTCCTGTGGTTTAGCATATTGGTTTAAAAGCACATTTTCTCTGAAAATATTCAAATTCTTCCAGTCTGATTCTACCACTGACTATTCTGGTTACCAGTTTAAAAATGTAAGGGCAACCTCTGTTTTGGTGATAGTAAGAAAGGAAAATTAGAATTTTTCAGAAGGAATTCTAAGAAAGAAGTTTTCTGTGGTAGGGTTCCTCCTCCGTATAAAAACCACATAAAACTATGTAAACAGTATCAAAAGTGCTTAGCATATTGTCCAAAGTCACCTGGAATTAATCTACCAGGAAACAGGTAAAATATACTAAGGGTAACAGAGAGAGAGAAGGAGAGGATCAAGCAGGAGGGGAAGGAAGAGGGGAAAGAGGAGGAGGGAAAACTGAACTATAGTAGGCTCCCAGACAGAGCTTGCTTCCTACTTCTAACATACTGTAAATAACCAAACTCAATAACCACCACCACCCCCGAAAACCTTTATATGTCTTAAGAACAAATATTATTTTTAAATCCCTCAAATGTTCAAATATTTAATATCTGAACAGATTAAGCACCCACTATAAAACTTCAGACTGTGGTTAAATGTTCTTTTTACAATCTACACTTAAATACAGTGAATTAAATGTATCAAATTAAGAATATTACTCTAATTTTAATGTAGTAATTTCCAAATTAATGCCTGACTTAAAGTTTCTTTATCATTTTCATTTCTTTATTATTATTATTATTATTTTTTTGCGGTACGCGGGCCTCTCACTGTTGTGGCCTCTCCCGTTGCGGAGCACAGGCTCTGGACGCGCAGGCTCAGCGGCCATGGCTCACGGGCCCAGCCGCTCCGCGGCATGTGGGATCCTCCCGGATCGGGGCACGAACCTGCGTCCCCTGCATCGGCAGGTGAACTCTCAACCACTGCACCACCAGGGAAGACCTCATTTTCATTTCTTATAAAAAAGTTTTTTAAATTTTCAAGAAAATTAAAAAATCACAACCCCAAGACTTTAACAGATTAATTTGTTAACATGTTCCTCTCCAATTATTTTACACACACATATATGAACATATATACTCAAACTGCATGCCTACAATTTTTTAAAGAAATTAACATTTAAAAAATAAATTTATTTTTGGCTGTGTTGGGTCTTCGTTGCTGTGCACGGGCTTTCTCTAGTTGCGGCGAGCGGCGGCTACTCTTCGTTGCGTCACACGGGCTTCTCATTGCAGTAGCTTCTCTTGTTGTGGAGCACGGGCTCTAGATGCACAGACTTCAGTAGCCGTGGCACACGGGCTCAGTAATTGTGGCTCGCGGGCTCTAGAGCCCAGGCTCAGTAGTTGTGGCACATGGGCTTAGTTGCTCCACGTGGGATCTTCCTGGACCAGGGCTTGAACCTGTATCCCCTGCATTGGCAGGCGGATTCTTAGCCACTGTGCCACCAGGGAAGTCTCTACAATTTCTATATGATGGGAATTAAAGTACAGAGGCACCTCTGTATTTTTAGCTTTAGTTTTTTATATCTTTTCAAAATAAGATGTACAAAAATTTCAAAATTATTTGAGATAGGATTATCTGCAATATTTAAAAATTTATGTGTATCACTGAAATAACAGAAATTATGTAACCCCACAGATCTTAAACCAAGGGGATGTATGCTAAAAGAAAACTTAAGTTGGGAGTTCTCTGGCGGTCCAGTGGTTAGGACTTGGCACTTTCACTGCTGTCCCCTGGGTTCAATCCCTGGTTCAGGAACTAAGATCCCATAAGCCACATGGCTTGGCCAAAAAAACCCTCAACCTTTCACCAAGGATTTAAGGTCTATTCTTTAAGAGAGAACCATGCATATATTCTCTTCAATTGTCTTTTTCCTTCCTGAGTTGCCTATTAATTTAATTTATTTCAAAGATGAATGAGACAGAAGGCAGTCAAAAACCCTACACTCTACATAATCCTACAGATGTATAACATTCGCACTTAGAGAATAATAAATTGAAATTATCTGCTTCTTAGTACAGAATGAAATATATCCTGATACAAAACACATTAACTAAACATCAGTTCAGGGACTTCCTTGGCAGTCCAGTGGTTAAGGTTCCACACTTCCAATGCAGGGGGCACAGGTTTGACCCCTGGTTGGGATACTAAGAGCCCACATGCTGTGTGGTGTGGCCAAAAAAAAAAAAAAAAAATCAGTTCAAAGGTAAATTCCCAAAGCTCAGTTTATACATTCCTATTCTGATGATGAGTTGCATATTTTGTAAAAAGTCTTCCAGGTTCTTTAACAAGGAAAACTTTGTTTATACTCACACAAAGGAGGTAGGCCAAGAGGTTCTTTCCTTGGGTATTAGATCAAGTCAGCAAAAATATTTACTTTTGTAGACGTGATACCAAACAGATTAATTGTTTTAGTTGAGGTATATAGTAAAGCACACAAACCTTCAGGGATAGTTGAATACATATGGTCTTAGAAAAGGAGGAAAAGGTTCTCTTGTGGTACCATTTGGGTACTGTAATAATTTTTAAAATTCTACAATCTCAAATGCTACCATTTTAATATAGAATTGCATAAGAAGCCAGGATAATAAGGGAAGGTTACACCACTAGTAGGAAATTTCAACTATTATATTATCACTATACTATCTCCTATATTATTGGAAGGAAAATATTTAATAAAGTCAGAAAGAGTTGTACAGGATATTATTTTATTTTCCTATCCTGGGAAAATGATCACTTCAATTACCCCCTCTGCCAAATGGCTCCAATTTTTTCTGAGCCCTAATCTTGATCCACTGCTGATTTCTTAAATTTCTCATAGCTCTAACAGTCTACGGCAGGAGTTTAAAATATTTTTAGCAACGTAACCCTTTCACATGAAATCACAAACTTTTCCTTAAATCTTTGTTCTACAAATGCTGTACAGCTTTCTTATAATTTCTTCATATATATTCTATCACTAAAGTAAAAGAATAGGTAGCCTAAAGAAAAGGAAAAGTTAATAATAACATTCATTTCTTTGGTTCTCCTGATTCCTTAGAAATACCTGTGTGAACACTGATATATACTGAAATTGTTACCAACTCCAAGACTGAACTAACAGTTTTCAGCTGACAATTGTTTACTATTGATGAATTTTAAAAGATGGTTTCCATAAGAAGTCAGGCTCTAAAAATCATTATTATTATGTTTTCTTCCTGGTCTCATACATGCCTGAAAACCAGAAACAAAAACTTAAATTAAACATCCAGAAAATCTGCCAATCATAGGAAAAAAAAATTAGTAAGAAGTTGTGATTTTGTAGTAGTTAACCCAAAATGATTTAAAATATATCCACATGCCTCCCCCCCACCCTAATAAATAAAAAACTCCATAAGTATCTGACTTTTGTTCAGATTATACTGTTAAAAGAACTTTGGTTTTAAAAATTAACAACCTATTTGTAAACTATTACTAACATAGTTATGAAAATACATTTAAATAGACATGACATAGAAGAGCATCTGATAACAATGGATCTGGAATTTATATTAAATTAGCAAAAATAATTATTCTTGATGAGATGATCTCTTTCAGGGTTATATGCTATAAATGGGGGGGTAATAATGATTTGGTTTTAGTGATACTAAATTTGCTCTGAAGCATCAAATAACATTAAAGGAAGGTTTGTGAAAGGAGCATAAATTTAAAAACCCTTGCAAAACACTGAGCTAGAATAATTTATTAAACTATCATCTCTTATACAATAAGTCATTTATGTTAACTAATGTTATTAACCCATAAAAGCAAAAGTAGTCCAGACTTACTGATACCTATTTTTTTCATAACTAGATCTAAATATGCTAACTGCTTATTTTAATATTCATAAGACTTAATAAAAAGAGTTCAGTTCTGAGAGGAATTTTGACACAGTGCAAAAAGTATGTGCTTTGGGGGCTTCCCTGGTGGCACAGTGGTTAAGAATCTGCCTGCCAGTGCAGGGCACATGGGTTCGAGCCCTGGTCTGGGAAGATCCCACATGCTGTGGAGCAACTAAGCCCGTATGCCACAACTACTGAGCCTGCGCTCTAGAGCCCGTGAGCTACAACTACTGAGCCCACGTGCAACAACTATTGCTGAAGCCCGCGTGCCTAGAGCCCATGCTCTGCAACAAGAGAAGCCACTGCAATGAGAAGCCTGCGCACTGCAATGAGTAGCCCCCACTGGCCGCAACTAAAGAAAGCCCGAGCGCAGCAACAAAGACCCAACACAGCCAAATATGAATAAATAAATAAATTTATTAAAAAAAAAGAGTATGTGCTTTGAAGCCAGAAAGACCTGAACTGAAACTTAAACCGTGAAACTTAACTAAATTGTGTCTTCTTAGGCAATTTATGTGATTTCAAGGTGTATGAATCTTGGTATTCTGCTCCGCAAAACTTACTTTTCAGGGTTTCTGAGGATTAAATGTGTGATATATAAGAGCCCACAGCGCAGTAAACATATAGTATGCATGCAACAAATGTGGAGTCTCTCCTCTCACTTTCATTCTTACTTATTTCTCTAAAATGTGATGAAGCCTACAGGCCTGGCTGTAAATATGAGCCTGTAATCGATTGAGAAATGATAGAAAAATAAGAAAAATCTTCATTACTCAATAAATGACAGTGAAAAAAATCACACACACACTCTCCCTCATCTCCATACACAAAAAATGCCACCTAACTTTAGGGTAATTGGAAAGAACAAATGGCACCCACCCTTTGGATCCTGTGGAACTCAGTGAACCTAAGGGAATATTCTTCATGGCATTTAAGGCTATACCACTGACATGATCCTAAAATTCAAGTCAAGATACCAAGCAATTATATTTTAGCTTACCTTAAGTGTATGAATATAATATTAAGGTAATCAAGTCTAGACATATTTGAAATTTCAATATTAATACCTAATGTTGAATTCAATCTCATAATGATTAACTTGTATGAATGCACTGTCATGTTTGGCATGGCTGATTTAAAAATCACATATATTACTGTCTAGAATATGTACAGAAATACTTTATATTAATGAAGGTTGACAAATAAATGCATTTTTAATATTAAAAAAATCACATTAATATACTTGTAAGAATAAATCAAGTTTTCAGAGTAAGGTTTTTAATTAAATTCCAGAATATTCCCAAGACAATCTCTGGAACTCTAGTTTAGAACATGTATATTCTAAAAATGTAAATATCTGCTAAATGCTCACATTAACAAATAATTTTCATCCCTTAATCTAAAAATGCACTTGTATTATATAACCTTCACAGGTAAGCAAGATGTATCTCTGCCTCTGTAGGACACCGTAATTTTCTTTAAAAAAGGAAAATGAATCGCTTGCTTTGGCTTCCTTATGGAATTTTTCTTTTTGATTTCCAATCTAATAATCATTGGAAATGTTTCTACCTTCCTTACCAGCCTGAAAGGTTGGGAGTCAAGCAGACTCTGAAAACAGCATCCATTTATTTCAACAGAGATTAGAAGCACATAACTTGTTACCTCCTTTACTCAAAGGTTTAGAGCTAAGACTAATAGCAACCTTGTTTTGGGACTTAAAATCTGGCTTCTTGCTATGTGATTATAATTATAAACTGTTAAAGTATTGGTTTTTACTAAAGGGAGAACTTCAATTTATCAGATTTCAGAATTTTAAACCATAATGACATTAGCATATTTGTAAAACCTACTAAGTTAATATTTTTGCCAAAAAGCCCCTGCCCAATGCCAGTAAATTATGGTTAACTAACCCTGCTATTAAATCTGCACATGATATAAAATTATGAAAATTGGTCAAGTGTTGACAGTAGCTTCCAGCATGTGAAGCACTCATTTCTTTACTGCCAAGTACAACAAGAAACAAAATTTCATTTATAAATGAAATACCCATTTCCTAATACTACTAAAATAATTATCTTTAATAATACTTCACAGATGCTAGGAAAAACAAGAAAAAGGCACAACAAAAAAATACTATGTGCAATTCAATGACCCACTTCTTAAAGACAGAATACAGCAGAAGTGATAAGATGTCATGCCCAAGAATGGGTTATAAAACAATGTGACGTCTATCTCGAATATTCTCATTCTCACTTGGATTACTCACTCTGGGGAAGCCAGCTGCCATGTGAAGCAGCCCTGCGAGGAGCTCCATGTGTGTGAGCTTAGAAGTAGATCCTCCTCCAATCAAGTCTTCAGATAAGACTTCAGCCCTGCATAAGAGCTTGACTGCAACCTTATGAGCCACAGGCACTCAGTTAAGCCCCACCAGGATTCTTGATGCATAGAAACGGTGAGATAGTTAACATATATACTTTTAAATATATATATATATATTTACAGCTTACTATCAAATTTTGTAATTATCTCAGCATGGAACACCACCAGTCTACAGACCACATTTTGAGTAGCAGTGCTTTAAAACAGCTGTTTTCCTTCTTCCTTCCTTCCTTCTACCCTTCCCTCCTTCCTTACTTCCTTTCCTTCTTTCCTTCTTTCTTTCTTCCTTCCTTTCTTTCCTTCCTCCTTTTGCTGCCCCACGCAGCTTGTAGCATCTTAGTTCCCAGAGTCCTAACCACTGGACCACCAAGGAACTCCCCATTTTCATTTGAATAAAGGTGTAAACTGAAAACATACTAATAAACTGATCAACTAAGTAACTTTTATGCCAAATAACTTTTTGTCCTAGAATCTGTGCAAAAAAAATTAGGCAATATTTTTTATACTTAGTACAACTAGAATATAAACTTCCAAGAGGGCAAAAACTGGTACAGTGCTAGGTCACTGAGCCTGTTATTTAATACATGTATGCTGAATGAGTGGCTGATGGACAGATTAATATACAGGAAGCAATAAAATTAATGGTAACACCTCAGTTAAGTCTTTTTAAATGCAATCAAAAGTTAGTATTTGGATCTTACAGTGTTTTACATGCATTATCCTATTTAATTTTCTGGAGAGATGAGGAAACAGAAGTGCAGATTTAGTAAATGTCTTAGATAAGGTCATAGAGATTTGCAACTATTTCAGATCTGGCTTCAAAGCCATCACACTTAACCACTACACTATAAATACAAAGAAGATGAAATAGAAAATTAGTAAAATTAAAAAAAAAAAGAAGAGTACTTGTTTTGTAGACTGATATGGAAGTAACATCAAAGTGGTGTGAATGATAATAGATAAAATATCATACATTCACTGTAACAGAAAGCACAAGTTAGGGTCTAAATTTATTTTTAAATGACATCATGGTCTTGAAAACTCTCTAAAAGCCTAGGAAGTCTTCAGATGAAGAATATGAAATAATAACAAGAAAACTAAAATAAAATTATGAAAATATGATGTTCATTCAGACTTTTCTAAAAACCAGGAACTTTTGAAAGAGTATCCTGAAATGTGAGAAACACTATACAAAGAAAAATGCATTTGGGGATCAAATGCAGATCTTCCTAGTGATCCAAAGGGCAATTTCTTCAATAATCATAGCAACTAAAATAAACAGTTCGTTTTTACCAGGTACTGTCTTACCTAATAACTTAAATAAAAATCAATTATCAAAATAAAAGGCCCTAGAGACTTCCCTGGTGGCACAGTGGATAAGACTCTGCACTCCCCAATGCAGGGGGCCCTGGTTCGATCCCTGGTCAGGGAACTAGATCCCACTTGCATGGCACAACTAAGAGTTCACATGTCACAACTAAGGAGGCCTGGAGCTGCAACTAAGGAGCCCGCCTGCTGCAACTAAGAACCATTGCAAACAAATAAATAAACATTTTTTAAAAAAAATAAAGTTAATTGTACTTTAATGAAACTGATAACAAAATGGGTACTGATTGTATCTTGAGACCAGAACCTTGTCCCCCCACAAAAATAAATAAATAAATAAAAGGTCCTATATTTCTCCCTAAAGTGACACATGAAATAAAGGGAAAGCATTATTCATAAAAAGAAAGACTTCCTCTGAAAATGAGAGCTTCTTAGGTATGGTCTTGGTACAAGTCAAAGTAGCAGCAAAAATGATTTCTCTTTTACAGTACTGTCAGCCAAACTCTCTAAAGTTGGGGGAAAAAATAAAACAGATGAAAATAGAAAATATGAATAAACGATAACATTTTCTAACAACTTACCATATGCTAGGCAGGTACTAACTGCTTGAGAAGCATTCTCCAATTTATTCTTCATGATTATTCACTAATTTAGATATTATCCCAACAGAGCAAATATTAGTAAAATATATAAGGAAATTGAGGCTTAGAGAATTTATGTAATTCACCCATGATCACAGGAGGTGTCCAGGCTGGAATTCAAATCCAGATTCTGTCTCCAGAGCCCACATTTTAAATCTGTACACTAAATATATAAATACTGCCTAAGATGCCAGTAGGTTTATTTTACCTTCATTCTTTTTTTTGGGGGGGGGCTGTGTTGGGTCTTCGTTGCTGCATGTGGGCTTTCTCTAGTTGTGGTGAGCGGGGGCCACTCTTCATTGCGGTGCGCAGGCTCCTCATTGCAGTGGCTTCTCTTGCTGTGGAGCATGGGCTCTAAGTGCGCAGGCTTCAGTAGTTGTGGTATATGGGCTCTAGGACATGCGGACTTCAGTAGTCGCAGCACGTGGGCTTAGTTGCTCCGCAGCACGTGGGATTTTCACAGACCAGGGACTAACCCTGTGTCCTCTGCATTGGCAAGTGGATTCTCAACCACTGCGCCGCGAGGGAAGTCCCTTACCTTCATTCTTGAAAGATACTTTTATCAGACATAGAATTGAGTTGACAGTTTTTTCTTTCAGTACTTTTCAGATGTCTCTTCACTGTTTTCTAGTCTCCATTGTATCTGTTAAGACCACAATCATTCAAACTGTTGTTCCTTATATTTGATGTGTCATTTCTTTCTGACTGCTTTCAAGTTTTTCCTCTTAATCTCTGGTTTCAACAGTTTGGTCATGACGTGCCTAGACACACAACTTCCTTCAAAGGACAGATCTAGACCAGGTTCCTATATTCTCCGTGAACAGTTCCTTCTACTCCTGCTTCCTCTTCATCTGCCCTTTTAAAGATCTGAAGGTTTTCTCTGTCTCTGATATGCAGCAGGGCTGCCTTCCTCATCCCCTCCTACCCTCATATTGCATATATTTAATTTTTTTCTCTTTTTCTAAAATTTCCCCTAATGAGAAAGAGAAAAAATGCTTTCCAAGGCTTCAAAAATTCCCAACATTTCTTTTCCAAGACTATGACCTACAAAATTTATTTGAATTATATACCCGAAATATCAAGCATTATACTAATCTTACTCACAATATAGTTTGGGTTCTCATTCCATAAAAAACTAGCAATAATCCCTAGAAAGAAGCAAAGGGCTTTGTGGAGAAGGGCTTT
Source organism: Phocoena phocoena (assembly GCF_963924675.1). Classification (NCBI taxonomy): domain Eukaryota; kingdom Metazoa; phylum Chordata; class Mammalia; order Artiodactyla; family Phocoenidae; genus Phocoena; species Phocoena phocoena. The sequence continues at coordinate 59,854,481 of NC_089221.1, read as the reverse complement.
GCCTCTGGAATTTACCAGCGTTTCTTTACTTCGTACATCTTTTAATATGTCTGCTTGAGGCTAAAGTAAATAATAACCCATGTTGGTCATTGATTCCCTTGAATTCCGGTTGATTTTTGATAATCCTCTTAGATCATGATGTATAAAGTATGGTTCCACTGTGAAATGCTTGCTACAATGGGATATACATGATAGCCATGCATTTTTTATGTGAAAAAACCGAAAAATTCTGTTAATATTTTAGATATTTCTAACAAAAATGACCTATTGAGGTGTCCCTAAGGTCAGATATTTATTATATACTTTATACTTTTTTTTAATTACTCTAACTAGTTCAGATTTGGTTATGAAATAAGATTAGAAATGTGGTCATATTAACTCCTGGTATACCACAAAGATCTATTAGACTCAATTGTAGTTTTCGAGTTTTTTTCTTTGAGCAAGTTTATTGTAAGCATTGATATTTCAAATCTTATTCCTTCTTAGGAATCTTCCAAAGAACAAAAAAATTTATTCTTTTTTTATGAGAATAAAATTCACCTTATCTTGCAATTTCTGTATGGATCTATTTGAATTCTTTGTAAACTGAAGATACATTATGGTGATCTCTATAAACTGAAGATATTTTATGGTATCTTAGGGGTTTTATTCTTCCTATATCTTGTTATTTTATCATCCTAGGAATTATTTAATCAATACTAATCAATTATTTTTTCAAATAATAAGAAAATGGAATGGAACCATCTAGAAAGATGATCTAGTAGTAAAATAAATCATCACTATTACATTGTTCTTCAGTTTTCTTATTGTGTTGCCCATAGTATCATATCTTTGAAAGAAAGTAAAGAGAAGCATAAAGACACTTTTTTTTTTTTTTTTTTTTTTGTGTACGCGGGCCTCTCACTGTTGTGGCCTCTCCCGTTGTGGAGCACAGGCTCCAGACGCGCAGGCTCAGTGGCCATGGCTCACGGGCCCAGTCGCTCCACGGCATGTGGGATCCTCCTGGACTGGGGCACGAACCCGCATCCCCTGCATCGGTAGGCGGACTCCCAAGCACTGCGCTACCAGGGAAGCCCCAAGACACTATTTTTGCAGGGTTTTTTTTGTTTGTTTGTTTTGGGGGGCTTGTTTTTTTGTAGTTTTCATTAAACATAGTTGAGAGTTCTAAATTTTTCATTTTCTGCCCATACTGGCAAAAAGAGGAAATTTGACAGAAGAGTTTCACAATTATCAGACAAATCAGAAGATAAATGTAAAGAGATTAATAGCATTCTAAACTATAATGATGGTGAAATTAATTTTATAAGCAAAATCTCAGACTGAAATTTCAGATGATTCAAATAGATATATTTTCTGAAACTCAAAAATCAATGAGTAAACAATTCACTTTTAAGAATAAAAAGCAAATATGGCATTCCCACCCAGTTTGTCATTCAACAGGAAGGACTTCATCACAGCATATTTTGCAACAAGAATTTGGAATATCCCATTTTGCTAACAGGATGTATGACACTGTTCTTTCAGCCTTTATGATGTTGGTGCACTGTTACTTAATATAGTTTGTAAGTGCACAAATGCTTAATGCAGATATTATACAAAAGGGATAGGAAAGAAATAGATGGTGAAGAAGTGAAAACTTTATTGGCCTTCATTCTAACTAGTGTTTATAAATATAAAAATGAAAATGTTTTACAATTATGAAGGAAAGAAAATGTTTTTTTTCTTTGACAAGATTATGAGAGGTCAAAGTTTTTAATGTCATTGTATTTGGATGATCTAAGTGCAAGATAAAGAGCCAGAAGTAATGATAAGCTAGAATCTATTAAAGATGCATACGAAATCTGGGATATTTATTTATTTATTTATTTATTTATTTATGGCTGCGTTGGGTCTTCGTTGCTGCGCGCGGGCTTCCTCTAGTTGCAGGGAGTGGGAGCTACTCTTCATTGTGGTGCGCGGGCTTCTCATTGCGGTGGCTTCTCTGGTTGCGGAGCATGGCTCTAGGCGTGCGGGCTTCAGTAGTCATGGCACACAGGCTCAGTAGTTGTGGCTCGTGGGCTCCAGAGCACAGCCTTCAGTAGTTGTGGCGCATGGGCTTAGCTGCTCCGCAGCATGTGGGATCTTCCCAGACCAGGGCTCGAACCTGTCTCCCATGCATTGGCAGGCGGACTCTTAACCACTGCGCCACCAGGCACAGTGGCATGTGGGATCTTCCCGGACCAGGGCTCGAACCTGTCTCCCCTGCATTGGCAGGCGGACTCTTAACCACTGCGCCACCAGGGAAGCCCTGGGATCTTTATTTTTTAAATGGGTAGTTCCAAGATCATGCATAAAAGTCGATGAGCAGCTAGAGTTACTTTCAAAGGACATTACCTATTTCAGGAAAATATGAAATAAAAACCTATGTTTACTAAGTTTTGATTTTTATTACAATTTCTAATAACAATGTTGTTCACTATCCCTTTATTGTTACTTTTCAAGATTATTCATAAATTACTCCAAAACATAAAAAATAAAATGATAATAAATGCAAATTACTACTTTTCATGATACAAAAGAGTTAAATCAATACATAACTCCTTTATCAACATTGGACAAAAGGATGATTGCAACAGGCTCTAGAGATCACTTAAATTATTTATGGGTAGGGACTTCCCTGGTAGTGCAGTGGTTAAGAATTCGCCTGACAATGCAGGGGACGTGGGTTGGAGCCCTGGTCCGGGAAGATCTCACAGGAAGATCCCACATGCTGCAGAGCAACTAAGCCCAAGAGTCACAACTACTGAAGCCCGTGAGCCGTGCTCCGCAACAAGAGAAGCCACCGCAGTGAGAAGCCCACGCACCGCAATGAAGAGTAGCCTCCACTCGCCACAACTAGAGAAAGCCTGTGTGCAGCAATGAAGACCCAAGGCAGCCAAAAATTTAATTAATTTAAAAAATTATTTATGGGTAATTAGAACATAGTCTTGCTAGCAAACACACTCCTTTAGTTATCAGTCATAGAAAAAAATTGTAGACTGGCTACATAATATGTTATTGCAGCTTGAAAATGTGTGTGGATGAATTTTCTTTTAAGAAAATTGTCAAACTAAAGAAAAAGTATGCAACATACCTAGAAAGTAACAGGTGCTTAAATGTTTAATAATACTAATCATAGTTGTTGTTTGTCTAAATAAAGTTGGCCCTCCGGTATCTGCAGTTTCCACCTCCGGGGATTCAACCAACCAATGCATCTGCAGTTGGCTGAATCCGCAGATGTGGAATGCAGATATGGCAGGCCAACTATACTATGCTGCTATTATACGAGGGACTTGAGCACCCTTGGGGTCTTGGAAACAAACCCAACCCCCAGAGGATACTGAGAAAACTGTATATATATTAAAAGTACATAGTATAGGGCTTCCCTGGTGGCGCAGTGGTTGAGAGTTCGCCTGCCGATGCAGGGGACACAGGTTCGTGCCCTGGTCCAGGAAGATCCCACATGCCATGGAGTGGCTGGGCCCGTGAGCCATGCCGCTGTGCCTGCGCGTCCGGAGCCTGTGCTCCGCAACGGGAGAGGCCACAACAGTGAGAAGCCCGCGTACCGCAAAAAAAAATTACATAGTAAAAGTCTCTGAAGTTCAAAAGTCCAGGCTAGACTATTTACTAGCTAGGACCTTGGACAACTTATTTAACTTCTTTGAACTTTAGTTTCTTTACATGTAAAATAAGGATAATGTCTATCTTGCAGAATTTTTGTGAAAAAATGAATACTAAATGTAATAAACCTAAAACAATGTCTGACATTGAGTAGGTCCTTAACAAATGATACTTCTTTCTTAAAAAAACTATGATAGAATTTGGTTCTTTAGTTTCTCATGAATTTTAACAGTGCTTAGTGATTTTTCTCCTGGGCCTTGTTAATTGCAATTCCTACAACTTCCCTTCAATCATCAACCAACTAAACTTATTCGATTAATCCATATATACTGAACACTCACTATGTGACAGGTAATTTTAAAGCTTTACTTGCTCTTTAATAATAATGTAACTGTTAAAAACATATCAATAGTTTTATTACTTATTTTTGTCTATATTTTGAAACAGTCTAGCATTATTGTCTACATTCTTAGACATACATTTCTGTATGCTAGAAAATAATGAATCTATGAAAGATGTCGTATATATCTCATTTTTACAGCACCTTAATCAGGATCATCATATAGCAAGTTCTTTAATAAATACTTTAAATGAAGATGAAGATAACTGTATATTAATAAACTATATCACCATAACAGCATGCATATTCCATAATAATATTTTTAATCTTACTTGACTAAGAAGAAGAGGACCTGAAATTACAGTAAAAGTGAAACAATGAAAGGGGTGGGGAGAAAAACAGGAAGCAAACACATTTACAAAATAACTATCATGAAGATTCTACCAATACTTAAGAATACCACAATGCTCTATATAGTATGGCTTTAACATATCAACAAAATAATTTTTCAATGTAACTTCTCAATGTAATGAAAAGAGGTTAAAAGTTAGAGACTCAAAACCTTGGGGAGAAAAACAGAAAGGAAATGTATACATGCAGAGAGTGGACACTAATATCCCTGTTCATCTATTACATATGTACACTATGTACTTTTTAGACTAAAGTATTTTTTACTGTTATAGTGAAACCTATTAAATGACAACTACCCCTGACAAGTTTTTAACCCATGAAACCAAATAGATACAAATAAAAGATAATGAAATACAATTTCAATTTTATTCAACAGTAAGAAAGAATAATTCTGCTTAGAACAGGCCTGACTTGGCTTTCCTCTGAACAACAGGAAACAGGACAGAAGGATAGCCTACATGCTCTTCGAAACTCTGTTTCTGAAATCAGTCTTAATGCTGAATGTTAGAACTGTCCATGAGATGTGACTTATTCCTAAGTAGCTGTATGTAGTGTATTAAGGTATCAATGAGAACCTCCCCCTCCCCCCTCAAATAAAGTTGTCCTTGGAGAGTTAAATGGTAAAAATCAACACACAAGGAAGTCTAAGATATATATGCAAACTCACCTTAAGGATCAGAGTAACAGGCAAGTCCTAGCAGTATGAACATAATATAATAATAATAATTGATGTCAATAAAACAAAGTCTTCCAATCCAAATGGAGTTAGAAACAGAACAAAGAAAAAGAAAGTAAGCAAGGTAATATTGGCAATGCCTAGTTAAATATCCATCATCACAACAGGGATAACCTAACTTAGTACTACTAATCATTTAGAATCATAATTGAGGAAAAAAATATGAGACTGGGATATAGTAAAAGGACATCAAGCCTATATTTGAAACCAAGATATGAGGAGCAGTCACAGGGCTGGGGAAAATGGTGAGAATTTTCAGGGCTCTTGAGCTAGTGAGGTGGGAAAAAGGATCGAAGTAAGAATTAAGAATGGGCATAACATAATTTTCACTATTCCTATAAGTCAATTACAACAGGATGGAAAGCATGTTATGAAGGTTCTATTACAGCTTTTACTTCTTCCAGCTTCTCACTATTTCTCACCTACTCCCTCCTCTGCTTTTCCCATCACTACTGCCAATGACTGCTACAGTAGAGGAAGAACAGAAAAGGAAGAAAAATAGTAACAGACAATAGTAATGCACAACACATATAAACAACAGTAATGCAGGGGAAGGGGAGGAATGAGGAAAAAAAAATAGTACCAGCATATATGGGAAGGAGAGAAATTCTGCAGCTGTCTGGCTGTGGGGACCATTCATACATAAAGAATGCACATAAACTGGTCAGATTAACTACAAGGCTCCTTTTACTCAACTAGATTTTATGATCGGCTTTCGGTATTTTTCTCAGCAACCAGAAAATTTGTTCAACTATTTAAAAAACTTGACAGATCCTTTAATTAAGTTAATTCATAGATGGTACACTTGGGTTACTTACACTGGATATGAATATACCTGTAAAGATCTAAGTCTAAGAGAAAATCACTAATTTGGGAGATAGGCAGGCCAGATGTTGACTATTGACAGGTAAAATGCAATCATTTTTTTGCACCAACTCAAAAGTTTAAGATATATAGGGGAGCAATGCCCTCAATATTCCTACATTCACTTTACAGGTTTGTATACGACCACCTTATTTGAATACACTCACAAAGATATCACAAAAGAATTCTGTATAATGTCATAAAAGATGAATACATGCAAGTTTCTTGTAGCCCCTAATATTTCTGAAACTGGTGCTTACATCATCAGAAATGGACACAGACGCATTCACATTTTACATAAATGAATATCCACTTTGATATACTTATGTAAATATCATTTTACAAATGCATATAACACCACAACAATTGGGATATACATAGTAATAAAAAGACTGGTTATACTAATGCCATTTATTAACTTAGCATTTATTTAATACACAACCAAAGCCATATGGTTATTAAGGATGAAGCCCTAGGATTCACCCAGGGAGTGTCTGCTTGCTCACTCTGAACTCAGGGAGAATCACCATAGTGGCAGAAACTACACAATTCTTTAATAGGCCTGACAGGAACACTAAGCCTAACAGGCTAATATGATTGATTAATAGTCAAAACAGGAAAAGGAAAAAAAAAAGCATTCAAAAGGGCAAGTAGTACAGGCTAAACTGGAAAAAGGCTTGCCGAGGAGCTCTTAAATCTTTTAAACTTCTGAACTTCATTTAGGGGACATGCTGAATGTCACACACAGAGTTATAAGCCATAAAAAGATCTACCAATTTATAATATTTCTAATGTGACAAGACTCATTAAACAGTTTACATGATAACTTGGTGGAAAGAGATCAGCAAACGAGGACAATCCTTTTTTCCTTTAAAATTCCAAATAACCATTGTCTTCACTAAAAAGACCTGGAGCAGGTGGCCTACAGAGATCCAGTAGAAGTAGGATTAGATAACACGATTAGAGAACAGGATTTATCACTGTCAGGTGGTAGGAGTAAAAGTTACCTGCTTTTAACTTACAAAATACTATAGTTACATGTATACCTTTCTTATCTTGTTTTTTGTTCTAATCTCCTTGAATGCAGACCCCCACAACCCTCGCTCTTTTTTTTATCTGTCACGATTTTAAAACTACCCACAGGGCTTCCCTGGTGGCGCAGTGGTTAAGAATCCACCTGCCAATGCAGGGGACACGCGTTAGAGCCCTGGTCCAGGAAGATCCCACATGCCGCGGAGCAACTAAGCCCGTGCGCCACAGCTACTGAGCCTGCGCTCTAGATCCCGCGAGCCACAACCACTGAAGCCCACGCACCTAGAGCGCGTGCTCTGCAACAAGAGAAGCCACCGCAATGAGAAGCCTGTGCACCGCAACGAAGAATAGCCCCTGCTCGACGCAACTAGAGAAAGCCCACGTGCAGCAACAAAGACCCAACGCAGCCAAAAATAAATAAAATAAATAAATTTATAACAACAACAAAAACTACCCACAGTAGTCAGCATTAATATCCTGCATATTAGATGCTTGTTGAATTAAATTATTAACTGAAAGATAAGGTAAAATATATTAATTATATTGACTGCCTTCTATGTGCTGAGCACTACTCTGGGGACTAAAATTAGAAAAAAAGTGGATAAAAAATTTTAAACTCATGTTTTAGTGGAACAAAATAATATATGCAGTCTAATACTGCACATATTAACCATTTATCATGTGCTAGTATGTGCTTATGCCTTTGAAAAGAATTAATATCTGTGTGGTGCTTGACAATGAGATTTTCACATATGTTAAATAATTCTTTCTCCTCAGAATGCCCCTTTTCTTACCACTACAGTTAGAATATAATGCAAATTATATATACTAGATATGCCTATTGTTTCCAGTTGGCCTCCCACTCCCAACAAACCACAGAAGAAGTAGACTTACGTTCCACACTTTTGGGAAAAGCTGAGTAGAGCACTGGCTGGCCAACTACCTATTTCTTTTAAGAATCTGAACTAAGAGACATTGAGAGAGCCCTGAAACTGACAGGTAGTTAAAACAAGTTGGACAACATGCAAGATGAAATTTGAAGACACAAATAAACTGAGATTGAGAACACAAGAACATAGAGATGAAAGATATCATGAAGCCCCAGAGATGAATAGAAAAACACCAAATCCTTATTTTCCAAGTATTGAAATACGTGTACGCGGCCCAGCTGAGGATTCAGAGATCTCTACAATAACATTCTCTTATTTGAGCTACCCCAAACATATTTCTGATTCCTTTAGTCAAAGAGCCTTGATAAGATCAATAATAGTATAATATCCAACTGGTCAACCAAAATAAACACCGATAGAAGTATTCCAATGTGGTTCATTCTGAAATTGTAACCTCCTACCATTATCTCCTTCCAATAGCTTGCTCAAATGCTATCCTACCACCATCCTTTGTCTTCAAGTATTGGGGCAGGGCAGGGTGGTGGGAGGGCGGGGAGGAAGGACTCAGACACACTACTGGGCAGCGTAAACTAATGCAAACTTTTTCGAGGACAATTTGATAGTCTCCCACTGTAAAATATTCTCTGTTTGAGCAGCCCACTATTGGGAATTTACCCCCAAAAAAGAGCTATACAAGTGCACAAAAATAAAGTTAAACTAGTGTTTCTTTATAGTGTTTTTGTAATAGCAAAACATGAAAAATGTTGACTGCCCATCAAAAAAGGAATTCTATGCAGTCATTAAAACAAACACTACGGGGCTTCCCTGGTGGCGCAGTGGTTGAGAGTCCGCCTGCCGATGCAGGGGACACGGGTTCGTGCCCCGGGTCCGGGAAGATCCCACATGCCGCGGAGCGGCTGGGCCCGTGAGCCATGGCCGCTGAGCCTGCGCGTCTGGAGCCTGTGCTCCGCGACGGGAGAGGCCACAACAGTGAGAGGCCCGCGTACCGCAACAACAACGACAAAAAAAAAAAACGCTACGAAATAGATGTTCACAATACACTGTTAAATTAAAAATGCAATTTATACAATGGTAGAGTATCCCCCCCATCACACACACACACAGACCTTCCTTGACTTATGATGGGGTTATGTCCCAATAAACCCATCATAAGCTGAAAATACCTTTAGGTAGGAAAAGTATTTAATACATCTACTGAACATCATAGCTTAGCCTAGCCCACCTTAAATGTACTCAGAACACTTAAAATAGCCTATAGTTGGGCAAAATTATCCAATACAAACCCTATTTTATAATAAAATGTTAAATAGCTCACGCAATTTACTGAGTACTGTACTGAAAGCGAAAAGCAGAACATGTAATTTACTGAGTACTATACTGAAAGCGAAAAGTGTATGGGTACAGAATGGTTGTTAAGCCCTCATGATCATGTGGCTTGCTTCCACTGCCCAGCATCACAAGAGAGTATCATGTCACATGTTGCTAGCCTGAGAAAAGATCAAATTTCAAAATTCAAAGTATGGTTTCTACTGAATGTGTGTTGCTTTTGCACCATCATAAAGTCGAAAAATACTAAATTGAATCATTTTAAGTAGGGGACTGTCTCTATATGTTTATATTCTAAAAATTACAAATAGTGCTCTTAGGGGGGAAAAAAGAAGGGGGAATGCTTAAAAAACCAAGTACAGTCCTCCCTCAGTATCCACAAGGGATTGGTTATAGGACCCCCTGCGGATACCAAAATCCAGGAATACTCAGGACCTCTATGTAAAATAGTGCAGTATTTGCCTATAACTTATGCATAGCCTCCTGTATACTTTAAATCATCTCTAGGCTACTTATAACACCTAATACAATGTAAATGCTGTGTAAATAGTTGCTGGTGGGCAGGAAATTCAACTTTTGCTTTTTGGAGCTTTCTACAATTTTTTTTTTTTTCTGGATATTTTTGACCTAAGGTTGGTTGAATCCGAGTATGCGGAACCCATAGATAGGGAAGGCCGACTGTACCATATTTCACTGCTTCAAGAACACACACTTTTTTCATTTAAAAAATCGGGATGCTTCACATAATCCTTGTCAGTGAGACAGCAGTTGTGACATAACTGTCATTACGTATGTATCAAAATGTGAAGGACAGGGGTCAGCAGCTTGGGGAAAATAACTCTGAAGACAATGATGGGACCTTTTTAAGAAATCCTGTAATCATCAATTCTCTTGATGGTAAAGAGGAAAATATATGGAAAAACAGGGACATTAACAACTCTAAGTTGAAAATTAATTTAGAACACTGTGTAAAGAGATTAATCTTTAATTTATATCATTTATAATTACCATTTCTTCTCACAAAAGTGATACATATACACATGCACAAACATACTCACGTGATATATTCTTTTCATACAAAATGGTACAAAGAGAAAAATTCAAGTGGTCCATAATTTCACCACCCAGATTATTATTCAAGACATTAAAATAGGTCAAAAAAAATCAGTTGTTTTATTCATATGCTGTATTTTGTTCACTTGTACTTTAGTTTTTAGACTGTTGCTACTCATAGATCATTACCTCTATTTCATAGATTAGTATCTCTAAGTTTTCAAAATCAAGTTTCTTATGTAAATCCCCAGTTTTTAACTAGTTATGTTTCAGTTGGGAACAGTATTATAAAGATTACAAAGAACATTTAAATTCCCAGGTTAGCTAAAAAGGACTATTTAACTCCAAATGCATCTTTACCATAATAAATACTGTGAGAATACAGAACCTATAAGCTCTGTTATGGACTAAATTGTGTTCCCCTCAAATTCATATTTTGAGGACCTAACTCCCAATGGGACTGTATATGGAGACAGGGCCTATAAGGAGATATTTAAGGTTAAGTGAGGCCATAATGGTAGGGCCCTAATCCAATAGGGCTGGTGTTCTTATTAGAAGAGGAAGAGGGACCACAGCCACCCAGACTGTGGTATTTTGTTATGGCAGGCTAAGATACTAACGAAGGCTTTTTATAGCATTATTTAAAAACATTAGACAATGTCTTCAATTTCAACTTGGGACATCCTCTCCTACTACAGTTCTAGCATCAAGAAGAAATATTCCCGGGAATTCCCTGGTGGTCCAGTGGTTAGGACTCCACGCTTTCACTGCTAAGGACCCAGATTCCATCTCTGGTCAGGGAACTAGGATCCGACAATCCGTGCATAGCAGCCGGGGTGGGAGTGGGGGGAGGCACGACTGGATATTCCCTTCCATGCCTCTACCTGTTGATCAGTAAAATTGCAAGATTCTCACTTCCAGCACCTCTGGGTTTTTGGCTTCTGTGTCATTGCAGTGAGAGAGTGAGGTATGGATGAAGGCTTTGGGATTGGTGTTTTGTGGAGAAAAAAGGTGGGAGAATGAGGTGAAGTGGAAGATGGGGAGAAAGAAGAGGAACTGAAGAACTCTAGTGGGATGAGAATGAACGCTGCAATCAGGATAGTTGGGCTCAAACCGCAACTATGCTCTTTACTGCTGTATGACCTTTGGAAAGTTACTTAACTTCTCTGGGTTCAGTTTCTTCATGTGAAATATTAGAAATAGAAATAATAATAGAAATAGGATAGCAATAATAAATTCTTCATTGGGGTTAAATAAGACAGCATAGATGTAAGCAGTGGATAAATGAAATGCGCAAAATCATTAGTTGAATTAAGAGCATAGTTGCTCTGATATACTCACCTACAGGATATGCTATTTATTTACACAATTCTTCCCACTTTTAGAGGTATTCCGAAGCAAAGAAAAAAATATGATCTTTAAAATCAGATCTGTGTTCAAATCCTAAGTCCGACACTTAGTACCTATTTGACACTGGATAAGTTACTTAGCAGCACTGAGCTTCAGTTTCATTATCCTTAAAATGAGCCCAACAATGCTCACCTTATGTGGTTTATAGGGAATAAGTTAGATCAGATATGTAAAGTGCCTGACGGAGGCTAAGAGTTAATACTGTAAAGATGTCATTTTCTTCATAAAATAAGTGCATTCTTAATCCAAATTCCAACAGAGTGTTTCATGTAATTTGACAAGGTGTTCTAAAATTCATCTGGAAGAGAAGATATACAAAAATATCCAAATGAAAAAGAACATCAGGAGAGTTTTGGTATTATATACGAAAATAGTATAAAGTTAAATAATTAAAACAGTATGGTATTAACACAGGTATAGACAAGTAGATCAATGAAAAAGAATGGAGTCCAGAAACAGACCTAGATATATGTAGATTTTGTGTATCATATAAATATAAGAGGGCTTCCCGGGTGGTGCAGTGGTTGAGAATCCGCCTGCCGATGCAGGAGACACGGGTTCGTGCCCCGGTCCGGGAGGATCCCACATGCCGCGGAGCGGCTGGGCCCGTGAGCCATGGCCGCTGAGCCTGCGCATCCAGAGCCTGTGCTCTGCAACAGGAGAGGCCACAACAGTGAGAGGCCCGCGTACCGCAAAAAAAAAAAAAAATAAAATAAATATAAGCATAAGAATAGGCTATTAAATAAAATGTTGGGCCAAGTGGCTGTCCTTAAAAAACAATTCCTACCTTATTCCATACGCAAAAATAAATCCCAGGTGGATTCAAGTTTTAAGAGTTAAAAAAAACTACTAAAAGAGAAAATATGGAATATTTACAGGAAGGTTGGGGAAGGTTCTAAGTTAGCGAGAAAACTGAGAAGCTGTCACTCTCACCATAAAGAGAAAGCTCATGTATTTTACTACTGTATTGCAATTTCTTCCCATTAGCAAAAATGAAGTGAATCCCAACCTCTAATGTGGTATTCTGAACAATATACAAAAATCCTTCTGTACTTAAAAACATTTTTAAATAGTCTTGTAAGTATAGAGAGACAATGTGGCAATAGCTTTTATTTATTTATTTAGGCCATGCCATGGGGCATGCAGGATCTTAGTTCCCCCCCACCCCAGGGATCGAAACCATGCCCCCTTCAGTGGAAGCACGGAGTCTTAACCGCTGGACTGCCAGGGAAGTCCCACAAAAAAATTTTTTAAAAGACAATTTCTCTCATATTAATTTTAAATACAATGAAACAATTTCCTACTGATTAAGTGGATACTGTAGTCATATTAGTGTTGGTGGTTACAGCCACACAACTTAGAAATGCATAAGGGATTTCCCTGGCGGTCCAGTGGTTAAGAATCCACCTTCCAATGCAGGGGATGTGGGTTCGATCCCTGGTCAGGGAACTAAGATCCCACATGCCACAGGGCAACTAACCCCTTGTGCCGCAACTATTGAGTCCGTGCGCCACAATGAAGAGCCGGTGTGGCGCAACTAAGACCCGATGCAGCCAAAAAATTAAATAAATAAAAAATATTAAAAAAAAAAAGAAATGCATAAAATACAATAGAAAGTTCCATTTAAAAATAAATATAGGGACTTCCCTGGTGGCTCAGCGGTTAAGAATCCGCCTGCCAGTGCAGTGGACACGGGTTTGATCCCTGGTCGGGGAAGATCCCACATGCTGCGGAGCAGCTAACCCTGTGCCCCACAACTACTGAAGCCCGCACGCTCGAGGGCCCGTGTGCCGCAATTACTGAGCTTGCATGCTGCAACTACTGAAGCCTGCATGCCTAGAGCCCATGTTCCGCAACAAGAGAAGCCACCACAATAAGCCCGCGCACCATAATGAAGAGTAGCCCCCGCTCACTGCAACTAGAGAAAGCCTGCTCACAGAAACGAAGACCCAACGCAGCCAAAACACTTTTTAAAATAAAACAAAAATAAATATATACTATGCTTCCATGATTCTAAATTGCATTATGAAGTGGAGTTCTCAACAATTCACAATCATTTCCTTGAGATTAATGACATTTTAAAACCTAGAGCTCAAAAGAATCAGAAAAAGGACGTCAACTATATTAGGTAATCGGAAGGCAAAGCAAAATTTAATTGCTACAATATTTGATATTCTAAAGGTATAATTTACTAATTCAATAAAGAGGAAAAATATGCTAAGTGGGTTTTTTTTAATGACAAAATTTGGATTATGTTTTAATTAACATGTTGACAAAGTATTTTCAAAAGCTTTATCTCAAGGTTTTATTCATCTGAATGGCTTTCAACTATGCGTTGTCACTTGATTTCATAATGGAAAAATGATTTGTAACTGATTTACAACAGATCCAGCATTTTTAAGTGTAAATCTAGGAAAATGAAAGATTCATAGGTACTTCTCAGAGACACTTTCCAGCATTCTGTTTTTTTCCTGAAGATCCCAGTTAAGTTGACCTCTTTGGCTACCAGAGCTATTTCCGGCCACTGTGCCTTTTCCCCTAGACTCAAAATTTCACTTCTATTCTCCTGTCACCTGCAGTAAGCAGGTATTCTTTCTAAGGTTTAATAAGTAATTTTACTGTTGGCAATTATTAGGAAATTGACGAGATGGAGAAGTAGCAAACAGGATGAAAGAACTGAAGCTACAAAGTTATAGCTCTCCCCATAAAAGTTATCCTTATAATGTATGCAAAGAGACTAAACAAGATTTGTTAGATCTTCTACTGGTCTTTCCACTAATTCAATTCTAGTCTTAAAGAAAAGCCAGCCTCCTATTGCCTAATCCCTTATTACTTAATAAGATCAGTGCACTTTGGTTTTTGTTATACATGACAGTTTCTATTCCAACTCCTCCTATGTTTCAGAGGAAGGCAGGTCAGTAGAGATTGTTGTTAACTTGGGTGTCAGGAAAACACTCATTTACAACTAAGAGAAAACTCCAGGCTCTCATCTCACATTCTTATTTTACTTTAACAACTCTTCAAAGTCATTTATTCTCTGACATCTTTAAAATTACTTTCCACATAAAAACTCTGTAAATCTAACAACGAAAAGCTCTTGCTCTGGTGAGAAGGGACTAAATGCTTCCTTCTAAACAGGGAAACGTCGTGTGAAGTCTAACTTCTAAAGAGCGAGATGGAAGACCTTCGAAATTCGCAGAGGTGGTTTGACGGAAAGAAACGCCCTTGTTATTAGAGAGGTCGCAAACCCCTGGCCCCCGGTTGAAGCGGAAGCGCCCGGTACACTTCTGTCCGGGCAAGCGGCAAGATGCTCCCGGGCTTTCGGGAAGCCGCCATGGAGGGCAAGCCCGGGCATCCTCAGCATAGTTATCTCACGTCCGGGCCCGCAAGCCCGGCATAAGTTCGTCATAAACACATTAGGCTGAGATAGAAACGCGGCCGAGGGGACGGGTCACGTAACTGTCAAACGAAGCCCACCCGCCCATTGCTCGTCCCCAAGGCGGCAAAACTTACCAACACGACTCTCTCTCCAGTTGCCTCAGGACTGCGACTACAACTCCCAGGAGGCTGCGCGGCGTACGGAGCAGCGTCCTTCCCAGAATGCAGCACAGTGGCGTCCCCATCCCTCCTTCTCCTTTCTCCGCTCCTCCTACTTTTCTACACGTCGTCACCCGGGAGGGCAGGAGGTAGGTTGCGGGAGGGCACTCCGAGCCTCGGCGTGTCGCGTCAGACGTTGGGAGGAGGACGGGGCGGGGAGCTGGGGGAGAATGGGAGGACGAAGGGGAGGGGAGAGGGGAGGGGAGAGGAGGGTAAATAGTGGGCCAGGCAGGAAGATGGCGGCGGTAGCGGAGGTGTGAGTGGACCTGGGTCTCTGCAGCTAGATTTTCTTTTCCCCTCTTCCTCCCCTTTTCGTTTACCCCGAGGTTGGCATCGAGGGGGCTGAGTTCGGGTGGCAGCGCCGGGCAGAGCGCAGGGGTCACGGCGACGGCGACGACGGCGGCGGCGGCTGACGGCTGGAAGGGCAGGCTTCCTTCGCCACTCGTCCTCCTTCCCCGGTCCGCTCGGTGTCAGGCGCGGCGGCGGCGCGGCGGGCGCACTTCGTCCCGCCTCCACCTCCCTCCTGCTCCCGAGCGGGCACTCCTTCCTTCGCCATCCTCCGACGCTTCACCCCGGGGACTGGGCGCCTCCGCCGGCGCAGCTCAGGGAGCGGGGGCCGGTCTCCTGCTCGGCTGTCGCGCCTCCATGTCGGATAACCAGAGCTGGAACTCGTCGGGCTCGGAGGAGGATCCAGAGACGGAGTCCGGGCCGCCTGTGGAGCGCTGCGGGGTCCTCAGCAAGGTGAGCAACCCGCGGGGCCGAGGACCCCTTGCCCAGACTCACCTGCGGCGAGGCGAGCCGATGAGGGCATGGGGTGGGGCTGGGCGCGAGGCACAGACTCTGCCGGGGCGGGGGCTGCGGAATGTGCCGGGGTGTGGGCCCGAGTACTGCGGCACGAGTGCCCGGGCCAGGGTTGGGTGGGGGTGGGGGCAGAAGGGGAGTGTCTTCCTCGCCTGCTCTGGGGCTCGGCGGCCTGGGACCGGGAAAGACCTGTCCCAACCCCGGATCCTTTTTGGGAGCGGGATGCGCACCGTGACTTGGGACCCCGAGCGGCAGCTGTTCGGGTATAGCAATTTGGGTTGGGCAACAGCGGTACCCGAAGGACTGGGCATGGGAACCGTGCACCTCAGACCTCTCAAACGAGATTAGTCTGGAGATGCCAAGCAGAATAGGGTTGAGGGATTTCTGCAGACCCTGCTGTTGAGACAGAAGCCGGAGCAACTCGGCTTGGTGCTGAAATCTGAGGTGATAAACTATGCCAGGCTAGATGTAGTGAAAGATCTCAATGAGAGGAGGAGTTTTGTACTTTTCCCCTTACTCTTTACCCCAGTTCAGAGAAGAGCTATTGAATAGTCGGGTGATAGGTACAAGAAATATTCATTGTAACTTGAAACCTGTCAGAATGGAGACAGACCTTTAGTCCAGGAAGAAGACCATTATTTAATAGTAAAATATTCTTACAGTCAGTGGGCCAGAGTAAGGAAAAGACATCTTACTTTTACTAAATTTTTTTTTTTTTTTTTGGTACTAAATTTTTTAAAACTACTTTTCCAAAATTTTTGCAAAGCAGATAGTCATTTGTAGAGTTTGAAAGCTAATTAATTGAAATGGATGAAGCCCTTTTTAAGAGAGAAGGTGGGTGATCTTTTCTTTTGGTAGTACGTAGTTTGGGGTTTGTTGGGGTTTTTTTTCTTTTTCTTTTTTTTTTTTTTTTAACGTTTTTGCTATGAGAAGATCCACATTGTCTTTTTTACTTCCTTCTCTCTTCCTGTTAAACTTTTAGAAATGGCTGGAGCTAGCAGTTAACTTGGAGAGGGGGAGCAAGGTCCAGTCTCTCAACAGGCTGGTCATAAGATCCTAGATCATGTGCAGCCACTGGCTATTAAGAAATCACCCTGCTTCCAGTATACATACTTTGGCTAAGCATTGGGACGTTGTTTGTGGAATTGTTT
The DNA here is from genome assembly GCF_963924675.1 of Phocoena phocoena. Lineage (NCBI taxonomy): Eukaryota > Metazoa > Chordata > Mammalia > Artiodactyla > Phocoenidae > Phocoena > Phocoena phocoena. The sequence continues at coordinate 59,837,210 of NC_089221.1, read as the reverse complement.
CATACTGGCTTTTATATTGTCTTTAGAAGGCTGAGAAAGGACCTAAGAAAGGCATAAGTATGTCAGAACTAAGGCTTGCAAGTGTTAACTTTAATTTGCATACGGAAAAATTATGGTGTGTGTTGATACTGTGATCATTATTGGAATTTCAGTGAAAAGTTTTCAGTAAAGTGAAGCTCCCTAAGGTTTCTTTGGATTAAATGTATTGTGTAATTTAAGAATCTATATTGAACACGTTGTGCAATAAGTATACATTTCTCTTTGGAACTGTTATGAAATGGGCTCTTTGCTTCTCAGTGATTCAGGTAATTTCACCCCTTTTTTCTCATTAAATGAGAAGCAGACTTCCAAATTAGTATTGTGGAGTGTTAGGTATTTTACAAAACAAGCCGTACTTTTGAACTATTGATCATCACTTTTTGGGGGATAGGAGGATCGTAGTGATTGGTGGAGTCACCAGTGCTCTGAGTATGTACTATATATGAGTATCTGAGTATCACTTACGCAGAGCAGTGTAGTAAGTGTATACTTTATGACAAAAAAATGGAAGACTGTCTTCTTGATATCTAAGTGTATAGAAATGTAGTATTTGACCACTTCTTTGGTTCGTAAATAACTTCATTGTTGCTGCATACATAGAATCAACGTAGTTTTGGTGTTCTTGTTAACAGCTATGGAGGAAATTTCCCTGAAATTTAAAAATTTATGGTTACATATGTTTTCTTGGAAGCTTTTTAATCAATAATATTTTTTAATGAATGAATGCTTTTGAATTTAAAGTACATACGTATTTTCAGCCTTTGTATTCACCTGGTAATTTTAAACAAAATTAGAACTCAGCCTCTGTTCTTTTCCTTCTGCTTAGTAATGTAGTTAAGTCCAAATACTAATTTGTTTTGTCCCCCCACTCCTCCCCCCACCAAATGGAATGGTGGTGGAGGAGTAAACTTGTACACCAGCCCAAAGGTTTTTTTTTATATAAATATATTTTCTACAGACTTGCTTCTTAGGCACATAAGTTCCAAAAATACTGGATAGACAATAATTCTAGGTGGTTATAACAAATATCAAGATAGATTGTGGATGGGGAAACATTCATGCCTTAGTAGGACTTGAGAGCAACTAAGCCTTGGTCAGTCTCATCCAATTCCTTCTGAATTCTCTCCATCCTTTTTATCTTATCTTTACCTTAACGTTTTTTCCACATACCTAACTGTTGGCTGAAATTCTGTCCATGTGTAGAGTCCATCTCAACTATTCTTTTCATAAAGACTTTTCTTATTTCACCAACCATCCCAGAGCTCCTTCCCTTGAATTTCTATAGCGTTTTATTAGTAACTTGCTTCTGACTCTTATTCTAAATGTATTTTTTTTCCTCTTGAATTTATGCTTGCTGGACTATTGGAGGCAGGAATGTTTGCTTCTCCTGCAGTGTCTGCATATTGCCTTGTCTCTGCTAAATGGGGAAGAGCCAGGGAATGTTATGAGGGTAGAGAAAAGGCAAAAATCTGCCTTCTAGCTGTGAATAGGAGTTAACATTTTCTGCGTAAATCCTGAAGCTTATGTAATTATTGGGTCCTCGGTAAGAAAAAAATATGAAAATATGGACACATGATTTCTAGGGCCCCTTCTGTCACTTTGGAAGGTGTCTGTTCTTGTGAGCTTCCCTGAAGGTTTCTAAGCTTCATTAGCTATGCATAGCTCTGCCTCCAACTGAGAAAATACTGTGTGCTTGGCAGTGTTCTAAGTCTATTCTTGCTTAATGTTAAACAACTTTAAGAGGTAGAGTTTGAGAAACAAACAAACAAACAAACAGGTAAGTAACTTGGCCACAATCACAGTTAGTAGCTTTCTGACGGGCAGTAATTGGAAGCGAGGTAGGATTAAGGTATGCCAGTCTAAACGATTTGTATTACAGGCAGTTGGGAGTTGTTCATGTAAGTTTTGGAGCTGGAGGCTCAATGAGGTTAATATGTAAGATAAGTAAGCAAAATATGCCTAATAAGTAAGATTATGTAAGTTATGAAATAAAAAGCAGAAGATATCAGAGGAAACGTTATTAAGCCTTCTCAGGAATCCAGGAACCTGATAATTTGATTGGATTACTTGAAGATAAAGGAGTCAGATTTTAAGGGTTTAATAGGAAGGAAAGATGAATAGGAGTTGATAATGGGCTATAAAGATTAAGAAGGAACAGTCAGGTATTGAGTATCTCCTAGGAATATAGTAGGTGTATTCATGATTTTATTCACCCATTCAAATGACTGAGGAAAGAAACTGAAGTTCAGAAAAGTTAAATAATTTGTCAGAACTTTTCACACAGCTAGTAAAAGTAGTTGAGTCTCTCTGATGTTGTATCCACTGCTCTGTCCATACAGTACAGGAACGCTTAGCCAGGTTTGAGTCTGAAGGATTGTGGCAGTAGCAGTATAGCCAAGGAAATAGGAACAGAGGGGGATGTGCATCCTATGGGTGGAGGTAAATTTAGTTTTGTATGTAACCATCATTATTTCAAGTCGCTGTCTTAAGTGGTAGTAAATCGCAAGGAGTTAAAATGAGGAAATAGTGATTAGAGAGCCCTCAGGAAAGAATGAGTTAACTTGACAGCATGGGTCAGCTCTCAGGGAGGGGCTGTAATGATGGAGTTTAGAAGATATAAGAGCTGAACCACATCTCAAACCTGTGGAATTAGGAAATAGTAAAGAAAAGATTCCTCTGAGCCAATGCAGTATATTTTTAACAATCCATTTAGAGTTAGTTTTTGGCAGATAGTTTTTGAGTTAGCAGATAGTTTTTGGAATTGTCTGTGCTTAAAACCCCAGAGCATAAAAATATGCAATATCAACAATTGCCATAGAGGTTACATTTCTGCCTTTGCAAGTTTATTGATTGTAATCTTCACTGTGCAGCAGCGAAACTTTAGCAACACAGAAACCATTTGTAGGTACTGGAAACAGATAATCTAAGTATGTTTTTGAAAACCAGTTTTATGTTTGTATTTTACTCTTGAGTTTGAAAAATAGATCTTCAGAGAAACTTAGAAAATGAATTAACTATTCTATAATATTGAGTTCTGTGGAAGTAAAAATAAAGTTGATGTAGACTTTCTAAAGATTAATAATCTATTTTTACTTTAATGTAGTCGTAAACATCATACATTTTCATGTAGGAATAACTTACAACAAAAATAGAGTTTGGGCCATGATTGACTTCTACTTCTGTTGATTTAGAAGGCTTCATGCAGTACTTGGTGTAGGAGAATGACAGACTGTATAGCCAAGCTTACTTTTCTATTGAATATGTCAATTATGACAGGGACCAAAACAATTTAAGAGTTTTGAAGGTGGTGAGGAGGGGAGGATGAAAGCACAGAAAGAGTAAAGCAGAATTTTTAACTGAAATGTGCTTCAGTTTTATTCCTCAAATATTAGAAGAAAAATGTTATATTTTATTTATAATTTTGTAGAAATTACTGAAAATTATATACAATCTGGAAAATTTTAACTTTTCACTTTTTTTTTTTTTTTTTACTGTTTATAATTAAGTTAGGACTTCTCACAGTTTGGTTTTAAACTTAGATTGACTGCTGTTTCAGAAAGTTTGGATTTCTAAAAATGTAATTTTTTGTCTTTTTCTCCTCCAGTGGACAAACTACATTCATGGGTGGCAGGACCGTTGGGTAGTTTTGAAAAATAATACTCTGAGTTACTACAAATCTGAAGATGAGACAGAGTATGGCTGTAGAGGATCCATCTGTCTTAGCAAGGCTGTCATCACGGTAAGCTCCTATTCTCCTTCATTCAATAAATACTTACTGAGCATAAGTTATACACCACGAACCTATTCTAGGGGCTTGGGATATGTCTGTGAACAAAACAGATTAAGATCCTTGCTCTTGTGGAGTGTGCAGTCTAATATTTTTTTCCATAAAATTATTTTAGAGTGTATTACTACATACTGTTATTTTATATGGGCATGTAGTATTTATCTAGTTGGTTACAGCAAGCCATTAAACAAGGGCTTCAGAAAAAAAGATGTTAGATGGCTCCATATCTGATAGATGGGGACAGTTACTTGGTGAGTTATTGAAAAAGTTAAAGCAGGAAAATAAAAGATACATATCTTAACATTTAAAATTTTTGACTTAAAATATATAAATCTAAATTCACTTGCCAACTTTATGATGTAGAGCTAACAGTATGTCTTTGAATATGGAGTTGAGAGAAGTTGTTCTTATGTAAAGTATTATATCCATAATGCCTGATTTGCAATTTCCAGTTTTCATTCTCTAAAGTGGAATAAAAACTCAAAGATACTTTTGAAAAACCATAAATATAGGTTCCTCTTTTTGACTTTTAATGTTTTTCCCTAATATTTTACCTTCCCTAATTTTCACCTTTATTTAATTTAATACCTTTTAAAAGAATGACTAACCTTTGTTGAGTCATTCATCTTAGCTTGCATTCAATGTAGTTTACATAGAAACAGCTCTCTTTGCTCTTGTATTCCATAGATTTACATGATGTTTAAGTTATGTAAGAACTACAGCAAGTAAACTGGCATAAACAGGTTTAGGAACAACCAACTGACTTGTTAAACATGTAACTCAACTAGTGGGCCAGAAGTACCTGAATATACTAAAAATAGCATACTAGTTGAGAGTGGTCAGCATGTTGAGGCATATTTAATAAAGGGCAAAAAAAAAGGTATTGTCTAAGGCAGGTCAGTTAAATGGAGGTCAGTTAAGGAAGCTATTGTAGTTAAAATCTAAAAATGGATGTGTTAAAACAATCATAGATTTTACTGATACATTCAAAGAGAATTCATGTTACGTTAGAGTTTATATTGTTTATAAAGATAAATGATGTACTTTGGATATGTGTTGATATCTAAATATGACTTACATATGTTTATGTTACACATTTAAGTAAAACCATGTAGTATTTTTCCATCACTTTTTATACATTCTGCCCCTCTTATATATTCAGAGTTTGAAAATAAAAGCTTAGTTGGATATTGAGTTGGAAAAACTTATAGAGGGGTTGTTTGGAAATGTTCAGAATGAAACTACTACTCTCCATTCTTATGGACAACTTTAAAGAAGTAGTTTGAACATAAAGGCTCACTATTTATTTGGACTGGTATGTGGTACGTTATAATGTACTTTTGAAATTGTATCTATTGATAGTTAATATTTTGGGGTTTTATTTCTCTTGAGATAGATCACTATTCATGCTAGAGGAAAGAATCATGGATAGTAGTGTACTTTACAATTTTGAAATGTCTTCCCTTGGTTCTTCCCCTTCTTCCTTCTTTTGCATATTGTTGGATGCTTGTTAGTTACAGTGCTTGTTTGACTCTTTGAAAATAGTTTATATCTTTATTGTTTCCTAACTAGTAGTATTCCTAGAGTACCATGCTAGTTTAAATTTAGTTATCCTGTCTTGAATTATGGACTGTGGTAATAGTGCATGGCTTATTTGGGGAAAAGAAAAACTTTTAATAAATATTTACATTGCATCTGCTCAGGAAAAAACAATGTGTTAGTTCTTCGTAGATTTTTTGTTGTTGTTATTTTGGTATTTTTGTTATCTGTATTTGCTTATAGAACTTTTCATTGTGGTTCATAATCAAAGAAATGAGTAGGAAAGCAAGACAATTTGAAAACATTGAAGGGACCTAGTGGAAGTACTCACTGGGCTAAGTGGTAGTAGAGAAGGTAAAAAAAAAAATGAATGTAGCAGCAGAATCGGAGTGGTAGTTAGTCTTCGCTATAGTTTAACCAGGTGGTATGGAGAAACACAAGTATTTATATTCCTGAACTTCTTCAACTCTGTTCCTATTCTGTCGGTTCATAAGTGTATTTGAGTTAAATTTTTAAAATGTAATACTAACCTCTGTTAAATAGGTATCTTTTGCTTTTCTTAAATATGGGCTATTATATGTATCAATTCATCTCTGAAGGCAAAGAATAAATATGGTTGAATTTGTGCATGTGACATCCTTATGAAATTGATAGTATTCATATATGAGGAAATCTGGACTTGAAAAGTTATGACTTTACTGTAACCATTCATTAACATATTTATTATTTGTTGGTGAACCTAATGTTTGAGCCCACCTTTTCTGATAGAACCTAATTCATTGTTAAATTCACTATTATTTTAGCTTAACAAGTCATTCCTTATTCAAATCATGTTCTTTAGTAATGTGATAATAAATTGAGTGAAATACTTTTAAGGAACAAAGTATTTCCTGGGAGAATTTGTTACCTGGAAATAATTCTTAACGTGAAGGGATTGGGAATAAGTTAATGAGAGGAAAAATAGTACTCTGTCACTTTTTGGGAAGTCACCTATTTGTATGTTTAATAAATGTTTGTAGAAAGTTGAATTTCTCAATTATTATAGTTTAATAGTTATTTGCTTAAGACCCAGTCCCTGCTACAAAACTTGCCATGTAGTAGATGTTCAATATATGTTAGTTGATCAACCAAAAGCAATGTTTATGGAGTATTTAAACTGTTATTTATTTTTTAAGTTCTGTTTTTTGTTTTTGTTTTTTTTTTTTTGTGCTACGCGGGCCTCTCACTGTAGTGGCCTCTCCCGTTGCGGAGCACAGGCTCCAGACGCACAGGCTCAGCGGCCATGGCTCACGGGCCCAGCTGCTCCGCAGCACGTGGGATCTTCCCAGACCGGGGCACGAACCCGTGTCCCCTGCATTGGCAGGCGGACTCTCAACCACTGCGCCACCAGGGAAGCCCCCTAAGTTCTGTTTTTAAATAAAGTACACGTGGTAAAAAAATATCCATGGCATGAAGAGGTTTAAAAAGTAAATGCTTCTCTTTACTCTTAGTCCTGCACTCAAGACATAACGAAAGTCAAATTTTTGGTCTGTCCTTCCAGATACTATGTATGCCTATATAAGCATTTATTTGTTTATATCCTTCATTTTCATTTACACGGACAGCATCATACTAAATCTATCGTTCTGCACCTTGTTTTCTTTTAATATATCTTGGACATTTACTACATTTTGTTGAATATTGTGGATGTACCATGTCTTATTTATTTGCCTCTTCCCTGTTCTTGGAAATTTAGGTCATGTTTAAATTTGTTTTACTACAAACACTCTTGAAACAAGCATATGTAGTATTTAAAATTTTTTTTTTATAGTTACTGTCAAATGCCCTTTCAGAAGTACCACTTTTCATTCCCACAGATAGTACATGAGTGTCCCTATTTCCCCATACCCTCAAATATATATATATTTTTAATTTGGTTGCACTGGGTCTTAGTTGCGGCAGGTGGGCTCCTTAGTTGTGGCTCCAGGGCTTCTTAGTTGCTGCATGCGAACTCTTAGTTGCAGCATGCATGTGGGATCTAGTTCCCTGACCAGGGATCACACCCAGGCCCACTGCATTGGGAGTGTGGAATCTTATACACTGTGCCACCTGGGAAGTCCCTCCATACTCTCAAGTATTGAGGAAGTCAGGTTTTGGCAAATGTTAAAATATTTGGCAAAGTCTCATTATTTTAAGTTGCACTTTTTTATTCAAGAGGGTAACTTCATATGTTTATAATTCTTTTTTTCCTCTTCTCATCGCTTGTTCGTCTCTTTCTTAGTTATTGATTTGTAGCTCTTTATATCATGATATTTGGCAATTTGTCATATTTATTGCAAATGTGTCCCCCCAGGTTGTCATTGTCTATTTTTTCTTTCCTTATTTTATATTCTTTTTAAGCCTTAACAGAAATTAAAAATTTTTATGTGCTCTTATTGACTTTTTCCTTTATGGCTTCTGTATTTAGTTATGTTTAACTAAAACATAACTCAAAGATTATAACTCTATATAAATGTAGTTACATTTTCATCTACAATTTGAATTTGATTCCTGTGGGAGTTATTTTAGTATAAGAAGGAATGTGGGGCTTCCCTGGTAGCACAGTGGTTGAGAGACCGCCTGTCGATGCAGGGGACACCGGTTCGTGCCCCGGTCCAGGAAGATCCCATGTGCCACGGAGCGGCTAGGCCCGTGAGCCATGGCCGCTGAGCCTGCGCGTCCGGAGCCTGTGCTCCGCAACGGGAGAGGCCACAACAGTGAGAGGCCCGCATACCGCAAAAAAAAAAAAAAAGAAGTGATGTGGGAATTAAGCTTTTTAATTTTTTCCCAAATGGCTAACCATGTAGTCTAATACCATTAATTGAAAAATTCACCTTCTCCTCACTGATTTGAAATGTTACCTTTTTTGTATATCACATTACCATGTGTATTTGAGGTTGTTTCTGGACTCTCTTCTCTTCGGTTGGTTTGTCTATTACTTTTTGTACCATACATAAAATTATATTGCTAATACTTCATTAATCAGTTCTTTAAACTGCTAATGATCCTTTTGTGAAAATAAAAGAAGTGGTTTGTTTGTAGCTACTGAGATTAGAAGACGTTTCAGGAATTAGGTAGGTAGAGATTTTTGGTAAAATGGAAATAGTAATGTCTTTAGAATTGGTTTGCCTAAGCTCTATCTATAGTCCCAAGTCTTACCTTAGATATCTGACTTTGTATACCTACTATCTTATAAAACTTCTTTAATTACCAAATGAATGGGATTCGTATTATTCTTATTATAGGTTGGATATAGTAAAATTTATTCATCAATTTAGTGTTTCAATATTCTCAGATGGAAAACTGAAAGGTAATGAAAATGTTTACTGCTACATTGAAAAAAATTTTAAGCCAAGTAGGTCTTAAGTAGGTAGGGGTTAGAAGGGAGGAAATTTAAAGATCCTGGCACAATTAAAGAAGCCAACAGAGATGTAAAAGAAAGGGAAGGGGGTTCCCCTGGTGGCGCAATGGATAAGAGTCTGCCTGCCAATGCAGGGGACACGGGTTTGATCCCTGGTCTGGAAAGATCCCACATGCCGCGGAGCAACTAAGCCCTGTGCACCGCAACTACTGAGCCTGTGCTCTAGAGCCCACGAGCCACAACTACTGAAGCCCGCATGCCTAGAGCCCTTGCTCCGCAACAAGAGAAGCCCGCGCTGAAACGAAGAGTAGCCCCCCGCTTGCTGCAACTAGAGAAAGCCCACGTGCAGCAACAGAGACCCAACGCAGCCAAAAATAAATAAATAAAATTTAAATTAAAATTAAAAAAGAAAGGGAAGGAAATGTTCAAAATTGAAAAGGATCATTAAAAAAATTTTTAAGTGCCAAATAAAGAGTAGTCAGATGTAAACAGTTTTTTTTTTATTTGCGGTATGCGGGCCTCTCACTGTAGTGGCCTCTCCCATTGCGGAGCACAGGTTCCGGATGCGCAGGCTCAGCGGCCATGGCTCACGGGCCTAGCCGCTCCGCGGCACGTGGGATCTTCCCGGACCGGGGCATGAACCCGTGTCCCCTGCAATGGCAGGCGGACTCTCAACCACAGCGCCACCAGGGAAGCCCTAAACAGTTTTTGAGTAAACTATTTGTCAGTAAAACTGGAAGAAAAAAATTTTTTTAATGTTTAAAGTTTTCAAATGTGGGATTTTAAAGTAAAAAATTGTGATTTAAATTGATGTTCAGCAAATTGGATCTCACCAAAGATGAGTAGGGCCATAACTAATCATCATACGAGGAACTCCAGATTAGTAAGAAGTCCAAGAAGTTCACTTTTTATCAAACGTGCAATTTTGCTCTATTGGACTGTGTTAGTAAGAACCAAAGGAAAGACAGGAAGGTATATCAACCAGTAAAAGCATTAGATAGATACTAGTTGATAATCCTCTTCATTTGAGGAGCATTTGCCAGTGAATTTCTAAAGAAATTAGAACCTTATACTACTAAGATTTATGCCTTTAGAAACTAATATTATCTGTTCAGCAATTCATTTGGAAATAATTATTTTCCATCTTTAGGTAACTGGAATGTAACTCGAATAATGTAACTCAAATAATTAGATATAGTGGGAAATATTTAAAATATTTGGTGAGAGGTTTTGGAAGAGGAAAAATATAAAGAAAGATACCAGTTGAAATGTAGAGCCAAGAATGTTGAAATAGCTTATCCAAAATTATGTAATTACAAAATGTGTTAGTTTTTTAGGGTTGCCATAACAAAGGACCGCAAACTGGCTGTCTTTTTTTTTTTTTAATTGAAGTATAGTTGACTTACAGTGTTTCAGGTGTATGGCAAAGTGATTCAGATATATGTGTGTATGTATATAATACATATATTATATGTATATACGTATAATATATATACGGATTCTTTTCCATTGTAGGTTATTATAAGATACTGAATCTAGTTCCCTGATTTATACAGCAGGTGCTTGTTGTTTATTTTATATACAGTAGTTTGTATCTGCTAATCCCAAACCCCTAATTTATCCCTCCCCCACCCCCTTTCCCATTTGGTAACTATAAGTTTGCTTTCTGTGTCTGTGAGTTTATTTCTGTTCCGTAAATAAGCTCATTTGTATCATTTTTTAAGATTCCACATATAAGTGGTATCATATATTTGTCTTTCTCTGTCTGATTTACTTCACTTAATAATCTCTAGGTCCATCCATGTTGCTGCAAATGGCAGTATTTCATTCTTTTTTATTATGGCTGAGTAATATTCATATTTTATACACACACACACACACACACACACACACCCCACATCTTCATTATCCATTCATCTGTCAGTGGATATTTAGGTTGCTTCCATGTCTTGGCTGTCGTAGATAGTGCTGCAGTGAACATTGAGGTGCATGTATCTTTTCAAATTATCATTTTCTCTGGATATATGCCCAGGAGTGGGATTGCTGGATCATGTGGCAACTCTATTTTTAATTTTTTAAGGAACCTACATCCATCCTGTTTTCCATGGTGCCTACAGCAATTTACATTCCCACCAACAGTGTAGGAGGGTCCCCTTTTCTCCATACCCTCTCCAGCATTTGTTATTTGTGGACTTTTTAATGATGGCCATTTTGACTGGTATGAGGTGATATCTCATTGTAGTTTTGATTTGTATTTCTCTAATAATTAATGATGTTGACCATCATTTCATATGCCTCTTGGCCATGTGTATGTCTTCTTTGGAAAAATGTCTATTTAGGTCTTCTGCCCATTTTTAATTGGTTTGTTTGGTTTTTTGATATTGAGCTGTATAAGTTGTTTGCATATTTTGGAAATCAAGCCCTTGTTGGTCACATCATTTGCAAATATTTTCTCCTGTTCCGTAGGTTGTCTTTTTCTTTTATGATTTCCTCTGCTGTGTAAATGCTTTTAAGTTTAATTAGGGCCCATTTGTTTATTTTAGCTTTTGTTTCCATTACTCTAGGAGGCAGATCCAAAAAGATATTGCTGTGATTTATGTCAAAGAGTGTTCTGCCTATGTTTTCCTCTAGGAGTTTTATAGTATCTGGTCTTACATTTAGGTCTTTAATCCATTTTGAGTTTATTTTTGTATATGGTGTAGAAAATGTTCTAATTTCATTGTTTTTACATGTAGCTGTCCAGTTTTCCCTGCACCACGTATTGAAGAGACTGTCTTTTCTCCATTGTATATCTGTGCCTCCTTTGTCGTAGGTTAATTGACCATAAGTGCACGGGTTTATTTCTGGACTTTCTGTCCTTTTCCATTGATCTATATGTCTGTTTTTGTGCCAGTACCATGCTGTTTTGATGACTGTGGCTTTGTAGTATAGTCTGAAGTTAGGGAGTGTCGTTCCTCCAGCTCCGTTCTTCTTTTTCAAGATTGTTTTGGCTATTCAGGGTCTCGTGTTTCCATACAAATTTTAAGTTTTTTGTTCTAGTTCTGTGAAAAATGCCATTGGTAATTTGATAGGGGTTGCATCGAATCTGTAGATTGCCTTGGGTAGTATGGTCATTTTAACAATATTGATTCTTCCAATCCAAGAACATGGTATATCTTTCCATCTGTTTGTGTCATCTTCAGTTTCTTCATCAGTATCTTATAGTTTTTCAGAGTACAGGTCTTTTGCCTCCTTAGGTAAGTTTATTCCTAGGTATTTTATTCTTTTTGACATGATGGTAAATGGGATTATTTCCTTAATTTCTCTTTCTGATAGTTCGTTGTTAGTGTGTAGAAATGCAACAGATTCTCTGGTAATTTTGTATCCCCCAACTTTACTGAATTAAATAACAGAAATTTATTGTCTCACAGTTCTGGAGGCTGGAAGTCTGGATAAAGGTGTTGTCAGGGTTGGTTCCTTCTGTTGCTTTTGATGGTGTGCTGACAATCTTTGGCATTCCTTGGCTTATATATGCGTCATCCCAATCTCTTCATTCATGTTTACATGGCATCCTCCCTGTGCATGTAACTGTGTCCAGATTTCCCCTTTTTATAAGAACACCAAGTTAGATTAGGGGCCTATTCCACTCCAGTGTGATCTCATCCTAACTAATTACATCTCCAGTTACCCTATTTTCAAATAAATTCACATTCTGACATACTTCAGATGAGGGCTTCAACATACAGATTTGGGGGTATGCAATGTAACCCATAACCCATGAAAGTATCAGCGTTAAGACTAGAACTCAAGTCTCCCAATTCCCACCTGGTGTTATTTTATTTTATTTTATTTTTTGTGGTACGCGGGCCTCTCACTGCCGTGGCCTCTCCCGTTGCGGAGCAAAGGCTCCAGACGCGCAGGCCCAGCAGCCACGGCTCATGGGCCCAGCCGCTCCACGGCATGTGGGATCCTCCCGGAACGGGGCACGAACCCGCGTCCCCTGCATCAGCAGGCGGAGTCCCAACCACTGCGCCACCTGGGAAGCCCACCTGGTGTTATTTTATTGTACGTCAATGAGCATAGGAAAAATGCATATACAATGCATTTTATGTTGTGTAAGACTTGCGGGAACATGACTGTTAAATATTTATAAAGCAACTCTTTAAAATTTGTTTTGAACAAAACATCTTATTAAGATAAAAAGGGTTTTTTTTTCCTTTTAATCCTAAGAAGCTCTGTTTGAGATATATGCTTCTTACTTACATGTAAATTTTATCAATTTTTTTCTAAATAAAAAAAGTGAAAAGAAATTTGTGATTTATTATTACTGTCTTCTGTTAAATCTCTAATAAATATAGTTTGTATTTTAGCATTCAAGTTTCCTTAAAGCAAGGAATACACAAAATTTTCTACATTTGCCTGCTTGAAATAGTTAGCAAGAAGCTTGTTTTCTTAGTTTCCCTGAAGATCTTTTAAGCTTCACATATACCAGTTTTTACTTAGTATTTTTTTAATTAAAGTACAGTTGATTTACAATATTATATTACTTGCAGGTATACAGCATAGTGATTCAGTAGTTTTACAGTTTATACTCCATTAAAAGTTATTATAAGATAATGGCTATAATTCCTGTGCTATACATACTTAGTATTTTATCTTAATTTCCAAAGTGCTTAAAATATCGTTCATGGGCTCTGAAGTTAAACCTGGATTTAGATCTTGGCTCTGCTTCTTATGGCTAAAGGTACCTTTGAACAGATAACTAAAGTGGTTAAAGATGGGTGCATAAGATCTAAGGGTGGAATGATTATGTGCATTAAACAAAATAACAAAAGCACTTGTACTTTTGTTCTTGGCAACAAAAGAGGCACTCAGATTTCTTTAAGTTTATTTTGTGATATGTTTGTATTAGAAATAGAGCCTACAGTTTTAAAAGAACAAAGGAGAAGCTGGCAAAGCTTTTTATTAAAGGGAGAAAAAGATGCAAGTGACTTACTAAAGCCAGAATATGTGACATGTCATATTTGAACAGGTTCTCATGCATTTCCTGTAAGCAATTTCCTTCAGTGGAACCAAGTGGTTCTGTTTCACAACTTAAAAGAAATTATATGTATGTGTGTATAAAATATATAATATATAAATGGTTAACTGTTTATATGCTGTCTGCATGTTCCTGACAGATTGTTTTTTTCCCTTGTTCTACTATTTATTGTGTGTGGGTTTTTTTTTTAAGGCATATTGTACCTTTTAAAAAACCAGATTTATTTAGGCATAATTTACACTCAGTAAAATTCACCCTTTTTAAGTGTACAGTTACAGTTTTCACAAATGTATATAGTCATGTGATCACTACCACCATCAGATTATAGACAGTTTTCATCACCCCAGAAAATTCTCGCCTGCCCCTTTGTAATCGGTTACCTCCCCATCCCCAATCTCTGGCAACCACTGTTTTGATAGTTTTATCTTTTCCAGAATGTTATATAAATGGAATCATACAGTATGCAGCTCTTTGTGTCTGGCTTTTCATTTAGTGTAATGCTTTTGAGAGTCATCTGTGTTACATGTATCCCTAACTTACTCCTTTTTATTACCGAGTACTGTTCCACCATATATATGTACCAAAGTGCGTTTATCCATTCATCACCTGATAGATTTATGTTTCCAGTTTTGGGCTACCATGAGTAAGGCTGCTAAACATTCAAGTACAGGTCTTTGTGTAAATGTTTTATTTCTCTTGGGCAGATACCTAGGAATGGGATTGCTGGGTCCTATGGTAGGTGTATGTTTAACTTTATAAGAAACTGCCAGGGACTTCCCAGTGGTCCAGTGGTTAAGACTTCGCCTTCCAATGCAGGGGGTGTGGGTTTGATCCCTGGTCGGGAAACTAGATCCCACATGCCTTGAGGCCAAAAAACAAAACATAAAACAGAAGCAATATTGTAACAAATTCAATAAAGACTTTAAAAATTGTCCACATCAAAAAAAAAAAGAAATCTTTTTTTTTAAATTGGGGTATAATTGTTTTACAATGTTGTGTTAGTTTCTACTGTACAGTGAAGTAGAGTTCCCTGTGCTATGCAGCAGGTTCTTTTTTTTTTTAATAACAACTATTTATTTATTTAATTTTTGGCTGCGTTGGGTCTTGGTTGCTGTGTGTGGGTTTTCTCCAGTTGCAGTGAGCGGGGGCTACTCATCGTTGCAGTGTGTGGGCTTCAGTAGTTGTGGCACGTGGGCTCAGTAGTTGTAGCTTGTGGACTCTAGAGCGCAGCCTCAGTAGTTATGGCACACGGGCTTAGTTGCTCCATGTGGGATCTTCCCGGACCAGGGCTCGAACCTGCCTCCCCTGCATTGACAAATGGATTCTTAACCACTGCACCACGAGGGAAGTCCCTGTGTAGCAGGTTCTTCTTAGTTATCTTTTTTATACATATTAGTGTATACATGTCAATCCCAATCTCCCAATTTATCGCCCCCCCCGCCCCCCGCTTTCCCACCTTGGTGTCCATACATTTGTTCTCTACATCTGTGTCTCTATTTCCTTTTTTTTTTTTAAAAAAAAAAAGAAAGAAAGAAACTGCTAAACGGTTTTCCGAAGTGGCAGTACCATTTTGTATTTCTACCAACAGTGTATGAGAATTCCAGTTGCTCAACATTTTTGTCAGTACCTGTTTTTTGGGTGTTTTGTTTTGTTTTTTATCTTAACTATTCTAGTAGGTGTGTAGTGATATCTCATTGTGGTTTCAATGTGCATTTTTCTAATGACTAATGATGTTGTACATCTTTTCATTTGCTTTTTATTTATATCTCTTTGATGGTATGTCTGTTCAAATCTTTTGTTTCTTTTCATCTTCTTAATATTGAGTTATGAAAGTTCTTTATATATTCCAGATACCATAATTTCAGACATGTATTTGGCAAATATTTTCTGCCAACCTAACAGACTGATTTTTGTCACTGTAATTAGAAAATAAATTACATTTGAATATATATTTTGCTGAATTTTTGGGAACCTTTGAAGCTTATTTATTTCCCAGAGTAGTATCCAAAGATACCAGCACTATTATTAGTTCTTTTCTTAGGTTATTTGTATGGAGGCAACATTTCTCACAATTTTTTTAATTTTAATTTTTTAGTTTGGGTCTACAGTGGCACACTGCCATTTAATTAAAGTGACAAAGCTTTAGATTTAAAGTTACAAGCTGACAACTCATCAGGGAGTGATTTCACCAGGGAAGCTGGTATTACTGTTGAGTTTCTTCCTTGGAGTGAGTGCTGTGTAGGCTTGATCTCTGTCCTTTCTTCATCTAAGGAAGGAAACCATAGCTGATAAAAAGAATGAGATACGCTCTTAGTCCCCAAGTAGAGATATATGTTATGCAACAATTACTTCTTTTAAAAATATATGTTCTCACTAGTGAGGATTTATCACTTAAAAAAGAAAAAGATCATTTATAAATTGATTATAAGGAATCAAGAGACCAAGAAGTCATGACCAGTTGAAGCTCATCCAGAAATTAAGGTGGTCTCTAAAGTGATAATGTCTTGAGGGTGGGAGATCGGGTTGGGTAACAATTTTTGAAAACTTATGTATAAACCCAGTTTCATAAAGTGAGGTTTCCTCCTGTTATGAAAAACTTCAAGTGATTTCATTTGGCTTTTAAAAAATTAGGAAGTTCATCCAGGTAAAGATTCATCTACTCTATCTCCTTGCCCATAAAAAGAATAGTAAGTGGTAAAAAGTTTTTTAATCTGGGCTTCCCTGGTGGCGCAGTAGTTGAGAGTCCGCCTGCCGATGCAGGGGACACGGGTTCGTGCCCCGGTCCGGGAAGATCCCACATGCCATGGAGCGGCTGGGCCCGTGAGCCATGGCCGCTGAGCCTGCGCGTCCGGAGCCTGTGCTCCGCAACGGGAGAGGCCACAACAGTGAGAGGCCCGCGTACCGCAAAAAAAAAAAATTTTTAATCCCAAAAGGGAGAAAAGTGAGGAAACAATAGAAGACAGAATTTTAGAAGCTGGAAAACAGGGACCAGTACTAAGTGAGTTTGTAGATCTGAGAAATCCAACTCCTAAGCTATGAGTTGGGTATGCTGTGAACTAGATTTCCATCACAACTGTATAATACTTCAGCAGTACCAGATACCTCCTGAAATAAGAATTGGGAGTGGAAGTTGTAAATAAGGAAGATGAGTCAAATATCAGTTTAAGAAACAATCACATCCCCAGATTTTTCTCCCCCAACTGTGGGCAGTTGGGTGATTGACCCATCCCTAACCTGACAAAAGATGGTGTATTGTTCTTTTAGGGTGGATAAAATAGTGATCTCTGGACTGGAAAGTGGGGAAATAGGCACTAGAAAAAAATTGAAAGCAAGGAATAGAGGGTGATTAAGTATGCTGACTGAATACTGAAACCTCCCTCCATCCCATCCCACTCCTCTTCCCCACTTGGTTCCCAAAACACTAGCTAACAAACTTTCACTCTCAGGGCAGGAGGTTGCTGGAGTCTTTTCTAGAGAATCCAACCAGCTCAAGAGGAAAGACCTAATGAGAGCATTAGATCTTCCCCAACAAAGTAGACCAACTACATTATCCCACAGTGAAGCCCATCTTTGACTAAACGATCCATGGCCTTACAGCTTCCCATCAGTTTTTAGATCCCCCACTTTTGAAAATGAATAGTCAACAACTACCAGGCATGTGAGGAAAGTTTTCAGTATGAAAGAGATCAAGAGAGTAAATGCAATACTAGGCAACAAATTACTCAAATATTCCACAAAAATAAGAAAATTTGTTAGTATTCCCAAAGAGCTAAGAGTATTTGGAATCATTAAATCAAAAAGTATACTATTGGGACTTCCCTGGTGGTGCAGTTGTTAAGAATCTGCCTGCCAATGCAGGGGACATGGGTTCAATCCCTTGTCCAGGAAGATTCCATATGCCACAGAGCAGCTAAGCCGTGTGCCACAACTACTGAGCCTGCGCTTTAGAGCCCGCGAGCCACAACTACTGAGCCCATGTCCCACAACTACTGAAGCCCAGGCACCTAAAGCTCGAGCGCTGCAACAAGAGAAACCACTGCAGTGAGAAGCCCACGCACCGCAACAAAGAGTAGCTCCTGCTCGACGCAACTAGAGAAAGCCCATGTGCAGCAACAAAGACCCAATGCAACCAAAAAAAAAAATTTTTAAAGTATACTATAAAAAAGGAAGAAGAGTATATGCATCCTTTTGAATTATGGTTGCACCCTGATGTTCATTGCAGCACTATTTACAATAGCCAGGACATGGAAGCAGCCTAAATGTCCTTCACTAGAGGAATGGATAAAGAAGATGTGGTACATATATACAGTGGAATATTACTCAGCCATAAAAAGGAACAAAATAGTGACATTTACAGAGATGTGAATGGACCTAGAGACTGTCATACACAGTGAAGTCAGAAAGAGAAAAACAAATATCTGTATGTGGAACACATACCTGTATGTGGAATCAAGAAAAATGGTAGAGATGAGTTTATTTGCAAAGTAGAAATAGAGTCACAGATGTAGAGAACAAACTTATCTTACCGAGGGGACAAGGGGGGATGGGATGAATTGGGAGATTGGGATTGACATATATACACTACTATGTATAAAATAGATAACTAATGAGAACCTAGTGTATATAGAACAGGGAACTCTACTCAATGCTGTGTGGTGACCTAAATGGGAAGGAAGTCTAAAAAAGAGTGGATATATGTATACGTATGACTGATTTACTTTGCTGTACAGAAAGAAACTAACACGATGCTGTAAAGCAACTATACTTCAAAACTATACTTAAAAATTAATAATTAAAAAAAAAGAGTTAAGGTGTTCTCACAGATATAGAGAACAGACTTGTGCTTGCCTCCGAGGAGGTGGGTGGTGGAGGCATGGATTGAGAGTTTGGGATTAGCAGATGCAAACTATTATATAGAATGGATTAACAACCAGGTCCTACCATATAGCATAGGTAACTATATTCAGTATCCTGTAATAAACCATAATGGAAAAGAATATGAAAAAGAATATGTATACACACACACACACACACACACACACACATACATACATGTATAACTGAATCACTGCTGTACAGCAGGAATTAACAGATTGTAAATCAACTCTACTTCAATAGAATACATTTTTTAAAAGAGAAAGTATAAAAAAGAACTCTTAGAAATTATAAATATGGTCGCAGTGATGGAAAAAAATTGGAAGGGTCAGAAGTTAGAATTATAGACATTTCCCAAAAAAGTAGAAAAAAGAAAAAAAGATAGTGAATAGGAGAAAAGACAAAATTAAAGGAATCATCCAAGAGTTTTGAGATTTGAACAATGGGAGCTTCAGGAAGAGAGAACAGAGAAGAAAAGAATCATCAATGCAAGAATGCAAGAAAAATTTATGGAAATAGAGGACATGAGTTTTCATACTGATAGGGCCAAGGAGGGGCCAACATAACAGATGGAAAAAAAAAAATCATAAAAGAAACATTTTGAGGTGAGTCAGACCACTGAGAAGAAAGAAGATCCTGAATGCTTCAGAGGGAAAAAAAACAGATCACAGCAAAGGATAAGGATTCAAAGTAACTGTGGACTTCTCAAGAACAACCCTGGAAGCTAAAATGCAATAGGCCATGCCTTCCTTCTTCTGAAGAAATATTTTCGACCCTGAATTCTGTATCCAGCCAAACCACTAAGGAAGTATAAGGGCAGATAAAAGCATTTTAAAATATGAAGGTCTTAAAAAATTTACTTCTTGTGGTTTTTTTAAAATGTTTTATTTTAGAGATACATAATTAGATCTCTAAAGATGGAGCGATATGTTTTGAATTTGCTTCAGAATAATGCATTTAGTGAAGTGTGAATTTGTGAGGGTATAGTGGAAACAAGAATGACTACGCGTTAATAACTGTTGAAGCTGAATAGTGGTATGTGGGGGTCGTTCTTTATTTTTGCGTATGTTTGAAAATTTTCATAATAAGTAAGAAACACACATTTTACATTCTTCTGGAAAATATGCCATTTCAAAACAAGGAAGTATTAAATAAGAGGAACACAGGCAGAGGATGTTGTCCTCAAAGTGTGATATCCAGGCCAGTAGCATCAGTATCAGCTGTGGACTTGTTAGAAATACAAATTCTCAGGCCCCACCTCAGACCTAATGAATAAGCTCTGGTTATGAGGTCCAGCATTCTGTTGTAACAGACCCTCCAGGTGATTCTGATGCGTGCTAAAGTTTAGAACCACTCTCCTAAAGCAAGAAGACTAGCTGTGCTCAAGAAGAGAATAGACATGACTGGTGGTTTATTCCATCTAATTTTCTTAAGTGCTTCTTCACTGGACTTTGATAGTTGATGTTACATTTAGATCAATCAAGTGTTTATATATAAGGGCAGAGAAATTGCTATTCGTTGTGCTGTTATTGCTAGCAATCTGAATGTGTGTAAAAGGTTCAGACTTTGGGAAACTGTTAAGGTTGGCGATTGTCTCAGAAATGGAATAGTTAGTTACAAGAAGAGATGAACATCCTCTACACCAACCTGGCTGTTTGTCTAACTGGCACCTTGACATTCTCTGCTAACATTGCCCATTGAATTCTGTGTTTACCTAGAATAAAATGTCTTTTTCCTCCTCCATTATCAAACACCTGTCTTTCCTCTGGGCTCAGTCTAAACCACAACTTTTCAAAGAACCGCTCCTTGTCTTTTTGTCTTAACTATAAGATTTTTAGAAAAGTAACATAGACTGAGTGGCAGTTATGTGGTAAGCATTGTGCTAGGTATTTTGCACGTCAACTCCTTTGGTAGTCATAATACTCTCCTTATACATAACCAAATAAATATTACCTTATATTGTATATTTAACCTTTTCATATATGTGCTTTTATCTTGTTTTGTGCCTTTGATTCTTATAGGAGAAATAGTAATTGCCCACTCTTGTTTCAAGGTGGAAGGATTTCCATTATCCCAGTGGTTCCCAAACATTAAGTGTTCATCTAGAATCATCTAGAAGGCTTGTTAAAAACAGATTCCTGGGCTTCCCTGGTGGCGTAGTGGTTGAGAGACTGCCTGCCGATGCAGGGGACACGGGTTCGTGCCTCGGCCTCGTACCGCAAAAAAACCCAAAAAACCAAAAAAACAGATTCCCGTTGTATTTGCAAGTTCTATGAAAAAGTAAATTTGTTTTGGAAGAGACATGAATATTTTCAAGTTATTAAGTTGTTATTACTATTCAGAAGACTTGGAAAGAATCAGTTTTCAGAGCTAAGTTAAGGTCATTAAAATGTACTTTGATCGTGAAGCAGTCACAATCAAATAAATTGTGGTAAAGTTTTGTAACATACCAGTAGTGTTATCATTACAAACATATAGTGTATTTGGGACTCTGCCATCACATTATTTTGAGCAGAAGTTTCTTTATGGGATTATGATTTCTAGTGTCTAGCATAATACCTTTATAAAAAGCCTGTCAGTTGAATAAGAGCAAATGTTTGTATTTCTGTTATGGATTTGATTTTCATAAACTGTTAGATGTTATTCAGAATTATTGAAGAAGATGACTGGAGCTAAATAAAGTTATTTTTGGCCAAGATATATTTTAGGTAGAGTGCAATATATCAAAAGATGTTTGTTTATATTAATTTACTTACTATGAAATAGTATAGTTTTATCATAATAGGAAATGTGCATGGATGCAAAAGTTTGCTTTTTATGATTCTTGGGACAGGTTCTTTTTTTAGTTATAGACCATTACCAATAAAATTCCATTACAAGTCCACAAGGGATTTGCAAACATGGTGGGAAAGGATTGCAACTTTATTTTCACTAACTTTTAAGTGAAATTTAGCATTTTCTTTAATTATTAATGTAGACAAAAATCACAGTAATATTGCCAGTATCTGACTTTTTTACCAACAGAAATTACACATAATGTCACATGGCATTACCTGTATTGCAGATATCTCAAAATATCACTATCACTACCTATCACTAGATATTAATTTAAATATAATGTGAGTCACAAATGCAAGCCACATGTGTAATTAAAAACTTTCTAGTAGCCACGTTAAGAATGATTAATTTATTATATTTTATTTAACTTTATATATCCAAAATATTATCATCCTAATTTATAGTCATAAAAATTATTACTGAGATGTTTTGTTTTATGCCAAGTCTTCAAAATCCAGTGTGTATTCTCACTTACAGCACATCTCAGTTCAAATTCGTCACACATGGCTAATGACTACTGTATTGGACAGCACACATGTTAAAGCGTATTAAAAATGAAGAAATTGGGGGCTGCCTGGTTCATGGTGTAGCCTTTATTTGAGGGTAAAAATTGAGAGGGTTTTGTTTATTCAGAAATTCTCAAAATTGTGGTAAAAATAAGAGACAAACTACCCAGAGGGTATATCAAGTCAATATGTTAAATGAAAAATGTTGAAATGAATACTTATAATTCGCTTTCCTATATATTTTCCTGAAGGTTGACAAATTAGAAATAAAAACAGAAGAAATCTTGGGGAAGATAATATGCAGTTGGGGGCCATGAAGTTAATCAGAGTGACTTTGCCTGGGAATCTGTTATCAGGGTCTGCTCTTTTAAACTAACATATATTTGTTACGAAGGTTTTGTTATTTTAGCATCTTTTATTGTAGGGTAATCTGGGGAGGTTTCTCTGGCAAAGTATTCCTGTATTTTAGTGAGTTTGATGCCACTAAATTTATGATGCACCATTATTTTATATGCCATGTTGCCAATTCTAGTTGTATCAAGTAAGATTTGTCCTTATTTCAGAGATTTTAAAAGGGGGTAGTTTTTATAATGGGTGAAATGGGGTATTTGAATAGAAGATTCAAGGAGGAAAAGGAATCAGGGGATAGGTAACTGGGAAAGGAGCAGCAGTTGTAAAGGCCCTCCTGGGCCACTTGAAGGAATTCTAAGGAAGCCTGTATGGCTGGAGTGGAGTAGACAAGGGGGAAAGTAGTAGGAAAAGAAGGCAGAGAGGTTGTGGGACCTGACCATGTAGAGCCTTGTAGGTTATTATGAGTACTTTGGCTTTCATGCTGAGTGACATGGGAAGTTATTGGAGGCTTGAGCAGAGGAGTGATTTGATCCTTGTAACAGGATCACTTTTGGCTGCTGTGTTAAGAATAAATTGTAGGAGGCAGGAATGGAAGCAGGAAAATAAAATCAGGCAGCTGTAGGAGGCTATTGCAAGTAATCCAGTTGAGAGACAATGGTGGCTTGGACCAGAGTAGCATTGGTGAAGATTATGAGAAATGGTTGGATTCCAGATTTATTTTGAAGGTAGAGCAGACAAGATTTGCAGATTTGCTGATGAATTCCTTATGAGGTGTGAGGAAAATGAGGAGTCAGATGACTTCAGGTCTAAGCAACTAGTAGTTACCATTTACAGAAATGTGGAAGGAAGCCTGCAAGAGGAGAAGTTTAGGGAAGCGAATCAGCTGATCAGTTTTGGATATGTTGAGCTGCCTCTTAGGCACTGAAGAGAAGATGGAGGAGGCAATTAACTAAAAGTCAAGATATCAGGGAAGAGGGCCTGTTTGGAATTACAAGTTGTATATGTTTGTGTGTGCATGGATGTGCATGTATGATGTGTGTGTGTGTAAATTTATCTTTTGGTCCTCACATCATTGATTTCTTCAGAATTCCTTTTTTTTCCCCCCTGCCGTGTTTAGTCTTTGATTTTAATGTTAGAAGTTTTCTCAAATATTTGATGACATTGGTTCCCCTTAACAATGAGATGTAAGGAGAGATTAAGCAGCTGGCTGTCCGCATAGGACAGGGAGATCAGCTCAGTGCTATGAGACCACCTAGAGGGGTGGGATAGGGAGGGTGGGAGGGAAACACAAGAGGGAGGAGATATGTATATGTATAGCTGATTCACTTTGTTATAAAGCAGAAACCTACACACCATTGTAAAACAATTAGACTCCAATAAAGATGTTAAAAAAAAAAAAGCAGCTGGCTGTCAGAGGGGACTGTTGTGAGTAGAGAAAGGGTAGAGTTGACTACTGGTATCTTTTTATGTAACCTTTATTTTGAAATAATTTCATACGGAAAGGTTGTAAGAGTAATGTAGATAACTCCCATAAATACCTAGATTCACCAGTATTTTAACATTACAACATTTCTTTCATCATTCTTTCCCTCTACACACATACACATGCACACACATTTTTTTCTGGGTCATTTGAGAATACATTGCATACATCATACTTCTTTTCCCCTTAATACTTTAGTGTGTAATTTCCAAAAGAAAAGATATGCTCTTACTAAGTATGTACTTTGGCTATCAAATTCAGGAAGTTTTATATAATACCTTTTTCTAATTTACAGTATACATTTATCGCTTGTTCCAACAGTTTCCTTTATAGCATATTTTTTCCTTTCAGTACAGAATCCAGTCCAGAGTATATATTGCATTTAGTTGTCATGTCTCTTGGTTTATTTTAATCGGGAGCAGTTCCTTAGCCTTTCTTAGTCTGGCATGACACTCATATTTTTGAAAAATACAGGCCAATTATTTCATAGAATGTTATTCATTTGGGGTTTATCTTATAGTTTTTCATGGTTAGATTCAGGTTGTGCATCCCTGGCAAAATAGTACTAAAATGATGTGATGTCCTTCTCAGGGTATCACATCAGAGGCACATGTTTCTGTTTGCCTCTCATATGTGATGTTAATTTCAATCATCCAGTCAAGGGATTGTCCAGTTTTTCTGTTTATAGTGACTGTTTTTCTCCTTGAAATTAGAATGTAAGCTCCCTGGGAAGACATTTTAAGACCATGTTAAAAATCCTGTTCTTCATCAGAATTTTCACTTTTTGACTTAGTGACCATTTATGATGCCTGCCCCACCCAGTCGTTTCTGTGATTGCAAAATGGAGATCTTCCAGCTCTGTAAACCCCTTCCACATTTATCAGTCAGCATTCTACTGTTTCGTTTTTTAAAAACCCTCTCTTTTTGTCCTATTTGTTAATAGAATGGACTCATATATTCCTGAATTATTCAGTGAGCTACTGAATTATTCAATCCACTGCTGTACTTATGTATTTTGATGATCAAATTGCCCTTGATTTGGCTAATTGAAGTCCCTTAGAGTTGGTTCTTTGGTCCTTTCGACAGTCCCCCCATGACCACCTCCCCATCTCCAAAAGCACTTCCTTACCTTTAGGCTCAAGATTTTCCAAGTTCATTGTGTACCTTACCTGTTCCAGTCCTGGAATCAGCCATCTCTGGAAGCCTTGATTGCTTTGGGTAGGCAATGGTATCAGATTGGGGTGGGAGTGGGGGTCTTATTATTCAGTATAGACTTTGCCTTAATCTTCCTTCCTATTTTAAATGTTGCACCCTTTTTTTCAGCTTTCCTTGATCGCCGTTAGTTTAAGGGTTCCTTTAGTTCAACATACCCAAATAGAAAACCTCTAATCTTCTGCTAGAGGGATAATTGGGCTATTTTTAGAGATGGTATCTAGGCAGACTAATTGTTTCTTTCTTATAATCAGTCTTTCTGTTTGTAGCTTCAGAGGAACCTGGAGCTCCAAATTACTGATTCTCATTCTTTTATTCTTTCTGTGCTTCTGTGGCACAAATAAGCTTGCTACTTAGCCTGTCCTCCCCCACCGCTGTACACTTAGATGAGGCTGGTTCAGGGAGTTCTAAAAGAATATGGAGACTGGAACTGACTGCCACTGCCAGAGCTAAGGACCTTTGGTGGGCAGATGTTGAGGGGAAGCAGTAGACAAAGAAAAGCACATGTTTTTTCTACCTTCTTCCTGGCTGCCAGACTCCATCTAGCATATTGCCCATATTGGGAGAACCTAACAAAGGAGGCTAGCAGGGGAGAAATGTAGTTTGTAGCATCCCAGTCCAGTAGCACAAAACAGTATAGAAGGGTGGATTTAAAAAAACAATAGGCTAGGGCTTCCCTGGTGGCCCAGTGGTTGAGAGTCTGCCTGCTGATGCAGGGGACACGGGTTCTTGCCCCGGTCCGGGAAGATCCCACATGCCACGGAGCAGCTGGGCGCGTGAGCCATGGCCGCTGAGCCTGCGCATCCGGAGCCTGTGCTCTGCAGCGGGAGAGGCCACAACAGTGAGAGGCCCGTGTACCGCAAAACAAAAACAAAAAACAATAGGCTAATAAGTGGCATGCTCAAAATCTCCTCTCTGCTTTTGAAGAATGCCCTACCATGAGTCAGAGTAGGTTTCCCACATGAATCTGCAAAAGCCTGATACTCAATTTTCCCTCCCACCCCAGTATCCCTCCACCCACTGAACTCCCCTTAGTTAATATGAACATATGAATTAGGCTGAACCAATCAGACTGCTGTTACACTACCTTCCCTTACATCTACCCCTCCTTGTCTCCCTTAGCTCTACCTTGATTGTGGAGCAGAATCATATGGAGAAGCAGAGACAAGTTTTTCTTCTGATGATGCTGGCAGCTGCAGCATCCAGTCTGTGGTGGCAGCAGTGCCAGTAGTGGCTCACAAGGTCCTGAAGAGGAAGCAGCCCTGTCTATATAGCTGGCACCCACAGTGCAGTCTCAGCTGGGGTTCTCTTGCCTAATCTCCCCTGGTTCCTTTCCATTTCTGATCTCATTTATTCATATTTCTTAACAATGTAAGTTGCCTGATACCTTCTAAATAAATTCCTTTGCTTCTTGAGTAAGAATCATTTTCTGTTGCTTATAATTTAGAGTACTGATTGATTTATTTTGTTTGAATCTGATAGGATTTGACGATTTCCTTGTTAAAGAAGATTTAACATTTAGTATTTATTTGTAAAAAAGAGTTAGATGCTCTGCTTGGATAATTTAAAGTCTTTGACTTTAATCTCAGTGTTGGACAGATTATTTGGCAATGAGTAGAATAAGTGTCATCTTCATTATAGTGGTGGCACTGCGTGGCTAAAACTTCAACAGAAAAACCAGGCAGCGTCTTTCACCAGCAGAACCTGGGAAAGGTACCTGGTACAACCAGGGCTGCTGGAGAATGAGGGAACCCCACAAAAGAGAAGCCAAGAAGGGGAACTCAGAATTGTGTGTATAACCTCTGCCCAAGTCTCTGGCTGACTCCTGAACCATGCATGCATGAGGCAGTTGGAAAGCAGTCTGAAGTGTTACCTGAGTCACTGCTACCATGGCAGAGACTCGGGGGAGCTAAAACTCCTTTAAAGAAAACTGCCATTTTTTTAGCTGTAAGGACCAAAAGGGGCCCAGTTAATAAAATAATCTGGAAAAATAGAGCCTAAGAAGGGGAACCCCAGATTCTGAGTATAACACTCTGCCCAAATTTGTACCTGACCCCTCAGCAATGTGTATGCAGGCAGGACTGAAAGCTTTCTGAAATGAGGTCCTAGATGCTGCCCATTAAACGTACAACAGAATTGGCCATTTGAGTCTAAGCAAAAAGTTGCCTGCTAAAGCAAAAACATTAGTTTTCAGAGTAATATAACAGAATCCAGAATTCACAACCTAACATTCACAATGTCCAAGATCAACTCAAAATTACTCAACATACAAAGAGCCAGGAAATTGCAGCATGTTCTCAAGGGAAAAGACATGAATGAATGCGAAGTTCAAGATGAATTAGATGTTGGAATTATCTGACAGAGATTTTAAAGTAGCTTTTATATAATTATTTGAGGTAAAAGAAAATATGCTTATAATGAATGAAAAGGTAGGCAGTTTCAGCAGAGACAAAGAAAATATATAAAAGAACTAATGGGACTTTTAGAACTGAAAAGAATGATATCTGAAATGAAAAACATTCACTGTATAGGATTTATAGTACATAAAGATGACAGAAAATCAGGATTTTGAATTTAGAGCAAAAGAAGTCATTCTTATTAGTAGAGGTTTTGAGGTTTTTGTGTTTGTTTTTAAATGAACAGAACCTTAGGGATCTCTAGGGCAATTTCTAATTAAATGGGTTTTATGAGTCTCAAGAGGGAGAAAAGAGGGTAAAAAATTTTTTGAAGAAATTATATTAAAAAGCTTACCAAATTTGGTGAAAAATATAAATTTACAGATTCAAGAAGCTTAACAAACATGAAACAGGATAATCTTAGTAATCATAGTCAAACTGTAAAAACCAAAGTTAAAAAATTTTGCAAGTAGCCAGAGAGAAATAACATATATTGGGGGAGAGTGATTCAAATTACCATACACTTCTCATTAGAAACCATAGAGGCTAGAAGATACAACATGTTGAAAGAAAAAACTTTCCATTCACAATTCTGTATTCAATGAAAATATCCTTTAAAAATGAAATGAAATAAAGATGTTTTCAGATAAAGGAAAATTAAGAGAACCTGTTGTGGGCGGACCTGCATTACAAGAAATGCTGAAGGAAGTTTTTCATACTGAAGGGAAATACACCAAAGGCAAACTCAGATCTTTAGGAACTAATGAAGGGCATCAGAAAAAATAAATATATGGGTAAATATAGGATTATATTTTTCCCTCTTAATGCTTTTAAGATACAAAAAATGTGAATAAACCAATGTCTAAAAAATCTGAATTTGTTGATTTCCCCCCCCACCAAGAAAACACATCCATATAATTTCACCAGTATATTCTTTTCATATATTCAAAGAAATAATCCCAATCTTTACAAACTCTTTACAACATATATTATGTGGGCAGCATAACCATGACACCTAGGCTTGTCAAAGACATCGCAAGAATATAGAATTACAGCTCTGTATCTCTGGTAGACATAAATACTGTATTCCTTTACAAAATATTAGCAAATCAAATCCAATAGTATATAAAAAGGACCAACTGGGGTTTATTTCAGACATGCAAGGTTAATATAATTATATTAAATCAGTCATTTTAACTCACTGTATTAACAAACTAAAGACAAAAATTCATAACAAATTTCGGTAGAGGGAGACAGACAAGAAAAGAGAACTGTTTGACAAAATTCAATACTCCTTTAGATTGAAAATAAAAATTCTTAGGGAACTAGAAATAGAAATAACATCAACCTAATGAAGGGCATCCACAAAAACCCACAGCTGACATCATGCTTAATGGTGATATATTATGCCTTTCCCCTAAGATTAGAGATAGGGCAAGGATGTCTGCCCTTACCACTTCTGTTTAACATTGTACTGGACATCCTGGTCATTTCAGTAAGGGAAGGAAAAAGATATAAAAGGGCATAAAGGTCAGAAAGGCTGAAGTAAAACTATTTGCAGATGACATCATTGTTCTATAGATCAATGGTCCCCAACTTTTTTTGCACCAGGGACAGGTTTCGTGGGGGACAATTCTTCCATGGATGGGAGGGAGGGGAGGTTTCGAGATGATTCAAGCCTATTACATTTATTATGCACTTTATTTCTGTTATTATTACATTGTAATATATAATGAAATAATTATACAACTCACCATAATGCAGAATCAATGTGAGCCCTGAGCTTGTTTTCACTTGCCACTCACTGATGGGGTTTTGATAGGAGTCTGCAAGCAATTGATTTATTATGGTCTCTGTGCAGTCAGACCTCTCTCTGCTAATGATAATCTGTTATTTGCAGCCGCTCCCCAGTGCCAGCATCACTGCCTCACTCCCCCTCAGATCATCAGGCATTAGATTCTCATAAGGAGCACGCAGCCTAGATCCCTCGCGTGTGCAGGTCACGGTAGGGTTTGCCATCCTATGAGAATCTAAGGCCACCACTGATCTGACAGGGGGCGGAGCTCAGGCCGTAACGCGAGCGATGGGGAGCGGCTGTAAATACAGAAGAAGCTTTGCTCACTTGCCCGGCCCTCGTCTCCTGCTGTGCAGCCCAGTTTCTAACAGGCCAAGGACCGGTACCATTCCGTGGCCCAGGGGTTGGGGACTCCTGCTGTAGATTCCTTCAGATTTATTAGGTAAACAGCTTTTAGAACTACTATGTGAATTTTGCAAGTTTGTAGAACATAAGGTTAATATACAATTATGAAATGTGTTATCATATGCTGTAAGCAAACTGAATTTTTAAAGCAATTTCACATACAGTAGCATAAAAAAATACTTTAGGAATCAGTCTAACATTGTATACTGTACTTTGTACACTGTAAACTGCAAACTGTGTGAGCTTGTCAAGATAAAGAAGACCTAAATAATTGGAGAGATATTATGTCCATAGATTAGAAGGCTCAGCATTAAGATATCACATCTTACCGTATTAATCTATAGAAAATCTAAGATATTAATGCAATTGGTACTAAAATTTTTCTGGAAATATATATTATGCAATGCAAACTGCCTAGGCTAGCCAAAGCAATTTTTAAAGAGCATAGTTTGAGGACTTAACACCACATGATTTCAAGACTTGCTATTAAGCAACAATAATCAAAACAGTGTTATTGGAGTAAGAATAGTCATTTAGATCAATGGAACAGAATAGAGAGTCCATAATTAAGCCAAGCAAGGATGTGGAGTAACTAGACTTTGATAGACTGCTGGTAAGAATGTAAAATGGTGCAGCTACTTTTGGCATTTCCTTAAAGTTAACTGTATACCTATTTTATGAGTCAGCCAGCCCATTCCTAGGTCAAAAGAGGAGAAAATTTATGCCCAAAGACATGAATTTTCACAAAAAATTTATTCACAATTCCAAAACCTGTAAATAGTTGTCCAACAACAGGTGTGAATGAATAAGTAGAATATGTTACATCCAGCATAATTTGCTCAGCAATAAAAAGAATGAGCTATAAGACAACAGCAATATGAATGAATCTCAAAATTGTTATACTGAGTAAAAACAGTATATACTATCTGATTCAATTTATATACATTTAGAAAAAATGAAAACAAATA
Organism: Phocoena phocoena; assembly: GCF_963924675.1. Lineage (NCBI taxonomy): Eukaryota > Metazoa > Chordata > Mammalia > Artiodactyla > Phocoenidae > Phocoena > Phocoena phocoena. The sequence goes on along the minus strand of NC_089221.1, from coordinate 59,806,617 downwards.
TACAGTGAAAGAAAGCAGATCATTGGTTTCTGGAAGCTGGTGACAGAGGAAGAAATGTTCTGCAGACAAGCATGAGCAATCCTTGGGGGGTTATGGAAATGAAAACATTTCCATCTTGACTGTAGCAGTGATTTCATGGTTATATGCAAGTGAAAAAAACATTGAATTGTACTATTTTTTAATTAATTTATTTATTTTCTGGCCATGCCGCGCGGCATGTAGCATCTTAGTTCCCCAACCAGGGATCAGACCCGCGCCCCCTGCATTGGAATCGTGGAGTCTTAACCACCCGACTACCAGGGAAGTCCTGAATTGTACACTTTAAATGGAAAAGTTTATTGTACGTTAATTATATACCAACAAAGTTTATTAAAAATTTGGTTGACTTTCTTTGAATTTCTAGCTAAATCTTCCTACACTCTCTCCACTGAGTTTAACTTTTTAGATAATCTTTTCATTCTACTTTTCTCCCACTAGAGAAATCCTTTCTGAAGCATCCTGTTATACTTTTCTAATCTAGACTTTTCTGTCTTCTGCATAATTCTGCTGCTGGCATTTTCCTTAATGTCCTCCTGGGAAGTCCCTTTGCTGCTTCTTTTCCTGGATCTCAATTGCCTCTTACTTCTCTTGGTTACTCCTTCATTTTGGTGAAGCATATCTTCCAGTTCTGAAAGGTAATTATTTCTTCATCTTCACGGTTTAGACTTTTCATACTGATTAAGGGCCTGAGTAGGAAACCCTTAAATATTATTACTATATTATTACTTTTTTTTATTACTATTACTATTTTCTCTTGGATTACTTAGTTTTCCTATAGAAGGAAATATAGGAATCTTCCTTATAGGCAGAAGGAGGTAGAATGAGCAAGCATGGGTGCCAGCCTTCTGGGAGTCAAGTAAGGGGAGGAATCCTTTAACATGAATACTTTTCCTTAACTGCTCTTTTTCCTTTCCTCCTGCTGTGGAGGAATGTCCCTTCTTCTTATACCTAATATCATCTCTCTGAGAGGTGGGGCCTCTAATGTTACTGCACAGAGGGATGGGCAAATGGGGTTCCAGGGGTCTAGTTGCACCTTTTTTTTTTTTTTTTTTTTTTGCGTTACGCGGGCCTCTCAATGTTGTGGCCTCTCCCGTTGCAGAGCACAGGCTCCGGACGCGCAGGCTCAGTGGCCATGGCTCACGGGCCTAGCCGCTCCGCGGCATGTGTGATCTTCCCAGACCGGGGCACGAACCTGTGTCCCCTGCATCGGCAGGCGGACTCTCAACCACTGCGCCACCAGGGAAGCCCTAGTTGCACCTTTTAATGACTTTTGATCAGTTCTGTTTTCAGCTCTCCCCATGCCTTTATCTTTAGGACTACTTGATGCCTCCAATACAAATTGGCTTGTTTTGTCTTCTTTTCCCTTGTAGATGTTTACTTTTCAGCATTTTCAGGCCTGCTAATTCATTTATCACATTCCAACTTTAAATTTTGTTGGTAACTTTTTTTCTTCTTCTTCTTTGTGGATTTATGCCTCTTTTGTTCCTATAAGATTCTTTTGATAGTGGATGTTGTGACATATATTAAAGCCTTAATTCTCATTGTGATGGTAATTTGGAGATGAGGCCTTTGGGACATAATTGGGTTTAGATGAGGTAATGATAGTAAAGCCCCCATGGTGAAACTGGTGCCTTTATGAGGGAATGAAGAGACCAGAGAGCTCTCTCTCCTCCATATGAGGACACATGTAGAAGGCAGCCATCTGTAAACCAGGAAGAGGGCCCTCACTGAGTGCCCTCCCACGCTGACACCCTGATCTTGGACCAACCTCCAGAACTGTGAGAAATTTCTGTTAAAGCTACCCAGTCTGTGGTATTTTTGTTATAGTGGCCCTAAGAACTAACAAGACAGGCAAAGAGTGGATATAAATGCCATTTCACCTTTTGGTTTATTTTTCATCCTTAACAGTGAATGTTGTCATGATAAAGAATGAGGCCCACCTACATTTTCCTTTATGTAGTTCGCTTTCTTCCATAGCATGCATTCTCATTCTCAGTGGGGGCTGATACTTGGTTCTTGGGAAAGTGAAATAATCTTAGATATTACAATATCTAAGTGGCCCTCCAGGAAGAACCTACTGAACAAAATCTTAATTCTTACTGTTTACTTTCTCTCACTAAAGAGAATTTATTTTTCTCAGGGTGGGGGGTGATAATGCAAAAAGCTTGAGAAACATTGTTCCTATAGCATTTTCTTTATTCTTAAATAAACTAATTTCACAGAATAAGTCTTCAAATTGATTTTTCCTGGGCATAGTATGTCTGATCTGTAACTTGAATATTTTATTTAAAGAAAAGATAGTATCCTTGAATTTTTTGTTACACTTGTTAAATTTTCCCCTTTCAAAACACCAGTTAAATATTTGCTTGACCTCCTTCTTCACTCATTATTATATTTCTTTCACTTTGTATTTTTCTCAGGTCTGTTCACCATGCCCCTTTTAGCTTTGTTTGCTTTTTGTTTGTTTGTTTGTTTGCTTTTTATTGCTGCTTCTGATGTGGTTTCAACTCATTTCTTTTTTCTTAGCTCCATCAGCTTATTTTTCATTGCCTGCTGCTTTATCTCTTCCTTAAAGTTTATGGTTTGTTTTTTTTCCTGAAGATAGCTCATGTCATCTCTTACAGTCTACCACCTCTTGTAGTTTTCATCTACTTTTGGCCTTTATACCTTATTTGTTTCCTTCTAATAATCGTCTGTCAGGGCTAGGACTAGGATGAGACCAATGAGGGGCTAACCTCAGTTGTAAAATGTAAGAGAGCATCAAAAAACTCAGTAATCAAGATAAATATTATTTTAATGCATATTTTTGGAGTAATGCATAATGAACAAAACAATGAAATTCTAAATAAAGACAAGATCAGTTGTGTTTGAATGAAGCAGTCTATCTATAGTAGTTCCCTCACCCCACCCTTTATCAGCAGTTTTGATTTCTGCAGTTTTAGTTACCTTCAAGGTCTGAAAGTATTAAATGGAAGATTCCAGAAATAAACAATTCATAAGTTTTAAATTGTATGTTATTTTAAGTAGCATAATGAAAACTCTTATGTGCTGCTCTGTCCCTACCAGGGCGTGGCGCATTCCTTTGTCCAGTATATCCATGCTGTATATACTTCCTGCTCATTAATACCTGTATAGGAAAATACATAGTACAGTTGACCCTTGAACAACGAAGGTTTGAACTGCACAGGTCCACTTATACTCGGAATTTTTTCAGTAGTAAATACTACTTACAGTACTACCCAATCCAAGAGTAGTTGAATCCAAGGTTGGTGAGCCCCAGATGCAGAGGACTGACTGTAAGACGCTTGGGCTTTCTACTGTGCAGAGGGTCCACGTCCCTAATCGCAGTATCGTTTATGGGTAAGCTGTATCTATAGGGTTTGGTACTATCTGTGGTTTCAGGTATCCACTGGGGGTCTTGGAATGTATTCCTCTTAGGTAAAGGGAGACTGTTGTATTATGTGTTTAAGGGGGTTGTGTGTGTGTGTTGAGACATGATGTAAGCTTTATTGTCTAGACTTTGATTTATCCCCCTAAACACACCTCAACAAATCTGTCATTTCTTTTGCCTTGTAGACTTAGCTTCCTACACTTATTCACTTTTTAGGGATTCAAGCCTTCTGTGTTATTCACAAACTCCCTATCACCTGAAAATTGGTACATCTCTTTTCTCTGCCACCTATCTCTCAGATTGTTGATGGTAGAAATGGCTACTTTGTGTACACTTTCTGCCAACTCTGTCTCTTTGAGCAGATATTGAGATATTGCATCTCATAAATGTATGACATTCAAATGAAATTTTCAAATTCTTTAATTCTAGATTTGTAGACTGTCATTTTATTCCATTCCTATGTGTAACTTTATCTATTAAAAGCTTAAAGTTCTCCATATATCGAAACTTTGAAACATAGAGAGAAGAAATCATAATTGATATACTTAACAGATTTAGTAATGGCAAAGTTTACTTATGTTGATTTCAGGTTTTATTAAGTCACTCACACCCAGAGAAGGCTTAATAGCAGGTTCCTGTTTTTAGGAATATTTAAAATGTGGCATTGGGCTCTCTGGAAGATTGTGAGGAAATTTTGAAGGTATAAAAGCTGGGAAAAGTATTTGCTGGAGAAACTAGTAAATTTCTAACTATAGGCGGCCCTCCATATCCACTGGCTCAGCATCTGCAGATAAGGAGGGCTGACTGTACTGAGCCATTTAGATAAGGGACTTAGGGATCTGAAATTTTGGTATCCGAGGGGAGCCCTCGAAACAGTCCCCTGCAAAAAACAAGGGACGACTGTTATATGTATTACTTCTTTTTATTTTCTAAAGCTTTAATGAGAATATTGAACATAATATAAAATAAACATTTTTAGGAATAGTCACTAGAAATATAATAATCATTATGAAGTAAAAATTTAAAAACCTCTCTGCTTTTTAGAACAGTAGACTGATCAGATAAATTGTTTACTTAGTTCTTCAGATAGTATATATGCTTCCCTTCCTCCAGGAAGCTTTTCTCAATAACTGGATTCCATTCTTAAGATTTAAGAATATTTGGCTTTCAGTTAAATTTATAGTCATTATATTTATGAGTGTTAAATGTTGTATTTTATGTATTTCTGTGTTCATAATTATTGAAGCGGGGTATGCATTGTCTTGTTTTTTCCTTTTTTCTCTGTAGCACACTCTATCTCTCACTGTAGTCCTAACTATGATGCCCATCACATAGTGATTCAGAAAGTTTAACTTGTATCCTTCAGCCAGTCAGAATCATGAATTGTTGTCTTAATCTTAAAAGAGAAATTGTTTCATAGGCTAAAGACATTGTGGAATTATCTCATATTGTTTTTGTTAAACTGATAAGGAGATAAAAGATTGATGCTGTCAAAGGGGGAAAGAGTAAACACAGTATGTAGATTGTGTTCAGCAAATAAGTTTATTGTTACATTGACCAGAGAGGATTCTCTGTCCTCTAAGGCTAAGATTGTTCACAGGAGAGGAAATTGATTGTGCTTTATCCAGTAGAAGAAGTGGTGGTATTTGTGAAATAGATCCTGTCATATTTGAACTTATTCATTGGTGGAAAAACAAGTATATAAAATATTTATTTTATATATTCTTGTGAAGAATGTGAAACGCTGAACCAAATAGTTGACATTTTTACTAATGTTTACATTTTGATGGAAGCAGTTTCCTCTAGCTATCTAACATAGGTCTGATGTAAAGTTCATTTTATTTTTGCTTTTCACTGGAAGCTCTCCTGGCTGTTGCGATCCAAGATGTGTAAAAACCTAGAAGTTAATTTGAAATACTTGGGAGGAACTGTTAATGTTATAAAAATATCTTGTTTATCAAATGTAATGAAATAAAACTATTGATGATGAGAATTTACTTTTGAATAATGGAGGCAGGAAAAAAATTAGTAAACGTCTTTCATAAAACTTACTTTGGCCCTTTTTAAAATTGTGCTTTCAGTAGTATTCTCACTAAACTAACTCAAAGAATTTGAAAAATATCTTTTTTTTTTTAATATGTTTGTAGTTTGTGTCAACTCACTTGTGGGAATAGTGAATGAAACTTAGTTTTTGGTAACTATGCCCTTGTGCTCTTTATTTGAAATATCTTCAAAAAAATTATTTGAGTAGAAAAATAAAAGAATAACAAGAATCTCCCACCAGCTAGAATGGGTAAGTTCATGTTTTTGCTGTAGGGTGTAGCACTTCTAAGAAATATAATTAACTTTGCTTTTTTTCTCCTTTTTGTCCACAGCCTCATGATTTTGATGAATGTCGCTTTGATATTAGTGTAAATGATAGTGTTTGGTATCTTCGTGCTCAGGATCCAGATCACAGACAGCAGTGGATAGATGCCATTGAACAGCACAAGGTGGGTCTCCAATGTTTACCTGTCCGTAGAGACCTAGGCAAGAGACTGGTGGTAACTCCTTTAAAATAACTTTGAGATGTATATATGTTCCTGAAAAGTTGAACATGATTGTGGTAAAGATTAAAGTGGTACAGATGTAAATTTTTGAAATAATTTTATTTCTAACACTTGAGTTACACTAAGGGAATTTTCTGTGATAAGTATTTTTAATTGTTATTAAAACAAAATATGCCCTTTTATATAAAACAAATTTGGTTTTTATATTTAGGGTTTGCTTCATAGTGAATGCCTTTTATATGATCTGGATAAAAGGATTCTTAAAATAACATCAAATTTTAAAATCCTAATATTTGAAAGCTTCAGTGTTAATTTTTGTTGTCATTTGTAACCATTTGGGTATATTCTTAGTATAAACATTTGTAAATTGTTAAATTTTTGTAAATATGAAATTTTCTAGTAAACCTTGAGAAAGTCTTCCTTACCTAAATGTATGAGCCATATTCTTGTAATTTAAAGCTAGTTTTTGACTTCTGCTATGAATAATTGGTAAGTAGACTAAAGAAATACATGATATTAATAAGTATGCATTATTAGCTAATTCAGTATATCATGGTAAAACAAGGAATAGGGAAAGTTATAAATTCACCATGCCACTCCTGATTGTGGCTTAAGAAAACTTTGGACTTGTTCATATACTTGTCTGTACTTGTTCATTTGGGTTTCACAGAGTTTAGTTGAAACACCTGTTTTGGTTATTTAACAGGCACAAAACATCTACACACAGAAACACAACAAGAAAAACCAGTCTGACCTGGGATACTACAGGCACATTCTTCTTGATATTGATCATGCATTGGCTTTTATTTCTTGATTATGAATTTTTCCCAGCCTAAAGAAATCTGACTGTGTAATGCTTTCTTTTTCTCCTTGTTTTAGCTTTAGAGTTATATTGCTTTAAAACATTTTGTGAATCTTAGTTATCTTGATATTATTACCTCAGAAAACAGTCTAAAAATGAGAAACAGTTTTCTTTTATTTAAAAGTGATGAGCCGATAGCTAAGACATGGAAGCAACATAAATGTCCATCAACAGATGAGTGGATAAAGAAGATGTGGTATATATATACAATGGAATATTACTCAGCCATAAAAAGAATGAAATATTGCCATTCGCAGCAATATGGATGGACCTAGAGATAATCATACTAAGTGAAGGAAGTCAGATAGAGGAAGACATATTTTATGATATCACTTATATGTGAAATCTAAAAAGAAGATACAAATGAACTTACTTACGAAACACAGACTCACAGACATAGAAAACAACTTATGATGACCAGTGGGGAAAGGAGAGGGGGAGGGATAAATTAGGAGTATGGGATTAACAGATATACACCACTATATATAAAATAAACAACAGAGATTTACTGTATAGCACTGGGAGCTATATTCAGTATCTCATAATAACCTGTAATGGAAAAGAATCTGAAGCTGTATAGCTGAATTAATACAATATTGTAAGTCAACTGTAGTTAAATAAAAATTTAAAATAAAAATAAATAAATAAAAGAGAGATGAACTAGAATTCCAGAATCTCAGTGCTTTGGAGCTGGGCTTACTTGGATACAAGACACTGCAGCCTCTGCCATGTACGACATATGTGACCTTGCCTGACAATTCACTTCTTCTAAATGTGTTTAAGAACACATGAAATAATATATGTAAGGTTACTTACCAGAGTGGCTGATGCCTTTTCCCATTTATGACACAGTGGAAAAAGAAAGGGTTTTGGGAGTCACAACTAAATTCACTAAAATTATACCATGTTTTTTATGGATGAAGAGTTCTACATTCAATGAGAGTTGCTAAATGTGCATATAAGGAGAGTGGCCTATTTTGTGTAGTTAATCAGGGCCAGCCCTCTTCCTAGTGATTAAAGACATTATTAAGTAGAACTAATTTATATGTTTATATCTGAGATGACCTTTAAAGGCTTAATGCTAGTTTTCTCTGTTTTAATTAAGCGTATGTTATTTTGCTCATTCTTCTTAGTAAAGCTGATTCAGGAATCTTTGCAGGTTCTCGTTTTATTTTTTCTCCTTGGATGTAGAATGATGCATAAAGCATATATTTCTTCCATATCATTGATTTCTTTGCACCCTTGAATAATGGATAGAATATAATCTTTGGGTCTCCCTCAGAGTATTGTGACTTAATGCTCGATAACAGATTTTTGGTGAATTTAAGTTTAGAGAATAGGTTCAACAACAGCGTTCCAGATACATTGTATAAGCTTTCTGATTTCTAAATATGGTTTATTCATAGACAAGGAGAAATCATTGTTAATTGTTATTCTTATTAGTACTTATTTAATTTTAATGTAAAACATGTGATATGTACCAATTAAACAACATATCAGTGAAAATTTAAATTGAATTTGAATTCTAAAAATAAATTGAGTTCTTAAACTAACATAGGAGGGAGAAAATTCAAGAGCTATCACCAAACATAACCAGCAAAGTTTTCTTTTTTTTTTTTCCCCCCATAGATCAGGAACAGGGAGGTAGTGAGGAGGTGCATCCTGATTCATTCTTCAAAATCACTTAAGACTATTAATGTGGAACCTAAGTTTAGTAATTTTACTATTTAAGCAAGCATTCTTATATTGATATTCAAAATTAAAATCAAATTGTTAAGGCATGATGATGATGATGGTGATAGGAGCTGCTGTTTATTGAGGGTCACCAAGTACTAATTATTGTATTATGTACTTCATGTGCTTTATTTTCTGTCTACTATCCTGAGAGATGAGGGAAATATTGTTTTACAGACAAGGAAACAGGCTTAGATTAAACTTAAGTAACTTGCCAGAGATTATACTACTTTTTGGCTAGTGGCTACCTAGGATTCAATTTTATGTTGATTGTGCTTTCTATCAGTTACCATTGGCAGAATGTTTGAAAATAATTCCCATAGGCTCACCTCCTGCAGGTTAGAGTGTGTCATCTGAGTTCTGCTACCATATATATACAAGATAAATATGAACACATCTTTCTGCCCGTGGATTGCCGTAACAACGTTTTATTGTAGTGTTTAAGCACTGGATACTGGTGCCTGACACATGGGGTTAAATCCTGGCACTATTACATAATAGTTGTGTGACCTTGGTAGATTACTTAAAGGAGAAGAGATGACATAATGCAGTATATACCCCCCCACACATCTCCCCACAAAAAACAAACAAGCAAGCAAAATAACCAAATTGTGATAAATCAAGAATATTGTATAATAATGTGTAATATTCCCATCATTCCACCTCACTCACTTCAATTCAGAGTTACTTCCATGGCACCACCTGTCCTTATGATGGCCAGACAGGACACTTGGAACAGCGGACCTGTCTTTTTCTCTTCTCATGTCATCACATAGTCCCTCATTGCCTTTGCTATTAGGCCTTTGTTAGGGCTTCCCTGATAGGTTTTAGCTGGAGAAATTGGAGGTTTCTATTCTTTTGTTTCCAGGAAGCTGTTATGCTCATTATAATAACCTTTATATATCAGTCAGTTTCACATACATACATACATACCAGGAGTTCTAAATATTTTATAGAACCTCTTCAACAATAATAATATGGTAGAGGTGATGATGATGATAAACTTTTTTGAGGATTAGAGTGTGCCAGATATAGTGATAAACACTATACACTTTATCTCATTTTACTCTCACAATCTTATGAGGTTAACATTATTGTTCTGTTTTTACTGATTAGGAAATTGAGACATAGAGTGGTTAAGTAATTTGTCCAAGGTTAAACTGCTAATTAGTGATGGAGCCAGCATTCAGACCCAGGTCTGTATGACCTGAGAACCAGAGCTTTTATCCAGCAAGCACTTCTGCCAATCCTATAAGTATGTATTCATGGGAAATATATTTTGTTGACTTAACTCATGGGCTTCTTCAGTCACAAGGTTCATATATTTTTTTTATTTTCTTCATATCTCTGGTGTTCGTTTTGGACCATAAAGGCTCAGAGTTACAACTTCTATGTAGGAATTAGCACAGCATTGGACACATAAATTTTCCAGTTGAAATAACTTACAGTATTGTAAAACAGGTTTTATGAGGGAAATGTGTAATTTTTGGAGGTTTTTTTTTTTTCACCCTTTTATCTTCATGGTTGGTGTTAGAATGATCACTGACAGAAATACACTAGGGTTCTATGTTCTTTGTCTAGCTCTGTTGTTTTGTCCTCCTTGGTATTCATTCCAGCATAACTTGCTCAGTACAAGCGAAGTTTTAAAAAGATGATTCTATGATTTAAATTTTCTCAATATATTAGAAATTGTATAGTTCACTGTGACATTAGACAAGTAGTCCCTGTGGAAGAAAGGTATTTCTGAGGTCATTGTTAAATTCAAAGATTCTATTTTAATTTAAAATACGGAAAAGGGCATATGTATACCAGACCAGTAATTTTATTTACAGTAGTGTGCTGGCTTTATTATGTGGAATCCATTCATATTCTGCATTTCTCCTTAGGATTTGAGACAACACTAAATAAATCTTTAAAGACAGGGTGTGCTTTTTTTTTTAATCTCTTAGCCATCTGCCATGTTGTCTTTGAAGTTGAACGAGATTTTGTTTGTGAAAATTATTTGAAAACAAAGAGCTGTATGAATGTGAAGTTAAGATGGTTATTTTTTATTTGGATAAGTTAATATATTTCTAGTAAAGATGTATCTATGTATTATTTAAGGGCTTCTGTGAGCGTTTTCTGCGTAATTAATTAATAAAGGAAATATGATAAACCATCTGTTGATGCTATTTAAAAGAATTACAGGATTACTCCTGGAATCTTCTACAGTTGCAATGTGTGTGATTTTGAGTAAACACAGTTTCTTCTTACCGTGACAGAAATAGGCTCCTCTACTTCACCACCCCATCCCTCAAAAAAAAAAAAAAAAAAACTAGCAGGAAGGCTCTCCTTGCACTAGCAGATATAAGAATCTTGTTGAAAAGTTAAGTTTTTTGGCTCTGACAGAGTTTGTGGTAATCATGACATTCCCTTATTTCCATAAGGGAGCAACCTTAGTAGACCCTGAAATTTTGGTGGTCATGGACCACCCATATTCCCCATATTTTGGAAATTATCTGATATAAAAGGAGTCATAGGAAAATACACAATTTAGGGAGGAAGAATCCAGGTAATTTTTACAGATGTTGATTTTCTTTGGTGAGAATCTACAGGCAGTTGTTTTGCAATTTAATGTATATGCATTTGTTCCTTTGTGAAGGCCCACTAATTCATATGTGAAGCTCCATTTTATTACTTTCAGAAGAAAGGTTTATTCTCAGCCTGAGAAGTTAAGGGATTTCTGTCCAGGAAATTATGTGGAAAAAGATTGTCACAGTTGAGCAACCTAAACAATGCCCAAGACTCACTTTAAAGATCTTTTTAAAATTGTCTTGCTATTTGCCATAATGAGTTTTCTTTTTCCTGTGGTGTGTCAGGGTCAGCTTGATCTTGGTGCTTTTTCTTTACTTTTAGGAGCAGTTTCTGCTTATTTGACACCTTACTTGTTTTTGTCTTAAATTTGACATAAACTTATTAGAAAAGTATTTTTAAATAGGTAGGTGGCAGAATATACCTGTTTCTTCTTAGCACTTTTTAAATATCAAAGTCATATAAAGTCATCCTATCTCTGTTTGCCTTTTTTTTTTTTTTTTTTTTTGACCGCACGATGTGTGGCATGCAGGATCTTAGTTCCCAACCAGGAATCAAACCTGCACCCTCTGCAGTGGAAGCTTGGAGTCTTAACCACTGGACCACCAGCGAGGTCCCCCGTTTGCCATTTTTAACCAACTATAATACTGGAAAAATTTCTTAACAGATTCTAGAGGTTCTTTCTATACTTGTCTGCTTTATAAATGATTATCATGTAAACTTAGCTTTGCAGTTTTGAATCTGATTAATTGGCAAAGGCTTAAAACTACTATTTTTTAGTGTATACTTTATATAAGTAATTTCATGGGGTCAGTGGACTAGAACCAATTTTTCTTTTACATTATTTTCATCATTACCACAGTGATGAAGGGATGAAGATGGAATCAAATTTTACTTTTCCTTTACATTCAAGAATTTTAATTTTTGAGGGAAGTGAAAATCCAGTAACTAGCTGCCGGAGTAGTCAGGCCTTTGCCATTTTCTCAAATAAGTTGTAGAAAAACCCAAGTAGGTGGTATCACAACTGAACTTTATTAACCAGCAAAAAACCTTCATTATGTCTCCGGATGTTTCTCTCAAGATAAGAAATTTGGTTAGTTTCTAACAGTGGGAGTTAATTGCTAAATTGCTTGCAGTAATCCATACGTGGTTAGTAAATTTTTTTTAACACCTAAATGTAGATAGTGTCATACTACCATGATTTTAAAGGTTGGTGAAATCAAGAAAGAAAACATGGTATTAACTTATATTCTTAGCGTTCTGGGAATAAAAATAATTCTACTGTCAAGGGCTTTTAAAATAACTTTTTTAGTTTCTGTTGCCTACAATTTTGTTGCATGCAAAAGCTGAATTCACCTGAGCCAACATTTGCATTTGTCCTTCCATACGTCGCCTAAATACTTAATGAAGTATATCATCTTAAAAAGAGGGAATAAATGTCACTAATTTGTACTTTTCAGCCAGGTTCTTTTATCTGAGGAAGGTGTTTATCTTTTACCAAGATAGTAAAGGAAGAATCAGGATTTTACATGGAACAGTGAATAAAGATATTTAGGTAGCTAATCATATTAACTGTGTGGTTAGTTGAGGAGAAATAATTTGACAACATTTGATGTCAGAAAGGTAGGGAGAGTCTTACAAGTCAACAAGAAAAGTTTACACAGCACAATTTAAAAAAAAAGGCCAAAAGTCTTGATCTGGCACTTCATAAAGCAGATATCCAAATGGGTAATGAACATATGAAACAGTAGTCAGTGTCATTAGTCATCAGGGTGATGTCATTAGTCACCACTGCAAATTTAAAGCAGTGATACCAGCATATGCCCATCTGAGCGGCTTAAAAAATAAAAAGATGTAACACCAAGTGTTGGTGAGGCTGTGGTACAACAGGTGTAAACTGGTGAAACAATTTCGTAGAATCTACTAAAGCTGAGCATAGTTGTCTGTCTAGATCAAGTGAGTATTGAAAGTTTGAAAACATCTCACAAGTATTGATGTCATAGGTTCATCCATTTTTAGTTAAGCTTTTTAGGGTACAGGGGGTACAGGCCAACCCATGTTACCTTGAAAAATGGGAATATTGCCAGGAACCAAGAAAATTTATAATGCCTTACCTGCAAAGAAAGCTGAAACTGTACACTTGTTTCTGAGTGCTTTTATTGTTGACAAAACTCAGTTACTCAATCACCTGCCCGCACCTACAGTTAATGTAGCTTAGTTTCATTCTGTTATTTCTTCTCTCTTTCATGACTCCTGTTTATCTGTGTTTTGCTCTCCCGTCCTACTTAGTTTGTTTTTCCTTGCTTTGTCATGACCTTTTCCTACTTTCGGCTTCTTTTCGGCTTCAACTCCTGCCGCTATCTGCCCTGATCTCTTGGCATTTCCTAAAGTAAATGTCTTGAGAAAACCCGATTGCCTTTTTACTCCAGGTTACTATTGGCCACCCTAGGTCCAATTATAATGAATTGTATATTTACTTGTACTTAAAGGATAGAGTGGGATTGGCAATTATTCAAATAAAATGTTCTGAAAAGGTATTCTATAATTTTGTATAGAGTTTACCAAACTTGCAAGTTTTTGTAATGCTTACCACATATTTGCTACTAACAGTTTAGGTAAATATTACTAGATGTTCAGCTGATTTCTCTTTTACTAGTCTGTAATTTGCTTGCAGAATGTTTCTTTAGATAAGAAATTTTTTAAAAAGACAGTTAATCTAGAGTTGAATAACTGTTCCATATTGTTACTATAGAAAATATTAAAGAAAATGAGGCTGTGTGCTATAGAAGTCCTTTTTTTTATTTTTAAACAGTGTTTCAGTATTGTATTTGAATTTTTATTTAATCAGGAGGGAAGATTTCTGACAGTCACCAGGACAGATGGGATTCTGCTTTTTCTATATCTGATGTGGAAAAGTAATGGTGGGTGGCATGGCTTACGCATATTGACAGCAGTGGAAACTATTTTCTAATTTTACTTGCTGAGTATATTGGACATTAGCTGGGAGAAAATGTTTCTTAAAAGTATCAAGGAACACAAAACTGCTCTTTTTCACCAAACACATCTTTTTAGCTAATAGCTTAAAAATGATTTTGCTTCTGTTGTCTTTATTGCCTGGTAAATATTCTGGGCTGGTTTGGTATTGAGGTATGAAAGACAGCATTGGGTTAAGAATCGTAAGAATAGGTAGCAAAGTAAATAATGTTCTACAGGTTAAAATGTTATACTGAAAAAAATTCTGGGGGCTTCCCTGGTAGCGCAGTGGTTGAGAGTCCGCCTGCGGAAGCAGGGGACACGGGTTCGTGCCCCGGTTCGGGAAGATCCCACATGCCGCGGAGCGGCTCGGCCCGTGAGTCATGGCCGCTGAGCCTGCGCGTCCGGAGCCTGTGCTCCGCAGCGGGAGAGGCCACAACAGTGAGAGAGGCCCACGTGCCGGAAAAAAAAAAAAAATTCTGTCATTTTTTAGTCATATAGCAAGTTCACATTCTTGACAGACAAGACAGGATCATTGGCAAGAATGCTTGTATCACTGTTCATACCCTAGCCTAGTTCTCGTCAGTAGTACCCCTTTGAACTGTACAGGGATAGATGAGTAATTAGGCACTGTTATCATTTAATTCTCCTGGAAGTCTTTCACTGCAAGTGTTATTCCCATTTTGCATAAAAGTGAAATTGAATGGATTATGAGAACATTGATCAGTGAGTGGTAACATTCCAAGAACAGCAACCTCAATTTTTTGTAATACACCCCCCCCCTTTCTAGTTAATTTCAGCTTTCTCTCATGGATGCGTAGTTGAATACTAAAAAATAAATCATCGGTCTGCCTCCTTAAAAGAAGAATCTTCCCCATACAGTTAGATCTAAAAATTCTTAGCAAGTCTTTTAAAACCATTCCTGCAAGTAGTTTTATTGATTAGATTTCATTGGTTTTTGCACTGGTTTTTAAAAGTAATTTTTGTTAATTATAAGGAAAAAAAATACAAAACTACCATCAGTCTTATAACCAAGACAATTATTCTTCATTTTGGTGTATTTCCTTCTTATTCTCTGTACATTTTACCCCTAAAATATTATGGAAATAACAAGTTTATATCCTGTTTTTTAAAAAATCTAACATCATTTTGTCCATATAACACAGCTTTATTAATATTTCATTGTATTATCATTTTGGTACTCATTTGCTTATTATAAGACCTTTAGATTGTTTCAATTTTTTTTTTTTGCATTTAGTATTTAATGCCTTCCTACATATTTTCCTGTAGTTTAACTGTGTCCTCATAATAGATTATCAGAAGTAGAATTGCTAGGCTTAAGGATACAAGCATTTTTGATATATGTTGCCAGATTATTTTCTAGAAAGATTGTGCTGATCTACATTCCATCTGCAGAATGTGCAGATCTTCCTTTCACTCCATCTTTACCGGCATTATTAATTTTTTAGCCCTTTCTAAGTGAGATAGATTAAACATGTATTCTGTGACTTTATTTTTTTGTTTTTATTTTTGTAGAGGTGATATATGATTACTGTAATAAAATTCAAACAATATAGACAATACTGAAAACTATAAAAAAGAAAGTGAAAATTTAGGCCACATAGAAATGACCACTGTTCATCCTTGGTAAAGATTCCTTCCAAATATTTCTTTACATGTATGCCTTAGAGTTTTACATAAAAGATACCATACTGCTTTGTAGCTTTTCCTTCACTCAACAGTAAGTTATGGGTATCTTTTCATGTTTGAAATAGATCTCCGTTCCTCCCTTACCCCCTAAGAAAGGAATTATAGAAAATTTAAGTGTGGGACCAAAGCCCCAGAATAATTAAGAATGTTCATTTACTGACCATTTTTTTATGTGCATCTGTTTCTTTTAGGATCCTTGCAGGAAAGAATTAATGGTTCAAGTCCCCTAGCCAAATACCATCTTAACGTTTCAGCAGTCCTGCGTGTACCACTGATACATATTAAACCTGTTTTTTCTCTTATTGGGACATTTAAGGGAGCCTCAAAAAGTAATATTAATTGTTTTGCCACTGTCGTCTCTTTGCAATTAGATAAAAAGAATGGGATTATGACCTTTTTATTTTGTGCCTATGAAACTTCCTTCTAAAAGAAAATATATTTACATTGGCCCTTTTCTCTAGGACAAATCATAAATTAAGAAAGTTAATGAGCAGTGTTGGTATTTTGTTACATCTGCTGCTAGCTTCTTTTTACATTTATTTTCCTCTATATAAGTGTTTCTGGAGTAGAGATATAAAGGAATATCCTGCCTTTGTGGGAAGGTGAAGAAGGAATGGTAGCTAACACTTATTAAGCACTTATGATGTAATATAAATATTACAAAATATTATTAAAGATTTCTTCACTATAAAGCACATTTCTTATAACTTTGTCTATTTCTTCAAGTTCTACTATTTCAAGACAGATATTTCCTTACAACAAACAGATGCTAGAACAAAAGACTTCATTACAACAGTGCTAATACAACACATTTTAAATAATGGATAATAAGTGAATATGGAGGCTGATAGTAGTTTAGTTTAATTGTACTTCTACCTCTAACAGGGACCTATAAGCAGTGTATGGACTTGATCCAAGGAGAAATATGGAGCCAAATAGGATTTAAAACAGAAAGTGAAGAATCAGATGTCTGTTTTTAAAGGACCACTCTGGCTACACTAGAAAGGATTTCAAGAGGAACAAGACTAAAAGTAGTTAGAAATCTGGAGGATTTATCCAAATGAGATACTAGGTGACCATAACTAGAAAATGGCAGTGGGAAAATAGAGAAAGGGACAGATTTGAGAGAAGTATAAGCAAAGTCTCTGGATGTTGAAGCAACATAGTAATGATTAACATCATGGGCCCTTGAATCTGGAATTAAATCCTGGCTCCCTTATCATTTGCATGACTCATTATGTAAAATTACCTATAAATGGGTATAATATTAGTGCCCATTTTACTTAGACTATTGAAAGGATTAAGTGAGATAATGCACTTAAAGCACTAGCATCATGCCTGGCACAAAGTAAGTATCCGAAGTATTAGCTTTTACTATTGGTATTGGTGTTATAATTTATCCAGGGTGGCTCTCTGAAATTTATATATAAAATATCCATGTAAAATTGCTCAACTCTTTCATCAGCCCTCCTCTCAAAGCAAAACAAGAAAGATCTCCCTTATCCTTTAGTTTCACCTTCTAAAGCTAGGGTGGAAAAATCGCTTAGCAGTCTTCCTTTATACAGCCTCATTTGATTTATCTAGTTATTTCTTACCTCCATTTTGTTTTTGTTTGTTTGGTTGGTTGGTTGGTTTTTTTGCGGTACGCAGGGCTCTCACCGCTGTGGCCTCTCCTGTTGAGGAGCACAGGCTCCGGACACGCAGGCTCAGCGGCCATGGCTCACGGGCCCAGCCGCTCCGCGGCATGTGGGATCCTCCCAGACCGGGGCACGAACCTGTGTCCCCTGCATCGGCAGGCGGACTCTCAACCACTGCGCCACCACGGAAGCCCATTACCTCCATTTTAATGTCATTAAGAAATGACAATTGGACTTAAGGGGGAAGGATTAAAAAAAAAGATAAGACTGAGTTTCAGAGTGTCAAAGTTAGTTTATATAACTAACTTCGTATCTTTTGTATCACGGATTGGATTCTTAAAAAGCTTTTGGTGCAGAGGCTGTACTCGTAGCTTCCTGATAAGTCTACTTTAATTTCTCCTATAGATAAAACAATGTGTCATGGAGTTCAAAACCCTAAATTAAAACTGTAAGAAAGAGGAAGCTCTGAAATCAAGGAGAGTAGAGGCAGCTATTGTTAACTCTCTACTTCTACAGTATCATCTTGTATTTGGGCATTTTTTTAGTACTTTGGATTTCCATAGGCAGTGTCTTATTTTCTTTTACCCCCCCTATCATTCTTTTAACACTTAATAGGGTGTGCAATAAGGCCTTGGTTAACCCTTCCAGCCTCATATCACTACAACACTGCTTATTTAGATATTTCTGTAAAGGAAAGCTTACCTCATGCTTATTAGAAGAAAATGCAAAACGAATAACCAACTAAGGTCCGCAACTAAGGTCCATAAATGACCTTCAAAGGAAGTATTTTATTTGTTACTGGTTTTTAAATTATGGTACAAGAATGACTAGGAAACATTCCAGTATGATTTGAGAAAAGTATCTTGAGGGTAAGCAAATGTTCTACTCAGTGAAGTTAACTGTATTGCTGCTGGGTTCTAAGCAGTTAGAAATGGATAAAATCTTTTATAATACCATTTTCTTAAATATATTTTAAAATTTCTTTGATTCATGAGGTACTGCAATTTCTGGAAAACGTTGTAGGTTGAACCTTTCCTCATCTGATACATTATTAGTGTTGCTCTTCTGAATAAATAGTGTTTTTTAAAAATAAAAATCTATTTATTTTTTGGCTGCATTGGGTCTTCATTGCTGTGCAGTCTCTTCTCTAGTTGCAGCGAGCAGGGGCTACTCTTCGTTTGCAGTGCACGGGCTTCTCGTTGCGGTGGCTTCTCTTGTTGCAGAGCACAGGCTCTAGGCACACGAGCTTTTGTAGTTATGGCATGTGGGCTCAGTAGTTGTGGCTCGCAGGCTGTAGAGTGCAGGCACAGTAGTTGTGGCGCGTGGGCTTAGTTGCTCCGTGGCATGTGGGATCTTCCTCAACTAGGGCTCGAACCTGTGTCCCTTGCATTGGCAGACAGATTCTTAACCACTGTGCCACCAGGGAAGTCCAACTGTGTTACGTTTTAATCTTCCCAGCTGGTTCAACAAATGGCTTTCTTATATTTGGCCTCCACTGGATGTATACATTTTTAGCCTAAGTTTTGGTATTTAGGTTTAGTATAGAGAATTATAATTCTAGACTAGCCATATCATTTTAAAGATAAGAAAATTAAGCCCAGGGGACTTCCCCGGTGGTCCAGTGGTTAAGACTCTGTGCTCCCAATGCAGGGGGCCCAGGTTCGATCCCTGGTCGGGGAACTAAGATCCCACATACCTCAACTAAGCCTGCACACCACAACTAGAGAAGCCCGGGTGCCGCAACAAAGACCCAGCGTAGCCAAAATAAATTAATTAATTAAAAAAAAAGTTAAGTCCAGGAAAGTAATGACTGACTTGTCTAGTTGTATAGTGGTGACAGTGACAGTCGAGCAGGTCTTCTCTCTGTTATCATTGTGTTCTTTATATTTCAGAGGCTACGGGGGGATCCATACGTATTTGAAAGGCTAAATAGATGAGATTTTAATATTTATAAGCGTGAAATTGTCATGCCAAATTTTATTATAGCAAATAATATATGTTTACCTACAATCATAAATAAAATTGTTGCCATTGTAACTTATTATGATACTGTAAACCATAATTTTATTGATTAAATTGTTCTCCTGGCTATAGTGTCTTCTCATGTGGTTTGCTTTACAATATTAATATTGAAAGTAGATGTGTGGGTGCTGGCAACATAGCAAGCGCATTTGGTTTTATTATGGGTTTCAGAGTTTCAGTTTCTGGAAAATGCTCCATTGTTCTAATGTTAAAACGCATTTGGTTTTATTATGGGTTTCAGAATTTCAGTTTCTGGAAAATCCTCCATTGTTCTAATGTTAACATTTAATCTTCTACTTTCTCTCTTCCCATAATTAAAATGGGAAGAAACAATAGGGAGACTATGCCACAAAATAGGTAATTTTTGACACCATGAGGAAGTTAATTTCTTTCTCAGTTATTTTGCTGTGCTTCTTGCTGGAGAGTGTTATTAGGAAAATGAATAAGTTTTTCAAAAGGCAGGTGCTATGAAAAAAAAATAATAAGCCAACCTATTTCCTTTATTTTATACCACTGTTTTTTGGAGTATAGATAGGCTGATGAACAGACTTTGCAAAATGAAAATATATGTTTATCTCCTACATGAATAAGCCAAACTATAAAATTTAGCTGTGACTTTAAGGGAGTTTTCTTTTCAAATCAGTTCTTAGGCATTTCTGGTCCTTTATTAAATTCATAACTTTGAACTATATGACTTAATTTATCAAGATTTTAGGTGTTCTCAGAAAATCAAGATACAGAAAGTACAGGTACATACATGCAAGGGATTTAGTCTGAAGGTTACTATTGTACTTTGACCAATAGTAACCTTTGTGTCAGCTTTCCAAGTATACTGCTTGGAAAGTGCTACTGACCCCCTCTAGTGGCCAAAAGATTACACTCCCCACCCCCAAAATAAGGAGGAATGTTATAACAAAGGTGTGGTCTCATTACTGTAATATTTAAAAGAACCCAGCCTTGTTCTATACGGGACATGTTCAATAAGTGTTTCATTGAACCAAAATGTCATTGTATGTTCATGCAAAACATGTTGAGGAATACTGCTTACAAACACACAAATTTGGGAAAGGGGTTTTTTTGCAAAGCAATTTGTGTGAGGGATCTTAAAGCGTATATGTTGAAAGGAAATATTCCTATAGTAAATGTATTTGAATTCCACATTATTAATTTTAGATGGAAATTGGTATTTTCAAAAATACTGTATTGGTGATTAGAGCTTGTAAGTAAGCTCTACTTTTTTCTTATGGAAGAATAGGGTTAAGAAAAAGCCAGCATGCCTTTAAAGTATTATCCCTAAAATCATACCAATGAGATTTTAAAGGCATGTCAAGACTTTTAGGAACATTTAACAGTGTATATCAGTTGTGACCATAAAGTAATTTCTTCCCATTTCCATCCTTGGAAATTTCTCTCACCCCCACCTTGGAAAAGCAGACCTTGTTAAATTCAGAATGAGTATTGTTGCCTTAAAGTGGACATCTTGGAAAGCCAAATAGATGTCAACAACATTGCTGCTTTTCAGAATAGTTTTATAACTTATCTTTTAGAATCATTTTAGCCCCTGTGACGAAGTGTTTCTAAAATACTGATATCTTAATGATAGATTATGTTTTTGAGAGAAATCCAGTACTAAATCAGAGCCATGTCATATGACTAAGAAAGGCAGTCAAGCTTAATTATACAGTTTATAGCTATTTCTTTGAAGTAGTGAAACAGTTTTAAAAGTTTTATTCTGCAACTCCCTGAAATGATTTTAGATAGCTCCATTTTTTGGCTGTATCATAAAATTACTCTAAATATTGTGGTAGTACCATCAGGAATCTTTTATGCAATGATAGCATCATTGGCACAATTATAGACATTTCCAGAATGACCGGTTTTTAAACAGTGAGGATTCATTTGTATGTGCATTTGTTAAACACTTAAATTATTTATTTTAAAAGTTATCCCAGTGCAGATACTGACATAGAGTGACAAATGAATCCCCATTATTTAAATTGAATAAAATGGAATTGGTCTTCATGAGTATACTTTATTTTCTTTTTCCTTGGAATGATGTATATAATGCAGTTTATTTAAGTGAAACTTTATTAAAGGTAGAAATACAATTACTCTAAACTCTTAGCCTCAACATTCATTTACTGTCCATTACTTAAAATGTACAGCAACAGTATTGCTATAGTAGAGTGTTTTGTTCTATCATGTCTTTGTTGTAAGGAGATATTACTGTTTTGAAATCGTGGAACCTGAAAAAACAGGCAAGGATGTAAGAAGTATGTTTCATAGTCAAAAAACATTTATTAAAGCTTTGTAGTGTTTATATTTCGTTTCAAGATTTTAAAGTTTTGACTTACTCCGTTTAGGACTCATTGATATAAAGCAAGTAAATGGAGAGGGTAGATTCATTTGGATTTGGATTTGAAATTGTTTGGTTTTAAATATTTTTCAAATAAATATCCAAAATTTGTTTTTAAATAAAATTTTGATTGTAAATTATGGGGTAGTTTTGTACTTAAATGGGTGGTTCAGATTAATTTATGCTGAGAAATGAATGACATATAGGTGTCTGAGATAAGTGATTGCTGAAGTACGTACCTTATATTTTTGGTCCATCACAGATAGATTTTTCTTATTTTTATTTATTTATTTTTGCGGTACGCGGGCCTCTCACTGTTGTGGCCTCTCCCACTGCGGAGCACAGGCTCTGGACGCGCAGGCTCAGCGGCCATGGCCCACGGGCCTAGCCGCTCCCTGGCATGTGGGATCTTCCCGGACCGGGGCATGAACCCGTGTCCCCTGCATCGGCAGGCGGTCTCTCAACCACTGCGCCACCAGGGAAGCCCAGATTTTTCTTATTTTTAATTCCAATCTTCTATATTTAAATCTAACGAAAAACTTTACCAAACCAGTACAACAATTAAAATGTAGAAACATTATACTTAGAAAGTTAGCATTATTGTCAAACGAGAAAGAGAAACTAGAGCCATTTTAGTTAAGGAACCTAGCTCAGTACCTTTGTTCCAGGACATTATTTGATAAGAAGTCTTACTTTTTTTATGAATTGCATGATTTCTGTAATTAGAATTTTCTTTTTGTGGGATTCTGTGATACTGAAACAAGCTTACCTTTTTTTCTTTAGCTAATTTATTGAGGTCCAATTTATTGTACCTTTGATTCCATCTAGTCATGAATTTATATGTAATTTGTTAGTAAATTCAGAGTTAGGAATATATTGCAGTACCATTTATAGGTAGAGTATTTTATGAACAGGCATTATTAAAGTATGACAATCTTACTTTGACTCTTTAGCGACCGGTATGTATTGGAAGCTTGAATTTTTAAGAAGCTGCACTAGGTGTGATGCCAAAAATGATTAGATATTATTTTACCTCTTAAGTTTAGTGTCTAGGATTAAAACTATGCACAGTACTTGTAAAAGAATAACAGTAGGAAGAAATCAGAGATCCCAAAATACTTGAGCAGGTTTTAGGTACTTGGAAGTTGTTTTTTTCAAATGTTTAATTCTTTTGTCCATGTTTTTAGTACTGCATTTTCCTAAGGAGGATGGGATGCAAAATTGATACTTTAAAGAGTGCCAACTCCATCAAAATTAGATCACAGTTCTGAGTCTAACTAAACCCCAGAAAGAGTTCAGTTATCTTCTATGATGTGATTACAGAATAGACTGGCAAAATTGGGGATTTTCTTTGTGCCATGAACTGTCAAGGTAGCTACAGAAATGGAAGAAATGCAGTCTTCTTACAGAAGGTACAAGTCCACTAGTAGTTACAAAATGTAAACTATTAAAATTGAGTGGCAAATGCCATAATCATGATATGTTAAGAATGGTTGAGAATACAGAGACAGACTATCTGGAATAATAGGAAAGGCTTCATTGAGACAGTGATGTTTGAGCTGTGTCAGGCTAAATAATTCATCTATAAAGAAGTTTTCCTTTTTTTTCTTTTTTTTTTGGTCCTGTTCTACCAAAATTTTTTATTGTGGTAAAATATGCATGACGATCTGTCATTTCAGATATTTTTAATTGTACAATTCTGTGACATTAAGTATATTCACATTGTTGCTCAACCATCACCACCATCACCATCCATCTCCAGAACTTTTTCATCTTCTCCAACTCCAACTCTGTACCTAGTAAATTCTAACTCCTCATTCTCCCCTCTTCCTAGCCCCCTGATAACCACTGTTCCACTTTCTGTCTCTATGAATTTACCTTCTCTAGGTAGTTTTCCTATTATTAAACTCTTTTAGCCAACTAGCCCAGCATGTAGTTGGTATTCAGTAAATTTCTAAATGAAGTGGCAGTTAGGAATTGAAAGCATTGCTTATGCCAGCGGATTGCCTATATTTCTTGAGTGAACTCAAACTACTAATTATTGTTACGGTAACCTTAACAAAAAATTTTTTTGCAATAACCTTACTACTTTTTAGGGGAACTTTTGTTTTCTCTTAAGTATTTTTCCAGTTTTATTGAGATATAATTGATATATAACATTGTATTAGTTTAAGGTTTACAACATAATTATTGGATATATGTATATATTGTGAAAGGATTACCATAGTAAGTTTAGTTAACATCCATAACCTCACGTAGTTAAAAAGCTTTTTTCTTGTGATGATTAAGTATTTTTTATTTAATTTTTTTCATGTAGTTTACTTTCCTTTTTAGACTGAGTCTGGATATGGATCTGAATCCAGCTTGCGTCGACATGGCTCCATGGTGTCACTGGTGTCTGGAGCAAGTGGCTATTCTGCAACATCCACGTCTTCATTCAAGGTTTGTGGTTATGAATGCTTTAGTACTGAATGTTGTGAACAGAACTTATTTGATAGAATAAGTTTTTTGAAAGAATTTTCCTACAATGTAAATTATTTGAAGTTGTTACAGAATAGTTTTTTAAGAGGTAAAATCATGACTCATAAAAATAAAATGAACACATGTCAGAGATTTTGTTTCATTCATTAATGAAATAAGATGTTAAAGAAAAAATGTAGTTCAAAGAAGAATGTGAAGAATGCTGGAATGATTTTGCTAATATATGCAAAACTAATCAATAGTCACACATTAGTAACCAGTGTACCTCCACTGGACAAAGTTCATTTGCTTTTCTATGGGCAAGAATCATTTACATTACTCTCAGTTTTCTATGACTTAAAGAGTTGTAAAATAGCTCAAATGCAGTGAAATCAAAGACTTCTATATGATCGGACACCCTCTCCATGGATGATACTTACTATTCCTTTCAAAAGACACCCAGTAATATTTTTGCCCATTTTAAAGTCTTTCACAATTTATCATCACAGTGTTTAATTTGAAAATATTAAATGTTGTGGTGGCAAGTTGTCAGGCTTGCTCTCATTTCCTTCAGGCTTATCACTGTCAAGCCATTAATTACTGAGTTTCAAGTCCGTCCCTGGAAATAATACATTGAACTTGACAACTCTCCCTACTCCATGCCCTCAATAGTAAGATACAGACCTTAAAAGGTGGTGAAATACCGTGGGACTAAGTATAAACAAATTCTAGTTTTGTTAACTTGGATTACATCCCCCCGTTTTGTGTTTTGCAGAAGGGCCACAGTTTACGTGAGAAATTGGCTGAAATGGAAACCTTTAGAGATATCCTATGCAGACAAGTCGATACTCTACAGAAGTACTTTGATGCCTGTGCTGATGCTGTCTCCAAGGATGAACTTCAAAGGGATAAAGGTTAATTAGGCTATTACCACTATTTAAAGCCTCTTGATCTTAAGGGTAATGTCTTTAAGTGATGAAGGTAATTATAGTCACTTTTGCTGTACACCTCTAATGTAACAGATTTCAGTGTCCACATAACTTGTCTACTTTAATAACATCCTAATTAATCTGATCACCCATACCAGATATCACTGAAGATTTTAAAATGGTTTTTGAGCTCTTTATTCCATTAAAAAATATAATATCATCTTGATAATATGGGGCATTTCACATGATTATGTCTAATAAATGTACCCTATGACAAGTCTTCGAGACAAGCATATGTTTATGTTAAATCCTCCAGATCTGGAATCAGTCGATCTTTTCATCCCTTGCTCTTCCTCTTCCTCTCCCTCTTTACCTCTCTTTCTCTCCTTCCCTCTGTCACCCTCCCTTCCTCTGGCCTTTTTCTCATAGAAGAAGTCAATAATGGAATTACATACACATGTAAAAGTAATTTTAGTGAGTTTTTTCTTTAAGAGAGATGATCTTTAGTTATAATGTGAATTTTGAAGTTACTTTTCATTCGTTACTACTAAATATTACTGGTGTTGTCAATATCTGTTCTTTAGTTTTTCTCTTAGTTTGTTACAATGGGCAAAAATGAACTACTCATAACAGTATTACTAAATCATTCTGAGTTCATACCCAGTATAACTAAGTTGCCTAACATGGTTTCGTTTCTTTGTCTTATTAAATGTCTTTGATCTGAATTCATATTCTTTTTGTTGACTCACTGGCAAGATGGTGGAGTAGAAGGACGTGAGCTCACCCCTTCTTACATATTCTTTTTGTCTTCTCTGTTCTTTGTTCCCTTTTTCTGCCTTCTTTTGGATTGAGTATTTTTTATAATTCCGTTTTCTATCTCCTTTGTTGGCTTTTTAGTTATACTCTTTGTTATTATATGGCTACTTTAGGGTTTATAGTATGCACATTTAAGTTATTACAGTCTCCCTTCAAGTAATATACCCACCTCCTGTATTGTTTAAGAACCTTAGAATAATGTATTTCCATTTCTCCCTAAGACTGTGCCAAGGCAGTTTCGCATTCTCTAGCCAATTCCCTGTGAATTATTCCAGGTCTGTGTTATAGGAACAGGTGCTTTTCCCTGCCCCACATAGGCTTTGGGTACTCTTCCCTGGTGGAATCCTCTCAGATGGTTCTTTCTATGACCTCTATAGTTCCTCAACTTGTATGTGCTGTCAGTACTCTGCTAAATACTCAGGGGACCTTCTGCCCATCTCCAGAGTTCTCTCTCTATACAGTTCTCTCCTCTCAAGTACTCTGCCTTGTGAACTCTACTGTCCTTTGTCTCTCTGGATTCTCAGCTCCATTTCTTCACCTCAGAGAGTCTACCAGGCTCCTCCTGGGTTCCTCATTACTCTACAGCTTGGAAACTCTCCCATGGCAGTAAGCTGGAGCATTCACAGCGCTCACATCATTTGTTCCCCAGCCCTTAGGGATCATCATCCTTTGTTGCCTAATATCCAGTATCTTGAAAACCATTGTTTCATATATTTTGTCTGATTTTTTAGTTTCATGCTAGAGTATAAATTCTCTCCCTGTTATTCCATCTTTGCCTGAAGCGGAAGCCCATATTCATCTTAAAGCACTTAATTTTACCTGAAGTATCCTTGAAGTTCTTTATATTTGATGCACTTTTAAGTTTTTGGTTCTTTAACATTTAATATTTATTTCTCTAAAAATAAAGACAGTTGAACTTCTATTTCTCATTAATTTAAAAAAGTATGTATACTTTTTTTTTTGTCAAATTAGACATTACACATCAGCTTTCATTTGCTTGCAAATAGCCCTTTAAACTAAAACAGGATGTATACAGATTTGGATTCCTTGTTTATTTTTAAATGATTCACGTCAATAATATATAGCATTTTGAAGACAAAAGTGATAGTGGAAGGAGTGGAAGTTGGGATGTAATAATAACCATGTTGTGTAGAAGATTTGAAAAATATTTT
Organism: Phocoena phocoena; assembly: GCF_963924675.1. Taxonomy (NCBI): domain Eukaryota; kingdom Metazoa; phylum Chordata; class Mammalia; order Artiodactyla; family Phocoenidae; genus Phocoena; species Phocoena phocoena. The sequence goes on along the minus strand of NC_089221.1, from coordinate 59,779,396 downwards.
TAAACATTATTCATGTTTTATTATATAGCAACAGTCATAGACTAATGTATTAGTTGTTAGGGATGCCATCGCCAAAGTACTCTATAGACTGTGTGGCTTAAACAACGGAAGTGTATTTCCTCACAGTTCTGGAGGCTAAAAATGTGAGATCAGGGTTTTGGCAAGTTTGGTTTCTTCTGAGGGCCATGAGGGAAGGATCTGTTCTAAGCCTCTCCTTGGTTTGTAGATGATCATCTTCTCCCTGTGTCTTCACATCATCTGCCTTCTGTAAGTGTCTGTGTCCAAATTTCCTCCTCTTATAAGGACACTGGTCATATTGAAGTATGGCCCATCCTCATGACCTCATTTTAATTTGATTACCTCTGTAAAGACCTGTCTCCAAGTCCAGTCACATTTTGGAGTACAGGAAGGTTAGGACTTCAACATATGAATTTGGTAGTGGCACAATTCAGCATATAACAACTGATTTCCCTATAAATGGCTATTTTAAGAAATGTTTTTAAGAGTACATGCTGGGTAAAGGTGAAATAAGAACATGGACCATAGTTTCCTACTTCGACTATAGACTGGAATTGCTGACCTAAGGATCTCTATAGATGTACTTTCACTAAATTATCAAGACTAAATTATCTGTGACTTAAAAATTTTTTAAGAAGAATCACTGTTCTTCATTAAGTGTGTCATTGAAATGATAATAGCAAGCTCTCATTTTAGGTGTTCAGTGTTTTCATTTAAAAAGTTTTATCGTAATTGCTAGTAAGGAGACTTAACCACACACATACACACACACACCCCCCACACTTCAGTAAGATTTAATTAACCATTTAGGTCCAGATACTCTAGGATTACAGAAGTAGAAGACATTATCTCTGACCTAAACATATATTTTAAAACAAGACATATATACCATATTAAACATAAAGGTTCTAATCTTGCTCTTCTATTCATTATTAGTTTGATGACTTGAAGTAGATTACTTAACATTTCTGCACATCTCTTTCCTCTGTAACATGGATGTTGTATCCAGCACATATGATTGTGAGATTTAAATCAGAATATGTATATTAGCCCTGTGCTTAATAGCAAAAAATCAATAATAGTTGCTATTATTAATGTGGTTGATTTGGATTATTGCAGGGGTAATGAAAGCAGAAATGTACAAGATCCAGAGATGGAATTTAGCATAATAGATTTGAGGGCTGGTAAGGGAGACCAGTCTGATTGGGATGGGAGATTTGTATTAGGACAGTGGTTTTAAATCATGTCAGGCATCCCTTAAAGGTGCCTCAATGATGGACAAGGAGTGCTTGGTTGGGAAGGAAAGGGGGAGGGCCACTCTTTTAGCCAGAGCATCTCTTGTTTTCATCAGTCTTATATTTTGAGTATTTACTAGAAAAAGAAGGCTGAAAATCCCTGTTTGGTAGTACTAGGCTATTGGATGGTTAGAGATATGAAAGTGAATCCTTAGGAACCCAAGGTAGATACTGAGGAGACAAGCGAAATGCAGACATTTCAGTATTTAAGAGCAGTTAATCAGATTAGTAATGAGTCAAGGTCAGGATGTTGTCTGATGATTTAAAATCAGTTATGATTTAAAATCAGAGCAGCACTGTAGTAGTTAATTTCTTAGAATTGACCATATTTGCAAATTATTGATGAAAAGACAAAGATCCACAGAATCTGGGAATTTGATTAATCTTGGAACTAAGGTGTTTGCAGAGGCTTCAATATGGATACTGAAGTCTGTAGGAATGATGGATGTGGAAAAGAAAAATGTCAGTTGGATACTGTTAGCAGTTAGCTGGTTATAAAATAGTAGGTGTTAGTAGATAATAGCAGCTTATGATTTGAAAAAGTTGTTATAGATGAGTGCAAAATTTTCAGGTGATGAAAAAAATGAAATAGCCCAGTAATTAGAAAATTGTAGTACAGAATAAAGGTATTTTCCAGGGTAATTACTACCATTTAGTCACGGGAGGGAGTAAGGAATAGTAGTGGGCTTTGCATCCATTGGAGAGAGTTAAAAATAGATGAAATGTTCCTCATAGAGCCAAATTACTCCTGATGTAAAGAGAGATAGGCAAGGAGTAAGACATTAGTTTAAAGTGAAGATTTATTCTGTAGAAAGGGAGTTCCTCAAACGATAATAAACTAAAGAAGCCATTCAGAAACAGAGAATAAGGTTGGGGGCTCAGGTTTAGAAATTTGCACTAAGAAGTGTAATACATAGTGCAGAGGATTAAGTATGTTAGGCAGTAGAAGAAGGGATAGTATGTAGAAGAAAGAGGTATGTGGAAGAACACAGGGGATTCTGTATTTTCTGGAATTAGGTAGGTTAAAATGGATGTCCAGGCACAGACACATTGGGATGAATTAAAATTGATATCACATCTATAAGTCATTATATTTTCCCTGCATATCCTAGAGGCAAGATAAAGTATCTTCTGCATGTACCATTACTGTCCTCTTCAGTCTTTGTAGGCCTCTGGTAGAATTATGAAATCTCCCCAAGGTCAGGAGGAAGAGATAGGAAGACTTAAAGGACAGAATAAATCGTATCTCAGTATCATCCCTTACACAAATGAGAATGGGTACAGTTTTTATAAGAATGTATTTAAAGACATTCCGCAGCATATTTATTGGGCATACATTGATAAGCACTGAAAATACAAAGATGAATAACACCATGTACTCACAGAATCCAGAGTATATTTACTCTGTTGAACATAAGAATAAACTGGTTAATTTCTATATGATTTCATCCTGATAACTTTCAATATATTTTACTTAGTGGTAGAAGATGATGAAGATGACTTTCCTACAACACGTTCTGATGGAGACTTCTTGCATAATACCAATGGCAATAAAGAAAAGGGTAAGTAGTAAAATTTTCCCCCTCAGTTGGGTAAAATACACTTTCTGAAGTTACATAATAACTAACTATATAACAAGAATAATTCATGGAATAGTTAAGAAAATTTTTTTAAGCTGGAAAGCGAAAATTTTCTTCTAAGAAAAGACATGTAGGTAATATATACATTCTGACATTAAATAATCTGACAGCTCATCTGACAAAGACTTATTCTAAATTTTAGACATTGGCCTCTTATTTCAGCGGTATTTGGTAGAATCAGTTTCTAGTACTGAAAAAGTATTTCTTGGGGAGGAAACATTGTAATGGAACTTGAATGTTTCTTTAGAGTGTATTTCTCTCTGTTAATGTTCTTTTCTCTCTCCACTTGATAAACTGGTGTTGCAAATTATATAATCAGTGTTATTAAAGGAAAATTACTGAAATCACTGATTTCACAGCACAGTTGTTTATAGACTCAGGAGCAAGGTGGTTTATTACATATATCAGTTTATTTCATATATCTGTTAATTGTTGCTCTGTTTATAAGGACTCACTCATTAGATGGAATTCTTAATTGTTCATTGGGAACCTGTGTTTTACAACAACATGGATGAACCTGGAAGGCATTATGCTAAGAGAAATAAACCAAAGACAAATACTGCATGGTATCACTTATGTGTGGAATCTATGTATGGGGCAGGGATGGGCAGGGAGGTTGTGACAGAAACTTGTGATTCATGGTCAGTGCTTTCTTTTAACATATCCTAAGAATAAGCTGGTATGGATTCCTAAAACTTTTTTTAAGTTGCAAATAAGCAACTTTCTTTCTTCAGAATCACCGACAGAGAATAGACTGGTGGTTGCCAAGGGCGAGGTGCGGTGGGAGAGGGATGGATTGGGAGTTTGAGATTAGCAGATGCAAACTGGTATATATAGAATGGATAAACAACAAGGTCCTACTGTATAGCACAGGGAACCATATTCAGTATCCTGTGATTAAACCATAATGGAAAAGAATATGAAAAAGAATGTTTATGTATGTATAACTGAATCACTTTGCTGTACAGCAGTAATTAACACAACATTGTAAATCAACTATATGTCAATTAAAGAACAGAATTCCTTTCTTAATGTTGATGGAAATTAACTCTTGAAAATCATCATAGGTGGAAAGTTTCTTTTTATGGCTAAGCTCTAGAAATAAGTTAGTCAGAAGCATTGAGTATAATCCGGTAAAGTGAACAGAGCATATAGTCTTTAAATCTGGAACTACTTGATTGTAGTCTGGGATTAGGGTATTTTAGTCATCTCTCAAAAACAGGGTCTTAGTCCTAGATTGATCAACTGTTGGAAGAGGGAAAAATAATACTCTGTTCTTGGGAGTGGTCATTGTAATGTTCTTACCATTAGGGAGGGCCATTATTAAAGATTAGGTCTAGATCAAATATTGTGATGTAACTATACTGAAGTTTTTTTAAAATTTAGAACTAGTTTACCAACCTACTAGTAAATATGCCAGGAATAGGAATGGGGGGTATGGAGCGAAGACTAAAACAGGAGTAAAACTTCCAGATATTCTAAGATGAGAAGAAAGGCAATTAAAGTAATTTGAAGATTAGAGCAGAGGAGAAATTTTTGAATTAGAAAACATCTTCCTTAGTTAAAGACTTTTAAGAGTTCTAGATCACAGTGAAAGGAATGTTTCCTCAATCTTTTGTGAACAAACTTCTCATCTACCTCTATATAAGTTTTCTTCTGTTAAATTCTATACCATCTTTTAAAAATTATATTTCTAGAGACAAAAGGAGAGATTTTATGACAATAAAATACGTATTTGCATGTAACAACAGAGCCCCAAAATACATGAAGCAAAAACTGACCAAAGAGACAAGTCAATAGTAATAGTTTGAGACTTCAATAACCAACTTTCAATAATGAATCGAACAAGTAGGATAAAGATCGACAAGACAATAAAATATTAGAATAGTCTAAATAAACAGACCTAGTAGACATTCACAGAACACTCCACCTAACAATAGAAAAATGTATATTCTTCTCAATTGTTCATGGAATATTCTTTATTATAGACCTTATGCTTGGCCACAAAACAGGCTTTAATTAGTTTAAAAGGACAAATCAAGCAAAGTATGTCCTCCAACCACAGTGGAATGAAATTGGCAATTAATAACAGAAATTTGGGAAATTCAGAAATATGTAGAAATTAACACACTCATAAATAACCAGTGGATCAAAGACAAAAATCACCAAGGACATTAGAAAATACTGTGAGGTGAATGAAAGCAGAAACACAAGATGCCACAACTTATGGGCTGCCACAGTACTTAGAGGGAAATTTGTAGGTGAAACACATTTATTATAAAGAAGAAAGAGAATTGAAAAACAATATAGAGAATCAATGAAACTTTAAGTTGATTCTTTGAAAAACAAAGTTGACAAACTGTTAACTAAACTGATCAAGAAAAAAGGGGAGAAGACTCAACTTACTAAAATCAGGAATGAAAGGGAGGACATTACTGCTGCCCTTACAGGAATAAAAAAGGTTATAGGGGGATGCTGTGAACAGCTGTATGCCAACAAATTAGATAACTTAGATGAAATGGACAAAAGTCCTACAAAGACACCAACTATTGAAACTATGTCGAGAAGACCTACAAAATCCAAATAGACCAATAATAAGTAAAGAGACACAATTAGTAAAAAAAACTTCCCACAAAGAAAAGCCCAGGCTCCAGTGACTTCACTGGTAAATTTTACCAAACCTTTTAAGAAAAATTAATACCAGTTCTTCACAAATTCTTCCAAAAAGTAGAATAGGGGGAGCACTTCCTAACTAATCATTCTCTGAGGCCAGTTTTGCCTTGATAACCAGTATCTCTTAATGAAACCCACAGTTAACATCACTTTTAATGGTGGAAGACTGAATGCTTTCCCCCTAAGATCAGGAACAAGATAACCTTGTTCCTAACTATTGTTCAACCTTGCCACTTCTGTTCAACAATGTATTAGAGATTCTACCTGGACAGCTGGGCAGGAAAAATAAATAAAAAGCATCCAGATTCAAAAGGGAGAATTAAAACTTTCTCTGTTTGAAGATGCCGTTATCTTACATAGAGAAAATCATAAGGAATCCACTAGAAACCTATTAGGACTAATAAATTAAGACTGCAGGATATAAGATCAGTATACAAAAAGTCAATTGTATTGTATTGGCCAAAAGGTTCATTCAGTTTTTTCTGTAAGATGGCTCTAGTAGCACTTAGTCGGCTTTAACGTCATTCAAAACAATTTTGTTAGATTGTATGTGACAGCAGGCATATCAGCGTGCATTTTAAAAAAGATTTATCAAAATTGGTGAAATTTTGCGTAGTCATTTTAATATTAAAGATGGAAGAAAAACAATGTTTTCAGCATTTTATGCTGTATGTCAAGAAAGGTAAAAATGCAGCTGAAACCCAAAAAATGATTTGTGCAGTGTATGGAGAAGGTGCTGTGACTGATCGAACACATCAGAAGTGGTTTGTGAAGTTTTGTGCTGGAGATTTCTCTCTGGACAATGCTCCATGGTAGGGTAGACCAGTTGAAGTTGATAGCGATCAAACTGAGACATTAATTGAGAACAGTCAACGTTATACCACATGGGTAATAGCCGACATACTGAAAATATCCAAATCAAGTGTTGAAAATCATTTGCACCAGCTTGGTTATGTGAATCGCTTTGATGTTTGGGTTCCACATAAGTTAAGAAAAAAAAAGACTTCTTGAACGTATTTCCACATGTGATTCTCTACTTAAATGTAATGAAAACAGTCCGTTTTTAAAACAAATTGTGATGGTGATGAAAAGTGGATACTGTACAATAATATGGAACGGAAGAGATTGTGGGGCAAGTGAAATGAACCACCACCAACCACACCGTGGGGCAAGTGAAATGAACCACCACCAACCACACCAAAGGCTGGTCTTCATCCAAAGAATGTGATGTTGTGTATATGGTGGGATTGGAAGGGAGTCCTCTATTATGATCTCCTTTTGGACAACCAAACGATTAATTCCAAGTACTGCTCCCAATTAGACCAGCTGAAAGCAGCACTCGATGAAAAGCATCCGGAATTAGGCAACAGAAAATGCATACTCTTCCATTGGGATAACTCCAAGACTGCACATTTCTTTGATGACCAGGCAACAACTGTTACGGCTTGGGTGAGAAGTTCTGATTCATCCGCCATATTCACCAGACATTGCACCTTCGGATTTCCATTTATTTTGGTCTTTACAAAATTCTCTTAATGGAAAAAATTTCAGTCCCCTGGAAGCTATAAAAGGCACCTGGAACAATTCTTTGCTCGAAAAGATAAAGTTTTGGGAAGATGGACTTAAGAAGTTGCTTGAAAAATGGCAGAAGGTAGTGGAACAAAAGGGTGCATATGTTCTTCAGTAAAGTTCATGGTAAAAGTGAAAAATGTGTCTTTTATTTTTACTTAAAAACTGAAGGCACTTTTTGGCCAACCCAGTATTTTTTATACACTAGAAATGAAGAATATGAAGATAAAGTTAAGGAAACAGTTTTGTTTATAACAGCATCAAAAAGGATTAAATACCTAGGAATAAATTTAACAAAAGAAGCACAAACCTTATATTATGAAGACCACAAAACATTATTGAAAAAATTAAAGAAGACCTAAATAGATGGAAAGATTTGCCCTGTTCATGGATCAGATGACTTAATATTGTTAAAAATTCAGTATTCCCCAAATTGACCTGTAGATTCAATCCAGTCTTTACCAGAATCCTAGGTAGGATTTTCGCACAAGTGGACAAGCTAATCCTAAAGTTCACATGGAAATACAAATGACCCAGAGTAGCTTCAACAGTCTTGAAAAAACAAAGTAGGAGGACTCACACTTTCAATTTCATAACTTACTACAAAAGCAACAGTAAAGTATAGTTCTGGCATAAGGAAAGATATATAGAACAGTGGAATAGAATTGAGAGTCTAGAAATAGACCCTCACATTTATAGTAAGATAAATATGACTTTTCACAGGAGTGCCAAGACAACTCAGGAAAAAAGTCTTCTCAACAAATGGTGTTAGGCAGCTGGATATCCATATTTAAGGAATGAAGTTGAGCCCCTACTTCACACAAACACAAAAATTAACTCAAAATGGATCAAAAACCTAATTAAAAGAGCTAGCACCATAAAACCTTAGAAGAAATATAGGAGTTAATCACCTTGAGCAAGGCAAAGTTTTCTTGATCTTTAGCAAAATTTTAAACTTTTGTGCTTTAAGGAAACTATCAAAAAGTGAAAAGATAACCTACAAAATGGGAGAAAACATTTGCCAATCATTTATCTGGTAAGGGATTTGTATTTAAAATACATAAAGAACTCTTACAAATCTATAATAGACAAATATCTCAGTTCAAAAATGGGCAAAGCATCTCAATAGACATTTTTCCAAAGAAGATATACAAATGGCCAGTGAGCACCTGAAAAGTTCCTCAACTTATTAGCCGTCAGGAAAATGCAAATCAAAACCACAGTGAGACACCACTTCACACCTATTAGGCTGGCTGTAATCGGAAAGAAATACCATAACAAGGTGTAGCTTCTTTGGAAAACAGTCTGGCAATTCCTCAACATATTATACATGGTGTCACCATTGGACCTAGCAGTTCTACTCCTAGGTATATATTCAGGAGAAATGAAAACATACATCCATATAAAAACTTGTACATGGATGTTCATTGCAGTATTATTCATAACAGTCAAAAAGTGGAAATAACCCAAACATCCATCCACTAACGAATAGATAAACAAAATGGAACATTTTTTAGCCATATGAAGGAATAACATACTTGACATGTGCTGTAACATGGATGAACCTTGAAAATATTATGCTAAGTGAAAGAAGCCAGTCACAGAAGACCACTCATTGTTACTTTATATGAAATATTCAGAGGCAAATGGTAGGGCAGAAACTGTATGAGTGGTTTCCTAGGACTGGGCAGTAGGGTTGGGGGAAATGGGAAGTGACTCCTAATGTATGTGGGATTTGAGGGGATGGTTCATAAAAATGTCCTAAAGTTTGATTGTGATGATGCTTGTACACTCTGTGAATATACTGAGAATCATTTAATTGTATGTGTTAAATGAGTGAATTTTATGCTGTGAAAATTATATCTCAGTAAAGCTGGTATTTATAAAAAGACTAGGGAATTCCCTGGCAGACCAGTGGTTAGGACTCTTGCTTTCACTGCCGAGGGCCTGGGTTCAATCCCTGGTCAGGGAACTAAGATCCCATAAGCTGTGTGGTGCCGCTAAATAAATAAATAATAAATAAATAAATAAAATGTACACTTTAAATTTTTTAAAAAGTGTAAATAAATTCACTGACTTAGTGCTGTTCAATTTTTTGGCCTCTACTTTTTCTTGGGGGGAGGGGGGCGCACCATGCAGCTTGTAGAATCTTAGTTCCATGACAAGGCATTGAACCTGGGCCCTCAGCAATGAAAGCACAGAGTCCTAACCACTGGACTGCCAGGGAACTCCCTGGCCTCTACTTCAGATTAAATCAATCTAAAGTCAGAAATTTCCTACCCCTAAACCCTTATTTCTAATGATTAATTGTATTAATTACATGTCAAAGATGGCTACTTGCATGGATTTTTTTATATCTATTATATTTTCCAGTTGTTCCCATTTAACTATATTTTTAACCATATTTTCTAACCAGTTTTTTAACTTGTATTCCTGTTTTGTAAATAATATACAAGAGCATATTGTCATCTACTATATAAAATAATGACAGTAAATATTAACTAATCTGTCAAATCAAGGTATACTCTTGATGAAACTCATTGAGAGGCAATTTAGTGTTAATGGAACATGCATTACTCTATGAAACATGATTATCATCTTGTCCTTTTCTCCCACATAGTCTGTGTACAGATGCTCATACATTAATTGTCTAAATGAAGTTGGACCAGCCACAGATCACTTTTCATTGTCTTTCAGCTCACAGATTTTTCATGTGAGAATATTTTAAATTTAGTTTTTTAGCCAACTGTATCTTACTTTGTTAGAATAATCATATCTATAATAGACCAGTAGTCCCAAATCAGTTGATTGTTGACCTTAGTACGATTAATAGCATGGTCATAGTCTTAAGCCATGTTTCTTCTTTATCATAGTAGACAGGTGAGAGATTTAAACAAAGTTGCCATCCTGTATGTCCAGAAGGACACAGTCATTTGGAATATTTCAGGTGGGGAAATGAAAAAATCCTCACCACAGAAACTCAGGATTCCCCCTTAGGTTGCCTACTATTTAAATTAGTGTTTGGGAGTTGTAATGAAATGAAAGGATTACAAATCTCTTGGCTTCTGTCAGTATTTGTTTTTATTTTTGACATGTTGATGTTAGCTTCTGGGTTCCTTGATTTTCTGAATGTTACCACCTTTAAAAGAGTTTTGAACTGTATAATGTCAGTTCAACTAAAAGAACTATAGATTTGAATGATAATTTTAAGAGCTTAAGTACTTAAAAATCTAGATTTATAGATTATTTTGTAATATCTTTCATCTCTGCCCTTCATAAGCATGGTTACATTCACATACTTTGAACTTCCTTTTGCTACAGTGTATCATTTTCCCAGAAGAAACTAAGGCATGCCACCTTGTCTCTTTAAGATCTTCTTTCCCTTGTGATCAGCTGAGACATTTAGATGAGTATACTCATCTAAAATTATTGAGTACTTTGGGGTTTTGCTTAAGTTTTTGCATCAAGATTAATGTAGTTCTACAAGATAAGGTATAAGAGACTTAGAGCAAAAATCAAAGTAACCAGTACTTAGAGGAGCCCAGTGGATGACAAAATAAGATGAGGTTTTGTCTTCATGACCTTCATTTCCTAACAGATGTAACATGAGAGAAATTTATTTCAGAGACCTTACTATGTTTGAGACACTTACTTTCAACTGTTTGAAAGTTTAAAAATCTGTTACATAACCCTTGTATCATTCTGAAAAGGATTTGAGGGTGACAGCTTCTGAAAGTAGTTAAGTGCAGCTGAAGAGGTACATTTCTAAAAGTTTTTTCAACGACGTTTTATGTTGGTCTTTCATCTTGTACTGACTGTATATAAATTAGCAAACAGCATGGAGGACCCATTATTACAATGGCACACATCCTCATACATAGGACACAGATGACTTTAAGTTTCTAAGTTGATTATTTTAAAAAATCGTAGTTTGTAATAAAACATCAGTCTTGGTAAGAATGGTAGAAAATAGTGATAGGAAAGATCTTCAGAAAATACCAGAAAAAGAAAATAGGTTTTAAAACAACTTTACTGAGATATAATTAACACGCCGTAAACTACATATATTTAAAGTGTACAGTTTGGTAAGTTTTGATATTATCATGAAGCTGTCACCACAATCAAGACCATTATTATGTCCATCACCCTCAAAAGTTTCTTCCATCCCTTTTGTCTTCCCTTCCTCCCTCCATTCTCAAACAACCACTGATTTTTCTGTCACTATAGATTAGTTTGCATTTTCTAGAATTTAATGTAAATGAACTCAGTGTTTTTGCCTGATCTCTTTCTTAGTTTGAGATTTCTCGTTGTTGTTGTACGTATCAGTATTTAATTTCTTTTCATTGCTGAGTAATGTTCCCTTGTATAGATAACAACCACAGTTTCTTCAACCCATTTGTCTATTGGTGGACATTTGGGTTGTTTACAGTTTGGGGCTGTTATAAATAATGTTGCTGTGAACATTCACATACAAGTTTTTTTTAGGTACATATACTTTATTTCTTTGGGCTAAATACCCAGAGGTGGAATGGTTGAATCATATGGTAGGTATGTATTTAACCTTTTAAAAATCTTCCAAGCTGCATTTCACCAGTCATATTTATGAGAGTTCAAGTTCATCCAAACCCCCACTAACACTTGACGTGGTCAGTCTTTTAAAATTTTAGTCTTCTAATAGATGTGTAGTGGTACTCACTGTAGTTTTAATTTGCTTTTCCCTAGTAACTAATAGTATTGAGCATCTTTTCATCTGCTTATTTGCCATCCTGATCTCTTCTTTAGTGAAATGTGTGTTCAATTCTTTGGTTCAGTTTTTAATTGGGTTATATGTTTCCTTATTGTTGAGTTTGAGATTACTATATTTTGCATATTATAATACAGAATATGCCTATATTAATATATAGATAGATAAAGGATATGTCCTTTATCATACATACTCTGTGCAAAGGTTTTCTCCCAGTCTGTGGCTTGTCTTTTCATTCTTTTTTTAAAAAATTTTAAAATAGATATTACATGTATTTAAGGTGTCCAATATGATGATTTGGTGTACATGATGAAATGATTACTGCAGTCAAGCTAATTAATGTATCTCTTCACAGTTACCATTATTTTATTAACTGTAGGTTAGCTCTCTAGACTGACTTATCCTACATAACTGTAACTCTCCTTCTTTTAACAATGCCTTCAAGAGCAGAAATTTTAAATTTTGATGAAGTTTAGTTTGTCAGCTTTTATGGATTGTGCCTTTGCTGTCATATCTACATATGAGTTTTTAAAGTTTAAAGTATCATTATTTCATTTAAAGAGTTCTATTGAAAAGGTTTCTTATTAACTATAGTATAAGATATTATGCTCTCTTATTTGCATCTTATGAGTTTTAAGATTTTTCATTTAATTCAAAGACTTACTTTGAATTAAAATTATAATATGTAAACATAAGAACTGTTTAATGTGTGCATTGGTCCCCAAATTATATTTGGACATTACTTTATTCATTTTCGCAGTTTCTTTTCAGATATTTTTTAAATTCAGGATTTCTCAAAATGTAAGGTAGTTCTTGCCATAATTCGGTCTCACTCTAGGCTGTCTCGAGTGTTATTATTAAAGTAGTATTCCACCTACCAGTTTCTTCACTGCGTGCAGCATAGCAAATAGATTTCCGGAAACGGAATGCAGCAGAAAGGACTTGAGAGTACATATGCTGTCACAGGCCTCTTTGCTCATAGAGATGGATGCAAATTTTAAAATGTTGGCCAACAGGAAGGAACTTACAGTTTGAAAGTCTGCTCTGATGTGATAGTTTTCTAAAAATTTTCTAATTTTAAGTTGTGCTGAGGAATGATTTCTTTGTTAAAAAGATTTTTAGTGAATAATTTTTTTTTTTTCAGTATTTCCACATGTAACACCAAAAGGAATTAATGGTATAGACTTTAAAGGGGAGGCGATAACTTTTAAAGCAACTACTGCTGGAATCCTTGCTACACTTTCTCATTGTATTGAACTAATGGTAAAACGTGAAGACAGCTGGCAAAAGAGACTGGATAAGGTAAGATTTGTTTTTCTTCTTTGTAAAAAATAGTCAGATTTTGTTTGTTTATATACTGACCGAACATTTAAACCAAACTAACTTCTTAGGGAAAAATCTATTGGATTGAGAGAAGTAGCAGGTGGTACTATTCCTCTGAAACTCTGTGAGCATCTTAAACTCATTTTTCTAATGAGATTCACCAGTTATGTATTTGGTTACTGTACAATACGCATTCTTCATTGGATTTTAACATAAAAGTTTTTGTAATGGTAATAGTAATGCTTTGGAATAGAAGTAATGAACCATTTGACATTTCCTAGCTTTATTGTGTAATACATGAAACTGTACTTAAGTTATATGAACTACTAAAAACACCAATTTATAAAGTTAAATATTAACTTATTGCATTCATGGCCATGTATGTTTTCCAAGGTCATTGTGGTATCCTTTAACACACATTTTGTTATTCCTTGAACATTTGCCTTATGTTCACCTTTCCCACCTTTGTTTAAACTGCAGTACTGATAATAATAATATGAATCTTTAGTTGCAAGTGTGAAGTAGAATTTGGCTCAGTGAATTTGTTTAGTAGGAAAACGTTTGTTTATAGTTTAACGTCAATAAAATCTTAGAACCAAAGCATACCTTAGAGAATTTTGTTCTAGTCCAGTGCCATCATTTTATAGAAGCAGCAGCTGAGGCCCACAGACTTGTCTAGAGGTGTTAAGCAGCAGAATAAGAAGAATTTTACTCTTCTATATTTCAGCTCTGGATATCAGGGCAGACATCAGTCAGAATCTTATCATTCATTAGTGAGTCATATTGCTTGTGGTATTTGGAGGTCTTATCAATGTGAACAGAACACTAAGGAAAGCAATGTCATCATTGATGTAATAGCAGAATGGCTACAGGATTTAAACAGCACGGTATGTTTAAGAAGGTCCCCATGTTTAAAGAAAAGAGAATTGGTCAGAATTCTTACGTGCATGTGAGAGTAAGCCAGGTTGACTAGCAATATGTATTCTTTTAAAACAAGCAATGAAAATGTCCATTTAAGGTACACGCAGATACTTCATTATTGTTTTGGAGTAGAACTGTTACATTGTCATAGATTTGAATTTTGGATCAAATTCAATTTTTAGAAGATTCTCTGTTCACACAAAAAATAACACTGAGAAAACAGGACAATCCCTTAAATCCATTAGACTAATGGTTCAGGAGAATCATTCAACTTATCCATATTAGCTTATTCAAAACTTTTTGGCAACTTTCTCTTAAGCTCCCCTCTCTTCAGTCTACTTATCCTTCACTAAAGGATCATCATCTCTAGTCATATGCTCTAACCACACTGCCTTAAAAAATTCATTAAAAACAAGACATGGCTTCCCCATCTTTTTGTCAATCAAATTTCTTATTTGAAAGGGATGTGTACTTGCAGTTGTCTTCAATGTTGGTAATCTTATCCATTCTCTTTCTTTATTGGGTAGCAACAAGTAGACTATACCAAAGGATCTGTGAAAAAACAGTTTTGTTAGACCACATTTAACCAAATAACACTCACAAAAGATGGTAGTATTAATTGAAATCTGCAAATGGCTGTAATTTGTAATCCTTTTACAGGTCTATCTGATGTCAAATCTTATTCACCTTTTCCACCATAATTTTTTTCTCAAGGTTGATATAGGCTCCTAGTTACATTTTACAGGAAATGTAAGTCCGTGTGTGCATACACAGTATATACATATATATTCAATGTGTGTGTATACATGTGTGTATATATACATATGTGTGTATACATATGTGTATGTGCATACATACATGTATATATACACATGCTGTGAAGATTAGGAAGTTCTTGAATAGAGAGAGTTGTTTATCAACAAACATGTCTTTTAGGTAATTCATGTAATTGAGGAGGAAAATACAGTGTTAACAACATGGTTTACTTGAAATTGTTGTTTTATTCAAGAAGTATTTATATGCTTGTTGTGTGCTAGACTCTAAGCTAGAAATGAGAAAACAGTAGTGTACAGGAAATCATTTTTCAAGGAGCTAAAAACCTAATGAGAGTGATTAAGTAGGTGATAGGTGATATAATAATAGCTATTTAATAGCTGTTTGTGTACCTTTTATGTAGATTTCTAATATATGTTTATGTATATAATAGATATACACATACAATAGATGTGTATAACATACATACAAATCTCTAATAGTTCTCTGATTTTATGTTTAATAGCTCTTATGTACATTTCTAATGTCATTTCCATTGTTCTTACAGCTAAATGACTGAATATTCTTAGTTACCTATAAAAATAATTCCTTCTTTTCTTGAAGAAGTGTACTTAATTTTTAGCCAGTCGTGTCCAGGAAGACCAAAAATTCTAAGATTAAACAAATTTTAGTTGTTAAGAATGTTAAAAAGAAAAAAATTATTCATTGAAGATGTTTCCTTATATTAGTGGATTTACAAGTGTGTAATTTCACGTTTTTTCTCTTTCCTTGAAATCATTTTAATATTATTGCTGTGTTGTGTGTTTTTGTTTTGTTCATTTTTTTAAATTAAGGTTTAACATATATACAGTGAAGTATACCAATCTTAAGTGTACTGCTTGACGAGTGTTATACACATGTATACTCCCCTGTAACCACCACTCAAATCAAGATGTAGAACTTTTATAGCACCTCAGAAGGTTTCTTCATGCCCCTTCCTAGTCCGTGCCGTACCAGTACCTCAAGAAGTGACCACAGTTTTAACTTATACAGTCATAGATTAGTTTTGCCTGTTCTTGAACAGCATGTAAATGGAATCATACAAAATATACTCGTGTGTCTGGCTCGCTCCTCCACCCCCTCAACACTGACTGTGAAGTTCATTCATCTTGTAACTTTTAGTGGTAGTTTATTATTTTTTATTGTTGTATAGTATTATTGCTGTATGCTGTTCATTGTGTGATGAATTTTCATTGTACGACTTCAATTTGTTTTTTCCTTTTTCCTGCTGATGGACATTTAACTTTTTATATTTTGGCTGTTGTGAATAAAGCTGCTGTGAGCATTCTTGTACGTATCTTTTGGTGGATATATGCACTCTTTTCTCTTGGGCACATACCAAGCAGTAAAATTATTGATTCACGAGGTATATGCTTAGCTTTAGTGGGTAGAGGCAAACAATTTTCCAAAGTGGTTATATCAGTTTATATTCCCACCAGCAGTAGATGAGAATTCCAGTTGCTCTTCACCCTTGACAACACTTGGTATTGTCATTTTTTTTTGTGGGTGATTTTTTGTGTTTTTAAATTTTAGCCATTCTGATGGGTCTGTAGTCCTGTTTTCTCTTCAGTACACAAAAATCAGTTAGTCTTTGGGCCTACTGAACTAATTCATTGATTTGCACTAGCTTAATTCAGATAGGGTTTTTAGAAGTAGTTAAGCTCTGGGTGAGTTCGGTGTGGACTTTAATTTAGCCCTTTAAATATTTGAGGTGAGGGAATAAAGGCATTAGGTTCTTTATAAGCTTGTAGGGCTTTAATATCACATTTGACTCATTGTAGTCCATTGTTGTAAAAAAAAAAGTTTGAGGTTGGTGTCAAGGCCAACCTTTTTACATTTTGTCCTTGGATCTTTGTGCAAACTCTTAGAGCCATAGAACCTGTCTATAAAAGGAGAAGGTTAAAGTAGAAATCTAAGCTCTTTTTCAGCTCTAAAATAATTTTAACCAGCAGTTGGAAAGTATAAGAAAGGTATCTTTCTTTAGAATATCTTTTTGCATTTATTGATTCTACCAATAATTGAGTTATTTTCTTCCTGGCATCCATTACTTGACTTTTTGTCTGTAACAAAATTAATTTAGCTCCTACTGGGGGAAACAAACACGTGAATATATATTGTAGGCATTTCTCTGGTACTAATTTATCCTTTTTTTTTTTTGAAGTGTAGACACTTTGGTAGTTACTCAATCCATTTAAATATATAACCTACCTATAAGGTGATCTTAGTGGTATTTTAAATGGTAGCTTGTATGTGATATATGGCCCAGAAAAAAGTGTTTTCTTGGGCAGAAGAATACTCATTTTTCACAGAAGTGGAGTTATTTTGGGGCCAAGTTATAAAATTTTGATGAAATGTAGAGAAAATCCCACTTGACATGATAAATTTTTCACTTGCTTTTTTTTTTAAATAGGAAAGTGAGAAGAGAAGAAGAATAGAGGAAGCATACAAAAATGCCATGACAGAACTTAAGAAAAAATCTCACTTTGGAGGACCAGATTATGAGGTATGAAGTTATGTTTTTGGTCTTAGAGAAACATGTAGCAGATTTATATATATATATATATATATATATATATATATATATATATATATATATCACAAAAGTGATTAATTTTTACATAATACTTTACTTTTAAATGTTTTGAATATTTCATAATGTATATATGATAGGCTTACCCTGAAACAGAATTTTTTCTTTTTCACCTACAAAGCTTTAAAGGGCTTTAAAAGACTTATTACTAGGCCTGTCTACTTTATAGGACAAGTTTTTGTCTCCCCTGTTAGGGTGATACTTACTGATATTACATTCTAATTCTTTTTTTCTTTAATTTTATTATTTGAAATCTATAGATGGTTTATTTTATTTTATTCTTTGGCCACTCTATGAGTCATGCGGGATCTTAGTTCCCTGACCAGGCATTGAACCAGTTACCCCTACATTGGGAATGCGGAGTCTTAACCACTGGACCACCAGGAAAGTCCCTAACTCTTTTTTTTTTTTTTTTTAAAAAAAAAAAGCAACCTACAGAGGAACAACCTGAGAACTTTACAGGTGAAAGATTTTAGGCTGTGCTGTATACTGTGAGGTCTTCTCCATAGCAAAGCATGAACTGTTCAAATTGCCATGCCTTTATGTTTGGAAAATGTCTGAAATCAGCTTCTTTTCCCTGTTGGTTATTTGTTAAGCAGTTAGTAAAATCTGCCTCTCCATATACAAACACATACAGGAGTGGCAAGGAGTATCGTTGACATAGAAGAAGAATGGTAAAAAAGTTAGACTGTATTTAAGAAAGCAGAAGAAAAATTTCCTGCCATTTTTATTCTAGAAAGGAAAAAATAAGATCTGCTATTGACAATATATTTTTTTTTTTTTTGCTGTACGCGGGCCTCTCACTGTTGTGGCCTCTCCCGTTGCGGAGCACAGGCTCCGGACGCGCAGGCTCAGCGGCCATGGCTCACGGGCCCAGCCGCTCCGCGGCATGTGGGATCTTCCTGGACCGGGGCATGAACCCGTGTCCCCTGCATCGGCAGGCGGACTCTCAACCACTGCGCCACCAGGGAAGCCCTATTGACAATATTTTTTACGTTGGAATTGATTTCCAACTGTGAAAATCCATAGTATGAGACTTGAGCGGTAATTTTATTTTATTTATTTTTAAAATGTATTTATTTTTAATAGATCTTTATTGGAGTATAATTGCTTCACAATACTGTGTTAGTTTCTGTTGTACAACAAAGTGAATCAGCCATATGCATACATATGTTCCCATATCCCCTCCCTCCCATCCTCCCTATTGCACCCCTCTAGGTCATCGCAGAGCACCAAGCTGATCTCCCTGTGCTATGCTGCTGCTTCCTGCTAGCTAACTATTTTACATTCGGTAGTGTATATATGTTGATGCTACTCTCACTTCTCCCCATCTTCCCCCTCCCACCCCATGTCCTCAAGTCCATTCTCTATGTATACATCTTTATTCCTGCCCTGAAACTAGGTTCATCAGTACCCTTTTTTTTTTTTTTTACATTCCATATATGTGCATTAGAATACGGTATTTGTTTTTCTCTTTCTGACTTACTTCACTCTGTATGACAGACTCTAGGTCCATCCACCTAACTACAAATAACTCAATTTCTTTCCTTTTTATGGCTGAGTAATATTCCATTGTATATATATGCCACATCTTCTTTATCCATTAACCTGTCAATGGACATTTAGGTTGGTTCCATGTCCTGGCTATTGTAAACAGTGCTGCAGTGAATATTGTGGCACATGTCTCTTTTGGAATTATGGTTTTCTCAGGGGATATGCCCAGTAGTGGGATTGCGGAGTCATATGGTAGTTCTATTTTTAGTTTTTTAAGGAACCTCCATACTGTTTTCAATAGTTGTATCAATTTACATTCCCACCAACAGCGCAGGAGGGTTCCCTTTTCACCACACCCTTTCCAGCATTCTTTGTTTCTAGATTTTTTGATATTAGCCATTCTGACTGGTGTGAGGTGATACCTCATTGTAGTTTTGATTTGCATTTCTCTAATAATTAGTGATGTTGAGCATCTTTTCATATGCCCCTTGGCCATCTGTATGTCTTCCTTGGTGAAATGTCTATTTAGGTCTTCCGCCCAGTTGTTAATTGGGTTGTTTGTTTATTTTCATATTGAGCTCCATGAACTGTTTGTATGTTTTGGAGATTAATCCTTTGTTGTTTCATTTGCAAATATTTTCTCCCATTCTGAGGGTTGTCTTTTTGTCCTGTTTATGGTTTCCTTTGCTGGGCAAAACTTTGAAGTTTAATTAAGTCCCATTTGTTTATTTTTATTTTATTTACTCGAGGAGGTGGGTCAAGAAAGATCTTGCTGTGGTTTATGTTAAAGCGTGTTTTTCCTGTGTTTTCCTCTAAGAGTTTTATAGTGTCTGGTTTTACATTTAGGTCTTTAATCCATTTGGAGTTTATTTTTATGTATGGTGTTAGGTAGTGTTTTAATTTCATTCTTTTACATGTAGCTGTCCAGTTTTCCCAGCACCACGTATTGAAGAGGCTATCCTTTCTCCATTGTATGTTCTTACCTCCCTGGTCATAAATTAGGTGACCATATGTGCATGGGTTTATCTCTGGGCATTCTATCCTGTACCATTGATCTATATTTCTGTTTCTGTGCCAGTACCATGTTGTCTTGATTACTGTAGCTTTGTGGTATAGTTTGATGTAGGGGAGCCTGATTCCTCCAGCTCTGTTTTTCTTTCTCAAGATTGCTTTGGATATTTGGGGTCTTTAGTGTTTCCATACAAATTGTAAAATTTTTTGTTCTAATTTTGTGAAGAATGCCATTGGTAGTTTGATAGGGATTGCATTGAATCTGTAGATTGCTTTGGGTCATATAGTCATTTTCACAGTATTGATTCTTCCAATCCAAGAACATGATATATTTCTCTCTGTTTATGTCATCTTTGATTTCTTTCATCAGTGTTTTATAGTTTTCTGAGTACAAGTCTTTCACCTCCTTAGGCAGATTTATTCCTAGGTATTTTATTCTTTTGGGGGGGATGGTAAATGGGATTCTTTCCCTAATTTCTCTTTCTGATTTTTCATTGTTGGTGTATAGGAATGCCAGGAATTTCTGTGCATTAATTTTGTATCCTGCAACCTTACCAAATTCATTGATTAGTTCTAGTAGTTTTCTGGTGGCATCTTTAGGATTATCTATGTATAGTATCATGTCATCTGCAAACAGTGGCAGGTTTACTTCTTCTTTTCCAATTTGTATTCCTTTTCTTTCTTTTTCTTCTCTGATTGCCATGGTGGGACTTCCAAAACTATGTTGAATAAGAGTGGCGAGAATGGACATCCTTGTCTCGTTCCTGATCTTAGAGGAAATGCTTTCAGTTTTTCACCACTGAGTATGATGCTTGCTGTGGGTTTGTCATATATGGCCTTTATTATGTTGAGGTAGGTTCCCTCTGTGCCCATTTTCTGGAGAGTTTTTATCCTAAATGGGTGTTGAATTTTGTCAAAAGCTTTTTCTGCATCTACTGAGATGATCATATGGTTTTTATTCCTTAATTTGTTAATATGGTGTATCACACTGATTGATTTGCATATATTGAAGAATCCTTGCATCCCTGGGATAAATCCCACTTGATCATGGTATATGATCCTTTTAATGTGTTGTTGGATTCTGTTTGCTAGTATTTTGTTGAGGATTTCTGCATCTGTGTTCATCCGCGATATTGGTCTATAATTTTCTTTTTTTGTGATATCTTTTTCTGTTTTTGGTATCATTGTGATGGTGGCTTCGTAGAATGGATTTGGGAGTGTTTCTCCCTCTGCAATTTTGGGGAAGAGTTTGAGAAGGTTCAGTCTTAGCTATTCTCTAAATGTTTGATAGAATTCACCTGTGAAGCCATCTGGTCCTGGGCTTTTGTTTGTTGGAAGATTTTTAATTATGGTTTAAATTTCATTACTTGTGATAGGTCTGTTTATATTTTCTGATTCCTCCTGGTTTAGTCTTGGAAAATTGTACTTTTCCACGAATTTGTCCATTTCTTTGTGGTTGTCTATTTTATTGACATATACTTGTTTATAGTAGTCTCTTATAATCCTCTGTATTTCTGTGGTGTCAGTTGTGATTTCTTCTTTTTAATTTCTAATTTTATTGATTTGTGTCCTCTCCCTTTTTTTCTTGATGAGTCTGGCTAAGGATATGTCAATTTTGTTTATCTTCTCGAAGAACCAGCTTTTAGTTTTATTGATCTTTGCTATTGTTTTCTTCATTTCTATTTCATTTATTTCTGCTCTGATTTCTTTCCTTCTACTGACTGAGTTTTCTTTGTTCTTCTTTCTCTGGTTGTCTTACGTGTAGGGTTAGATTGTTTATTTGAGATTGTTCTTGTTTCTTGAGGCAAGATTGAATTGCTGTAAACTTCCCTCTTAGAACTGATTTTGCTGCATCCCATAGTTTTTGGATTGTCGTGTTTTCGTTGTCATTTGTTTCTAGGTATTTTTTTAATTTCTTCTTTGATTTCTTCAGTTATCTCTTGGTTATGCAGTAGCACACTGTTTAGCCTCCATGTATTTGTGTTTTTTGCAGGTTTTTTTCCCTGTAATTGATTTCCAGTCTCATAGCGTTGTGGTCAGAAAAGATGCTTGATATGATTTCAGTTTTCTTACATTTTCTGAGGCTTGATTTGTGACCCAAGATGTGTTCTGTCCTGGAAAATGTTCTGTGTGCACTTAAGAAGAAAGTGTATTCTGCCACTTTTGGGTGGAATATTCTATACATATCAATTAAATCTATCTAGTGTATTGTGTCATTTAAAGCTTGTGCTTCCTTATTTATTTTCTGTTTGGATGATCTGTCCATTGGTGTAAGTGATGTGTTAAAGTCCCCTACTATGATTGTGTTACTGTCGATTTCTCCTTTCATGGTTGTTAGCGTTTGCCTTATGTATTGAGGTGCTCCTATGTTGGGTGCATAAACATTTATAATTGTTATATCTTCTTCTTGGATTGATCCCTTGATCATTATGTAGTGTCCTTCTTTGTCTCTTGTAATAGTCTTTATTTTAAAGTCTATTTTATTGGATATGAGTATTGCTACTCCATCTTTCTTTTTATTTCCATTTTCATGGAATATCATTTTCCATCCCCTCACTTTCAGTCTGTATGTGTCCCTAGGTCTGAAAATGGGTCTCTTGTAGACAGCATATATATGGGGCTTGTTTTTGTATCCATTCAGCAAGTTTGTGTCTTTTGGTTGAGGCATTTAATCTGTTTACATTCAGGGTTGTTACTGAATATATATGTTCCTGTTAGCATTTTCTCAATTGTTTTGGGTTTGTTTTTGTGTATCTTTTTCTTCTCTTGTGTTTCCTGCCTTTAGCATTTGTTGTAAAGCTGGTTTGGTGGTGCTGAATTCTCTTAGCTTTTGCTTGTCTGAAAAGCTCTTGATTTCTGCCTTGAATCTGAATGAGATCCTTGCTGGGTAGAGTAATTTTGGCTGTAGGTTTTTCTCTTTCATCACTGTATGTGTATCCTGCCACTCCCCTCTGGCCTGTGGAGTTTCTGCTGAAAAATCAGCTGTGTTATTTTTTGTTTTCCCCTTTTTGCTTTTAATATTTTTTCTTTGAATTTAATTTTTGTTAGTTTGATTAATATGTGTCCTGGTGTGTTTTTCCTAGGGTTTATCCTGTATGGGACTCTCTGTGCTTCTTGGACTTGGGTGACTATTTCCTTTCCCACATTAGGGACATTTTCGACTATAATCTCCTCAAATGTTTTCTCAGCCTCTTTCTTTTTCTCTTCTTCTTCTGCGACCCCTATAATTTGAATGTTGGTACGTTTAGTGTTATCCCAGAGGTCTCTGAGATTGTCTTCAATTCTTTTCATTCCTGTTTTCTTCATTCTGCTCCTTGGCAGTTATTTCCACCATTTTGTCTTCCAGCTCACTATTCGTTTCTGTGCCTCCATTATTCTGTTACTGATGCCTTCTAGTGTATTTTTCATTTCAGTTATTGTGTTGTTCATCTCTGTTTGTTTGTTCTTTAGTTTTTCTAGTTCTTTGTTAAACATTTTTTGTGTTTTCTCAATCTGTACCTCCATTCTATTTCTGAGATTCTATATCATCTTTACTATCATTACCCTGAATTCTTTTCCAGATAGATTGCCTATTTCCTCTTCATTTATTTGGTCTTGTAGTTTTTTACCTTGCTCCTTCTCATGTGACTTATTTTTTTTGCCGTCTCTTTTTTTGTGTGTGTGTGAGTGGGATTGTGTTCCTGTCTTACTGGTTGTTTGGCCTGAGGCTTCCAACCCTGGAGTTTGTAAGCTGTTGGGTGGAGCTGGGTCTTTGTGCTGAGATGAGTACCTCCGTGAGACCTCACTCTGATGAATATTCCCTGTGGTCTGAAGTTCTCTGTTAGTCCAGTGGTTCCAACTCGGAGCTCCCGCCCTAGGACCTTTGGCCTGACCCCCAGCTCGTGAACCAAGATCCCGCAAGGCACGTTGGATGGCAAAAAAATAAAAGAGAGAGAGAACAATAACAAAGTAAAAAATAAAATTAGGAAACTAACAGATACATTAGAAAGGATATGAAAATAAAAATATAGGGCTTCCGTGGTGGCGCAGTGGTTGAGATGCCTGCCGATGCAGGGGACATGGGTTCATGCCTCGGTCCGGGAAGATCCCACATGCTGCGGAGCGGCTGGGCCCATGAGCCATGGCCGCTGAGCCTGCGCGTCTGGAGCCTGTGCTCCACAACAGGAGAGGCCACGACAGTGAGAGGCCCGCGTACTGCAAAAAAAAAAAAAAAAAAAAAATATAGATGAATCAACAACCAGAAGGTACCATAGTACCACAGTAGTAAAAAAGAGGGGGAGGGAAAAGAGAAAACAAAAAAAGAGAAAAAAAAACGGGGAAAAGGCCTTGGCTGTGGAGGGCGGGGCCTAAGCAAGGGTGAGGTTTGGGTGGTGGGCAGTACCTATGCTCAGGACCCACAGAGTTGGAAAAGGCCCTGGGGGCTGTGGGGGAGGGTGTGTGTGGCTTAGGCTTAAGGAACAGAAGGGACCCAGGCGTGCCCCCCACCCCTGGTCTCAGAGGGCAGGGGACCTCACCTGGGAGTCCAGCAGACTTCCTGGGCTCAAGTCGGCAGGGAAAACACCCTCCTTCTCTCCTGTTCCTCCTGTCCTAGAGGGCCCCTTCCACCTGCCTCTCCTGTTCTACCCTCAGCCTCCTTCCTATGACCCCAGGACCAATGCGGACAGGGGAAGGGGGTGTCCTTGGAGGGCAGGGGACCAGCCTGGGATCTCAGCAGACTCCCCAGGCCCAGGTGGGTGGGACAAACACCCTCTGATGAGCGGTAATATTTTTAAATTGCTAAGCTGTTACCTCATTCCTTCTGGAATGTACAAAAATTACATAATTAGCTATCGTCTGGGATTTTAGAAGTCTAGATTACTGAAATATTAGCTGTTACAATTTTAACTTTTATTCTGAAGCTGAGCAAAGTCTTTTGCTATTTTAGGTTTATTTTGGGGAGGACTATCAGCTTTTAAAAATTACCCTATTTTTTTCATATTATAAATAAAATAGATGTACATTATAGGAAGATTATAGAAAATACAAATAAGCCTATCTTTTTAATTTAACAATATGTGGTACCCATTTATCTCCTACGAGCAATATGTAAGTACTGTATAATTTTATATTTGTTTATCCCCACTTTGGTCAACACAGATTATATTTCAGGGGAGAGACCAGGGTGGAGAAAGGAGGGTCCTTGTGCTAGGGTTATGTGTTTATTAGTTTTTTAAAAAATTGCTTGATCGATGTGATTTAGGCTTTCTTTTAAAAATGTTTATTGGTCATTTGTATTTCTTCTTTAATGACTCTCGTACACATCCCTTCACGTTTTTATTATTAGAATTTGGGTGTTTTCCCCCTATTGATTTAGAAGATGGGCAGGATTGACTTTATTTCTCAATTATTTTCTTCTTTTTATAGTTTTAAAAAAATCTTTTTAATTGTTCATTTTGTCATATAAAAGTTTTATACTTTCTTGTAATTAACTCACAGTCTTTTGGTACACTTATCTCTACATTTTTTTTCATGTTTTAAAAAGCATTCTCTTGTCAACCTAAAGAGGTAAACTGAGACATGCTCAAATTACCAGAAATTGAGTTTATTTCAGAACAGCAGAGGAATTACAATTCGGGGAATGCATGCAGTACCAAGTTACAGGCAGTTTTGTTGAGGGTTTGGGGCAGGTTGTATTTATGGGCAAGGAGTACAGACAAGGAGAGTCTAGCCAGAGTCCAAGCAGTAAGTTCTTTGGCTTGAAGATGGGGAGAGATACTTGGTAGATGGTCATTGGTCAGGAGATAAGGCTCAGTCTTCTGATTATCTGGCATTTATGGGAAATCCTTCTCTCAGTTCTTAAATTCTGTTCTTCAGAGGGTGCATGCATAAAATTCTCCATTTCAATCTTTTGGCCACACTCTGAAGCGTGTGGGATCTTAATTCTCCAACCAGGGATCGAACCCGTGCCCCTTGCATTGGTAGCAATGTGTCTTAACCACTGGACTGACAGGGAAGTCCCATCTGGTTCCATTTTAGATCGAAATCCTTTCACACTCTACTTCAAATAATCTTCTGTATTTTCTGTTCTTTTTTTTTTTAATGGTCTCTCCTAAATATATTAATATATCTGAATTTTTAAAAATTATGGTGTAGGGCTTCCCTGGTGGCGCAGTGGTTGAGAGTCTGCCTGCTGATGCAGGGGACACGGGTTCATGCCCTGGTCCAGGAGGATCCCACATGCCGCGGAGCGGCTGGGCCCGTGAGCCATGGCCGCTGAGCCTGTGCGTCCGGAGCCTGTGCTCCGCAATGGGAGAGGCCACAGCAGTGAGTGCCACTACAAAAAAAAAAAAAAAAAAAAAATTATGGTGTAATGGAGGAATCTATATTTTATTCCAGTGGCATTTGTTGAATAAACCATCTTTTTCCCAGCCATTTGAAATGCATCTCCCTCTTTCTCTTTTAATGAAGAAAATAGTTAAGGGCACTTCAGTTCTTTTTTCACCATCTTCCTGTTGATGAAAAATTAACAAAGAAATGGAAAATATATTCTAGTCTTATTGAGAATTACAAGCTAGGAACAGCATCTCAGAAAGCTCTGAGAACTGTTCCATCCATTAGAAGTGTTTTTTAGACAGGATGTACATCATATCAAATGACGTAATAGTGACAGTTTACACAGTTCACTTCTGTAGGTACAAAGTGGTGGGTAACCTGACTCTTTACAAGATTAACAAAGAAGGTTATCTTTTAAGAAGTTGTCTTTTTTTTTTTTTTTTCGGTGGTACGCAGGCCTCTCACTGTTGTGGCCTCTCCCGTTGCGGAGCACAGGCTCAACGGCCACGGCTCACGGGCCTGGCCGCTCCGTGGCATGTGGGATCTTCCTGGACCGGGGCACAAACCCGTGTCCCCTGCATCGGCAGGTGGCCTCTCAACTGCTGTGCCACCAGGGAAGCCCCAGGAGTTGTCTTAATGCTAGAAGAATGTTGCAGTTTAGGATTGGGCAGGTATTTTTGCCGATGGGGAAAATTTGGTCATGATGCATAATGCAGATATACAGTACACTGTAGAGGGGAAAGAGGGGGCCAAAAGGCAGAGAAAATTTTTATGTTAAAATTTTTCTTTTCTTGCCATAAAATATGAATTTTATTTCAAAATTTCCTCTTTCTGATCATTAACCTTTCGATGGAACGCATTAGGTGATCAAATATTTGGTCCCTTGATGCCAGGGTGGTTGCTTGCTTGCCATTGGTCCATCGTGTCCCTCAATGTTGGGTCCTAATAGCCCTGTTCTCTTTTTGGGGGATGCGGGGTGGAGTGGGGAATTATACTAGCAGAATGTTTAGCAAGGACTGGGAGCCAATTCTAGGCTGTCCAGTAAGACAAGACAATTCCCCTCACATGTGCATTATGTATGCCTATTATTTTATAGAGCACTGTAGACATGATCCAAAGTTTTAAGTTGTTTAGACATCATTATTTTACTACGAATAGGTGATACACAGCATGAAAGGCAAGAAGCTATCACCTTGTAAGTTCCACAAACTAGTTTAAGTTGCCAGTAGAACCAACAACATCATTAACAAAGATTTAAGCCAAGATCCTCCTGAACCAAACCCTTTTCCTAGTATTTCCCCTAAACTGGGAAGAGGATTTTTCAGAGTGGAAATTTGACTCTTTTTTTTTTTTTTTTTTTTGTGGTACATGGGCCTCTCACTGTTGTGGCCTCTCCCGTTGCGGGGCACAGGCTCCGGACGTGCAGGCTTAGCAGTCATGGCTCATGGGCCCAGCCGCTCTGCGGCATGTGGGATCTTCCCAGTCAGGGGCACGAACCCGTGTCCCCTGCATCGGCAGGTGGACTCTCAACCACTGAGCCACCAGGGAAGCCCTTGACTCTTTGTATAAGATGAGTTAACAAATATCGTGGCCAAATGGTCATACCATTGGAAACCTGATAGAAACCAGTGTTCTCACATTACAGATTGACATCAGAGATTGACAGGAGCTACCCATCAGTGACCTTGAGCCCAAGGGAAACGAATAGCATATCTTCATAACCAACCTGAGGAAAGCCAAGGTCATAAACTTGTTCCATAAAACCATTGGGTCCTCTTAGGGGCTACCCAGTATTCACCATCTAATGAAAAGTATTGTTTATGACCAGATTCAGAACAGGTATCATTAATTGGCCAGGTAAGACTTGAAGCTCCTCGATGGGCAAAGCCCAGGACTTCTACCCCTCGGGTACCTGAGGCCGGGGGTCTACCCCAGTCCTCCCCCCACCCCCTGGCTCCTAGAACAGCCTCCCTGGCCCCAGGGCAATGTACCAGGCTGGCACTGCCCTCGCCACCACCCCCCAGCTGCCCTCAGCTGTCTTCCCTTGTGCACAGCCCTCTGTGCTGTCCACCCCTCCCTCTGGCAGGTAGCAGGGCAATAGGTGGGGAGGAGCTGCGGTCTGTGAGGACCAAGGTGGGGCTCAGGCCCTGTCCTCCTCCCCAGGAGGGGCTCCGTATGCATTCCTTGGTGCTCTCTGAGTGCAGGTGACGTCCTGCCCATTTGGAGCAGATGCCTGTGTGCATGTGTTTGCGTGCCTGTCCAATGTATATTGTATCTTAGCTTCCATTTTAAAATTATTCTGTACAGAGAGATGCAGCAGTGGGGTGGGAGGGCAGAGTGGACAGAGGGAAGCCACCCTGCACCCGCACTGGGTGTCTGGGGTGGGAGCAAGAAGGCTACAAAGGGTCTGGCCTGGCCCAGGCCCCACCTTGGGCTCAGCACGAAAGGGCTTTCAATGAATTAAGTGAAAACTTTTTTACAAAAACGCAAAAATAAAAGCTCCAAACGTATTAGAAATAAAATATGAACTTGCAAAAAAAAAATTAATTGGCCAGGTAATAGCATCTCACTTAGTGATATTGGCAGTGATACTAGCTTGCACAGTGCTAGAGTTTCTTTCTTTTAAAATAAAATTTCTAAGGGCTGTCCAGTTAGAGCCTTGGAGAGGAGAAATCTACCAAGGCAACCTGGGAGTACTGGACATAGGTAATTGGCCACAAACCCAGTAATTAGATTGATTTTTGAAACTTGCAAATGATTGAGCTCAAGCAAAAGTGTGAGGAGAAAAAAAAGTGTGAGCAGTTGTCAAAGTAATCAGTATACAGACCTAGTACAGCATCTTGGATCAGCTGTCTTCTTCAGATGTCTTTTCTTGCTGGTCTGGTAGTGCTGTTCTTAGTCAAAGTCAAGTGTCAGAAACAGGAGTTGCAGTTTATTCAGGAGAGGAGGACTTCCAATATGGCTATAAAGAGTCCTTTATCTGATACCTGTTCCAGTATGAATAATCTCCTGGTTGCAGGTCATGGCACATCTGATCTTCATCCAAAGTTAGATTACTGTGATAAGCTTCAGAAACAAACTTGGAGTGTCCTTTTAATAACTAAACTTTATAATAATATAACAACAAGGAAACTATCTGGGAAATGAGTCTTAGGCAGTAGTAAATAAAGACCTCATTTAATAAAACTAGAATTTAATATCCACTGAAACAATCTATTTCTCTCTAAAATTACCCTAATTTCTACCAAATGTAGCCACATTAAGACTAATTGGTTTGCAAAATGTCTGGTTAATTGACAACCTAGGCTCTTTAAATTGGCTGTGCTGGAACTTTTCACAAGGAATCTCAGGTTGAACTTTTTAAAAAAAAATTCTCAGGGCCAGGAAAGCCACACTAAAGGCATGTCATAGATTCCGCCTGTGACAGCTGTAGATTTGGGTGCTAGGTTTGGGTGAATTTCTCTCTTCTCATAGTCTCCTGAATACCTTGAGATTCCTGTACCTGTTAGGAGGTGACCTTCCTTATTACCTGAGAAAGTTGCTAGGAACCTAAGAGTTTACAGATTCTGAAGGGATCAGGTAGAGAGAAAAGATAAATGTTTCAGTTCTACATACAGAGTTGTGAATTAAAGGTTTCTTTATATCTGGAAAACAGATTAAAAACAAATAATATTTCAGACAAAAAACAAAAATTGTATAACCATACTCATAATTTCACACAGTCTTATGTGACTAATCCTTGATCTTAATCTTCAGTTAATGGTTTTATGAAGCCATCAGGTTTTCCATCAGAAGTCTTTAATTTCTTACCCAGTTCAGTGGTATGATCTGAAAGTTATCAGAAACCTATACTTGTCCAAAAGTCCTTTCTGTGAATCTTCTTCAAGATGAAGCATTTTTGCAAAAACTTCAGAGTAAAATAATAACTGTCCATAAATGATAAAAGATTCAAAAAGTCAAGGCTAAAGACCTGATTACGATGCCAATTGACAAATAAACTTGGTTACTGTTATGACATACAACAATTTAAGATAATTACTAGAATTATGACTGATAACATTTTACTAGGACATACCAGATTTTTAGGAGTTCTATATAATTTCTAGAATTTCTATATTGATAACATTTACCCATATGATATAACCTGAGAAGTTTTATCACCACTCAGATTTGACAATGCTTCCCATGTAATTTAACCTACCAAATAAGACTAATTAGTTTAATATTCCTCTCTCTGGGAGGGAGAGAAAACAAATATTTTGAGGCATACCAGGGACCCTTTGGAAAACCTCAAAGTTAACTAGAGGTCCAGTGAACTTCATTTAGAATTCGATCTTTGGGACATTTGTCAAAAATATCAAAAAGGTTCAAAATACCTAGTTAAATAGGATCATAGGTCACTGTGAAACAATACCCATTCATTTAAGCAAAGTGACAATAAAAGATCTCAAAGGTAATAAATCACTTAAAGGTAAAGAAAGTCACACAATCTCTTACCAAAAGCAGCTCGATATTTTAAGAAAACTTTGTGCTCTTAGAAAACTAAATTCTGGTTTTGTACACTTTACCTTTAAAAATCATTTTCTTAACTAAACTCAATCTTAGCCAATCCTGACCACGTACAAAACTCTTTTCTCAGTGTTCCTTTTCCTCGACCCTTTTACAACTTTCTGTATCCATATTATTTTGTCCCTTATTTTCTTTTCCATTCAGAAACAACCAGCTCTAAGACAAAACTACCCTTTTTTTCCTTTAACAAAATGCATTTCCATTCCTTATACCCTCTTTTAGTGAAAACATACTTCCCATTTTCCTTGGATCCTGAAATGTTTCCCTTATTATTTTAGTAGCTTTAGTTACACATATTATAATTCTTAACCTTAAAACATAGTTTCTAGCAAAAACTAAGTAAGCAATTATGAACTGTCTTTTCCGTTAGTATTCTTCAGATTGGCCAGCTTATAAATAATATTTATGGTTCTAGAAAACATTCTCTTTCTTACAGAAAATGTCTTAATGTTACATCAAACATATTAATAGTCCTAACTAACCTTAGTTTCTTTGAAAAAGGAAACCTATGCTCAGTGATTAATGTCCCAGTATCTTAGCTGGAAATGACC
Source organism: Phocoena phocoena (assembly GCF_963924675.1). Lineage (NCBI taxonomy): Eukaryota > Metazoa > Chordata > Mammalia > Artiodactyla > Phocoenidae > Phocoena > Phocoena phocoena. The sequence continues at coordinate 59,747,873 of NC_089221.1, read as the reverse complement.
TGGGTATTCGATGGATTCCCATTATTTAAGTTAATTTAGCACAACTCTAAAGTTTCAAGTTACCAAAATCTGGAAAGAGTATTTTAGATAGACATCCCCAAAACACAGTTATTCCTAAAGAGTTAAAAAGTTTCATCGTATTGTTATTTTTTCTTGCTGAACAACTTTCTAACAAGAATAATAAGGTTTTATTTGATTTCTAGTATACCTAGGTACAATAAAAATATTATACTTAATGTTGATGACTCTAAAGACATGTCTGTATTAATTAAACCAACAAGCTTAAGCTAACTTTAATACCAGATATTAATTCAGTACTGAATATTTCCTAGATCACATAAGCCTGAAATTCATTCTAGCCAGGTTCTTTTGTATTTCTGAATATTTATATAAGTGTTTAATTTCCTTTAAGCCAATTAAACAGAGCTCTTTTACAAATTAATTTTTGCAGTACCACACATCTACAACACACCTATGTAAATATGAAGAAACACACAAACAGACACAGAGACCTCATAGTGCCCATTCCAAAATTTCAGCCAGGAATCAGGTGTAACAATATAAAACCCTCGGTTATAAAAGAGATTGAATTCAAATTGGGTTTCTGGCAGATGGAACAAATCAAGATCACCTATCTAGATTGCTAAAACCTTTTTACTAGTATTTATGAGAAGACACTTACGATTTCTATTTGTCATTAACAAGTCAAGTATCAAGTTATTTACCCTCCCTCAAGGCCAGAAAAAATTTCTTTTTCTCTGTTTACAAGCCTCTTAAGATAAATAAGGGGACATTTTGGGAGTGGTAAAAAGATTGGTGGGCTTTGGATTATTTCTGGAGCCATACCTCTGGTCCTATAAAGACTAGATTTGTAAAATAAGGACAGTTTTTTGTTTTTGTTTTTTTCTCAAAGAATTGGGTGGCCACCTCAGTGATTTCAAAGGACTGACATACCCCTTCACCTTTGTTGGAATGTCTTACTTTCCCTCATGTAGCTTAGGGAAGAAGCAGCATCACCCCCCTCCAAAAAAAAATTACTATCAGGTTCCAATTACCAGCTATGGTCAGTTTAGTCAAACCATTGGCTTCCCACCTCCCAACTTGGTAATTAATTTATTATTTTAATTTTAATTAGTTAGTTGCACCGGGTCTTAGTTGCGACAGGCGGGCTTCTTAGTTGTGGCAGGTGGGCTCCTTAGCTGCAGCTCGAGGGCTCCTTAGTTGCAGCTCGAGGGCTCCTTAGTTGTGGCTCACCGGCTCCTTTACTTGTGGCATGCAAACTCTTAGTTGCAGCATGCATGTGGGATCTAGTTCCCTGACCGGGGATTGAACCTGGGTCCCCTGCATTAGGAGTGTGGAGTCTTAACCACTGCGCCACCAGGGAAGTCCTGGTAATCTGTTTATAAACACTTTTAAGGATTCTTCCTGGGTTTAAGAAATTATTTAACTGTGGCCCTCAGTTCAGCCTTTGATCTGAAGAGGCTTGCCTACAAGCCTCATGTAGTCCCATTCCTAAAGGTAACCATTTAATAGGATCTTCTGAGTAGAAAGGCAATTCAGACAGGAGATTATTAGTAGATGGGAACAGTAGTTAAAGTTTTAGGTACCTTTTATATCATTAATCTTTTATTAGCTTTCTACAACAAATCTTTCAATGAGGCTATTTTGAAATTTTGAAGCCTTTTGGGGCTTCTGTATACCAATTGAAATAGGTACAATATTTAAGATGAGAGCTCTCTAAAATTTTAACAATTTAGTAGACTTTCCCATTCAAAGGATCTAAGAAGCTAGCCCGACAAATATTTTTCCCTGCTAATATAATTTTAGAAAAGAGAAAAACTCTTACTGCTGTTGAAAAAAATCAGTTTGGGAGTGCCAGAAGAACCTATCTCACCATTTCAGGGCACAACATCCTTTAGTTCCGATTAAGAACTTGCAAGCATACATAAACCCAGCTGGTATTCCCATAGGTGACTGTCCATCTGGGAGCTGTTAGGCCTTTGAGGCACAATTTCCTATTATTTCATAGCCTAATTCAGATATGGGATATGAGATATGATCTGCACAGCTTTCTGAGGACAGTGTTGTAGATCAAATATGTGCTGCTTCTGAGTCTAGCCCCAAGGAGTTAACCTTGGGTTGGTTTGACTCTTGTACATGGCTCAGTTTCTCCCTGTGACAGTCTAAAACCGCCATGGGTGCTGAGGGCACTAGGTTATCAGCCTCTGTTGTGCCCCGTCGGATGAGCAGTATTTACCTAATGGTTGTAGTGGATCTCCCTTACTCTTCAGAGCTGAATAATTCAGTCTCTCATTTCACTAGCAAAAGCTTTGTTCAGAACATATATCAACTCATTTTTTTCAATGTAAGCCAAAGTTAACAAAAACCCAGCCACCTATGTTTCCCTGGGCCCCTTGTCCAGATCCCTGAAGTCCTGCCCAAGAACTGCACCAGTGCCCCTTAAGACTCCAAGCCTTAAGTGAAACAGCTCAAATAAAATTTCAGGATCGTTACTCAAACAATGAGATCCAGATATTAGGAGAGCTCACCAGAACACCTGAGGAGTACTGAGAAGTTGGTGGGGCTCAATGGACCCATGCTTGGTACTGAGCACTAGCTCTGGGTCGACTCCAGGTGTTCACTAGTGGGTATCTCTGATATCCTGCCAGCTAAACCATGCATGTCAACAAAAATGAATCAGTCAATCTGAGAAAGAAATGCATGTCAACAAATGCATGTCAACAAATGCATGTCAACAAAAATGAATCAGTCAATCTGAGAAAGAAATGGAAATTTTATTTGAGCCAAATTGAGAACTGTTCTGCCCATTAGAAGTCAAAGCACAATAATATAAGTTTTTTGAGACAGAGGGCGGTACATCAAATGATGTAATATTGACAGTTTACACAATCTAGTTTTACAGGAACAAGGTTGTAAGTCATGTGACCCCTTACAAGATCAAGAAAGAAGGTTATCTTTTAAGGAGTTGTCTTGTTGATGCTAGGAAAATGTTGCACCTTAGGATTGGGCTAGTATTCTTGGGGAAGATTTGGTCAGGATGCATAATGCAGATATACAGTACAGAGTAGGGGGGAAAGAGGAGGCCAAAGGGCAGAGAAAATATTTTTACGTTTAAATTTTCCTAGTCTTGCCATAAAGTATGAATTTTATTTCAAATCCCTGTAGTATCAAGTTATGTAATTCTTAAATAAGCTAGGGCCTGTTTTTACACTTTTTTCCCTTTTGGAGTTTTGAACCATCTGTATTTACTTGTGTTCATACTACATTTGCATGGATTTTAGACACTAATTCAAAATATGACTTTGTTTTGGTCCTTATCAAACATTCATGATGTTCTAGTTATTGAACAAAGTTTAAATGTTTCTGTCATCTGTGGCCTCAGAAATTATAATCTTAAATCCGTGCCTTAAGATGTTACTAATGTAAGACACTGCTAGGCATGGGTGATATTGCAAGGAACAAGGTAAACAAGGGTCCTGCCTGAGGGCCTTAGCTGCGTACATAATGGGAACACAGAGTAGTTAACAGGCAATTAGAATAATGTATGTTATGGAACACTTTAACACTGTGAACACAGATATTGAGTCAGGGATGGCTTCCAGATGCAACGAAGTCTGAGCTAAAACCTTAAGAATGAGTCAGCTGAGTATTTGTTAACCAGGTGAATAGCCTGTAAAGTGTTTGCTTATAGGGGCTGAGAAGAAAGAAGACATTTGGAGACCAGAAGAAAAAGAGCATTTTGCCGCAGGGTAACGCAAAGCACTTATCTGTGGAGGGTAGAGCCAATCAAAAGTAGGGAGTGGCAAGACTGGCTAGAACCAGTATCCTCAGGCAATGGGTTTAAGTCATTCTTACTTCCTGCAGTGAGGAGAGTGGACTGAAGTTGACTGTTGTGACTGAGGGCTTGGAGACTTTTTCAGTATTACAGGTGAGAATTGAAGATAGCCTACATGGACAAATCAGATATTTGGAAGGTAGAACTGAAGGGTGCGGTGACTGAATGAGGGAAAAAAGGGATTCAAGAACAGGCCCAGGTTTCTGCCTTAGATAGATTGATATGGAGATGAGGGAAGAACAGGTTTTAGACATGGTGCATCTGAGTTGAAACATTCACTTGAACATTCCATCTTATACATTATTAGATGTAAAGATCTAACACTTAGGAGAGAGGTGGACAGGCTATGAACTTGGGAATCATCAGAAGATGAGTAAGAATGCTGTAGGGAGAGCAAGTGTGGAACCCTAAGGAGCACTCAACGTTTAAGGGGTAGACAGAGGAGGCGCCTGCCCTGTCAGTGCTTACTTAGAGAGGAACGGGAAATTAAGACTCGCAGGGGAAAGATGGCTCCAAAGAGAGTCATTAACATAAGAAATGCTGCTAATAATTAGGGCAAGTAGATAAAGACTATGAAGTGACCCATAGATTCAGCAATAAATAGCTCTTTTCTTTGGTAAGCGTGAGGAGATAAAAGTGTTTCTTTTAGTTTTTTAATAAAGGAAAATCTATTCCAATTACTTTAGTTCTCCCTCAGATTTTTAACGCTGTAGTTCCCAATTGGTAAACTCCTGAGACTCTGATGTAATTGAATAGATTGAATGAGTATTACAATTTTTTAAAGAGTAGATGTGGTTATGATCGATAGAATTTTTAAATCATTAGAAAATATGTTTGAGTTCAGAATAGATTTGGGGTATTTTATATTTTTCTCATATCAGCAGAGACCAAAGTGATACTGCTGTCATTTAAGTGTCTGAAATGTTTTGGCTTTATAAAGGGAGTCCTTCAGGACTCTTTCATGATCCAGCTGGTCATTAGATGGTTATGTCAGGGAGGAATAAATTTTCCTCTACCCTTCTGTGTTCTTCTGGCTCATCTAAGAATTAAATTGACATGAGGCAGATTAACAGAAAATCAAAGTTTAATAATATGTATATGTGGGAGAGATCCAGGAAAACTGCGTAACTCAATAAAATGACTGAAACCCTCACTTTAAATACCATCTTCAGCTAAAGACAAAAGAAAATATGGGCGTAGTGGTTTGGAACTTAAAAGAGGTGTAAGACAATTCACAGGAAGATGGGAATGCAAATGTTTGGTAAACAAATGTTTGCTGGGCCATGCAGAAACAGTGGGACACACAGTAGGCTCTGGTCTCTAGACCCTGCTGAGTTTCCCCCATAACACCTAGCCAATATTCTTCGCAGGTATCTCTAGTGATAGCTCTATTCCAGGAACAGACCCTCTATCTAAAATTTTTTTAGGCAGTGAGAGGGGAAGGTCAAAGTTTCTTCCTGAGTCTTTTGGGCCTTAACTGTTTTTAGCTCAAAATAATCCACATGCCAAAGAGACATTTTGGGGTGGTACGTTTTGCTCCCCTGCAGTTATATTCATTTAATGGTAATTCATCAAGATGTGTACTGTTCTGTATGTGTGTTGTAGTTAAATTAAAAGTTGTGGGGGGTGTGTGGTTTGAAGTGACTTGAGGGATCCCCATAACTCTACAAGAACTACTACATTGAATCAAGATTTCCGATATGCCTGTGTGAAATGACAGGAGCATTACAGCATAGTTCTTCCCTCTCTTCTTGTGAGGCCCCAGGTTGTGGTAGCGCAGGGATGATGTTGCTTCATACTTTTTAATGGAGTAGTGACGACTTGGGATTTATTCCAGACAGACCCACAATTGTCTACGTGTCTTATTTTGTATACTTAAAAATTGGGGGAACTTAAACCCAAGCATGCCTTTTCAGCCTTCAGTTTGATCTCAGGTGGCCTCAGCTTGCAGACGCTTGAAGCAGGGTTTCGGTTCCCAGCCAGAGATTGAGGTCGGGTTACGGTGGTGAGAGCACCAAATCCTAGCCACTAGACCAGTGGTCAGTGACAAGGCCCTGGCCCTTCAGCTTTGCAGAAAAGAATTCCCACAAAGACGGAAAGTAGTGAAACAAGTAAAGTGTTTATTAGGAGGAAGAAAAGAATTATACAGTACGTGTGGATAGACACAGGCAGACTCAGAGAGTCACGCCCTCGTGGTAGTTTGAATCACTTATATGGGGCGTTTCTTCCCGGTTTCCTTTGGCCAATCATTTTGATTTGCCTGGTTCAGAGTCCGTATTTGGTATATCTCAGGATCCTCCCATGTGTGCATGCACATCTCTTAGCCGAGATGGATTCTACTGAAGAGGCCTATGGGTAGTTAGCATCATTTACTATGGGGTGGCGCCCCCTCCCTTTTTGACCTCCAAGGAGCCTTTCTGTGCATGTGTAGTCAGGGAGGTCTCCTGACTTCAAGAATGAGAAATATGTGTTCTCTTATCTTCTATCTGGGCAGGTCCCAGCCTCCTCCTCCTATTTTCATCATAGAGTATCCACAGAGAACAAACTCCAGCTGTTTGCCCCAGGGGCCCATCTATCTCCTGCCTCAAGTTTAATAGTAATATGAAGCTGCTGTAGAGAGGGATATTTCCCCCTCTGCCCCTCTTGAGTTCTTGTGGCTGGACTAATAATAAAATGGACACAAGATAGATTAATAGGAGAAAAACAAATTTTAATTCATGTGTGTGTGGGTCCCACAGAAATGGGACCAAAACAGTGGCCAAAGCAGGCAGGTTTTTTACTCTCAACAAAGAAACAACAAAGTTGCGAGGGCAAAGAAACTTAGGTTTGGGGTGCCCAATTAGTGAAGAATCTAAACAGAGTTTGGACTTGGAGTAGTAAATTTAAAATGTAACAAGATTTGTTTATATAGGTTTCCTGCTTCTCAGACCAGATTCCCTATCTTTGACAATAATGTTGTCCTACCTCCAGATGCAGGGAATACACATTTCACATGAGATTTGTTTCCTGCTTTCAGGGAGACAGGAGTGTCAGAGTGTCCCTCTTGCACTGGCCATCTCTTGAGTAACCTTAATTCAAAATAATCAATGTGCCACTGAGGCACATTTTGGGGTAGTCTACTTTGGGCCCCAACAAAGCTATTGTTCCACTTATAGTCCACTTAAATTTGTTTTAACACAGCAAGATACACACATAGCTTGCTTGTTTCCATTTTGCTATTATTCTTTATATTTTTATCTTCTGATACAGCTGAGGTTCTACTTGGATTAGAACTACTTGGAGGACTTATTAAACACACATATTCCTGGTTCCACCCAAGACCTACTGAAAAGTAATTTCTGCGAATGGGGGCCTGGGAATTTTCATTTTAACAGATTCCCCAGGCAGTTCCCCAAGCGATTGAGAACCACTGCTGTACCATTATAAGCAGGCTTTCAAGCATCAGTTCAACTTTTTTTTCTCTATGATATTATTGTCTTTGCTTATAGGAAGGTTCCCCTCAGAAGCCCTATCTGTACTTCTCATTGGCTATAGATCTGCAACTTTGTACTTAAAACCTTCCTGCAATTTTATATGGTTTCCGTCGATAAGTCCTCAAGTCACAGGTACTCAGCTCTGCCACTGTACCATGAAAACAGATATAAACAATACATGAATGAACATGATTATATTCCAATAAAGCTTTATTTAAAATTCATATAATTCCCACATGTCATGATTTTTTTTTTTTTTTTGGCCATGCCACTCAGCTTGTAGGATCTTAGTTCCCTGACCAGGAATTGAACCCGGGCCCTCAGCAGTGAAAGCGCAGAGTCCTAAGCACTGGACCGCCAGGGAATTCCCCATGAAATGTTGTTATTGTTTCCCAGCCATTTAAAAATGAAATTCTGAGCTTAAAGCCCATTCTGAAAGTAGGCAGTAGACTAGAATTGACCCACAGGCCATAGTTCACCAACCCCCTGCTCTAGATTATTGCCCTAACACAGTGTCGGTCAATATACAGTAAGTATTTGAGTACTGAGTGAGTGAATTAATTGTAACACTCTGTGCACTGCTTTTGCACAGAGCAATATGTTGTTCATCTTTGTGATAATATTACCTAGTGTACTAACTGGTTCAGAAATGTTTGTCAGCTCACTTTTCAACTTTCTCCTAGAGTTAATGCCAGGGTTATCAGTGTTTTCTATTTGCTTGAATCAACAGCTTTTTTTTTCCCTGTATGTCTGAATAGGAAGGCCCAAACAGTTTGATTAATGAGGAAGAGTTCTTTGATGCTGTTGAAGCTGCTCTTGACAGACAAGATAAAATAGAAGAACAGGTATGTATATTATTAAAAATTATTTAAAATCCTTGATGTATGTTATTCATATAAATAGAATTTGAAATCATGATCCTAATAACCTAAAAATGAACTCTTGTCTACAGTGAGTCACAAATGTAGAAGAATCTTTATAAGTCACTTTATTGACCAATTTCCAAGCAATACAAAGAAGACTAATGATTGTTTAAAGCAAATATGCATAATTAACATGAAATTAAATGGAAATATTCTGCCTGTTCCCCTTGAAGTATCCAACCTATTATCATTCTGTTAATACAAAGTATATATTTGCTCTGAGTAAAACAGTCTCTTTGAATTTCTCTTCACCACCAAGTGCCATGTGAATTCAAAAGGAAGATGACCAAGAATTTATTTTTCTTCTATGTTAGTACCGTTCAGTTTTTATTATTAACCCATTTATTGCTTTCACTACCTTCACCTTAATTACTTCCTCACTTTTAACTTTGCTCAGTGTTTTTTCATCATTAAATTCACAGCAGTTATACCCAGCTCCTTCTGTGGAAATTGAAGGAAGGCATTTCTAAAATCCTTTAACTCTAGTTTCAAGATTAATTTGATCCTTTACCTTTAATTCTGCAACAATGCAGTTACCATATATTACCACTAGATGGTACTTAAAGATGAATTTTAGTTATTCTTCTCAAGACTTTAAGCATCTTGCAAGTAAATCATATGTGTATCAGTTTTATACTACAAATTAACTTGCATAGAAGAATTGGCTTGTTTATTCCCTCTGATTGCTAGGGCAGTCATGGCTATTATGCCCATTTACTGATCTATCTATCCGAGGGTAAGTCATCTGCAATAGTGGCTGTTTGCTTTTCATGCTTATTTTTCCCCTGTTTTTTATCAGTGATGAAAAGTTTGTCACATTAATTTATAAAAGCTTATTGCTCATTTTTTATACCCAAAAGATGCTACACAGCACTCAATAGAACTTTCAGTTCCTAAATAAGGTCTAGTTTTGGATGCCAAAAATATCTGAAATAGCATCATTGTATTTGGTTTTTTAGGGTGTTTTGGGTGGGTTTTTTTTTTTCCCCCTTCACTGTGTTTTCGCTTTTGTTTTAATCTAAGATGTGTTATTTCGTGAAGAATAGCAAACTGTGAGGTCAAGACAAGTTAGTCTTAGTTTTGCCAGTAACTGTGTAGCTCTAAACGTATCACTTAAATCCTCTGGGCCTTGGTTTTCTAATCTGTGAAACAAGGAGTTGGACAAGATGATTCAGGTCATCCCTTCTGGTTCTAAAATGCTCCTCCACTGAGTATCAATATGGTGGTTGAGTTGGAGTTGAAGAGAATCAATAAAAACTTCTGTATGCTTTAGAAAAAAGAAATATTCACAGGGCGATCAACTTATAAATATCAGTCTATTCCTGACACTCTAGTAGATAAAAACAAGTCATTAAACAGACCATGATTTTATTTGCCTAAGAGCCAGGCACGTTGATATGACAAAGATAATCACACACACAATACAGCATAGTTTCTGGTACAGTATATTTAGTAAATATTTATTGAACAAGTGAGAAGAAACTAGGCAAGCTGAGAAGGAGGCAAGAGGTTAAGTGGCAGCTTAACAAGAGTGAGGTGATGGGATGAAGGCAGATTACCTTCATGGAAAGGAGACAAAGCTATACATGATATGTTCTTTTGAACATAACTGAAGCAAACAATGATTATTGGTTCAAATAATACAGCCCTCCAAGGCCCTGATGATGTGGAATGATTGGAATAATTTGGCCAGAGTTTGGATAAGAAAATTATTTTGGTAGCAGTGTTAAGGTTGATTCATGGTAAATGGTGCCGTGCTGGTATTGGAAATTCTGACCGGGAGCAAAAATAAAAGAACTAATCCTTGGTAGTGTCTACGGAATCCAAAAGAAGAAAATTGGGATACATGAAGTGTCAAGATTTGGCAAGGCTTGTATCTTTGTATCTTTAGAGTAACTTCATAATTCAAATATTTATAAGAACTAAAGTGTTCAGTAATTAAATGTTATATTATCCATTCTTAAGCTGCAACATACACTTCGAAACCTTCCCATTTAACATTATATGTTTTCTTAGTCACAGAGTGAAAAGGTCAGGTTACATTGGCCTACTTCAATGCCATCTGGAGATGCCTTTTCTTCTGTGGGGACTCATAGATTTGTCCAAAAGGTAAGCTAATGTCACAGTTTACTAAAAGTATATGCTATATTTTTCTTCACTGCTGACGAAACTATCCTGTTATATAAAGTCTTTTTCCTTTTCTTGAATTTAAGTAATGAGATTTTTTGGTATTACATGTTTTCTTCCATATACATCCTCCAGAACTGTTAGAAATCTTCTGAACATAATGTTCTTTCTTTTTTATTTAAGGGGGAAAGAAGGGTGGGGGAATAGGGAGTGGCTTGTCCAAAATAGTTAACCAGAAGCATAGCCAGTGATATTAGATCGCTTTTTCTTTTGGGGTTAAGTGGTATTATTTTGTAGTATTGGAAACACTGCATTCGATTTTGGAGCATAACACATAATAGGTGCATGAAGTCAGCACTTGCTGCTGAGCTTGTTTCATATAGTGCTTTGTTCTCTCTTTCTTTATCTTGTGTTTGGAAGTTGGTACTGAATGCTCTGTTGTGCCTTTGTTCTGATTACTTGGTTTTTTCTTTGTCTGTCTCTGGTAGCCCTATAGTCGCTCTTCCTCCATGTCTTCCATTGATCTAGTCAGTGCCTCTGACGATGTTCACAGATTCAGCTCCCAGGTACTGTATGAATGTATAGAGTGGACTTGAGACTTTCTTTGCTATATTTCAGCCTGCTTTCCCAGTTCCTAGAAATCTTTTGGTTAGGCCACTTGTTTTGGTTTTGAATTTTAAATAGTAACATCAAGCATTAAAGAAAGCCTTCCTTATCTGCTAAATAGTTCCTCTGTCAGGCTTGCATGTGCCCTTTGTATCCTCTATTGTGAATAGCTTGGAATTTCGCCATATAGGAGATACTCCTGAAAGATTTCAAATTGAATTGAAACGAATAGAAGGTACCTGGTTTTTAACTATCCTGTGATATCTGTTTCTTCAGACAGGATTCAGCAACTTTTGTGGACATGGTCTGTAGGATATGTTATAGCATTAAAGCATTAAAGCCTTACTTCTAACCTAATTTAAAATATCTCATAATATTTTCAACAGGGAAATAATTTTTTAAGTAAAATTTGTCTCATTACCATTATACTAAGCTTCATTGAACAGGTTGCGTTTTGCTTTGGCAAATTATCCCTGGAAATGAGTATTCCAGTCCATATGATAAATCTATGGAAATTGATTTTAAATTATTTAGTATCAGCACGGGTTAGGAATTTAGGACAGGAAGCTGGATGCTTGCAGTCTCTGCCCTCATAATAAAATCAGAGTATCAATGGAGGAATATTTTTTTAGCATCAGCATTAGGTTAAAAAATTTTTTTTAATCTTCACATATTTGCCATTCAACTTTGTATTTTTATGGTGTTTGCATTTTCTTGGATTGCAATATGTCATAGTATCTTAAGAACCTGAGCTGTGTAGTCAAAATGACCAAGTTTAAATCCGGTTTCCTGCATGATGTTTGACAACTTTTCTAACTCCTCTGTGCTTTGCTTCTGTCATCTAGCTAGGAATGTGATAGAGCTAGAACCTAGCATGTAGTAAGTGCTCAGTAAGTGAGCTTTTATCATTATAATATTATTTCTTTGAGCTAATCAAAATTATCTACATTATTTTTTCTCTATCAGAGTGTTCCAATAAAACAATTTTTAAGTCAGTTTAAAACAGGCATACAAATAAAATTTACATTAGTTTTCAACTATGTAATAAATAAGAAAATTAAGTTTAAGACTTAAATTTTTTTCTGACTTTTGTAGTTTTTTTTTCCTTGAACAATTTTGGGAAAGAGATGCATCAGTTCCTCATCAGAAATTACCCGTAGCCAGATTTATTACAATATTTCTTACCTATTGCTCATTCATTTATGTATGCTTTTAAAATAGTGACTTATACTCACAATAAATCATTGACCAAACTAGATTATATTGGGAGACTTTGGTTTATTCTTAATTAAGCTCCACCTTGCATTAAAATAATAAATTAACAGACTAAAAGACATCAGTACTGGTCACCATTTTCCCTTAAAATATAGAAATATACAGGCTATAAATTTTTTAAAATGTAATGAGAGCAAGAAAAGAATTTGAGCCGCTGATAGGTGCCTAAGATTTAGGGCTTCAGAACCCAGACCTGGGCCTTAGCTATAGAGATATATAAAACAGCTAAAAAGCTTTTGAATACAGGTGAACTATCACTGAGAAGCAGGTGTCCACATTTTTATAAGACTGTCAAATTGTAGCTTCTTTACCTAATTTTTTGTGTAACTTTTGTGTATAAGTTGACAAAAATCTTTCTAGTATTTTTTTTCTAATGTATGATGTTTGTTATTGATCCGATTCTGTTTTTAAACTTTTGATTATTCTACTGTTTTATATTCCAGAAGAGGAAATGAAGGAAAACAGCATTGAGGTCTTCAAGTATTTATTTTCCTTGCTAAAGTATTTGTTGTCATTAGCAGACTTGGGCTCTGGCAGTTAACTGTTGATTAATTTGGCTTTGCTATCTACTTATAAGTCTTGGCTCATGACTGTTTTGTTCTTGTTGAAATAATGGTCATAGTCCTGCTTGAGTAAGATACTTAAATGTAGAACTGAGAGATTCCCTGAAAATAACTTCAAATAAAATATGTGACTCTACTAGGAAATTACTAGCAACACGTGAATCTGTATCTGTCTGATGGACAGATGTTGGAAATGAAGTAGCTCTCAATGAAAGTGTATAGAAAGTAGGAAGGACTTAGATTTATAAATGGATCTTCTTGGCCACATTTATTTCTATAACAGTTACCACCTAAAGATGTCACCTCAAAAATCAAAGGGAAATAAAAAGCATCCTTAGTTGGGGGAAAGAAAAAAAGAAAATCAAAGGGTGGGTAGTACATCTGTGGGTTAATATATGATGAGCATCACCATTGCAAAAACAATTCTGCGTAAAGCTTTTTCCCACTTTTGTGCATAGTAACATCATTGTTGTGGTAATTATTTATTTTACCCCTCCCTTTTTTATTGTACCAGTATAAGTAATAGAATGCTAATTTAGCTGAACTAGAAAGTAAATAAAATTACTAGATCACTATTAATATTCTTATGCATATCCTTTTTCCACATATATGTAAATTAAATAAAATCAGTCACATATTGATTACACACACCTTAGTAATTGTTTTTTTCTACCAAAGTAGGTAATTCTATATATACTGTTTTGTAACTAGCTGTTTTGTTTTTTTAAAGCACACATATAATTAGGCCCATGTTCCCATCAGTAAATATAGGTCTAGATCTCCTTGTATGGATATGATTACTAGATTTACCTACTCACCTAATATTGAACACTTAGTTTATTTTCAGTTAGTCTCTGTTATTTAATAAATAGTGCTACATGGGCGTCCTTGTAAATACAGCATCCTTGTATGTACATCTTTGTACACTTATCCAATTATTTCCTTAGAATATATTTCTAGAAGTAGAATTTTTAGGACAAAGGCCATGCACACACCCAAGTTTTTTATTCTTATTGCCAAACTGTTCATTAGAAAAGTTGAACCAGCTACACTCCCAGGTCAGTTTTCTTTTGCTATACTGACGCTGAATATTATTATTCAGTTAATATTTGCCAATCTGATAGAATAAAAGTGTTATTTTTCTTCTCGGCTAATTGCATTTTTCAGTGAATTGGCTATTCATGTCCTTGACCACTTTTCTTTTGGGTTAACAGTACACTGTTAATTTGTTATTAATAAATTATTGAATCCAACAGATCCCTTTATGACTCTGTAACAATAAGCATAGTTGTATTCCTTTCACATGGGTAAGAAAAAGAGATCCAAGCTCTGTTTGAGCCCTTCTGAGACTTTTGTTCAATACAATTTTGTTGTACCATCAAAGGACATTTTTCTATTAAAGTTTCTATATTAATAATATTAGAAAGATCCAATTAGATCTAGCCTCCTAAAATGGCATACTGAGTGATTCAAATGTGAAGTGAAAGAAAAGGTAAGAATTGGAGTGCCATCACCTTCTATTTCAAATCTGTTTTGTCTTCAGTTTTTTCATAGTTCATTTGGTATGAGGATGCTGTATGTAAGGTGCAGAAAAATCAAGGGCATGATTCCTGAAATTATGCTTAGTGTAAAATTCAGCCTTTTTTTTTTAAGTGATAGATGTTTCTAGTAACATTTTCTAGTAATCAAAATTTGAACCTGATAAGGTAGAAAATTTGGCATATGTTTATTCTTGTCATCCAATTAATGGTCCCTAGTTTCCCACTTATTTTCGATGTAGAGTCGTAACTGAAAACAGTAAATGGAGCATCTTTAGGTTTATATCTGAAATGTGAGTGTGGTCACATGTGTCCAGGTCATTGCCCCTATAGAAACATTGGCGACTGCATATTTTAACATAAAATTCATAATAGTGAAATTTTACCAGTATCATCTTTCTTTTTAACCTTAATGTTATTACCTCAGGGAATATACCATAATGGATAAAGATTCCTTGATGAAGGCTTTGCAGACATGGTTAGTACAGTAATTGGGTACTTCGATAGTTTCATTAATTTCCTAGGAGCACAGTACTGAATACATCTTGTTTGTTTCTCTGTTGGACTTTTTCAAGCCCTCTTAAGGAAATAAATGAGGACAAAAGGCAAAACTTTTCCATAGATGCAGTGGTAACCATTCTTTCATCTATCTAGAAAGACAATGTTGAATGCATTTACTGTACATTGTTTCAAACTTAAGTTACCTTATATCAATTTATATTTGTGGAATCTGGTTTCTATTTGCACTGAAGCATAAATCAAAAACACCTCGTTTTTCAAACACTTGAAATAACTAATTGAGGAATAATCTCCTAAACAGAAACACAATTACCTGCAATATTTTTCAACAAAAGAGCTAAATGGCACTAAAGGTTTTTTATACAGAACTCTCTTTGTTTTTTAGCAGAATAAAATCCTTAACATTCTTCTTTCACAAGTAATCCATTTAAAGTAGGGCCTATTTGGGGGAAACATTTCTTTCTGCCTCTAATCTCATAATAAATATGGGTGTTCTTAACTCCAGTGTCGTACCTAAAAGTACATACGTATTCAGATCTGAAGATTTTTTTAAGATCTTGGGATCTAAAAATCATAAAAAAACTTTTCCCAATCATGATGTGACACAGACAAATGAATCAAGCCAGCGCTACTGTTGAGGCTTTATTTATGCATACTAACTGGGACTTCTTTGTTCTTCGTCTTTTGGTAATAAAATACGTTTTGTATGTATTATTTGTAACTTGGAGTCCTATATTAGTCATCCTTACCCTCTCAAAGCAGATTTCAAAATTTTAGAGGCACAAAGGTTTTTTCCAGTCAGCCTCTGAAGTTATGTTTTCTAATTAAGGCTTTATAAAATTATAGAGGTACTAGTAGTCATGTTTTAAAATTTCTTTCAAGTCTCTAACCCAGCACCATTCACATTAAAGGTTATGAATAAAGAAATAATATATTATGTAATGTTTATTTAGTACGAAACTAGATTGTAGAATTTCCTCATAATCATTTTATCAAAAACTTTTCTGGTGATCATTGCCAATTAAAGAGATACTTAAAGCCATAACTACTTTCAGTAACCAAAATTGCATTCTGAAATCCAGAAAACTTGGTTTACACATCACAATAACATATTGATAACATCCTTTTGTGTAGAAAAATTATATCCCCAGGGTGAATAATTTTCAGATCTCTGCCCCCAAAGCATTCATGTATTTATTTCAAAACACATGTAAACCTGGTTCTTATGTTTCCCTGACAAATGCAATAGACTTTATGTAAAGTAAGTAATTAAACTTAGGAATAAATCTTAAAATTGAAGTATATAATATGCATATTTTTCAACTCTTTTCTGCCTTCTCTTAATAATATTACTAGGTAAAACAAAATTATGAGTAAAAGTTTAGAAAATAGAACTTAGAAACTAAGTGTCTATGTGTAGATGGTAAAGGTGCCAGTTCCTTCAGAGATGATCTTTCTGTCACTTCAGTTCTGTTTAAAAATATGTTTCATAATAGGAAGGTTTCCAAAGAACACTTAAATGAAATCTTACCAATAAATCTGATTGAGGATTGTGGGAGTGTGAACTTTTTGACCTTATTTGCTTATAAAAGATGGGTAGGGGTAATTTGATAGTTAAAAGCAGAGGTTGCAATTTAAATTTAGTAAAAGAAATTTAGTAAGAAATTTAGTTAGAAATTTAGAAAGAATGAACTATTAATAAAAGGTGATAATTTGCAAATCTTTGTGTGTATGATTATTAGCATTGTCCCTAAAAGAGTTTAGACCAATGAAATTGGAATCAAATATGTAGAGGGATTGGTTATTTTTTAAGTTGGCTTATATTCATGATAAAAGAGGAGCTTATCAGTGAAATAACAAAAATCTTCTTACCTTTTTATAGAGAAGTCTTGACAAATAACGAGCTTTCTAATATCTCTATATAGTCTTAAATATAGGAACATTGGACTAGGTCATCTCTTTGTGCCCCTTTTACCCTTAATGTTCCATGATTTTATGCTTTAAAACACTATCTCTGTAAGGATGCATTTTATGATGAAGGAATAATTTTTTTTTTGGTCACTTGATGCGCATTAGGCCAATATGTTATTAGAGTGAAGCACCTTCCTTCCCCGCATTTCTCCTTCCTGTCATTAACCTGGATATGATATCTGGAATGTGGACTAAAACTCTTCAACACTATAAAACCTACTAACCTTTGTGCATTTGGTTGCTTAGCTTTCTAAGAACATCATTTCTGAGCTGAAGTAAACTGAATACCATTCTGTTTTAGAGATTATGACATAGCTATTAATTGGAGGAGGATTCTTATGGCTCTATTTTTCTTTTTAAGGTTGAAGAGATGGTGCAGAACCACATGACTTACTCATTACAGGATGTAGGTGGAGATGCCAATTGGCAGTTGGTTGTAGAAGAAGGAGAAATGAAGGTAATTCCCAGTGTATTGTTGTAGGTTGCTAATTGCAGCCC
Source organism: Phocoena phocoena (assembly GCF_963924675.1). Lineage (NCBI taxonomy): Eukaryota > Metazoa > Chordata > Mammalia > Artiodactyla > Phocoenidae > Phocoena > Phocoena phocoena. The sequence goes on along the minus strand of NC_089221.1, from coordinate 59,730,524 downwards.
TGTTGCAATCATACTATATTATTACTATTGATATAAGTAAGATAGCATTTAAAATTTTTTTTTAAATAAATTATTACATGTGATCAAAGAAGCACTAAATATTGAGAAATAAAATGTCCTTTTGCTTCCCTGGTTTAGCTTTTACATAATTTCTTTATGATCATAATATAAATCTGTGCACAGGTCATTCTGTTTTACCTAGGCCATGGAGAAAATAGTTTGGGGGTTTCAGTATGAACAGGTCATAATTAGCTGATGTCTCTCTCTTCGGATATTTGTCTCTTTTAATATACTAAATGTTGTGCCCAGATGTCACTTTTTTCCCTCTTTGGTCTGTACCTCACTTCCTGGTCTTTCTCTCACTGCATCTTTTTTTGATATTTGGACATTGGTTAGCTAATCTTGCTCACATCCCTAAACACAGAAGACAGTAAGCGCAAGGAACAAGAGATTGAGAGCTGGGTTGAAAAGCAGCAGCAGCAGCATTGAACTTTGGATTACCTCATGCCCAAGGTGCTATGCTAACAATAAAGAGATGTTTAGTAAGACTCCCTGCAAGCTGAAACTTTGGTTGGAGAAAGAGGACATTGACATTTAAAAGATTACTTAGGGCTTCCCTGGTGGCGTAGTGGTTGAGAGTCTGCCTGCCGATGCAGGGGACACGGGTTTGTGCCCTGGTCTGGGAAGATGAGTCCGCCTGCCGATGCAGGGGACACGGGTTCGTGCCCCGGTCCGGGAAGATCCCACATGCCGCAGAGCAGCTGGGCCTGTGAGCCATGGCCGCTGAGCCTGCATGTCTGAGCCTGTGCTCCGCAACAGGAGAGGCCACAACAGTGAGAGGCCGCGTACCGCAAAAAAAAAAAAAATTAGCTTCATTGGATAACAGTGAGTGAAAAGTACAGGTGAATAGTGGAGAAAAATTGGAAAAGAAAGAGATCTCTGATTTGAGACAGATTGTTTTACACTGAGGAGCATTTGAACTATGTCTAGAAATGGAAACAAGTTATGACAAAGGTGAGGTGAGGGCATTTTAGAAAAGAAATATAACATGAGCTAAAACTTCAAAGCAAATTTTGTATTCAGTTTTGTATAGACTTTTGACCAGAATTATTCTAGCAAATGAGATACAATATTAGATGTTGGGATTTCCTCTCCTCCTGAATATGGAAGAAATTAAGAAATAAGATAGAGGAGATAGGCAAATGAGATACCAAAATGTTAGTTATAATTCTAATAAGCTGATTGGAGAGCATGAAGACCAGGTGCCATGAGGTCTTGCTAATATGTTACCCCAGAATTAAACATAGTACTTCTAAAAACTATTTTATTTATTTATTTTTGTCTGTGTCGGGTCTTAGTTGCGGCATATGGGATCTTTGTTGCAGCACGCGGGATCTTTCATTGCAGTGCGTGGGCTTCTCTCTAGTTGTGGCACACGGGCTCCAGAGCACGTGGGCTCTGTAGTTGTGGCACATGGGCTCTCTGGTTGAAGCTTGGGGGCTCAGTAGTTACAGTGCATGGCATGTGGGATCTTAGTTCCCCACCAGGGATCGAACCCATGTCCCCTGCATTGAAAGGTGGATTCTTAACCACTGGGCCACCAGGGAAGTCCCCTAAACATAATATTTCTGGCATAGCTGGAAAGTCCCAGGCCTTCCCCCACAAGAGCAAGCCCCAAAAGCAGACCAGCATACATCCTGTCCACAGGAGGAGGGGTTGAGCCAGGCCTGCCTAGTCTTCCTTCTGTGCTCACCATTCAGATGTCCCCATTTCCCCCCAAGGAGGAGGAAGTGAAAGGGTGAAGAGAAACCAGGAGTGATAGTCTAGATGATGGTCTTCCACGTGGAATGAGTGGTAGAGAAAAAGTTCTCCTACAACTTTAGAGAGAGAGAAATTGGGGCTGGATTATGGGGAGTATTAAATAACCTACTAAACAGAATTTTCTGTTGTCTGTAGCAGTAGGCTAGCCATTGTACACAAAGTAACATTTTTGGAGGACTAGGCTGATAGGGATGAAACTAGAGACCAAGAAAACCACTTCAGAGAGTCAGGTATGAGGTCATTAAAGCTTACCTAAAAAAAGTATCCAGGGCTTCCTTGGTGGCACAGTGTTTAAGAATCCGCCTGCCAGTGCAGGAGACACATGTTCGAGCTCTGGTCCAGGAAGATCCCACATGCCCCAGAGCAACTAAGCCCATGCACCACAACTGCTGAGCCCACACTCCACAACAAGAGAAGCCACGACAATGAGAAGTCCACGCACTGCAACAAAGAGTAGCCCCGTTCGCTGCAGCTAGAGAAAGCCCACACACAGCAACAAAGACCCAACGCAGCCAAAAATAAAATAAATAAAATAAAAATTTTAAAAAAAGTATCCAATAGTAGAAAAGTCTACTTTTCTACATCCATCTACTATGGATGTCTTATAGAAGATTAGTAATGAGCTTAATAGCTACATGAAATGTGAGGGAAGGAATCAAAAGTCTAGAGTTCCCATGACTGGGAAAATATCAGTCCCCATAGCATGAATAAGTATGTAAGGAAAGGTACTTTGGAGAGAGAGATTGTAAAAGAAAAATAATGTGAAATGCCTCACAGTGTTTGGCACCATAGGCACTCCATAAATTGAGAGCTGGTTTATTCATTTTTCAAAAGAACTTACTGCAGAGCTGTCTAAAGTAGCAAGCCCTCTATAATTTTGAAGTAATTAATTTTGTTCAGCAGTTTATGTATACAGTCTCAATATTTAAAGCAAGACAGACCTTTAGGTTTGCAGCCTCAGTATTTAAAAGCAAGATATCATTGATCTTTAAGCGATTTTAGCTTTCCATCATTGGTTCAACAAATTATTGAGTGCCTACTGTGTTTCAGATACTGTTCTAGATGGTGGGGATACAACATTGATCAGAGCTGCCTTAAGTCATTGTCCCTAAGGAGATTATGTTCCAACTAGCTTTATTTGGCCTTCTTAGCCATGTTGAATGGTCTTTGAGAATGTTCAGTAAATAATGCCTAATTTAAATTGATATATTTACTCCTTCAACGACTCACAGTAATTTAGTCATTCATCATATATGCATTGTTTCATAGTTGGTGTTTACCTTGGATTTGTAGGGGGTTTTTTGGTTTTTTTTTTTTGCAGTATGCTGGCCTCTCACTGCTGTGGCCTCTCCCGCAGCAGAGCACAGGCTCCGGACGCACAGGCCCAGCGGCCATGGCTCACGGGCCCAGCCGCTCCGCGGCATGCGGGATCCTCCCGGACTGGGGCATGAACCCGTGTCCCCTGCATCGGCAGGCGGACTCCCAACCACTGTGCCACCAGAGAGGCCCAGATTTGTAGTTTTAAATATTTTTATGTGGTAATAATTTGAAATTTTAAACTTTTCGGCAGAATATTTATGTTCCATAAGTATATTTTCATACATAAAATTCTAAAAAGCTGCTGAATGATAAAACATGACTTCAAGTTTGTAGTTTTGGGGTTGGATTTTTTTTTTTTAACATGTTTGGGGTTTTTAAAATTTTTTTTTAACATCTTTATTGAAGTATAATTGCTTTACAATGGTGTGTTAGTTTCTGCTTTATAACAAAGTGAAGCAGCTATACATATACATATATATCCATATCTCCTCCCTCTTGCATCTCCCTCCCACCCTCCCTATTCCACCCCTCTAGGTGGTCACAAAGGACCAAGCTGATCTCCCTGTGCTATGTGGCTGCTTCCCACTAGCTATCTATTTTACATTTGGTAGTATTTATAAGTCCATGACACTCTCTCACTTCGTCGCAGCTTACCCTTCCCCCTCCCCGTGTCCTCAAGTCCATTCTCTATGTCTGTGTCTTTATTCCTGTTCTGCCCCTAGGTTCTTCAGAACCTTTTTTTTTTTTTTTTTAGATTCCATATGTATGTGTTAACATATGGTATTTGTTTTTCTCTTTCTGACTTACTTCACTCTGTATGACAGACTCTAGGTCCATCCACCTCACTACAAATAACTCAATTTCGTTTCTTTTTATGGCTGAGTAATATTCCATTATATGTATATGTGCCACATCTTCTTTATTCATTCATCCGTCAGTGGACAATTAGGTTGCTTCCATGTCCTGGCTATTTTAAATAGAGCTGCAATGAACATTGTGTTACATGACTCTGAATTATGGTTTTCTCGGGGTATATACCCAGTAGTGGGATTGCTGGGTCATATGGTAGTTCTATTTGTAGTTTTTTAAGGAACCTCCATACTGTTCTCCATAGTGGCTGTATCAATTTACATTCCCACCAACAGTGTAAGTGGGTTCCCTTCCCTCCACAGCCTCTCCAGAATTTATTCTTTGTAGATTTTTTTGATGATGGCCATTCTGACTGGTGTGAGGTGATACCTCATTGTGGTATTGATTTGAATTTCTCTAATGACTAGTGATGTTGAGCATTCTTTCATGTGTTTGTTGGCAGTTTGTATATCTTCTTTGGAGAAATGTCTATTTAGTTCTGCCCATTTTTGGATTGTGTTGTTTGTTTTTTTGATGTTGAGTTGCATGAGCTGCTTGTAAATTTTGGAGGTTAATCCTTTGTCAGTTGCTTCATTTGCAAATATTTTCTCCCATTGTGAGGGTTGTCTTTTCGTCTTCTTTATGGTTTCCTTTGCTGTGCAAAAGCTTTTAAGTTTCATAAGATCCCATTTGTTTATTTTTGTTTTTATTCCATGTCTCTAGAAGGTGGGTCAAAAAGGATCTTGCTATGATTAATGTCAGAGAGTGTTCTGCCTATGTTTTCCTCTAAGAGTTTGATAGTGTCTGGCCTTACATTTAGGTCTTTAATCGTTTTTGAGTTTATTTTTGTGTATGGTGTTAGGGAGTGTTCTAATTTCATTCTTCTACATGTAGCTGTCCAGTTTTCCCAGCACCACTTATTGAAGAGGCTGTCTCTCTTTTCTCCATTGTATATTCTTGCCTCCTTTATCAAAAATAAGGTGACCATATGTGCATGGGTTTATCTCTGGGCTTTCTATCCTGTTCCATTGATCTATATTTCTGTTTTTGTGCCAGTACCATACTGTCTTGATTACTGTAGCTAGGTAGTATAGTCTGAAGTCCGGGGGCCTGATTCCAACAGCTCCATTTTTCTTTCTCAAGATTGCTTTGGCTATTTGGGGTCTTTTGTGTTTCCATGCAAATTGTGAAATTTTTTGTTCTAGTTTTGTGAAAAATGCCATTGGTAGCTTGATAGGGATTGCATTGAATCTGTAGTCTTTGGGTAGTATAGTCATTTTCACAATGTTGATTCTTCCAATCCAAGAACATGGTATATCTCTCCATCTATTTGTATCATCTTTAATTTCTCCCATCAGTGACATATAGTTTTCTGCGTACAGGTCTTTTGTCTCCTTCAGTAGGTTTATTCCTAGGTATTTTATTCTTTTTGTTGCAGTGGTAAATGGGAGTGTTTCCGTAATTTCTCTTTCAGATTTTTCATCATTAGTGGATAGGAATGCAAGAGATTTCTGTGCATTAATTTTGTATCCTGCTACTCTACCAAATTCATTGATTAGCTCAAGTAGTTTTCTGGTAGCATCTTCAGGATTCCTCTGGATAGTATCATGTCATCTGCAAACAGTGACAGCTTTACTTCTTCTTTTCCGATTTGGATTCCTTTTATTTCTTTTTCTTCTCTGATTGCTGTGGCTAAAACTTCCAAAACTATGTTGAATAATAGTGGTGAGAGTGGGCAACCTTGTCTTGTTCCTGATCTTAGTGGAGATGGTTTCGGTTTTTCACCATTGAGAATGATGTTGGCTGTGTGTTTGTCATATCTGGCCTTTATTATGTTGAGGTAAGTTCCCTCTATGCCTACTTTCTGGAGGAATTTTTATTATAAATGGGTGTTGAATTTTGTCAAAAGCCTTTTCTGCATCTATTGAGATGATCATATGATTTTTCTCCTTCAATTTGTTAATATGGTGTATCACATTGATTGATTTGTGTTTATTGCAGAATCCTTGCATTCCTGGGATAAACCCCACTTGATCATCATGGTGTATGATCCTTTTAATGTCCTGTTGGATTCTGTTTGCTTGTATTTTGTTGAGGATTTTTGCATCTGTATTCATAAGTCGTATTGGCCTGTAGTTCTCTTTCTTTGTGACACCTTTGTCTGGTTTTGGTATCAGGGTGATGGTGGCCTCGTAGAATGAGTTTGGGAGTGTCCCTCCCTGTGCTGTATTTTGGAAGAGTTTGAGAAGGATAGGTGTTAGCTCTCCTCCAGATGTTTGATAGAATTCGCCTGTGAGCCTTCTGGTCCTGGACTTTTGTTTGTTGGAAGATTTTTAATCACAGTTTCAATTTCAGTGCTTGTGATTGGTCTGTTTATATTTTCTATTTCTTCCTGGTTCAGTCTCTGAAGGTTGTGCTTTTCAAAGAATTTGTCCATTTCTTCCAGATTGTCCATTTTGTTGGCATATAGTTGATTGTAGTAATCTCTCACGATCCTTTGTATTTCTACAGTGTCAGTTGTTACTTCTCCTTTTTCATTTCTAATTCTATTGATTTGAGTCTTCTCCCTTTTTTTCTTGATGAGTTTGGCTAATGGATTATCAATTTTGTTTATCTTCTCAAAGAGCCAGCTTTTAGTTTTATTGATCTTCGCTATTGTTTCCTTCATTTCTTTTTCTTTTATTTCTGAGCTGATCTTTATGATTTCTTTCCTTCTGCTAACTTCGGGGTTTTTTTTTTTTGTTCTTCTTTCTCTAATTGCTTTAGGTTTAAGGTTAGGTTGTTTATTTGAGATGTTTCTTGTTTATTCAGGTAGGATTGTATTGCTATAAACTTCTCTCTTAGAACTGCTTTTGCTGCATCCCATAGGTTTTGGGTTGTCATGTTTTCATTGTCATTTGTTTCTAGGTATTTTTGATTTTCTCTTTGATTTCTTCAGTGATCTCTTGGTTATTAAGTAGTGTATTGTGTAGCCTCCATGTGTTTGTATTTTTTACAGATTTTTTCCTGTAATTGGTATCTAGTCTCATAGCATTGTGGTCAGAAAAGGTACTTGATACGATTTCAATTTTCTTAAATTTACCAGGGCTTGATTTGTGACCCAAGATATGATCTGTTCTAGAGAATGTTCCATGAGCACTTGAGAAGAAAGTGTATTCTGTTGTTTTTGGTTGGAATGTCCTATAAATATCAATTAAGTCCATCTTGTTTAATGTATCATTTAAAGCTTGTGTGTCCTTATTTATTTTCATTTTGGATGATCTGTCCATTGGTGAAAGTGGGGTGTTAAAGTCCCCTACTATGATTGTGTTACTGTCAATTTCCCCTTTTATGGCTGTTAGCATTTGCCTTATGTGTTGAGGTGCTCCTATGTTGGGTACATGAATATTTACAATTGTTATATCTTCTTGGATTGATCCCTTGATCATTATGTAGTGTCCTTCTTTGTCTCTTGTAATAGTCTTTATTTTAAAGTCTATTTTTATCTGATATGAGAATTGCTACTCCAGCTTTCTTTTGATTTCCATTTACATGGAATATCTTTTCCCATCCCCTCACTTTCAGTCTGTATGTGTCCCTAGGTCTGAAGTAGGTCTCTTCAGACCGTAGACAGCATATATACAGGTCTTGTTTTTCGTATCCATTCAGCCAGTCTGTGTCTTTTGGTTGAAGCATTTAATCCATTTACATTTAAGTTAATTATCAATATGTATTAACGTGTTTTAAAATATATCCTCTAGGTATACAGAAGAGAAGTAGAAGAAAACGGGATTGTTTTGGATCCTTTGAAAGCTACCCACGCAGTTAAAGGTGTCACAGGACATGAGGTCTGCAATTACTTCTGGAATGTTGATGTTCGCAATGATTGGGAAAGTAAGCTGCCATTATTAGTATATTTTGATAAAATTATTAGTTTGAATTTAATACCTAATCTAACCTGGCTTTCTACGTCTGATCTATGGTTTACAAAGTCAATATAGAAAATATCTGGAGAATCGTATAGGGAACTGATAATACCTTACATTTAAATAGAGCTTTTCACTGTACAGAATGCTTCTCAGTAAGGTATAGCATTTGATCTGCTACCTCAGTGATCCTGTGTGATAGGTAGGTAATAAAGTAAAATTCAGATAGCTCAAGTGACTTGTCATAGATCACAGAACTAATTATTGGAAAAGCCAGGACTAAAATAAAAGGTTTCTGTTTTATCATCTTCTCTTTTCCTAGACTGTTTTGTTTCCATCATAAATTGTAGATGAATCCTGCTGTGGTTTGTTTAGAGTTATTTGATCCCCTCAGGCATCAAATTTCATAAATATGGGTACTTCTGAACAACATGTTTATCAATGGCAGTTTGACACTCTCACAAACATAGTCACCTAAACCTAAATAGAACAGCTTATTCAGCTTCAATAAATTAAGGATTATAGGGAGGGGAGGGGCCATAGTGTTAGGGAATAATTTGTGCCCTAGTAATGAAATGGTGATTAGAATTGCTTTCTTGCGATGGAAGCTAATGAGATTTCCTCGTGATTAGGTCTCACAGCCACCACCTGTAGCCCTAATACTAAACCGCTTTCCATTTGGACTTAGCCTATGTAGGGCAGGATCCTGTTCATTTTACTATAATGTCCATTCGTAATTGACTTTCTCAATAATCACATTCTGGGAAAAGGTAATATATCTTTTTTGACTACTAACATTTTTTCTTCATTGCAGCAACTATAGAAAACTTTCATGTGGTGGAAACATTAGCTGATAATGCAATCATCATTTATCAAACGCACAAGGTAAATATCTTTTCATCCCAAAAGGATTCCAGCGTAGTTCAAACAGAAACATAAATTCTCTAAAGTAAAATTTGCGAGGAAATTAAGTGCCACAAAAGATTTAAAGACTTTATTAATAATTCATGAATTTCATGTATTTGAAAGGTAATTTCAGTTCATTTAAAGCAGAAATGGGTGAAAATAAGAACCTGAGAAATATCCAGAAACAGTGTGTTTGACAAAGATGTACAGTTAGTTCCGCAAACTTTTAAGTCTGAACAAGAAAGTACGAAAATCCACTTAAATGTTTTTCTAGCATCTAGTCTCTAGAGGAGATAGATGAATTACCAAATATGAAAGTGAATCAGTTTCCTGTGAGAATAATAAGGAAATGCAAAGTATGTTATTAGTCTATGTTAAGACTCAGAAGTAAAGGTGATCTAAGTGGATTATCTGACATCAAGGGAAAATTGCTGAGCATCAGCTATTGAGAGGATGGTCATACACGAGAGCACAAAGAAACATTGTCATTTAAATTGGTTGCCTTTCACTTCATTTCTTCCTCTGTTAATGCAGATATTTAAATTATAGAATATTTATCTTATTCTGCTCTGTTTCCTCTCTGAAAATAGCCAAATATTATATTGAATAAACAATAATAAAATAAATTAAAAATTTGTAGAGATCTACCAAAAACAATATTGTATGTTATATAAGAAACATGATAATTCAGTAAGTACTTCATTTTTCTTTTTTAAAATAATTTTTAACTGAGCTGAATATTTGAAAATATTTTAGGTTTGCTGTGTATATCTTGAGCTCAGTCTTGTCATCTGAGGCATCTTATATTTAACGACTATGACCTAGGCTTCCTTTTACATAACAGCTACTCAAGAAATGTATAACAATGAAGATTCTGTTTCAACCTACTGATTGAGGGGGGTCAAAAGTGAAGTCTAAAATTTAGTAGACTTTAAAATATTAGTTGTCCCGTAATTTGCAATGCAAATAAATGACCAGTCATTTAGAATCAGAAGACTCTTATTCTGTGAAGATAATTGATCCTGGAAAATGGTCTGCTGAAAGTACTTCACTTGGTAAATAGTAGATGGAGGGGAGGACTATATAGATTATATTAGGATTATTTCTGGAAAAATAAAACTAAAAATTATTAAAATAATGTACTTTATATGTAACAAAATTTAAGTTACAGTTGTAATTATTTGAATAAATGACTTGTCCTGGCATAATTTTTTCAACAAAATCCAATAACTATTCAACATCTTTCTTTTTAGATTTGGCTTCTTTTATAATATGGTCTTAAAAAGGGCTTCTCATCTCTTGATATTTGTCATTCTCACTCTTTAAATTTCTGTCTTATCATCATCCTTGTGGATTTGTATCCATTAGTTCTAATATGGCCACATTTTCATTTATTACTGGCTTCACATACATTTGCCCAGCACTACTTTCATCAACTTAATGAAACTTTGTATCTTTAAAAGATGAACCGTTTCACTTTGCAAATGCTTTGTGTTGTATTGACACTGAGTTGTTGGCGATTTATTAAATTCAGCAATCGGGAAAGACCCTGTGCATATTTTCTCTCATTTAAAAGTACATAGTCCCAGTTTTCAGAGACCTAGGTTCCATGTCATTCCAACAGTATGAAGTTGGAAGATTAAATTACTGGTTTGGAATTCTTTAAATATGGTTATGATATCAAAGGAGCATGCTCTTTCCCTAATATACTTGCTTTTAAAATCTTCGCTCTGAACAGTTGAAACAGAGGTTTAATACTATACTTAAAAGTGGGGCTTCCCTGGTGGCACAGTGGTTGAGAGTCTGCCTGCCAATGCAGGGGACACGGGTTCGAGCCCTGGTCTGGGAGGATCCCGCGTGCCGCGGAGCAACTAGGCCCATGAGCCACAACTACTGAGCCTGCGCGTCTGGAGCCTGTGCCTCGCAACAAGAGAGGCCGCGATAGTGAGAGGCCCGCATACAGCAAAAAAAAAAAAAAATTATTTATATCATTTTATGTTACATATATATTACCAAATTTAAAAAGAAGGAAAAATAGGGTCTTCCCTGGTGGTCCAGTTGTTAAGACTCCTCACTCCCAATGCAGGGAGGCTGGGGTTGGATCCCTGGTTGGGGAACTAGATCCCATATGCCTGCGTGCCACAACTAAGACCCGGAGCAGCCAAATAAATAAATAAACATTTTAAAAAGAAAAAAAGAAATAGCAGAACATTATTCCTTTGGTATGTTCTTCAAAGCCTTTAACTCAGTGTTCATAATCAATCCTTTGGTGGGTGCTTTCCATTTAAAATTTGACAGATGTTACCTTAAAGGCATTTATTAGTTTTACACTTGTTTCTTTGTTAGTTCCATATTATATATAAATAAAAAGTAGTTCAAATTTTGGGGACTTCCCTGGCGGTCCAGTGGTTTAAGACTCCGAGCTTCCGCTGCAGGGGGTGCAGGTTCAATTGCTGGTCAGGGAACTAAGATCCTGCATGCCACGTGGTGCGGCCAAAAAAAAAAAAAAAGTAGTTCAAATTTTCAAAAGATTTGTACTTCTTCCACAGAGAGTGTGGCCTGCTTCTCAGCGGGATGTATTATATCTTTCTGCCATTCGAAAGATACCAGCCTTGACTGAAAATGACCCGGAAACTTGGATAGTTTGTAATTTTTCTGTGGATCACAGCAGTGCTCCTGTAAGTACATTGTATAAATGTGTATAATTGTACAATACAAAGCTAAATATACAACACAGGGCAAAAATGATAAACGCATACCACACATACAGAGATAATTGATTTGAAAATGCTTCTTACATTTTTGTTTATTAAAGTTGGCTTCTTGGAAGAGTATAGCCACTGTGTTATCTGAGGGCAACAGTCATGGCCATGAGCATCCCAGCAGGGTTGTTTTCCTTTCCTCCTGAGGTTAGATGAGACAGCTGAATGGGTAGTATAGGTAGGCTATTTCTCACAGTTGTCTCTCAAGCCATGATCAACTACTGGCAAAACCTCTGTGGTTTCTACCTTGGTTTAGCTCCTTTTACTACATAAGAGGGGGCGGAAAACCATTCCTGGTGTCGTATCAGCTTGGCATGTATTCTTTATTAGTGCTTATGAGATTTTGTGGGAGATGTAGATGAGTTACGGTTTTGGTTAATCTAATGTAGAATTAGACCAGAAGAGGTTACAAAATACTGGGTATCTTCTACACTGGTGTTTTGTTTTTACTTTTTGTTTTGGCAGCTAAACAATCGATGTGTCCGTGCCAAAATAAATATTGCTATGATTTGTCAAACCTTGGTAAGCCCGCCAGAGGGAAACCAGGAGATTAGCAGGGACAACATTCTATGCAAGATTACATATGTAGCTAATGGTATGTATTTTGGTTTTGTTTTTGCTACTTGGGAATATGGATGTTTTTATTGTGATCTACATGATAACTGACAGTTTGGAAAAATACCATTTATAAATGTCTTTTTAGTTTTTATCCTTTAGATTTAGTAATTTTTAATTTGGAGAGATGTATATCAAAATTATCGGGAATCTTTCAAAATATACATGTCTGAATAACTGCTGTGTCAGAATTTCTGAAGCTGGGGCTGGATAGGTAAATTTTTAAACTTCATCTTTAGATCACTATTACATATTATTGGTTTTAAGAACTGTTTTACTAGATATTTGCCTAACAGAATATGTGTAATTAGGAAAATAAGCAACAGTGAGAAAGAAAATTAATACTTCTTTTTTTTCCCAAATTTTCAAAGACCATTTAGTGATTTAGAAAAATGTTTACAAAATAATGTTAAGTGGGGTGAGAAAAAGCATATAAAATACCATTTCAGTAATTTTTAAAAGAATATATATGTGAAAAGTTGGAAAGAAATACAACAAAATGTTAATATTGAATTGTTGCTTGGTTGTTGGATTACTGGAAATAGTTTTCTTCTTTTTTACTTTATAATTTTGGTTTTTTGTGTGTGTTTTTGTTTTTAATTGAAATAATAGTTGATATAAAATATTATGTTTCAGGTGAACAGTTCTTTTTCTTGTTGTCAGGCTTTTTAGTTTTCTGAATCTTTGCTCCCTGCTTCTTTCTTAGTTGCTAGTGACTTATTTCACATCGGCCTTCTGCTGGACAGCCCTGTTTATCACTTGTTATGGTTCCTTGCTACACCTATTTCCTACCTGCAGTAGTTACTGGAGTCCCTCTAATAAAACTTCAAGCCTTCTTTATTACAGGGCCATCACAGCTAGTATGTTTAAAGAGACAACTATGCCTGAGCAAGCTACTATTTGATTATAGTAGAGTTCATTGAATAAATCTGCCTTAAGTAACCTAAAGTGTTGCTATACTAGTATTTACTTATAATTTAGGGAACCAAGAACATTTCAGAACAGTAATAAATGCTTTTTATTTGTTATCTGTTCTCATCTGGTGGTTAGTACAGTACTAAGTACTGAGTGGTCAAGACTTTTAAGAGATGCTTTTTCAATGTGAGGAATTTTTAAAAAACAAAGGAACAAAATGAGTGCTTTACGTGTATTTGGAGAATTATCTTAACAGTTTTCATTTTCCTTTGTCTCACAGTAAACCCTGGAGGATGGGCACCAGCCTCAGTGTTAAGGGCAGTGGCAAAGCGAGAGTATCCAAAGTTTCTAAAACGTTTTACTTCTTACGTACAAGAAAAAACTGCAGGAAAACCTATTTTGTTCTAGTATTAACAGGTACTGGAAAATATATGTTATTCTTTTTTTTAAACTTTATAGACTAATATGGCTCTGCAGACATTACAAGTTAGTTTTTGAAAGTAGTTTCTTTTACATGATGTTTCCAGATGTGAAGAGTTGTAGTTTTTATAGCCTTTAAAACTTAATTTTTCATTATTTTTTCTGTTTATGTTAGATAGTGTCTGCTTAATTGAAGGAAATTTTAATATTATAGAACTATAAAATTTCAGAAGTACAAATCCCCTATGTTTCTCCCTTCCCAGAAATTAGTGTTACGTTTGTTGTATATTCTTCCAGACTTGTACATATGTATTGACATATATCTAAAAATTTTTTCTTCAAAGCATTATCTTGCAGCTTGCTTTTTCTACTTAATATATCTTGACTGTTAGTCCATATAAAGATATGAGACATACAAAACCATCTCATTCTTTTAACATCTGTTGTATAAATGTTGCAGAATTTATTAACCACTGTCCCATGTTAATGTCTGGTTGGTTCCATATTTCTACTGTCAAATAATGCTGCACTGACTGTCTTTGTGCAAGGAGCTGAACTCTTTAATTTTTCTTAAATGAGTGACATGTTAACATGGTTCAGAAGTCAAAAGTATGAAAAGATACACAGTAAAATTCATCCCCAGTCCCCTGCTCACCCAGTTCTGCACCACCACACTTGCCCCCCCACACACGCACACAAGTGTATAACTGCTGTGAATATGTTCTTGTGTCTTTCCAGAGATGTTTCATTTTCACCTGAATAAGCAAATACAAGTGTATTCCTCCCACACATACACTTATTGTTATTGAAAGAAATTGCATACTCTACTCAGGGTTCTGCATCTTGCTTCTGCATATGCTTTATCTCGAAGGTCTTTCCATATTGGTGCAGAGCTGCTTTATTCTTTGTTTATGGCTATGTAGAATCCCATTTGTATGGATGTACACAATTTATCTAACCAGTTCTCCATTTGTAGATGTTAAAGTTGTTTCTAATTTTTGCTAGAGCACACAGTATTGCAGTCATATCCATATGTCATTTTGTATGTGGGTAAATTACTAGATGTGACACTGCTGGCACTTCTGGGGGGCTTGTGCATCTGTAATTTAGATAATGGCCTCTGTAGAGGTTGTATTAATTTACCATCTCACCAGCAATAACATGTTGGAATGCCTGTTTCTCTGACCCTCTCACACAATGTATGAAATAAAACTTTCTGATTTTTTTCCAACTTGATAGGTGAAAAATACTCTCCCAGTGTAGTTTAAATTGTGGTCCTCTTGGGAGTTCCCTGGTGGCCTAGTGGTTAGGATTCCAGAATCCCTGGTCGGGGAACTGAGATTCCACAAGCCACGTGGCATGGCCAAAAAATAACTGTCATAGTCCTCTTGTTACAAATGAATTTGAGCATCTTTTCATCCATTTGAGAACCATTTGTATAATTCAATTCCTGTGAAACTCTCTGAGTGTTAACATTTAAATTTGTAATAGATATTACCAAAGTATAATTCACAAGCAGTAAGTGCTTATGACCGTCCTTCATGCTCACCTACATTGACTGTTAAATCATTTGCTGAGAAATTTTTATTCTTGAGTCAATTTCTTTAGATAAAAATAATATAGTTAATAACCATATACAGTTGACGCATGAATGTCGTGGGGGTCAGGAGCGCTGGCCCCCTGCACAGATGAAAATCGAGTATGACTTACAGTCCGCCCTCCATGTCCTAGGTGCCTCTGCATCGAGGATTCAACCAACCCCAGATCATGTAGTACTGAAAAGAATTTGCATGTAGTTGGATGTGCGCAGTTCAAAGCCATGTTGTTCAAGGGTCAACTGTAGTGATTATACTTTTAATTAAGTCTGGTTTCTGATAATGTTTATAGTGTGCTATTTCTTAAAAAAACAAAACTCAAAGCCTAAATTTATTTTCAGACACGAACACAAGGGTTAGTGCATTGATGTCCCAGATATGTAGCTTTTCCCAGGAAAACAGGTTACATGAAAATGTTACACAGGTTCTAGTCTTACTTCTCTGAATGGTTAGTGTTTGGGACAAAGCCTGACCTTTGAGGGATTCTCTTAAAGCATAAATGCACTGCCAAAATGCACTGTTTTTAGGATATCTTGTACTTCAGAATTGTTGTGGCTCGATCTGGACACATAGCTTCTTATTGATTCTGTCACTGCACCATATTTATCAAATACACTGAAAACGTGATGCCACACGATGGCATCAGGCTTGTCAACTTACTTAGCTGTGCGTCTCTCCCCACAGCCTTAAGATTTCTAGAGTTGCTGTTTGCTCGAACCAAGACCAAGCTTGCAGCTGTATCTGTTTTCCCTCTTCACCTTTACCTTCAGCCTTGCAGAGAAGGGTAGAAAATATAACTGGGTATTAAGCAAAAGAAATCAGAATGCAGTTATATAATAAAACATGCTCTCAACTATGTTTGAGAAGAATAATTTTGAAAATATTTGCAAAATACATGCTAACATGTCCACGGCATTTGCCTCTAAACTGTTGGATTTGGGGCATTGTTTTATTGACTGACTGTGTGTGTGCCCACGAGTGTACACATTCTTCTTTTGTGGACCTAGAGGGAAGGGCTCAAAATCCTTGGAAAAGAATTCATATTAGGGGAAGGAGATGGTACCATTGTTTGTGGACATGTGTGTGTGTGTGTGTGTGTGTAAAGATAGAACTGGAAAGACTCACTGGCCAAAACTTAGCTCTGGCCTTTGAGTCCAGATTGAGCTTCTTTCTGGCAGAGAACCAAATTTCCATTTACCTAAAATAAATCTTCATTTACCTAAAGTAATAATTGTTTCATAATAATTTTGGAAGATGTATGTATGAAGTGGATCCTAGCATTGAAACCTTAGGAAAGCTAACATTCTTAATTTTGGTGATGGAGAAATAGTAACTTTCAAGAGTGTGTATCATCTTTAGAGAAATTCCATAAAGAGTTAATGAGGCCCAAAGATATTTAAAACTTAGTCAAAACTCTTAAACTCATTTGACACAGTATTTCTTAAGATAAGGCAGACCTCTTTCCCGTAGCCTAAATAAATTTTTTTAATTCTTGATAAATGATATTGTATAGCATAGTTTTTATTGAACACTGAGAAGAAGGAAATTCCACTTTATGGGGTACAGATCCAGAAACCTCTACTTGATTCCCTCTTTGCTTCTTGTAGCACATTGCCCTTTTTAATTTTTTCTAACTTTCAGAACATTTCTTATACCTTCTGTTCCTTTCTGATGATAAATTTCAAATATGTAAAGTTAATAATTTTACATTCTTAAAGGTGAAAAATTCTTAAAATATAAACTTTGATAAAGATTCTGTGCATTGCATGAGTTCAGAAGGTAGGAGGAGTCTGTTCTGTTAGTCCTGCAGCTGTTAGTAAATAATACAGTGCTGAGTGTTTTACTTGTCATTTTCTTTCCTACAGTGACTGAAACAAGGCTGTGTGACATTCCATGTTGGAGGAAAAAAATTAAAAAACAAAATTGAATGCTCTAAGCTGGAACATAGGATCTATAGCCTTGTCTATGGCCCAACACCTTGGCCTTGTGTACAAAAATGAAGAAATACTGCAATAGCAAAGCTGAACATCTTAACACTAGCTGTCTTCTGCTAGATCTCCTCGCTCAGCATATAACTATAAATACATGTAAAGTTACATGTATATGGCTATATTTTTATTTGCTTGCTCCTAGAAGAGAAAAAAAAAATCAACTTTGAATCACAACTAGGAATCGATGCTTTAATTTTTGGAAACTTTTTCAGAATTTTTAATTTACTATGGTTTGGCCTAAGATCCTCAGTTGTACCAGGCTTTGTG
Organism: Phocoena phocoena; assembly: GCF_963924675.1. NCBI lineage: Eukaryota > Metazoa > Chordata > Mammalia > Artiodactyla > Phocoenidae > Phocoena > Phocoena phocoena. Next base: position 59,713,158 of record NC_089221.1, on the reverse strand, counting down.
CACAAGAGAAAAAGCACAAAAGTTGGACGCACATGGGGCATGTGCTTTCTGTGCACCAAATTTCTGGATGGGGTTCTTTTTATAGGCCTACAGTCAAATCTGTGTCCAGAATTTTTTGACATTTTTGCTTTGTATAATCATAGAATTCATTGCTGCTGATTTCTATAATAATTCATGTTGTCATGTAAAGTGTCTCTTAATAACTGAGGGCTGTCAATAACCTGTGATTTCGCCTTTTCTATAGTCTTACTCCCATGAAGAACTTTGGTTCTGATGGAGAAAGAGTGAAAAGCTTTATTTTTTTCTCCAGATATCTTTATATTTCTATTGTATTTTTAGTTGCGTACTGTGTGCTACAGATTTTTTTCAGTTTGTTACAAACACAATTTGGTAATTTCTAAATTGGTTCTGCCTGCCTCCAAACAGAAACATCTGTACAACCTTATAGGCATAAACTACTTTCTGGTAAAACGGTCAGAATAAAATGAGCTCATGTTTTCCTGAAATTGGTGAGAGGATATACGGTATTACATGTTCCAGCAAATCTCACTGTTTGAGTTTGGCATTTGATTCTGTATTTCTAGTATTCAGTAACACGTGGTTGTTCTTCTAATTTGGGTCAGTTTAAAAGATACGTTGCGAGATATGCGTAGAAAATGTGGGCACCGCTCCTGTTTGCCTCTTGATCAGAAACTTCAACAGGGCAGTAAAGAAGACCATGTGATTCAAACTGAAATTCTTTCTTTAGTTGCTGTAAGAAGTTAAACGTAAAATACTTTTTTTAGTTTTAGGCCCCTTTGAAAAACCCTGAAACATGGAGCAGAGGCAGGGAATGGTACTCATTGAAGTAGAAATGACCGCCCACTTCAGAATCTTCACTGTGTTTATACACAAATGTGCTTACGTAAATCAGAGGCATTTTGTAGATGCTTTGCTGACTTGTTCATCTCTATAGAAACACAAAAACCAGACCCATTTTGTAAAGCAGGAAATCATGTCACGTGGAACATGTCCTGTATATATTTCCTACATGGTAATGGAGTCTTAATGATAAATGCAAGGTGATAATTTAATGATGGGATTAGTCTGATCACTTAATATACACAATCCTGGAAGTGAATTACTTGCATCAGATAAAGTGGTATTTATTAGTCTGTACAGAGAGGAAAATACATATAAAACATATGCTTACATTACATGCACGCAGATTTCATGCTCCATAAATCTTTTCTATTTTTTAATTTACCTTTCTCTAAATGATGTGCATGGAATATGCCTTATTACAGAAAAATACTATTCATAATTTGACTACAAGGAAAAAGTGCCTATATGGTGGTAATGCTAGTTAAGGCAAATAAGACAAATTATCTTATCAGTTTACTACATCACCAGTTAACATTTTATATTGTGATGTTTAAAAAAGAAAAGTTTATACCTCAAATGTGTATTTTATTTTACAATCAGTTGTGGGATTGGGGTTGGGAGTATGGGAGGGTTGGGGAGGGAAGGTTTATTCACCATAGTAGCCACTGATGGGAATCTTCAAAAACAATTCTATATGCCCGCTATAAATGTTTCTCTGTTTGCCATTTCTGGTACTATCATGACTAAATTGGATAGCTTTATTTTACAAAGGCATGGAAAGTTTACAGAGCAGTGTCTAAACCTACATTAGTTGCATTTGCACTAAATGTTAATGATATACTTTTGCAATTCTGTAAATGATTACAGGAAAAATATTTGTATTAAAAAAAAGAAGAAAAGTAAAGGATACATTTTACCTTCAGGTAATTGCACTGGTACTTCACTAGGGTTAATCCTGCCCAACCAGATTTAGAAATGAGTTGGGGAATATGAAAGGAGTTTAAAAGAGATCAAAATTTGGAGAGGTACTAGCCCTTTAGACAGCATTCAGACCCTCTAGAATTATTTCCATAAGGCTAATTCCTACATATTGAATATACATGATGTTTTCTCATCCACAGTTATTTCCTACTTCTCTTCCCCAAGCAAAAAAAATATATATCATTTTACTCTCTTTTCTACTCAGTTACTCTTTTGTACTGTGATAGAAACATGAAAAATATTGGTGATGAGGGGTTTTGTCCCTGAGTGCCCACTGTACAGTTCAAGAGAGCACAGTATTTCACTTGTAATTCAGGGCTCCTGATTTTGAGATGGAGGGTGTCATGGCAGCTCTTGATTTGGGTTTGCCACAGGGGTAGCCAGACCAAGGAAGAGGATGACTGGGAGGGATGTAGGAATACAAAAGAAGGAAAAGGAGGAATGGGGTTCCCATTTGTTCAGTTTCATCAACTAATTTGTACTCCTATACAACATCAGTGTCAATTGCTATTGAGAAAATTGTAGTTGGGCTGAGCTGGTTCTCTTGTGAAATTGTGCTGATTATCTTTAAGCTTATCAGTTGTTTGTCCAGTTAAACACTTTCACCACTATTTGATCCAAGTTGTACAGACAGTGTATTTGGATTATTGTCATTGTTCATCTACAAACTCAAAACATAATCATTTTAAAGTACCTTGGGAGTGTGTAGAGTGTATTCTAAATAGCTTTATGATCCTGGTGATGTTTTTAAAAAATAATAAAGTTGGATCTTCCATGTTACAATCACAAAATTAAAACCAGTATTTAAAAGTGGAAAAGTATTAAAATATTATGGACAAATGTGCTTGCTTGATTGTTTTTCTTAACCCCCAGGTACTGCCCTACATAATTCTCTGAGTAGTTAAGAGCTTGAAATACTCCAGTTCAATGTTCTTCAAACTGTATGTTGTAACCCGGTTGGGCATCAAGAAAACTACTGAGTTGCAACCTAAAAAAATTTTAAGAAAGTAGAACAGAATGGAATAGATCAAATACATAGGATGTAATAAAGGTAAATATTTTGTGAACCTTTTTACATATATGTGTGTATGTATGTATATGCATGTATTGTATATACACACACACAGACGTGTGTGTGTGTGTAGTAGGTTACAGTTTTAAATGATTTTTTTTTTTTTTTTTTTTACTATGGACCCTGGTCCAAAAGTTTGTTTTCAGTTGCTAGAGAGTGAAGCCGTATGCAGCTGGGTGTTTCTAAAACCCAGCCAGTCATACACACATGAAAGTTTGCTATATGCGTTTAACCATAAAAAAATCATCCCTCATTTATTTAAATAATATGGCCAGCTCCACTTGTTACACTCAGGGAATTTACACCCTAGAACCACGATGAGATGGGAAGTGTGGATTTGCAGTTCACTTGGTCGTTGGTTTCCTCCATATTGAAAGGCACTGAGCATATTTCTCTCCTGGTGTTCAAAGAGAAATACCATACAAACAATATGACCTGACATACAAGCCAACTACTTAATCTCAGGGGATGCTGGAGAGAAAATCTGGCTGTTGTGTTGGGTTTATTGACAGAGAAATAGTATTGTCACCCTCATGGCACACTTTTAAGAAGCTTTTCAAGAACAATTTTTAACTTACTGCAGCTTTTGCCTTAGGCTTGGCTTTGGAATATAACCTGTAAATACGGTGTAGTTCTTTTTTTTCCTTATTTTTTAAACAGCAGGTCCTTATTAGTTATCTATTCTATACATATTAGTGTATACATGTCAATACCCATCTCCCAATTCAGCCCACCCTCACCACCACCCACCACCCCCCCAGTTTCCCCCCTTGGTGTCCATACGTTTGTTCTCTACATCTGTGTGTCTGTTTCTGCCTTGCAAATCAGTTCATCTGTACCATTTTTCTAGATTCCACATATATGCATTAATATATGATATTTGTTTTTCTCTTTCTGACTTACTTCACTCTATATGACAGTCTCTAGATCCATCCACGTCTAAACAAATGACCCAGTTTCGTTCCTTTTTATGGCTGAGTAATATTCCATTGTATGGATATATATATATATATGTGTGTGTGTGTGTGTGTGTGTATATATATATATATATATATACCACATCTTTATCCATTCATCTTTCGATGGGCATTTAGGTTGCTTCCTTGACCTGGCGACTGTAAATAGTGCTGCAGTGAACATTGGGGTGCATGTGTCCTTTTGAATTCTGGTTTTCTCAGGGTATATGCCCAGTAGTGGGATTGCTGGGTCATATGGTAATTCTATTTTTAGTTCTTTAAGGAACCCCCATACCGTTCTCCATAGTGGCTGTATCAGTTTACATTCCCACCAACAGTGCAAGAGGGTTCCCTTTTCTCTGCACCCTCTCCAGCATTTGTTGTTTGTAGATTTTCTGATGATGCCCATTCTAACCGGTGTGAGGTGATGCCTCATTGTAGTTTTGATTTGCATTTCTGTAATGATTAGTGATGTTGAGCACCCTTTCATGTGCTTCTTGGCCATCTGTATGTCTTTTTTGGAGAAATGTCTAGGCCTTCTGCCCATTTTTAGGTTGGGTTGTTTCTTTTTTTGATATTCAGCTACATGAGCAGCTTGTATATTTTGGAAATTAATCCTTTGTCAGTTGCTTCATTTGCAAATATTTTCTCCCATTCTGAGGGTTGTCATTTCATCTTGTTTATGGTTTCCTTTGCTGTGCAAAAGCTTTGAAGTTTCACTAGCTCCCATTTGTTTATTTTTGTTTTTATTTACATTTCTCTAGGAGGTGGGTCAAAAAAGATCTTGCTGTGATTTATGTCAAAGAGTGTTCTTCCTATATTTTCCTCTAAGAGTTTTATGGTGTCTGGGCTTACATTTAGGTCTTTAATCCATTTTGAGTTTATTTTTGTGTATGGTGTTAGGGAGTGTTCTAATTTCATTCTTTTACATGTAGCTGTCCAGTTTTCCCAGCACCACTTATTGAAGAGACTGTCTTTTCTCCATTGTATATCCCTGCTTCCTTTGTCATAGATTAGTTGACCATAAATGCTTGGGTTTATCTCTGGGCTTTCTATCCTGTTCCATTGCTCTACATTTCTGTTTTTATGCCAGTACCATACTATCTTGATTACTGTAGCTTTGTAGTAAAGTCTGAAGTCAGGGAGTCTGATTCCTCCAGGTCCATTTTTTTCCCTCAAGATGGCTTTGGCTATTCGGGATCTTTTGTGTCTCCATACAAATTTTAAGATTTTTTGTTCTAGTTCCGTAAAAAATGCCATTGGTAATTTGATGGGGATTGTATTGAATCTGTAGATTGCTTTGGCTAGTATAGTCATTTTCACAATATTGATTCTTCCAATCCAAGAACATGGTATTTCTCTCCATCTGTTTGTGTCATCTTAGATTTCTTTCATCAGTGTCTTTATAGGTTTCTGAGTACAGGTCTTTTACCTCCTTAGGTTTATTCCTAGGTATTTTATTCTTTTTGTTGCAATAGAGAATGGGATTGTTTCCTTAATTTCTCTTTCTGATCTTTCATTGTTAGTGTATAGGAATGCAAGAGATTTCTGTGCATTTATTTTGTATCCTGCAACTTTACCAAATTCATTGATTAGCTCTAGTAGTTTTCTGGTGGCATCTTTAGGATTATCTATGTATAGTATCATGTCATCTGCAAACAGTGACCGTTTTACTTCTTCTTTTCCAATTTGTATTCCTTTTATTTCTTTTTCTCCTCTGATTGCTGTGGCTAGGACTTCCAAACCTCTGTTGAATAAGAGTGGCGAGACTGTACATCCTTGTCTTATTCCTGATGTTAGAGGAAATGCTTTCAGTTTTTCACCATTGAGAGTGATGTTTGCTGTGGGTTTGTCATATATGGCCTTTATTATGATGAGGTAGGTTCCCTCTGTGCCCACTTTCTGGAGAGGTTTTGTCCTAAATGGGTATTGAAGTTTGTCAAAACCTTTTCCTACATCTACTGAGCTAATCATATGGTTTTTATTCAATTTGTTAATATGGTGTATCACATTGATTGATTTGCATATATTGAAGAATCCTTGCATCCCTGGATAAATCCCATTTGAGCATGGTGTATGATCCTTTTAATGTGTTTTTGGATTCTGTTTGCCAGTATTTTGTTGAGGATTTTTGCATCTGTATTCATCAGTGATATTGGTCTGTAATTTTCCTTTTTTGTAGTATCTTTGTCTGGTTTTGGTATCAGGGTGATGGTGGCCTCGTAGAATGAGTTTGGGAGTGTTCCTCCCTCTGTACTTTATTGGAAGAGTTTGAGAAGGATGGATGTTAGCTCTTCTCTGTGTTTGATAGAATTCACCTGTGAAGCCATCTGGTCCTGGACTTTTGCTTGTTGCAAGATTTTTCATCACAGTTTCAATTTCATTACTTGTGAGTGGTTTGCTCACAGTTTCTGTTTCTTCCTGGTTCAGTCTTGGAAGGTTATACCTTTCTAAGAATTTGTCCATTTTTTCCAGGTTGTCCACTTTATTGGCATAGAATTGCTTGTAGTAGTCTCTTATAATGCTTTCTATTTCTGCGGTGTCTGTTGTAACTTCTCCTATTTCATTTCTGGTTTTATTGATTTGAGTCCTCTCCCTCTTTTTCTTGATGAGTCTGGCTAATGGTTTATCAATTTTGTTTATCTTCTCAAAGAACGAGCTTTTAGTTTTATTGATCTTTGCTATTGTTTTCTTTGTTTCTATTTCATTTATTTCTGCTCTGATCTTTATGATTTCTTTCCTTCTGCTAACTTTGGGTTTTGTTTGTTCTTCTTTCTCTAGTTGCTTTAGGTGTAAGCTTAGGTTGTTTATTTGAGGTTTTTCTCGTTTCTTGAGGTGGGATTGTATTGCTATAAACTTCCCTCTTAGAACTGCTTTTGCTGCATCCCATAGGTTTTGGATTGTCGTGTTTTCGTTGTCATTTGTCTCTAGGTATTTTTTGATTTCCTCTTTGATTTCTTCAGTGATCTCTTGGTTATTTAGTAGCGTATTGTTTAGCCTCCATGTGTTTATGCTCTTTATGTTTTCTTCCCTGTTATTGATTTCTAATCTCATAGCGTTGGGAAAGATGCTTGATATGATTTCAATTTTCTTAAATTTACCAAGGCTTGATTTGTGACCCAATGGGTGATCTATCCTGGAGAATGTTCTGTGTGCACTTGAGAAGAAAGTGTGATCTGCTGTTCTTGGATGGAATTTCCTATAAATATCAATTAAATCTATCTGGTCTGTCGCGTCATTTAAAGCTTGTGTTTCCTTATTTTCTATCTGGATGATCTGTGCATCGGTGTAAGTGAGGTGTTAAAATCCCCCACTATTATTGTGTCACTGTCGATTTCCTCTTTTATAGGTGTTAGCATTTGCCTTATGTATTGAGGTGCTCCTATGTTGGGTGCATAAACATTTATAATTCTTATATCTTCTTCTTGGATTGATCCCTTGATCATTATGTAGTGTCCTTTCTTGTCTCTTGTAACATTCTTTATTTTAAAGCCTATTTTATCTGCTATGAGTATTGCTACTCCAGCTTTCTTTTGATTTCCATTTGCGTGGAATATCTTTTTCCATCCCCTCACTTTCAGACTGTATGTGTCCCTAGGTCTGAAGTGGGTCTCTTGTAGACAGCATATATACAGGTCTTCTTTTTGTATCCATTCAGTGTCTTTTGGTTGGAGCATTTAATCCATTCACGTTTAAGGTAATTATCGACATGTATGTTCCTATGACCATTTTCTTACTTGTTTTGGGTTTGTTTTTGTGGGTCCTTTTCTTCTCTTGTGTTTCCCACTTAGAGAAGTTCCTTTAGCATTTGTTGTAGAGCTGGTTCGGTGGTGCTGAATTCTCTTAGCTTTTGCTTGTCTGTAAAGCTTTCAATTTCTCCATTGAATCTGAATGAGATCCTTGAGTTATCTTGGTTATAGGTTCTTCCCTTTCATCACTTTAAACATATCATGCCACTCCCTCCTGGCTTGTAGAGTTTCTGCTGAGAAATCAGCTGTTAACCTTATGGGAGTTCCCTTGTATGTTATTTGTTGTTTTTCCCTTGTTGGCTTTTAATAATTTTTCTTTGTCTTTAATTTTTCTCAATTTCATTACTGTGTGTCTCGGCGTGTTTTTCCTTGGGATTCTCTACACTTCCTGGACTTGGGTGGCTATTTCCTTTCCCATGTTAAGGAAGTTGTCGACAATCTCTTCAAATATTTTCTTGGGTCCTTTCTCTCCTTTCTCCTTCTGGGACACCTATAATGTGAATGTTGGTGTGTCTAATGTTGTCCCAGAGGTCTCTTAGGCTGTCTTCCTGTCTTTTATTCTTTTTTCTTTATTCTGTTCCGCAGCAGTGAATTCCACCATTCTGTCTTCCAGGTCACTTATCCGTTCTTCTGCCTCAGTTATTCTGCTATTGATTCCTTCTAGTGTATTTTTCATTTTAGTTATTGTATTGTTCATCTCTGTTAGTTCTTTAATTCTTCTAGGTGTTTGTTCTCTAATTCTTCTAGGTCTTTGTTAAACATTTTTTGCATCTTCTCAATCTTTCCCTCCATTCTTTTTCTGAGGTCCTGGATCATCTTCACTATCATTATTCTGAATTCTTTCTCTGAAGTTTGCCTATCTCCACTTCATTTACTTGTTTTTCTGAGGTTTTACCTTGTTCCTTCACCTGGTACATAGTCCTCTGTCTTTTCATTTTGTCTGTCTTTCTATGAATGTGTTTTTTGTTCCACAGGCTGCAGGATTGTAGTTCTTGCTTCTTCTGTCTGCCCTCTGCTGGATGAGGCTATCTAAGAGGCTTGTGTAAGCTTCCTGATGGGAAGGACTGGTGGTGGGTAGAGCTGGGTGTTGCTCTGGTGGGAAGAGTTCAGTGAAACTTTAGTCTGCTTGTTTGCTGATGGGTGGGGCTGGGTTCCCTCCCTGTTGGTTGTATGGTTGTTGTTGGTTGTTTAGGCTCCAGGACTGGAGCCTACCTGGGCTCTTTGGTGGGGCTAATGACAGACTCTGGGAGGGCTCACGCCAAGGAGTACTTCCCAGAACTTCTGCTGCCAGTGTCCTTGTCCCCATGGTGAGCCACAGCCACCCCCCACCTCTGCAGGAGACCCTCCAACACTAGCAGGTAGGTCTGGTTCAGTCTCCCCTGTGGTCACCGCTCCTTCCCCTGTGTCCTGATGCATACACTACTTTGTATATGTCCTCCAAGAGTGGAGTCTCTGTTTCCCCCCAGTCCTGTCAAAGTCCTGCAGTCAAATCCCGCTAGCCTTCAAAGTCTGATTCTCTGGGAATTTCTCCTCCTGTTGTTGGACCCCCAGGTTGGGAAGCCTTGATGTGGGGCTCAGAACCTTCCCTCCAGTGGGTGGACTTCTGTGGTATAAGTGTTCTCCAGTTTGTGAGGCACCCACCCAGCGGTTATGGGAATTGATTTTATTGTGATTGCGCCCCTCCTACCGTCTCATTGCGGCTTCTCCTTTGTCTTTGGATGTGGGGTATCTTTTTGGTGAGTTCCAGTGTCTTCCTGTTCATGATTGTTCAGCAGTTAGTTGTGATTCTAAGTTGGGAGTAAGTGCACGTCCTTCTCCTCCATCTTGAACCAGTCTCCAAAATTGGAAAGGTGTAGTTCTAACTAGCTTTTTTCAATTGAATTGTTTTTATAGTGTCTTCCAGATTTTCTCGTCATTGTTTGAACTAGACTACCAGAGGACTCATATTGTTGGCATTTGCATTGTCTTCCGATTAAGAAATTTTTTGTGAACCCTCTGTGTACACTTTGAATAGCCTTAAACAGGTATCATAAAGTTAAACTACTTTATTTGGCCTCTTTGTTCTGCTGCAGAGAATTCTGTGAGGTTAGTGCTAGAACAAATCTTCAAGATCTTTGAAGTTACTAAAAGATGCCCAACCAGGATTTTCTCATCACCCAGGCTTTAGGATTGTTGAGGTGCTAAATGAGGATGTCTCCATTATGTATAGCACATACCTTGCCTGCATTTTATCTAACTTCCTCCCTTACAACATGCTGGGTGGCAGCAGCAGTGGTTGGTGGTGGTAGTAGTTGGTGGTACCACCCGTATTATAAAGATAAGGAAATGGGCCAGGATTCCAGGCCTACTGAGTGACTCTCAAGTCTTTTCTCTGTTTGACTCTGCTACTTTTTAGTGCCTTATGTATTTAATGTCTAGAATATAGTGTTTAGCAGAATAGGAAGAGCTGACGTGCTTGAAGACTAGAACTTTGGGGGTAGAGGTCTTAACATCACACACTTCAGTGCTGGCTTCACAAAACCACAATACCTACATGTCACAAAACCCCACCAGATCTATAAATTTTGTCTTAAAGGTTAAATCTGGCCTTCATTTGGTGCCTTAACTGCCTTCCTGTCTTCCAGTTTGGAAGGATGAAACATCACCACAAACAAGCCCAAGGAGGGTATTTTATCTTGGATTTTTCAACCCAAGGATGAGATTCAACATAGCTATCACTTTTGTGGGCAGCCTGCTGCAAAATGACCACTGAGGTAGTGACTGAAACATGCTTTGGACCCACCCTTAGTCAGTTTACTGTGATTCTTTTCTATTACTACTCCTTGCAATTGGGAGACCCAAGTGGTAGCTGAGCCCAGCAGCAGGGAATCCTTGTGTGGCAGTAAGTCAAGATGTCAACATCCAGCAATTTTAGCAATATAGATATGTAGCACTAATACTACAGCACCCAAAACAAGTTGCAGAGAAATATTTGTTGAGCACCTACTACATGCCATGAAGTGTTCCAGGATTAAGGATACAGCAACAAACAGCACATCTGGCGTTTTTGTCATAACCAAGCTTTTTAGAAATGCACCTAAACTAAGAGGAAATAGACATTGAGATCAAGAGCATTTCAATACAGTGCATTAATGGTAGACTTAACCACATTTGAGGTGTGTGAAAGTCTTTTTGATTCTTGGTTCTCAGTTGTGTCTTCAAAAGGTAGATAGGGAATGGATTGTTGCTATGTTTCTTTTTGTTTTTTTTGTTTTTTGTTTTTTTTTGCGGTACATAGGCCTCTCACCGCTGTGGCCTCGCCCGTTGCGGAGCACAGGCTCCGGACACGCAGGCTCAGCGGCCATGGCTCACGGGCCCAGCCACTCCACGGCACGTGGGATCTTCCCGTACCAGGGCACGAACCCGTGTCCCCTGCATCGGCAGGCGGACTCTCAACCACTGCGCCACCAGGGAAGCCCTGTTGTTATGTTTTAACAAGTTCACCAACTTCCATGCACATCAATAGCACCAAATTAGTAAGCTGGTCTACTCTGCTGATTATTTAAATCTACAATTTATTTTGTGGTTTGTGACTTTGACTTTTCATTTGTAACATCCAGTAGATTTTTCTGTTACTTCTAAGTGTATTTCTCCCCATGTTTCTGGATACCATGCATTCAACAAACTGAAAGGAATGAAATTTAGAAGCCAGAAGACCAGAGTTTTTCTGGCTCTCTCACTTGAACACGTTTGATTTTTGCCAAGACGTTTTCATGTCTCTAAATCTATTTTTCTCTTCCATAAAATAATATGAAATCATCTACATCACAGGATTGTTTGGGGAAGAGTGTGATAATGTATTCAAAACACTTTACTGTGCAAATGTAAGGAATGATTAGGTCAACCACAGATATGTGCTATATACTGTCTTTTGAGTGCTGAAGGCGGGAATCTGAATAAGACACAGGAATAATGACAAGAAGGACGCAAACATTTTGGGGCTTTGAGCCAAACCGTAAGTCATGTGGGGTTTAGCCTATAGGGTACATCTAATGAGGGAGAAAACCAGAAAGAGGCAGAGGCAGTTCATGGAAAACCTTGAATGCTGTGCAAAGAGCTTGATCTTCATTCTACCAGCAATGGGCATCACTGAAGGGCTTTCTTGACAAGCATTACATATCTAAGAAAAATCAGTGGGACTTGGTGCCTGGTGGTTTGGATGTAGAATAAGTCAACCATTAATGTTTTTACTTGTGTATAATTCTCATGCTAATGTCAGAATAATGTTTTTACTTGTGTATAATTCTCATGCTAATGTCAGAATAAGTAATAATAGTGACAGCTTTTAAAACTTGGGAAATGAAAGTGATAGTGCCTCCAACAAGCTGCCCAGCAGTCACTGCCAAGCTTGTAGATGAATGTGGAAGCATTCAGAGCTGAAGAATCAGGGTAGAGATGAGTCTCCTAAGTGACCTCTTTTCTCCTGATCGAGTTATCCGTTAATACCTAATGCCTCTTGCTAAATGTTTCAATAGTGCCCTTATCTCCAAGGACTGAGTGAGTCCACACTCCTTGACTTCAGTCTGATGTTCAATGTATCATTTTAAGAGTTTGGCCTTACTGCATCTGCCTTACCAGCCTGCCTCTCCTTGGTCCCCTCTACAAATAAATCATCCCATCCAGGTGGACTTAACTCCAGTCACTCAGTGATCCATGCTCACCTTCGAAGGAACTTCTCTCTCTCCTCCCTTCAGTCAACATCCAGAACCTACTTCAGGGTCCCAATTTCTGACCTTAACTATACCAGCCCCCTCAACCCTCAACTCTTCCTCTCCAGTTGTATGTGCTTTTCCCATCATACTTGGATTATGCAACTACTGTGACACTGCTGTATTAATCTATCAGCTCTACTAATAAGCCAGACTCTAGCTTATCAGCGCAATTGGCTCATGTATATACAGGAGAGAGTAAATAAAGCATTTCATGGAATTTGTAGAGCCAGTTAAGGGCTTAGAAGCCAGCCAATCCAACTATGTCATTATACGAATAAGGAAACTGAGGGAAAGAAACACGAAGCCAGTAACCCAAGGTGTCACAGCTAGTGGCAGAGCCTTGAATGAAAATGGAGGTCTCTGGATTCCCAGCTCCCTCAACACTGCCGTTGTCTTCCTATTGTAACTAACTATTACTTTCTCTTTGGAGTAAGTCCTAATTACAGATTTATTGTGTCAGTCATTCAACAACACGGAGGACCGTTAATTTTAAGGTACTGTAACTAGGTTACAAGAAAAGACATGGTGCCTGTCTTCAAGACACCTTGGTCTGGAGGAAAATGTGGGCAAGATGTACCACTGAAATATGGAAACAAAAAATTTCAACTTTTATTTGTTTTATCTTTTTAGTTTTTCTTTTTCTGATGGAGTGCTCAAGGTTGTTCAAGGTTTGGATTCTACTGGCCTGGGTAGGCACTGTCCTAAAAGCAAGTTAAAAATGGGCCTTTCCTCAAGAGCTTTCCATTTAAAGTTGTTAAATTATCCAGGCTATACCAGCAAGCCAGCTTCAAGCTTTGGCTGCTTACCAAGGGTTGTGCAGTGTGGGTGAGATCATCCAGATCTGAAGGAACCATGGCCAGAGGTGAGTGGGCTGCTCACACACACCTGAGTCTACTTTCCTATTAAAAGCAATAAAGGTTTAAAAATGAGGTAAGTTGTTCACAGGCCATGCCCTAGATCAAAAGAGACTGAGGTAGAAAATGCACCAAAACTTGGTGGGTTTTGACCATTTAGAGCCCTGAGGCTATAGCCCTAGTCCACACGGTGAAATGGGCGGGGAGGTAGGGGCACCAGTGTTTATCTCCTTTGTGAACTAAGGGCTAGGAGAGAGCTGCAGAATGAGGTTCTTCCATCACACATCATTTAGGGCTAATAATACTCTGGATTTGCTTGACTGTGTCCACTGCTTTTAGCATACAATCCCAGCTGATTTTCCTGTGGAGACTGAGACAGAGCTCCCTTCACTGTCCCCTCCCTCCACTTCACCCACTAAACGCTATTTACCATTTCAAATTTCAAGTGACAGGAAAGCAAAGGAGTTCCATAATCAACACAGGCTAGTGACTGCAGTCCTTTTCTTTTGGATTACTTCCTGATACTTTCTTGCCTGTGTGCTTTATGTTAGTAAATGGCACAGGGCCCTACTGCCTTTAGGCTCTCTGCCCTCTGGCTTCAGAACTGACCGGTCGAATGGTCTGTGGACTCAGCTTCTTGCCTCTGAGTGACCCTGCTCCAGGGCCGCAATCCTGGGAAGTTAAGGTATCAGTACAAAGCAGTCAAACTTTGCGGCTATAGGGTGGGTGAGGTGAGGGTACTGAGCAGGGAATGATATATACACGAACCTCTTTAAAGGTAGACTTTTTTCCCCTTTGGTCCCCCACTGTCTCATTTGGGAGAGAGACCAGAGACCAAGGGGTAGGAAAGTGAGGGGGAAAAGTGGCTAAAAATGTCCTTTTCTGGGGCAGTCATTCCATTCTTTGAAAATGCAGATAATTTGGTGTTTTGCCAAGGGGGGGCAGGTTCACAGGTGGGGGGCAGTAGGGGAGACACAGACCCAAATAACATACCTTCTAGTTGGTTATATCTCTCTAGGATTAATTCTGTCTCATTAAGCCGCTATTAAGCAGCACTTGGCCTCTCCGTGGGTGTCTGCTGTGTGCTTCTGAATAAGCACAACTTTCTAATACCATTTATTCACAGTAACACCAGGCACTTCACACTGAAACCCAGCACCGTTAGAGCAGCAACAGCAATACTAGAAAGAAATGCGGAAGTCCCAGCCCCACCCAAGACCAAGGGAATCAGGAGCCCAGGTGAGTGTGCTGCACTGGAGCTGGAGAATCCCTGGATTACAACGCTCTCTCGTGTCCCACCTCCTAACTCCAGCTGGTGGCACAAGGGTCTCTCCCACTGGCCTTAGAGAACAACTGTGTGGAAGTGTCTCACATCCTGATACAAGAGTACCCACACCTCCTCGGGAGCTCCCAAACTTGCTCAGGAAGAAAAGAACAAAAAGTATGTGTGGGTGTGATGGAAGGAGGGGTTCCATGCATCTCATAATGGAAAAGGGAATCTGTTAAGATATAAATAAATCATTTGCCATCTTCTTTTGGCTTGCAGTGTAGAAGTTATCGTTTTGCTAACTGGGCAAAGTTCATTCTTAATAAATTCAAGTCATGTCCAGAACAGAAAGACAGCTTGAGAAACACTGGTCTTGAAAAAGAATTCCTATAGTGAATTTACTGCTCTTACTTGAACCTTCTGTACACAGTGGATTTGTGTTGATGTTTTGCTGTTCTGTGTCCTCTTGTTTGAGCTCAGACCCTTCAATGTGAGACGTTCTCTTTGGATTTACTTCTCCACACTCTCCAAAGATGAGGAGAAGTCCTGTGCTGCCACATGCATCTCACTGCTCATCAAATCACCTGAGCAGTAAGGCGACGAAACTTCCCCATCTCCTGTCCGGCTTGCCCCACTCTCGAGAGGCCGACCAGACAAGTGACCACATGCCATTTTGGGAGAAAAATTCAAAATGATTCTCAAGTATCTGGGCTTAGTTCTTAGTGGCTTATACACACCTGTTCACCTCTAACTATGGCAGAAGTATAGTCAAAAATCACCAGAATTTGGGATTTTAAAGAGGCCAGCCTCAGTATATAAGCTGTACTTTCAGTTGAAACAGCTTATGTACATACCTGCAATGGCCATTTGGTTTTGGCTGCCCAACCTTTATGGCTGCTTCCTCTCGACTGTCATACCCCCAATATCCAAAAGTAGTCCATGATGATAAATCTGAACTACTCAAAGTATAAGGAAGATAGTTTTAATATATGTATATAACCCTGGCCTGCTGTTCCTGTTGTAGAGTGGGAGAAGACAATGGGAATGATAAACGGGTCTTGGGGCACCTAGTGTGAATTACAGGGTACCACTCTGGCCAGACTTTAAAGCTTCCAGGTCTCAGGCAGGCCTATGGTTAATCCAAACAAAAAAGGTTACTGATTACACTTATCAGTATTAACCTCCTTTTCATAATTTACTGGAACTGGGGGAAAAAGTATAACAAAATGTATACAATTTAGTAACTGTACAAAACATTAGTGTAGCAAGATATTGGTTACAGTCACCAAAATGAAGACTCAAAATAGTTCTCACTGCCACTTCCATGAAAAATTCAGATAAAAAGTCACTGGCTGAAAAGTCACAACAGAAGCAATTTAAACTTTACATAAAACAGAAATTGTCAATCTTCCCCAACAATGCAGACACAATCACTCAGAGGCCCTCTGTACGGCCACGGCATTACTGGAATGTTTCTCAGAGTCCATCTTCTACATGAGCCATCAGCTTTCCAAGACCAACACTTGAAGCATTAGATGTAATACAAAATAAGGAGTTCTTTATTATTTATACAAAAGTTGTACATTAAAAAAAAAAAAATCAAGATTCAACAACTCTGCTGACCCCCTGAGGAAGATTTTATGGGTCCATCAAAGAGCCCTGTGTGGATGTTTCAGTCACCAACCTCCTGGCCACAGGACAAGGGACACTCCCTCCACGGCCATTCACACGGCACCTTCACTGGCTCTGAAAGCTGACTTTCCCCTTCGTTAGGCTCAACAAGCAAGCCAGGCTTTCCTGGACAACATTAAAGAACACTGCCTTCTCTGGCCCAAGCTTAGAGTGTTTTACCAGTATATCAGGTGATTTTTGTTTATTTCTTGAACACTTTCAATAAACTCCTAGCACAAGAAGCTTTATTACAACATATACAGATTTGGTACAGTTCTTTACAAAAAACTACCTAGATTTTTCAGCTAAATAAATTTAAGTGTCTTTTAAGAAATTAAACTTGGCTTCAAGAAATGGTAATTTTCTTCCAAACTTGTGTTTTCTACCCCCTGAGTTCTAAGAGAGGTCACAGACTTGTATGTCGTTGATAAACAGAGTCACCTTTGTCTAAGCAATATTAAGAGCTCTTGTATCTTTCATAAAAAGCACAAAACTCTGTTTCTTAAAGGCTTATATGCTGAAAGATATGTTATAGCCAATCTAGACAAACATTTGACAAGAGTCCTCTCTGAACAAATAGCCTGCAAAGATAAATGCAGTGATTTTTTTTCTTGAAAGAGAACTATTTAGCACTGCTGAGCACATTATTCTGTAATTTGGGAATACGAGTAATTCTTCCTCTGAAGAAAGCAGGTCCCCTTCTGAAGAATCATGTTGCCTATCACCTCCAAAAATCAAAACAGACCAGCACCAAATGAAGTATTCATTTACAAAAAATAAACTTAGCTCTTATTTTTTTTAAAGGTCTACAACCCAGACTTAATAAATTAGCTATGAAATCAGGAGTTTTGTCAGCTATAATTTAAAAATCCATTTTCAACCCAGGATTGGGGCTAGGGCGGGTGTGGACAGGAGGAGGGTTTAATCTCACACTGATCACCATGAACTCCAAGAATTTTATCAAAAGAAAACTTGTTTTTCCAGCTGTATTCTCTTTCAGAAGTGTGCTGTAGCTTACCATCTGTGATACTATAAACACATAATATCCATGTTGAGATCTTTCCAAAGAGCACAGCATGTAAAGCATGTAAACTTCTCAGATCTGAGAACTCTGCATGGAAAGAAGAACCTCAGACTTTCTGAAAGAGCCAAAAACCAAGCAGTAGTCTCACTGATCATGTCTATTCATCCTCAACAAGACACTGCATCGAGCTTTTTAAATTCAGATTTTATGTTAGTCCTTTAGAACCCAACGCCTGTGTTTCAGTTCTGAACTGTCGGGCTATTCAAGCTGCCTTCTTAGTGCAAGTTCCTTGGAAGTCTTGTAAATTTATCTTTGACCTACAGCAGAAAAAGACAAAGGAGAGATATACAAAATATCAGGAAAGCAAAATTTTAAGTTAGGACTTGTATCTGAGAAGTAGGTTTTTCCACTGCATATTTTAAGTATAGGGAAAACATATTAAACAAATCTTTAAGTCTTACCTGTTGTGGATCATGTGACTTCTGACAAGATGTCCTGCTGCCAGTGCTGCCATCAGAGACAATTCTCCAGCCATCACTGTACCGCACACAATTCGGGCAAGCTGCCGGGCGTTTTCCCCAGGATTGTCTTTGCACGCTCCCTGAACACCTAGCATCTGCAGCCAGGGACAGACACAGCAGGACTCACCCTTCAAGGCATGGCAGCAACGTCCTACTCAATCAACTAAAATGAGGACAGCTACAATGGCATTGGAGTAGAACCAGGCTCCAGTGGAAGTACTACATTTCCAAGATCTGACAGCCAGTACTAACAATGGAATACACCACAGTGAACCTAACATCCACAGCCTGGCTGGCAGTGCACTTACTCAGAGCAGATGAACAATCATTTGCTCTCTTAATCTACTTTCTCAATTTACTAAGCCTGTGCCTGACCATGCTTTACTTGGACACACTGGATTAGGCTGGTGGGAAACGAATGAAAAGACCGGCTAAAATAGAGAGGGGAGCGATATGTGGTATCAGGTAGAAACACAAAGAATCCCAACGAGTCAGAACTGGGCTTGAGGTCACTGGAGCCTGTGCCCCATGTGTCTTACCTGCAGACATGCTTGCTGAGGGAGCAGGTTAGTCCCACCACCCACAGTCCCTATTTCTATAGATGGCATGGTGCAGCTGATATACAAGTCTTCATTTGTGGGACCACTTGCTTCTATTAAAGTAATACAGTTTGAACTACCAACATTCTGTGCTGCATCCTTAAAAAAACAGAAAGGAAAATATATAAAACTTCTCTCACTTAGAACAACGAAAGACAAGAAAGGTGGAGGCTGGCGCCCTCACCTGTCCACAGGCAATGTAGATGGCAGTTACAATGTTTGCTGCGTGGGCATTGAAGCCACCGATGCTCCCAGCCATGGCAGAGCCCACCAGATTTTTATTAATGTTGACCTCAATCATAGCCTCTGTAGTAGTCTTTAATACCTAGAAAACAGAGTGGTGCACATCTTACAACTTCCCCCAGAAGATTCAGGAGTGGGTTACCCAGATCTACCAGAAAACAAGGGAGTGTAGACGTACGTGGCCCCATGTAAGCCCCATCCTCAATAAAAAGATTATCAGTAAGGTCTGTTCCTGTGAATGCCACCCACAGGCAGATGGGCGAGATAAGATAAAACACACCCGTATATTCAAGTTTACTTAACCCTTAATACTACTTTTCCCAATTTTGTAATCCAATGAAAGATTAACAAAATAAAAGTCATCAATCACTCACTTCTCTGACAACCTTGGCTGGAATTACAGCTTCACAAACAACGGACTTTCCTCTTCCCTCTATCCAATTTATAGCAGCAGGTTTCTTGTCAGTACAGTAGTTACCACTAACTGCCAGAATCTGCATTTCAGGGAAATACTCATGAAGTTTTGAAAGTGCTTTCTCGGTACCCTATTAGCCAGAAAAAAACAAACAAACAGCAACAGCAAAAACTGTATTAAAACACAGTTATTTATAAATCAGAGGCTTTATTTGTATCTAATAATACTAACACTTCTCAGTATAATAAGTATACTAATCTTTTCCTAATACGTTTTTAGATACGAAAATGGAGTTCTTTATAGTCATTGATGAACAGGATGATGAGAATATAATGAGAATATAAAAAAAAACTCATTGAGAATATAATACTATATTCATGTCACTGGGGAGTGAGTACTCAACCCACCATCAACGTGTAATAAATTCCCTCTTCTAGTTATTAAATTGTTACCTAAAGGCCCAAGTTACCGAGCCTGTAAAGAGAAGTCAGACATTAAAGTAAATCTTGTTGTTAACGGAAAGTCATTAGGATTTACATAAAATGTAAACAAGCCTTCCAATGACTTCCAATTAAGTTAAATTAATTCAATTAACTCACACTTCAAAAACACAAAACATACTTATTGGCAATTTAAGTGTTTTTTTTTAATTGTGGTAAAATACACAAAACAGAATTTACCATCTTAACTATTTTCAAGTGTATAGTTCAGTAGTGTTAAGTACATTCACACTGTGTGTAAGCAATCTCCAGAACTCTTTGTCTTGCAAAACGGAAACTCTATACCCATTAAACTCCTCATTCCACTTAGCCCCTGGTAACCACCCTTCTCTCAGTCCCTATGAATTTAAGTAATCTAGGGAACTCTTAAGTGGGAATCATACAGTATTTGTCTTTCTGTGACCAGACTATTTCACTTAGTAAGTGAACCTCAAGGCTCATCCACAATTAGCATGTGTCAGAATTTCCTTTCTTTTTAGGGTTGAATAACATTCCACTGTATGTACATACCACACTTTATTTATCCATTCATCTGCTGATGGACACTTGGGCTGCTTCTAGCTTTTGGCTATTGTGAATGCTGCTATGAACATGGCTATACGAATGTCTTTTTGAGATCCTGCTTGTAATTCTATTTTTATTTTTTTCAGGAACTGCTATACTATTTATTGGAAAATTTTAAAGCGTATGTATTTAGTCACTATACTCTCTTTCTGAATAGTCCTTATAGCAGGTAAAGCACAATTAGCCTAGCTAATTGATTTTAACATTTTACATTTCTATCTGATAAACAACAAATATCAGTAGAATAAAATTTAAGCTATACACAATCTTCTTATGAGGAGATAATTAAAGGAACTATACACACATGAACTTGGCTTCTTAAATATATCTTGAAGCCTCTAGAAGAGGTCAGCTTTCAGGTTTAAGAAAGCTTTGAAGAACAAATCCCCAGATTCCTCCCAGCCCTTCTGAGTAGACCCAGAACATGTACAATGTTAAGTCTAAATATATCAAATACAAACAACACCAATCAACAAATGCCTGCTTTATATAACACGAGTTACATGAATCCATATTTACCTTTCAATAAAAATCTTTCAATCAATTAACTCTTTAAGTAGTATGTGTACATGGTACAAAATTCAAAAGTACAGGAGGGAATAAAGTAAAGAGCAAGTCTGTTCCGCCCCTCCAGGGACAGTCACTCCTGCAAGTTCTCATACAGTCCATCCATGCTCACCTTTGAAATCATGTTCATCCCCATGGCATCACCTGACTTCGACTGGAAACGGATGTAAAGGTTGCGTCCAGCCACACTCATCTGAAGTTTCTGTAGACGTGCGAATCTGTAAATAAAAGAAGCAAAGACTTTATTTTTTACTTTTTTAAGAAAATGGAAGTTATCTTAAAGTCTACCTTAGTTGGTTCATTTTACACATAAGAGAAAACTCATGGAGACTACATATTAAATGTACCTTCTTTAATTAAACATTATATTAGAATACTACTTCAACTCTGTCTCATTCTTACATGCTGCAAGAAGGAAGGGCTGCAGAAAGTCATGTCATCATAAATAAACTTTAAAAGTTCAAATAAAAACAAGCATATAAGCTTGAACTATAGTGGGGTTATCATTTGTATTGATTATATTTCTTTATAAATTTAATTTTTTGTATTCAAAGTAAATCTGCTATACTAATATTTACCTCTATCCTGCTTGGAAAATCTTTTTCTCAGGCAATTCTGCCCTAGGGCAAGTTTTGGTCAAAACTCTTCTAGGGCAAAGTAATAGCCTAATCAAAGTGAGCCTTATAAAACCAAAGCACAAACTTACAAGCTCACACTATTTTTTTCTAATTAACCTTTATGGAGATATTCATTTGTATCAACATTCTGCTCCCCCCATCCCAACCAAGCATTAATATTACTTATTTTGAAAGAATGGATTTAAAGTTGATATTTTGTTACATCACCTTAGGCAGTCAATACGTTAACAGTTATGTTTCGCCATCCTAGAAGATGGCACTGGTTCTGAAATAAACATAAATGCACATATAAGCCCCCCCACACACACACCTGCTGGTGCTGTCGAATGCCTCCTTTATCACTGTGAACCCTTCAGGTGTCTCGAGCCAGGCCTTCACTTCTGCAGAGTCACAAGCACGGGGAAAACGCACCACTGGGCCACGAGTGATCCCGTCTGCAAGGATTCGGCTGCTGGCACCTCCACCAAGCTATGAAGAGTATGTTACAAAAGCACGTTAATCCTGAAAACAGTTCTGCTTGTCCCAAAAGGTGTCCTTGATTGTCCCCAAATTTCTTCTCACTGCCTAGAGTGTATCTTAAAACAGGCAAATATATAAATGCCAACTTACACCTATTGCTCTGCAGCCTCTATTAGTACTGGCCACAAGACAACCTTCTGTTGTTGCCATTGGAACCTGAAATTCTTTTTCATCCAGGCACAGAGGTCCTGCCACTCCAACAGGGATGGGCATATAACCGATAACATTCTCACAGCAAGCTCCCATCACCTAAAAGGTAAAGTCAGGCACCATGTGAAAATCTATACAGCAAATACCCAGCCCTTGTCATTAATAACTTTCTTCAAACTTAATGCTTTAGTGTATTTTTCAACCAAGTTTTTTATTTACTCTTTAAAAGTCTTGAGTAATGAATATAAATAACAACAGGAAAAATATTTTTTAATTTTGATGACCTATATCATAAGCAGAATACAAAATTACAGTAAAATGAGTTAAAAAGGAAGATGTTTTATAAAACTATGTACGTATAAAAGACAAGTCAAGAAAAAGACTGAAAAACTAAAGACTAAAGCTACAAAGCAAAGCTGCTCAAATCAAGAAAATAACATACCAAGGAGTAGTTATAGTCCCTGTAAGGCAGATACTGGAGAGAAGAAGGCTCTGGAAGTTTTCTGGAAAGTAACTGTCGACGAATAGATACACCTCGTTCATAGGTTTCCATCAGAGTTTCCAATTTGTAAGCTGGGATATGCTTAGCATTGACTAATTGGATGATCTCAGCATCACTAAGGAATTTTGCACCTTTCTAAAGAAATGGGAAGAAAAATAGAAGGGGGTTGGATAGAGGGAAATGAAAAAAGACTTGAAGAACCATATTTCATACTCTTCATAATAAATAGACCATTTAATACAAACAGTGCTCTCCATAGAACTAAAACACAAGTACTTTAAGAACCCAAAGGAATCTGAAGTTCTAAAGAAGGAGATGATTTAAGTAGAAATAAGAACATCAAAATAAAAACAAATTCTTTATAAAAATGTGAAAACTAAACAAATGTTAAACCAAAAACACTAAATTGTTCAAGTGATGTTCATAGAAAAAAAAAATTCCAGTTGAGATTCCGACACCCATCCTATAAGTTTTGTAATACAGCATGACAGTTGAGATACTGGTACACATGTTAATAAGAATGAGGGAAAGGAAATTGATGAAGAAAAACACAATCTGTTCTCACTCATATGCACATAAATTAGGAATGAACCAGAGTAAGCAGATACGGATAGAACACAATAGTCACGCTAACTCATGAGCAGACTGTAGGCAGGACATCCTGTTCAAACATCAGAAAGAGAATAAGCCTCCTCAGGAGCATCAAGCTTACTTTAAAAAACCAAACCAAACAAAAAGCCCCCAAAACCTTTCTTCTTTCTCTGAAGTTCATTTCTGTGTGAAAGCTTTCCTAGGCCTTAACACATATGAGAATACAGCAGTTGCTCATCTCTTTAATAAACAGTAATAAAGTAGAAAGAGCACTGTGACACTTGAGTCAGTAAATCTTGGACTCTTGATCCTAGCTTTACCATTTCCTAGATGTTTTACTTTGGGACATACTTAATTAACCCTCCTGGAGCTTACATTTTCTCATCTGAAAAATGGAGAAAATTCCACCTATCTTACAAGGTTGTAGGGAATAAATAAATAAGACCAGTACCTGTAAACCATGCAACAGTGTGCCCAGAACTTAGGTACTCAGTAGCTATAACTTCCTTCCTTCCTTTAATAAAAAAGCTCCTTTTCTTAAGAAAGATACCAGCTTGAGTTTGTTTTATTTTCTCACCTCTGCATTCCCAAGTATCTGTAGACATTCTTCATTAGGCCGCGGCTCCATGGGAAGTTCAATTTCAGGTTCCTGTGTCTCTAGTTCCAGTGAAGTATCGAGTAAGGAGGAGTTACCAACCACAAATGTAGCTCTGTTTGAGGTGTCAGTTTCTGCCACTAAGGGTTTTATAACCTCAACTGTTCAAGAGATCAAAAGAAATCTCACAACACTGAACTTTTAAAAATGACTCGACTTCTTGACAAATCAACAGTGGAAGAATGGAAAATGAAGAGAATAAGAAATCACCTTTTCTTTCTCTGTTTATCCTGGCCTCCTCCTCCACTGCATGTAATTTCTGGTCATTTCTGACCAGTATAGGGTCACGTCTACAACAATCGTCTGCGACTTTCTTTTGGGTCACTACAGGAGATGTGATAGGGTTTTTTAACGAGAGCGTAGATTCTGTCTCTGCTTGTTCAAAGAAGATATACTTGACAGCCAGAAGGAGAGCTAAACTTAGGGTAATAACTTGTTCAATATCCATGCTGATCATTCTGAATAAAAGAAAGCAAATTAAAATGTTATTACTCAAATACAAAAGGCACACCTAAACTCTCAGTAGCATAGAGTGCTATGATTCACAGACAACAAAGTAGGGCTCAGGGAACTTACTTAGAGAGATAAAACTGCCATAGGGAAACACTTGGTTCAATTCTCTTCGACACATTTTCATCCAATCCTAAAGAAACCTTAGAATTGTCTGCTGGAGAAGGATCGGCTATCCAGCGACTGTGAGCGTGAACAAGAACTAAGCCTAGAGACTGAAATAAAAATGTAAAAATCATGTATCCTCTGCATATCAATGGAACCTAAACTCATCCTGTGCAACTGGATAATTAAACACTACCATCCTCCCATGGCCTCCCTTACCATGAAAAGAAAGACCCAGGCTTGCTATGTGACTGACTAAAGCAATGGCCCCACTGAACGGCTGAAAACATTCCCAAAAAAAGAACAGATTTTCAAGGAGAGATAAAGTGGAAGAACTTGAAAAATCTATTTAGGGCAGAGAGAAAACCAGGGGCCTCAAAGAAATGAGAAAAAGAGATAGAAAAAGGAAAAAAAAAGGAAACAGGAACATCAGTGAAAGAGCCAAATATTGCATAAAGACAACAAGAAGGAAAAAAATTGAAAAGCAGAATATGATACTGGAACTAAAAATAATGAAAGAAGAATAAAACTGTATAATTACCATAATCATCTTAACCCTCTGAGTAACAGGATTTGGTTTATTTTCTTCTTCTTCTAAAACTCGGGCAAAATGGCTGAGCTGCCAAATTGGACGACCCTCGCGGCTTTCCCGAGAAAGCTACAAAGTAAGTCAGCACTACGTTAGAAGGTGCTAATTTTCTTTAGGTGAACTAATATGAAAAATATTACTCTTCTACTAATATAAGAAAGAATTGCTCTTACCTCTAAAACCAAGGACACACACGCTGGGAAGAAAGTCATGAACACGAAGTAGTTGGCGAGAACTGACATGCAGCCAAAGCAGCACATAATTTCAAGTTGACGCACCCCTGGTTAGAGAAAAATTAAATGCATCAGCTAGTAAAGCAGTATGTGTATTTCTGACGCTGCATACATCACAAGGACTCTTCCTATGGGTAGACAAATACATGGAAGTATTAGTATATTAAGCTCTTTGCCATCTACTGGAAAAAGAATTAGAAACTCAGAGGTGCTGTGAAGCCTGAGCACACAGAGGATAACTTCCTCGAGGGCAGCGACCTTGGCTTCTCCCATGTCCCCAACGTCACAATGCCAGGCACGGCAGCGTTCAATATCTGTCTGATCATCCCCTTTGATCAAATGGTGTACTCTGTTTTGAGATAGGATATCAAGGACAGTCAACTCTAATGGAGCAAACTCCTCCCACCCCATTATACTACTGATCCAATCCCACTCATCACCACAAAAGCAATTCACCTGTGGACCAAGGACTTTTTGTAAAAAACACACTGCTAGTTATACCATTCCTGATATAGTATCATAATAAATATGTGTACTACTCAGCTCTATTTTCAATATAACCTCTGTGGTGTCTACTGATGTTCTTACAATTTTGGTTCTTTTCATTGATCTGTTTGAAAAATGATATAATGCAAAAAGGCAACCCAAGATCCAAAGTTAACAAATGTTCCATTACAAAATGCTTGCGATATCACTTGGTAATCTTCTCAAATAGAAGGGAACAGAGCTGGGGAAAGATTAGATTACCAAATCCTACTCCCTCTCTTTACAAATAAACTTGAATATAAAATATAAAATGTATTTCTGATGTTATTCACATTAAATATAAAAATGTTTTGAAATACATATAAAAATTGATTCCCTTCTCCCATAAAGACTGCTAACTAGAGTAATACAAAAAAACCCTCAATGTTGTATTTTATTCTCTGAATCGTAATAGATCATTTGACTAAATAATAGAAAAAAAGCATACATTGTATTTTCTAAAAATTCTATAGCTGTTACCCTCAAATGCAGAAATTCAAGAGAATACAAAATTACAATGACAAAAGCATTAAGAACAACCTAAATTTAAAAAGTAGCCAAATGTAATCTTTTCAAACTTGAGACTATCAAAACCATATTGACCATTGCTTTTTACCACCTGGCTACCTACTCTTTCCCTCTGTACAACAGTAACTACTGTCGTCATAGGTTCTTCAGGCATTCTTCCTTACTCTGTCCCAGTGGCGTAGCCTCTTTGTGCCACTTTTTTACTACAAGGAGGAAGCACCAATCTACAAGTTCCAAGAAGTAAAGACTTTTTAAAATTTTTTTACTGGCTTTCCAAAGGTTTACTTCCTAGTTAGTATGTGTTAAATCTGTCCTTTTATTCTACCCTAAGCCAAATCCCTAATTTTACCATTTCTGTATGGCTGTAAATGCCTCCTAGCTGGCTTTTCCAATATCAAATCTAATCACTTCCTTTGTCCACTGCTCTGACTTATGACCAAACTCATCACCCTACTTTCCACATCAGTCTCCACTGCTTTCCACATCAGTTTCAAATGAATAATCCTTGGTTTCACAGCCCCGCTACCAGTTCCTAACTAATCCTCTCATCTTCTTACATACTGTTCTGCTTGTATAAAATCACATAGGTATATTTTCACCTGATCAAAAACATTTTTCTTGACTGTGGTGGCAGTTACATGACTACATCTTTGTCAATACTCAAAACTATACCCAAAAAGTAAATTTTAAGAAATGTACATTTAAAAAAATAATTTTAAAAAATCTTTGCTAAATAAACTTTGAATGACAGGTAAAATAACTGAATAAATAATAAATTTACCCTCAGAAAGTTAGCAGAAACATTATATATATTTAACATACTATCTAGTGAACAGACCTCAACTTATAATAGCAACTAACTACTCTCTTAAAAGTTAGATAATACACTTTTGAAAGAATGAAACCCCTTATTGAGGGCACTAAGGCACCAGGAAATACACTAGCATAGTAGTTAACTAAGTGTGACCCTCATGAGAAAGCCATAAAATCTAGTCTTAGTTGATTAGGAAACCTTGACAACAGCATGATATATTCATTCTGGCAAATTTCCATATGAGGCCATAATTTTTGTCCTATATAATGGAGTCCTGTGTTTGATATTTAATATCTAATTCTCTACTATCCAATTAAGGATGAAGAAACATATGTGTTGGGGTCAGTGCTGGCTAAGTGCTAAGATGTACTGCATACTGTCTGATTAAATCTTCCTAACCACTCAGTTAGGTGGACCCAACTTAGATCTGTCCACCTCCTGACTTTTGCCTGTCTCCTACATGACAATTAAAATACAAGGAACCAAGTCATTAATTTAGTCCAGACAACAGTAGAGGATGGAAGACGCTTTCTAAATGAGCCTAGAATACAATCTTGGTTAAAAACCAAACAAAAAGCAAATAAAAACACCTTAAAGTCATCAAAAAAGTAGAGCACAGGAAAAGATGATGAGATAGTAAGAGTGAAAATAAATCAGGGGACTTCCCTGGTGGTGCAGTGGTTGAGAATCCACCTGCCAACGCAGGGGACATGGGTTCAAGCCCTGGTCCGGGAAGATCCCACACGCTGCAGAGCAACTAAGAGCGTGCGCCACAACTACGGAGCCTGTGCTCTAGAGCCCACGAGCCACAACTACTGAGTCCACATGCCACAACTACTGAAGCCCGCGTGCCTAGAGCCCGTGCTCCAGAACAAGAGAAACCATTGCAATGAGAAGCCCGTGCACCGCAACAAAGAGTAGCCCCCGCTCAATGCAACTAGAGAAAGCCCGCCCACAGCAACAAAGACCTAATGCCGCCAAATATTTAAAATAATTAATTAATGTAAAAAAAAAAAAGAAATCGGTAACCTACTAAGTTTTTGCTAAAGCAGACAGACATAAGGTCAGATCAGATATACCCACATATTCATACAATTAAAAAATTTTAAGAGTAATGTCAGACTTTTAAAAGTCAGAATTTAAGAGTAATTGATACAATTTAATATATTCCTTTTTCTCTTCTACAAACTCATTTTAAAATATATTAAAAACTGTTTACAAACCTGACATGGTACCAACTCCAATCACAAGACATTCTACAAGAGCATCAAGGGTGAATGTGGGACCTAAAATTGCCATCCCACGAGCAATGTTTTCCCTTACTTCATCCTAAAACACAGACCAAACATATCATGAGGGTAAGGTACAAAGTAACTTTTAAAAATGTTAGAGCATCCCAGGGCTTCTACTAAACCTAATTTACTATATTAAGAATAAAATACACAATATGCTAAGACTAACAGGCATT
The DNA here is from genome assembly GCF_963924675.1 of Phocoena phocoena. NCBI lineage: Eukaryota > Metazoa > Chordata > Mammalia > Artiodactyla > Phocoenidae > Phocoena > Phocoena phocoena. The sequence goes on along the minus strand of NC_089221.1, from coordinate 59,684,733 downwards.
CCAGATACAAAGGATAATATAGAGGACTAAAGAAAGAAGAATATGTACACTGCCCTGCTTTCCCCGTCCACTGAACGAGATATTTCTTAGGAAGAGTCCTTTGAAGTGGTGCATTAATCCTGCCATTTAAATCCCACATAAATCCTACATTTTATACTTTGGCTACCATTGACAGAAGTTCTTAGCTGCAAATTTTCTGAGATCATATTAGTATTATGAAACCTAAATATCCTTGTCAAAATGCTCAAATGATCATAAATATTCATCAAATACATCATCAGGGCAGAAGTACACGATATTTTATACTCAGTTACTCAGCGTTATTAAAAATGTTATGTTCTTTAAAGTGACTAATGAACACCAAGATAAAACTTTAGATGGGAAATAATGCTAGTGTTAATTCACGGGGTTTAGAAATCAATCTACCCTGAGATTCTTCCATTAGATCCTGTCTGTTCTCTGCTATGTTTCACTAGGTGTATACTCCAATTTATCCAAAAGACATAATACCTTACGTTCTGAAAACTTCAAAAAGGAAAATAGGAAGATTCCAAATTCTAGAAGCTGTGGAATTACAACTGAGTTGTCAGATAAATGGGACAGTTCCTAGGGCTCCTAGGAAGACCAGTCTTAGGACTTGACAAAATTGCAGGCAATTCCTGAATCTTGAACTGTGAAGAAACTCTATTAATCTTTCCTATTAATGTAAACAATCTGAAAAAAAGGATACTACTAACATTCATGTCTTATAAATAATACCTGTGAGTTGGAACTGAGGGCAAACTTTGCTAGTGCACTTGCTCTGGAAAGGTCAATCAGCAGTAGGAAGAAGGGCAAAGCTTCACTGGGGGAAGAAAAAAAGAAAACAAGATGATCAGGTATTATTTAACAAAAGAAAAAATATTACCGAAAAATCCCTTCTTAAAACAAAACTCCCCCCCCCACCCCTCGTCTCATGCCTTGTATGAGCTCTGGCATGTGTTACCTCTTTGCAGAACAAAAGGTATAACCTATATTCCTTTGACATCCTCAAAGCTAAATATTAGTCACTCAAAATATTTAAGAATATTTTTAATGTTAAAAATGTAAATATATTTATACAGAAACACCTTCTGATAATTCTATAGCAAAATATCATCCTTAGTTTAAAAAAAAATGTGTCCTTGTGAATCAACATGGGGGAAAAAGAGGAATACAGGTGTCCCCCACTTTTCGAAAGTTTGCTTTACGCCACTTCACTTTTATGAAAGACCTACATAGTAACCATTTTTGCTAACCAAAAGAAATCCAAACAAGGTTTTCACTTTGACAAAAAAAGGTGAAAAGAGAAAATAGCATTCAGTGTTTGTTTTGCAGGGAACCATTATAGAGGCAGTGGGTACCTGGAGCAGACAGAGAGAACGGCACTGCCTGGGAACTACACTTAGCATCTCAGCACCGAGCTGCCATAGCTTTGAACTGTGTCTGTAAGCATTGTGCTTTACCTTGATTTATTGTGTGCATCCCTTCAAAGATGTGTCCCAAGGCAATTGCTTCTTCACTTACAAAAGGTTTCATAGGAAAGCTGTACTTTCGGATAGCAGGGGAAACCTGTATACTGTGTGCAATTCTTTTTTCATTAATTACTATCTATAGAAGAATAAACTGAACAACCTTTCTAGAGACCAAATTGGCGATAACAGCACTTAAAAGCCCTAAAAACCTACACAGCCACTGTTTCACTGCTAGGAATGTATCCTAAGAAAATAACTATGAATACAAACAAAAATTTAGCTACAAAGACATTTATCACAGTGTTGTTATTAATGGGGGAAATTAAATAACCTAACAATCCAACCTAGAGGATAGGGGAATACTAGACAGCTATTACAAATAATTTAGTTTAGCATTAAGGACATGCAAAGATGTTGATAAACTATTATAAAGCATAAAAGTTATAAAGCAGTATATACAGTATGATCTCAGAAGTTTTCTTTAAGTATAAAAAAGTGGGACAGGATATATACTAAAACATTAACAGGTATTAAAATTAGCTAAATGATTACATGAAAAATTTTCCCATATTTTCTATAAACTTTTGATAATTTACATACTATAATGCTTTATATCATAGAGAAGAACAGTTCTTAACAATATATTTTAAAAGAAAGTATATTTATGCTTAAATACTTACTTCAAGCCTGTCAATTCTTTATCTAAGAAATGAATGACAACTGTACTGAATACAAAACTTGAGAAAATTGTGAAGAGTCCAGCAATACCTAAAATGACAAAATTCAGCAAACTGAAAAAACTTCAGCCTTTTTTACACACACAATAACACACAGTCCCATATGATATTCTGAGAGAAATAATACTATTTTCTCCAGATTATGAAAGTCTCAAATAGCAGAACGTCTAACTTGAATAAAAAGAAATAAAAGTATTGAATACATGCAGCACACACATTTCCACACACATGATTTAAACAAACAGGTAAATTTCCACAGTAAATCAAAAATTTGATAGCATACAAAAATATATAAAATTATTACCCAAAATATATTTTGATCCAAGTTGGCGTAAATTCTGGAACTGGAAGTAAATATACAGGATTGCTATGCATCGTGTTATTGTCAGAATTATGATGTCACTGCTCAAGACATCCTATTGGGAGAGATAGAAAAGAAAAATCCAAATTAAAAATAAGAATTTTTATTTTGCATGCATCATTAGTTTACATACCATCATGATAGTATAAATTTAGGCACAAGTCAAATAAAATATTACAATGCAAATCAAAAATTTACTCCTAATTTTTAAACAATCTAATGTTTAAGCCGATCATTTTTCACTGTTAGTCACTTATGAAAGCTATATTTCTCAAGTAAAGTCAATTACACTCATTTGTATACCAAAAGCAAAAGAGAAGTATTTCCAGTGCATTTCCATACTATATAAGTAAATGAAAGTTATGAATACTGAAATAAAAATTTTACTCATAAGTTTTTTTGATTATGTGGTCTCTAAAAGGAAACACTCTTTAGAAATTCAAAATGTATTTAGTCAATAATCAGATTAATCTCACAAACCTCTTCAAACTTTGGACATTCATAATTCCAACCACAGATCTTATCGTTACCAGTAAACATGTTCATGGACATCATACAGATGGTCAGTGTCACTGTCCCCACTATGACTTCCCAGGGATGGGAAGCCACAAAGAGGCCATGCATTCGGAAGAGTCTTGACAACATTGTAGCTGAGGGATCCTTGGATCCTGGAAGGAATATCAAGTATGAACACTTAGTATACAGCTCACTGTATTCTTAGGAAAACATTTTAAGGAAAAGTGCATTGTAAACCCTGATTTGTATGCAGCGTCTTGTATATTAAGAATAAAACTATTTGACAGTATTCCTTATAATTCTGGAAAATAATTACAAAATTAAAATAAGAGGACTGTTATTACTTCTTTACTCACAACACTTAAATCCTCTATTATTTACTAACAAACAACTTAAAAGCAGCTTTTTCTTACCAGTTGTATGAATTCGAGCATTTAAGATCAAACCAAATAATACCTCAGCCCGATTATTATCTGAGGCAAGGAGGAGAGCAATAAAGCACAAAACAAAAGTGAGAAACCACCATTCACATTTATTTTCTGATTACCCTGACACAAAATGCATATAAGCACCCTCTTCATTCTCTACATTCTAGTTATGCAAAAGGTAAATACCAAACAATCTACTTGTTCAGTGTCCTCCTGTAAATCATTATCTTAGTTTATAAAGCTCTTCAAGGGCAGGAGTCCATTAGACTTTTCCATTCCATAAAACACATGGCATAATATGTCACTAGCAAAATGTTTAATAAACCTTCCCAATGTTGCTGTCACCAGAGGTCTTTTCCCAAACTTTAACAGCATTTAATAAAAATGCTGGAACAGTACTAGAATAAGAGGATGGCTGGCCAAAGTAGACATACAGCACTGAAAAATTCCCAACAGAATATGGGTTATTTTGACCTAATGACTACCATGGCAAAACTTTTCCATGTTTGCTGGCTAAATAATAGTAATAATAATTTTGATATTCTGGTTTAAAAAAAAATCTAGTATAGTTATTAATCTCTAATATAGGAACTTGCAAGCCTTCTTACACTAAAATTAATGCTTATGATAAAGCATATTAACTACCCATAAAAATCAATTAAGATTTAATTTTAAGGCCACTGATTGACAGACTATCAAGAATTCAAATGAATCTCACATTTATGGTAATAATTAAGAAAGTGATTCATTTATTGAAGAAAGAAAATAAAAAGGAACCAAATTAAGGAAAATAAAGCATTAATCTATTTAAAGTGTTAGGGAAAAGAAAATGAGATGCTTTTACAAACCAAAGCAATTACTAAGCATCACCTCTCACTGCATCACTCAATGTTCTCTATTCTCTACATTTCAGCCACACCAGGCCACCAAATAGATACCTGGTTTCCAAACCACAGGTCACAACCCTTCACTGGATCGATGAGATCATGAAATCAAGTTTATGAGTCAGAACAAATATTTTAAAATAAAAGGAAAAAGAGAAAAAAGCTGTGGGTAAGGCATGTGGTATGGGTAGATATTATTTTTTGAAACATTACGTTTCATGAAATTATACATATGAGTGTTTGTACTGGCTTCCGACATAACATGTATTTCTTATTGTGGGTCTCAATTTTAAAAGGCAGGCAGGTCACTGAAATGTATAAATGTGGCATGCATCTGCCTGTGTTTATTCAGGCTTTTTCAACCTTCCTCCCTGAGGCCTATTGCTCATTTCATCCTCCAGCACATTGCATTCATACATAGCAGTTGCTCAACAAATACCTGCTAATTAAAAATAAATTCTTAAGCTACAGTAGCATGCATTTTATTGACACATCTTGAAACAGACCTAAAGATGACTTTTTTAAAGATATGGATATAACTCCCCCACTTCAAGCCCCCCAGTTCTCTGCATTCAGAGAACATATTAAGGGAGGATGGGGTTGGGAAGAGAGGCTATACATTTCCTATACTATCCTGGAAAATGAACAATAACAAACATACTTTCTATTAAATTAGCAGGGACTTGGACTTAAAGTATTGGAGAATATTAATCATATCTTAGATTTGAACTCTACTTCATTTCAACTAAAAGCCTCATAAGAGCCTAGATTTTCATGACAGCCTTCTATCACATAACTTCCTTATATTTAAAAACAAAAAAACAAAACCCTATAAACTAGTCTAAAGGATCAACTAGCATCAGTGTTGCAGAAAATGAATTAACTAAAAACACATTTTGAAACTAGGTCAAAGTTTCTAACACTCTCTCCGCCCAAGCCCCCTCAATTTAGAATATTCCCTTAACAAGAAAATGTATTCTTCACTATTAAAAAGTTAATTCGGTTGAATTAAAATCTGAGCTGCTAGCAAGAAGGCACCCCAATTTGATCACAAATAGGTTTAGCATTATTAATCTATAATTATATATTAGGGACATTATGTTTTCCCTCAAAAGCTTCATGGTAGCATTGTCAATACTGGAGCATTTCTTTCCTAGGTGTAAAGTCATCTTTGCAACATTCCGGAAAAGATTTACACGTGATCCCGTGACATGATCTCATAAATCGTCTCCAAACACAGAGAACCTCACCTATTTGGAAATACAAAATGAGTAACCAAATGTACAAAGGTGTGTCAAAAGTAACTATAATTGCACATTTCCCACTAGCACCCTCTCCATTTCCCTGTGTTTTTGCAAATCATTTAAATGCCATGGAATCCAATCTTCCAACTTCATCAGCAGTTGCAAGTGGCACTAGCAGGCAATAGACAGCTCATGCCAATTCAAAGTACAGTATTTAGGCCATGCTGCAATAAAAATAAATTTTAGTTTAAAAAATCAAGTTAGGCAATGTATGCCTTGCTTACTCAGACTGAAGTATGCTGCAAACATTTCACAGATTATTCAAAAGAATGGATAATTTAAATTAAATTGAATCCCCAAACTCTAATTCAATATGCTACAAAAACCACCTACTATGGCCAATTACAGAAAAAGATGCTTTGGCATCTTACTCTGATTCTTTCCTCCCACTCAGCACTCTTCCTGTGCTACACATTCCAGTACTTGATTATACACTATCTTACATTGTTCTCATATTAATTGCTGTGTACGTTTTGTCTCTTTGAAGGCAAGAACCATGTAGGGGACTTCCCTGGTGGTGCAGTGGTTAAGAATCCGCCTGCCAATGCAGGGGACACAGGTTCGAGCCCTGGTCCAGGAAGATCCCACATGTCACGGAGCAACTAAGCCCGTGCACCAGAACTACTGAATTCAGCCCGTGAGCCACAACTACTGAAGCCCGTGCACCTAGAGCACCTAGAGCCTATGCTCTGCAACAAGAGAAACCACCGCAATGAGAAGCCCACGTACCACAATGAAGAGCAGCCCTCGCTCAACCGCAAGTAGAGAAAGCCCATGCGTAGCAACAAAGACCCAACGCAGCCAAAAATAAACAAACAAACAAATAAATAAACCATGTCTTGTACTGAGTCATTTTTATTCCAACAGGATCGAGAATTCTGCTGCTCAACCCACTATTCTATGGAAAAAAAAATTCTCACACTGGAATCAGGAAACCTGGATTCTACACCCAATTCTATGACATGGTGTGCCTCTGTGTAAGTCACATATCTTTTTATTCACTTATGAAGCTAGAGCTCCAAAGTTTTTTAACAAAGGCAAGTATTAAGTGAACCATATGAAACTGCTATTTTTTGTATGGGAAAAACGGTCAAATGTCAAATATCAGCAATTTCATATGGTCAACCTAAATAGATAGTGATATAGATGTGTTAATCTATCCATGGCCTAGAAACTGGATCATACAAGAATAAGAAGAGCACGTGCACATGTGTGCGCACACACTTCATCTTGAAATGCTTATGCCACACACACAACCGTTTTCACATGTTAATGATGTAATCTTTGCACATTTTTAAGCCTTCATATTACTAACTCCCATTGTCTTTACTGCCAAGTTTATCACAAGTTGGAAAGACACTACCACCAAGCAGGCCCTCACAATCCAGTCTGTCACACTCTGGGCCTTTCTAGATTACCTCTAAATCAAAAAGTGTCTTTCATTGCACGGATAAAAAAAATTAATTCACAAGCAAACATAAAAAATACATTCTCTACATTGCGTGACGCTAAAATTTTACACGATTACTTAGTACGGCCTGGAAACAGATGTTTCCCATGACTTTTCAGGACCAAGTCTAAGAAGGCATGTCCTCAAAGACCTGAAAAATTTCAAACGACCATTTAAGATGAAGTATATCAACCTCCTCCTACTGCAAAAACTGACTGTTCTATTTGTGAGTCTCCAAGGTACGTTCTTCCTTATCAAAATACCAAAACCAAATATTCCGAAAAACCTACAAGGTTTGGACTAAAGAACATAAGCAATCAGCACCAAGGAGACCACGCCCCCTGACAAAAAAAAAAAAAAAAAAAAAAGAAGAAGAAGAAGAAGAAAGAAGGAGAGGAAGGAGACGGAGAGGAAGAATCGTTGAAGTCTTCGGGCAAGTCTCTACCTTGGGCTCTGCATCCTCTCAATCCGTTTCTCCTGGAAATAACCAGACGCATCTATGCAGATCCACGGTTCTTTCACGGCTCTGGGTTAGTCAGCAGCATTTAAGGTGCTGACGAACAGCAGCGCCAGGGCGTGAGCCCAGTGATAACTGCAAGCCTGGGCGTGAATGCCCACACCTGACAGACCTTCTCGCGTTCCCTCCCCAACCTGCGGGCCTGGCTGCCCCACAGCCCACCAGCATTCCTCGAATTAAGGGGACTCCGAGATCACCCTGCCTGGCACCCTTTCCGCCCCGACGATCGTGACTGCTTGGCCAGCACCGCCGACTTCGGACAGGGCCAGCGAACGCGGCGCCGCCCCGCCGGTCCACCGATGGAGACGGGAGTCCAGAAGAGGCCGGCCCGCCGCCCGCCCCTCTGGCCCAGCTTGGCCCGCGGGCTCCCCGGCACAGATGCGGGCCGCCACTCGGCCGGCCGCGCGTCAAGGACGTCTCCTCGCAGTCCCCGCGGGACCGGGGCGCCACCCCGGGCAAAGCCGCCAGCGCAGCTCCCCCCGGGTCGGCAGGAGGTGCCGGCTGCCCCTTTCCAGGGCCGGACGGAACTCGAGAACCGCCACCTGCACAACCCTAACCCGCTCCCGCCCACCGCCGCCCTCCTCACCTCCCTATCTCACCAGAGGCCACAGTCCCCAGGAGCTGGCGCTCCGCGCGTCTCCAGTCAACGAAGACGCGGAGCGGAAGAAACCTTTGCTTCTACGCACGCTCGGAGCCGGACGAGCCTGTGACCAATAAGGAAGGATCGTCCGATCGTCTAGCCAATCATCTGGGACTTGCTCGGCCTGACGGCGCTACGTCACGAACGGTCGCCTTAACAACCGCCCACAGCTCTCACCCGTGCTGAGAACCGGCACCGCACCATCTCTCACCATGGCTCAGCCAACCAATAGCCAGTCGAATCCCAGCACTAGGGCCTGCCTATTGGTCACAGAGCCGTGGGGGCGCACGCATGGAAGCTGCCTAGGCGAAGACGATAGGGGATCTGGCGGGTGGAGTGTCCTACAGCCCAGGACCCGCGGGCCTGGCTGCCCCAGGGTCACTGTGGCTGTGAGAGTACAATGGCCAGGAGTAGTAGGGAGCAGAATTGGGGCGTGAAGATAAAGGCAGGGTCAGGTCAAGGATAGAATGCACAATTACTTGGTGGAGAGAGGTGGAGGTGGCCCTGAAAACCAGGATGTACAAAAGGGAAGGTGGCAGCAAGGAGCAATCCAAACCTCAAGCTGACCCATTTCCGAAACCCAAACCGACACTTTCCTGTGATTTACCCATTCCTGTAAATAGTGTAAATGGCTCCAGTCATGGGGTTTCTCTCTCCCTCCTCCTCTTCCCCCATCTCCCTCCTTCTCTTCCCCCCTTCTCTCCCTCTCTCCCTACAGCACAAGGCACTAGGCACAGACTGTCGATTCGCTCTGAAATGTGCCTGCTTTTTTGTCGTGTCTGCTTTCCTTCTGACCCCTCCCTGCTGCAGACCTTTATTATCTCTTGCCTGAAATAAAGCAATAGCCTCTCCTAACTGGTCTCTCCACGCTTAGGTGCTTCCACCTTCCAATCCTATTATTCCGTTGGCCTACCCCCAAATTACCAAGAGTTGCTCATTGTCTGTTGAATTAAAGAAATTGGCAACCCCAATATGGCCCTACCCCACATTTCTTGTTTATCTCTCACTACTTCCTGTGTCAACCCTACATTTCAGCCAAAAGAGTAACTGTCCTTTTTTCAGTCACACTCAGTACCTTTTTGCTCCCTGTTTATGTTCTCTGTTTAATCTGGACATGCCTGCACATTTCAACTGTTGAAATCCTAACTCTCCTTCAAGGACTATTTCATATGTCACCTCGTTTCCTGATGCCCTCAAATACAGTCATCTCTCCCTACTCTGAACACCCATAACATGTCCATATTCTGTGACCTGTGTTATTATTATGTGGAACTTTCTTAAGAACAGGAATTGCAATCCCCTCAACGTTTAAAGACCTATATTTTGAAACGCAGTCCCTGATACCCACTATACACTCAGGAGGAGTTTTAATAAACTATTATCTTGATAAATTCTCATAATCCTTATGAAATAGATATTTCCATTTACAAGAAAAAATGAGTTTGTTAAACAACTTGCTTTAGATCACATAGATAATAATTTGGAAAACTGAGATTTGAACACATATCTAAAACTTATACTGGTTCTACTATCCTCCACTGCTTCAGTATAGGATCTTTATTCCTATCTCTTTACGAAATACTTTTCAAGCACCCATTATGTGCAACGCACCTTGGTTGGCACTGGAGTTATAGCAGCCACATGACAGACATGGAAACTTCCTTTATAAACCTTATACCCCTTCATAAAATTAGATGACTGTTAAATATTTGTTGAATTGATCATAATGGAAGGAAAGAGTTTTCACAGTGAAGAAGACTAAGGGGAAGTAACCAAAAACTAAAGTATCCTATTATGAGTCTTATCAAAAGGAAGAAGAAGAAAGAAAAAAAGATCTGTAAGTACTCAGAGCTAGAAACTTTGTCGTACTTTTAATGTCCCCAGAAGTCAAAAGGACCAGCTATCTCAGAATTATAAGTTACAGATTATATAAATGCTTACTAATATAAATTCAAATAAGGATTATGAAGGTGTTTCAACAAAAAGTCTTTAGACCAAGATCTGGAAACTGTATTCCCAAACTCGGCTTAATTAAGAACTCCAGTGAGATTATGAGTTCAAAAGCAAGTAATAAAGAAACTCTAATTGTCTAGTTTTATGTTCTTAAAACAACTTCTATATGATCCCCAATTTATGTCAAAAGGATCTTTATGCACTTAAATAATAATTTGTACTTAATGATAAATCACAAAATTTGACAAGGACACACATAGAAGGGGAAAGTGGGGGCGTGGGGACAAAGGAATCTGTGCTTTCTTCTTTTGTGGGTTTACCCTCACAGCAAAGAGTTTATAAAAGTACAATTTTAAGAGATCTAAATTTAAAGTAGTGAATGGCCCACATTGCCATCTTTATCCACATAGCTCTTAGTATTTACTTATATAAGTATGTTAGCCCTCCATCACTTTTCCTTCTTCTTGTTGTCATAGGCCATGCTTTAGGATGAGGAATTATAACAGGAACAATAATAACAATAGTAGTAAAATTTTACATAGCTCTTTCTATGCACTAGCCACTTTTCTAAGTGCTTTATTTTTATTAACTCCTTTAATTCTCATAACATTCAGAAAGCATTAGTAGAATCTGCATTTTACAAATGATGGAGCTACAGAAACAGAGAAGTTAAGTAATCTGCCTAGGTTTACACAGCTGGAATATGAACTTTGAAGTCCATTTCCTGAGCACATGCTCTAAACCACTCCACTGTGCTATCTTTAGTATTAGCACATATCATGATTGTTGAAGCTTCTGATGATCCATTGTGAAAGACCTTTCATAACATCAACAAAGAGTTTTACTTATTTATTTCCCATTCACAGTTCCCAGCTGTTTTCAAATTTATATCTTCCAGCTTTGGGTAATTTTCTCTCTCTCTTTGTCTTGCACAAAATTTTTTTTTTTTTAATTTCAGGGATGTCTTTTTTAACTAGTACATTACAACTGATAACTGGTCACTTAGCTTTTGGCAGATGTTGTGATTGATTATCGCTCCTGCTCAAGGTCAAGAAATATTCACGGAGGAGCTACTCTGTGCTAGGCAAAGGGCTAGGCACTCAAGGTACAGATTCTTATATGTATATATATATTTTACCTGTGCCGCACGGCATGTGGAATCTTAGTTTCCCAACCAGGGATTGAACCCACGCCCCCTGCAGTGGAAGCGCAGAGTCTTTTTTTTTAATATTTATTTATTTATTTGGCTGCGCAGGTCTTAGTTGCGGCATGCAGGATCTTTTAGTTGTGGCGTGTGGGATCTAGCTCCCTGACTAGGGATCGAACCCGGGCCCCCTGCATTGGGAGCGGGGAGGCTTAGCCACTGGACCGCCAGGGAAGTCCCTCAAGGTGCAGATTTAAATAAGAAAACATACACAAACGGATCCTTCCAGATAACATGGTAAGGGTTCTGAGTGAGGTATGCCAAGGGTCCACTGAGAAAAGAGGTAGGGCATGGAGTTGGGGTGCAGGGCGTTTTGAACAAGGGGAGGAAGTGGTTTGAAGGAAGGCTATTGTAGGCACCAGAGTCAAGATTGTGAGCATGAGAATGGAGGTGACAGATACAGGAGCAGAACATTTAATTAGGCAGAAATCTTGAAGTACTGTAGGATAGGAGATATTTAAAAGGTGAGGAAGTCATGAGCAGGTTGGCTGATCTCAAGTTTCTACTGGTGGCATCTCACGTGGGCCAAAGTCTTGGCTACTCCTCTTTTTAAATTTTTTTTGCTATTTTACTTCAGTAGCAAAACTTAGAATTCTGCTTCTTTGTTTCTAAAACTTTCTAAACAGAAATCAATAGCTGGAGCCTCTCTTGAAGTTAGGAGCAAAGGTCTCTGCAGGAGAGGGTGCCCACAGTTAAAAGATTTCTTCTGTCCACCAAACCTGCTTTCACTGTTTAATAGTGATTTTCTTTAGTTTCCCCATTCCTCTCTTTAGGCCCTTCCCCAGCTTTGTAGAATCAGTTGGGGAGTGGGTATGAGATATATTGGAATATATATATATTTTTTCTTTTAAAGGAATTTACACTCCTCAGGAAAAAAGAATGTTCAGACAGCATATCAATAGAAACAGCATATCTATTAATGAGGAGTAAACATCTATTCCCGAGATTCTTAGGGATTCTTGGCTAGGGTGACTGGTTCCCAAAAAAAGTCAATGAAAGACCAATAAAAGGGGAAAGAAAAAGAACTCATTTTGACCCAAGTGTGAGCACCACTTTTTCTCCTTCAGTAGCAAACCTGGTCCTGGTCTCAGTTGATAAGAGTGGAGTGAGCCATTTACTATAAAATCTGTATCCAGCTCAGTTGTCAAGTCCCCAGTATCTTCTTCCTGTTCACCTTCATTCTTCCAATCCCAACCTCTTCCTTCAGCTTTATATTTGCTCCCAGTTGAGGGAGGAAATTATAATGGTGCGAGAAAAAACAAGGCAAGTGTAAAAGAAAATAAAGAAGGATGATGGCGCAAGGGGGCTCTCTTCAGCTTCCCTGAGCAACTCCATTGAAAGAAAAGACAAAGAACAATTGCCCAGGCCTGCAAATAGTAGGCCATCTTTTAATATGAAAGTACTGTCGCTCGTACGTAAATATGGCCCAAAAAGTATATAGCACCCTAACTGTATCTGCTACAAATTGCAATGAATTTGGCTACAAGTAACAGAAAGCCTAAACTAGAAGTGGCTTCAACAAGATAAGCGTTTCTTTTTATTCTTGGGTAAAGAAAACTGGAAATAGTTCATCTAGGATTAACATGGAAGTGCAAGATGCTTTCAGGGACCCTTCTGTCTCTCTGCTTCACCATCCTCAGCCTGTGTTTTCCATCCTCAGGGTCACCTTATGGTCCAAGATGGCAACTGGAGCTCCATTTCCATATCTGCATTTCAGTCCTTTTGGAAGGAGCAGAATAAAAACAAAAGGGTGGGAAAAGGGCCCCTCCCAACTGAGTCAGCTCCTTTTCATTGTTTATATCTCAGTGGCCAGAAATACAAGGCCATACCTAGCAACAAGGGAGCTGGGGAATGTAACCTTTTTTTCGACAATGTGCCCAGCTCAAAACTGAAGAAAGGCTCCCACCTCTAAATCTTCCATATTGTCCCCACACTGGGTGAGCATACAGTAAGTACCCAAACCAGTTGCTGATCACTTAACTCAAAAACAGGAAACAATTTTACTATCAAGATTTTAGGGGCATAGCAAAAGATATAAACCTAAGATCAAAGATCTGTTATTTTATAAACATTAGCTTGAAAGGTCAATGGAATTCTCATTAACATCTAGACTTGAGTTTCAGCTAAATCCATCGAAAATGTATAATATTACAAATGGTTGAACATAAAAAAAACTAGCAAAGAGGGCTCTCTTTCTCTCTTCTCAGAATAAAGGGTCTTGGGAATCCCCTGGTGGTCCGTGGTTAGGACTGCACTTTCACTGCCAAGGACTCAGGTTCAGTCCCTGGTCAGGGAACTAAGATCCTGCAAGCCAAGTGGTACAGCCAAAAGAAAAAAAAAGAAAAAGAAAAAAAGAATAAAGGGCCTCACTGGTCTTATTCATTGCTTTAACACCTGTAACACTGAATGAATAGTTACCAGCAACTTTCAACCAGCGTGTGGTCTTGATTTCCCTGCTTTTTCCTCTGCATCGTTTAATACCTACCATGATCTCCATGCTTTTTTACCACAATGGCTACCTCCTTCTCTGAAATTGCTTAGGCCTGTGACTCCTGCCTCCCTGAGAAGGTTTCCAGTTCTTTCCACATTTGTTTCAGCTGGACTGAACTGAAACTAGTTATTGATGCTTTCAAAGCCCATGTCTTGGGGGCCCCGATGAGCACTGATAAGTCTCCTGACCTTGTCTCATCCCTAAAATCTTACTTTTTCCGTTTGACTTTGCTCTTTCCAGGCTTTGAAGAATTTGTGCTTCTTGAATGACAGTATGTTATGAGATGTTCTTGATAAAATCTCCCTAGCTGGGTCCAAACATCCCTAAAGCTAATTTTTCCCTTCTCCTGGAGAATGAGTAGAATTAGCAAACTAACCTCTGTTCTCAAGAAAGGTATTGCCTGCTTTGTGACCACCTAGAGGGGTGGAATAGGGAGGGTGAGAGGGAGATGCAAGAGGGAAGCGATATGGGGATATATGTGTATGTATAGCTGATTCACTTTGTAATAAAGCAGAAACTAACACACCATTGTAACGCAATTATACTCCAATAAAGATGTTAAAAAAAAAAAAAGAACGAACGGTATTGCCAAGGTCTCTGTGCTTCCTCTAGAAAGATGGGCTGTTTATCTTCCCCAAGGGAGAACATAAAACATCTGCAAAGACTGCTCAATGCCTCTCTGTTCAGAACTCCCGCTTGCTTGTTCTTTTGAAATACACGTTTAGGAAGGAATTTGACCCATGTACACCAAGGAAAGTTAAGATAATTATAGTTGGGCTAATAATTTTTGCCCTAAAGAAGGTAATGCAAGTAGCCAGAACAGACCCTTGCCCAGTCCTTTATTGAAACAGTTGCTCTAGAAACTCTCCAGGAGCTTGATTACAGGCTGTGGACAAAGCCTTAGGTCTCCTCTACTTTATTCCTCACAAGAGGAGCCATCTTTATTTTGGAATCTAGGACTAGTTGGACACCAAATAATCTCAATTTTGGTAAAGAGCTTAAAGCTCAGATTGTAATATCTGGCCATGGTGTGACACTGCATTTAATAGGGAATAAAGTGAGAGTGAAACTGTTTGGTCTCTGTTCTTAGGTGCCCTTCTCATTCTAGTAAAAAGAAAAAGATAAAAGTATAGTCAGGTACAGAGAAGGAAGGCATTCTGATTTGGGTAGCCCTTAAATATAACAGAAGCATTTCTGTCCACTCTCCCCTGCACACATATGATAGACCCACTTCTCTATGGTACCCTATTCTTTTCAAGCAGGCCTGACTGAGTCTAAAACTTCAACCTGCTTTTTCAGTTGATCCTATTCCTCCTTCACCGAGAGTAGGACTGTCTTGGTTTGCATTCCCCCAAAGGCAAAGACTGGGTCAAAAACCCTAGTGCAGTAACTCATTTGGGGGATGACCCCAGGAGGTCAGAATAAGAATGCAAAGAATAACAGGGAAGAAGGAAAAGGCCAGTATCCAGCTAGCCACCACTGTGGGCAACTGGGGCTCAGTTCTGCTGGGGACCCTCTGTAGAATGGCCCTCTGAAGGATGGCGGAGAGGGGGTGGGGGAGTGGTGGTGAGGTGGGATCACTTGTCCCTCACTCTTTGGTTGAGAATGCCTTCTGGGGCACACTTCCAGCTACATGTACGCGGAGCAGAGATACTGAGGCTTTGGAAAAAGCCTTGAGACAAAAAAGTTGGAAGACTTGATGGTTGACACTTGAAGGTGGAAGTCTTCAGCCTGCCAGGAATTGCTGCTGCTGATGACACACGAGCAGGAGATGTGGCAAGAGGTACCTCGTAGCTGTGAGGACTGCATCATGGGTTGCCATGCCAGCCTTTTCATTCCTTTTATATTCCTACTGGGCCTCTTTTGACTACAAGCCCTAAGCCATTTCAGAAGCTGGCCCTGTTCCCCCCGAAATTGTTATAATTCCTTCCTAATGCCTGGGCAATAGTATTCCACTCACAAACCACATTCTGAAGGCCTCTTATTTTCTCACTTTGGTTGTCCTTGGCCTCTGAGTAGACCTGGTCCCCGTAACTGGTGGATGTCAACATTTTTAAGCTTGCGAGTACTCTAGTTTACATATGGAAAGTGATCAATATATATTTGTTGATGGCTCTAACAATAGTGAAACTATGACTCTGGTTATAAATACTGTTAAGCAGGAACTTGCCCAGTCAAGTCAAGTCAACAAACATTTCTTGCCCTGAGTATTTCAAAGAAAGGACAAGAGGGCTGATGGCTGGTTAAGCAGGAATTCATGAAGCTTCTACATACAGGTGGAGTTACTATGATTCCAATATGTAAACTCTTATCTTTGTTGGACAGAGGAAGCATATTATTTGTGGGAGTTATTTTCTAAAATCAGTGTAAAATCAGAACTCCAGCAGAATCCCAAAGCTTTTTAATTTTTTTAAAACCATATGAGGAGGGAAAATGTCCCAGTCAAAAGTATCCTTGAATTCTACTTATATTTCTTAAAATATAGGGTGCATATTACAGATTTGACAGAAATTCTTCTGCACACTAGATTTGACACCACCTGACTACTGAAAGAGTCTATCAGAGATAGGTAAGCGTTTGAAACTTTCTGCCTGTAAGATTTAACTATGAAGTCCTAATATGCATGAGAACTAGCTAGTGAATGGTAATATATCCCTGCTTGCCTACCGAGTTGGTCTAATCTGTGTCAGTGTTACCCTTCTACTTGCTGTTAGATTTGAGATGTACTTCTTGTTATGAGAATTAGCCCATTATTTGTGATATATTTTGCAAATGTTTTCTTCCAGTTTGTCTGACCTTGCTTATAGTGATTTTTGCCATGCAAAAGTTTTGGGTTTTGTTTTTGTTTTTTTAAATGTAGTCTTTTATTATATCTGGATTTTGAATTATAATTCAAAAGCCTTTCCCTACACCCAGATTATAAAGGAATCCATCTGTGTTTTCTTTTAGTACTTGTTGGGTTTTGTTCTTTACATTAAGATCTCTGATTCCTTTGGAGTCTATTTTTGTACATGGTGTGAGGTGTAGATCCAATTTTGTCTTTTGCCAAGTGGCTGTATTCCGGTTTTCTTATACAGAGAACACTGTATTCTCTGCAGCCACATCTATAACTCCCTCTTAGGGTGAGTCACTTCTGCCTGTATTGAATCATCTTAGTTTTTTTGTTTGGTTCCAACAAAACAAACAGTATCCTTGGTTCCAAAGGGTACTATTTTCTGAAACTGCTTACAGATTCTGGGGTGTACCTTACCTGGAGCCCTAGTGCTTCATGAAAAGAATATTGTATTTAAAAAACACTTTTCTGATGGTCCAGCCCTGCTCAAGGATTGTGGATATTTTAAGTAAGGTGGATGATATGGTTCCCATGATTAAGGAGTATATGTAGAGTGATTAGAAAACAAATGAAGACTGCATAGAACTAATGAAATTTACATTTTGGCTTACTGTCTCAATACCAGGAAGTACTTTCCCTGCACTAGTGTAATTCGTTTTTTTAAAAATTGAGATGTAGTTGATTTACAATGTTCTATTAGTTTCAACACGGTGATTCACAATCTTTAAAGATTATACTTCATTTATAGCTATTATAAAATATTGGGTATATTCCCTGTGATGTACAATATATCCTTGTAGCTTTGTTTTTTTTTTTTTGCGGTACGTGGTCCTCTCACTGTTGTGGCCTCTCCTGTCGTGGAGCACAGGCTCTGGACACGCAGGCTCAGTGGTCACGGCTCACGGGCCCAGCCGCTCCGCAGCATGTGGGGTCCTCCCGGACCGGGGCACAAACCCACGTCCCCTGCATCGGCAGGCGGACTCTCAACCACTGCGCCACCAGGGAAGCCCTAGCTTATTTATTTTTTACATAGTAGGTTGTATCTCTTAATCTCCTACCCCTATTTGTCCCTCCCCCCTTTCCTCTCCCCAATGGTAACAACTAGTTTGTTTTCTGTATCTGTGAGTCTGTTTCTTTTTTGTTATATTCATTAGTTTTATTTTTTAGACTCCACATGTAAGTGATAACATATAGCATTTGTCTTTCTCTGACCTATTTCACTAAGCATGATACCTCCAAGTCCATCCATGTTGTTGCAAGTGGCAAAGTTCTTTTTATGGCTGAGTAGTACTCCATTTTGTGTGTGTGTGTGTGTGTGTGTGTGTGTGTGTGTGTGTGTGTGTGTGTTTATCACATTTTCTTTATCCATTCATCTGTTGATGGACACTTAGGTTGCTTCCATCTCTTAGCTATTGTAAATAATGCTGCTATGAACTTTGGGGTGCATGTATCTTTTCAGATTAGTGTTTCTGTTTTCTTCGGATATATATAGGGTAATTAGTCTTTACGAATGAGTTGCTTTTGAATTATTCTTTTCAGCTGCAGATAATGGAGAACCTAACTCACAGAGGTTTAAACATTTTTCCTCCTCTCACATCAAGAAATCTGGAGGTAGGTGGTTACTAGCATTGGTCCAGTAGCACAATAGTGTCAGGAATAGCACCTCTACAATTCTGTTGGCCTTTGACACATGGTCCCAAGAGGGCTGCTGAAGCTCCAGGTGTTACATCTGGGTTCTGAATAGTAGTAGAATGTGCCATCCCCAAATACACCACTTTGGCACAAGGATAATTTTGAACTAGAGGCACTTGAAAAATAGAAGATTCAGGAAAGGCACTGTGACCTCCTTTTTTCTTCCTGAAAGCACTTTTTCTTTCATGTGGAAGATGCTCTCTCTACACCAGGAAGGAAAGAATATTCTTATCACCAGAGATCAGGAGTCAAGGCTAAGGGAAACCTGTACAAACAGATTTGTTAAATCAACACTTATATTCCTTTAGCCTCCCCATATATTTTAGTTACTTTTCCACAATTAGTACTCTTTGTTCAACCTGGTATATAAGCACTTAGGTGTAACTGCTTTTTGGGTCTTCATTTTTCTGTGAAGTCTCTCACGTAGATGTAAAAAATGAAATTTGTACACTTTTCTCTTGTTAACCTGTCTTATGTCAACTTAATTCTCAGGCCCAGCCAGAGACTCTAAGAGGGTTGAGGAAAAGTTTTGCTTCCCCTATAGTTCAAAGGAGAAATAAGGTGAAAGGGCATACTGCATCTATCTCTTTTATCAGAAAAAAAATTCTCCAAAGTTCTTCAGAAGACTTCTACTTATGTTTCTTTGGCCAGAACTATCACATGGCCACCCTTAAATGCAAGAGAAGCAGGGAAATAAAATATTTAAGTTTTGTAATCTCTTTTGGGGGAAACAGCAAGGGAGAGGGGACTGGGAATGGCTACTTAACCAACCAATGGATCGACCACATTGAAATATCTCATTTCTGCTTGCTGAAAACAATGTCTGGTATGATGCAGGTATGAAAATGCAGTACCAGATCTTATGCAATCTAAGTAAAATTTAAACAAGCAGAAGGTAGGAATCTCAACAGCATGAGATGAGAGATCTGCTTAAAGCTCTGCTATTGATGGCATGCATCTCCCAACTCCTAGTCTCTATGCCTCACAATTCAAATTCAGATGGAAGAGGTTGGTTGGACCAGGTTGAATTGGCTGCCCACTCTTATTGAGGTCACAGGCAGGGGGCAAGTCATGGAGAGAAAGCCTGACCACTGAGGGATTATCCCTGGAGATGCTGGGGGCAAAGGGATAGCATATTTTAGTATATGTAAGTATAAATAATGTAAAAATCTAAACAACTTAGTATGTTGGTATGTGATAATTGGTGCTATGTTGTCAGATCCAGAAACCCAAAGAAGACAACTGCCCCTTAAGTAGGGTAATTATGCCTGTTCTTAAGTAGAAATGTCTTGATTTCCAGTTTCAGAAATTTAGCAGGCAAGTTTGTTAGTTTTTGTTTTGTTTGGGATACTATGATATAATCAAAATAAATAGCTATTTGGTCTTTGTCCTTGGTTCCTGGCACACAGCTACTAAAACCTTTAGAATCTGCAGAGTGATGAAAGTGTCTTTTGTATGCTAATTAGACAACTAGTGGCTGGGGTCCCTAGATAGTGTCAGGATGAGGGCTGGTCACCACAAAGACCAAGGCATGATTAGAGGGTTGGAATTTTCACCTCAACTCCCCCTCCCCCAATGCCCTGTGTCTTCAATTTCTTTTTGAATAATCCACCTGTCTTATTTGTGTTTATACACCTGCCTTTCCTCAAACAACACAATAGAGCACAATCTTGATCTCAACTGATCTGGTCTCTCAGAGCCCTTTCACTTCAAAAGGTCTTGATCTGGTGGTGCTGAGCTTGTAAGGGCACAGACTTGGACCTGGACCTGGGAGCAAACCTAATCCCCTCGTCCTGACCTCTCCTCCCCGACTTACTATCTCTATGATTGGGACAAGTTGTTTGACTTTTCTGAGGCCCTTTCCTCACCTGTAGTATCCAATGATTTATCTCACAGGGTTGTTGTAAACTTGAATGTATGCATAATACCTGGTATGTCATCACTCAACAAATGGTGATGGCTGTAACTGTCTTAGAATATTCCCAAAAGATTTCTTCTGGACTTTCTACAATCCAGCCATTTGACAGCTTTCAGACAAACTATATTTCCACTCTTTGCTTTAACCTGTTCAGAATATTCCATGCAGTGGTAGCCCCAGTCTGGGAGCATAAACCACATTTATCCTGCAAGTTTAAACAAGTCCTAGTGCAGTGGAGCAGAGGGCCTTGAGAACTGCAGAAATTCTTAGGAAAAAACTCATCCTCAACCTAAGGAGCAAGGGCACCAAAGCTTGGTCTGAAAGGATTAGGCCTCTTCGGAAAGGGCAATTCTGAAGTCACCAGGATATGCACTGACCTTACCTTTTCCAAGGACTTAAGGATGAGCAAAGCAGGAAAAAAAAAAAATCTGTGCCACTTTAACCTCAGTGCCATTCTGGAATGTATGCAATTTAAGTAGGGTGAAGTGTTGAGGACAGAAGATATGCCAGTTGTGGTTGGGGGATCTGTGTAGTCAACACCAGGAGCCTCAGAAGGCATCAGAAACCTGGAGTGGAACCACCCAGTGGCAGGCGATGGCAAAGAATGGCCTAGGATCCTTCCACCAATGGCACAGGCAAATAAAGAGACCAGTGAGGCACCCAGGATGACCTCCTGTACTATTTGAAAGGGATTTGAGTTAATGGAGGAGGTCATTCACCCAATTTGCCAGGGCCAGCTGAGTGGAGGACTCCTATTTGAAATTATTTTAGCCCTGCTCCCAGCTGGTGTGACTTGGAAAAAGTGGGTTTCATCATCAGCTGGCACAAGATAAAAGAACAAATAAAAATTACTCTATCATAGAAATTCTTTTATCATGAAACATATTTGACCTGCAAACTTCACACAAACTGTACAAATGAATGGTGCAAGGGCAGCTTGGACACCTGGCTTCACTTTGACCTGAGTAAATGTTGAAATTTTAAAAAATTTATTGCTTATTCTCCTCAGCAGCTTTTCCATGTTTAGGCTAGTTTCCTAAAAAACTCTATGGGACACTTACTGAAAATACACATTGTTGAGCCCTTCCTCTGGGTGATTAGGCCTTATTAGTCAACAGGTGAGAGCTAACTGTACATTTTTAAGTGCTTTGCTAAAAAACTAAGATGTGTGCTATAAGTGAGGTGGGTCATGAAAGCTGCACTGATACAAGGCACCAGGAACCCAATGAAAGGACTCAAGGAAAATACCATTCCCCACCTTCACCCTCTGCTCAAAGACTCAACACATTCGGTCATGTGTTGTGTACACATGGGAAGAGGGAGAAGGGAAGTTTTTATCTCTTTTTGTCCCAGGGTGGGATTGTTCACTGTTCTCTACATCTTTTCTTAGCCAACATATCAAAAAGCTACTTGGCATTTCTGCATTGGTTCCTTTAACCTCTATTTATTCCAGATTTGGGGCTCTTGGTTGTTACAGAAGTCCTACCTAAAGAGGCCAAATTGAACATATATGTTATGGTGTCTACAAGTACTATAGATCTAAGCCAGAACAAATAGAAACTGAATTGCCGGGGCTTCCCTGGTGGCGCAGTGGTTGAGAGTCTGCCTGCCAATGCAGGGGACACGGGTTCCAGCCCTGGTCTGGGAGGATCCCACATGCCGGGGAGCAACTGGGCCCGTGAGCCACAACTACTGAGCCTGCGCGTCTGGAGCCTGTGCTCCACAACGAGAGGCCACAACAGTGAGAGGCCCGCGCACCGCAATGAAGAGTGGCCCCCGCTCGCCGCAACTGGAGAAAGCCCTTGCACAGAAACGAAGACCCAACACAGCCAAAAATAATAAATAAATAAATTTAAGAAAAAAACTGAATTGCCATTGCCATTTGGATTTATTGCTCGAAACAAAAAAGCTCCTGATGTGTTTGGCTTGACCACGATCCATTTTATTTTATTAAAAAAATTTTTTTGTAGCTTTATTGGAGTATAATTGCTTTACAATGTTGTGTTAGTTTCTGCTGTACAACAAAGTGAATCAGCTATATGTATACATATACCCCCATATCCCCTCCCTCTTGCGTCTCCCTCCTACCCTCTCTATCCCACCCCTCTAGGTGGTCACAAAGCACCGAGCTGATCTCCCTGTGCTATGTGGCTGCTTCCCACTAGCTATCTATTTTACATTTAGTGTATATATGTCCATGCCACTCTCTCCCTTCATCCCAGTTTCCCCTTTCCCCGGCTCTGACCTCAAGTCCTTTCTCTACATCTGCGTCTTTATTCCTGCCCTGCCACTAGGTTCATCAATACCGTTTTTTTAGATTCCATATATGACCATGATCCATTTTAAACCTACGTACCCCACATTAGGTTTAGGAGGCCAGAAAATAGTCCCCTTACCATTCTTCCTATCTGCCCAGTCACCTCCCACAGAAACATCCTTGTCCTGCAACTTATGGTGCCTGCTTCTCAGGTGGGTGGAGATGCAGGCCTATTTGGGTCATGCCTAAGTTCACAGGACTGAGACCATCTCCAACTTTAGTGCACCCAAGAATATGGTGGGGGAGAGTTGTTTAATATGCAGATTCCTGAGCCTCACTTCTGGATGTTGATTTCACAGGTCTAGGAAGGGGCCTGGGTAATTTGCGTTTTAAAAAAAGTAGCCCAGGTGATTTTAGTGCACGGGATTGATGCATCTCACTTAGAGGAATACGGGCCTAAATGTCTATAGGTAGATAGGCAAAAAGACCACATAAGAGCTTTAGGAACGTAATTCAAAAGGCAGAGTAGGAAAGACTAGAGTTAAAACTTGGGATAGCTATTGCAATATGGTTTTCAAACTACATGCATGTAAAAAATGGAAATACACTTTCTAAAAAGTCTATTCTTGTATTATGAGGTGCACACTGTATCTCTACTCTCTTCTATCCTATTTTCAGCAGTTGTCTTGAAAGGCAGCTTTGCCTGGTTGTCTTTACAAGTTCACGCAGCCCAGGCTGCTTGAACCCTTTTCAGACTTTAACAAGGACCCCTGTACTCACCCTACTGCACTGGACAACACCCTTGTCAATCTCAACAGCTGTTCTGAAGTGGGCACACCATGCTTTCCAGGGACCATCTGTCAGCTCTTCGGGGCTTCCCTGTTCTCAGGTCTGTCAGACACGCCCCTGTTCCTCTCTGCTTCCTCCTGCATAGCCCCAGGTACACACAGCTCTTGGGACCATGGATGTTTATCTCCACCCATTTGTATTTTCAGGTCCATGGAGAGACCTTGGCAAATAGTCATGTTGTAAATGTCCACGAGTTTTTGGTTTTGCCACTTAGTTTTTATGTGGGAATTTGAAAAGATTAAAAACCTGTGCTACTGCCACTGCCACTTTCACCTTGACTTTCTTTATAACGTTACACAATCTGTGTATCTTTAAGCAGTATATTTTGGATAGTTTTTCTCTTCCTTTGAAAATTATATAAATTGGTATGCTCTGCCATACCTTCCTTTTTTGGCCAAATTTTATGTTTTTGAGTCATTCGTGTTGATACTTATAACTGTATTCATTCATTTTTGCTGCTGTATTTACATTATATGACTATATATCACAATTCATTAATCCATTCTGTTAATATTTTTTTTCAGATTTTGATAATCATAAATAAGGCTTTGATGAATATTCTATACTTGCCTTTAAAAAATTTATTTATTTATTTATTTATTTTTTGGCTGCATTAGGTTTTCATTGCTGCGCGGGCTTTCTTGAGTTGCAGCGAGCGGGAGATACCTTCATTGCGGTGCGCGTGAGGGCTTCTCATTGCAGTGGCTTCTCTTGTTGTGGCGCGTGGGCTCTAGGCACGTGGGCTTCAGTAGTTGTGGCACACAGGCTCAGTAGCTGTGGCTCGCGGGCTCTAGAGCGCAGGCTCAGAAGTTGTGGCGCACGGGCTTAGTTGCTCCGCGGCATGTGGGATCTTCCTGGACCAGGGCTCAAACCTGTGTCCCCTGCATTGGCAGGTGGATTCATAACCACTACGCCACCAGGCAAGTTCTATACTTGTAATGCACATGTGTAAGATCTTCCAAGGAAGTGTGCCTAGGTAGATATGAAATGGTATTACTTTTAATTTCCATTTGCATTTTCCTGCTTACAAAAGAAGTTGAGCATCTTTTCATGTTTACCCACCAACCAAGTCTCCTCTTATATGAAATGCCTGTTTGTGACCTTTGCACATTTTTCTATGGATTGTTTGATTTTTTTTTCTTATTGATTTAGAAGAGCTTTTTATATACTCTGGATGTTAATAATTTCCTGGTTATGTTCTACAAATAATTTTTTCCTGGTTTGTGCATTTCTGTTTTTGGGCTCTCCTTGTCTTTTCCAAGAATATAATTCTTAATTTCTATACTATATACTTTATCAACCTTTTTAAAATGAATTTTGCTTTTTCTGTTTTGTTTATGAAATCCTTCCTTACCTTGAGATTATAAAGATATATTTTCTTCTAAATGCTTAAAAATTTGGCTTCTTCATTGACCCATATGGAATTCATTTTTGTGTATAGTTTGAGGTATGGATCCAAATTTAATATTTTGTACACGAAGAACTGTTCCAATACCATTTCTTAAATATGTCCCCCTGGGCTTCCCTGGTGGCGCAGTGTTTGAGAGTCCGCCTGCCGATGCAGGGGACGCGGGTTCGTGCCCCAGTCCGGGAAGATCCCACACGCCGTGGAGCGGCTAGGCCCATGAGCCATGGCCGCTGAGCCTGCGCATCCGGAGTCTGTGCTCCGCAATGGGAGAGGCCACAACAGTGAGAGGCCCACGTACGGCAAAAAAAAAAAAAAAAAAGTCCCCCTTTCCCTATTGATCTTCATTGCCAAGCAGTTCATACATGCATGGATCTAGTTATGTAGTTATACTCTTTCACTGAGCTATTTGTCTATATCTGCTCCAGTATATATAATAATTCATAGTTTTAAAATACATTTTGATATCTGATAGGACAAGTCTTCCCTTTCCCCAATCTCATATTTTTTGCCTCCCCCATCATACTGCCTCAATAATTCCTCAATAATGTCTCTATTTATTTCCCTCTCCAACAAGCCAGATTAGAAAAATGGTCCCAGATTGCAGAACGAGGTTTCCTAACTCGTGTGGAGCTCAGCCCAGCCCCACATGTTGACAGCCATAAGCAGGTATTTGTTTCTTAGGTGTGCATAGGAATGCTACCACTAGTATCTAAGCTTTATGGATTTTTTCTATAAGTAATAGCATTTTCATAAATAATTGATGGTTATGGAAAAATGTCTATGAAAATTACAGGGACCAAATTATTCTCTAATTTTCAACTAGAGAAGTTAAGGCAGAGAGAGATTAGAGAAAGTTTCTACGGTAACTTTTTTTCCTCACTCATCAGCTACCACCCATCACCTACTTAGGTCCTGAACTTCTAGTGAAAGTGAGATGGGAAAGGTAATGCATCAAGTCAAAGGGAAACATGGCAAAGATCTTTGGGGGACTGGGTACCTCGAACAGCCTTGAGGGGTTAAGAAACACCTACCTTTTGGTTAAGAGAACAATGACTGGACTGCAGTTATCTTAGGATAAATCTGGATTCTGTAAACTTACCACTTCCCATGATTTTGCTTTAGTTTTCTCTTCTTCCTTGGCTTCCTTTCTACCCCTTCCCTCCTGTTGTCTCTTCTCTCTTACTCTCTGCTTATACTCCTGGACACTTCTGTTCCTTTCAGATGCCATTCTACACAAGTTCTTCCTTTTTGCTTTTGGAGGTTTTTACACTGCTCTGGTACTCTTGCTTAGGGACCTCTCATATGGTTCTTCATGATAATGCCCATTATATAATGTAGTAACAAATGCTGTTTAAGTTCACAGCAGGCTAGATGAGGAAATGTCAGCTATGTTTTATCTTAAGTGTTTACATACACACCAATGTATGTAAAGTTATTTAATCACAGGAGAGATTCTATTTGTCTTGAGGATTTAAGGCTTTTTTGGGTTTTTTTGGTTTTTTTTTGCTAAGTCACATTTGCTATCAAAACTGCTGCTCTGTCTTGTCCTGTCTTTAAATACCCACTAGATGTTGCTACAGGGCTGTGGGAAAAAGTCTTCAGTTTCATCCAAAGCTTCTGAATTACTGAACTAGAAACTTGCAGCCATCAGAAACAGGAAGGATATAAGCTTAAACACAGAAACAGGAAGCATATCTTCAAAAGATAGGACGGAAGTAAAACTGACTAAGGACTGAATATTTAAAAGACAATGTTGGTGTAATTGAAACTTGTGCATTAGCATTTTGACATCTGTCAGCTGAATACAATGTTAAATCTTTAGAGATTATCTCTCCTAGGGCATCTGAAACTTGACTGAGGTTTCAAATCAGGTTTCAAAAACAGTACAAACATTCTGGACATCCTAAAAAGTATTTAATATTGTAAAAATTACTGTTTTCTCATTCTAAAAGTATTACATTGCCATTTAAGCAATTAGGAAAATAATAGGAAATTATAGAGGAGAAAATAATTACCCAGAACTCAAGGATAGTCACTCAAGGTGACTGTCTTTTGCATTTTAGCACATTTCTTTCCTTCCAGCTTTTCTCCTATACTTTTTTTTTTTTTTTTTCCCCCGGTACGCGGGCCTCTCACTGTCATGGCCTCTCTCGTTGTGGAGCACAGGCTCCAGATGCGCAGGCTCAGCGGCCATGGCTCACGGGCCCAGCCCAGCCGCTCTGCGGCATGTTGGATCTTCCCAGACCGGGCACGAACCCGTGTCCCCTGCATCGGGAGGCAGACTCTCAACCACTGTGCCACCAGGGAAGCCCTCTCCTATACTTTCTAAACTATAAAATATTGTATAAATTATATATGTATATATATACTTTTTGCTTAATTATATATGTTGTATATGTATATATACATACATACTTTTTTGTTTGATGATAACATATTGTATATATATGATATACGATGTGTGTATATATACACACAATATACACACATACACACACATACACACATCCTGTGGAAGCTATTAAACATAATAACAACCAGCCCTATGATGTGTGGGAGCAGGGCAGGCGGCGGGGGGGGGTTACTTGTAAAATTTGCAGATTTCTGTGGTGTAAATACTCCAAAACTTACTCTACACATTATTAGTTCTTCTTTCCTGGTCCTCTTCCTCCACTCAGTAAACCACAAAATCTGGCCCCATAGTAAAATGTAACAAAATAATTGAGAAGTGATGAGTTTTGGGTATTTACTGCCTTTATTTTTAATATAATTTGTTCAATTATGCTTATATACTTTAATTTTTAATAGTGACTACGTTTAATAACTGACTTCCAAATTCCTGAAAATTTAATAATCAGCTCTTACAAACTAGTAGAAGCTGGATCAAGTTCACCTTTGACACCACTCTAGTAAGAACTTCCCTGCCTCCCTCCCGCAACTCTCTGTCTTCCCCATAGTCCAGTCCTGGAGAGATCAGCCTTTGAGGTTAGTTAAGGGGAGGAAGGGAAGCAGAAAAGAAAAAGCAACGTGTAGAATAAGTTTTGCTTAAGCAAAGGTTTTTAGCGTAAGACACAAAAAGCACTGTATTGGGTTGTTTAGTGCCACCCTCCCCCAAATTCATGTTCTTCTAGGAACCTCAGAATGCAACCATATTAGGAAATAGGGTTGTTATAGTTGTAATTTAAGTTAAGGTGAGGTCATAGTGGAGTAGGGTAGGCCCTGCTCTAATATGACTAGTGTTCTTACAAGAAGAGGAGGAGACACAGAGAAAGAGATGTACAGGGAGAAGACCACTTGATGAAGGGGGTAGAGATTGGACTCAAGGCAAGGAATGCCAAGAACTATCAGCAACAGCAAAGCTAAGAGGAAAGAATGGAATGGATTCTCACCTAGAAGCTTTAGAGAGAGCCTGGCCTGGCCAACACCTTGATTTTAGACTCCTGGCCTCCAGAATTGTGAGATAATGAATTTCTGTTATTTAAGCCATCCAGTATGTGGTAATTTGTTACAGCAGCCCTAGGAAACTAATGCAAGCACTTACTGTACAAGAAGAAATCGATAAACTGGACATCACTCAAAACCTATTTCTGATGAAAAGGCATTAATAAGAAAATGAAGGGTTGGTTCAAGATGGCGGAGTAGAAGGACGTGCGCTCACTCCCTCTTGCGAGAGCACTGGAATCACAACTAAATGATAAACAATCATTGACAGGAACACACTGGAACTCACCAAAAAAGATACCCCACATCTAAAGACAAAGGAGAAGCTGCAATGAGACGGTAGGATGGGCGCAATCACAATAAAATCAAAAAAACCGCTGGGTGGGTGCCTCACAAACTGGAGAACAATTATAGCATAAAAGTCCACCCACTAGAGTGAAGGTTCTCAGCCCCACGTCAGGCTTCCCAACCTGGGGGTCTGGCAAAGGGAGGAGGAATTCCCAGAGAATCAGACTTTGAAGGCTAGCGGGATTTGATTGCAGGACTTCGACAGGACTGGGGGAAACAGAGACTCCACTCTCAGAGGGCACACACAAAGTAGTGTGCGCATCGGGACCCAGGGGAAGAAGCAGTGACCCAATAGGAGACTGAACCAGACCTACCTGCTGGTGTTGGAGGGTCTCCTGCAGAGGTGGGGGGGGGGGTGGCTGTGGCTCACCACGGGGACAAGGACACTGGCAGCAGAAGTTCTGAGAAGTACTCCTTGGCGTGAGCCCTCCCAGAGTCTGCCATTAGCCCCACCAAAGAGCCTGTAGGCTCCAGTCCTGGGTCGCCTCAGGCCAAACAACCAACAGGGAAGGAACTCAGCCCCACCCATCAGCAGACAAGCAGATTAAAGTTTTACTGAGCTCTGCCTACCAGAGCAACACACAGCTCTACCCACCACCAGTCCCTCCCATCAGGAAGCTTGCACAAGCCTCTTAGATAGCCTCATCCACCAGAGGGCAGACAGCAGAAGCAAGAAGAACTACAATCCTGCAGCCTGTGGAACGAAAACTACATTCACAGAAAGATAGACAAGATGAAAAGGCAGAGGGCTATGTACCAGATGAAGGAACAAGATAAAACCCCAGAAAAACAACTAAATGAAGCAGAGATAGGCAACCTTCCAGAAAAAGAATTCAGAATAATGATAGTGAAGATGATCCAGTACCTCGGAAAAACAATGGAGGCAAAGATCGAGAAGATGCAAGAAATGTTTCACAAACACCTAGAAGAATTAAAGAACAAACACCTAGAAGAATTAAAGGACAAACAAACAGAGATGAACAATACAGTAACTGAAATGAAAAATACACTAGAAGGAATCAACAGTAGAATAACTGAGGCAGAAGAATGGATAAGTGACCTGGAAGACAGAATGGTACAATTCACTGCTGCAGAACAGAATAAAGAATGAAAAGAAATGAAGATAGCCTAAGAGACCTCTGGGATGACATTAAATGCACCAACATTCACATTTATAGGGGTCCCAGAAGAAGAAGAGAAGGACCAGAGAAAGTACCTGAAGTGATTATAGTCGAAAACTTCCCTAACATGGGAAACAGGTACCCAAATCCAGGAAGCGCAGAGAGTCCCATACAGAATAAACCCTAGGAGAAACACGCAAGACACATAGTAATCAAATTGGCAAAAATTAAAGACAAAGAAAAATTATTAAAAGCAACAAAGGAAAAATGACAAATAATATACAAGGGAACTCACATAAGGTTAACAGCAGAAACTTTACAAGCCAGGAGGGAGTGGCATGATATATTTAAAGTGATGAAAGGGAAGAACTTACAACCAAGATTACTCTACCCAGCAAGGATCGCATTCAGATTCGACGGAGAAATCAAAAGCTTTACAGACAAGCAAAAGCGAAGAGAATTCAGTGCCACCAAACCAGCTCTACAACAAATGCTAAAGGAACTTCTCTAAGTGGGAAACACAAGAGAAGAAAAGGACTTACAAAAAAGAAACCCAAAGCAATTAAGAAAATGGTAATAGGAACATACTTATTGATAATTACCTTAAATGTCAATGGATTAAATGCTCCAACTAAAAGACACAGGCTCACTGAATGGACACAAAAACAAGACCCATATATATGCTGCCTACAAGAGACCCACTTCAGACCTAGGGACACATACAAACTGAAAGTGAGGGGTTGGAAAAAGATATTCCATGCAAATGGAAATCAAAAGAAAGCTGGAGTAGCAATTCTCATATCAGATAAAATAGACTTTAAAATATAGAATGTTACATGAGACAAGGAAGGACACTACATTGATCAAGGGATCAATCCAAGAAGACATAACAATTATAAATATATATGCACCCAAGATAGGAGCATCTCATACATAAGGCAAATGCTAACAGCTATAAAAGAGGAAATCGACTGTAACACAATAATAGTGGGGGACTTTAACACCTCACTTACACCAATGGACAGATCATCCAGACAGAAGATTAATAAGGAAACAAAAGCTTTAAATGACACAACAGACTAGATAGATTTAATTGATATTTACAGGAAATTCCATCCCAAAACAGCAGATTACACTCTCTTCTCAAGTGCACACGGAACATTCTCCAGGAAAGGTCACATCTTGGGTCACAAATCAAGCCTCAGTAAATTTAAGAAACTTGAAATCATATCAAGTATCTTTTCTGACCACAACACCATGAGATTAGAAATGAATTACAGGGAAAAAAAAGTTAAAAACACAAGCACATGGAGGCTCAACAATACGTTACTAAATAACCAAGAGATCACTGAAGAAATCAAAGAGGAAATTAAAAAATACTTAGAGACAGATGACAATGAAAACACGACGATCCAAAACCTATGGGATGCAGCAAAAGCAGTTCTAAGAGGGAAGTTTATAGCTACACAATCCTACGTCAAGAAAGAAGAAAAATCTCAAATACACAATCTAACCTTACACCTAAAGGAAACTTAGAGAAAGAAGAACAAACAAAACCCAAAGTTAGTAGAAGGAAAGACATCATAAAGATCAGAGCAGAAATAAATGAAATAGAATCAAAGAAAACAATAGCAAAGATCAATAAAACTAAAAGCTGATCCTTTGAGAAAATAAACAAAATTGATAAACCATTAGCCAGACTCATCAAGAAAAAGAGGGAGAGGACTCAAATCAATAAAATCAGAAATGAAAAAGGAGAAGTTACAACAGACACCACAGAAATACAAAGCATCATAAGAGACTACTACAAGCAACTCTATGCCAATAAAATGGAAAACCTGGAAGAAATGGACAAATTCTTATAAAGGGATAAACTTCCAAGACAGAAACAGGAAGAAATAGAAAATATGAAGAGACAAATCACAAGTAATGAAGTTGAAACTGTGATTACAGATCTTCCAACAAACAAAAGTCCAGGAACAGATGGCTTCACAGGTGAATTCTATGAAACATTTAGAGAAGCACTAACACCTATCCTTCTCACACTCTTCCAAAATATAGCAGAGGGAGGAGCATTCCCAAACTCATTCTACGAGGCCACCATCACCCTGATACCAAAACCAGACAAAGATACTACAAAAAAAGAAAATTACAGAGCAATATCACTGATGAATATAGATGCAAAATTCCTCAACAAAATACAAGCAAACAGAATCCAACAACATATTAAAAGGATCATACACCATGATCAAGTGGGATTTATCCAGGGATGCAAGGATTCTTGAATATACACAGATCAATCAGTGTGATACACCATATTAACAAATTGAAGAATAAAAACCATATGATCATCTCAGTAGATGCAGAAAAAGGTTTTGACAAAATTCAAAACCCATTTAGAACAAAAACTCTCCAGAAAGTGGGCACAGAGGGAACCTCCCTCATCATAATAAAGGCCATATACGACAAACCCACAGCAAACGTCACTCTGGTGAAAAATTGAAAGCATTTCCTCTAAGATCAGAATCAAGACAAGGATGTCCACTCTCGCCACTGTTATTCAACACAGTTTTGGAAGTCTTATTCATGGCAATCATAGAAGAAAAAGAAAAATAAGGAATACAAATTGGAAAAGAAGTACAACTGTCACTGTTTGCAGATGACATGATACCTATACATAGATAATCCTAAAGATGCCACCAGAAAACTACTAGAGCTAATCAACGAATTTGGTAAAGTAGCAGGACACATTAATGCACAAAAATCTCTTGCATTCCTATACACTAACAACAAAAGATCAGAAAGAGAAATTACAGAAACAACCCCATTCACCATTGCAACAAAAAAATAATAAAATACCTAGGAATAAACCTACGTAAGGAGGTAAAAGACCTGTACTCAGAAAGCTATTAGTCACTGATCAAAGAAATCAAAGATGACACAAACAGATGGAGAGATATACCATGTTCTTGGATTGGAAGAACCAGTATTGTGAAAATGACTATACTACCCAATCTACAGATTCAATGCAATCTCCATCAAATTACCAATGGCATTTTTTACAGAGCTAGAATAAAATATTTTTAAATTTGTATGGAGACACAAAAGACCCTGAATAGCCAAAGCAATCTTGAGGGAAAAAAACAGAGCTGGAGGAATCAGACTCCCTGACTTCAGACTATACTACAAAGCTACCGTAATCAAGACAATATGGTACTGGCACAAAAACAGAAATGTAGAGCAATGGAACAGGATAGAAAGCCCAGAGATAAACCCACGCACCTATGGTCAACTAATCTATGACAAAGGAGACAAGGATATACAATGGAGAAAAGACAGTCTCTTCAATAAGTGATGCTGGGAAAGCTGGACAGCTACATGTAAAAGAATGAAATTAGAATACTCCCTAACACCATACACAAAAATAAACTCAAAATGGATTAAAGACCAAAATGTAAGACCAGACACTATAAAACTTAGAGGAAAATATAGGAAGAACACTCTTTGACATAAATCCAGCAAGATCTTTTTTGACCCACCTCCTAGAGTAATGTAAATAAAAACAAAAATAAACAAATGGGACCTAATGAAACTTAAAAGCTTTCGCACAGCAAAGGAAACTATAAACAAGATGATAAGACAACCCTCAGAATGGGAGAAAATATTTGGCAACAAATCAACAGAGAAAGGATTAATCTCCAAAATATATAAACAGCTCATGCAGCTCAATATTAAAACACAAACAACCCAATCAAAAATTGGGCAGAAGACCTAAATAGACATTTCTCCAAAGAAACATACAGATGGCCAAGAGGCACATGAAAAGCTGCTCACGTGCTCACTAATTATTAGAGAAATGCAAATCAAAACTACAATGAGGTAACACCTCACACCAGTTAGAATGGGCATCATCAGAAAATCTACAAGCAACGAATGCTGGAGAGGGTGTGGAGAAAAGGGAACCCTCTTGCACCATCCGTGGGAATGTAAGTTGATACAGCCACTGTGGAGAACAGTATGGAGGTTCCTTTAAAAACTAAAAATAGAATTACTATATGACCCAGCAATCCCACTACCTGGCATATACCCAGAGAAAACCATAATTCAAAAAGACACATGCACCCCAATGTTCACTGCAGCACTATTTACAATAGCCAGGTCTGGGAAGCAACCTAAATGCCAATCAACAGATGAATGATAAGGAAGATGTGGTACATATATACAATGGAATATTACTCATCCATAAAATGGAATGAAATTGGGTCATTTGTAGAGATGTGGATCACCTAGAGACTGTCATACAGAGTGAAGCAAGTCAGAAAGAGAAAAACAAATATTATATATTAACTCATATATGTGGAATTCTAGAAAAATGGTACAGACGAACCAGTTTGCAAGGCAGAAATAGAGACACAGATATAGAGAACAAACGTATGGACCCAAGGGGAGAAAGCGGGGGGTGGGGGGCGGGGAGTGGTGGTGGTGGGATGAACTGGGAGATTGGGATTGACATGTATACACTAATATGCATAAAATAGATAATTAATCAGAACCTGCTGTATTAAAAAAAATAAAAAGAAAAAAAATTGAATAGGCAAGCCAGAGACAAGTAAAAAGTATTCATGATGCATAAATCTGACAAAGGCCTCATGTCCAGACTGTGTAAAGGACTCCTACAAACCAACAATAAAAATACAAACAGCCCAACTGACAAGTGGGCAAAAAATTTGCATAGAAACTACAAAAGGTACAAACAGTCAAAAAGCACATAGAAGGTGCTTAGTGTCCTTAGCAATTAGGGAAATGCAAATTAAAACCACAATGAGATACTGTTTCACACCCACCAGAATGGGTAATAAATAGGAGATTGACTATCAAATGTTGGTGAAGATATGGAGCAAAGGGAGCTTTCATACATGGCTGGTAGGAGTATAGAAAGGCAGTTTCTTATAAAGTTAAACATATACCCACCATATACCTCAGCAATTGTACTCTTAGGTATTTACCTAAGAGAATTGAAAACATACATCCACAAAAAGACTTCAGTGAGAATATTACTAGCAGCCTCTCTATAATAGCCTCCAAAGTGGAAATAAAT
Organism: Phocoena phocoena; assembly: GCF_963924675.1. Classification (NCBI taxonomy): domain Eukaryota; kingdom Metazoa; phylum Chordata; class Mammalia; order Artiodactyla; family Phocoenidae; genus Phocoena; species Phocoena phocoena. The sequence continues at coordinate 59,649,790 of NC_089221.1, read as the reverse complement.
GTTTGTCAATAGGCGAATGGACTAAACAAATTTGGTATGTTCATACAGTGTAATAGTACTCAGCAATAAAGAGGAATGCATTGATATAAAGCACATCAGTGAATCTTAAAAACATTAAACCTACTAAAAGAATCCAGTTTAAAAAGATACATACAATATGATTCCATTTACATGAAAGGCTACTCTGTGGTGCTAGAGAAACTACATGATAGAAATCAGAAAGTGTTTGCTTGGGGCTAGGTATTGAGGAAAGGGAAGAAGCAATGGAAATATTCTTAATCCTGTTTTAAGCAGTGGTTACCTGAGTGTGTGTGTGTGTGTGTGTGTGTCTGTGTGTGCATGTGTGTGTATTCAAAACCATTGAACTGCATCATTTTAGTACATCAAAATTCTGATTAACCTTTCATGGCTGGCATTTTTGTGTCTTTCTACTTTGGCAGACCTGCTAATACATTAGTCTAAACTAGTTTACATGACTGTTTCAGTTACACACAAAGAATATCCCATTACCATATGTAAATTTGGCAATTTCATGAGTCCAAAAATCAACTAAAATTTATTATTTTTTATGTATTAATCATTTATGTAAATTATACTTTTAAGATTTGAGCTTTTAAGATTACCGTTTTTCCACTTACAACTCTGATTTTCCTCCTGCAGGTTGTGTATGCTGGTGTAAGAAATACAGAAACTTTAAAAAAAAAAAATCCACCACACATTGAACCAAACATTAAGGTCTATATATGTCATTATATGCAAATTATTCCTTAATGAAGAGAAGCAATAAAAAACAGATTATACAGTTCTTCAGTAGCAGAGTCAGGGGGTGGCTTGGTATGCTTGATAACCTCTTATTTCCTCAATCCCCCTAAACAACCCCAAATAAACATACACTCTAAGATAAAGGTGTGAATTTGCTGTGTAAGCAGCTAAGTGACAACTGTGTTTGCTATTCAAACACAACCTTTGTTGAAGTTTCATAGCTCTCACTTCAAAAAGATTACCACCTTGACACCTTTCCTATATGAAATTCCAGAGCTGTCACTGTTCAGCTCTTTGCTTTATTCTGTAAATAGTATACTATGAGAAGCTATACATGTCTATGTATATATCTGCTTTTCATTCTTCTTAATGACAACATAGTATTCCACTGATAATCCCCTATTGATGGACATTTAGGGTGTCTCTAACTTTTCAAAATTACTGTTGGAATCTTCTGAACTTGTCAAAACTAGATGACAAAATCAGTGTCATTTTCACCAGGCTGTTGCATTTGTGTTTCTAATTCTTTGACAGCCTATCATGACTTTATCTGTCACTTTGATTGCCAATTTTTTATACCAACATTATACTGTGTTTTTAGGGGGAAAATAATTTAAGAATCCTTACAAAACCCTGATAATCATGTTTAACATCTGTTGCTTTTTTCATGTCATCATAAATTATAAAATGTTGTAATGTATTTCTCCTTCTGAGACAGATGATCAGTTTATAACTGTTGCCCCCTAACTAGGTCATTTTGCATTTTCAATTCTAAAGAAATATATTACTCATGATCTAATAGAGCTAAACAATGAATAATTATGATTTTAGAGATCACACAGAATAGCAACGTCTTGTAGGCATCCTGGGGCAATGGGTCAGGGAGGGTTGTTATAAGTTACCACTAGGCATGCCTAGTCCTCTGATTCTCATTTTTGAAATGCCGAGTTTTTGCAATCATCCTTTGCTGATTTTATGGGCTTCATTGTAATGTATCTTTCTGTCAATCACCAGAATAACACATGCTATTAATTATTCTTCAGAGGGTTTTTTAAAATGAAATATTAATTGCTTATTAGGCTACTACCTTAAATTTCATAGTACTTTTAACTTTTTGAATTATTTTCATATCTATTTTATGTATGCCATTTTAAAGTAAAATTGAGCTTCTATATTAAATTCTGCACTAAGAAAGGACATAGCCTGTAGGAGTTGGGTCAGCATATTCCTACACAAGTGAATCAACTATAACGATGACTGCAAAACAAATTTAGGTATTGAACCAACACCTAATCCTGTGTAAACCTGTCTCTGTGTTTTCCCACATTTTGCAGTTTTTGAGAAAGGGTCTCACATATACTGATTTTTCGGATTACATGCATATTCTCATTCATTTCTAAATTCACAAAATAGTTCTTATTTGTGCTAAAGACCATGCAAATAATTTGGGTTGATGGATGGCAATCTTTTTTTTTTAATCCAAATCTTTGAGAAAATGAATGTTATTTTTGGAAAATGCATTTTAAAATACTCATCATAAAATACTCAGTGAAATACTTTATATACCTTTATTTTGGGGGGAAATAAAGTAATAAGGTGAAAAGTGGGTTTACTCTCTTAGATATTCATGTTGTGTTATACTTATGATCATGCAAATCTTCCATGAAAGTCTCATCTCTTACAGTTCTGGGATCTAAAGTAACCTGGATAGAATGGAAATGCTATGAAGCTATATAGGCAGGAAAAAATTTAAATTATAAAAGTCAAATATATTGTGTAACCACAAAAATCCTGAGACTTCTTTTTCAAAATCCACACTTCCAAACAAGTCTCATTATAGTACACCTTGTACATACTCCACTTCCTGCTTAGTGCCTGAGTCATCTCACACCACTCTCCTCTGACTCCCCAGCTTCCGGCACACAAGCCTCCTGGGATGTCTCAGGGCCTGTGCACTTATGTTCATTCTTCAAATGTCATCTATTCAGAGAGGTGATCTCTGACCATGTTCTCTAATCAGCAGCCTCTTTATTTCTTTCAGGCACACATCACTCTCTGAATTATCTCATTTATTTATGTACTTGTTTGTTGTCTGCCTCATCCATTAGAAGGCGAGGCCAGTAAGGGAAGGGCCCTAATTCCCAGCCCTACTTCAGGGCATTGAGCCTCACGAGCATTTGTGGTATAGCATATATGCTATTGGTATGATTTTGGAATTTTCCTTCCTAATGAAAATCTGAGGTGGCAAAGCTGGCCTTCTACTTTTAATTCACCTTTAAAACAAGTAAAGAATTCCCAAATAGAACTTTTTCTTGAAAGACTTAAAGCCTAAATGGAAATCAAGCAATTAAAATTTAGTTATAGTTCTGAAGGATTACTTGGTTTCATTTTATAAATTTACTATACAATATTATTCCTCAAAGATTCAAATTTTGATATAATCTAACTTAATTGTATTCTGCCTCATATTCTTTAATTTTTTACAGATATTTGTTGGTTTAAAAAGAATATAATGCTCTTCTCAAGGTTTTCTGACTAATTCACTATGTGTTAGTATTTATATTAACAAGCAATCAATTTTCCTTTTTAAGTACTTGAATTTCTCCCCTATTCTTAGGACTCTTTAAATCTAAAAGAGTTCCCATTCTCTCTTTTTTTACCCCATGATATTAAATTGTTGAAAGAAACCAGGTCACTTGTCCTATTGAATTTCCCACATTCTAGATTTGGTTAATTTTATCTTCCTGGTGTTAACACATTTCTCTGCTTTTCCACCTTCCCCCCTCATATAAATAACTGATAGTTAGATCTAGAGTCTTGATTAGATTAAGGTTTTTAACTTTTGTGGGGGCTTAGAATACTTCATAGGTAGCACCATTTATTCCTATTGTATCATGCCTGAAGAAGCATATTTGGTTATCTCACTATTAGTGATATGTTAAGATTATCAGTGGATGTAATGTTGTCAGCCTGATCTACCTGTTACAAAATTCCCCATCAGCCTTTTACCTGGGAATTTAGGACTGTTTTAAACATGGAGGATATATAGGTGGAGAGGTGTAAAAAACACAAAGAGGTATAGTTCTTTGCATATTTATTACTGTTCTGCCTCATTTATAGAGTTGAGGTGAGGAATATTCAAATAAGTTTATTTTTTTGTGTATTAACTGTAGGCTATTTTATTTTTATTGAAGTATAGTTGATTTATAATATTGTGTTAGTTTCAGGTGTACAGCAGAGTGATTCAGTTATACATATATATATATGTTTTTCAGGTTCTTTTCCATTGTAGGTTATTACAGGATATTGAATATAGTTCCTCATGCTATACAGTAAATCCTTGTTGTTTATCTATTTTATATATCATAGTGTGTATCTGTTAATCTTATAATCCTAATTTACCCCCCCTTCACCTTTGGTAACCCTAAGTTTGTTTTCTATGTCTATGAGTCTGTTTCTGTTTTGTAAATAAATTCATTTGTATTATTTTTCCACATATAAGTGATATATAATTTTTGTCTTTCTCTGTCTGACTTACTTCACTTAGTGGGATATTTTTTAGGTCTATCCATGATGCTGCAAATGGCAATACTTCAGTCTTTATGACTGAGTAATATTCCATCGTATATATATACACCACATCTTTATCCATTTATCTGTGGATGGACACTTCAGTTGCTTCCATGTCTTGGCTATTATAAATAGTGCTGCTATGAACATTGGGGTACATGACTCTTTTTAAATTAGAGTTTTTGTCTTTTCCAGATATATGCCCAGGAGTGGGACTGCTGGATCATATGGTAGCTCTAGTTTTAGTTTTTTAAGGAAACTTCACACTGTTTCCCATAGTGGCTGCACCAATTTACATTCCCATCAACAGTTGTAGGAGAGTTTCCTTTTCTCCACACCCAGAACCAAGTAAGTTTAAAAGACAACCACGAACCAAGTGTTTTAAACAGCAGTGGCTTAACTATGGTCTAAATAATAAAGTGCACAGGGAACTCTGCTCAATACTCTGTAGTAACATAAATGGGAAAAGAATTTGAAAAAGAACAGATACATGCATATGTATAACTGAATCACTTTGCTGTACACCTGAAACTAACATTGTTAATCAACTCTACTCCAATACAAAATAAAAATTTTAAAAAGTAGTAAAATAATAATAAGTATGGCAAAGCCACTCCATGTACTGAAAAGGACAGTAAATTGAGGAGTCAGAAAACCCTAGTTTCTTTCATTTATTTGACAAACCATTAAAGACCCAATATGTGCTTGGACCCTGTAGATTCCGAAGTGAGTACTAAAAACTTGCTATGCAGAAAGGGTCTGTCTTATTGGAATCTTCCTCTCACTTGGGAGGTGGAGCTCACTTGGCTGTTTCGAATGAGTCTGAATTAAAAACTTGCAAAGAGACTGAAATCAAATATATAAGAATGTAGTCACTTCATTTAAAAATAATAATTGGTTACTGTGGGAGGCTGCTAGGCACCAATATTATTATAAAAAGTAATAAAGGGAAAATACAAGGCATTTAACCTGCCTTTCCAACACAATCTGTATTCCAGCATAACCAAAGAGTTGAGGAAAAAACAGAAATATAAAACAAACAAGTTGGATCATCTAAAAACTTCTGATTAACATTTTTGTTTTGCTTACCTCAGGGGGACTCTTGGGGAAGGGATGTCAAAGGGATTAAGGAGAAAGGCAGCACTTGGAGGACTCAAAAACACTCTTCGGGGCTAAGACCACATTCTGGCTTCAGAAAAGTCTAGCAGAGATGACAGTTCTTTCCGCGTCTGCGTCTCACAAGCCCGAGATGAGCTGCACGGCACGTGACCCAGCTCTCCCTCGCTGCCGGTATAGCGTTAGGCGGGCTCGGCCTCCAGTCTGTCTGGTGCAACGCTTCCTTTCCGATCCCCGCGGCCGCAGCTCTAGACGCCCCCCAATCGCCCAGCCACAAAGCAAAAGTGCGGAAGGCGGGTATGGTAGCCGGCCACGCCCCAAACCGCCGAGAAACACTGGGCCCTCGGGCGCGCGCCCGGCCACTTCGGGCCACTTCCGGCCACGGGAGCGGGGGCGGGCGGGGCCGACGTACGGCGCGCGGGTCAGACGAGCGGCGCGCGGCTCCCCCTGCCGGCGGCGTGGGGTCAGGCCTCCGCGCTGGCCCGCCTTCCCCACGACGCCCTCCGACCCCGCGGTGTGTGCTCGCGTGGCGCACCGGGCTCCCGCCACCAGTTTTGTTCTGAATTTACAATTTCTCCTGGCCCTCAGAGCAAATTTAAAATTTTTTTTATTTTTATTTTTTATTTTTGGGGGGAATGGAGGAGTTAGAGAAAGAGGATTAGAAAGACTTGGAGTGTGAGGCGGAGATGGAGGAAGGTGCCCAGGCCCCATACTGGGACAGTGATGAAACGGTGATCGAGGCATCGGTGACGGAGAGCGACCAGGAAGAAGAGGAGTTGCCTTGGAGAAGGTGACCGCCGTTGGGCCTGGGTTCTGGCGGCGAGTGGCCCTCTGAGGGTTGAGGAGAAATTGTTACCAGCCGAACATCTGCGTGCGGGCGGGAGTAGGGCCTTATGGGGCAGCTAGGCCTGAGCTCAGAATTTCGTAGATAAAGAAGACCGCAACTGCCTCCCAGCCCTTCCCCAACTTAGGACCGAATGAGCTGTATAGCAGGTGGCTTTCTGACATTTTTAAAAAGCCTTCTTTCTTAGCCTGGGGCTTTTTTTTGCGTAGGCAAAACAGTCTTGGGTCTAAACTCCTCAAGTGCATTTTGCTTCCAGCGACTCGTAGCTCAGATCCAGGAGACGGTTAGTATACTTTCTCTCAGGAAGAGAATGTGTGACGGGGGAACTGGTTACTACCAAACTGGAAACGGATAGTTTTATAAGAATCAAGGGAAGATGGTAGTTCCGTTCATCAGAACATATCTAGTTCCCTGTGCTGGACACAGGGAGAAGATAAAAGAGATGAGGCCACTGACTCTGAGAAACCTACAGGCCTGGAAAGACGTAAACAGATAATTTCAATGTAATGTGGGAAGTCAGAGTAGGAAGGATGCCCAGGCTGGTTTAGGAGCCCAGAGGGATGCTTACCTCAACCTAGGTGGTCATCAGAGTTTGCCAGGGTTGACGTCTGGGTAGAGTCTTGAAGGTGGGTCGGAATTTGTCAGATGAAGGAGAGGAGGTTTTCAGGCCAAGGAGGTTTTCATGCAGTTGCATGCATGGGTAAAGGTGTAGTGGTGGGACATAGCATTGTGTTATGTGTGTTGGAATGTGCAAACAGTTGGGGTGTTACTGAAGTGTTAAATGGGGAGATGGGTGTAGTGAAAGATGAGCCTGGAGAGAAAGGTACAGTAAGGTCACGTAAGGCCTTTTATAGCCTGTGTGTGTCCTGCTTGTAAGATGTTAAGTGGAGGAGCAGCATAATCAGATTTTCATTCACTCAGGCATGCCCTAGGCTAGGGCTTTGCAAATTTTTTTTTTTTTTTTTTTTTGCGGTAAGCGGGCCTCTCACTTCTGTGGCCTCTCCCGTTGCGGAGCACAGGCTCTGGACGCACAGGCTCAGAGGCCATGGCTCACGGGCCCAGCCACTCCGTGGCATGTGGGATCTTCCCGGACCGGGGCTCGAACCCGTGTCCCCTGCATCAGCAGGCGGACTCTCAACCCCTGTGCCACCAGGGAAGCCTGGGCTTTGCAAATTTTAATGAAAGTTATGAATTTCTTATAAATCACTTCAGAATCCTGTTACAAGGTGGATTCCAACTCAGGAGTTCTAGGCTGGGGTTTGAGATTCTGCATTTCTAGCAAGCGTCCAGGTTAAAGTTGGTACTATTAGATCGGGGATCACCTTTTGCAAAGCAAGGCTATAGGGGTTAGCTTTGGGATCAAAGTAGTAACAGACTGGGATGATGAGAGCTCAACTAGGCAGAAACAGTGGGAATAGAGGGAAAAGGACAAATCTGAGAAGCCTTTAGAAAGTAAATTTAGCCGCAGATGGTGATTGATGAGATATGGAGGATGAGGGCAGGGCAGCAGTAAAGGATGATATCCAGATTTTTGGCTCTTTTATATACAGAAACAGTAATATTTGCTCTTATTGGTGTACAGGGACCCTTTTGACTGGTACCTGGAGTCTTATAACAACCACTACACTCAAGATCCGGAACAGTTCTGTTATGCCAAAAAAAAAAAAAAAAAACTCCTTCGGGCTGCCCTGTCCCTTGTAGTCAAGCCCCTCCCTCCCCATTTAAATCACTATTTCTGTTTGTGTGATATATCATCTTTTTTAATCTGTCTGCTTTCATTTCCCTCACTGTCTTTCGTTTTCAGCAGTTTGATTATGATGTTTCTGGTAATGATTTTATTTGTGTTTTTCCTGTTTGGGGTTCACTGCTTCTCGAATCTATAAACATATCTTTCACCAAACTTCGGAAGTTTTCTGTCATGATATCTTCATATATATTTTTATGTACCAATCTTTTTATCCTCTCTTTCTGGGGTTTTTGTTGTTGTTGTTGTTTGTTTTTTTGTGGTACGCGGGCCTCTCACTGTTGTAGCCTCTCCCATTGCAGAGCACAGGCTCCAGACGCACAGGCTCAGCGGCCATGGCTCACGGGCCCAGCTGCTCTGCAGCATGTGGGATCTTCCCGGACCGGGGCACGAACCCGCATCCCCTGCATCGGCAGGTGGACTCTCAACCACTGCGCCACCAGGGAAGCCCTCTTTCAGGGGTTTTAAATGACATGAATGGTAGACCTTTTGACAGTCTCCAGATCCTTGAGGCTCTAATAATTTCTTTTTCTCTCTTAGTTCTTCAGACTGTATAATTTCTATTGCTTTATCTTAAGATTCACTTAGTTTTTCCTGTCTCATCTCCATTCTGTTGTTGAGACCATCCAGTGAATTTTTAATTTCAGATATTATAATTATATCTCCTAAAATTTCCATCAGATTCTCTTTTACAGTTTTTATTTCTCTGCTGAGAACTTCATTGTTTTCATCCATTGATAAATGTTCACCTTTATGTAATAGAGAATTATTATAATAGCTGCTTTAAGGTCGTTGTCTTGTAATTCCAGCATCTGGGCTTGGGAGGTTGGGGCATTGGCATCTGTTATTTTTTCTCTCAAGAATTAGTCAGATTTTCCTTTTCTTTGCACGTTGAGTAATTCTGGATTATATCCTGTATATTTTGAATGTTATGTTTTGGACTCTTGTTCCTGTTAAAATCCTCTAGAGGGAGTTGATTTTTGTTTGTTGTAACAGGCAGTCAATCTGATTAGGTTCTGATTAGTGAGTCTGTCTCACTCATGTACCACTCAGGGATTAATCTGGAATTTGGACAGTAGTTAATATCATAGTTCAGTTCTCTAAGCCTTTGTTACACTTTTCTGAATCTGCTCTGCATGTGGACAGCTCAGGGTTGAGCCTCACACTTATGTTGGATCATATACAGAAGTAGGTGATTCCCCTTCCTGCTCTCTTTTCTCCAGGATTCTTATGCACCCTTCCCTCCCCATGCCCACATGTTGATTCGTTTGACCAGAAAGATGGATTTCTTTCAGTGTTAGCCTTCTCGCTGTAGAGTAGTTCCCTGCAGTTGGGGCCACCTTCAGGGCAAAGTGAAAGAAAAAGAGAAGAAAATAAAAAAGGTTCTTTTCATACTCTTGGGAGTATGGTTCCTCTAGTAGGAGAGAGACAGGTTTTCTCTTAAGTTTTAAGTGCCCAAGCTACCATGATTGGTAGCAGTATAGCTCTGAAGCTAAAGAGAGAAAACAAGAAAACTCAGGCAATTCCCCCCACACCTTCCGGCATTCAGGGATCCCTTTCCCTAGTTCTCTGGATAAAGGTAGGAGAGGTTTCTTCTGGAGTTTTTGCTGTCTGTGTCCACTGTACACTTCTAGGTTTAGACCTAGGATCAAAGCTGGAGACAAGAAAAAAAAAAGAGCAAAAAACAAAACAAAAAAACCAAGCAAACCATGAGACTCACCTACTCCAAAGTTGTTATTTAGATTTCAATTTCAGTCCCCAGTTTACCTGCTATTATTTACTTTTCAGATTGCTCAGGTAGCTGTTAAAAAAAAATTCTACCAGAGTTTTTATTTTTATTTTTTTTATAGATGGCACTGTCTTCTTTTTTTTTAAATATTTATTTATTTATTTATTTGGTAGCACTGGGTCTTAGTTGCAGCAGGCCGGCTCCTCTAGTTGCGGCTCGCGGGCTCCTTATTTGTGGCACATGGGCTCCTTAGTTGTGGCAGGTGAGCTCCTTAGTGGCAGGTGGGCTCCTTAGTTGAAGCTCACTGGCTTCTTAGGTGCAGCACACGGGCTCCTTAGTTGTGGCATGTGAACTCTTAGTTGTGGCATGCAAACTCTTAGTTGTGGCATGCATGTGGGATCTAGTTCCCTGACCGGGGATCAAACCCGGGCCCCCTGCATTGGGAGCATGGAGTCTTAACCCCTGCGTCACCAGGGAAGTCCCATCTACCAGAGTTTTTAGTTGTAATGAGTGGAGAACTAGGCTATAGATGGATTACTCTATCTTGACTGACCAATCTTTTTTTTCCCCCCTAATTCATTTTTAAATGCTTCTCTGCAGTGCCATAGAAACATCATTCTTTCAGATCTCATAGCTCAAGGTTAAAAATTAGTTTTCTTTTTATTGGTATGGAAATACACAGTCTAAGCATTGCTGGAGCTGAATACCATTGCTTCCCTCCCACCCATCTTCTTTGCTTACTTACATGCAGTTTATTCTGTTTTTCATGCACAAGCTCTCTACTTTGACTGGAATGAGGAGCACAGGTCCTAGTAGAGCAGAGACCCCCAACAGGCAAAATGTTATACATAAATAATCCTTAAATGTTGCAGCTATTAAGGTGTTTTTGCTAAGATCTGAGAAGGGGTTTGATGACCACTGGGATTAGATAAAGCAAGGCTTTCAAAGAATGAGGATGCCAGGTGTTAACTGTGCCTGGAAAGTACTCTGAGGACCTGGACTTGGTCCTAGCCCTCTTGAAACTGTAAAATGCATCCAGTCCCTTTTTTGGCTTGGTAAGTGTTGCTACTAATCTGTAAGAATTTAAGTTGCTGATTAGTGAGGTTTTGTTTGCTTGTGATTTGTTTACTAAGAGGCAGGATTCATTTTTCTTATATGTGCCCTGAGAACCTTTTACCAATCCTTAATTTCTGTCCCAGCCTCCCGTAAATGTGAACTGCTCAATAACATTAAGGGATATACTGCAAACTAATCCTGTTCAATACATTTAAACAGAACCACCTTATAAGATAGTTCATTATTACCTGGATTTAGGTATATGTTCAGGTCACATCATGTCCTCTGAACATTATAAGTGCATATAGTAAAAGGCTAATTGAACATAATTACCCTGCAAGATGAGTGTTAATTCTTTCCCTTAAAATAGGCTAGCACTATTTTCATGTGAATTGTCTAGATGGAAAATACCTGTTTTAAAGGATACAGTTGCAGAAGGGAAAAATAGCAAAATACAAGGAGACAAAGAATTAATAATCACATTAAATTAGCTAAAGAAAGCAACATTTTTTGGTCAGGATATACGGCAAATAGGGGCTCTTCCAATGATTAAAACAGAATGGTGCCAAATACTATTCTTAAAACTGTTAAATGGAGAGAAGAGACAGAGCAAGATTAGCTTCAGTAGTGGGCATCAGTCCCCCGTGGCCAGCAGTCACTCTCTGCAGCTGATGCAGGGCCATTGGCCTGCCCACACCCCTCTTGTGCCACAGAACGAAGGACTTCATCCTCTCCCCACAGAGGATAGACAGAGCAGGGGGGTTGGCCAGGTACCATATGACACACACGTTTAAACAGAACGAAGGAGTACACACTGAGTCTAAACAGGGAAAGGGATTCCCATATAAGGTGGTAAGTCTAGTACAGGCTGGGAGGACTCTTATCTTTTAGTAAGAAGGTGTTCCAGACCCAAGGCCTAGCAGGGGTTGAAAGACTGTATGCACAAGACTGCCTTTCTCAGCACATTCTTTGTTATCTCCTGTAGGAAGTACACACAGTGCCTCCCCAGACTGAACTCGAATCAGATCAAACCTCTATGTATAATAACCAGTTGACAGGAAATATACAGGACAGAGGAACATGTTAAATGACATGCAGTCTTCAAATCCAAAATGTGGGAAACTCTATAGGAAAAACAACTCAGTTTCTTCAACAAATAAATTGTAAGGGGCAGGGAAGGGGACAACTTATAGATTTTAAAAGAGACTTAAGAGACATACAACCAAATGCAATGTGTGCATCTTGTTTGGAGCCTGATATGAACAAAACAACTGTAAAAAGAGACAGGGAAATCTGACTACAATCTGTTTATTAGTTTACATTGCTGTGTAACAGCTTACTTCAAAACTTACTAGCATCTTAAAACAATACACATACTGTGTAGTTTCTGTGGTTCAGAAATCCAGGAGTGGCTTAACTGGATCATCAGCTTCAAGGACTCAGAAGGCTGCATTTATCTCAAGGCTTCATGAGAAAGATTCTTCCCAAATGGTGGCTGTAAGATTCAGTTCTTTCTCTGTCTATTGAACTGAGTCCTTAGTACCTCTCTGACTGTTGACTGGGGGCCTCCCTTAGTTTCTTGCTACATAGGCTTCTGCAAATGGCTTTCACAACATGACAAGCTGGCTTCCATGAGAGGGAAGAAGCAAGAGAATAAGAGAGTAAGATGGAAGCCACTATCTTTTTGTAACCTAATCTCAGAAGGAACATCTCAACCTATTTGCTGTATTTTGTTTGTTAGAAGAGTCACTGGAGGGCTTCCCTGGTGGCACAGTGGTTGAGAGTCTGCCTGCCGATGCAGGGGACACGGGTTCGTGCCCCAGTCCGGGAGGATCCCACATGCCGCTGAGTGGCTGGGCCTGTGAACCATGGCCGCTGAGCCTGTGCTCCGCAACGGGAGAGGCTACAACAGTGAGAGGCCCGGCGTACCACAAAAAAAAAAAAAAAAAAAAAAAAAAGAAGAGTCACTGGATCCAGTCCGTACTCAAGGATAAGTACCATATACAAGGGCATAAATACCAGGAGCCATTATAGAGGCTGCTTACTACAGACTGTAAATTTAGTAATATTAAGGAATTATTGACTTCTTTTTAGGTATGAAATTTTGGCTTTTTTTTTAAAGGTGTGATTATTACGGTTACGTTTGAAGAGCCCTTATCTTTTAAAGTTGAATACTGAAATATTTCCAGATGAAGTGGAATAAGATGTCCAGGATTTGCTTTAAAAATAATCCAGTGGGAGACTCGCAGGGGGTAGAGAGGATGGCAGAGGGATCATAGAGGACGCAAGATTGGCTGTGTACTGATAATTGTTGCACCTAGGCGATGAGTATACTATTGTCTCTATTACTTGTTGATGTTTGTAATTTTCCATAAAAAGAGTAAAAAGCAAAATGGATAAGTAAATAAACCAAAAAGCCCCTAGTTACAAATCATATATTTATGCCTTAGTACATTGTTACATTCTTGGATTCTGGCAAGATTTTAAAACATTTTTTTTTATTGTGGTAAGATATATATAACATAGAATTTAGCATTTTAACCATTTTTAAGTGTATAATTCAATAGCATTAAGTATATTCATATTGTTGTACAACCATCACTACTAGTTATCTCCAGAATTTTTTCATCTTCCCAGGCTGACACTCTGTGTACCTTTAAATAATAGCTCCTCATTCTTTCATGCCTTCAGCCTCTGGCAACTACCATTCTACTTTCTAGGAATCTGACTCCTCTAGATACCTCATGTAAATGGAATTATACCATTTTTGTTCTTTTGTGTCTGGCTTATTTCACTTAGTATGATGTCTCTAAGGTCTATCCATGTTGTAGCATGTATCAGTAGTTCCTTCTTTTTTAAGGCTGAAAAATATTCCACCGTATGTCTGTACACATTTTGTTTATCTACTCATCTGTCGATGGATACTTGTCAATTCCACCTTTTAGCTATTGTGAATAATGTTTCTATGAACATGGGTGTACAAGTTAGGTCCCTGCTTTCAGTTATTTTGTGTACATACCCAGAAATGGAATTAATGGATCAAATGGTAGTTCTATGTCTAATTTTTGAGGAACCACCAAACTTTTTCACAGTGGCTGTACCATTTTACATTTCCAGTAGAAAGTACAAGAATTCCAGTTTCTCTATATCCTTGCCACACTTGTTATTTTCTGTTTTTTGGTTGGTGTGAAGTGGTACCTCATTGTGGTTTTGATTTACATTTCCCTGATGTTTAGTATTGTTGAGCATCTTTTCATGTACTTACTGGCTAATTGTATATTCTCTTTGGAGAAATGTCTATTCAAGTCCTTTGCCTGTTTTTTCATTCTGTAAAGGTTTTTTAAGCAGAAGAAATAAATACTTAGGTCTGCCTAGTAGCATACTCACTGTGCTATATCATTGCTATTTGTATCCCTCACCAGATTTGAAGCTTCTTGAGAATAAGGACTGTCTTCTCTCTTTACCTTGGTGCTGCCAAGAGTATAGTAAGAAGTGAATCCAAAAGTTAAAGTTCTGTAATTGTATGTTCTGAAAATATACACTCAGATTTAACCCTGGGATTTTAATCAAATTCTCTGTGGTATAGAGAAAGGTGAAGGAAAAAACCCAACAGCACTGGTCCTTCAAATAATCTCATTTCACTTCTGTTCAAAAACTATATTGATATTTGTCCCTTACTCCAAAATATACAAAAATAGCAGAATATTTATTAAAATGAACATGACCGCATGAATATGTCTTTATTTTTCATCTTGGATAAGTTTTAAATTAAAGGCTACATTTCTGAAAAAAAAAATTTGGTATAGAATATTAATAGTGGTATAACTAAGAATTTTAATAAATTAATTATAATTTTTATGAGTAGTTTACATTGAACCATGTTAAAAGTTTATCCACTTAATCATTTTGCAGTTTATGCAATATATCATCATATTATACACCTTAAACTTGCACAATGTTGTATGTCAATTATATCTCGATAAAGCTGGAAAAAATTTTCTAAAAGATGACAGTTGATTTGTTAGTCTTTGTTTAGGAAACATCATAACATCTGTACCTTCTTTTCTTATGTTTGAAAGGTTGATTTTTAAGGAAGACACATCTCTTAGATCTGAGTTCAGTCTCCATCCTGGTAAAAGTAGAACATGCAAAGGTGAGAAATAATTCTTTTCTCTAAGTAGTTCCTTTAATTTTCCAAGTATTATTATTCCATTAACTTCTCCTTTTATATTTAGTCTTATTCTTTAACTCTTTACATGGAGTTAGTTTCTTACAGGCATCTGTAATAGACCTTAAAATCTGTTATTTTATAAGGATAGCAATGGGGATTGTAACTTCTGGAAGATGTTTAAGACTCTTAGAGAGGGCTACTGAGTTGTGGAAGTGGCACTCGAATAGCAATTCTCCACCCCAGAATTTCCTGCTTAACCCTGAACTTGCCTATTTGCAAAAGTAAATAATACTTTATAATAATCAGTCTGATTCTTTCTGACTAAAATTAAGGTACAAATATCCTTGGTATATATATTTTAAAAAAGAGCCTTTCACTTACAAATTCTCCAAACCTCCTAAGTCCACTTCTAGATCAATTTAAGCACTTCTGGAAAAATCTATCACTAATTGTTACAGTTCAAAAAGATCAATTCTGCAGTAGCTGTTCAAATTGTAGGTTAGTTCCTTTTATGATTTCTTCCTGTGAGCCATTTTTTATTGGAGGATGTCTGGAAATAGGTGTAGAATGGAAGGAAAATCTCCTAAACATCATGAAAATCTTCTTGTGTGTATACACTTGTCCCTTGGTATCGATGGAGGATTGATTCCAGGAACCCCTGTGTACACCCAGATCCTCAGATTCTCAAGTCCCATAGTTGGCCCTCCCTATCTGTGGATTGCACATCCACAAATTCCACCAGCCGCAGATTGTAAGCATAGTACACGATATGGTCTGCGCTTGGTGGAATCTGTGGACGCCATACCCATGGATATGGAGGGCCAAATATATATCTATGAAAAAAAAAATCCTTGTTTAAGTGGACCTGTGTAGTTCAAGCCCACTGTAGTTCACAAAGTCTTCACTGTACTTCCTCTCACCTGATACCCTAGTGGCAAATTACAGCTTCTTCTTGGAGTAGTTTTTCCTACATGTAATTGGAAGGGATAGTGTGTAATATTGGTCTCCAGAATGTGTTCTTATGATATATAAAATGACACTAGGAAGAAGTTAGAGATCTGTTTCAATATTCCAACCAAGTTTTTTCCCTTCCCTTCCCTTCCCTTCGCTTCCCCAAATGGATAGACCTTAATTATTTTTGCCAATTTTTAAAAGTATAAAATATTTTTTAAATGTAAAATTATATAATGCAGAAAGTGAAAGATCCCATCCCCTTCTCTTCCCTGTAATTCCACTCCCAACAATTGGCAGTGTTTAGTATTTGTGTTTCTTTCTAGACTTTTGCATACCAATATATATATCTTTTTTCATAATTAGTATTGTACTACATGTATTATTTCTTTGTTATATTGATCTACCTCAGCCTGTTAAATTGCTGCTTTTATTCCATTGTATGAATGTACCATTTAATGATTTGATTATGTTTGATGTTTCTCAGTATTATATCTTTGCCTACTTTTCTGATTATTTCCTTAGAGTAACTAGCTAAAGTTAGATTTGCTTTAAAGGATGAGCACATGTCAGACCTTGACATATATTGCCCCCTAAAATAGATGACTTTTTCCCTCTAGGTCCAACACAGGACATATGCAATCTTTGCCAAACTGGTGAATAAAACATATCTGATTATTTTAATTTGCATTTTTGAAGAATACCAAGGCTAGGCATGTTTTAATATTGACCATTTATAGTTTTTTTGTGTGTGTGAATTGCCTTAATGTCTCTTATTCTCATTTTATTGTTAATTTATAAGAGTATTTTATATATTAAAGATAGCAAAACTTTGTTGTATGTACGTTGTAAATAGTTTTATCCAGTTTCCTAGTTATTATTTAATGTTATTCATGATATGTTTTGTAGTACAGAAATTAAAAATTTTTATATAATAAAATCTGTCAGTCTTTTCTTTCAAGGTTTCCTTTTTCAAACTTAGAAATATTTTATCTATCTCAAGACCATAAAAATATTTTCTTTATCTTTTTTTCCATTTATTATATTTATTGTTTTTACTTTTATGTCTTTAATATTTTTAGAATAATTTAGCATATGGAGGGTAGGTAGGGTAGGTCTCTAACTTCATTTTTTTCAAATGATTAACTAATTGCCCCAGTATTATTTATTGAATGTCATCTTGTTGCCACTGTTTAAAATACCATTATTGTTATATATTAAATTCCCAAATATATTATAGGTCTGTTTCCCACTTTTTGTTTTGTTTCACTGATATATTTGACTATTTCTACTTCTGTGCCATCACTACATTATTTTACCAGCCTTAGATTTTAATACATTTCCATATCTTGGAGGGAACATATTCTCCTACACAGAGTAGTTGGCTTGCAGCATACATCCTAAGCTTCTTTGGTACAAACAGCAAGCTCTTTGGTACAAATAGTATGAGACTTCAGCCACTGTGAGCTTCCAGCTTACCCTCCTTCATATTTTGTCTGTGGGATTTGCTCTGAGCTAGGTGGTTTTCTGGGATTCTGATGGAAGAATTCCATATACCGGTTACTTCTGAGGGAGCCCCTCCTTTTCCTATGATGAGTGACAAGCTGCTAACCAGGGTTTGGTTTCCCTCTAATCCATTCCCATCTTCTATATTTTTTATTTTATATTTCCTTTTTCCCATTGCTGCTTCAGATTTTTTTTTAAAACTAATTTCTTTGGATTCTTTTTGGGAACTTGGAAGGGAAGAAAAGTTAAATATGGGCTAAATTTGCTGTCTTGAAAATTCTGACTCTTCTTGAATAATATATTAGCATTATGAGTTTTAAAAAATGACTTAAAATGAAAAAAGAAAGTGTTCTTTCTAGCAGGGTTTAAGTCTGTACAATTTTCTTTATATATCCTTTGCATTCATTCATCCTGGGACAAAGAAATATCAAGTATTATTTCATTCAGCATTGTGTATACGTTTCTTCTTAAATTTAAAAACCTTGACACATAAAAGTGGCAGTTAGGAAATTATGATTTACAAAATGATTTTTTAAATTTATTTATTTATTTTTGGCTGCGTTGGGTCTCTGTTTCTGTGCGCAGACTTTCTCTAGTTGTGGCTAGCAAGGGCTACTCTTGTAGTGCGCAAGCTTCTCTTTGTCGTGGCTTCTCTTGTTGCAAGGCACGGTCTCTAGGCGTGCGGGCTTCAGTAGTTGTGGCACGCGGGCTCTGGAGCACAGGCTCAGTAGTTGTGGCACACGGGCTTAGTTGCTCTGCGGCATGTGGGATCCTCCCAGACCAGGGCTCAAACCTGTGTCCCCTGCATTTGCAGGCGGATTCTTAACCACTGCACCACCAGGGAAGTCCCGTACAAGATGATTTTTAATGACATTTTGCAGTGTCTATAAAATCCTTGGGTCATTGTTAAAGCAGAGCAATAAAACTATTGCAAATGATTTATGATTATATTTCATTCTAGGCACTCCAGAGATTCAACTTGGATTCAAACTCAGAGAGGATCCACAAGAGCAACTGAATAAAAATCAGATGATGCCTATTCTTAGTGAGGATGCAGTCTTACAGGTATGTAGTATATTGATTAAATACATACTTATTGAAAATTGATAATGCTGTTTGAAATAGGGGCAAATTACTAATGATTAATTCTATTTGTCTATTATTTTACTTCTTTCTTTTCTTACTCAGTTTTTTCCCTTTTCTTCGCCAGTCATTCTGTTTCTTCACTGCAACTTCAGTAAAAGCCAAGTGTTTTAGGCCCTCTTTCCTTTATTTATTTCTCTTTCTGGTAGAGATGTGGAATTGAGAAGGTTAAAATAGGCTAAAATAGGATATAATAATTACAGTTTCATCTCCATTGTGTGTCAGAGGTCACCTTAAATTTGTGAAGAAGATACTAGTCTGTGTAGTATAATTTGAGATATGAGCCACTGAAAGACCCTTCTATTGTCGTGTGTGTGTGTGTGTGTGTGAGTGCATGTGTGTGGGCACACACTTAGATACACAAATTTTCACTTGTTTCTTTTTAATGCAGTCACCATGGGGAAAAGTAAGGGATGACTCATTTAGCACCTTGGCATAAATAAGTTAGCTAACCAGAGATAACTACAGAGTCTTAAGGAATAGAACGGAGAATACATGTATTTTAATAGCAGAAACTGACGGCAGTTCCAAAGAGTGACCATGCGGGTTTATTTAATATTGTACCTAGGAAGGTGTATCACTTGAATTATATCTAGTCAAAAGAGTAAAATTCAACACCAAATATTTTTTTAAAGCTGAGATGTCCATATTTAGTTTCTACTAATTTGTTAAATATCATTTTTGTAACTTATGATTTAAGAAAAATAATTTTTTCCCTTTAGCTTCAGTAACTATGAAATGGGAAATAAAAATTAACTTTTTTCAATTTATCTGAGAAACATTTACCATGTGAATATTGTATCAGGCTCTAGATTGTACCTCAGAATGGTGATTTTGAGAACTTGATTACCAAACTTATTTGGATAGTGTTGACTTAAAAAATTGCACAAGGTGAGAGTTACGAGGTAAGTTTTATTTGGGGCAAAATGAGCACTGCAGCCCGGGAGACAGCGTTTCAGATAACTCTGAGAAACTGCTCTGAGCAGGCGAGGGGAGCAGCCAGGATAAATTAGGAGTTTTGCAACAAAGGGCAGGTAGTCGGGGACGTTAAAAGATTATTGTTAATGAAAGAAAACCAGATATCTCAAGGAATTTAGATCTTTTCTGTGTATGGGAAGATGCCAGAGTCTGGGCTCGTTGAAATCATTCCTTTGATATGAACCTCAGCTCTCTGGGGCCGGTATCCTGTATTTTCACATCCTGAGTTTCCTCAGGGCTCACCGCAGGGAGTGGCTGCAGTCTGATGGCTGCTAGATGGCAGGTATTCTTTTCAGCCCTGAATTTCCTCAGGGCTCACGGGCTCACGTTGGATGGTTGCAATCGTTGATGACTGTGACATCCTTTGTTTATCGATACGGCAGGAAATATTCCACTTATAAATATTCCATTCCATTTATAAATATTCCATTTATCAGTAGCTTTTTAAAAATATAGACTCTCAGACCCGTATTTGAGTAGAACCTAGGACTGTCCATTTTTCAAAAGCCTCCCAAGTAATTGCTGATGATCAGCTGTTGGAACAATTGCCATAGAGGACTTGAAGAGTTAATGAATGTATGTTTCAAAGATTTTTCATGAGATTGTAACTCAGGAATCTGCTGGTTATGGGCTTGTTGTAAAATTAAGATAAGAAGGATAAATGAAGCACTTGGTATTTGTCCCTCTCTTTTGCCTTCGTGGGAATTCATTGGTAGTAAAACAGATACCTCCTTTAACTTTCCACTGCCCGCCTCCCCCAACCGTTTTTGTTTACAGTAAGAGTTAGACCATGTTACCAAAGTGTTAAACATCTGTAGCAAATTTTAATTGATATCAATTTTTAAATTGACAGATGCTGCTTTCACAGTTTTTAATTTTATTCTTTGAAAATAAACCTTTAGAAATTTAACTATATGAGTAAAATTGATTTTGTCAAATAAATAGACCAGAAAAGGTGCTTTCCCAGAGTTATTTAAAGAAAAAAATATATATTGATTCACAACTTCAACCTGATTTTAAGTAAATTCTAAATAATTCAGTTACTAATCAGATTTCTAAATAAATTTTTCTTAAAACTCAGATATAATATTGATATTCAACTTCAAAACAAACTATTTTAGAAATGATGAGATTGGGATTGACACATATACACTACTATGTATAAAATAGACAACTAATGAGAACCTACTGTTTAGCACAGGTAGCACTACTCAATGATCTTTGGTGACCTAAATGGGAAGGAAATCTAAAAAAGAGTGGATATATGTATATGTATAACTGATTCAGTTTACTGCACAGCAAAAACTAACACAACATTGTAAAGCAACTATACTGCAATAAAAATTTTTTTAAAAATGATGGAACATTTCAAGTAAGGGCAAACTATGAAGAAATAGAGGATCTTTGGTTTGACATGCATTATGCTAATTTTTTTTGTTTTTTGTTTTTTTTTTTTTTTTTTTTGCAGTATGCGGGCCTCTCACTGCTGTGGCCTCTCCCGTTGCGGAGCACAGGCTCCGGACGCGCAGGCTCAGCGGCTATGGCTCACGGGCCCAGCCGCTCCATGGCATGTGGGATCTTCCCGGACCGGGGCACGAACCCGTGTCCCCTGCATCGGCAGGCGGACTCCCAACCACTGCGCCACCAGGGAAGCCCCACTATGCTAATTTTTAAAAACACAGGGAGCAGTCTTTTAAAATATTTCATGCTCATCATTTTTATTGGGTCTTGCTGTACCTTTTCTTGTTCTTTATAGGTGCTATGGCAAGCAGTTTTTAAACTTTACATAGAAATTTAAAAAATTTTGTTTGGAGAGTTTAGTAGTATATATGGAGAGATAATTGGAGACATTACTATCAAAATTAGGAGGTATGATAGTTAATTTTATATGTCAACTTGTCTGGGCCATCAGGTGCCCAGATAGTTGGTCAAACATTATTCTGGGAATTTCTTTGAGGATGTTTTTGAATGACATTAACGTTTAAATCACAGGATTTGGGTAAATCTGATTGCCCTCCATAATGTGGGTGGGCCTCATCCAACCAGTTGAAGGCCTATATAGAACAAAAAGACCAGCTTCCCTAAGCAAGAGAGAATTATCCAGCAGACGGCCTTTGGACTTTATCTATACCATCAGCTTTCTTGGGTGTTGAGCCTGATGGCCCACAGTGTAGATCTGGACTTGCCAGTTTCCATAGTTACATGATCCAGCTCCTTACAATAAATCTCTTTCTATGTATAAACATATCCTGTTAGTTCTGTTTCTCTGGAGAACACTGACTAATATAGCAGGCATCATTGATCTTACTATAATCATTTTTGAATACTGGAAAATACTTGTTTGATAGGGAATAATGATTAATTCAATCTTGTGGTTATTACCATCAGGCTGCTTCTTCCATCTTCTACTCACTGAAATGTTGTCTAAGAGGTACGAAACCAGGTTGAATTCACTTTTCCTCTCCGTTAAGCAGCTTCCACCTTCCACCCTTATCCATATGTAGTGGTGAAATCAGTTAAAATGAACATTTAAGAGAACCTTGAAAGGGAAACAAACAAGCACAGGCTTGTTCGACAACTGTGTAATGGAAGAAGGATCATGGTTGGCAAGACCAGAGCTCATGGAGAGATTATGTATATATATACTGCAGGGTCTTTTTTCTTTTTTAATTTATTTTATTGAAGTACAGTTGATTTACAATGTTGTTAATTCCTGCTGTACAGCAAAGTGATTCAGTTATATATATATATGTATATATACACACACACGCACACACATATTCTTTTTCATATTCTTTTCCATTATGGTTTATCACAGGATATTGAATATAGTTCCCTGTGCTATATAGTAGGACCTTGTTGTTTATCCATTCTATATGTAGTAATTTGAATCCTGCAGGGTCTTTTTAAGCCCCAGTAGGCAGGTAATACTCTCTCTTGCTAGCTACCTCTCTGATTCATGAATAGCTGGACCATTCAAATTCAAGGTGAGTTTTCAAAACTTAGGGAACCCCTTGACTCTATTATGCTGATCATTAATGTCTTTGATATCCTTTTCCTGACTAACCCATCCTGACCTGCTTTAATTCTTAGGGTCCTAGAATTGCTGTCTCTGCCCAGAGTTGCAATTGCTTAGGAATATTTTGGGAAGGAATGGATGAAAACAGGTCTTTGGCACCTTACTCAGCCAGAGTAAAGATATTTCTCATTCAGTGGTTAAATAACTTTGTGTTCAAGTTGTATTTAGATACTACTCAGTGGAGTTTTAAATGATCATTTTAGCATTACTAACACTGAAGCAATGTAGAGGTGGTACCATATGTCCAGATCAAACTCTCTAGAAGACAATCATGTGGATATTTGGAAATAATAAAAAATATTTGTATAGATAACCGAATTTGGCTACCTCAGTCTGAGAGAAAGGTATTTTAAGCAAACATTATCAATAATTCATCAAGATCACTAAAACGCTGAACATCAGGAATGTGTATTCTGTTCTGCAGAATGTGAGGATAGTTTGTGTGAGACATCTCATGCCTCATGGAGAGCCAGGGTTGGTCAGGTTGATCAGGTTGGCCAGGCTTCCATTTCTCTCCCAGTAATCCATGATTCAGTTGAAGAAAATGATCTCAGATAGTAGAGTATTGTTTTCTGGTTAAGGATATATAAACAGATTTGCTCCTTTCCCAGATCCTCTAAATTAATACAATTAATTTAAACCTTCTTTCACCTCTCACACCCCACCCCCAACAGATTTTTTTTTTTAATGTCTGCACTTTATTGCCCTCGTAGGGGCAGGAGAAAAATGTCACATGTATCAAAAGCATAGATAGCAATTTGTACCCTTTAAGAAAGAATTGATTGAAGTGTATCCTTACATTTTGTTAATCAACAAATGAACAGCTCCAACCCCCATTATATTCCGAGGCATTACCTCTTGAGGGGTATTTCTGCCTATGGAAGAGGAAAAAAAAATCAGCTGTCAGGAGCAGACTTTCTGCTTACTTGCTCTCTTATCTTTTGTATTTTCCTTATGTGGGTAGGGTCAAATGAAAAATTAGCCCTCAATTGGAAAATTCACTGGTCCTTTAGTAAGATGAATGAAATGAGTGTTACAGATACTTGAATGAATTGCTTTGTGAAGACTCAGAAATACCAGGTAAGTACATAAGTGTACCCTGTTTAATTAATCCTTGGGAATATCTAGGTTTACTTTCTTTTTTTTTTTTTTTTTTTTATAAATTTACTTATTTATTTATCGTATTTGTGGCTGTGTTGGCTCTTCGTTGCTGTGCGCGGGTTTTCTCTAGTTGCAGCGAGCGGGGGCTACTCTTTGTTGCGGTGCACGGGCTTCTCACTGCAGTGGCCTCTCTTGTTGCAGAGCACGGGCTCTAGGCACGCGGGCTTCAGTAGTTGTGGTGCATGGCTTTAGTTGTTCCGCGGCATGTGGGGTCTTCCCGGATCAGGGCTCGAGCCTGTGTCCTGCATTGGCAGGCAGACGCTTAACCACTGCGCCACCAGGGAAGTCCCTAGGTTTACTTCTTGAAATTCCTTCTTCACTCTGGACCTCTGAGGTTTTTGCAAAGTCTGCTTAGGAAGTATGTATATGTGGAACCAATGTGATAACCTTGAGCACTATAAGGATGCACTATCAATAAATAACAATGAACATTATTAATTGGAGAGGATTTAAGTTCTCAAATTACTTTGTGTCTTCTTGTTATTATGGCTGTTTCAGTGATCAAAAATGCTTGGAAGTTCAGGCTAATGGCTTTACATATTTTCAGAAAGCTTTATTATTGATCATAGAAACAAACATAGAGGGTCCCCCAAAGAGAGATCTTTTTGTAAAGATCTTCTTTGATACTAATAAGATATTTAAGGTAAGAATTCCTTTTAAAGCGATGAAAGCCAATGTGCTGTGAAATCTTAAAATGGAAACATTTTATCAGAACATTTTAATCTTTTTTGAAAGGGACACAACAACTTCAGGTTTTCTGGCATGACTTGAGAATTAGGCAGAATCCATTAAGCATTAACACTGTAACACAAAGGTTGTATGATTTTTGGCCCTCAGGAGAAATATTAGAACTCAGAACCTGACAAGAGTGGCTCATCAGAACTATTATGGATTAATGAACTAAGAAAAGGGAAATGCTACGGATAAAAAGAAGGAACACTCCCTTTCTCTTTACCTAAGTTCCACAAATTCTTTTACAGAAAGAAATTAAAACAAAATACTAAACATAAGAGCCAAAACTATAAAACTCTTAGAAGAAAACATAGCGGGAAAGTATCATAACATTCAATTTGGCAATGATTTCTTGACTATGAAACCATAAGCAACAAAATAAAAAATAGATAAGCTAGATTTCATGAAAATTAAAAGCCTATGTGCATCAAAGGACACTATCAACAGAGTGAAAAGATAACTCAAAGAAAGGGAGAAAATATTATTTGTAAATCATATATGTGATACAGGATTGATACACAGAGTATATGGAGACTCTTATAACTCAACAACAGCAAACAACTGATTAAAAAATGGGCAAAGGACATAAATAGACATTTAGTAAAGAAGATGTAGGGAATTCCCTGGTGGTCCAGTGGTTAGGACTTGGCGCTTTCACTGCTGGGACCCAGGTTCGATCCTTGGTTGGGGAACTAAAATCCTACAAGCCACTGCAGCGTGGCCAAAAAAAAAAGAGACATGCAAATGGCTAATAAGCATATGAAAAGATACTCAGCATCTTTAACCATTATGGAAATGCACATTGGAACCATGATGAGATACCATCTCACACTCATCAGGATGGCTATTACCAAAACAAAATAACAAGTATTGATGAGAATATGGAAAAATTGGAATTCTTGCTCATTGCTGGTGGGAAATGTAGAATGAAATGGTACAGCTGCTATGGAAGATGGTATGGTGATTCCTCAAAAAATTAAACATATAATTGCCATATGATCCAGAAATTCCACTTCTGGTTATATACCCAAAATAAGTGAAAGCAGGGACTCGAAAATATATTTGTATACCCACACTCATAGACGCATTACTCACAATAGCCAAAAGGTGGAAGCAACCCAGGTGTCCATTAATAGATGAGTAGATAAATGAAATGTGGTACATACATACAATGGAATAATATTTAGCCTGAGAAAGGAAAGAAATGCTGATACATGCTACAACAAGGATGAACCTTGAAGACATCATTACTAAGTGAAATAAGCCAGTCACGAAAGGACAAATATTGTATGGTTCCTCTTATATGAGGCACTTAGAGTAGTCAAAACAGAGACAGAAAGAATCATGGATGCCAGGGGTTGGGAGAGGAGTAAATGGGGAGTTAGTGTTTAAATAGGTATGGACTTTAAGTTAGAGAAAATGAAAAAGTTCTGGAAATGGATGTTGGTGTTGATTGTACATCAATGGGAATGTACATAATGCCACAGAACTTTAAATGGTCAAAACAGTGAATTTTATGTTTTATATATTTTACCACAATAAAAAAAGATACTAAGAAAGAATAACGTATCTTAAATGATAAATTTTTAGCTTGTTGCATTAGCTTAGTATTCCTCAGTTGGAAAAAACTACTGTTTTTTCTTTCTAGCAACCTCAAGATGAAATGGAACAAAATGAAGCTTCGTTACAGTAAGTATAATGATTTGGGCATTATTATATTATAGATATTTTTTGTCATTTTACACATATAAAATAAGTGTTCTTTTTCTTAAGAGTTTTAGAGTTATTGTATATTTTTGAATAATTGCCCCTTTAGCAACATAAATATATGTTATTTTACGAACATTGTAGATAAGTTTCATTTCATGAGAAAGACTGAATCAGTTGATTCTCTAATATTACTTAAAAAGCAAATTTATAGCATAGCATGAGGGAAGAATTTGTAGAGCTTATTGAAATTAGACTTTCATAGAACTATTATACTTAAAGAGACCTTATCCTTTCAATTTTTTTTAAAACAATGGTTCTCAAAGTAAAGCCTGTGGACCCCCTGGGAGTCCCTGAGGCTCTTCCCAGAGGATCTGTGAGGTCAAAACTATTTTCATAATAATGCTAACACATTATTTGCCTATTTCATGGTATTGACATTTGCACTTACAGTGCTAAAGCAAATGGTGGATAAAAAGCTGGAGCCTTAGTAGGCATCAGGGCAGTGGCACCAAATAGGACTGGTAGTCACTGTATTTTTCACAGCCATGTACTAGCGGTTTAAAAAAAAAAAGGCCAGTTTTACTTAGTACATTTGATGAAGCAGAAAAGTTATTAGTTTTATTAAATTTCTACCCTTGAATATATATCTTTTTACACTTCTGTGTAAAGTGTGATAGTTGTCTTAAGAAGAGCACTTGTGCACTTGTTTGAGTTATAAGATTAGTTAAAAAAAAAAATAGTTTCACCTTTTTTTTTAACTTGGAAGAATAACTAACTGGTTATTCACAATGGAGTATATGGCAGACATTTTCTTGAACTTTCTGGTAAGATCAGTGGAAATATTTACAAAGGTGACCTTTTTGAGATTTTTATGATGAAATAGATCAATATAGGGAAGAGCTACATAACTCAGCAAATCAGTATTTTCTGAAAGACCAATGCATAATGTCACAGCATCACCTACAGACAAGTAAAATATCCATTCAAAGTGCAGCGTAAACCAATATAAAAGTTCATTGATTTTGTTTCAATTTTCACATTTCCAGTAACCTTTAAGGAAGCTATTGCTTTTAGAGTTTTGGTATGTTATCTAAAAAGAATATGCACTATTATCCTAAAAGGCTGCTAAAGTACTCCTTTCTTTTCCAACTGCATATCTGTATAAAGCCAGATTTTTGTAATATACTTCAAATAAAAAAATATATCGCAAGGCTTCCCTGGTGGCACAGTGGTTGAGAGTCTGCCTGCTGATGCAGGGGACATGGGTTCGTGCCCCGGTCCAGGAGGATCCCACGTGCTGTGGAGCAGCTGGGCCCGTGAGCCATGGCCGCTGAGTCTGCGTGTCCAGAGCCTGTGCTCCACAACGGAAGAGGCCACAACAGTGAGAAGCCCGCGTACCGCAAAAAAAAAAAAAAAAAAAAAAAAAAATATATATATATATCTCGCAAAAGATTGAATGTGTTGTAGCAGTTCAGGTGGCAACTGTCTTTCATTAAGCCATACATTAAAGAGATTTTTTAAAATGTGAAACAGTGCCACTTTCTCACTAAATTTTTTTTCATTTTGGAAAATGCAAAAATGTTTCATAACAATATAATAATATATTAGATTATTACTGTTACTTAAAAATTAATGATTATTTAACATTTTTCTCCATTTTAATTTCTAATATGTAAATATAAATAAATAGAAGCCACATGAACAAAAGCTCTTTGAGTTCCTCACTAAGTTTTAAGAGTGTAAAGGAGTCCAAAGACCAAAAGTTTGAGAATCACTATTTTAAAATAATCCTTTTACTGAATATATCAGCAATATAAGTTCATCTACAGAAGTGGAAAAAAGGAAAAAGACTAAGAAAGACTAATGCAGCATCCATGGTCTCACAGCCCGGAGAGAACCATTGTTAACATTTTGGTACATTTTATTTTAGGCTTTCTATATATTTTTGTTTTGTTCATATTTTCTACAAAATTGGGATTATTCTGCAGATACTTTTGTTTCCTGGGTTTTTTTTCTTTCTTTCTTTTTTCTTTTGGCCACACCACACAGCTTGTGGGATCTTGGTTCCCTGACCAGGGATCGAACCCATGCCCCATGCAGTGGAAACCCAGCCTCCTAACCACTGGACCACCAGGGAATTCCCCCTGTTTTCAAATTTTATGTAGTGTTTATCGTAATTATTATTTCACATCATTAATATTTTGTAAAAACATGAATTTTAATGACCTCATAATATTTCATTGTATAACTTACTATACTGTAATTCATTTAATCATTTCGCTAATATTGGACATGTATGTTGTTTGCAGTCTTGCCTAATATAAATAATTATTTTTTAATACCTTAGATGAAAGTTTGCTCTATTTTCAAAACTTCTGTGTTAAATTCTCTTTTATAATTAAGGAAAAAATTCTGCTGTTGATTCAAACTACGATTTTGTTTTATTTTAAATTAGCTTGTACTCAAAGAATCATGTTTTAGGAAAAAAATGGCATTCTTTTCTATTTGCCTCATTGAAGTTATTCTATATGAGCAGTTTCATTTTCAAGATAGCGTATACTGATCACTTCTTTTTTTTTAGGCAGGAGAGAATGTTCAATTTATTATTCTTGCTTAGGATTCAAGTAGCTATGCCTGGTTCATAAAAACTGTTCTTAAAACAACTGGAACAAGAGGCTTTTTTTTTTTAAAGGAAGATATCTTGATTGCATTTGTATAGTAAATTAGATTGAGAAAAAATAGTTAACTGATTGCTTTTCTTCAATCAACTTTTTTTAAACATCTCTATTGGAGTATAATTACTTTACAGTGTTGTGTTATTTCCCACTGTATAACAAAGTGAATCAGCTATACATATACATATATCCCCATATCCCCTCGCTATTGCGTCTCCCTCCCACCCTCCTTATCCCACCCCTCTAGGTGGTTGCAAAGCACTGAGCTGATCTCCCTGTGCCATGCAGCTGCTTCCCACTAGCTATCTATTTTACATTTGGTAGTGTATATGTGCCAACGCTACTTTCTTACTTCGTCCCAGCTTACAGTCAACTTTTAATTATCCCAGGGTAGATGATCAAAATTGTAGATTAGGCATGACCTTTATTTTGCTCACAACCTCTTCCCTTCAGTAGTTCCTACCTTTTTATCCCCTGCTGTGAAATACAAGAAAGGTAAATAATGTCTGAGAATTTTCTCATGAGTGACTTTCACTTACATCTCAAGCTATAATGACAAACTTTCAGTGTATTTGAGGATTTAAGTAGTCAAGCTTCATAAATTAGGACCAATTTTTCTCTCTCACTCCACCCTTCTATTTGGTAGACAGTCATCTCCAAAGTTACTTTCAGACCTAAATGTAGTTTAGCTTGTCTACACTCCTAAAGTTCATTCCTTAATTTTTTTGGCTCTCTCCATTTTTGCAGCCATTTGAAATTTAAATGTTAACAAATTGCTAGTAATTGGAGCAAAAAAAGTTGATCCTATTTGAAATTCCTTTAAATTAAAAAGAAGTTTAAATTGTATCTGAATGAGAAATAGTGGGGTTTTTTCCATTTGAAACTTTATATGTATTTATTAATTAATTGATTGATTTTTTTTTTTTAGGATTAGAAAAAGTTGTCCAGCGTTCACTGTATCATTTCCCCAGGCTGAACTTTCACTGAACCACCAGAGTATTCAAGGTACACTTTTATGAGTAGAGTCATATAAAGTGAATTTGTCTTTGCCTAAAAATAGAAGGCTTAATTAGATATGGATTTATTTACAACTAGGCTGGTCTACTATACATTGCTTCCATATATTTTTACATATGAAATCAGTGTTGCTGTTTACCTTGGAATCATGCTGCTTAAAGTTGCCCATATGCGAAGAACTCAGGTGCGGTCCATACCTACTCCTCCACATCTACTTTTTTGACTTGTAATTTGGGGGCTCAAATTTGAAAACAATGTTTGTTTTCTCTATTCATAGCATTCTTAATATGTATGTCTGTCTTTCTTGATTGGCAGTTAGGCAGGCCATTTACTTGATTTCAGCTGTATTAGAGGGTAGCTGTCTTTCACTTTGAAGTGCCACCTATGTATGTTGTATGACAGTGTAGTAAATATTCTTAGTGGTCATTGAAACTTTGTATTATAAGAAAAGGCACAAGGACGTGATACTTGAAGTTGAAAAGCTAAGTTTTAAAATATCTGTCTTCTGATCTGTTGCTACTACAACAATAGCAGTACCACTTAACGCCATCACCAACTCTTGCATGCGCTCCTAGTGCCTGGATTTTGGTCTGTAATATTATTTTAACAAATATTTATTGAACCTGCTAAGTGCCAGGTGTATGGGTGCTATGGGTGTACAAATGCCAAGCAAACCAGGGATCCTAAAAGGATAGCTGATCTGTCTTGGAGCTTGAAGATATTAGGATGGATCTGAAAATCTTACCATTGTTGGAAAACAAAAATGCTTTCAAGGATGTCAAGGGGCAGTGCTAAAAGGGTAAAGAGCTAGGTCAATTGTGCTCCTACTGGCCAACCTGTGACAAATTAGCTGGGGAAAAAAACTAACATGATTTTAGTTCATGGAAATAAGTTTGTGAAAAAAAAATCATGAGTTCATAATGATACTCAAAAAATGTTAGTAGTGTTCAAAAGGTAGTCTCAATACAGGAAAAAAAAACAACTATCGTAGAATGTTTAAAATTTTTTAATAACTTTAAGAAATAGAGACTTGTTGATACATGTACCTTTAGGACATCTCCTGATTCCTTTTGGCCGCTACATGAATGTTCCTTTTTATGCCTAACTCAACAGCATGAATTCATTTAAATTCTGTTACCTGTAATGGAGATGATAATGACACAGAGAAGGTAGATATGATTTTTCCATGTAGTTGCAAATACTTAGGATAACTCAGCCAAAGTAGAGAGGTTGGTTTTTAACTAAACTAATTCCAAACAATTATAATATTACCTGGCTTCATGTGAAATATTTTTTTAAGGAATGGAAGAATTTCATAATTTTATTGCCAACATACTTTTATATCAATAAATTGGTATCATATTTATTAAATATTTGATATATCACATGAATGAGGGAGTCATTTCAAGTTATATGATTAAGAAATGCTGAGTGAGACAATATGTTTTAATGCTTTAATAAAACTGGAATGAAAACATATAATGTTATCTTCTAGGACCTGAGGCTGAAGATCCTAAAGTGTTAACACACCCAGAAAAGGTTGGTCTGTATAATAGAAATTAGCTATTCAAATCTTGGGTTTAGATTTTTTTAAAACCATTATGTTGCTTAAAGTATCAAGTTCATTTAAGTTTTCCCCTAGGCAGGAATATGACTAAACCATTTCAATAGATAGAATTGTGTAACAACCCATTTCAGTATTTTTGGTTTTTTTTAAGGGGAATAATTTTCCAGTACTTTTCTCGTAAACTCTTGTATATCTGTCTTTGGAATAAAGCAGGCTTTCACTGTTCACAGGTTTTTTTTGCGAGTTGCAAAAAATTTTTCCCTGCATTCCCGCATTCAGTCTGGGCTGCCACGGTCAGACAGAAAGTGCGAGGACACTTTTCTTACATCTGTAGTGGAGACCCATTTCAGTATTTATTCTTCCTTATCTCTAATGAAATAGAGTTTTCTTGATCTGTGTTTCTTATCTAGCATTATAAGTCTTTTATTCTTTATCTAGAGGAGAAGCATATAATTTAATATCAAACTAGTTGCTGAGATGTAATAGCAAAAATGCCTTCTGTTGCTTTGTCTATTACCCTTGTTCCTTTAATATTTCCTGCTGGATACTGCTTTCCCATCTTCCAGTTACTAATCAGTAACCATGTACCTGAGGGCTTGTTTTGGCTTTGCTTTCTGCTTGGTGCTATGGGAAATCAGAGGACTATAAGATTGGCTCTGCCCATAACAGACTCCAACAATCAAGGACCTCCCCAGGCCAACCCTGTCATACACCCGTACCTTACTTCATCTCAGGTATACCTTACACATTCCCACCTCCATGCCTTTGTTTAAGTCAGGAGCCAGAAAGCAAGGGAAAGAGCATAAAATTTGGAACCACATAGGTTGTGTTCCAAGGTCAAGTGTGTCATTTACATGTGTAATATACGGAAAGTGATACTCATTTCATAGGATTATGGTGAGGACTGAGAGCAGTGATGGCTCACGGTGTTTGGTACCTAGTTGGTGCTTAAGAAATACGTGTTTTTCCTACTTTTACGCCTTCACAAATCATTAATTTCTGGCTTAAGTTCCTTCTCCTCTTTGAATCTGTCTCAGATGACTGTGGTGATCTTGACCAAAGTAATTGCTCCCTCTTTAACATTGCTTATTCACTATATCAGTATTTCCCTATCACTTGCCTCCTGTGACATTAATAGATCTTCTGAGAATAAAGGATTTTTTTGAACAAAGAAGTTTAGAGAACACTGTATCCTGAAGTCTCCTCAGAGATTTATAGTGCACATTTTGAAAAGTCTTGTAGTAAATAAATCTGTTTAACTTTGTTTAACTGAGCATTTTTCAGGCAATCTTGAAAACCCTTCACTGCCTCCCTTTCTTTCCCCCCAGAAAACTTATTCTTGTTACACTAGGGCTATGGTTTATGCCATTCATTTGAGTTCATGCAGTGTTTTTGACATTATTTATAGTTTGTTTATTTATTTATTTATTTATTTTATTATTATTATTTTTTTGTGGTACTCGGGCCTCTCACTGTTGTGGCCTCTCCCGTTGCAGAGCACAGGCTCCAGACGCGCAGGCTCAGCGGCAATGGCTCATGGGCCCAGCCGCTCCACGGCATGTGGGATCTTCCCAGACCGGGGCACGAACCTGCGTCTACTGCATCGGCAGGCGGACTCTCAACCACTGTGCCAGCAGCAAAGCACGATTTATAGTTTATTTAATGTCTTATGTATTAATGCCTTCAATCTTAATTTAGGAATTAATTTCCTTTAGGGCAGAGTTCAATATATATATATATATATATATATATATATATATATATATATATATATATATATACTTTATTAGATCTAAGGCCTTGAATTTAGTAGGTATAAGGACTTCAGATAAGAGTGAGATCTTGAACATGACTTCAAGAATGGATAGGATCCAGTTCTTCAATTCCTTCTAAATTTCTTTTATCTTTCTGAGCAAATTATAGTTCGCATTGTTAATAAATATATCTTATTAAGCTCTGGATGCTATGTACAGAGAATATAAATGGTGGCAGGTAGAAAAGGAAGAGAGGGAGAATAAAATGGTTTTCACTTCCCTTATTCAAATCAAATCATAGTATTAGAGGGCTTACAAGTTACAGTGCATTCTGGAAGAGTGATGTGTCAGTGAAGGTGGATTTGATTTTTAGAAACAGGCAGAAGTCACTGAAACCCATTCTGATATTTAAGGTCAAGCAAATTAACAGTTTTCAATGTTGAAAAAAAGTTTAATGCCTTTAAGTTATTGAGACTGATTTTCTTGAATGGCTTATAAACAATTTTGAAAGCGCTTTCAAAAGAGGAAGTCTAATAATATTTTGATCATTGGAAATATTGTGAGAACAGGTATAACCTATTAAGGTGATGTCTTTGAAGATAATAGTCATTTTGTGTTTTGTAGTTTTGTGTTTTTTGTTTAAAACAACCATAAGTCAGAACCATTGATTTATAGCCAGAGCCTGTAATATTTACATAGAGCTGTTTTCATTTCTCCTTTTCTCCTCCCTGACCACCTGTCCTTTGGCCTTTTTACATCACATTTACATATGCGTACAGAGGTGGGGAATAAAAGGAAGGTGAAACTACACCAATTTTGTTCCTGGTTAATTAATAAAATTCAATAGGGATTTTTAGCAAGGGAGAATTTTTCAACTATTAACTGCAGTAAAGTTTTTAGATTATCTGTTGATTTAACTATCCATGTTATCTCTGGTCTTCCCTTAGCCCAGATAATTTAAACTTAGCTGAATAGATAATTTGCCATCTGTAATTATGGCCCGGCCAATTTTACCCTTGGTCTACTATTAAATGTTTAACCATGTGTTCACAGTCATTAGTAATTTGGTATAGGAAAGTAATAAAGAGTATTTTTTTTTTTTTTTTTTTGTGGTACGCGGGCCTCTCACTGCTGTGGCCTCTCGCGTTGCGGAGCACAGGCTCCGGACACGCAGGCCCAGCGGCCACGGCCCACAGGCCCAGCCGCTCCGCGGCACGCGGGATCCTCCCAGACCGGGGCACGAACCCGCGTCCCCTGCATCGGCAGGCGGACCCTCAACCGCTGCACCACCAGGGAAGCCCCAACAAAGAGTATTTTTATTTATGGAAGGGAGGAAAGTTGATAAAGCTATTGGTGGTAACTTAGCAACATGATGAACTAGAAAACTATAACATTTTTATTTTAAACACTTTTTTGTATATGTAATAATGATGTAAATTCTATTTGGAATATACAGGAACTAAGTAGAGACAGAGACTCTCCTGAAATAAGCCTTCTCTCAAGTACTACTATTAAAGAACTTGGTACATTTGCTGTAAAGGAGAACTTGTTAATAGAGCCAGAGAAGGAGCCTAGCAAGGACGTCACATTGACCATGACTTCTGAAGAAACCAAAGATGAAGAAAGCTCTCTTGAAACTTTTGTGTCTACCTTAGAAAAGTTACTGACATCACCAGAAATCACCCAGGAGGAAAGACCGATTAGAATAATGAGTGATTTTCAATGTAGAGAGTTGATGAACCCATTGAGCAATTCTTCGAGTTCCATATCAATACCTTTGACATGTCACAAAGATTTACTAGAAAACTCAAAGGATGATGCATTGCCAGCTGAGTCGTTAGCAGCCTTAAACACGTTGTCAGAAGCCAAGGTGGAACCCATCTGTCACAGAAAAGAGGGAGATACCAGTCTCAGTGCTGGAAATGAATGTTTAGGAGTGGAGCCCAGTATGTCTCAGACTGATGAAGATTGTACACAAATAGCAGAGGTGAATTTTGAGACTCTTTGTTCTACTCAACCATTTGAACAAGATTCCAAGTTAGGTGAGCTACAGGACAAGCATCTTTCAGTGCAGCAAGTAAGTGCAAGTATGAGTCTATGATTTTGCCTTTTATAGTGACCTTTAACAAGTCTTCATTGCCCATATACTTTATTTTAAATTCAAACATTCTACCCAAATACCAACACTCAGAAGATACTTTTTAACTTTGAAGCATATAGTTACCTTTATTGAGGTTCCCGGGGTAGAGTTTTCAAGGGGTTAAAAGTTAAAATAGATAAGTTTCTCCTCGGAAAACCTGAGAAGATATATCATCATTACATTGCTTATATAGAAGAAGGAAAAAATTTGTTACCAGAATTTTCCCGGTTAGCTCAGAAAATCACTATGTCTGCCTAGGTGCAGAGTAGAGATAAGATACCCACATCAGTTTCTAGTTGGAAGTAAAATATATGCAATTGGACTGCCAGGAGAGGGAGAAAATTATGCCTGGCTTCAGTACAACTTTGCATACTGTGTCTGAGGATACTGTCAGGTGACACAGTTCTTGGGTGTAGAATTCCTGGACTATTACGCTTGGAGACCCTGGAGTG
Source organism: Phocoena phocoena (assembly GCF_963924675.1). Classification (NCBI taxonomy): domain Eukaryota; kingdom Metazoa; phylum Chordata; class Mammalia; order Artiodactyla; family Phocoenidae; genus Phocoena; species Phocoena phocoena. The sequence continues at coordinate 59,613,933 of NC_089221.1, read as the reverse complement.
GCCTGTCACTTGCCAAGTCCCTTTTTCATGTTGACAATTTTTTTCTTTTTAAAAATAATCTTTATTTTTTCCTGATTATAATAGTAACACATCCTCATTATAAAAAAAAAAAATCAAACATTACAGTAAAAGGAAGTCTCCCACAATTCCACTTTCCAGAGATAATCATTGTTAACAGTTTGCTGCATGTCTCCATTTTTTTCTATGCATAATTCTATGTAAGTTTATTTTATATAAATGGGATTATATTATACATAATGCTTTGCAACTTGTTTTTAAAATTTAATAACACATCGTGGTTATCTTTCTGTGTCAACAAAAGTAGCACTACTTAAATCTTTCTACTTGTTGAATGGTATTCCACTCTATGGGTGTGTGTGTGTGTGTGTGTGTGTGTGTGTATAATAATATAATTTAACCAATTCACTAATGATGGTCATTTGGATTTTTTTTTCTTTTCTTTTCTATCCTCCTTCTGGCTATTACAAAAATGCTCCTGTGAACATTTCTTGGAAGATTTAAATAACATGATACTAAGCTCAGGTTATAACATACATACCTGGAATAATACTGCATGCAATTCTGGTCAAAAAATTTCAAAACAGATATAATGATATGTTTAAAAATCCAGAAAAAGAGAAACTAATCATGGGGATAGGGCATGAAGATTAAGTTAAACATTCCAGGATTCTAATCTAAAAAGAGGTAATATGAGTAAAGTGTAGGAAATTATGACTGGTATTGATAGAGTGAGCATGAACTTAGGAGGTCTTCAAAAAAAAGTCTACTTAGAAGTAGAAAAGAGATTGATTTAGAACAAATCAAAGTAAATACTCTTTTACTTAGCTATAATAAAAATATGAAACTTGAGGGACTTCCCTGGTGGTCCAGTTGTTAAGACTCTGCGCTCCCAATGCAGGCGGCCCGGGTTCGATCCCTGGTCAGGAAACTAGATCCTGCATGCCACAACTAAAGATCCAATATGCCGCAATGAAGATCCCACATGTGGCAACAAAGACCCCGTGGGCTGCAACTAAGTCCCGGTGCAGCCAAATAAATAAATAAATAAATATTTTAAATAAAATATGAAACTTGTTACCTTGAGAAGCTTTGCAAGCTGGATATATAAATAAGCTCAAGAAAGGTTTACGTGATATGTGTAAAAATATGTATCCCCACAAAAGTTAAATCTATAATGGATTTAACTTTAAGGGGAAGTTAGAGCCGTTCATGATATACTGCTAACCTTTTAAAATCAATATAATGGAAGTTATATAGTATCTCATCCCACAAATATCACTTACTGTTGCTATCAAATAACAAAATACTAGGCTGAATAGAACACTGATCTGGCCTGGCGTGACAGTACTACTCTTTTTATGTGTCTCTTATCATTTTGTGCTACCCATTTCCTATGAAATTAAAGCACCCAGAGTGACCTTAGGTTTATCCTTGAGTTTTAAGGATGAATATTGATAAAAATAATATTTACTTATGCTTTTCTTGTCTTAGGCTTTTAAATCTGTATTGTCATTTGTTACATTAACTATGATAAAATTTACATTATGTTCACATATGTCTATGGGTTTTTGTATTTCCATCTTATATGGTATTTTTGTGTAATCAAAGGACAAGATAAAACTTAATTTCTTCTAATTTTATTTTATTTTTTTGCATTGTCGTAATTATTTGTGTATGTATTTACATCTTATTACAGAGTCTAGAAGACCCAAATCCATTTGGATTGCAAACTTTGGTTCATCAAAATGTCACCTCTTGTGATCCACTAAATAATAAGGGAAATTCAAAGCTGGTGGAAAATAGCTCTGACCAGGACATTCCATGTGTGTTAAGGAGATCGTCCAGACTGAAAGTAGGCAGAGATGCAAAGCCCACAGATGACATATATAAGATGCCAGAAAAGATTTTACCCAAAATGCTTGGCTGTGAGGATCAAACAAATAACTCTTCAACTGAGAATTTCAGGTATGCTACCAACCTAATACATAATTCTGTGTTTGGGACATTAGAGTCAGTGTACCTCTAAGTAAAGAACTTTATTTTTCAGTTTTGTTATTTTATTTATTTTGCAATTTAAAAAAAACCCAGAAAACTCTTTTACTTTCTTTTTTTAAGACAAAGTAATGGGAAATTGTTGTATTTTAGCTTAATGCTAATTTTCTTTCTTTAACATCTCTCACCACACATAGTTACAAATTTTTTTTCTTGTGATGAGAACTTTTAAGGTCTACTCTCTTAGCAACTTCTCAAATGTACAATATAGTATTATTAACTATAGTCACCATGCTGTACATTGCATCCCCTGGACTTATTTATCTTAAAACTGGAAGTTTGTACCTTTTGACCACCTTCGCCCATTTCACCCACCCACACCGTCTCCTACCTCCAGAACTAGTCTGTTCTCTGTATCTATTAGTTTAGGGTTTTTGGTTTTTTGATTTTTTGTTTTAGATTCCACATGTAAGTGAGATCATACAGTATTTGTCTTTCTCTGACTTATTTCACTTAGCATAATGCTCTCAAGGCCCATTCATGTTCTAGCAAATGGCAGGATTTTTTCTTTTCTGTGGCTGAATACCATTCCATTGTGTGTGTGTGTGTGTGTGTGTGTATCACATTTTCTTTATTTATTCATCCATAGATGGATATTTAGGTTGCTTCCATGTCTTGACTATTGTAAGTAAAGCCACAGTAAAAATGGGACTGCAGATATTATTTTGAGATAGTGATTTTGTTTCCTTTGGATAAATACCCAGGAGTGGAACTGCTGGATCATATGGTAGTTCTGTTTTTAATTTTTGAGGAATCTCCATACTGTTTTCCGTCATAGTTGCACCAATTTACATTACCACCAGCAGTGCAAGAGGGTTCACTTTTCTCCACACCCTCTCCAGCATTTATTATTTGTAGACTTTTTGATGATGGCCATTCTGACTGGTGTGGGATGATATCTCATTGTGGTTTTGATTTACATTTCCTTGATGATCAGTGATGCTAAGCACCTTTTCATGTACCTGCTGGCCATTTGGATGCCTTCTTTGGAAATGTCTTTTTAGTTCCTCTCACATTTTTTAATCGGATTGCTTTTCTCTTTGCTATTGAGTTGTATGAGTTCTTTTTTTTTTTTTTTTTTTTTTTGCGGTACGCGGGCCTCTCACTGTTGTGGCCTCTCCCGCTGCGGAGCACAGGCTCCGGACGCGCAGGCTCAGCGGCCATGGCTCACGGGCCCAGCCGCTCCGCAGCATGTGGGATCTTCCCGGACCGGGGCACGAACCCGCGTCCCCTGCATCGGCAGGCGGACTCTCAACCGCTGCGCCACCAGGGGAGCCCCTGTATGAGTTCTTTATATGTTTTGGATATTAATCCCTTTTCAAGTCTATGATGTGCAAATACTTTCTCCCATTTGGTAGGTTGTCTTTTCATTTTGTTGATAGTTTCATTTGCTGTACAGAAACTTTTTAGGTTGATGTAGTCTCACTTCTTTATTTTTGCTTTTGGTGTCAAATCCAAAAAATCATTGCCAAGACTGATGTCAAGGTGCTTACTTATGTTTTTTCCTAGGAGTTCTGTGGTTTCAAGTCTTACTTTCAAGTCTTCAATCCATTTTGAGTTGATTTTTGTATATGATGTAAGATTGTGATCCAGGGGCTTCCCTGGTGGTGCAGTGGTTGAGAGTCCACCTGCCAATGCAGGGGACACCGGTTTGTGCCCCGGTCCAGGAAGATCCCACATGCCGCGCGGAGCGGCTGGGCCCGTGAGCCATGGCCGCTGAGCCTGTGCATCCGGAGCCTGTGCTCCGCAACAGGAGAGGCCACAACAGTGAGAGGCCCACGTACCGAAAAAAAGAAAAAAAGATTGTGATCCAGCTTTATTCTCTTGCATTTGGCTGTCCAGTTTTCCCAACACCATTTACTGAAGAGACTGTCCTTTCCCCATTCTATATTCTTGGCTTCTTTGTCATAGATTAATTGATGATATATGGGTAGGTTTATTTTGGGGCTCTCAGAATAGAGAGAACCAAAATAAACCTACCCATATATGCTTTTATGCCAGTATTTTACAGTTTTTGATCAGTGCCATACCACAGGGCAAGTCCTTTTTTTTTTGCCTGCCTCTTTTTTCCTAGAAGTTGTGAATAGAGTGGATAGTGGCATGCCAGCATGGGGAGTGAGGGACAGGAGCCTCAGAATACTCACTTATAGGTGACTATCCCTAAAGGAGAGAAACCCATAGGTGGCACAAAGACAAAGAAACCATAATGACTGGCATGTCTATAACAGAATTATCTGCAGTTTACTCAGGAGCCATCTCCATATTTAAAACTGCTATCCTGCTTGACAACAGCTCAGTAAAATATCTTTGAGTTTTAAAAAAAATTAGTCAAAAATTCGGTATGATTCTCTTTGAACGGTTGTGGAGAACATGATAGTAATTTTAAAAGCACATTTATTTTTCAAGAATGCAGAATCCTGCTTTAAGGATTGAAGGTAAAGGGAAGACTGTGCATTCATCCAGACTCAAGAGTGGAGAACAGATCAGGAAAAACAGAAAACTTGCAGGGAAAAATGGTGAGGCCTATTTTATTTCTTTATTTCTTTAATAAGTAACTTACAAAAATATAGAATCCTGGTACTAAAAAAGGATTTAGAGATTATATGTCTCAACTTTCTCATTCTACTGATGAGGAAGTTCAGAGAGGTTAAGGATTTTCCCCAGCACTGCACAGCTCATTAGTAGTATAACTAGGATCCTGAACTTCTGCCTCATAGGCTGGTATATTTCCTGTACTTTTACTTTTAAGAGAATAGTTTCAGAACCCTTTTCAAATTTAGATATCTGACCTATTTGTGGTGTGACTAACCTAGCATAGGCTTTGGGAAATTATAACCAGAAGAATAAATAGAGGAAATTATTATATATTTAGATGTTATTTCTTTGTTCCTATATATAAAGCCCCAAAGAATGAACTAAAAAACTATCAGAAATAATAAGAACCTAGGAGTACTGGTTACAAAATAATAGATGGCGGGACAGTTGGCAGAATTGAAATATGGACTGTAGATTAAAGAATAATATTGTATCAATGTTAAATTTTCTTAATTTAATAATTTGGTTATGTAAGATAGTGTCCTTGCTTTTAGAGAATATGCTCTTAAGTATTAGTAAGTAAAGAGGCATGGTGTATGCAAGTTATTCATTATGTGTATATGTGTCTGTGTGCATGTGTATGTATATATAAAGAGGCAGATAGAATGATTTAAGTGGCAGCAAAATGTTAACAATGGGGGAATCCTTTGTTTTATTTTTACAACTTTTTTATAAATCGGAAATTATTTCCAGCTAAAAAGTTTAAAAATTCAATAAACCAAAAGAAGACAAAAGTAAATACCTTTCATATACATAAGTATTACCCAGTTACAAAATATAAGAGAAGATCCCATTTATAATAGTTACAAAAGAGAGGAAATACCTGCTTATATACCTAGTAAGAAATTGCCATACCTGTAAGAAGAAAGTGTAAAAATTATGCTGAGGGACATAAAAAAGACTTGAATAAATGGAAAGAAGAGCCTTATTCTTGACCATAAAGATTCAGCATTGTAAGAAACTTACTTCTCCCTAAATTATTCTGTAAATGCACGAGAGCTCAATCAAAAACAGATTTTTGTGTATTTGTTAATTGTTCTGTTTTGTTTTGCTTTATAAGGCTGGAGGTTAGCTATGAGAATGATATGAAATTTCAGCTGGAAAACTAAATATAAAAGACTAACAAAGAAAATTCTGAAAAATAAAACAAAGGGAGAGTAGAGAGGCAGGAACCTGCTCTACATAATGTGAAAGCAATTAGAAAACAATAGAAGTTAAAATAAGTTGGTATTGGCACAGGAATAGACAGATAAATCAGTGAAACAGAATAAAGGGTTTAGATGTAGAAGCCAGATACAATGGGAATATGGGGGTAGGTCTGTGATACATATGGCATCTCAAATTGATGGCAGAAAGAAGGAGTAAATAATAAATAGTGAAAAACACAAACAGTTGGATCCCTATAACATTCCTTATACCAAATTTAATTCCAGTCTGGCCAGAGTTAAAGGAAAAGAAAAGTTCTAGGAGAAAAGGCAAGTGAATCTTTTTATAATCTTGGAAAAACCCTTTGTAAAGAACAATTCAAGACCAGAAGCCAGGAGGGAAGAGAATGATAAAACTGACTATATACATTTTTTAAAAATTGTATGGAAAGATATCCTAAAAAAAACAATCATCAAACACAGAAGAAATATTAATAACATATGACAAGGGGTTAATTATACTAGTATGCAGAGAGCTCTTACAAAACAGGAAGGATAAAGAAAAATAGGAGTTCACAGAAAAAAAAATGTAAATACCTGAAAAGATTAACATCTCACTCATACTTAAAGAAATGCAAATTAACAAGTACAATTCTCACCTAAGAGAATGCCAATAAACATTTGAGAATTCCCAGTGGCAAGAATGTGGAAAAAGTAAACAATCTCATATGTTTTTGGTAAAAGTTTTTTCAGTCTTTTTATAGGGCAGTTTATTTACATTCATCAGAATTTTAAATCACAATTCTTTTGAATCAGCAATTCTGTTTAAAGGGATTTATTCTATGGCTGTATTTGCTTAAATATATTTTATAAAGATGTTCATTACAGCATTGTTTATTATAATAAAATGACTAGAAACTATCTAAATTAAGTGAATAGTTAACAAATTATAATGTAACCAATGAAATAATATTCAGTCATTTAGGAAGTCAGAAGAATATGTATGTGTTGATAAGGAAAAGAAGGCCATGTGTTTTTTTTTTTCATGTCATAAGGATGATATTAAATTTCTTGTTGGAAACAGTGCAAGCAAGAAGACAGTGGAGCAGCAGCTTTAAAATACTAAAATAAATTCTATAGAATTCTATAACTAGAACCTAGAATTCTATACCTAGCAAAATATCTTTCAAAAATGAAGGTGAGGGGAGAGGAACCAAGATGGCGGAGTAGAAGGACGTGCTCTCACTCCCTCTTGTGAGAACACCAGAATCACAACTAGCTGCTGGACAATCATTGACAGGAAGACACTGGAACTCACCCAAAAAGATACCCCACATCCAAAGACAAAGGAGAAGCCACAATGAGATGGTAGGAAGGGCGCAATCAGAGTAAAATCAAATCCCATGACTTCTGGGTGGGTGACTCACAGACTGGAGAACACTTATACCACAGAAGTCCACCCACTGGGGTGAAGGTTCTGAGCCCCACGTCAGGCTTCCCAACCTGGGGGTCCGGCAACGGGAGGAGAAATTCCTAGAGAATCAGACTTTGAAGCCTAGTGGGATTTGATTGCAGGACTTCGACAGGACTGGGGGAAACAGAGACTCCACTCTTGGAGGACATACACAAAGTAGTGTGCACGTCAGGACCCAGGGGAAGGAGCAGTGACCGCAGGGGAGACTGAACCAGACCTGCCTGCTGGTGTTGGGGGGTCTCCTGCAGAGGTGGGGGGTGGCTGTGTCTCACCGTGAGGACAAGGACAGTGTCAGCAGAAGTTCTGGGTAGTACTCCTTGGTGTGAGCCCTCCCAGAGTCTGTCATTAGCCCCACCAAAGAGCCCAGGTAGGCTCCAGTGTTGGGTTGCCTCAGGCCAAACAGCCAACAGGGAGGGAACCCAGCCCCACCCATCACCAGTCAAGTGGATTAAAGTTTCACTGAGCACTGCTCACCAGAGCAACACCCAGCTCTACCCACCACCAGTCCCTCCCATCAGGAAATTTGCACAAGCCTCTTAGATAGCCTCATCCACCAGAGGGCAGACAGCAGAAGCAAGAAGAACTACAATCCTGCAGCCTGTGGAACGAAAACTACATTCACAGAAAGATAGACAAGATGAAAAGGCAGAGGGCTATGTACCAGATGAAGGAACAAGATAAAACCCCAGAAAAACAACTCAATGAAATGGATATAGGCAACCTTCCAGAAAAAGAATTCAGAATAATGATAGTGAAGATGATCCAGGACCTCGGAAAAAGAATGGAGGCAAAGATGGAGAAGATGCAAGAAATGTTTAACAAAGACCTAGAAGAATTAAGGAACAAACAAACAGAGATGAACAATACAATAACTGAAATGAAAACTACACTGGAAGGAATCAATAGCAGAATAACTGAGGCAGAAGAACAGATAAGTGACCTGGAAGACAGAATTGTGGAATTCACTGCTGCGGAACAGAATAAAGAAAAAGGAATGAGAAAAAATGAAGACAGCCTAAGAGACTTCTGGGACAACATTAAATGCAACAACATTTGCATTATAGGGGTTCCAGAAGGAGAAGAGAGAGAGAAAGGCCCCAAGAAAATATTTGAAGAGATTATATTCAAAAACTTCCCTAACATGGGAAAGGAAATAGCCACCCAAGTCCAGGAAACGCAGCAAGTCCCATACAGGATAAACCCCAAGGAGAATCACACCAAGACACATAGTAATCAAATTGGCAAAAATTAACAACAAAGAAAAATTATTGAAAGCAGCAAGGGAAAAATGACAACATACAAGGGAACTCCCATAAGGTTAACAGCTGATTTCTCAGCAGAAACTCTACAAGCCAGGAGGGAGTGGCATGATATATTTAAAGTGATGAAAGGGAAGAACCTACACCCAAGATTACTCTACCTGGCAAGGATCGCATTCAGGTTCGACGGAGAAATCAAAAGCTTTACAGACAAGCAAAAGCGAAGAGAATTCAGTGCCACCAAACCAGCTCTACAACAAATGCTAAAGGAACTTCTCTAAGTGGGAAACACAAGGGAAGAAAAGGACCTACAAAAACAAACCCAAAACAATTAAGAAAATGGTAATAGGAACATACATATCAATAATTAACTTGAACGTGAATGGATTAAATGCTCCACCCAAAAGACACAGGCCTGCTGAATGGATACAAAAACAAGACCCATCTATATGCTGTCTACAAGAGACCCACTTCAGACCTAGGGACACATACAGACTGAAAGTGAGGGGTTGGAAAAAGATATTCCATGGAAATCAAAAGAAAGCTGGAGTAGCAATACTCATATCAGATAAAATAGACTTTAAAGTAAAGAATGTTACAAGAGACAAGGAAGGCCACTACATAATGATCAAGGGATCAATCCAAGAAGAAGATATAACAATTATAAATACATATGCACCCAACATAGGAGCACCTCAATACATAAGGCAAATGCTAACAGCTATGAAAGAGGAAATCGACAGTAATACAATAATGGTGGGGGACTTTAACACCTCACTTACAGGTGATGGACAGATCATCCAAAATGAAAATAAATAAGGAAACAGAAGCTTTAACTGACACAATAGACCAGATAGATTTAAGTGATATTTATAGGACATTCCATCCAAAATTAGCAGATCACACTTTCCTCTCAAGTGCACATGGAACATTCTCCAGGATAGATCACATCTTGGGTCACAAATCAAGCTTCAGTAAATTTAAGAAAATTGAAATCATATCAAGCATCTTTTCTGACCACAATGCTATGAGATTAGAAATGAATTACAGGGAAAAAAATGTAAAAACCACAAACACATGGAGGCTAAACAATACGTTACTAAATAACCAAGAGATGGCTGAGGAAATTAAAAAATACCTAGAGACAAATGACAATGAAAACATGATGATCCAAAACCTATGGGATGCAGCAGAAGCAGTTCTAAGAGGGAAGTTTATAGCTATACAAGCCTACCTCAAGAAACAAGAAAAATCTCAAATAAACAATCTATCCTTACACCTAAAGGACCTAGAGAAAGAAGAGCAAACAAAACCCAAAGTTAGCAGAAGGAAAGAAATCATGAAGATCAGAGCAGAAATAAATGAAATAGAAACAAAGAAAACAATAGCAAAGATCAATAAAACTAAAAGCTCATTCTTTGAGAAGATAAACAAAATTGATAAACCATTAGCCAGACTCATCAAGAAAAAGAGGGAGAGGACTCAAATCAGTAAAATTAGAAATGAAAAAGGAGAAGTTACAACAGACACCGCAGAAATACAAAGCATCATAAGAGACTACTACAAGCAACTCTATGCCAATAAAATGGGCAACCTGGAAGAAATGGACTAATTCTTAGAAAGGTATAACCTTCCAAGACTGAACCAAGAAGATATACAAAATATGAACAGACTAATCACAAGTAATGAAGTTGAAACTGTAATAAAAATCTTCCAACACACAAAAGTCCAGGACCAGATGGCTTCACAGGTGAATTCTACCAAACATTTAGGGAAGAGCTAACACCCATCCTTCTCAAACTCTTTCCAAAAATTGCAGAGGAAAGAACACTCCCAAACTCATTCGATGAGGCCACCATCACCCTGATACCAAAACCAGACAAAGATACTACAAAAAAAGAAAATTACAGAGCAATATCACTGATGAATATAGATGCAAAAATCCTCAACAAAATACTACACATTAAAAGGATTAACAACAACACATTAAAAGGATCATACACCATGATCAAGTGGGATTTATCCCAGGGATGCAAGGATTCTTCAGTATATGCAAATCAATCAATGTGATACACCATATTAACAAATTGAAGAATAAAAACCATATGGTCATCTCAATAGATGCAGAAAAAGCTTTTGACAAAATTCAACACCTATTTAGGACAAAAACTCTCCAGAAAGTGGGCACAGAGGGGACCTACCTCAACATAATAAAGGCCATATATGACAAACCCACAGCAAACATCATTCTCAATGGTGAAAAACTGAAAGCATTTCCTCTAAGATCAGGAAGAAGACAAGGATGTCCACTCTCGCCACTGTTATTCAACATAGTTTTGGAAGTCCTAGCCACAGCAATCAGAGAAGAAAAAGAAATAAAAGGAATACAAACTGGAAAAGAAGAAGTAAAACTGTCACTGTTTGCAGATGACAGGATACATAGAGAATCCTAAAAATGCCACCAGAAAACTACTAGAGCTAATCAATGAATTTGGTAAAGTTGCAGGACACAAAATTAATACACAGAAATCTCTTGCATTCCTATATACTAATGATGAAAAATCTGAAAGAGAAATTAAGGAAACACTCCCATTTACCATTGCAACAGAAAAATAAAATACCTAGGAATAAACCTACCTAGGGAGACAAAAGACCTCTATGCAGAAAACTGTAAGACACTGATGAAAGAAATTAAAGATGATACCAACAGATGGAGAGATATACCATGTTCTTGGATTGGAAGAATCAATATTGTGAAAATGACTATACTACCCAAAGCAATCTAGAGATTCAGTACAATCCCTATCAAATTACCAATGGCATTTTTTACAGAACTAGAACAAAAAATTTCCATTACATTACATTTGAAAATCAATCACTGTAATTTGTTATATTAATAAGTTAAAAAAGAAAAACCATATGATCATTTTAGTAGATGATGCAAAGAAAGATTTTGACAACACCTAACATCCATTACTGATGAAAACTCTCAGCAGACTCAGAATAGAGGGGAACTTGGTTAATCTGACAAAGGGCATCTACAAAAAAAATACACAGCTGTCATACTTAATGGTGAAAGAGTGAATGCTTTCCCCCTAAGATCAGAAATAAGACAGAGATGTCTGTTCCCACCACTTCCGTTGATCATTGTACCGGAGGTCCTAGCCAGTATAGTCAGGAAGAAAAACAAATAAAAGGCATCCATGTTGGAAAAGAAGAAGTAAAACAGTCTTTAGTCACAAGTGACATAATCATCTATATAGAAAATCCGATGGAATCTACAATAAAAGCAACTGTGAGTTTAGCAAAGTTGCAAGATACAAGATCAATATACAGATATTAATTATATTTCTGTATTCTAGCAACAAACAATTAGAAAGTGAAATATGAAAACCAAACAATTAGGAAGTGAAATTTATGCCACAGTTACAAAAAATGTGAAATAAAGATAAAATTTAGCAAAAGATGTAAAAGACAGGTACACTGAAACCTACAAAATATTAAACAGAGAAAACACAGGAAATTTGATGGAGAGAAATGGAGAGAGATTGAGTCAGAAGACAATATTATTAAGATGTTATTTCTACTCAGGTATATTTATGGATTCTACACAATCTCAATCAAAATTCCTGTAGGATTGTCTTGTAGAAATGCCAAAGCTGGTTCTAAAATTCATATGGAATGCAAAGAATCTAGAATAGTAAGACAGCTCTGATAAAGAACAAAGTTAAAGGGCTAACACTACCTGATTTCAAGAATTATTATATGGCATAATCAAAACAGCATGGTATTCGCATCAAGATAGGGAAATAGGTCCATGGAAGGAAAAGGGAGTTCAGAAATAAACCCTGAGTTTTGACAAAGGCACAAGGCCTTTGTAGTGGAAAACAATTGTATATCCATATGCAGCAGAATGTTATTCAGTGCCATTCTGTGTATTTTAAGAGTGTTGATTTTTGTTTTGGCCAGCAAGTTACCTGAAGATCAGTTTGATCCTTTCAACGCTTTTTTTAAAACCTTGTTAGGCAGGTCTAGTGTAGGCCTTACTCTAGGACTAGTTTAGCTCTGCTACTAAGACATGACCCATTAAAGGTCTCTCTGAATGTTCCAGTAGTTCAGCAAGGTCTCTCCTCAGCCTGGAAGGAATGTGAATGTCTCCCAGCCTGTGTGATCTCTGATGGTTGTTAATTTATAGTTCCTGGGTAATTGTTCTTGCCCAGCCTCATGAAGATTCACCCCACGCATGAGCAGTTCAGTATTCAGATAATGACTCAAGGAGCCCTTTGTATAGATTTCTGGTGCCTTTTCTCTATGCTCTCATCTCTGGTGCCCTGCCCTGTAAATTCTGTTCACCCCAGCCTCCCCAGACTCTGACCTCTGTCTCCTTAGCTCAGCAGAATCACCTTGCTATGCTTGTGCTATACTCTGAAAAGCCTCCAGACAAGAAGCTGGAGTGAGTGACCTTAGGGCTCACTTCATTGTTTGTCTTCACTCAGGGAGGTCAAATAGGTCTGAACTACCAATGTTTTCCAATGTTTGAATAAAGGGTCTTTTTCCCCCATATATTTTGTTTAATATTCTAGTTGTTTACAATGGGAGGGCAAGTCACAGCAGTTATTTAGTCATGATTAGAAGTGAATGTCTTTCACAACTTAGTTTTCATTGAAAATTTTTGTATTCTTAATTTGTTATTTTTAATAAATTGCATATTTATAATAGCGGGTACAACTGGAAAAGACAGATCTGGGAGTAAAGACTATTGATTTTTGCATATAGTTTATCTGGTGGGAGCAGAATGCTCTGTAGTCTGGGATGGGGGAGGGCAGGCTCAGGTGTTCAGCAGTTGGTTTGTTTTACAGTGGAACTGAATGGAGAGAATCAAATAAAAACAAAGCAGTTAAATTGTGGTCCATTAAGAAACCTGTTGCAGTACTCAGTTACCTTTCGGAGGTTTAAGGATGGGGCAGGTTATTTAGATGAACCTGGAAAAGCTATCACCAAAGTTCCTCTGAGGGAATTCCCTGGCGGTCCAGTGGTTAGGACTCTGCGCTCTCACTGCCGAGGGCCCGGGTTCAATCCCACAAGCTGGGCGGTGCGCCAAAGGAAAGAAAAGCTGTTCTGAAATTCAGGAAAACCAAATGAGTATTATCTGTAAAAACTGACAGGATTTGGATTATCTAGATGAGGAGTTTAGGAGGCACAGGGGAGAAATGATACTTGGTATATATAACCTGGAAAACTATTTTAATTGTGTATTTCCCAGGTTAGGAAATCAAAACTATTATACTGCTCAAGACCAAGCTTTATTTAAGTTCATGACAATTATTTTTAGTAAAGAAAGAAAATTTAGCATTCTCTTTTCTGGTCTTGCTGGGGTTAATTTTTGTATCTTGCTTATATACTTCTGAGATTTTCTCCTCATGGTTTTATAAGACATTTTGGTATTTAATATTTTGTTAGGTTTAATAACATCTAATTCTGGATTTAAATAATACCTTTCACCAGAACTTTTAAGAAAATAATACATTAGTCTTCTCATACATGCACCTTTCCTAGAGTTTCAATCAATATAAACTGCTTACATGATTTATAATTTACTCAAATATTTCAAACTAATGACATTTGTCTTTTTCACCTTTTTGCATGTAGATACCATTATAGTTGGGTTAATGGATGAAATACTCCTCCATAATGTAATATGCTCTATTCCAGAATGTTGACTGGATTCATTCTATTACTTATATTCCTCTTGATTTTCAAATAAGGATTATTAATTTTTTTGTTTTCTTTTGTTCATGCCCTCATTTCAGAAAATATGAAGATGAATAAAGTATCTCGTTGTAACATTAACCGTAGAAACATCTTTGGAGAGAACTTACTGTATAAAGCTGCTCTGAACAACGACGCTAATCTTGTTCATCATTATATGAAGAAAGGTGGAAATGTTAATCAGCCAAGTTATGCTGGTAGGCTGTGGTTACCACTTACAGTTATCTTAAGAGTGGTTTGTAGTTTCAGCTGAGTCACTACTATGTAAGTATGGCAAAGTAGGCCTAAGGCAAGTCTCAAACAGAAAGCTTCCAGGTAATTTTTCTACTTAGGCAGTGCTTCACCATCATCTCCCAGGGAAGTGGTAAGATAGGCGGGGAGAGGCAGGAGAAGAACATTGCATTTCACCTTCAAAGATTATGCCTGCCTTCAAAGGTTATGCCTTCAAAGGCCCACCGCACCAGGTGGGCCATGTGCAGTAGCATTACACAGAAGGATGGGGTTCCTGGGGCTGGCTTGCTGGCTTTGTGTGGGCATTTTTACTATGAGACTCAGCTTTTAATGGAAGAGAAGTGAGGTTCAAAGCTGAAAGAAGCTGATGGTACATTGAGCTTCAGGGAAAATTGATGATAAAATGGTAGATGTACAGCAAGGACAATTGCCAGGGAAATGGAGAGAACAGACTATGAGGTAGAGAGGGTGGGGCAGGAAGCTCAGAAAGAACAGTCTTTCTGCAAGGCTAGGTCTCTGTACAGTCTTCCTGTGGGGAGAACCTGATACGTTCTCCTGGAGAGGAATGATTCCTTAAAGGCACGTAAGTACTTAAAACACTGAGCAGCACTGTGTCCATACTTCTACTATTGTTTCTAGACTTTCTCGGTGTATGAAACAATGCACAAAGTCTTATGGTACACAGAGATCAGCAGCACGATCCATGGACAAGCAGGTGATTACAAGTGCACCCCCAGTACTTACTTTAGCAGCACCTGGGTTTATACTATAATCAGGGTTTTAAAGACTATTATTCTAAGTCTCACACCCAGTTCATCCATTATGGTCTTATAGCTCTCAACCTTGGATCCTTACTTGCTAGCCAGAGCACTTGCTCCTTTGATTTTGAGAAATAAATGGTTCTTTCTCTTAGTCTCTATGTGCTCCTTAAGTTTAGGAGTAGTTCTGCATGCCAATAACTGGACTTTATGGATTTCCCAAGCATCAATCTTAACATGTTTCTTTTCATTAACCTTTTTTTCTGTGCCATCACTAACATCCCCAGTTGCTATTCCCTGCTTGTCTTTGGCCAGGCAGTGACCTTCTCCTCACTTCCCTAGGTACTTCTGTGACCTTCATGAATTCTTTATCCTTCCATATTTTCCAGACTTTTTGAACTCTCTTGTTTTCTATTTTTCCTTCTCAATTTGCATCTTAATCTGACCTTTACTACTTCTGGCTACCACATCCCACAGAATTGCAGAGGGCAGTGTTTGCAAAGGGTTGTCCATAAGCCATTTTCGTAAGAGTCACTTAAAATATTTGTTCAAAATGCAACCTTTACTTCACCCTCCCAAAGCACACACACACACAAAATCACTCAAAATCACAATCAAAATCTGTAGGTTAAAATCTGGAAATCAAGTTCCCTAGATGATTTTTATTCTCATTAATGTTCAAGAACTACTGACAAGAAGTGTATGGCCTCCATATAATTCAATGTAGTGAGCTTTTACCGTATGCCTCCTCTGTGGCAGATACTATGAAAACAAAAAGATGAACAGTATCTACTAGGAAGGTTTAAATAAATTTATTTTGTGAGATAATCCAATAAAGGCTTAAGTGCCTTTTGAGGAATTAACAAAACGTTATAGTAACAGACCAATGTTCTTTTTATAGGTAACATTTGTATTTTTTAAGTCCTTATTTACATTTTGTGATATCTTTGATTTAAAAAACCAATTTCAGTAATTCTTTACCTATCAAAACCAAGGGTGACAACCATGAAGTAGCCTGAAAATAAATTCTGAATACCTAAAATAGATCTAATCTTCTTTGCTAAAACCCTCTCAGATCAATGACTTGAGCATTATTTTTCACAGAATCCTATCTGATTCCTAAGCCTATGACACATTAGAACTGAAAAGAAAGGTTGGCTTAGGTCAGGATAATAGCAAGAAGTTTAAGCCTACAGCAAGGCAAGAGACATAAAAAATGAGAGGCAAAATTGTTGAGGACCCTAATGAAGAGAGTGCACTTTATATCCCTGTGGGTGTTAACAATTGCTGCATTAGATCATATAACTAATATTATTATGATCTTGAATCTTTTTAAACAAATGCATTAAATTATATTGTCTTCATAGGAAATTTACACTCTTATAAACCTTTGAAGAAATTTCCTCCAAGATACTTACATTTTTAAAAAGAAAAAACTATGTTGTTTAAGGATCTCCCAACCTGCAGTTTTGGGAGATAATAAAAGATCTGTTATAAAATGTACTCCATCTTTATTTACGAGGAGTGGTTTTACAACACCGAAGGAGTAAACCTTAGGAGAAGGGAAATTCTTTGTTACATTTGATTTCTTTCTGGAATATGTAGCCCTTTATGTGGTCTAGAGTAGCTCTGCAGAATAAAGGTCCCTCTGGCTTTGTTGCTGCTGGGAATTTCTTTCAACCCTGGAACTGATACTGTTCATCACTGGCTCCTCCTTGCTTACTTAGGTCACACTTAAAGTAGCATTCATTTTCAGCTTCCCTCCCCAAGACCCCATCATTTACTATGAATTGCTCACATGTACTTTGTTTTCTTTGGGAATTTTCTGAAGTAAATTTAGTGTATGAGACTGGCTTTTTCTTGGAAGCCAGACAGTTGCTGTACATTTACCTTATCTTTTAGTCATTCTGAGCTCAGGGAAAACAAACATCTTTTGTTATGGTTATTTTCTCATTCCTGTAGCAGCCATTTCTGTCCCCTTTAGGAAACTAATTTTTATTGTAGCTTAAGCAAAACCTAAATAAGGAAAGGAGGTTTCCTAGAAGGAAAATCATCATCTGCATTCCAAAGTTAATAACTTTTGGATTTCTGATACTTCATTTTTCATCCCACCAAACCTAGACTGTGGCAAATAATCAAGTTAACCAGTGTACATTATCAGAAAGCAAATTTCCACTGGTTTACAGGTCCCAGAACCTAAATAGCAATTAGTTCACGCTTTTTATTGGAGACAGTACTTTGGGGGAAGAGAGTTTTTATATTATTTTTTTAAAAAATAGATCTTAAATAGTTATCTTCCAAAAGTTCACGTTTATTTGAAAATTTTTATGAAATTATGAAAAATTTCAAACACAGAAAAGTTGAAAGAATTGAACAGTGAGCATCCATATACCTAATTTCTAGATTCTCCATATTTGTTTTGTTACATACTTATTGTAATGGGAAACACTCATGTGTTTCTCCTCTATTCACACTCAGATACGTAGGTTTTCCACACATTGAACAATTCCACACCAGCTGGGTATCCTGCAATTCAATTCAATTCTGACACTAGACATTGTTAGTGTAGACTCCACAGATTAAGACATCAGTCCCATGAGGCTGACCCCCACTTCAGATACCAATCACAAGTAGGAGATCACCAGGTTACCCACAGGTTTCATTCACCTTGGCTACAAACTGGGGATTACCATGACCCATTTCTTGGATTTGATCATTTCCTGGAACAGCTCATGGACTCAGGGAAACACTTAACTTATATTTACCAGTTTATTATATAATAAAGCATATGATTAAGGATACAGATGAAAAGCCAGATGAAAAGGGTACATAAGGTGAGGTCTGGAAAGGTCCGAAACACAGGAAATTCTGTCTCCATGGAATTGGGGTGTGCTGTCCTCTCAGCATTCAGATGTGTTCACCAACCTGGATAAGCTCTCCAAACCCCATACTTTGGGGATTTTTATGGAGACTTCATCACATAGGCATGATCGATTATTAAATCCATTTCTAGCCTCTCTCTCCTTTCCGAAGAACAGAGGCAGACCTGAAAGTTCCAGCTTCTAATTATGACTTGTCTTTCTGGTGACCAGCCTCATCTATGAGCCCACCAAAACTTGCCTCATTGGAACAAAATACACTTATATCTCCCAGGAAATTCCAAGGGATTTTAGGAGCTCTGAGACAGATTCTCCTATCATTCAGGAAATTACAAAGGTCTTGGAAATTCTGAATCAGGAACTAGGGTCAAAGACTATAAGGACGAAAGATCATCCTGCCACCCCTGTTTACAAGGGTTTTAGGAGCTCTGTGTTAGGAACCAGGGGACAGAGGCCAGTATACATATTTTTTATTTTTTAAATTATTCTTTCAACTCCAACATGGCTTTCTCAAACATTTATTTCTTTATTATTTTTAAAAATTGAAGTTTAGTTGATTTACAATATTATGTTAGTTTCAGGTATACAACATAGTGATGCAATATTTTTATATGTTATACTCCATTTAAAGTTAATACAAAATAATGGCTATATTTCCCAGTCCTGTACAATATTTCCATATTGCTTATATATTTTGTACATAGTAGATTGTGTCTCAGTAGATTGTGTCTCTTAATTCCCTACCCCTTTCTTGCCCCTCCCCACTTCCCTCTATCCACTGGTAGCCATTAGTTTTTACTCCATATGTGTAAGTCTGTTTCTGTTTTGTTATATACATTTCTTTTTAATTTTTAGATTTCACACGTCATAACATATAGTATTTGTCTTTCTCTGTCGTATTTCGCTAAGCATAGTACTCTCTAGGTCCATCCACATTGTTGCAAATGACAGATTCCATTCTTTTTTATGGCTGAGTAATATTCCAGTGTGTGTGTGTGTGTGTGTGTGTGTGTGTGTGTGTGTGTGTGTACCACATCTTCTTTTTCTGTGCATAATTGTTGGGCACTTAAGTTGCTTCCAAATCTTGACTATTTGTAAATAATGCTGCTGTGAACATTGGGGTGCATGTATCTTCAAATTAGTGTTTTCATTTTCTTCAGATACATACCCAGCAGTAGAATTGCTGGATCATAAGGTAGTTCTGTTTTTTGGTTTTTGAGGAACTTCCATACAGTTTTCCATAGTGGCTGTACCAATTTACATTTCTACCAACAGTGTACAATGGTTCTCTTTTCTCTGCTTCCTCACCAGCCTTTGTTAGTTGCAGACTTTTTGATGATAGCCGTTTTGACAGTTGTGAGGTGATATCTCATTGTGGTTTTGATTTTCATTTCTCTGATAATTTTTCATTTTGGGCATCTTTTCATGTGCCTGTTAGCCAGCTGTATGTCTTCTTTGGAAAAATGTCTGTTCAGGTCTTCTGCCCATTTTTTGATTGGCCTGTTTGTTTTTTGATATTGAGTTGTATGAGCTGTTTATATATTTTGGATATTAACCTCTTATTGGTCATATCATTTGCAAATGTTTTCTCCCATCCAGTACATTGTCTTTTTGTTTTGTTGATGGTTTCCTTTGCTGTGCAAAAGCTTTTCAGTTTAACTAGGTCCCATTCATTTATTTTTGCTTTTGTTTCCTTCATCTTAAGAGACAGATCCAAAAAAATATTGCTGTGATTTATGTCAAAGTGTGTTCTGCCTATGTTTTCTTCTGGGAGTTTTCCCATCTTCCATTTACATCTTCAATCCTTTTTGAGTTTATTTTTGTATATTGTGTAAGAAAATGTTCTAATTTCATTCTGACAACCTCTGCCTGTCTAATTGGGGTAATTAGTCGATTTTCATTTAATATTTGGATTTACTGCCATTTTACTTGTGTTTCTTGTGTCTTCATCTATTTGTTTTTGTCTTTGCATTATTTTGTAGTGATTACTCTAGGGATTACAATATATATTTTTAATATTTTATAGTCTTCTTAGAGTTAATATTGTAATACTTCATATAAAATGTAAGAACATCAAATACATCTCCCTTTTCCTTTTTTTTAAATAAATTTATTTATTTATTTTTGGCTACATTGGGTCTTCGTTGCTGTGCGTGGTCTTTCTCTAGTTGCGGTGAGTGGGGGCTACTCTTCGTTGCTGTGTGCAGGCTTCTCATTGCAGTGGCTTCTCTTGTTGTGGAGCGTGGGCTCTAGGCACACGGGCTTCAGTACTTGTGGCACACAGGCTCAGTAGTTGTGGCTCGTGGGCTCTAGAGCACAGGCTCAGTAGTTGTGGCACATGGGCTTAGTTGCTCCGTGGCATGTGGGATCTTCCTGGCTCAGGGCTTGAACCCGTGTCCCCTGCATTGGCAGGCGGATTCGTAACCACTGTGCCACCAGGGAAGCCCCTCCCTTATCCTTTATGTTATGTCTATCACATATATTACATGTATATTCAGGATAAACTCCAAAACATAAAGTTATAATTTTTGCTTTAAGTAGCCTTGTGTATTTTAAGGAAATTTATAGGAAATAAATTCTATTAACTATATATTTACCAGTTTTGGTGCTCTTCATTTCTTCCTCAAGGCTTTCTAATTAATACTATTGGAGAAACTCCTTCTATAGACGTTCTTAACTGGAGTGTCCCCTCAAAGGGGACATTTGGTAGTTTCTGGAAACATTTTTAGTTTTTACAACTGGAATGGGCAGCAGGGTACTACTGGCATCTGATGGATTAAGACCAGGGATACTGCTAAACATCCTACAGTGCCCAGAACATTTAGCTCAAAATGTCAGTGCCAAGGTTGAGAAACTGGATTATGGAGAAGGTTCTGAAAATGTTAGTGCCAAGATTGAGAAACTCTGGTTTATGGAAGGAAAGAATGAAGCACACTTTAACTTGAAACTTTTTATGTTTTCTTATATCAATCGTATGATTTTTTGGAGTTTAGATATCTTTGACTTATACCATTAAATCTGGCTAGCAAAGGAAGAAGATATTTATTTGGATGACTGGTTTTCTTGGAGCAGTTTGTGGTATGTTTGTTGAATTTACTGTAACTAACTTTTTGCAAATAGGGAGAAAAGATATATACAGTTAACCCATGAACAACGTGGGAGTTAAGGGTGCTAACCCTCTGTGTGGTCAAAAATCTGAGAATAAGTTACAGTTAGCCCTCCGTATCCATGGTTACTCCTTCAGCTAACCTCAGATTGTGTAGTACTGTAGTATTTACTGTTGGAAAAAAATCTGTGTATAAGGTGAACCTGCACAGTTCAAACCCATGTTGTTCACGAGTCGACTGTATACTTTTGAACTGACTTCTGCGTAGTCTTGCTGGCTGGGTGGGTTATTTTAATGGAAGTACCTTGAGTTACAAATAAGACTTTTCCCCCTCTTCTCTGCAGAAAATTAGCCTGCAACCAGCATTCTCTATGAGCTAATAATGACCGCCCTTACAGCCTTTTTATTTGAGGGGGGCAAAAATAGTTTCAAATATTTTACTTATTTTCATATTTTTCCATATTAACACCAACAGAATTAGGGGTAGGAATTTTATTTGTCCATCAGATTTATTGAATCCACAAATAATACAGGTTGCTTTCATGGTGAGATTATCTTGTCTCATATAACCAAAATATTTTTAAAGCAACAACTTAGAATTAGAGTTCTTATTTTAAGGGCAAACACAAACATTATTAAGATGCCAAATATAAATAAACACCATTTCTTTTTTGTGTAACAGGTTGGACAGCACTTCATGAAGCTAGTGTAGGAGGATTTTATCAGACAGCAAGTGAACTGTTAAAGGGTGGAGCAGATGTAAATATCAGAGGAATGTACCAGATCACTCCCCTACATGATGCTGTGATGAATGGACATTATAAGGTACTGTGATTCTTTCGTTTGCAGAGCAAACACTACATTCTGCAAGTATTAAAAACCTCTGGGACCAAGCAATAGAAAAACAGATAGGGATCCAGTTTCAGTTCATTCTACTAATCAATACTCAGAATTCATAATAAAATTTTACTGTGTGATGATCAGTTGTGCCTAATGTGGTAGATCCCATTTTACATGTTACTTTTAATAACTTCAGAATGCGTATTTTGGTTATACACAGTATTTTAAAAATTTCTTTAGACTCTTTTTGTATGGTTCTTTATAGGCTTTAGGAGAACATTTCCTTCTTAGAGTGTTACACAGTGATGTCCAGCCCTAATAGCAGGCTTACAGCTTTTTGTAGTCTAGTGTTACTTTCAGAGTCAGACTAAGACATGAGAACCTCCCAGGTTTTAATGATCAGCCAGTACACACCAGCACAGAGGTACCAGTGGTTATAGTATCAAAATACTATAATTCTATACAAGTTGGCTAATAGTAACTTCAATAATGGTAATATTAATTAAGATTATGAATTCCAGCACACTTGCTTTATCATATATGTTCTGAGCTTCCTAGACATTTTTCTGGTCCAGGAACTGCATTGGTCTGAAGCAGTTGTGAAAATAGCTTATTATTTATTTCAAGTATTGGAAGTTGCCTCTGGGTTTAAAACCTCTAGGGTAGGAAAGGGGGCTAATCAACAAGGCTCAGGAAGATCTGTTCAGTGTTCCTCCAGAAGAAATGCCTACCACAGGTAAAGCTGGGGAAGGCTGCCAGGAACCATGGGCGTAGACAAATAGGACATATCCCTTCCTAGTTTGGAGGGTTTAGGTGGTTTTGCTTTTTTTGGATAATGTATCACCTGATGGTAGGTGTTCATTCCTGCACATTTTGTAGAGGGCTTGGGGGAGAAAATTCTGCCTTGGACCTAATTTAATGGCCAGAAGAATGCTAGAACAAGTGATGGTGTGAGCCCTCTCTCTGTCTTTTATCTGCTCTTCAAAACTGGCCTCTAGCAGAGAAACCTCATGCCAAAGCATTTCTTCTCTCTCTCCATGGCCCATCCACTCTCCAGCTTGCCAGGGCTGTCCTGTTCTGGTCAAGAATCTTTTCTCCCTTTGGGTAATATGAGCCATGGGTGATTTATACCTTTTTTTCTTTTCTTTCTCAGTTCTTCCTTTGCCCCTCCTGATAACTTGGCTCCAATTAACTTCTGCCTCGCAGGCTATAACTGGCAGTCTTCTTTCTGGCCTTTGCAGATATGTAGCCTTCTCTTGTACCCTTAGTGAAGTAAAAGGGACCAAAGACACAGGCCTCTAACTCCTGAAGTATCCTGTGGTATATAAATATTTGAGATGTTGAATTGGAGGTTCATTGACAATGTTGCTGGGATTCACAGATATTGAAAAGATATCCCCCAGACATGGTGATTATGCATTCCATTTGTGTCTGGAGTGAGCTTTCTTATAAAGTTTGATTGTATATTCTATTACACTTTAAAAAGTCATACCACATCAAC
Organism: Phocoena phocoena; assembly: GCF_963924675.1. Taxonomy (NCBI): domain Eukaryota; kingdom Metazoa; phylum Chordata; class Mammalia; order Artiodactyla; family Phocoenidae; genus Phocoena; species Phocoena phocoena. The sequence goes on along the minus strand of NC_089221.1, from coordinate 59,590,303 downwards.
AGGCCAGAGCATGGATGGTGTTTTGTTGTTGTTGGGAGTATTTTTTAAAAATCCCAGACATCATACCATTTTATCCATAAATACTTGTACCTGCATCTCTAACAGATAAGGACATTTTTTTCCACACCCACATTTTTTATCATCTTACCTTATAAAAATTAAAATTTTAAATACCACTTAATAATATCTAGTCCATATTTAAATTTCCCCAAATTATCTAAAAATGTTTTTTATTACAAGTTTTTGTTTGAATCATGATCTATCAATGTCTGTACATTACATGTATTTGTTATGTCTCTTAAGTGTGTGTGGGTTTTTTTAAGTTTTATTATTTATTTATTTAATTTATTTATTTTTGGCTGCGTCGGGTCTTAGTTGCGGCACACTGGATCTTCATTGAGGCGTGCGGGATTTTTCGTTGTGGCGCGCGGGCTCTTTGTTATAGTGCTCGGGCTTCTCTCTAGTTGTGGCATGCGGGTTTTCTCTTCTCTAATTGTGGTGCCCAGGCTCCAGAGTGTGTGGGCTTTGTAGTTTGTAGCACGTGGGCTCTAGTTGAGGTGCAGGAGCTTAGTAGTTGTGGCATGCAGGCTTAGTTGACCTGCGGCATGTGGGATCTTAGTTCCCTGACTAGGGATTGAACCTGCGTCCCCTGCATTGGGAGGTGGATTCTTTACCACTGGACCACCAGGGAAGTCCCTCTTAAGTATGTTTTAATCTATAACAGTTCTTCCTATATTTTCTTTTGTGTGTGTCTTCTAGAATCTGGGTCATTTGTCTTATAGAATTTCCTAAATTCTGGATTTGACTGACTTTATCTATGTTTCTTCCCATATTTTCTCTAAATGGTGTTTTAATGTAAAAACTATCAGAGACCACAATCTGGGTGCTATGTGTGCTCATTGCTATTGGATGTCATTGTTTTTAGGCATTTTCAGTGAAATGTATACTTTTAGAAAGAAAAACAAATCATGAGTTCTTACTGATATTTCCATTTCAGACTTAATATTATAGATTCATAATAACTTTGATTTTATACTTGTATCTCTTTTTCTCTTATGCTAAACATTTGTTTCTTAATACATTAATTTCTTTATCGTACAGCATACTTAACAGTATTACTATTAGTGTATTATTATTATGAATATTAACAATATTATTATTAACAATGGAACTACTAATGGAGTGCTTTTTTTACAGTTCTTTTTGTTTTGTTTATATTCCATTAGGGATGTGCGGTAAAAATACTGTCTTTTCCAGTACTTGAAAGAATTTTATTCTCTGTCCTGTTGGCTTCTTATGCGAGGAAGTTGTTGGAAGGCAGAGATATGGAATAATATCCTCCAAACTGAAAAGGAACTCTGAGACTGGAAAACAAAGCAGGCAATTCCACAAAGTGCAATTGTGAAGTTTATTGTGGGTAGCTTACATACTGGCAGGATTGGGCAGACACAATCCAGAGGCATTCACAGCTGTGCTCCTCACCACTGAAAGGAGCACAGGGAGATTTAAAGCGGCCAAAGCTAACAACAGAATCTGACTACCAAATGAGAAGCATGTCCACACTGACTGGAACTGGAGATTTTTCCTCCCCCTGGGGGGTCTCATGACCATTAAGCATCTGTGTCAACAGAAGACACTCTTCCAGTTTTCTGTCAGCAAGGGTAAAAGTTGACAGGGAATTTATCTGGCTTGGGCACATTCCTTGTGAGTAGGCTAAAGCTTAATCATGCAGAAAGGGGAGGGGTAGGACTTCAGACCTAAGATAGAGCTGACAAAATGGAGTCAGTGTGGTTCAGCCACACAGAAGTCAGCTGATTCTAGAGGGAGGAAAGCACTAGAGTCAATAATATGATTAAAGGTGAAAAGCCACGGGCAAGCTTTAAGTAGCAGTGTATTTCCTTATGGGGCCTACTGTTTGATGAACTACATAAGTGGGGCTTGTGAGGCCAGCCACTTACTGAAATTGCTCTGCTTGTTCCAGTTAAGAACATGTGGTAATCTTAAAATATGTCCACAAATTCTTTAACAGTCCTCCCTTCGAAAGGTGGATCCTGATTCCTCTCCTCAGGAGGGTAGGCTGGAGTTTCAGTGAGTTGCTTCTAACAAACACAATGTGGCAGGAGTGACACAGTACATGACTTCTAAGACTAGGTTGAAAACTGTTGCGGCTTCTTCCTTGTTCACTCACTCACTTGTTCAGCAACGCTGGGAGAAGCCAGATGTCATTTCATGCAGCCACTCAAGCAGCTCCATGGAGAGGTTCACGTGGCAGTAGACAAAGGCCTCCTGCCCACAGCCATGTGACTGAGCCATCTTAGAAACAGATCCTCCAGTCCCTGGCAAACTTTTATTTATTTTTTAATTTTTAAATTTTTAAAAATAAATTTATTTTATTTATTTATTTTTGGCCGCATTGGGTCTTCATTGTTGCATGTGGGCTTTCTCTACTTGCGGCGAGCAGGGGCTACTCTTCGTTGCGGTGCACGGGCTTCTCATTGCAGTGGCTTCTCTTGTTGCGGAGCATGGGCTCTAGGCACGTGGGCTCAGTAGTTGTGGCACGTGGGCTCAGTAGTTGTGGTTCGCGGGCTCTAGAGTGCAGGCTCAGTAGTTGTGCCTCACGGGCTTAGTTGCTCCGCGGCATGTGGGATCTTCCCGGACCAGGGCTCGAACTGTGTCCCCTGCCTTGGCAGGCGGATTCTTAACTACTGCACCACCAGGTAAGTCCCCAGGCAAGCTTTTAGGTGATTGTATCTCCAGCCAAAATTGTATCTCCAATTTTGACTGTAACCTCATGAGAGACCCTGAGGCAGAACCATCCACCTGTGGCCACTCCCAAATTCCTGACCCACAGAAACTATGAGATTATAAATATTTATTATTTATTGTTTTAAGCTACTAAGTTTTGGGGTAACTTGTTAGGTAGCAACAGATAACTGATACAGAACCTAAATGCAGATTTAAAATAGGGGTAAAAAACGTAGTGGAAATAACTGATTTACTGCCATTTGGTAAGAAGAGAGTTTTTTAAAGAGGGTATATTAGTTAGACTTCAGAATTCCTGATACCAAGCTATAGAGAGAATTGGTAAATGTGCATAGTTGGTGAAGCAGAGTATCCAGAGTCTAAAACAGAGACTGCCAAAGTAATGTATTCACTCCCTTGAGATCACCAACCCAGATTTCCAGAAAAGTGAAGCTCTAGCCCTTGCCTTTTCCCTTCCTCCCATCTTCTTTCTCATGCTTGTTGATCCTGAGTTACTTTCATACTGCATGGCTTATTATTTGACATAAAACCTCCAGAGATAAGCAACACAGCTCCTTTGGCAACCCACTTATGAAACTACTTTTCCTGAAATAAAGTGATACACTCTCTATTTGTATTACTAAACAAAATGTGAAGCTCCAGGAATATGAATTATAAATTTAATTGTATCTACTGTTACTTTCAATCCCCCTATCTAGTATTAAACTCCCACAGTAAAGCCATTTGAAAAGCAGAATCAAGTTGCTGAGTCTTAATAATTTTTAAAAGATTTGGCTCATATTCTCCCTGTGTGTGGTGGGGCATTTTTCTCTCCTAGAATGCTTTCTTATAAAAGGAAAAATGTATATATCTTTACTCTTCAGATGCATAAAATTTTCAGAAATTCAGATCCTTTCTCTCATTCCAGACATTAACAGAGAAATCTAGGCTTCATTTAGTATGTTATTTAAAGCCTGTTACCCACATCCTCCTTGGTCAACATTCATTCTTTTATTAAACAACATTTATTAAATATATACTCTATGCCAGATACTGAAATAGACACTGGGAATATAAAGATAATTAAGACATATATCTGTTGCAAAAACTTGGAAGCAACTTAAACATGCATCAGTAGGGTACTGGTTAACTAAATTATAGTACATTCATATAGTACATTCAAAAGTAAACTATTACTCAGCTGCTAAAAAGAATAATGAAGTTCAATCCATACTGATTTGGAACAATCTTCAAAGTCTGTTGCAGGATGGGGTGGGCAGGAATGTATATAGTATATGACCACTTGTGTAAGAAAAAATATATGTACACAGTTATGATTCGTACATATATACCTGTTGGACTAGACTAACTCTGGAAAAGTTCAGAAGAAACTGTAACCAGAGCTGACTTAGAAAAAATAATTAGATGACTAGAGGACAGGGGTTGAGGAGGGAAACTTATTTTTCATTGTCTACTTCTCTGAGCCTTCTGTATTTTGAACCGTATTTATTAATTTCCTATTCAAAAGTAATAAATTAATTTTAAAAGAAAACAGAGTCCTACCCTCAAAAAACTTGGAGTACAGGAGAGAGAAATATATAAGAAAGAAGTATAATATACAGCATGTTGGACATAAAATATGTACATAAAAGAAGGAAGAGGTCATTTTTCTCTAGGGGATCAGTGGGTGAGGAGGTCAGGGAGAGCTTCATAGAGGAGGTTACTCGAGGAGCAGTAACAGATTAAAGATTTACCTGTTTCTCTCTGATACTGAGGGGGAGCAGCAGCAACACAGGTTTATACAGAAGACATAGCTATTTCCTGGAACCTGTTAAAATTACATTTACTACTACAGAATGTAATCCTAATTCCTGGTATATCTGCTAGCTCCATTTCATCAGCAACTGAACCACAAGCATTTCTGCCCCTCCCTCCATTCCTCCTTTCCTCCCTCTTCCTTACTTCCTCTCTCCTTTTTTTTTTTTTGTAAGAGAAGGCATATTTATATTAATTATAATTCAGTAGCAGTTACATTAATTTTTGGTTTGGGGCAGTAATATTACAGGAAACCCAAACTGTATTGTTGAAAGAAATATTTAATGTTGCTTAGAGTTGTATGCTGGCACACATTTATAATAATACACCTTTTGTCTGGGCTCCCTCACAAAATCTTCCTCTAGGTGGCACAGTTACTTCTTTTGAATGGAGCAGATCCTTTATTTAGAAATGACAGTGGAAAGTGTGCTTTGGATGAAGCCAAAGACTCATGTATGAAGCGTCTCCTTGAGAGATATGTTCCTAAACATCAAAAGCATCTTATATCAGGTAAAATTGAACTGCCCTGTTATATCTGTTCATCATGTCAGTAGAGAGTTATAGAAATCAAACTTGGAATTATAGAAATTAAATTGGTTTTCCTCATAAATTTTGAGAAAATCCATCCTGTGGTGTCCTTGCTCCATTCCTTTAGTTGAGCACACTGACTTGTTTGCAAATGCACCAAATGGAAGAACTCTAAAAGAACAAAGAAAGATAGTATTAAATGTACTTTCCCCCAGGATATGTGTTGGAAACAGTTAAGAAAACTTTTGTAAGGTTCTGGGTCTTTTCCCCATAATCCGTTGTCTGAATAACATGGGTGATGTAACTTATATTTGGATTTATCATTTTCCATGAATATGGCCAGGATTGTTTACTTTCATTCCTTAAGAATATTTTCTTATGGCTGTACTTTTGCCTTGTCATTCATCATTGCACTAAGTTGAACTACAAAAGAACTTGACCTGCAGTTTCAAGAAGATTATATAAGAACTGTTTATTTTTTTTATTGAAGTATAATTGATTTATAATATTGTATTAGTTTCAGGTGTATAATGTAGTGATTCAGTATTTTTATAGATCATACTCCATTTAAAGTTATTACAAAATAGTGGTTATATTCCCTGTGCTGTACAATATATCCTTGTTGCTTATTTATTTTATACCTAGTAGTTTGTATCTCTTAATTCCAAAACGCTATTTTGCCCCTCCCCCTTCCCTCTCCCCACTGGTAACCATTACTTTGTTCTCTATATCAGTGAGTCTGTTTCTCTTTATACATTGGTTTGTTATATACATTGGTTTGTTTTATTTTTTTAGAATCTATATATGTGATAACAGCGTATTTGTCTTTCTCTGACTTATCTCACCAAGAATAATACCCTCTAGGTATCCATGTTGTTGCAAATGACAGCATTTCATTCTTTTTTATGGTTGAGTAATATTCCATTATATATATATAATACTGTATCTTCTTTATCCATTCACTTGCTATGGACAGTTATGTTGCTTCCATGTCTTGGCTATTGTAAATAGTAGTGCTGCTATGAACATTAGGGTGTGTGTATCTTTTTGAATTAGTGTTTTCATTTTCTTTGGATATATACCCAGCAGTGGAATTGCTGGATCATATGGTAGTTCTACTTTTAGTTTTTTGAGAAACCTCCATACTGTTTTCCATAGTGGTTTTAACAGTTTGCATTCCCACCAACTGTATACAAGGGCTCCTTTTTCTACAAATCCTTAACAATCTTTGTTATCTGTAGACTTTTTTTTTTTTTTTGCGGTATGCAGGCCTCCCATTGTTGTGGCCTCTCCCGTTGTGGAGCACAGGCTCTGGACGCACAGGCTCAGCGGCCATGGCTAACGGGCGCAGCCGCTCCGCGGCATGTGGAATCTTCCCGGACCGGGGCATGAACCTGCATCTCCTGCATCAGCAGGCGGACTCTCAACCACTGTGCCACCAGCGAAGCCCTTTCTGTGTTATCTTGTTTGGAAAAATATCTTTCAGGTCTTCTGTCCATTTTTTTGATTAGATTTTTTTTTTTATATTGGGTTGTATGAGCTGTTTATAAATTTTGGATATTAACCCCTTATTGGTCGTATCTTATACAAATATTTTCTCCCATTCAGTACGTCATCTTTTTGTTTTGTCAGTGGTTTCCTATTCTGTGTAAAAGCTTTTCAGTTTTATGAGGTCCCATTTGTTTATTTTTTGTTTCCCTTGCCTTAGGAAACAAATCTCAAACAATATTAGTATGATTTATGTCAGCGTGTTCTGCCTATGTTCTCTTTTAGGAGTTTTATGGTTTCTGGTCTTACATTTATGTCTTTAATCCATTTGAGTTTATTTTTGTATGTGGTGTGAGAAAATGTTCTAATTTCATTCTTTTACATTTGGCTGTCCAGTTTTACCACTTATTGAAGGCACCCTTTGTTGAAGAGACTTTCTTTTCTCCATTGTATGTTTTTGCCTCCTTTGTCATAGACTAATTGAAGATAGGTGTGTTGGTTTATTTCTGGACTCTCTATTCTGTTCCATTGATCTATGTGTCTGTTTTTGTGCCATTACTGTGCTATTTTGACTATGGTAGTATTGTATAGTCTGAAATAGGGAGCACGATACCTCCAGCTCTGTTCAACTTTCTCTAAATTGCTTTGGCAGTTCAGGGTCTTTTGTGGTTCCATATAAATTTTGGGATTATTTGTTCTAGTTCTGTGAAAAATGTTGCGGCTATTTTGATAGGGATTGCATTAAATCTGTAGATTGCTTTGAGTAGTATGGAAATTTTAACAGTACTCTTCCAGCCCAAGAACACAGTATATCTTCCCATGGCTTTGTATCATCTTCAGTTTCCTTCATCAGTGTTTTATAGTTTTCAGAGTATAGGTCTTTCACCTCTTTGGTTAAGTTTATTCCTAGGTATTTTATTCTTTTTGATGAGATTGTAAATGTAAATGGGATTTTTTTCTTGCTTTCTCTTTCTGATAGTTCACTATTAGTATATAGAAAAGCAATAGATTTCTGTATATTACTTATGTATCCTGCAACTTTATTAAGCAGACATATTAGAAAATGATGATAATACAATTAATTATGAAAGAATGTTTTGCCTTATAAAACCTTGCACACAGTTGCATATCTGAGTATAACTGTGGGGAATATAAAAATACTGAGTTCAGTATTTAACATCTTTAACATAATTTTGCTGGGTCTGTTTTGCTTTTCCTAGAGAAATATTTTCAGCTTTCTCAATAAATATGGAAATTATAAATTATGGAATATTATATGTGCCAATTTTAATAGAAAGTGTTTGCATAATTTCACTTTTTCCACTTGGTTTTCTCATGGCAAAGGAGTTTTGGTTTTAGAAGTCTAGAGTGACTACTGGAGGCTCTTTTCTTTGATTTTTCTCTTTTTGCTTACAGCACAGACAAATAGCACTGACCCTTCAGACTTAGAGGATGAACACCACCACAAGGTATATCTCTGTTCAACAATAAACATTTTTATAGAGCACACCTGCTGGTTATTTTATAGATCGTCACAGGGGAAAGAAAGACTACTGAAGCATTCACCAGGAACAGTGACTTCACCTTTGGTTTTTTTTTTTTTTTTTTTTTTTTTGCGGTACGCAGGCCTCTCACTGTTGTGGCCTCTCCCGTTGCGGAGCACAGGCTCCGGACGCGCAGGCTCAGTGGCCATGGCTCACGGGCCCAGCCGCTCCACGGCATGTGGGATCTTCCCGGACCGGGACACGAACCCGTGTCCCCTGCATCGGCAGGCAGACTCTCAACCACTGCGCCACCAGGGAAGCCCACCTTTGCTTTTAAGACACTTTGAAATAATTACATAAGAATCAGAAGGTTCTGGCCTGTTAGTTTGGGAAGCAGTTGAGTAAATAAAGCATATGTGGGCACACTAATGTATTGGTAGCCATTTGCATTTCCTTTCTCCTCTTTATGGAGCCATGAGGGTTATCAACAATGTCGAATTTCCTCTGGCCTGAGCACAGTATAAGAGTCAAAGGTGTCGATCCATCCCTTCAAACTTCACGTGGTGGGCAGTTACTTTTCATCTGGTGCTTGTGTTGTGACGTGTGAGAGGAAGCACTGTCCCTGTTTTAATCTTGGCAGCCCACAGTAATCTTCCCATGCAGGCCAACTTGGTTGTATGTCTGTCTTTTTGTTTTTAAATCCCTTCTTCCACTGCCCTACCTGTGGTCTCTCACAGATACCAGAGGAAGAAACTCTCTTAATTCTAGGTCTATCTATATAACAAATGGGAGAGGAGAGTGTTTCTACAGTATTCTTGTAAAGATTCCTTGTAAAGGAATTATCTGATTGTTTTAAAAGCCTCTAAAAATTAGGTAGATTAAAATTTTTCATTATGTTTAGTAAGATAGATAGTGCTAAAATACTGGCAAAAAGAAATTAAAATGTACAGGAGAAAATAAAGATTAGTACACATACTGAGTCTATTACTTTTGCCTTTCTTCTGCTAGTCTACTTTTCTGAAATACAAATCAGGTTGTATATATCCCAGCAGGTCCTGTGGTTAGATCAAATTATAACATTGAATGGAATATTAGTTTGCTTTATCTCCAATCCGGAATGAATTAAGTGTAGAACTATAGTTGAAAATTAAAGCTAACTATGTATTTTGTTTCTACAGAAACCAAAATTCAGTTCTAAAAATCACAGTGGGTTTGTTTGTGATGAAAATTCCAAGAGACAGAAGCCAGAACATGTAAAAGTCAATAAAGGAAGCAAAGAGCGTTTATTTATAAATAAAGAAGATGTATATGAACATTACCAAAAAGATTCCCAAAACACGAAATTTGGTAAATCCAAGTATAAACGATCAACTCTTAACCAAATATACTCGACAGGACTCAGAAAGGACAATCTCCATGGTGTTGAGGATCCCAGCACAAATGTGTCTGAAGATAAAGGAAGAAGAAATACACGACATAAAAGAACTCAAGTCGATGATGCAATCCAAGAAATCAATCCAAGAAAGACAATAGCTGTCTCTTCTTCCAGAAAAATAAACAGATTGGTTACTTGTCAACAACATACTCTCCAAACCCTTGATGACCTTCCAGAAAAGTCATGTAAACCTTTTAGCCCATCTCTGTCAGGCCTGAAAAATGGTTTAAGTAACAATGTTGAGACCTGTTCATTTCCCAAAGAGACACATACCCAAAGCCTGGATTTATCAGATAGACAAGAAATAAAATTTTTGGAATTAGAATCCACTGACCAAGCTGAAGCCGTTTCTTTCTCAGGACTTTCTTTACATAAAAAAACCGAGTTACCACTTGTTACTACAGATCAGCAGCCTCATACTCACCAAGAACAGCAGCACATTAGCCCTTATAAATCTCATGAAAACAGTAACTCAGGTCAAAAAGATGAGAGCCCTAATAAGTGGGAAAACTTTTCTCCATCCTTTATAAAGGAAAATTTTAATAATGATGATGATGGTGATTCCTGTGCTCCTGAGGAGACTGTAACATTTAAAAAGGTGATCAGTTCTTCAGGTTGCAAAAACCACGATAATTATAAAGAGAATAAAACAAATAGAGAAGAAATGGATTTTCAACAATTTTTACCTTCTCAAGACCATTTTTCACAGGAAAATGAGTTAATAAAAGCAGGCAGCCTAACCATATTTCCACAACAGGAAGCTGTTAATTTTTCTAATTCAGATAATATAATAGTTTCTGAACATGTTTCAAATTATGAACAATGTACATGTGGAACTTCTTTTGATCACTCACATGGCAGTCCTGAACATACTTCCCTTGCTTGTACAAGAACACTCTCAACACATGAAGTTTCAAAGTTGACTAGTCATGTGGAACTATTCGAGAGGCCTCAGGATTGTAGCCCCAGAATACCAACTCCTTTAATGAATCAAACAGATACACATATTGGGGAAAAGGTGAATAAGGAAGGAGACACTAAAAGGAATTACACTGACAAAGGCCAAAAACCAAGTTCTTCAAATAGGCCTTTATCCAGAGTTGTTCATTCTCAAGTAATGGAAACAACTAAAGTTGAAAAAAGGAGACAAGAGATCAAAACTATACATAGTATAGGCTTTCAGTCCACTGACAATATCAATGAAGAATTGACCGTCTCACAGCTTAGTCAAAGAGAAGAGAAGGAAATTTCTCACAAACCAGGTATTAGTAGTATTGCTCAATTTGTACACATTTCCTGTAGATTTACTTATTTCACAGAAATTTCTAACTGAATTTCACTCAACCTATGCCCAAACTGATAAGAATGAGGACATGTGGACCATAATTTGGAGATACTTTTAATTAGTTAAGTAATGGTATTTACTTTGAAAGAATGTGCTAAATTGATAATGACAGGAGATAATAAACAGTATTTCTATGAGTTTTTATGTTTCTATGAGTTTTTTTAATATAGCACCTTCTTAGTATCAAGAAAGCGAACAACATTTTCATAGCAGGAAATTGTTAGCTCCATTGATTTCAGTGATTCACAGTTGAAATTGCATCCAGGAAACTAATTTATGTTTGTTGTATGAAAACATTTTTAAAGGCTTCCACTCCTTTAAAATAAGCAGTCCAGCTAGGAACAGAAACTTGGAGCAATTAACATGACTAGACTCTTTTTTAGTCATGTAACCGGTAAGGAGAACTACAACACTGATATTGCAAAATGTTTGTTTTTCAGGTGAGGAATTAACTAATAATGTCAATGGAGATGAAAACACTATAAGAAATTGTGAGGAGAAGAAGGAAAAAACAGATTCAGAAATCCACATGCCTACTAACATCCAGGAACACAAAAAAGTTCAGAATTTCAGAAAAAGGCAAAATTTCTTGAAAGCTACCTGCAGCCAAGGTTTGTATTCCTATTTTTATATAGGGAAAGGTTTGCACGATCAAGCCTAGCAATCCACTCTGCTTCAAAGAATTATACACTTTCATATTTACTGTTTTTTTAGTCATTCACTAACTTATAAGATTATTTCATCTATATTTGTCAGATGGTTTTACTGTAATCCACCACTTGAGAATCTCTTAGTCTTACAATATATTGTCATACTTTTGCCTATGACTTCTAATTTGTTATGTTAGAGGAGATAAGATAAACAGTAGAGACAGCAAGAATGTTGAGCGGGGGCAGCACATCTGAATTGTGTCAGATCCCTTAGATACTTCCACTGAACCTTTTTAACACATGGGAAATTAAAGAAGCATAGCCACTAGTTTCTTTGTGTCAGATGCATGAACTGTGTGTGTTTGGCAGCATGGATAGCTGACTATTCTTTGATAGTTCTTGGAGCTAGTTCTGTGTGAACAATAGACTGGACTACTTCAGGTTAAATGTTAAGCACCGAAAAGTTGATTTAGTAAGAAAAAGTTGATATAGTAAGAGGTAGGAATATTAGGCATACTCTTTGAACCTTCCCGCATTGTCCGCCTGTCATGTAAACTAAAGCCCTTCTTATACATACCTCCTGTAGCGGGTTGAATAGTGGCCCCCCAAAACATATGTCCATGTCCTGTTCCCTGGAATCTGTGATACTATCTCATTTAAAGAGTGAACATTACCTTGTTTAGAAAAAGAATCTTTGCAGGTGTAGTTAAGGATCTTGAGATGAGGAGGTTGTCCTGGATTTTCCAAATGGGACCCAAATCTTACAAGTATCCTTATAAAAGAAAAATGGAGAGAGCTTTGAGACACACAGGAAAGGAGAAGATAATGTGAAAAGCCAGGCAAAGGAACAATGTAGCCAAAAGCCAAGGAAGCTAAGGAATGCTGGTATCCATCAGAAGTTGGAGGAAGCAAGGAAGGATTCTTCCTTAGAGCTTCCAGAGAGAGTGCAACCCTGCTGACACCTTGGTTTTGGACTTCTGGCCTCCAGAACTGTGAGATAATGTATATGTGTTGTGTTAAGCACAACACAACCACCCAGTTTGTGGTCATTTGTTACAGCTACCACAGGAAACTAATACATTTCTCTAGCAGCACTGAATCATATTTTAATGTAATTTTTTACATGTCTGTCATTCCACTATACTGTAGGCCACTTGAAGAAGAGATATTGTCTTCTATTTTCTTTATATGATGTTACAAAAAATCTTTTAGTACATCATTTTAGCATAGTTTGGGAAAAAAACTATTCACTGTTTTTAGTTCCAACTCAAGTCTAACTTGTGATGCAAGGAAAAGATTTAAAAATCTTCAGATAATGATATTGTACTACATTTTCTATGAAAGAAAACGAAATACCCAATAGGCCATGGTTTGGTTGTTGGCATCTTTTGTGATCAGAAACACACCCACTGAGATATAAGAATAGTTATAGAAAGAGGATTTTTATAAAATCACAATTTGGTTTAAGAAAATTTTTATCCATTGATAGAGGACTACTGAGAGTGAAGTGAGTGTAGAAATGAAGCAAGTATTATTTGTTTTAATCAAGCATATGATAGAGTGAACAGCTAGAATGAATTTGAAGTAATGTGATCAGATGCTCTATCAATTCTTTATAAGTTATATTTTTAAATAGTAACAGTGATGATATTAATTGAGGTATGTTTCTGTGTAGTACATCCTACTTAGGATGTTCTGAGGAAGTTGCTGTGTATTTTCTAAGATCCTTCATAATAATCAGCACTTGGCAGAAAAGAATACTCAGTTTTGCTTGGCAAATTTACAGAAATGAAAACAGCTGAGATCAATAAGAGGAATGCCAGAGGAGAAAGCCGGCTTCATTTGGCTGCCAGAAGAGGAAACTTGTCTCTGGTGAAAGCTCTGATAGAATCTGGAGCAGCTGTGAATCTAAAAGATAACGCAGGTTTCGATTTTAAATTGTAGTTGTCTTTATAATTTGAACTCACTGATACACACATTTCATCTACCCTCCCCCATTTTGATCCTGGCTGATATATAGCTGCTCACTTTGAAAATCTTTTTGTAATATATTATTATTTAGTTGAATAGTAAGATTTATCTTGGTTCACACCAATTGCTAAAATAACCTTCTCCTTTGAAACAGTTTTTAACATACGTTTGGGAACATTCAGAGGTAGTATACAGAATGGGAAGGGAAAGAAGCTTTATTTAGACCTTTTCCTTGGAGACCTTAATATCATTATCTAATTTTGTAGAGAATACCAAATTTTCCCATTTCCCTGTCCCTTCTTTTCTTTCCTTGTCTATTAATACTATTCCTTTTTTCTCCCATGTCTTGTTTTTATCTTAAACCTCCATTTTTAAATTGGTCTTCTAACATTTTTCTCAAGCACAAAAGAAACTTGTATAAGGAATTCCAGAGGGAAAAAACTCAGACTGATTGATCAAATGTCATTTCAAAGAGAAATGTGACAATACAAGATATAAATAGGAAGGTCAGATGATCTTACTCTATTTTAATATCTGACTTGAAACCATTTGACATGATTAGTATTTACTCTAGTTCCATTATATCTTATGCTCTGTGAGTCTTTTGGCACTTGTATCAACAAATATTTTTGATGTGGTTAATTTGTTTAAAAAAAAGCATACTTTTTTATTGAGGTATACTTGATTTGTTATATTAGTTTCAGGTGTACAACATAGTGATTCAAAGTTGTAATATTGTACAACTATACCTCAGAAAAATTTTTAATTACAAATAAAACTAAAAAACAAACAAAAAACCCCAAAGTTGATAGATTATATTCCACTTAGTTATTGTAAAATATTAGCTATATTCCCTGTGCTACAATATATCCTTGTAGCTTATTTATTTTATACATAGTACTTTGTACCTTTTAATCCCCTATGCCTGTCTTGCCCCTCCCCCCTTCCCTCTCCCTACTGGTAACTACTACTTTATTGTTTATATCCATGAATCTGTTTCTGTTTTGCTGAATTTGCTTGTTTCTTTTATTTTTTAGATTCCACAGGTAAGTGATAACATAGAGTATCTTTCTCTGTCTGACTTATTTCACTAAACATAATACCCTTCAGGTCCATCCATGTTTTTGCACAAGGCAAAATTTCGTTCTTTTTATGCCCAAGTAGAATTCATTGCATACACACACACACACACACACACACACACACACACACCCCACATCTTTATCCTTTCATCTGTTGATGGACACTTAGGTTGCTTATATGTCTTGGCTATTGTAAATAATGTTGCTGTGAACACTGGGGTGCATGTATCTTTTTGAATTAGTGTCTGTTTTCTTCAGAAATATACCCAGCAGTGGAATTGTTGGATCATATGATAGTTCTGTTTTTAGTTTTTTGAAAAACCTCCATACTGTTTTCTACAGTTGCTGCACCAATTTACATGCCCAACAGTGTACAAGGGTTCCCTTTTTTACATATCCTCACCAATATTTGTTATTGGTATTTTTTTTATGATAATCATTCTGAAAGGAGTAGGATAATATCTCATTGTGGCTTTGATTTACATTTTTTTGATGATTAGCAATGTTGAGCATCTTTTCATGTGCCTGTTGGCCATCTGTATGTCTTTGGAAAAATGTCTATTCAGGTCTTCTGCCCATTTTTTGACTGGCATGTTTCTTTTATTGGTTTTGAATTCTATGAGCTGTTTATATATTTTGGATATTAACCCCTTATTGGTCATGTCATTTGCAAATATTTCCTCCCATTCAGTAGATTTTCTTTTCATTTTGTCAGTGGTTTCCTTTGCTGTGCAAAAGCGTTTAAGTTTAACTGGGTCCCATTTGTTTATTTTTTATTTTGATTCCTTTGCCATAGGAGACAGATACAAAACAATGTTGCTATGATTTATGTCAGAGTATGCTGTCTATGTTTTCTTCTAGGAGTTTTATGGTTTCCAGTCTTACATTTAGTTCTTTAGTCCATTTTGAGTTTATGTTTGTATAGATGTGAGAAATGTTCTAATTTCATTCTTCTACATGTAGCTCTTCAGTTTTCCCAGCACCACTTATTGAAGAAACTGTCTTTTCTCCATTGTTTATTCTTGCCTCCTTTGTCATAGATTAATTGACATAAATGTGTGGATTTATTTCTGGGCTGTCTGTCCTGTTCCATTGATCTGTGTGTCTGTGTTTGTGCCAGTTTGAGACTGTTTTGATTACTGTAGCTTTGTAGTATAGTCTGAAGTCAGGGAATGTGATTCCTCCAGCTCTGGTCTTCTTTCTTGAGATTGTTTTGGCTATTCGAGGTCTTTTGTGCTACAGTACAAGTTTTAAAATTATTTGTTCTAGTTCTGTGAAAAATGCCATTGTTATTATGATAGGAACTTCATTGAATCTGTAGATTGCCTTGGGTAGTATGGTCATTTTAACAATATTAATTCTTCTAATCCATGAACACGGTATATCTTGTCTCTCCATCTGGGTGTGTCATCTTCAGTTTTTTTTTTTTTTTTCATCACTGTCTTATAATTTTCTGAGTACAGCTCTTTTACCTCCTTAGGCAGGTTTATCCCCAGGTATTTGTCTTTTTGATGCAGTTGAAAATGAGAAGGTTCCTTAATTTTGCTTTCTGATAATTTGTTGTTAGTGTATAGAAATACAACAGATTTCTGTATGTTAATCTTATATCCTGCAACTTAACTGAATTTATTGATGTGCTCTAGTAGTTTTTTGGTGGTGTCTTTAGGATTTTTCTATGTATAGTACCATGTCATCTGCAAAGAGTGACAGTTTTACTTCTTCCTTTCCAATTTGGATTCCTTTTATTTCTTTTTCTTGTCTCATTGGTGTGGCTAGGCCTTCTAATAATGTGTTGAATAAAAGTGACAAGAGTGGGCATCCCTGTCTTGTTCCTGATATTAGAGAAAATGCTTCCAGCTCTTCACATTGAACATGATTTTAGCTGTGGGCTTATCATATATGGTCTTTATAACATGGAAGTATGTTCCCTCTATACCTGCTTTGTGGAGAGTTTTTTTCAAAATGGATGTTGAACTTTATCCAAAGCTTTTTCTGCATCTGTGGAGATGATCATATGATTTTTATTCCTCAATTTGTTAATGTGATGTGTCACATTGAATGATTTGTGGATATTGAGTCATCCTTGCATCCCTGGGATAAATCCCACTTAATCATGGTGTATGATGTTTTTAATGTATTGTTGGATTCTGTTTGCTAATATTTTGTTGAAGATTTCTGCATCTATGTTCATCAGTGATAATGGCCTGTAATTTTCTTCTTTTGTGTGATATCTTTCTCTGGTGTCAGGGAGATGCTGGTCTTGTAGAATGAGTTTGGAATTGTTTCTTCCTCTGCAATTTTTGGAATAGTTTGAGCAGGATCGGTGTTAATTCTTCCCTAAATATTTGGTAGATTTCACCTGTGAAGCCATCTGGACTTTGGTTCGTTTGGGGTTTTTCATTACTGATTCAGTTTCATTACTGGTAATTTATCTGTTCCTATTTTCTATTTCTTCCTGATTCAGTCTTAGGAGACTGTACATTTCTAGGAATTTGTCCATTTCTTGTAGGTTGTCCTTTTTATTGGCATATAGTTGTTTGTAGTAATCTTTTAGGATCCTTTGTATTTCTGTGGTGTCCATTGTAACTTCTTTTACATTTCTGATTTTATTGATTTGGGCCCTCTCTCTTTTTTTGTTGGTGAGTCTGGCCAAAGTGTTGTCAATTTTGTTTATCTTTTCAAAGAACCAACTCTTAGTTTCATTGATCTTTTCTATTTTTTTAGCCTCTATTTAATTTATTTCTGCTGTGATCTTTAAGATTCTTTCCTTCTACTAACTTGCAGGTTTTTTGTTCTTTTTCTCTAGTTCTTTGGGTGTAAGTTTAGATTGTTTATTTGAGATTTTTCTTGTTTCCTGAGGTAATCTTTTTTTTAACATCTTTATTGGAGTTTAATTGCTTTACAGTGGTGTGTTAGTTTCTGCTGTATAACAAAGTGCATCAGCTATACATAAACATATATCCCCATATCTCCTCCTTCTTGCCTCTCCCTCCCACCCTCCCTATCTCAACCCTCTAGGTGGACACAAAGCACTGAGCTGATCTCCCTGTGCTATGCAGCTGCTTCCCATTAGCTATATATTTTACATTTGGTAGTGTATATATGTCCATGCCACTCTCTCACTTGGTCCCAGCTTACCCTTCCCCCTCCCCATGTCCTCAAGTCCATTCTCTACGTCTGTGTCTTTATTCCTGTCCTGCCCCTAGGTTCTTCAGAACCCTTTTTTTTTTTTTTTTTAGATTCCATATATATGTGTTAGCGTATGGTATTTGTTTTCCTGTTTCTGACTTACTTCACTCCTAAGGAAATCTTGTATCACTATAAACTTCTCTCTTAGAACTGCTGTTCCTGCATCCCATAGATTTTGGATCATTGTGTTCTCATTTTAATTTGTCTCTAGGTATTTGTTGTTTTTTCCTTTGATTTCTTCAATGATCTGTTGGTTGTTTAGTAGTATGTTGTTTAACTTCCATGTGTTTGTGTTTTTTGCAGTTTTGTTCTTGTAGTTGATTTCTGGTCTCATAGTGTTGTGGTCAGAAAAGATGCTCAACATGATTTCAGTTTTCTTATATTTACCAGTTCTTGTTTTGTGGCCTAGCATGTGACCTATCCTGGAGACTGTTCCTTATGCACTTGAAAAGAATGTGTATTCTGATGCTTTTGGATGGAATGTTTTATATATATCAATTAAGTTCATCTGGTATAATGTGTCATTTAAGGCCAGTTTTTCTGTATTGATTTTCTGTCTGGATGATCTGTCCATTGATGAAAGTGGGGTGTTAAAGTCCCCTACTGTGTTACTGTCAATTTCTCCCTTTATGTCTGTTAATATTTGCTTTATGTATTTAGGTGGCCCTATATTGGGTGCAAATATATTTAAAATCGTTATACCTTCTTCTTGGATTGATTCCTTGATCATTATGTAATGTCCTTCTTTGTCTCTTGTAACAGTTTTTGTTTTAATGTCTATTTTGTCTGTTACAGATATTGTTACCCCAGTTTGCTTTTTGTTTCCATTTTCATGGAATACCTTTTTTCATCCCCTCACTTTCAGTCTGTGTGTGTCTTTAGATCTCAAGTGAGTCTCTTGTAGGTAGCATATATATGGGTCTTGTTCTTGTATCCATTCAGCCACTCTGTGTCTTTTGATTGGAGCATTTAGTCCATTTACATTTAAAGTAATTGTTGATATATATGTACTTATTGCCATTGTATTCATGGTTTGGG
This sequence comes from Phocoena phocoena, assembly GCF_963924675.1. Taxonomy (NCBI): domain Eukaryota; kingdom Metazoa; phylum Chordata; class Mammalia; order Artiodactyla; family Phocoenidae; genus Phocoena; species Phocoena phocoena. Next base: position 59,571,536 of record NC_089221.1, on the reverse strand, counting down.
AGTTGTTTTTGTAATTCTTTTTTATTCCTTTCTTCTTTTGTTCTCTTCTCTTGTGATTTTATGATTATCTTTAATGTTATGTTTGGTTTCCATTCTCTTTTTTGCATGTGGCTCTATTATAGATTTTTGATTTGTGGTTACCATGAGTTTTATTTATATATGTGTGTGTATATATATATGATTATTTTAACTTGCTGATCTCTTAATTTCAGATGCATTTTAACAACCCTGCATTTTTACTCTCCTCACCTCACAATTACTGTTTTCAACATCGTATTTTTCATGTATTTGTTTTGTGTATTCCTTAACTGCTTATTGTGGATATAGATGATTTTACTACTTTTGTCTTTTAACCTTCCTAATAGTTTTGTACCCAGTTGACTTACTACCTTTACTGTATATTTGCCTTTACTGATGAACTTTTTATTTTGTGATATTCATGTTTCCAGTTATGGCCTTTTCCTTTTTGCTTAGAGGAGTCCCTTTAACATTCACATAAAGCTGGTTTGCTGGTGCTGAACTCTTAGCTCTTGCTTGTCTGTACAACTCTTGATATCATCATCAAATTTGAATAAGAGCCTGGCTGGGTAGAGTATTTTTTGTTGTACATTTTTCCCTTTCATCACTTTAAATATATGCTGCCAGTACCTTCTGACCTGCATAGTTCTGTTGCAAAGTCAGCTGAAAGCCTTATAGAAGTTCCCTTGTATATACGTTATTTGTTGCTTTTCCCTTCCTGCTCTTAATATTTTATTTTTCCATTTAAATCACAGTGTATCTTAATGTGGTCCTCTTTATGTTGATCCTGTTTGGGGCTGTCTGTGCTTCCTGGACCTGGATATCTCTTTCCTTTCCCAGATTAGGGGAGTTTTCAGATTATTATGTTTTAAATTATGCTTTCCGTCCCTTTCTCTCTCTTCGTCTTCTGGGACTCCTATAATGAAAATGTTGGTACACTTGATATTGTCCCAGAGAGCTCTTAAACTGTCCTCACTTCTTGATTTCCACTACCCTGTCTTCCAGCTTGCTGATTCGTTCCTATATATATCATTAAGTGTACTGTTAATTCCTTTTAGTGTATTTTTCATTTCAGTTATTGTATTCTTCATCTGTTTGGTTGTTCTTTATGTTTTCTAACTCTTTGTTAAAAACTTCTAACTTCTCTGTTCATCCAGTCTTCTCCAAAGTTCTTTTGTTATCCTTACAGTAATTACCTTGAACTCTTTCTCAGGTAGATTTCCTATCTCCACTTAGTTCTTCTGAGGTTTTATCTTGTTCCTTTGTTTTGAACATGTTCCTGTGTTGCCTCATTTTGCTTAACTAGTTATTTCTATGTATCTGGTAGGCTTGTTACATATCCCATCCTTGGAGAAGTAGCCTTTTATAGGAAATGTCTTAAGCTTCCAGGAGTTCACTCCCCTCTGATCACTAGAACTGTATGTTCTAGGGGTGCCCCCTAAGTGGGCTGCATGGGTCTTTCTGTTGTGGCAGGCTGACTACTGTGTGTGGTCTCGTAGGCTTGGCTGGCCCCCAGTACAGTTGGTTGCCAGGCCCTGCTTTGTGTGGAGGCTGCTGGCCCCTGGTTGGTGGGGCTAGGTCACAAGGTGGCTGGCTGCTAAACCCCAGGGGACCCCAGGGCTAGTGCTGGCTCACTGATGGGCAGAGTCTGGGTATAGGAGATCCCAGGGCTGGTGCCCATTTGCCAGTGGGTGAAGCTAGTTCTTGGGACCAGTGCCAGCCCACTGGCGAGCAGAGCCAGGTCCTGGCGTCTGGCTTCAAGACCCAGGGGTCCCAGAGCTTGTGTTGGACTGCTGGTGAGTGGGGCCAGTTCCTGATACAGGTGGCTGTGGGGTTCAGTGTGTCCTAAAGTTTGTGTTGGCCTACTGCTAGGCAGAGCTTGGACCCAGCTGGTCCTAGGGTTGGTGCTGGCCTGCCTGTGGGTAGGCTGACTCCTGCCACAGCAGGCTGTGGCGCTGTAGTTGTCCTGGGGCTGGTATCCACCCAGTGTGGGTGAGGCTGTTCCCAAGGCTAAAGCAGCCTTGCTGGTGCACAGACCTGGGGCCTAAGGATTTCTCGGCTGGTGCCTGCCCACTGGTGGGTGGAACTGGGTGCCAGGGTCTCTGGCTACAGGGCCCTGTGCATCCTGGGTCTAGAATTTGTGCACTGGTGGGCGGGTCTGGATCCTGGGCCCTCTGGTGGACAGGCCCATGTCCAGGGGCAGCTCTGGGCTCAGGGATCTTTAGGTAGCCTGTTTTCAATATTATTTCTTGTCCAGTACTTAGTACATACATTTGAATCAATAAAGTTAATAATTCCATTAGTGCAAATAAACTTAATAATGAATATACTACTTGAATACTGATTTGTAAGCAGCTTGTTTTGTTTTTTCTTTTTTCCCTTTTTAGGTTGGACACCACTTCATGAGGCAGCTAGTACGGGATGTAATGATATAATTGTAGAGTTGTTAAAAGCTAGTGCTAATGTTAATTGTGAAAATGTAGATGGAATTCTGCCCTTACATGGTGCTGTTGCAAACAACCATTTAAAGGTATAGTGCACATCAGATTAGGTTCCTATTTCTTTTTCTTTAAAAAGTGAGTGAAGACAGTGAAGATATTTTAAATTGTGAACTGAAGTGATTCCTTAAAACAAATAATTTTTAAAAACTGCTTAAAAGTACAAATGAATATGATATTACATATAGATTAGAAAACCAGTGTATTTCCTAATGAATCATTTTTCCATTGTCTCTTCATCATGTAATTCATGTAAGTGAGAATAAAATGAAAGGGCTAGAAGTAAACACAGCCTATTAATATAATACATTCCAATTTTAATTGCGTTAAATGCTTTGCTGTTGTGTATAAAAGAGTCTATATAGTGATGATATATGTGACAGCCAGATGTTTTTTAAACTCGAAATTTCTCAGTGGGTTTGAAGTTTCAAAGAAATGGGTAAAAGCTCAAGTTGCTTGTTTCCTTGGGGGTTCTTGTATTTTTTTTTCTCCTTTTTTTTTTTTAATCAGATAGCTATGGTAAAAATATCACAAGAGAAGATCACCAGGGTAATTATTTCAGTAACACTCAATTTCAAGTCTAGACTTTAAAATTCTCCAGATTTTTAAACTCATCTTTTTTGTTCAACAAACCTTAGAAGATTTGTCAGTAGGCAATATAGACTTCAGGAATAATTATTGGCTTTGAAAAATAGTTAAGGAAACTACCAGCAACAACAACAATATAAAACCAAGGTTCATACAAAAAATTCCTTGGATCTCTCACTAAAACTACTTTATCTGTCTCTAGGTATTTTTAATAGCCTGGTAATTTTATTTAATTTTTTGAAAATATATCCCCACTGTTTTCAGTCTAAATATAGTCATGTGAAAGAATAGTATTGAATTTATGATTTGCAGAGATAAGAGAGATAAACTAATGATTAAGAATAATACCAAATGGGTGGGCTAATGTCCAGGGAGGCTTCTTTTGATCAAAGAAGCTCTTTGATCTTTAAGATATTTAAATTAGAAAAGAATTGACAAAGTCTCAAAGTTATGTGGTCATGCAATGGAAGAAAGCAAACAGGAAGAGTCATTGAAGTGATGAACTTACTGGTTATATGTACAGGGAAAAGGTTACTTAAAGTGAAACCACTTAAATAAGGGCCAAAATTTCATAGTAGGAAAATCAGGATTTTAGACATTATCCTGAAAAATGCAATATAAACAAAATAAGGGGTTTCCCAATACCACCACCCCTATACTTGGAAATTTGTTAGAAGGTGTTACAGAGCTCAGCATATGATTGTATTCATAGCTAAGATTTATTACAGCAGTATAGTAAGGGTACACAGGGGGATCATCAGAGAAAAAGGTGGAGTCTGGAGGTATCCATGTGCAGGCTGTACTATGCACTCTTCCTTATGAGAGGTCACATACAGTTTGCTTTTCCCTCAGCAGTGAAAATGTAGCAACGTAAGTGCAATGTTTCTGTCCAGGGAAGCTCATTAGAAACTCAGTGCTCAAGATTTATATTGAGGGCTGGTCATGTAGGCACCCTCTGCCTAGCACATAGCAAGATTCCAGACTCCCAGAAGCATAAATGAACCACATTGCTGTGTAGACAGTTTAAGCACAGAGAGCCACTCTTATCAATTATGGACAGTTTTATATCAGTGTAGGGCACTGTTTACCAGCCAAGTTCACAGATGCCAGCTACAGACCAACCTAGCAAGCAGCCTTCCTAGATAGCAGTTTTATACCTGCTATGTTAACTCCTTTCTAAATAGTATTATATTTAGTTTCTAATTGAAATACATACTGATTTCTGGAACAGCAAAAACAGAATAATGTATGCTTCCTTGGCCTAGCTTTTCTGGCAAAATAGTATGACAGCACATAGGACATCCTTTATCTCACAGTTGGTTTTTTGCATCATGACCTCAGGGAAGGTCTCTTTTTCAAAAATTTTGAGAGGTACCACAAGTTTTCCCTAGGTCCTGTATTAATCCATTCATATTCAAAAGTTTTCTTTTTTTTAGGTTAACAGTTTTACCTCTAAGTTTCTCATTTATCAGTTGCTTCACAGGTGCTTCAAGCATTTCTACAATATTATTATTACTATTATTATTTTTTTTGCTGTACGTGGGCCTCTCACTGTTGTGGCCTCTCCCGTTGCGGAGCACAGGCTCCGGACGCGCAGGCTCAGCGGCCATGGCTCACAGGCCTAGCTGCTCCGCGGCATGTGGGATCTTCCCGGACTGGGGCGCGAACCCGCGTCCCCTGCATCGGCAGGTGGACTCTCAACCACTGCGCCACCAGGGAAGCCCTACAATATTATTTTAATATATGACTTCAGGAAATCCTACATCTTTACATTTTGGCTTTGTAATCAATTTGTAGTGTATTTCCATTTTATTGTTGGCTATTTACAATATCAGGGACCAGTAGTAAATTGACCAAAACTCAAGAGAAATATGTTGACTTGATGGATGGAAAAAAATGCCACGTTATTGAACAGGGAGGGATGTTTGATTAGATCAAATTTTGTAAGTAGCCTTCATAAGTGAGAATTTTCCTAGTTTGAAGACTGTAGCTTCCCTCATAGAAATTTGGTAACTTCAAGGGTTAGAGAAAATGATAACTCAGATGTAGCGGGTCTTCTGTAAAGTAAATGCCAAGAACTGAAAATTCACCACAGGAAATAGCAGAAAGGGAGCTTGACAAAACACCGAACTGGATTTTAGAGAACTTGAGTTCTCGGCCTAGTTCTGCTGCTTGAGAAAGTTAAAGATATCTTTACCCCTGAAATAAGGAATTTGATCTAGAGCTGTACTGTCCTATACTGTAGCCACTAACCACATGTGGCTATTTAAATTTAAATTACTTAAAATTAATTAAATTAAAAAATTCAATTCTTGGACTTCCCTGGTGGTCCAGTGGTTAAGACTTCACCTTCCAATGTAGGGGTTGCAGGGTTTGATCCCTGGTCGGGGAGCTAAGATCCCACATGCCTTGTGGCCAAAAATCCAAAACATAAAGCAGAAGCAATATTGTAACAAATTCAATAAAGACTTTTAAAATGGTCCGCATCAAAAAAAATAAATCTTAAAAAGAAAATTCAGGGACTTCTCTGGCGGTCCAGTGGGTTAAGATTCTGCCCTCCCAGTGCAGGGGGCCTGGGTTTGATTCCTTGTCAGGGAACTAGATCCCGCATGCATGCCACAACTAAGAGTTTGCATGCCGCAGCTAAGAGTCCTCATGCCACAACTAAAAGATCCCGCACGCTGCAATGAAGGTCCAGCCCGCTGCAACAAAGAATCCTAGTGCCGCAACTAAGACCTAGAGCAGCCAAAATAAATAAATAAATAAAATTTGGGGGGAAAGTTTCAATTCTTCAGTTGCATTAGCCACATTTGAAGTACTCAATAGCTACATGTGGCAGTGGCTCCCATATTAGACAGTATAGATTAGAACATTTCCATCATAACAGAAAACTCTGTTGAACAGCTCTGGTCTAGAGCAAGGATTGGTAAATATTTCCTACAGAGGGCTAATCAACAGTTTAGGTTTTCCGGGCCACACGGTCTCTATTGCAACTACTCAACTGCTGTTCTAGTGCAAAAGCAACCCTAGACAACATGTAAATGAGTGGGTTTGCCTGTGTGCCAATACAACTTAATTTACAAAGTCAGGCAGCAGACTGGATTTAGCCCATGGGCCATAGTTTGCTATTGCTTGATCTAGAGAATTACTGACATTCTTTTACCTAAGTGGTGATAAAGACAAAGTTTGCTTTTGGAATAACCTTCCACATCTCTGTTGCCTTTACTTTAAGGAGAAATATTCTATTTAAAAAGAAGGAGGTAGTATTTTTAATGATATTTTAATTCCTTTGATACTGATATATTGCCAGCATCTTTCTTCATATCTTCATTAACTTTCCCTCCATGTGACAGTTCTTCTATCATTGACTCATTTTATTTCTGACTCACTTTCTCCCCTTTTGTCCCTATTTCTTTATTTTGAGGTAGGATATTGATAGATGATCTAGAAAGATTAATAAGGGGGAGCAAGAAAGGTAAATATATGGTACTGTAGACCTACTAAATATCAATTCTATAACACCCTGTATATTTAATTCCTAATTTTCTCTCTGGCATGACTACATGCAAAGTTATTCAACATCTTATTTTCTTTTTCAACTTTCAATTAAAAAAAATCTTAATTTATTTTTTAAGTTATCTTCCAAGATGGTCATGTATTCTACATTGTAAAATGTGGAGAATAAAAAGATAAGGAAAAGAAGAATAAGAGATTTTTTTAAAAGATAAAATGTGGGGGGGAATGGGTACCCACTTTTGGGATAGCAGGGATAAGATATTTCCTCCCACCTTAAAAACTAGAAAAGTGAGCAAAATATATGAAATAACGGTTTTGAGACATTAGACAACATGCAGCAGAGGGCAGTGATCCCCGACAGGATGGAAACATGAGACGAACCGTATGATTGCCCCACCTCATGGACTAGGAGGAGTTTTCAGGCAGAAGCCTAGGGAGGAAGAAAGCAAATAGCCTTATGATCTCAATGAGTTGAGAAGGTTGTTTGGAGTTTTAAACTCCAACAGCTGAAATTTATGGGGCAAAATACCAGACAGAATATATCTGCACAGAGAGAATTCTCCAGAGATTTAAAGGGGAATCCCCTCAATTCCTTGGCTGATCTACAGATGTGGGTAAGGAAACTACATGAGGTTAAGCAAAGAGCCAGCAGGCTGGAGATTACACAGGGCTAAATAGGGGAGTGTTGTCCTTAAGCCCCACCATGTGCCAAATACTTTACACGGGTTCACATTTAAGCCTCATAGGTGAGAGAAATGAGGTTCTGATGGTAAATAACTTGCCCAAGGACATAGATAGTAAGTAGCAGGAGTGAGTTTTGTATGCTTGACTTTAAAACAAATAGGCTGATAGAACAAATAAGGAGCTATCCTTATTACTTCTACTGGCCCATTTGCTCCTAAGTTTTTCTGCTTTTCCATACCTGGACACAAGTTGAAAGAGAAAAGCTACTAGCACATATGCATATCTTTACTTTAACAAAATACTAACCATTTTTCCTAAACAAAAGATTTTTCAGTGGTTTAAGTCATTTGCCTTGTGCAGATAGAATCACTGATTGTTTTTTACTAGTTGACTTATACTGTCAACTAATTAGTGACAATCTTTAACTTTGATGACTTATAAACTTACTTCTAATACACAACTTTGAGTTATTCAAATTTTTTAAACACAAATTTGAGTTATTTGAGTTATTCAGGGAAGCATTATTTATATTAGAAACTTTTGCCCCCAAAATGTCACAACATTTATCTTTGACCTCAGTTTTCTCTTCTTTAAAAGGTGGGGTTGGAGTAGATTATTTCTGTTTCTTTTTAATCTTATTAACATTCTGTGAATATGTCATCTATTTAGGAAACATTTGCATAGAAAATATTAGAATGGACATTAGGTTCCCAGGCTAGCTTATAAAACCTCCCAAACAAGTAACATACCTGAAATATAGTTCAAATGAAACTTTATTCAACTATGTCTGATGGCAATTTATAATACAGTGTATAATTTAATATAATCCTGAAATGATCCCTCCTCCCTTCTCCACCCTATCTTCCAGCAATTTAGGGGAGGACAAAGGGCTGTGTTAAAGAGATAGAGTAAATCCTTTTGCACATCAGTCTCCCAAAGTCTGCCTCTTCAGCCATGAAGGCAGCATATCTGGTACTTTCATGTCATGGTGTTTGGTTCTTCTGTGAGGACAGATCAGGCCAAATCAGTGGAGCAGTTTACAGTTGTCATATCAAATTTAATCAAGATTTTCTTGGTCAGAGTTCCAAAACTTTTTTTGATAACTTTTAATACTTGATAGTGGTGTCTTGTAATGCAAGCAGGAATTATTGATCTTAGGTGTCTGTAGAGATAACTTTGGAAAAATACCTTTTAGGCAGCTGAGATTCTACTACAACATGGAGCAAACCCTAATCAAAAGGATCAAAAGCAGAAGACTGCTTTGGATGAAGCAGATGATAAAAACATGAAAGAACTGCTAAAATCTTATGGTGCTATTGAGACTGACAATAGAGATGAGAGTAATGCTGTAGTCACTGGTATGTATGTCAGTGGTGCTTGCTATTTTATAAGGGTGTGTACCTCTGCTTAGAAAAAGAAAATCTTAAGATTTGTGTAAATTATTTCATAACTAGGAATAAATGTTTTGTATGTTTATTAAACTCTTGAAAAGCATAATTTATTTTTAGAAATAACATTTCCAAACTTGGTTTAATTTATAGATTATATGGTCCTGTTGTATTGGGATTATATGTTGAAACAAAACATATCATTCATTAAACAAACATTAATCTCTCATAACATTGGATCTGAGATAGAGATGTCACTGAAACTATGCAGATTGGTTTACTTGTAGTGGGGCTGGAAAAGAATGACATTATACTAAAGTCTTTGAAACTAATATTCCATTACTTCAAAATTTGTAATGATGCCAACTTTTCAAGACAAACTTTCTAATGCTAGAATATGAATTTGTTAAGCAAATATATTATGCTTATATATGTATGTGAGTGTATGTGTAATATATTACAATGGAAAGAATATTTCAAGGGAATATATAGGTAACATTTTGTGAACCATTTTTAGCAGTAGTTTGCACTTAAATAATATAATGAGTTATCTATAAGAAATAAGCATTTGATCCTGCCATTTGTGGCAACATGGGTGAACCTGGAGGATGTTATGCTAAGTGAAATAAGCATAGAAAGACACAGAAAGGCAAACTCTTTATGATGTCACTTATATGTGGAACCTAAAAAAGTCAAGCTTAAAGAACCAGGTAGGTAGTTGAATGGTGGTTGCCAAGGGCTTGGGAGAGGGGGTGATGGGGGGGAGATAGGAAAATGTTTGTCAAAGAATACAAACTTTCACTTGTAAGATGAATTACTTCTGGGGAGCTTATATATAAGATGATGATTATAGTTTATAATAATAAATTGTATACTTAAAATTTGCCAGGAGAGTAAATCTTAAATGTTCTCACCAACACACACACGGTAACAATGTCAGGTGATGGATGTGTTAAAAAAAAAAAAAAAAAGAAAGAAGCATTTAGTGAACACTAATTGAGAAAACGTACATTTGTTGAGCACCTGCTATACAAACCAGGCACTTGCCCAAGAAGAGCTTCCAGTCTTGTGAGGAGATAACCAGAAAACAGGCAGTTAAACACAACTTTGGGAATGTTGAGGAGAGAGAATTGTTCTTCCTTTTCCTTCATGCTTGAGCCTTGACTCATAGAAGAAGAAAGCCGGGAACTTATCTGTCCTCTCTATGAGGGAGAATATTAGGAAGAGAAACCCCGTTACTCACTTTTCCCCCAGCCTACCACAGTCCTTACCAACTGTTTGTTTTCAAGGGAGGAATCATTATTACTGATACGATTGGTGAGAGGCAAGGATAATCATTGTGTCCTATTTTACTAGTGAGCTAGATCACATGTAGGTCAAAGTCAAGAGACTGATACACAAATCTTCTTTTCTTTGCCTGCTACCATATGCTAAGTCCATAGGGTCAGGGACTTTCTTAGAGCCCCAGGCATGTCTCTTTCCCTCTTCAAAGCCATATTTGGAGTTATTGGGTACTCTTGTTAAAAAGTGCTGTATCTATTCCCACTTTTCTGTTGTTTCTTGTATATACCTTTCCTTCATCAGGTTCCCCAGCAGAATGAGGGGTATAGGGTACCCATATATGGAGAAACAGAATCCAAAATGGGAGAAGGTTCAGAGAGAATTTTACGGAGACAGTGAATTATAGTCATAGTATTTAAGAGCATGGACTTGAAGTCAGATCTGGTTTCAGTACTAGCTATGTAACTTTAGGCAACTTCTTGAATCCCTCTAAGCTTCATGTTCCTCTTCTGTAAAATAGATGTAATTAATTACCTACCTCATGGGCTCATATGAAGATTAAATAAGATGATTCAGGAAAAGAATTCGATGTCCAGCATGTGATAAGTATTCAGCAAATGTTAGCTGTAGTTAGTCAATTGATAATAAATAATGAGGTGCTGACCAGCATTAAGATATCATAGTAATTATAGACTTACTTTATCCTTCCCATTCCTGTCACCATTACAATTGATAAAATGATGCTAAATTTTTACACATTCTTATATTTTCTAATTTTATGTTTTAAAGTAAAAATTCCTGCTATCCAGGCAAAAAGACATAAACAGTGTTTTTGTGATGACTGCAAAACTGTTGATACACGTTCTATTTCACACCAAGAAAAAACAAAAGAAAACCTCGCCATGGTGAGTGAAGTTGAAATCCTTTTGTTCTTCAGCCTAGAAAATGCCATTCTTTGGGCCAGCCAGCCATTGGCTGTTGGCAGCACTCTTTCCATTTTAAGGACATACAGGTTGAAAATGTTTTTTGTCATAAGAAAATAATATAGCATAATTGAACAGAATGAACCAAGAAAATATGGTATATAGTTAACTCTCCATTATCTGCATTGAACACAGAATTATAGTTTAGCTGCTATCCTTTACACCTAGATTGCGTTTTTTGGCTACTTCTTATCCGACAGACAGTGCCACTGTCATAGCGTGTCTTCACCCACCTACTTCCAAAAAGTATCTAAGATACATACTAGGTAGAAAAGACCCTGGAACCCAGACAGAGAAGAGAAAAGAAACCTGGTTTAACCAACGTGGATCCCACATGGTTTATAGTGACAGTGTTTGCTATATGTGAAATCCCTCATGTAAACGTATATTTTTGAAAAAAAAAACCCATAGTAGTCGTACATATATAAATATATAAAATGGATATTCTTAGTTTAATTAAAACATACAGCTTACTAGACACTAACTTCTTAAGCAAAGTAGCATCCTCAATGAAATATTTTGAATAAGACTATGTATGTTGATTAGATTTCCCTTACATATTTTTTGTTAGTGTAGAGGGGAAAATATTATTCATTGAACCTAAACTATGGTTAATCAACTGTTTTATACCTTAAATATTTTGAATGGTATTCAGACTAAATTGTATTTGCCTCAGCATTTAAAAAATATTTTACATTGTTCCTGGTATCTCTTGTAATGAATGAAAAGTTAATTGTCAATCTAATTGTCATTCCCTTGTAGGTAATGTCTTTTAAGCTTACAGTTTTTAAGATTTTTCTTTTATATTCTGCAGTTTCACTAGGTTATGTCTAAATGTGGTTGTGTTTTTAATTAATTATTCTAAGGACTAGGCATGCTCCTTTAATCTGAAGACACATTTCTCATTTGTATATTGGAAACTCTCAGCCCTTATATCTTTGAATATTACCTCTGTCCCATTCTCAGTATCTCCTTTTATGGAACTCATATTTAGATGGCTGTTAGACCAGTCTCCATATGTCTTTTTCATATTCTCCATCTCTTTAACTCTCTGCACTATATTCTGGGCAATAGCCTTTGATCACTGATTTTCTACCCAAAGCCTTGGGTGGGTGTCAAGTAGAATTTTTTCTAATCCTTATTTAAGCTAAAGGACACCCACTTAAGGTCACTAGCTTCATGAGGGGACTCCATTCTAACTCCTTCTTCATGTGGCCCTGAGGCCTTATCTTCTGTTCCTTTGTAGGACCCTAATCCCTAATATCTATGTTTGTTCCAGATCCCTCATGGGCTGCTACTAACTTCATTTTATTTCTCTTTCTTTTTCCAATCTTAGCTGGGGACAGGTGGTTAAAGTTTATTGTATTTTGTCTAATGTGTTTTTCCAACTGTTTGGAGTAGACTGGAGTCCTTCTGTATCAGCTCAGTTCACCATATTGACCATTAGTATCTTTAAGGTATATTTTCATGTAAAGATTAAAACATTATGGAAAAATCACCCTATTGTTATTAACTATATGGGTATTTGCTTCAGGAATAATGTATATCATTTTAGATGCTGAGCCACAGAGGAATATAGTGGAGATACAGGAGTTTAATGAAAACCAACTTTAAAAAAAAGAAAAAGAAACTTAAATATGCAGACATTAAAATCATCAAGGGTTTGTCTTTTGTAAATGTAAAATTGTTTTTGAATGTTGAAATTTCCAAACCAAATTGAGGATGGGAGGGGGGGCGACTCTATGGCCAGATGCAAAGGAAATGAGATGATTTTAGTTTGGTGCTACCTTCTAACACCTTCAGATCACAGCATGTGTAGGCAGCCTCCTTCTCTACCTCCATATAGAATGAGTACAGAAGTAATAAAAAATAATAATGATAATAGTTTGCATTCACCGAGTATTTATTATATGGTAAGCTCTCCTCTAAGTGCTTTATATTAACTCATTTAGTCCTTACAATAATTCTTCTAGGTAGTTTCTATTAATATCATTACCTTCCTTATTACAGATAAGGAAGCTAAAGTAAGAGAGGGTAAGTAACAATCCAGAATTACATTTCTATTAAGTAGCAATGGCAGAATTAAACTCCAGGCAATCTGACTCCAGAGCCTGTGCTCTTAACCACTATGTTTTATTTTTAATATTCAAAATTATAAAAGAGATGTCAGAGGCAAAGATGATCCTGCCATAGTAAAAGTTGTAAATCTGGAATAAAATCTTAGTGAAGCTTTACAGTTAGTAGAGTGTAAACTGTCTATAAGTTGCTTATTCCAAAGACAGATCCTAGGTTAGGGGTGGTTTTTCTTGTTTTTTGTTTTTGGTAAGATAAACAAATAGTAATGAAAGACTAAGAAGGGGGATCTTGGAGGGAAAGTTTTACTGGGCCCCCCATGGTAAAATGTGGAGCTGGTATGGAGTGAAAAGTTATGGCCCATGGTGGACAAGACTGAGTGCATCTACAATATGAGACAAAACAGAAGGAGAAGTCAGCACCAAAAGATGTTTTCTTTATCCCAACCTGTAGGTAGAGGCTTAGTCTGGTCACAAATTTAGACCTTTAGTTTACTTTTCCACATAACTGGATGGTTTTATTATGTGCATTTTCCATATCCCTTGTGAGCACCAAAGTAAAACTTTCGAGCAACGTACTTCACAAGGCTTTGAGGACATACATCTTTTAAAAATGAATGTGTTTTGAGAATGTATTAAAGGATACATAGTACGAGTCAGTCCATCAGTTGTCATTTATTGAGCAACAACTGTATATCCAGCAGTGTGGAAACCTGTACACATATGAAAGCCATGCTCCAGCCTACAAGATCTCATTGTTTTGATGGAGGAAATATATAAGACATTATACATGTTAATGCTAATTTCTGTAGCACTAAAATTCTTAAGTAATTCTGAGAAAGAAGAAATCAGTATGGATTAGATTAGTCAGGGGTTTTGTGTGTGAGATTGGTTTAATATAATAAGCAGTATTTATAGAACTTTTACTTTGTGCTGACACTGTCCTAAACATTTTTTATGTGTTACTCAGTTCAGACAAGGAGAGGATAATTAACTTTCTGTAGTCACCCAGCTAGGAAGAGATGAAGCCGGAATTCAAACCCAAGCAGTCCAGTTCCCGAGTCCACTCCTCAATTCCATCTCTGATAAGAAGGAGAAAGTTCTGGGCAGAATACATAGAAGGCATTTGAGTCAGGAATATTAATACTGACAAGTATATAAAGAGGTGGTTTTAAATCCCCTTTGTGAGTTTTTGAGAGTGTTTAGTATTTGTAAGACTGTGTGTGAAATTTCAATAGTGTACAATGATAGTCATAAAGCCTTAAAGTGAACTTGTTGCATATATATTGTCTTTAAATATTATGTGCTGAGTTGTTCTTTTTCTCCTATGCCTATAACAGAAGTCATTGAGAAATTGTGATTCTTTGTATGCTTGCTACTCTTACATTCTGTTTTCCTGGAGCAGATCTGCTACATAAATCAAGATATATTTAAGTTTAATTTTTCCCCAAATATGTGATATATATACAATTAAGTTTAAACAAAGCCTGAGTACATTTGGAACATAAAGGGAAATGAGCATTTTTAGTGTCACTTTCTTTAGCACTTTTACTGTGCATTTGTCAGTTGCATATCAGAGAAAAACATCTACCTTCCTGTAATGAAGTTTTTAATATTTTATCTGATAGCATCAGACCATCAGTGCCATTCTACAAGATTTAGAAGAAAAACAAGAAAATTTGTTAGCGTTTGAAATAAGAACTCCTGAAGATGCAGGTAAATACATACTCATACTCAAGTCTGATTATTTCATTCATCCAACCTATTGCTATCTCATCTTCTTTTTTGGGGGGTGGGGTATAAGTATGATTCCATTTTTATAAAGTTCAAGAACAGGCCAAATTAACTTTTGGTAGAATTCAAAATAGGAGTGCAGTGGGGTTGAAGGTGCCCTCCTTCCAAAATATGTCCACATTCTAAGCCCCAGAATCTGTGAATGTGACTTTTTTTGCAGGGGGGAGAGTCTTTACAGATATAATTAGAAATCTTGAAATGAGATTTATCTTGGATTTTCCAAGTGGGTTCTAAATCCAATGACAGGTGTCCATATAAGAGACACACGAGAGAGACACAGAGAGAAGGAGAAGGCTATGTGAAGATGGAGGCAGAGACTGGAGTGATGCAACCACAAGCCAAGGAATGCCTGGAGCCACCAGAGACTAGAAGAGGCAAGGAAGTTTCCTCCCCTAGAGCCTTCAGAGGGAGTACAGTACTGTCAGTACCTTAATTTTGGACTTCACTGTTTGCAGGAGTATGATATCCCTTGAAACCAAAGTAAAATAATATAAAATGAAATCATTTTTTAAAAGTGATAATAAATCCTCAAATTAATTCTAAGTTATTGAGTAGACTAAGTATCTTCTCATAGAAGTATTTAGGGCAAGTTTCTCTTTATAAAATGGTTATGCTACTGGTGTTTCATTAGGAAGAATTTTTAAAAATATAATTACACATCTTCAAATGCACTAGAAAAACTTCATGTCAGAGGGAACCAGTTCTGAATCATTTGTGACTTGACTATACATTCCATGTTTGTCATGTTGCAATTTGATAATAATTACTAAGCCATAAGCCAAATTATTATTTGTCCTGAGTAGGATTTATTTGAAGACTTGTTTGTTTGCTTCTTTTATCCTGCATGAAATTTCCCATATTCTGCTCATAAGATAAAAGTACCCTTTGAGATAAAATCAGACAGCTTGGGAAGATCCTTGATTTATAACCTTTTTTCTTCTTCTTTTTTGGCATTAATTTACTAAAACATCTGAATTTTACAGTTGAAACTCACAAAATTTCAAACATTTAAGGCATTACCAGAAATAATATATTAGATGTGTGAGAAATAATGTATTAGATATTATTAATTAAACAATGGATGGTCTATATTTAATTTTTTCTCCAATATGCTACTTTATTATTTTTTAAATTTTTATTTCATATTGGAGTATAGTTGATTAACAATGTTGTGTTAGTTTCAGATATATAGCATAGTGATTCAGTTATACATATACACATATCTATTCTTTTTCAAGTTCCTTTCCCATTTAGGCTATTACAGAATATTGAGCAGAGTTCCGTGTGCTATACAGTAGGTCCTTGTTGGTTATCTGTTTTAAATATAGCAGTGTGTATATGTCAATCCCAAACTCCCAGTGTATCCCTCTCCCCCATCCTCGCCCACTGGTAACCATAAGTTTGTTCTCTAAGTCTGTGAGTCTTTTTCTGTATTGTAAATAAGTTCATTTGTATCATTTTTTTTAGATTCCACATCTAAGCGATATCATATGATATTTGTCTTTCTCTGTCTAACTTCACTTAGTATGATAATCTCCACCTCCATCCACGTTGCTGCAAATGGCGGCATTATTTCATTCTTTTTAATGGCTGAGTAATATTCCATTGTATATATGTACCACATCTTCTTTATCATTCATCTGTCAGACATTTAGGTTGCTGCCATGTCTTGGCTATTGTACACAGCACTGCAGTGAATATTGGGTTGCATGTATCCCTTTGAACCATGGTTTTCTCTGGATGTATGCCCATGAGTGGGATTGCTGGATCATATGGTAGCTCTATTTTTAGTTTTTTAAGGAACCTCAGTACTGTTCTCCTTAGTGGCTGCACCAATTTACATTCCCACCAACAGTGTAGGAGGATTCTCTTTTCTCCACACCCTCTCCAGCATTTATTGTTTGTACACTTTCTGGTGATGGCCATTCTGACTGGTGTGAGGTGATGTCTCATTGTAGATGTGATTTGCATTTCTCTAATAATTAGCAATATTGACCATCTCTTTTCATGTGCCTCTTGGCCATCTGTATATATACTTTGGAGAAATGTTCTTTTTATTTAGTTATTCTGCCCATTTTTTGATTGGGTTATTTTTTGATATAGAGCCTTATGAGCTGTTTGTAAATTTTGAAGATTAATCCCTTTTCGGTCACATCATTTGCAAATATTTTCTCCCATTCTGTGAGTTTTTGTTTTGTTTATGGTTTCCTTTGCTGTGCAGAAGCTTTTGAATTTAATTAGGCCCCATTTGTTTAATCATCAAATCACAAGAGAACAAAAGAGTAAGGGAGGAAAAAAGACCTAGAAAACCAAATCTGAAACAATGAATAAAATGGCAATAGGAACATACATGTCAAATTTTTTATTTCCATTACTCTAAGAGATGGATCTAAAAAGATAATGCTGCGATTTATATCAAAGAGTGTTCTGCCTGTGTTTTCCTCTAAGAGTTTTATAGTATCAAGTCTTACATTTAGGTCTTTAATCCATTTTGAGTTATTTTATCTTTATGGTGTTAAAGAATGTTCTAATTTCATTTTTTTACATGTAGCTGTCCAGTTTTCCCAGAACCATTTATTGAAGAAACTGTCTTTTCGTCACTGTATAGTCTTGCCTTCTTTGTCTTAGAACAATTGACCATAGGAGTGTGGGTTTATTTCTGGGCTTTCTGTCTTTTTCCATTGATCTATATTTCTGTTTTTGTACCAGTACCATACTGTTTTGATGAGCATAGCTTTGTAGTATATTCTGAAATCAGGGAGCCTGATTCCTCCAGCTCCATTTTTCTTTCTCAAGGTCACTTTGGCAATTCGGGGTCTTTTGTGTCTCCATTGTTCTAGTTCTGTGAAAAATGCCATTGGTAATTTGATAGGGATTTCATTGAATCTGTAGATTGCCTTGGGTTGTATAGTCATTTTGACAATACTGATTCTTCCAATCCAAGAACATGGTATATCTTTCCATCTGTTTGTGTCATCTTTGGTTTCTTTCATCAGCGTCTTACAGTTTTCAGAGTACAGGTCTTTTGCCTCCTTAGGTAGGTTTATTCCTAGGTATTTTATTCTTTTTGATGTGATGGTAAATGGGATTGTTTCTTTAATTTCTCTTTCTGATCTTTCATTGTTAGTGTATAGAAATGTTGTGTAGTGTCATGTCATCTGCAGACAGTGACAGTTTTACTTCTTCTTTTCCAATTTGGATTCCTTTTATTTCTTTTTCTTCTTTGAGTGCTGTGGCTAGGACTTCCAATACTATGTTGAATAAAAGTGATGAGAGTGGACATCCTTGTCTTGTTCCTGATCTTAGAGGAAATGCTTTCAGCTTTTCCCCATTGAGTATGATGCTAGCTGTAGGTTTGTCATATATGGTCTTTATTATGTTGAGGAATGTTCCCTCTCTGCCCACTTTCTGGAGAGTTTTTATCATAAATGGGTGTTGAATTTTGTCCAGCTTTTTCTGCATCTGCTGAGATGATCATATGGTTTTTATTCTTCAATTTGTTGATGTGATGTTGTATCACACTGATTGATTTGTGGTTATTTTAAAATCCTTGCATCCCTGGGACAAATCTCACTTGATCATGGTGTATGATCCTTTTAATGTATTGTTGGATTCAATTGGCTAGTATTTTGTTAAGGATTTTTACATCTATGTTCATCAGTGATATTGGCCAGTAATTTTCTTTCTTTTTGTGCTGTCTTTATCTGGTTTTGGTATCAGGGTGATAGTGTCCTCACAGAATGAGTTTGGGAGTGTTCATTCCTCTGCAATTTTTAGAATAGTTTCAGAGGGTGGGTGTTAACTCGTCTCTAAATGTTTGATAGAATTTGCCTGTGAAGCCATCTGGTCCTGGACTTTTGTTTGTTGGGAGCTTTTAAATCACAATTTCAATTTCAGTACTTGTGATTGGTCTGTTCATATTTTCTGTTTCTTCCTGTTTCAGTCTTGGGAGATTGTACCTTTCTAAGAATTTGTCCATTTCTTCTAGGTTGTCCATTTTATTGGCATATAGTTTATTGTAGTAGTCTTTTGTGATCCTTTGTATCTCTGGGGTGTCCATCGTAACTTCTCCTTTTATATTTCTAATTTTATTGATTTGAGCCCTTTCCCTTTTTTTCTTGATCAGTCCAGCTAAAGGTTTATTAGTTTTGTTTATCTTTTTAAAGAACTTTTTAGTTTCATTGATCTTTTCTATTGTTTTCTTCATCTCTATTTCATTTATTTCTGCTCAGATCTTTATGATTTCTTTCCTTCTACTAACTTTGAGTTTTGTTCGTTCTTCTTTCCCTAATTGCTTTAGGTGTAAGCCTAGGTTGTTTATTTGAGATTTTTCTTGTTTCCTGAGGCAGGATTGTATTGCTATAAACTTCCCTCTTAGAACTGCTTTTGCTGTGTCCCATAGGTTTTGGATCATCGTGCTTTTGTTTTCATTTGTCTCTAGGTATTTTTTTATTTCCTCTTTGATTTCTTCAGTGATCCATTGGTTGTTTAGTAATATATTGTTTAGCTTCCACATGTTTTGTGTTTTTTACAGTTTTTTTCTTGCAGTTGATTTCTAATCTCATAGTGTTGTGGTCAGAAAAGATGCTTGATAGGATTTCCATTTTCTTAAGTTTACCAAGGCTCACTTTGTGGCCCAGCATGTGATCAATCCTGGAGAATGTTCCATGTGCACTTGAGAAGAATGTGTATTCTGCTGCTTTTGGATGGAATGCTTCATAAATATCAACTAAGTCCATCTGGTCTAATGTGTCATCTAAGGCCTGTGTTTTCTTACTTATTTTCTGTCTGGATGATCTGTTCATTGATGAAAGTGGAGTGTTAAAGTCCCCCACTATTATTGTGTAATTGTCAGTTGCTCCTTTTATGGCTGTTAGTATTTGTCTTGTATATTGAGGTGCTCCTGTGTTGGGTACATATATATTTACAATTGTTATATCTTCTTCTTGGATTGATCCCTTGATCATTATGTAGTGTCCTTTTTTTGTCTCTTGTGACAGTCTTTATTTTAAAGTCTATTTTGTCTGATATGAGTATTGCTACTCCAGCTTTCATTTGATTTCCATTTGCGTAGAATACCTTTTTTCATCCCCTCACTTTCAGTCTGTATGTCCCTAGACCTGAAGTGGGTCTCTTGTAGACAGCATATATATGGGTCTTGTTTTTGTATCCATTCAGCCAGTTTATGTCTTTTGGTTGGGCCATTTAATCTGTTTTAATTTAAGATAATTATCAACATGTATGTTCCTATTGCCATTTTATTCATTGTTTCAGATTTGGTTTTCTAGGTCTTTTTTCCTCCCTTACTCTTTTGTTCTCTTCTCTTGTGATTTGATGATTAACTTTAGTGTTGTGTTTGGATTTCTTTTTCTTTTGTGTGTGTGTACCTATTGTAGATTTTTGGTTTGTGGTTACCATGAGGTTCTAATATAGCAGTCTATATACATATACAAGATTGTTTTAAATGCTGTTTTTTTTTTTATTTCAAATGCATTTCCAGTCTCCTGAATTTGTACTCTCCTCTTCTCACGATTGCTGGTTTTGATATCATATTTGTATGTGGATGATTTCCTACCTTTACTATATGCTTGCCTTTACTGGTGAGCTTTTCCATTCATCATTTTCTCATTTCTAGTTGTGTCCTTTTCTTTTCCACCTAGAGAAGTTCCTTCAGCATTTGTTGCAAAGCTGGTATGATGGTGCTGAATTCTCTTAGCTTTTGCTTGTCTGTAAAGCTTTTGATTTCTCTGTCAAATCTGAATGAGAGCCTTGCTGGATAGAGTATTCTTGGTTGTAGGTTCTTTCCTTTTATCACTTTAAGTATTTTGTGCCACTCCTTTCTGGCCTGCAGGGTTTCTGCTGAGAAAGCAGCTGATAACCATATGGGAATTCCCTTGTACGTTATTTGTTGTTTATCCCTTGTAGCTTTTAATATTTTGTCTTTGTTTTTAATTTTTGTCAATTTGATTACTATGTGTCTCACCATGTTTCTCCTCGGGTTTATCCTGCCTGGGATTATCTGTGCTTCCTGGACTTTGGGTGACTATTTCCTTTCCCATGTTATGGAAGTTTTCAGCTATTATCTCTTTAAATATTTTCTCAGGTCCTTCCTCTCTCTCTTCTCCTTCTGAGACCCCTGTAATGTGAACGTTGGTGCATTTATTGTTGTCCCAGAGGTCTCTTAGGCTGTCCTCATTTCTTTTCATTCTTTTT
Source organism: Phocoena phocoena (assembly GCF_963924675.1). Classification (NCBI taxonomy): domain Eukaryota; kingdom Metazoa; phylum Chordata; class Mammalia; order Artiodactyla; family Phocoenidae; genus Phocoena; species Phocoena phocoena. The sequence goes on along the minus strand of NC_089221.1, from coordinate 59,550,501 downwards.
TCTTTATTCTGTTTTGCAGCAGTGATTTCCACCATCTGGCTTCCAGCTCACTTATCCGTTCTTCTGCCTCAGTTATTCTGCTATTGATTCCTTCTAGTGTATTTTTTATTTCAGTTATTGTACTTTTCACCTCTGTTTGTTTGTTCTTTAATTCTTCTAGGTCTTTGTTAAACATTTCTTCTCGATCCGTGCCTACATTATTTTTTCAAAGTCTTGGATCATCTTTACTATCATTACTCTGAATTCTTTTTCAGATGGATTGCCCATTTCCACTTCACTTAGTTGTTCTTCTGGTGTTTTATCTTGTTCCTTCATCTGGGACATACTCCTTTGCTGTCTCATTTTGTCTAACTTTCTGAGATTGCTGTTTCCATTCTGCTGGCTGAAGGGTTATAGTTCTTTTTGCTTCTTCTGTTCTGCCCACCCCCTCCAGTGGATGAGGCTGTATAAGAGGCTTGTGCAGGCTTCCTGGTGGGAGGGACTGCTTCCTGCCCACTGGTGGGTAGAGCTGGGTGTTGTCCCTCTGGTGGGCGGGCCATGTCAAGGGGTGTGTTTAGCCAGCAGCTGTGTGCTCAGGAAACTTTAAGTAGCCTGTCTGCTGATGGGTGGAACTGTCTTCCTGCCCTGTTGGTTGTTTGGCCCAAGATGTCCCAGCACTGGAGCCCATAGGCTGTTGGGTGGGGCCAGGTCTTGGTGAGAAAATGGCGCCCTCCAGGAGGGCTCAAGCCAATGAGTACTACCCAGAACTACTGCCACCAGTGTCTTTGTCCCTGCAGTGAGGCACAGCCACCCCCCACCTCTGCAGGAGACCCTCCAATACTAGCAGGTAGGTCTGGCCCAGGCTAAAATGAAGTCATTGCTTTTTTCCCTGGATCCTGGTGCACATGAGACCTTGTGTGCACCCTCCAAGAGTGGAGTTTCTGTTTCCCGCAGTGCTGTGGAATTCCTGCGATCAAACCCTGCTGGCCTTCAAAGCCAGATTCTCTGGGACCTCCTGCTCCCATTGCCAAACCCCCAGGCTGGGGAGCCTGATATGGGGCTCAGAACTTTCACTCCTTTGGGAGAACTTCTGTGGTATAATTATTTTACAGTTTGTGGGTTGCCCACCTGGTGGGTATGGGATTTGATTTTATCACGATTGTGCCCTTCCTACTGTCTCATTGTGGTTTCTTTGTCTTTGGATGTAGGATATCTTTTTTGGTAGGTGTGCTAGATGTGCTGTTTTTACATTTTTTTTGTCATAGTCATCATTCTTAGTGGTTACATAGTAAATGTTCAGTAAATGTTCCATGGTTTACTTAATTTTCCCCTTTTTGTTGAGCATTTAGATTTTTATAATTTTTTTGCTATTACACTACAACACATAGTTTTTTCTGGATTTAGGATTATCTTCTTAGGAAAAATTAACATAATTGAAATTATTGGGTCAAAAATATATAAACATTATAAAATCTATTGGTTCATATTGATAAATTGATTTCCTAAAGTATTGCATAATAATTTGTACTTCTGCCAACACACATTCATGTTTGTTTGCCTTCATGCTGCTAACAGCCTCAGTATTTTCATTTTAAATAATTTTACAGAAAAAAAAATTTTACTAATTTAATAAAAAATATGCATTGTATTTTCATTTGCCTTATTGATTTTATTAGTGGTACTTTTTCACTAGTTTTATTTTCTGTTTCGTGAACTGACTGTTCCTGTTTATTAATAAATCGGAGCCATTTTATATAATCAAGTTATTGACCCCTTTTCTGCCATAACTGCTGCAAGTACTTTTTTCACCCCTTAACTGTCTTTTTATTCATAACATGTTAGTGTGTGCTTAAATACAGAAATTCTCAAATTCTGTATAGTAGAATGTATCAGCCTCTTTGCTGTTTCTTTTAATGCTTCTAAGATTAGAAACTTTCCTCCCCTCCCCACCCCCAGGCTTTGTAACTTAATTTTATTCTGTTATAACCATGATTCTGTTATCACCATGATTATTCTAATCATGATCCCTATTTTTGGTCTCATTGCCCCTTTAGGGGAGGAGAGGTAAGGCAGTAGGACTCTAGAGCTCTTGGCTGGTGATCAAGTCCTGACTGTGTTTGGCGCCATCACTCTTTTGCAGTTGTTTAAAACTAAGTTTCTTCAAAACAAAATTTCTGAGGCTGTTCTGAAACTTCTATATAGCTCCCATAATGTGACAGTGCACATTTTTCTTTCCCGGGGCCCTCTCAGTCTCCTCTCAGCTTCTTTTTTTTCCTGGGTCCGCCTTACACAGATTGTCACCCTCAGGTACAAACCCTCATAAGCAGGACCACAGGGCAGTCTCCACACTGTCTTCAAGATCCTGGCTCCTTGGACCCACTGTTAGAAGGAAGGACAATCAATTCCTAGCACAGCAGCAACTTTCTCCTTGCCCTGCTGTAGAAGCTCCCTGCTTTTCAGGGTCTCAACCTCTAGATGTTCAAGGTCAAAGAGGAAGTCGGATATGAGTCCATTGTCACCTCAATAGAAAGTCGTTACACTCTTAATAGTCCTTTGAGAAACTCCCCCTTTAGGGTTGAGGTAAAGGGGAGAAACGCCCTCGCCTTTCACTTTTGCTGCTCAGCATAGAGAATCCCACCCAGTTAAGCTACAGCTCTCTAAAGAAACAGCTTTACAAAGTCACCACCTCCATATTCTGACATCTTTTGTATCTTTGATCTGGTTGAGGGATCCAAGAGTAATGAATTTTTTTTGTACATTTCTTTGTAAATTTTTCTTGTTGATGTTTTATATACATTGATGTCAAATATTTTTAGTGTCTCAACTGAATTGAGACAGAAAAAATGTTCATTTTAAACATTTTATATGTTTTTTTTCCTAAGCATCTTAACTCTATAATTCAACTGAAATTTCTCTGCCACATACGGTATAAGGATAGAATAGGGCTTTCCCCCATATTACTACCCCATTTGCCTAGTCTTATTTGTTGAATAATTCCTCTCATCTTCATTGTTTACAGTGCCTTATTACCACATATTAAAATCTTACACATATTAGGGCAATTTCTAGGTTTTCTGTAAGATACCATTGATTAATTTTGTCTCTTTGATAAATAAGTATATAGTATCAAGTTACATATAAAACATCTTTATATCCATTCTTATAGAAATATATAGAATCTTTTAGGTTACTATGATAATGTTATTTTTACCAGTGGTTTAAATTCAGTTAGAAAACCCAAATGTAACAGGAGACATAGATAATGTAAATGTTTTTTATTAAAGTGTCAAATCTGCTAAAAAATTTATATCTAAATTCTTAATTATCATACAAGTTTCTCCCCTTTGTTAGCATATGCATCACATCCTGAAACTAATCTTTTGCCATAATAATAGGGAGATAGAAACTAGTCTGGGAACAGACTCTATACTTATTTGTCTGATTTGCAGAGAGAGGTTCTGGAGTAAATTCCAACTATGAACTTCATGTCATTTTTCACCACTGATTTTGTCTAGTTAAATTATCTAGAAAAATATGCGTTGGTCTAAAAGAATTAGGAAAAAGCTTAAGAAACAAAGCCAAAAATGAAATGAATAGCAGGTAGGCTTAAAAGAAATAAAATGTATTCATCTAAGCAAAATTTCCTATTTGGGAATCTGGGTTTGGACATAACTGACTTTACATGTAAATCCTGTGAATCTGTGATGCGGGAGGTCATGATACCTTTGGAAGCAATGGAAGAAAGTAGGAAAAATTTAATTATTATAAAAGTAATTTTATATAGAACAATAAGTGTAGATATCATATAGCCCTATCTAAGTGTTAAGTGTAAAGAACAAAAACTGACAGTGTGGGACTTCCCTGGTGGTGCAGTGGTTAAGAATCCTCCTGCCAATGCAGGGGACACGGGTTCGAGCCATGGTCCATGAAGATCCCACATGCCACAGAGCAACTAAGCCCATGCGCCACAACTGCTGAGCCTGTGCTCTAGAGCCCACGAGCCACAACAACTGAGCCTGCATGCCACAACTACTGAAGCCTGCATGCCTAGAGCCCATGCTCTGTAACAAGAGAAGCCACCACAATGAGAAGCCTGCATACTGCAAGGAAGAGTAGCCCCCACTCACCACAACTAGAGAAAGCCCATGTGCAGCAATGAAGACCCAACGCAGCCAAAAGTAAATAAAATAAAAGATAAATTAATTTAAAAAAAGAACTGATAGTGACTCTTATTTTTAAGTACGTATAAGTTATATATAGTAAAAATATAGTATAGAACAATATATAAATATATTTTAAAGTTTACACACACACACACACCCCTACCAAAGTATTAACAGCAGTCTCTTTCATGGAGTGAAATATTGAGGAGAAGGAGTGGTTGAGTGGGATACTCTTTGACTTCTCTTCTCCGTAAACATTCATATTATTTGCAGATTTTCTTTACGTTGACAGTGTATTCCTTTTGTATTTTAAAAAGTACATAATTTTAACAGACAAAATATTTATCTTCCTATTTATTTTCCTTTACTACCCTCATTTCACAGGTAAGGAAGCTGACCAGAGAGGTCAGTGACTTGTCCAGGTTCACAAAGCTTAGTAAGTGGGGTAGCAGGATTAGAATTCAGTCTGGCCTGCTTCTTCTTGATACCATGTTCTTACTTATACACTTCAGGGTACTTCCATAGAGTGACATAATTCCTAGGGAAATAATGGCTTTTTAATTAACAGTAAGGCTAAGTCCTATGTGACCAAATTTAACATTTATCTCTCAATTAACTGACTTTTTATTTTATTACCATGTTTCTAGAACAATACACTGATAAGATGTTAGAGATAAAGGAGGTTATGGACAACGTGCTTACCAAACAGAAGGCAGAAAGGGATGATTTAGCTAAAAAATACAGGTGAGTAAAAAAAAAAATAGGAATGCTTTAGAGTTTTCAGAATTTATCTATTTTTATCTACAGTAGGCCTAGAATTTCTTAAGATTACAAATGTTGCTTGGGACCAGAAAAGGACTTTATGAGGTCATCTAATCTATTACCTCCATGAGGAATTATACTTCCTAGAAAGATGTTTTTCTACTTTATTATTTGAAATGTTCAGAAAAGGACATTTTCCTATCTTAAAAAGTTGTCTACAGCCATGAATTTTATGAAAGCCTTTCTGGTCATGAATTCCATAAGTAAATTTCTTTCCTTAGTAAACTCACATTTTTTACATTAAAATTTTTTCTTTTATGCTATCACAAATGTTGTTCTTCTAAGCAGTTTAATCATGTATATTTTGTGGTTTTGTGTACTTCTAAACTCTCAGGGTCCTTAAAGAGTTTTATCCTGATTATATTGATTATTTACCTCTTATCATCCTTTTTTTTTGAGAAATTTGTTATATGATTTTTTCTTGTTTTGAGCATTATTTTTTTTAGTTTTTCTATTCTTTTTTTCTTTTTTCTTGTGATGAGAACTTTTAAGGTCTACTCTCTTAGCAACTTTCAAATATGTAATACAGTATTATCAACTATAGTCACCATGCTATATATTACACTCCCATGCCTTATTTATTTCATAACTGGAAATTTATACCTTTTGATTACCTTCACCCATTTCACCCACTTGCCACCTCCACCTCCACCAACCACCAATCTGTTCTCTGTATCTATGCCTTTTTTGTTTTTGTCTTAGCCTCCAAATATCAGTGAGATCATACAGTATTTGTCTTTCTCTGTCTATTTTCACTTAGCATAGTGCTCTCAAGATCCATCAATGTCTCAAATGGCAGGATTTATTTCTTTTTTGTGGCTGAATAATATGCCTTTATATATGTGTGTCTTCATACTAATGTTGCTATTTGCCTTAAAATCTTGTAATTTAAAGAGCGTTTTTATTTTCTGTCTGAACTCTTTGTTTCACATAGTTTTAAATGTGATATTAATTTCTTCTTTCTTCTCCTCTATTTATCCAGCTTCTTGCATTTTATACTACCAGTTATTTGCTAATCTGATTTCTTCTTGATGCTTCTTCCACTTACATCTACTACTTGCTTTGACATCCAGTTGGTTTGGAGTTCAGTACTGACAACTCTAAACTGTGTTAGGAGAGACAAGTATCTATACTATTGCTTTCTCTTAAAACGGCTGCTCTAAAAAGATGGTCCCTGAGGATCCCTGAGACCATTTCAAGGGGTCTAAGAAGTTGAAACCATTTTTTTTTTTGCTGTACGCGGGCCTCTCACTGTTGTGGCCTCTCCCGTTGCGGAGCACAGGCTCTGGACACGCAGGCTCAGCAGCCATGGCTCACGGGCCCAGCTGCTCCGCGGCATGTGGGATCTTCCCAGACCAGGGCACGAACCCGTGTCCCCTGCCTCAGCAGGCAGACTGTCAACCACTGCGCCACCAGGGAAACCCCCGAAACCATTTTTATAATAACATTAAGATGTTATTTGCCCTCTTTTGCTCTCATTTTCTCATAAGTGTACAATGGAATTTTCTAGAGGCCACATGGCGTGTGATGATATCATCACTCTAATAGCTAATGGAATGTGCACTTGTGTAGTCTTGTGTTTTAAAATTTTCTGTCTTATTTTCTAAAACAGTAAATATTGATAGATATAACTCAAATAAACAAAAGCTCTTTGCATTCCTCAATAATTTTTAAGAGTATAAAAAAGTCCTGAAACCAAAAAGTTTGAGAGCTACTGGAAACTAAGTGTCCAATATCCTGAAGATCAGTGTGGAATAGGTGAGTATAACCAAAAGACAGGTGTGGATGAGCCAGTTTCCTCCCATTCAGTCTTCAAGCCCCTGAGAGACTTGCTTTAAGGAGGGCACACAGGATAATGCTTATCTGGGTAGTCACTTCAAAGTACCTCACTACAGATTCAAAGTACAATTATTGGGTTGGCCAAAAAGTTCATTCGGGTTTTTCCGTAACATCTTGTGGAAGAACCCAAATGAGCTTTTTGGCCAACCCAATACAATAAGTACTTGATGAATTGACATTTCTCAGGTCTAGCTTACTTATAATTATTCACAAAACAATCTCATCCTCCATAACTAAGGGAATTTGGGTGGAACTTACTCCCAAATTTTACTTCTTGATACACCATTTCACTGTAAACAGGTAAGCAAATTCCAAACTTAAAGAATGGTGTTGCTCCTTGGCCATCAATTTATACCTTCCAACTAAAGGACTACTAGGTATCTAGATAAACAACCCAAGTTTTGTTTCTCTTTTAGGGCTGACTCACAACTGATAAGTAATGATGTGAATATAAATGTGGATAACCACGCTGTCACCTAAAAAAGGCAAACTTATTTACCTCAAGTAAAGCAACAGTTTCCTCTCAAAGAATATACATTGCAAAGATAGTCTCTTGTGTACTTTGAGCTGATTAATTTGACACAAAGTATAAAATCTAAATGATTGCTAAAAAAAAAGTTTTCTACTGTTTTTATATTTTTTCCTCTTTCTGTTTCTTCCTACAGGGTGTCCATAGAGTCATTTAAGCATGGAGTCCTGAGAGAACAACTAGCTAACTTGGCCACAAGGCAGAAGAGCCTTTTATTTGTAGCAAAAAAACAGAAAAAAATAAGCCAGAAAATTCAGAACTATAGGAATGTTACATCTTTGTCTGGTCTTAGTTTCAAGAAGCTGCCATTGAGCTCAGAAATCTCTAATGAAAAGGACAGCCAAGAGTTTACTAGTCTGGAAAATTCAGTACAGCCCCAGTCATGTTCACTTTCTCCTGTCAGCCTTGTTTGTGGAAGCATGCAGGAAACACAGTTGTCTTGGGAAATCTGGCATGACAACCAAAATACCAACACTTGTCTAAATTCAAAGACAGTGAGAAGGGAAGAATTATCTGGAAATGAACTGAATTCTAAACAAAGTGTCAGTGACTGTACCTTAGATAGATTATCAAAATCCAGACTTTCAGATGGCACTAAGAAGATTAAATTACAATCGCAACCTATTTCTTTTATTGCTCAAGCAGAATATTCACAAAAAGAAAATGATCTTACAGATACTACAGCCAAAGGGCATGAGTCCTTTAGTCCTTCAGCAGTAACTGGCACATTAAAGATTTCAGAAACCACAAGTGTATTTGCCCACAATGATGCCAATCCATCAACTGTTATTTGTGATCAGGCTCTTTCCAATTGTGATCCAAAAAAAGGAAACAGGAAAACAGCTTCCCAGCAACCACATATGGGGACATCAGAATCCCTGGTACATCAAGGGATTGATGTCTTTGGCAGTAATACGGGGCATCAGGTGAAACCTTATCTTAGAAAATCAGCTCTTGCTGTTCCACATGCAAATGATAGTCAGAGCTCCTCCTCCTCTGGGTCTGGCCGTCAACATACTGTAAAAAATCCTTCAAAATACAGCACAACTCCTAAAAAGAAATGTATGCAGATAAAGGATCTGATATTGCTAGGAAGAATTAATCCGGGAAATAATATTCTGGAATTCAAAACACAGGTATCCTTTTTTATTCTCTAAAATTACATAAATTTTATAAGTAAGTGAGTAAATGTTGCTGTCACATAGTGTCAGTGTTTAGCTCTAATTAGGGGAATAGGGTTTGGCTGGTCTTCTTGAATGGAGAGACTTAACCATTATATCTTAGCAAGTGAAATCATGCTTCTAAAATTGCCCTGTACATTTTAGTTACAAGCACCTTTAGGCTCTCAGACCAGAATTAGTTTTACTGCAGCAGGAAGGATTTAAGAACAAAATAAAAATAATAAATTGGAGCTGTGTTTGGTTCCAAAGTTTTGGAAACTACCAGTGTGCACTGCTAAAGCTTCCCCTAATAAGATGTATAAACACATCTTCCATAGTAGCTCAATTTAAAAACAGAAAGTGACTTGGAGTTTGGGTAAATATAACTCAATTAAAACAATATCACATATGCATAATAACAGAAGAGGAAAAAAAAGGTTCTGCTAGAAATGCCTACAAATGAGGCTTCCTTTCCCTTTTCCCCCCATTCATTTTTTGAAAGAGGATATAAGAGTGGCAAAGATTGCAGGGTCCTGGAATGCTGCTTTGCTTGTGGACCAATCCAACAGAAAACCAATCCAAGCTAATTGGAATTTAATCTAAATGACCCCTTTTTTCAACCTTTTCTACTTCTGGATTATAAGACTTTTCCTAGTTAATAAGCTTTATTTATAAGTTAGGAGCAAAAAAATTTAATTTTAAAGCTCCAAACTATAGTTTAAACACTAAATTAGCAGCTTGATCTCAGATCCCTTGATGTTCCTGTTTGCTTGCCTGTCAACCAATTTATTGCTAAGTAGTACCTACTTCACATTAGCCAAAGCAACTCAAATTTCAGTTATTAATTGGTTACATTAACTAAAATTTTGACAGCTGTGGTTACTCCTCTGGATCAGCAATGATAAAATTCTAATATAATTCTTTGTATTTCAGCTATTTTTAACAGCTTTATTGAGATATAATTGATACACAATACGCTACATGTATTTAAAGTATATAATTTGACAAGTTTTGATGTATGTACATATGCAAAGTATAAAATCTAAATGATTGCTAAAAAAAAAAAGTTTTCTACTGTTTTTGTATTTTTTCCTCTTTCTTCCTACAGGGTGTCCATAGAGTCATTTAAACATATTGGTCTGTAGTTTTCTTTGGTTTTGGTCTCAGAGTAATACTGGTCTCACAGAATGAATTCCAAAGTGTTTCCTTCTCTTCTGTTTTTTGGAAGAGTTTGTGAATTGGTATTAAGTCTTTTTAAAATGTTTTCTAGTAATCAGCAGTAAAACCATCTGTACCTGGGCTTTTTTGTTGTTGTTGATAGTTTTTTGATTATTAATTCAGTGTCTGCTTTTTATAGTTTTTTTTTTTCAGATTGTCTATTTCTTCTTGAGTCAGTTTTGGTAGTTTGTATCTTTCTAGGAATTTGCTCATTTCATCGAATTTATTGGCATACAGCTGTTCATAGTGTCTCTTATAGTCCTTTTTATTTCTATAAGGTCAGTAGCAATGTCCACATTTTCATTTTTGCTCTTAGTAATTTGAGTCTTCCCTCTTGCTTTTCTTGGTTAATCTAGCTAAAGGTTTGTCCGTTTTATTAATCTTTTCAAAGAACCAATTTTGATTTTTTTAATTTTCTCTATTTTTCTATTGCATGTTTTACTTTTTCCACTTTAATATTTACTATTTCCTTCCTTCTGCTTGCTTTAGGTTTAGTTTGCTGTTTTTCCAGTGTCTTTCGTGTAAGTTTAGGTTATTGATGTGAGATCTTTCTTCTTTTTCAATATAGGCATTTACACTTATAAATTTCCCTCTAACCCACTGCTTTTACTACATCCCATAAGTTTCAGTATGTTTTGCCTTCATTTTCATTCATCTCAAAGTATTTTCTCATTTACCTTTTGATTACTTCTTTAACCCATTGGTTATTTAGGAGTATGTTGTTTGAGTTCCACATAATTGTGAGTTTCTCATTTTTTTGTTATTAATTTCTAATTTCATTCCATTGCTCTTAGAGAACATACTTTGTATTATTTTGGTCCTTTTAAATTTTCTGAGACTTATTTTGTGGCTTAGATAGTGTATAGCCTATGCTAGAGAATGTCCCATGTGTACTTGAGAAGAATGTATATATTCTCCTATCATTAGGAGAAGTTTTCTATAGATGCCTGTTCAGTCTAGTTAGTTTATAGTGTTGCTCAGCTTTTCTCTTTCCCTTTTGTGATATTATTATTATATATATTATTGATATATCTGTAAATGTTATAAACCCAATAATTCATTGTTATAATTATTACTTTATAAAATATTGTGACTTTTAAAGGAGCTGAGAAGAAAGGAGAACAAGTTTATATTTATAACTTTTGATATATTAACCCTCTTATTTATCCTTGCTGGTTCTCTTCATTTGTTCCTATGGATTTGAGTTACCATATGGAGTCATTTTCTTGGCCCAGTAAAACTTCTTCCACCCACCTCCTTTGTGCTTTTGCAAATATATATGTATTATATCCCTATTGTTTTGTACAATTGGTTTAAAAACCAGTTAAGCAAAGAAAGAAGAAATGTGCATTTATATTGTCTTTTGTAATATGTGATTACTTTTACTGATGCTCTTTGTTTTTCCACATGGATTCATATTACCATTTGGGGGTCACTTGATTTCAACCTGAAGAACTTCCTTTGGTATTTTTTGTAAGGCAGATCTGCTAGCAACAAATTTTCTCAAGAGAGGTCTTTACATCACCTTTATTTTTGAAAGATTTGCTGAAAATAGAATTCTTGGTTACAGGTTTTTCTTTGTGTACTTTGAGTGTGTTATTCCACTGCTTCTGGCTTTCGTTGTTTCTGATAAGAAGTCAGTTGTTAATCTTTTGGAGTTTACCTTGTAAGTGATGAGTCATTTTTCACTTACTTCTTTCAATAATTTCTTATTGTCTTTGACTTTCAGTATTTTTACTATGTATCTATTTATTTCTCTCTTTGTGTTTATCCTTGTTGGACGTCATTGAGCTTCCTGAATATGTAGATTAATGTTTTTTAATAAATTTGGGAAATTTTTAGCCATTATTTCTTCAAATATTTTTTCTGCTCCTTTCTCCTGTCCTTTTGGTACTCCCATTATGCATGTGTTGGTGTGCTTAATGGTGTCCCACATTTCTCTGAAGCTTTTTCATTTTTCTTCACTCTTTTTTCTTTTTCTTCTTCAGCTTACATAATCTCTGTTGATCTCTCTTCAAATTCACTAATTCTTTCTTCTGACATTGAAAATCTGTTGAGCCTCTCTATTAAATTTTTCATTTTAGTTATTGTACTTTTCAATTCAACTTCTTTTTGTTTCTTAATAAATTGTTTCTTTATTGATACTTTCTGTTTGATGTGATATTGTTATCATACCTTGCTTTCCATCCTTGATTATGGTTTCCTTTAGTTCTTTGAACATGTATATAAACGGCTGTTTTTTTTGTTTTTTTTTTTGCGGTACGGGGGCCTCTCACTGTTGTGGCCTCTCCCGTTACGGAGCACAGGCTCCGGACGCGCAGGCTCAGTGGCCATGGCTCATGGGCCCAGCCGCTCCGTGGCATGTGGTATCTTCCCGGACCAGGGCACGAACCCGTGTCCCCTGCATCGGCAGGCGGACTCTCAACCACTGCGCCACCAGGGAAGCTCTAAACGGCTGTTTTGAAGTCTTTGTTAAATCTAACACCTGGTCATTCTCACAGGCAGTTTATGTTGCTTTTTCGTTAGTTTATTTTGCTGTATGTGTCATACTTCCTGTTTCTTCGCATGTCTCATAATTTTTTGTTGGACCTGGACATTTTAGAGTAGGCAGTGTATTGTAGCAAGTCTGTATATTGATCCCCATCTTCTCTTACGTTTGTTATTGTTCCCAGGCAAAATATTTGTGCCATGGCTCTGGAGCTTAGGGCAGGAACATGGCAACTTCTCTCTGAATTATACCCCTGCTTTAGGATCTGAGCATTTAGTGGAAAGGGGCACACTAGCCTCTTGCCTTTTCAACTTGCCTCTCCTGACATGAAACCACCACCTTACAAGCCAGGGCAAGTGTGAGCAGGACCCCAATAGTCTCAGTAGCACCTTGCCAAAGGTAGAGACTCTGTCTCACCAGTACAGGTTAAACAGAAGAATTTGGAAATTTTTCTTCCAAATTTGGAAACATTTTCAGCTATTATTTCTTCAAATATTTTTTCTTCCCTCCCCTCGTTTTTGAATTCCCATTACATATATATTAGGCTGCTTAAAATCATTCCACAACTCACTGTGATGATCTTATTTTTTAAATCTCTTTTCTCCGTGGGTTTTTTATGCCATTCCTATTCCTGTGTCTTTGAATTCACTAATCTTTTTGTTTGCAGTGTCTAATCTGTTAACATCATCCAGTGTATTTTTCATTTCATATGTTGTAATTTTCATCTCTAGAAGTTTGATTTGAGTCTTCTTTTATATCTTCCATGTCTTCATGTAACATTTGGAACATGTGGAATATGATTATAATAACTATTTAATGTCCTTATCTGCTAATTCTAACATCTTTGAGAGTTCTCAGTCATTTTCAATTGATTGCTTTCTCTCCTCCATATGGATTTATTTTCCTACCTGTTTCTAGGCCTGTTAATTTTTTATTGGATCCCAGAATTGTGAAATTTATCTTGTTGGATGCCAGATATGTTTTTATTCTTAAAAATATTTTGGGTATTTGTTCTAGAATATAGTTAATTTACACAGAAACAGTTTTATCCTTTTGGGTCTTGCTTTTATAATTTGTTAGGCAGAATTGGAGCAGTGTTCAGTCTAAGGCTAATTATATCCCACTACAGAGGCAAGACTCTTCTGTGTACCTCCCAATGCCCCATCAGTTTTGAGGTTTTTCTAGTCTTACTATTGGGAACAGGTGCTATTTCTGCCCTTTGAGAATGCCATAGAATGCCATTACCTCTACTTCTTTCAAGTAGTTCTTTTCCCAGGCTTGGGTAATTTCCTCACACACATGGCCAATCACAGCTCAGCGGAATACTTAAAAAGGACCCCCTGAAGATCTGCAGAGTTCTCTCTATATATATTTCTCTCTCCTTCAGTACTGTGTCCTGCAGACTCTAGCCATCATGCCTCCCTAGACTATGCTCTGTCTATTCAACTCAGAGAATCCACGGGTTTTGCCTGGATGCCCTCTCTCTGTAACATGACATGGAAACTCTCAAGGCAGTGAGTTGGGACAATTATAGGGCTCACCTCATTAGTTTCTCATTTCTCAGGATCACTGTACTTTGTTCCTTGATGTTCGGTATCTTGGAAACCATTGTTTCATATATTTAGTTTGCCTTTTTTTTTGGTTGTGTCATGTGTTAGGGTAAATCTGGTCCCTGTTACTTCATCATGGACAGAAGCAGAAGTTCATATATTTCAGATACTTTTTAATCCTAATATTTGTTTTATTTTTCACCTCAGGAGACTACCTATAAAGCCAGTGTTTTATTGAATGGCAAAATTAAGGTAGAAAATGGTCAGATTTATCAAAACCCAGTCATCTGGCTCAAGGATCTTCTAGGAGCTGACAGTTATGTGACCTGGAATTATGCTTGGAGTAAGGTGGGTCATTCTTAAATTTATCTTTAACTTCATATTCAAATGGAAAGGTACATATTTTTTGATGATAAAACTATTTCCTTTTTTTAAGAAATCTGAAAGTTCTCCAAATTAGTTTTGTCCTCATGCATCCCTTCTGCAGTGTGCTACATGCTTTCTCCCACAATTCCCATTTGCCAGAATTCCCCACAGCCGGATTGCACAGCTGACTGAGTCTCTCCTTCCTTGTTCCTCACCTAGTCTCAGAAAATTGAATGCCCCCGATCTTCCCCTCTTGTCCCTGCCACCTCACCTCCACAGTGATTGCAGGTCCCTGTGACTCCACATAGAAAATTTGGAACCACTGGTGAATTGATAGTTTAATTAATATGTTACTAGTATTCTGATAAAATAAAGCAAAATATTCCCCTAAAGACGAAAATTATGATAAAGGGGCCTAAGACACACAGAAGTTATGGTGCACTTTTATGTTTGAACATAGTCTTATCCATGAATTGCTAGCCTCCCCAAAAAATATTTCTGAATTTTTATTCAGACTTCCCAGACTTAGTGGTCTCCCGCTCAGTTCTGACTTCTGAGTTATAAGCCCAGTTTAATAACCAATTTGAAGAGTATCGATGACTGACACCCTTGAGTTCCAGTGATCAGCCACCTCCAGATGTCCATGGCACCTCTTCAGGGAACAGTATTGCAATGATTCACCCAGGAAAGTGTGAGTCATCAGACAGTCACCATTACTGTTTCACAGAACTGCAAATACCTTTAACCTCCACTAGCCATTACAGTAAGTCTCCGTGCACCAGAAATAGAAGGTGGTTTCCTCTCTCGTTTTTTGTCCGACTCAGCTCTGCCCACTCTCCTTCCTAGCTCCTATCTCAGTCTTAGTCCCTAAACTCTGCATTCTGGTCTCCTAGACCTCTGTTGCAGGTGCTTCCAGAACAGTGTTTCAGTTCCTTCACTTACATGAGCACATTTAAAATTTTCTCTGCTTTATATTATAGTCTCTCTGTGTTCCTTTTTTCCTGTATTATTATTATTTTTTATTTCCCACCACTGGAGTCACCAGGCCATCTGCTTTCAATTCAACCTGCCTAATCCTTTCCATGGATTCATAAATCATATTTGCATGTTAGTAATTAACATTTTACCCATGGAAATCCCTTTTTATTGCAAAGTTTCTTAAATTCATGATAGATGATATTGTTTTGCTGAAACTGAATCTATGCTCACAGTGTGAATATGGTACTAATTGCTGTAGCTTAGGTTGTTTTGAGCTTAACATGCCTGTGGCCCACTGATGATGACTCAGTCCTCCCACTCTTTTTCTCTGTTGGAACTACTGCATTTTCTGCTTTTGAATAGCTGGATGTGATATCATTTGGCTCTCACTCTGTACTTATATGCCTCATTTACATATCACATTGCCTCTGGTCTTTTCTCATTAGCCATGTCAATTGGAGTCATATTGTTTAACATCTATGTGATAGTGAAGCCAAATGCAAATGTGGGCACTAAAATTAGGGCAATTCTTGGATATAAGATACTCATACAGATTATCTGAGCAAGCTTAGATTTTTTTTTAATTATCCTAAAAATGGAAATAGTTTCAAAAATTACTGTAGGACACTCATGTACTTCTAGTAAATACCACAAGCTGAGAAGCACTGCCCCAGTGAGTTTGTTTACAATTTTTTAAAGCCTCTTTTAAAATTTACCACAGTAACCTCTACCCCTCTTGTCTTGGGGTAACTCCTGAATTCACAGTCACTTCTTGATAGGAGCTTTTTGCTACCTCGGTAAATGTGAACATTTCTACCGACTAGTTCCTAGTACAGTGGTGGGGCTATAGAGCCAGGACTGGTTGGTTGTCAGGCAAGAAATGCCAGAAAACTAGGTCTTGTCCTACATCAGACAGAATGACACAGCCACTAGACACGGAGATGACTCATACCTCGTACCCAAGCAGCTGAGCAGCTGTACAGCTTTGCCAAGGGAATCCTCATGCGTACTCCACTGGACATCACTCACTCCTCTTGCCACTTCAGTCTCCTGAAGTGACCTAGTGCCTGTTCAGTTTGAGTTCTATTCATTGTTATCCTTGTTCATTAAATCACTCCTACCTTGTGGAAAATATATTTTTAACTCAGTGGATTTTCTCAAAGCTGTGTTCTTTGAATGTGTGAATTATCCCTAGTGATGTCTGGGACCTATGGGGACTCATGACCTCTAAGGCTACTAAGGTAAAAGTTTACCCAGCACTAACTGATAAAAATATACTTTAAATCTGAGACATAGGTGAAAACATACTGAGCCTACACATTGATGAGTGTATAAGGTGTGTTGGATATTGTCAGGGTGATAATGTGAACAAAATCCATTCTTTCTTCTTTTTATATACTTGCAGGTAAACTTTATTATTTCTGAGGTATAGCTGATTTCAGCTATACAACATAGTCATTCAAAATCTTTATAGATTATACTTAAATTTATTATAAAATATTGGCTATATTCCCTGTGCTGTACAATATATCCTCATAGCTTATTTATTTTATACATAGTAGTTTGTACCTCTTAATCTCCTACCCCTATCTTGCCCTTCTTCCCTCTCCACTCTGGTAACCACTAGTTTATTTTCTCTATCTGTGTCTGTTTCTGTTTTGTTATATTCATTCATTTTATTTTTTAGATTCCACATGTAAGTGATAACAGAGTATTTGTCTTTCTCTGTCTGAGTTATTTCACGTAGCATAATACCCTCCAGGTCCATCCATGTTGTTGCAGATGGCAAGTTTACATTCTTTTTTATGGCTGAGTGATATTCCATTGTACATATATACCACATCTTCTTTATCCACTCATCTCTTGATGGGCGCTTAGGTTGCTTTCATATCTTGGCAACTGTAAATAATGCTTCTATGAACATTGGGTGCATGTACCTTTTCAAATTAGTGCTTTTGGGTTTTTTTTTTCAGATATATACCCAGGACTGGAATTGCTGGATCATATGACAGTTCTATTTTTAGTTTTTTGAGAAACCTCCATACTGTTTTCCACTGTGGCTGCACCAATATACATTCCCACCAACAGCATACGAAAGGGTTCCCCTTTTTCCACAGCCTTGCCAACATTTGTTATTTGTATTCTTTTTGATGATAGCTATTCTGACAGGTGTGAGGTGATACCTCATTGTGGTTTTGATTTTCATTTTTCTGATGATTAGCAGTGTCAAACATCTTTTCATGTGACTGTTGGCCATCTGTATGTCTTCTTTGGAAAACTTTCTATTCATGTCTTCTGCCCATTCTTTGACCAGGCTGTTTGTCTTTTGATATTAAGTTGTATGAGCTGTTTATACATTTTAGATATTACCCCCTTAGTACTTGCAAATAGTTATATCATTTGCAAGTATTTCCTCCCCTTCAGTAGGTTGTGTTTTCATTTTGTCAATGGTTTCTTTCGCTGTACAAAAGCTTTTAAGTTTAAGTAGGTCCCATTTGTTTACTTTTTATTTTGTTTCCTTTGCCTTAGGAGACAGATCCAAAACAATATTGCTCTGATTTATATCAAAGCGTGTTCTGCCTATGTTTTCTTCTGGGAATTTTATGACTTCCAGTCTTACATTTAGGTCTTCAATCCATTTGGATTGGTATATGGTATGAGAAATGTTCTAATTTCATTTTTTTACATGTAGCTGTCCAGTTTTCCCAGCACCACTTATTGAAGAGACTGTCTTTTCTCCATTGTATATTCTTACCTCCTTTGTCATAGATTAATTGACCATAAGTGCATAGGTTTACTTCTGGGCTCTCTATTCTGTTCTGTTGATCTGTGTGTGTGTCTTTGTGCCCGTACTGTTTTGATTACTGTAGCTTTGTAGTATAATCTGAAGTCAGGGAGTATGATTCCTCCAGCTTTGTTCTTCTTTCTCAAGATTGTTTTGGCTATTCAGGTCTTTTGTGTTTTTATACAAATTTTTAAATTATTTGTTCTAGTTCTGTGCAAAATGCCATTGGTATTTTGATAGGGGTTGCATTGAATCTGTAGATTGCCTTGGGTAGTATGGTCATTTTAACAATATTAATTCTTCCAGTCCAACAACATGTTTTTCTTTCCATTTGTTTGCTTCATTTTCAGTTTCTTTCATCAATGTCTTACAGTTTCCCAAGTACAGGACTTTTACCTCCTTAAGTAGGTTTATTCCTAGGTATTTTATTCTTTTTGATGGAATGGTAAACAGGATTGTTTCCTTAATCTCTTTCTGATGGTTCATTCGTTTTTTTAAAAAACACATATTTATTGGAGCATAATTGCTTCACAATGCCGTGTTAGTTTCTGTTGTACAACAAAGTGAATCAGCCATATGCATACATAGTTCATTGTTAATGTATAGAAAGGCAACAATTTTCTATATATTAATTTTGTATCCTGCAGCTTTTCTGAATTCACTGATGAGCTCTGGTAGTTTTCTGGTGGTGGTTTTAGTATTTTCTATGTATAGTATCATGTCATCTGCAAACAGTGACAGTTTTACTTACATGTTTCCAATTGAGATGCCTTTTATTTCTTTTTCTTGCCTGATTGTTGTGGCTAGGACTTGCAATACTATGTGAATAAAAGTAGCAAGAATGGGCATCTTTGTCTTGTTTCTGATCTTAGAGGAAATGCTTTCAGCTTTTCACCATGAGTATGATGTTAACTATGGGTTTGTCATATGTGATCTTTATTATGTTGAGGTATATTCCCTCTGTGCCCACTTTCTGGAGTGTTTTTATTATAAATGGATGTTGAATTTGGTCAAAGCTTTTTCTGCATCTATTGAGATGATCATATGATTTTTATTCTTCAGTTTGTTAATATAGTATATCACATTGATCAATTTGCAGACATCAAAAAATCCTTGCATCCCTAGGATAAATCCCACTTGATCATGGTGTATGGTCCTCTTAATGTATTGTTGGATTCTGTTTGCTAATATTTTGTGAGGATTTTTGTGTCTATGTTTATCAGTGATATTAGCTGTAATTTTGTGAGGTTTTTTTTGTGATATCTTGTCTGGTTTTGGTATCAGTGTGATGCTGGCCTTCTAGAATGAGTTCGAAAGTGTTCCTTCCTCTGCAGTGTTTTGGAATAGTTTGAGAAGGATAGGTGTTAACTCTTCTCTAAATGTTTGGTAGAATTCACCTGTGAAGCCATCTGGTCCTTTACTTTTGTTTGTTGGGAGTTTTTAAATTACTGATTCAATTTCATTACTGGTAATTGGTCTATTCAGATTTTCTACTTCTTCCTAGTTCAGTGTGGGGAGATTGTACATTTCTAAGAATTTGTCCATTTCTTCTACATTGTCCATTTTATTGGCATGTAATTGTTTGTAGTCTCTTAAGATCCTTGGTATTTCTGTGGTGTTGGTTGTAACTTTTCCTTTTCATTTCTGATTTTATTGACTTGGGCCCTCTCCCTTTTTTTCTTGATAAGTCTGACTAAAGGTTTATCCGTTTTATCTTTTCAGAGAACCAGATTTTAGTTTCATTGACTTTTTCTATTTTTTAGTCTCTGTGTCATTTATTTCTGCTCTAATCCTTATGATTTCTTTCCATCTACAAACTTTAGGTTTTGTTTGTTCTTCTTTCTCTAGTTTCTTTAGATGTAAGATTAGGTCATTTATTTGAGATTTTTTCTTGTTTCCTGAGGTAAGCTTGTGTCACTATAAACTTCCCTGTTACAACTGCTTTTGCTGCATCCCATAGATTTTGGATCATCATGATTTTGTTTTCATGTGTCTCTAGGTATTTTTTTTTTCTTCTTTGCTTTCTTCAGTGAACTGTTGGTTGTTTAGTAGCATATTGTTTAGCCTCCACGTGTTTGTGAGGATGTTTTGCAGTTTTTTTTTCTTGTAGTTGATTTCTAGTCACATAGTGTTGTGGTTGGAAAAGATGCTTGATATGATTTTAGTCTTCTTAAATTTATTGAGATTTGTTTTGTTGTCTAGTATGTGATCTATCCTGGAAAATGTTCCATGTGCACTTGAAAAGAATGTATATTCTGCTGTTTTTGGATGAATGTTCAAAATCCACTGTTGTTAACTGTTAGTTGTTTGGAGAAATGACAGGTGGCATTCAGTGGCCTCACCGCTCTTTCTCCCTGGCAAGTGAGGAGGGTTTAGCATACTGAGTAGGCCAGGTCTGTTCCATTAACATTACCAAGCTTTGTTTAGTCATAGGATTGAGCTACAAGTCTGCTTAACCATTCTGTATTCCTTAGGCCTTCCTCGCTCTGTTCAGTAACAAGCATTTCCTGAGCACTCAGGATGTGCTAGACAGCATGCCAAAAGTATATATTATCATATATATTATCTCCTTTACCCCTCCCAACTTAAAAATCTGGAGATACTCATTTAACAGATGCACAAACTCAGGCTCAGAGGATTTAAGAATTTTGCTGAAGAGCTGGGACTCAAGAGCTTTTTCTTAGTATTGTCAGGCACTATATGAAGAGCTAGAGAATAAAAATTAATATTATACAGATCCTTCTTCAAGGAGCCTATAGTTTAATGGAAACGGACACATTAATACATAATTTCCTTTAAGTGGGATAAGTGCCTTGACAGAAATATGAGCACAGACTTTATGGGATCCTAGAGGAGGGTCATTACTTGAGCTTAGCAGTTATAGGAAGGCATCCTGGAGGAAGGGATGTCCAAGTTAAGACTTGCTGGTTTAACCATAGTGAACCTAGCTTCTTGGAGTATACTATTAGACTGCTCTAGAACTAGGTCCGGAGGACGCAAAGACCCTTGGACTCAGAACATTTCTGGCAGGTGTTTGCCAGTCTACCTCAGTCCAGCCCATTTGTATGTACATATTTCTAAGCTCTGACCTTTTGGGCTGATAAACAATAACTAAGTTCAAAAACAAACCAAGAAAAACAAAAAAACTTTGATGTATAGACCTAAAATGCAGTTAATCTAACCAGCTGTGTATCTGATTTCTAGAAAAGTACCATTTTACTTTTATGACTTAATTTTATTAATGCAACATTAATTTTTTAAAGTTATAAAGTAGCAGGTGCTGGATTAATATTTGTTGAATAAGTGAACATATGAGAGAATTAATGATACATATCAGGGATCAGCAATTTTTTCTGTAAAGGGCCAGATAATACATATTTCAGGCTTTGTGAGCATATGGTCTCTGTCAAAACTACTCCATCCTGTTGTAGCATAAAAGCAGCCATAGATGTTAAGTAAATGAATGGGTATCACTGTGTTCTAGTAAAACTTTATTTACAAAAAAGATGGCAGCCCAGATTTGGCTGTGGGCTAGTTTGCCAGTACATAATGTACAACAATCAATACTTTACTGGAGTTACAATTTGCAGGAGAAAGGTGTATTTGCTTCTTATAAAATATATGATTTTGAAGTTCTGTGTTTAATTATGTGCAGGTAACATACCGGGGGAAGGAACTTTTAAAGTATATTTCTGAGGAATTACCCTTGCCTCCAGACCCAAACTTGGTACCTCAGCAACATCAACCTTGTCTTCCAGGTATGTGCAGACCAACACCTGTTTCTTAGTTGTGGGGAAAACACACCCACATCTGCTGATAAGACATTGCACTTGTCTTTTTTTTTTTTTCCATTCAGGTTAAATTCACATGATATTCAAATAAACATTTTAAAGTGAACAATTCAGTGGCATTTAGTACATTGACAGTGTTTTACAACCACCAGCTCTGTGTAGTTCCAAAACAGTTTCATCACCCCAAAAAGGAACCCATACCCATTCAGCAGTTACTTCCCATTCAGCAGTTACTTCCCATTCCCCACTCTCTCCAGTCCCTGGAAACTACCAGTCTGCTTCCTGTCTGCATGGATTTGCCTAGTCTGAATATTATATAAATGGAATCCTTCAATATATGACCTTTTGTGTATGGCACCTTTCACTTAGCATAATGCTTTTAAGGATTATCTACATTGTAATAGTACTTCGTTCCTTTTTATGGCTTCCATTACATATATATATAAACCACAGTTTACTTATTTATTCATCCTTTGATGGACATTTGGGTTTCCACTTTCTGGCTGTTGGACATAGTGCTGCTATTAACAGTATATACATATATTTGTTTGGATACCTGTTTTCAGTTCTTTTGGGTGTATACTGAGGAGTGGAATTGCTATATTAGTTATTATATGTTTAACTTTTGAGGGAACAGCCATTACTGTTTTCCACAGCAACTGAATCATTTTACATTCCTATCAGCAATGTACAAGGGTTCCAGTTTCCCCACATCTCCACCAAAACTTGTTATTTTCTGTTTGTTTGTTTACAGCACTCCGTTTAAACACCGTTTAACTTAAATTCTAGAAGAATGACACCTTCTCTCACAATTCCTTTCTCTGAATCTGTGATGTGCTTACTTTAGGCAGATTTTTTTTAAGTGTCATGTAAAAGGGAAAAATGGTATTTTTTTCCTTCCTGCA
The DNA here is from genome assembly GCF_963924675.1 of Phocoena phocoena. NCBI lineage: Eukaryota > Metazoa > Chordata > Mammalia > Artiodactyla > Phocoenidae > Phocoena > Phocoena phocoena. The sequence continues at coordinate 59,527,928 of NC_089221.1, read as the reverse complement.
GGCATGATTTGGTTAGTTTTCCATATTTTCTAAAAATAGATCCTAGATATTAGAATTAAGTCTTTGCTTGTTAGGGTATACTAATAAACCTTCAGAAAACTGAAGAGAATGTGGTCTTCACCAGTCAGCAGCCGATTTTGAAGTTATTGGAAAGGGCGGTACACATTTATGAAAAGCAGACATAGTTATATCACCCTTCTCTGTTGCAGTGCACCCTCTTTTTCCCCCAGTTACCCTGTCTTAGACCAGTTGGGGACAATATATGAGGACAGGAGGTACAAAACAAAAAATGATAATTCTGTGACAACCAGAGTCAAGAACCAAACAGGATTACTATCACAAGCCTCTAACCAGGGGTTTCCCAGGGTTACTCCTTTCCTTACAACAAATCCCAATAGTTCAAAGTACTTTCCTAAGTTTATACTGAATTCACTCTAACCTTTGTCTCAAAAACTGGCTTCAGAATAAGATGCATTTTCCCCTGTTTTCTAAGGATAGCCTCAAAAGTATTTTTCATCATTTTGGGGAAACACATAAAATAAAACAATTGTGGGGAAGTTAAAGAGCTTATGAAACTGGAAGGAGTTGTAGTAATTCATGGTCTTTGGTTCCTTACCTGATCTAATCTTAGAGATAGGCCAAGGAACCTGAGTTTTTAGGAGTGATTCTTACGCAGCCAGCCTGACTGTTGACTTTGAATGACTAGTAGTATCTGATTTCTTATGCAGGTAATAATTTGAAAATTCTTAATATTCAGCCCTTCACTTTGATTCCAAAGCACACCCACTTTTGTGCTTGTACACTCAAGCCCTCTGTCTCTCTGTCTCTCTTGTCCTTCTCGTCTCTCTGTCTCGTGCACGTGCGCACACACACACTTGAAGGAAAGTCAAGCAAACCCTTTCTCCTAGTTTCTATCCTTAAGAGTCAAAGCAGAAATATAGGTTCTTCCTCATATCAGAAAGCATATCTGCTCCTCAGATTTTCTAGCTCCAGGCACGTATTTCCAGCCCCAGCCATGCGTCTTCTTCCTCAGAGGGCTCACAGTTCCTCTGCTAAATGAGCATGAAATAAAAAATGGGTTCTGAATTGCTGCTTCTGTTGCCTGCAGTATAAACAGTTTCTTGTTACTAATTTCTGTCCAGAAATCCTGAATTTTCTTTCCTTTAGATATTTCCGAAAATGTTAGTGCTAATTTGAGAACTGTGGAGGCGCCAGTATGCCAACCAGCATCTTGCTACCTTGATCTGGACCTAGGAATCTATAGACAGGTCCCTGCAGGCATCCGTAGGCTGCTGTTGAAGTTTTGTTTGAGCATCTTTGATTTAGGATTCTTTTGTACCTGGTTTTGTGGTACCTGACAGAAATCCAAAGACCTGGTAAGTTAGAAAAATGTAAAGTCTCTAACTTTATTACAAGCAAAGCATTCTGGAGAGAATCTTTTCCCCTCTTCCGCATATCAAAATGTGGTAATGGAAGTTGTGGCTCTGACATCATAGAGACCATAAAGTCTAAAGGAAAAACATGTCCACATGGATTTAATTAGCCTACTTCAGATCATGAACATATCTGTTCTCTTATGCTTTTTGATGATCACACTCTTCAGAATACTGTTTTTTGGAAATAGTGGACTAGGAAGAGATATTTACATTTCCCATAACTGGGATGACCATGTATCCCCATTTGACTGGGGCAGTCCCTAATCCAGCAAAATTATTAGTACCACTCCCTTTCACTTTCAGACATGCCTTGTTTAGATGACCTAGTACAGGAACCAAGCAAATAACTGTTGGAAAAAATGAAATTTGGACAAGGTGAAAAAAAGAGAAAGAGAGAAACTTTCAGTTTTATTTAAGTTTTTAAGTGTAGTTTCTAGCATACTACTGTGTAAATAGATGGTTAAATCTTATGTATATCACTCTATATTATAAATAATTGCTGGTTACCTAATCTTAACCCCCGATAGACTGAGAAGATCTTTGAGTTCAGAGAGATTTTTGTGGGCTCTTGCTTCCTATTATATTCCCAATGCCTGGCATATAGTAGCTTCCAAGTAAAATGTTCATTGAATAAATGAATGAGTGAATGGAAACATGAACATGATCCAAAGGACTGCTTATTTTAAAACTGAATTAACTTACAGTTGACGGTCCTCATAGGTGGACATTCCTAGATCTCACAGGCTATAACAGAATTTGTGGTGAAGAATTCAACAAATGGTAAATGGGATTTTGGTTAGCTAATACTATCTCCTTTATCTGAATTAATCTCCCTTATCTGAATTTTCTGTCTAACTGTGAGGTATAAGAGTGATGGCCCTTCAGGCTTAATTTCCAAAATATACAAACAGCTCATACAACTCAACAACAAAAAAACAAACAACCCAATCAAAAAATGGGCAGAGACCTAAATAGACATTTCACCAAAGAAGACATACTGATGGCCAATAGGCACATGAAAAGATGCTCAACGTCGCTAATTATTAGAGAAATGCAAATCAAAACCACAATGAAGTATCACCTCACACCTGTCAGAATGACCATCATTAAAAAGTTTACAAATAACAAATGCTGGAGAGGTGTGGGAAAAAGGGAACCCTCCTACACTGTTGGTGAGAATGTAAATTGGTGCAGCCACTATGGAGAACAGTATGGAGATTCCTTAAAAAACTAAAAATAGAGTTGCCATATGATCCAGCAATCCCACTCCTGGGCATACATCTGGACAAAGCTATAATCCGAAAAGATACATGCACCCCTATGTTCACAGCAGCACTATTTACAATAGCCAAGACATGGAAGCAACCTAAATGTCCATCGGCAACAGATAAATGGATAAAGAAGATGTAGTATATATACACAATTACTACTCAGCCATAAAAAAGAATGAAATAATGCCATTTGCGGCAACATGAATCGACCTAGAGATTATCATACTAAGTGAAGTAAGTCAGAAAGAGAAAGACATGTGCCACCTGATATCACTTATATGTAGAATCTAAAATATGACACAGATGAACTTATTTGTGAAACAGAAACAGACAGGGAACAAACTTATGGTTACCAAAGGGGAAAGGGGGTGGTGGGGGAGGGATGAATTAGGAGTTTGGGACTAGCAGATACAAACTGCTATATGTAAAATAGATAAACAACAAGGTCCTACTGTATAGCATGGGGAACTATATTCAGTATCCTTTAATAAACCATAATGGAAAAGAAGATGATAAAGAATATATATATGTATAACTGAATCACTTTGCTGTATACCAGAAACTAACACAACATTGTAAATCAACTATACTTCAAAAAAAAAGAAAAAAGAATGATGGCCCTCCACATTTTTCTCAACCAGAAATTTCAGAGAACTATTTCTCCTTTCCCCTCATCCAGTTTACTTCTACATATCATTTTGGATTCATGGTGTCAAGAAAATCATGAGTCATGAAGATAAGTGATAAAATGACTTGCTTCAGTAAGTCAGAGATAATGGAAGAGCTTTTTATTTATTTGAGTTCTACACAAAAACTAGTTAACTTGGCAACTTGAGGCAATGTATTGATAGACTCCAGGATGTTAAAATGTGGTATATTAACACATTCGAGGATATATGTTGTTTGTAATGAAAGATTGTAAACATACCAATGCTAATCTTTAAAAATGAAGTTCTGTTCATGAAATGTTGATGAAATCCCTGAAGTATCTGTCTCTAAAGTCCTTTATAAGCTTTAAAATGGAGTGAGTCTATGATGCATTTTCCCTTAAAATTTCACAGCTTCGTCCCAAGCCTCTCTCCCCTTTGCCTACTTGGCTGTAGTTCCTCCTTTGTGTTATTGAGGGAATCTTCATCAATATTTCAGTATATATTGGAATGGGAAAAATGAACATTCCGAAAACTTCTATTACATAATGTGAACATTATGTATAAAAATATTGACATATTTTTCACAAAGTTCTTTAGAAAAACATTCTGTTAATATAGATCACATTTCATTATTTACCTGGAAAGCCAGTTTTATATATTTATGTCCCCTGTCACCATAGTACCAAGACACTCAAAACACATGAAGCTGAATGTATTCATCTAAGCAAAGCAAACAAACAAAAAAGAGTATCTCCTGAGGCCTTTCTTTTCCCAGGCTATCATTTAATGCACACTGATTATATAATTTATAATTTTCTCTCAGGAAGATCTAACATCACTTGTTCATTTGAAATAGAATATGCTTTTTCAGGAAAAAAATAGACTTTTTTTGTTTTTAATGAAAACAGTCTTTGACCTACTTATAATCTGTTGTGAATAAATGACTTTAAAGAAAGAGTTTTCTTCATTTCAGTGCTGTTATTGTGCTTCATTTCTCTGTAAAAGTATATGTAATAGAACACAAACATTCACAGGTGCTTCTGTTTTATGTAGTTAAGAACTTCTTAAACAGCCAAGGAAGATGGGTGCCTGATAACAGAGCACGGGGTGTTTATTTCAGCTCCTGTTTAAACTCCTGATCCTTTTTCATTATTTTAATCGTATTTTTTTTCATCCTGGTATTTTATATCTACTGATAGGGGAGGAAAGAGAAGAAAACAAATTACCTGTTGAGCATTTGCCATGTGCCAGACCCCCTGCCAGGTTCTTTACATACATTAGGACATTTAGGAGCTTCTTTTTAGTAGAACTCCAAGGTTCACGTCTGTACGACAGAGACACAGAAAACCTGAACACTTTACATATAAAATCAAGTATCTCAAATCCAATTCAGCTTAAAGAACCACCTATTAATTTCAATTTTCCCCCGAACAATGAGGGCCTAAATAGTTTTAAACTTCTAAGTATAATAATCAAGCCTGTTTCTTGATTCCAGTACAGTTCCACAGATGGCTTTTGATATTATCCATGTAAATCTGTGCAAAATTATTAATTTAGTTTTAGATATCCAATCATGTAATACTCTATCACCATAGTTATCCTTTAGGATCCTTCATTTATCAGAAGACACTGAACTTTATTTTTTTTTCTTTGGCTGCATTGGGTCTTCGTTGCTGTGCATGGGCTTTCTCTAGTTGCAGCGAGCGGGGGCTACTCTTCATTGCGTTGCGCGGGCTTCTATTGCAGTGGCTTCTTTTGTTGCGGAGCATGGGCTCTAGGCACGCAGGCTTCAGTAGTTGTGGTGTGTGGGCTCAGTAGTTGAGGCTCGTGGGCTCTAGAGCACAGGCTCAATAGTTGTGGCACATGGGCTTAGTTGCTCTGTGGCATGTGGGATCTTCCTGGACCAGGGCTTGAACCCGTGTCCCCTGCATTGGCAGGTGGATTCTTAACCACTGCGCCACCAGGAAAGTCCCTGAACTTTGTATTTAAATAGCCATAGTAGAATTTTTCCCCCATCATAACTAGAGCAGATGTAGTTTTACAATTCATTAAAATTATTCATAATCATTTTGCCTTCGATTGGAATTATATTTCTGGTTCAGGATGAGAATGTATACATAAGTATGTTCATTTTCATTTGTAACTAGAGCAAGTGATGTTTCATTCCATAATCGTAATGAAGTTTAGAATGCTTAGTTTGTAAGCACAAGTTCTGGAAGTCTGAGTTCAATAATTTTCAAGTTAGAAGTGAACCTAATAGATCAGCTAGTCTTGAACCTGTTTTACAGATGATGAAACTGAGAACCAGAGGAGTAAGATGGGTTAGGGATGTGTCAGAAGTGAACCATCAGTTAAAATAATGAATCTGATTATTTTTGCTTTTGATATATTAAGGGAATTTTTTTCAAAAACAGAGGAAAAGAAACAAAATTGAGTTATTTGTAGTGAGGTGGATGGACCTAGAGACTGTCATACAGAGTGAAGTAAGTCAGAAAGAGAAAAACAAATACCGTATGCTAACACATATGTATGGAATCTAAAAAAAAAAAATGGTTCCGAAGAACCTAGGGGCAGGACAGGAATAAAGACGCAGACGTAAGGAATGGACTTGAGGACACAGGGAAGGGGAAGGGGAAGCTGGGGCGAAGCGAGAGAGTGGCATGGACATATATACACTACCAAATGTAAAATAGATAGCTAGTGGGAAGCAGCTGCATAGCACAGGGAGATCAGCCTGGTGCTTTGTTTCCACCTAGAGGGGTGGGATAGGGAGGGTGGGAGGGAGGAAGATGCAAGAGGGAGGAGATATGGGGATATATGTATACTGATTCACTTTGTTATACAGCAGAAACTAACACACCATTTTAAAGCAATTATGCTCCAATAAAGATGTTTAAAAAAAATTCATCAGCCTTACATAATTGTGTATTATCATATGTAGTATTTGTATTGTGTATTGTTTTTTAAGTGTCAATGTTCATTTGGATTTATCTACATATTTACTACTTTATTTGCTCTCCATTCTATTTCACTTCTCAAACTTTCCATCTAGGACAAGTTTCCTTCCTGTGTTATATCCTTTAGAATTTCCTTCATTCATAAACCCTCTCTACTTTGTCTAAAAATTATTTTATCTCACATTATTTATTGCATTTTTCAGTGGTCATTGAAATCTGGTATAAAAGACGTTTTCATGACATACATTAAAGGTTCTCTTTTACTGTAAAAAAAAAAAAAACCCAAGAAAACAGAGGAAAAAGAACAGTAAAAGTTAAATTATTTTTAACCTAACTAGTATGTCATTTTGAAGTGCCAGTTTTGGGCACTGAATAACATGAATAGTTGCATGAGCCATTCTTTTGACTACTAAAGAATCTATCAATTCAGTTTAAGCAGACTTGTGCAGAATATCTAAAGTCTGGTGATATTACTTGAGGGAGATTTATTTCTCCCTACCTTGTCCATAAGCAGAATGGTTCCTTAGTTCCTTTGCTGTGCATTTCCTGTTGGGGCTTAGGGACAAGAAAAGACAAATGTCCGATTAAATGGCCATCTTCGTAGTTGTACTGGGCTGCTAAATGTGCTACTGTTTAGAAATTTTATTTATAGATCTCAGAGGGCACTGACTTTGCCTAGGGAATCTACCCCAAGTAAAAGTGAAAATTAAAGGGAGAAGGGCTCCTACCTTCTAATGGGGTGAATTGGTGGTTTTCACAGTTCTGATGGAAAAATTCTTTGTCACAAAGCTACAAGTAGATGTCCTCAGTTATCATTGCAAAGAAGATGGTAATTATTTGACCAAATAACAGATTAAGTTACTATCTCTCAGGGTTCTAATTTCTCTTTACCTCATTCACAAAAATTCTTTCAGTGACAGAACTTCTTTTTTAAATCCTCCTATTCCTCTTTGTTTCTTTGAGGCTCCAGAGCCACAGGTGTCTGGCCCCTTAAGCAGAACTGAACTTCCGAGCACTAGTCCACTTAATCCTCCCCACAGTGAGGACTGGGAAAAATGAATAGTTGATATTGTCAGACTGCTTAAGACTGTGTGTGTGTTTGCTCCTGGTATTACAGTGCCGTACCTGTCGGTTCATGTTGCTGCTGCAGATCACAACAGCTTAGTTTTTCTAAGATCTTTCCATGGAACAGTAACAATTTACTAATGGACCCAAAGTAAAATCATTTCCTATAAAGTATATTAAATGTAAACGTTTTACATCCAATATCTGAATCTTGCTGCTTCATTCCCTCTTAGCCACCTACCTCCAACATGACTGTCAGGGCTAGAGTGGAAGCAAAACTCCAGTGTTTGGGAGCTTCCCATTTGGAAACAGGTCTTTTAAGTGTGTGCTTCCTGCAGTCCCTTTATTTGTTGCTATGCTAACTGGCTGAAAGCTTGGTGGGAGTAGTAAGCATTGTAGTAAGAGTATAGACTGCATTGGTGAGGAAACTTTAGTTCACTGTTCTTTTATATTTAAGTGCCTGTATTTTGTGCAACCTATTAAGTTCCTATTAAGTAACAGTTTATTGAGTACTATAAATGAATTATTAAATTAAAAAAATCTAAATCTCAGTTTCCTAACTACTTGGATTCTTTCCCTTTCTTGTCTCACATGGTTGTACAAGGATTAAAGTATTGAAAAGTGATGGACAAATGTGTGATATGACTATTAGAGCACAGAAACAAACTATAGAAGGATATGATATACCCTAGGTTGTTAGCGTTGGTTACCTGGGTAGCAGGGGAGTTGGGGCAGGGAGAGGATTGCAGGAAAACCATACCTTCGGGCCAAATTTAGAGTATATACAACAAAGTAAAACACTGAAAATAGTTCTAAAAGCCCTGAAAGCAGGAGACATGCAGAGTGAGCCCAGACTAGGGCCCACAGAAGAGAATCTCAGTTCTAGAACTGTGTTCTCAGCCGCTATAGTAACAGGTTATTACTTATTTCTCAGAAGATTGATAATACAAACCACAATATATTTTTACTTATTTTAAGTAGCTGTAGTACACTGCATGTATGTTTAATTTTTTATGAAAAGAAAAAGCAAAGCGTTTTTAAAATATTACATACTGGCATTGATGCTTTCAGGTATGCTTTCCATATGTAGACATGGAGAAAAGGTTTACTCAACTTCAAAAAAGGAAGAAAAGCTAGTGAAGTTCTTTGTCTTTAACTTTCCTGAATGTTATTTGCCTGGAATGATTCAAATAATTTTGAAACTTGTACTATTATGTAATAAGATAACGTAGCAATTGTATAGTTACTTAACACAATTCAAACTGGGATCATAAATTTGAAATCAGTTTGCTGTATTCTTACATTTTCTTATATGAGGATTACCCTGTTTAGCTCAGTTTTCTGTGTGAATGTGTTTCTTGTTTTGTTGCCCACCCCATCCCAATATTACTGGGAATTGTGGATAACAACAAAGAAATCTGGAAGCTAGAAGTTGTGGTCAGCCAAAGGTGCCATATCCTGGTATCATGGGCTGGAATGAAGCGGGTGGGAATGCAGTGGCAGATGGAGTTCAGAGGTATCTGTTGCGGAAGAGGTGGTAGAGGAGAAAGAAAAGGCAGCAGAAGATGAGAGGTAAAGGAGATGAGAACAGGTGTTTTGTAAGGAATGGTCTTTGTTTCTTCCAGTCTGATCATTATGGAAAAGAGGCTATTCTGTGAGAAACTGGGGGATGGTCTCAATACTGAGTTTTGTGGTGTGATATGTATGTTCCCAGAATTTCATGTCCATGGGCTTACCCAGGAAGTGGCACCTTCTGTTACCACAGAGCCACTTGCAGTTTTCCTAAAGTCCTGCAGATTACAGGAAAGTCAGGAGTGTATTATGCTGACAGTGAAATTAAGTGGATCTGGGGGTGGCATTTTGGCTGCCATGATCTCTGTTCCTTTGAAAGAGAAGCCATGTGAATAGCCACTAGACAGAATATCAACCAAATAACTTCTGTGGATATATCATGGCTAACCTGTTGAGAAAGTTATAAATCAAGGCCATCACACCCTACTGACTTTAGTGATAAAGTCAGCCCTGCTTAAAAAAAAGAAGGTGGGCCTAAAATGGTCCCTTTATCTTAATTTATTACAGCACGTAAGGGAGAGAGAGAGCCAGATCAACTCCAAGCAAAGCTAGTTTAGAGTGCAAAGCCGTATTGAATAACACTTTACAATTTTACAGAAAACTTTCACATAGGTGTTATTTTCTCATTTGACAAAGGTGAATGATGGGAATGGTAAGACAAAAGGAAAAAAAGGTTTAACACTAGCATTACTTTATTGAAAACTCCAAACTCCACTTCTGTGGGTTAATAGGTTAACAGATGTCCATCTGAAAATGCTGTTTTTCAAACACTTTTGTTATGTCATCTCAGCATCCCAAGTTTGGGCCACTCTGTTTCCAGCATGTCAATTGGGAAGATGGGCAGGTTGCTTCCTGTGGAGCTACTGCTTATCATTCTGCACTTTTGTTTGTGACCTTCTCTATGTGAGCCCTATGGTGATAATTTCTGGTTACAAACAAGATGAAGCTATTCAGGTGCTCTTGGCCATCTCTTACAAGTGCCCACGTTTGGGTCTGTGACTTTTAAGGCAAGGCCCATTCACTGGAAAGAGAATAGGGTTTTTGTGCATACAGGCCCATCCTTGCTCTGATGAAACTAAGCTAATATTAGCAAAATTAATTTAAATTAATATTTAAAGCCTTATTTCCATGGGCTTTTCCTGAAGGATGAATGCTCTCCACTCCCAACTTTTGTGAGGTACCTTGCTTCAGATAGTCTATAAAACAAACCTGCTAATGAGGGGATTATTTTGTTTACATATGGACCATGTGTAAAACAGTTTAAATTCTTTGGGTTGTAAGTAACAGTTTAAAACCCAAATCAGACTGGCTTACACCCCCCATAAAAAGGAATTTTATTGACTCATGTACATGAAAGACCAGGAGTAGGTTCTTCAGGCTTAAGCCAGTGTTCACAGAGCATGACTGAGCACCCAGTTTTTCTTGCTTTCCATTTCTCAGCTCCATGGTAGCAGCCTCTCCTCTCATCATCCCAGAGCTACATGCTTCCAGATTCAAGTCCAGAGGGAAAGAATTTGGATGTGACTCTTTCCCAGAAGGCGAAACAAAGATCTCATTGCATGTAACTTCACTCCGAATGGGTCGTGTTCTTACCCTGAATCAATGCCTGTTCACTGATTGGCCCAGATCTAAACAAATCAGGAGATGAATGTTGGAAGGAAGAGATATTGAATTATATCCCCTGAACTGAGCAAGAACTTTCAGACCAAAAAACTAAGCAGGCAACTCCATAAAGGGTAATTGTGAAGTTTATTGTGGGTAACTTACATACGGGTAGGAAGGATCAGGAAGAGATGATCCAGAAGCATTCATAGCCCTACTCTGCCTCTGAAAAGGGTAAGGAAGATTTAAAGGGACCAAAGCTAAAAATAGAATCTGACTACTTGGGAGAAGTGTGGTTGGTCCACACTGACAGGAACCCCTGTTTTTCCTCCCTGCCCTTCCCTGAGGGGTCTCATGACTGTTAACTACCTGCGTCAGCAAAAGGCATACTTCCAGTTTTCATATCAGTTGAAGACAAGGATAAGCTGATAGAGAACTATTAACTATCTGCGTCAGCAAAGGCATTCTTCCAGTTTTCATATCAGATGAAGACAAAGGTAAAAGCTGGCTTGGGTGCATTCCTTGTGAGTAGGCTAAAGTACAGTCATGCAGAAAGGGAAGGGATAGGACTGCAGACCTAAGATGGAGCTGACAAAATGGAGTCAGTGTGGTTCAGCCACACAGTTGAGAACAATTCCACCAGAAGCACATGGACCAAGTGTGGGGAAAGGGATGGTCCTCCAGAGGCAAATTAGGGTGGGATCACCATTAGAAGGATAAATGGGTACTTTATCAGGAGCACCAGATATCCATGCAGATGTGTAACTATGTAAACATTTGTACTGCTTAGAATTATGAACAAAGCACTTGGACTATACATACGTCTATCTGAAACTGTCTGGCTGAGGTCACACAGATAGCATGTTGGTGCTAACCTTGGAATAAGATTCAACTAGTTGAATGATGTATAGCTCATATAGCCAGTCTCCAAGAAAGGAACCTATGAGACTGTCAGGGAGCTTAAAGAAGCCAGTTTTAGTATCATTGGCTCTTAAACTGGCAGAGCTAAAAGGGACCCTGCTGATCATCAACTCTCTCACCTCTCAGAGGAGATGGAAATCTAGATAAGCCCATATAACTTGCTTGAGATCACAACCAAGTTTGTGTGACCTAGAAAATTGATCATCCATCTTCCAGCCTAACACTCTTTTTAGTAATAACTACCTGCTATAATAATAGCAGCTACTATTTATTGAGTGGTTGCTCTGTATTAGGCAGTAGACAGGCATTTCACATGCAGTATCTCATTTAATCTTTACAACTGTTTTATTCTCAATTTATTGGAAATTGAGGCACAGAGGGGCTTTGTATAACTACCTTCAGAAGCTTCAGTTATCCATTTTTTGCCTTGGTGTTTTAGACTGCAAACAGGCTTCTTTCTTCCAAGATAGGTCAGTGCTGATTTACAGCTCTATCTTGGGTATAGAAAATGGAGTGAGTGAAGAATGACCTGGTCAGAAAACCTGTTATATGTGCTCGTAGACTTGACTAGGGTCTAGGGTTCGTAATAAGTAAATTTAAATCTTATTTTTTACCTTTTTAAAAATTTATTATTTTTTAACATCTTTATTAGAGTATAATTGCTCTACGATGGGATGTTTGTTTCTACTCTATAACAAAGTGAATCAGCCATACATATACATATATCCCCATATCTCCTCCCTCTTGCGTCTCGCTCCCACCCTCCCTATCCCACACCTCTAGGTGGTCACAAAGCACCGAGCTGATCTCCCTGTGCTATGCGGCTGCTTCCCACTAGCTATCTGTTTTACATTTGGTAGTGTATATATGTCCATGCCACTCTCTCACTTCTTCCCAGCTCACCCTTCCCCCTCCCCGTGTCCTCAAGTCCATTCTCTACATCTGCGTCTTTATTCCTGTCCTGCCTCTAGGTTCTTCATAACCTTTTTTTTTTCAGATTCCATATATATATGTTAACATACAGTATTTGTTTTTCTCGTTCTGACTTACTTCACTCTGTGTGACAGACTCTAGGTCCATCCACCTCACTACAAATAACTCAATTTCATTTCTTTTTATGGCTGAGTAATATTCCATTATGTGTATATGTGCCACATCTTCTTTATCCATTCATCTGTCAGTGGACACTTAGGTTGCTTCCATGTCCTGGCTATTGTAAATAGAGCTGCAATGAACATTGTGGTACATGACTCTTTGAATTATGGTTTTCTCAGGGTATATGCCCAGTAGTGGGATTGCTGGGTTGTATAGTAGTTCTATCTTTAGTTTTTTAAGGAACCTCCATACTGTTCTCCATAATGACTGTATCAATTTCACATTCCCACCAACAGTGTAAGAGGGTTCCCTTTTCTCCACACCCTCTCCAGCATTTATTGTTTGTAGATTTTTTGATAATGGCCATTCTGACCAGTGTGAGGTGATACCTCATTGTAATTTTGATTTGCATTTCTCTAATGATTAGTGATGTTGAGCATCCTTTCACGTGTTTGTTGGCAATCTGTATATCTTCTTTGGAGAAATATCTATTTAGGTCTTCTGCCCATTTTTGGATTGGGTTGTTTGTTGATATTGAGCTGCATGAGCTGCTTGTAAATATTGGAGATTAATCTTTTGTCAGTTCCTTCGTTTGCAAATATTTTCTCCCGTTCTGAGGGTTGCCTTTTCATCTTTTTTATGGTTTCCTTTGCTGTGCAAAAGCTTTTAAGTTTCATTAGGTCCCATTTGTTTATTTCCGTTTTTATTTCCATTTCTCTAGGAGGTGGGTCAAAAAGGATCTTGCTGTGATTTATGTCATAGAGTGTTCTGCCTATGTTTTCCTCTAAGTTTGATAGTGTCTGGCCTTACATTTAGGCCTTTAATCCATTTTGAGTTTATTTTTGTGTATGGTGTTAGGGAGTGTTCTAATTTCATTCTTTTACATGTAGCTCTCCAGTTTTCCCAGCACCACTTACTGAAGAGGCTGTCTTTTCTCCACTGTATATTCTTGCCTCGTTTATCAAAAATAAGGTGACCATACGTGCATGGGTTTGTCTCTGGGTTTTCTATCCTGTTCCATTGCTCTATATTTCTGTTTTTGTGCCAGTACCATACTGTCTTGATTACTGTAACTGTGTAGTATAGTCTGAAGTCGGGGAGCCTGATTCCTCCAGCCCCATTTTTCTTTCTCAAGATTGCTCTGGCTGTTCGGGGTCTTTTGTGTTTCCATACAAAGTGTGAAATTTTTTGTTCTAATTCTGTGAAAAATGCCATTGGTAGTTTGAAAGGGATTGCATTGAATCTGTAGATTGCTTTGGGTAGTATAGTCATTTTCACAGTGTTGATTCTTCCAATCCAAGAACATGGTATATCTCTCCATCTGTTTGTATCATCTTTAAATCTTATTTTTTAAAAGACAGTTTTTAATTTGTTGACTCTTCTTTAAACAGGAACTTCCAAAGGGTCAATGAAAAGCATCCCACATTATCTTCAAATAAATGAAATACTGTTAATCAGCGATCAAGAATTTCTCCCATGCCATATAATGGATGAGCATTGGAAGTTCTATGTGGAATGTGAGGAGCTAACATTCTAAAGCCTTGTTTTCTTAATAATTTATTAGGTATTTGTTCATATTATTAACCAATGTTCATATTTTGTCGTGTGTGGGCTGGTGGGCCTGTTTAATACACACTTTATGAGTTACTACTTAAGATGTGTTTACTGTTTTAAGAAAAAATATAACTCTTCCACTATTGTAGTAAGATTAATCGTTTTTTGCCATTAAAATAAAGACATTTTTGACATAAACAATATTGACTCTCTGGCTTTCTTTTTACTAAAATAAACTTCAAACAAATCTTTAAATCAACACCTCTACCTTTGCATAAATAACAGTTGTTCCTTATGGGAAGTAAGAATACAAATAGGAGTGACTATTGGTCCTGAAAAGTCCCTGGTAAAGTAAATCTACTTAAAAAAAAGAACTTAAAGTCCTACTACCTTCCCCCATTTATTTTAGAATTTATGTTGAAATGAAAATGTAAAATTATGAAAGAGGTTTGTCTTAAGTTTCACAAAATTTAGTGTAGATAGAATTGTAGCTGTGCTAAGTCTGAGAACAAAAAATGAATCAAGTGTTGATTCGGGAGCTGATTATTTTAAATAGGATATATTTCATCTTTAACGTTTGCTACACTGTCATGAAGATTTTTTTTAAAAGAGCTATATTCAAGAGCTTTATAAGTTTTTATAAGCTTTCTTTATACGGGTCTTTCTTAATCCTTTGATAGCCATCTTATTCTTATCTGTCATTACCCCAGGCTCCCAAATATGCTTTTTAACTCTGTGGCCTAATTCTGTCACTTCTCTCTCATTTGAGTAGACAGGTCAAAATTGCAATAAAAATTACCCTAGCAAGTGCTGGAACTTTGGCGGGGGCGGGGATGGGGAGGAGCGATATGGTGTTGCTTTTTGATATTTTCTTATTTTAAATGTACAGAATCTTAAATATCTTTAGAATACACAAGAAACTTGTCAACAGTTGCTTGTGGAGAGAAGAATTATGGGACTGGGGAACTAAGGGGAAAGGAAGACTTTTAACTACATGCACCCTTTGGCAACTTTGAAATTGGTACTCTTGTGTTTATTCTTTGTATTCAGATAAAAATTTTAAATATCTGAAAAGATAGCACCTGAAAATGTTTGCCTATTCATAAAAGTGTAAAGACAGATCATTTCATTTTTCTTCCTTTGAGGGTCCATTGAAAATGTTCAGGATAAAGTTGAACCTTACATGTTGTAATGTTTGAGAACTGACAAGAATTTTATTGTTCCATTATCATTTTCTTAGACTACCCTATTTTTCTAATTTTTGAATAATATACCTGAGGTGGTCTATTTGGCTTTCATTACTTAAGGAGATATTTAAAACATGGGCCATTTGGGAATATATGCACTAACGTGGGAAATATATACAGTGTATATAAATATACAATATACTTATATATATAAGTAACTGAAAAATACAAATTGTTAGACAGTATTTAGTACAAATCCTGGTTGTGTTAAATAAAAATTATATGCCTTTCTGCCTCTGTGGTAGGGAAGTTTGGGGGAGAATGGATACATGTATATGTACGGCTGAGTCCCTTTGCTGTGCACCTGAAACTGTCACAACATTGTCAATCGGCTATACTCCAATATAAAATAAAAAGTTTAAAGAAAATTATATGCCTTTGAGTGCATGTATAATATATATATTTATATGGCTATATTTATATAGCCATATAAATATACATATTTTTATATTATGCGTGGTATATCTACTTTATAAGCTATGAAATGTGTATTTGTATGTATAAGTATGTGTGTGGTGTGGGAGATGTCAAGTAAAAGGTCTGGAATGCTACAAATAAAATTGCAGTGCCTGTCCCTAAGGGACTGGGGAAGTTGGAAGGATATATTACAGTTTACTTTCAACTTTAAAAAAAAGCCACGCACACATTTCTTTTGTAATTTAAAAATATTAAAAAAAAATAACTTAAAAGCAGGTATTTTGTTTAGTGATTACAATTTACAAAAGTCATACATTCTAAGTTTATAGTATAAGATATCTTGCAATTCTGAGTTTTCATTTTAGTGATCAAATTCTTAAACTTAGTTTTCCAAGCCCATTTAACATTAAGTATACCAACTGGCAACTGACTTAACACCTAGTGGAGGCATGTTGAGTATTGCCCAAACTAAACAAAAGGGTCTACTTCAAGCAGGGTTGGGGTCTGGAGAGCTACCTTACCTCAGATCTTCCTTGTGAGATGATTGGGTGATTTGGGGTATTGGCTAGATGTTTTGCCTATTCTGTGTTCTAAATGAAACAAGCTTCTGGACCCTAAGCCATACGAGGGACTTCCAAGAATATCTAATAATGCAATCTTCTCTGATATTTGTATCCTTTCTATAAAACTAAGTTCCTGAATATCTCCAGGATACTCCCTACCCAACAAGGAATTGTATTTCCTTTCAGACAGGTACTCCTAAATATTAGAAAGCTGGAACCCCAATGTCCCAGGACTCACAACACTTCCTTTTTTTTTTTTTGCGGTACGTGGGCCTCTCACTGCTGTGGCCTCTCCTGTTGCGGAGCACAGGCTCCGGACGCGCAGGCTCAGCGGCCACGGCTCACGGGCCCAGCCGCTCCACGGCATGTGGGATCTTCCCGGACCTGGACACGAACCCGTGTCCCCTGCATCGGCAGGCGGACTCTCAACCACTGCGCCACCAGGGAAGCCCCACAACATTTCCTTTTAAGACTTGAATTTACAGCATAAGCCTCCCCTGGCCTGATTGCTGGGAATGTCCAAGCATACATCTTGTCCTTTCGTCCTCCATTTCTCTTTCAGTTAGTCACTTCGAATTCCCCTCCTGAGCTCAGTCCTTTATCAGGACTAGACTATGTGCAGCCCTATCCCGTTTCTCTCACCCTAGTTCTTTGCCTTATAAAAACCTGCAGCACGCTCCGGCAAATTATTCTTCCTAAGGGTCTGTTTTACTTCCCTGCTGCTACTGCGAGAGTAAAATCTAGGCCCAACGTTTGAGGCCCCTAGCTCTCTGGTCCTGATGTAACCTTCCAGCTTCATCTCCAGCCATCTCTAACCTTTTACTCACTCTTAAGCTCCTTCTTCGTCCCTTTTATAGACTGAAATTGTGCCCTTTCCAAATTCATATGTTGAGGTCCTAACCCTCAGTATCTCAGAATGTGACTGTATTTAGAGATAGGACCTTTAAAGAGACCATTAAATTAAAATAAGGCAATTAATGTAGGTCCTAATGCAGTCTGACTGGTGTCCTTACATGAAAAACTTTGGACATACAAAGGGATACCAGGGGTGCATGTGAACAGACAAAAGACCATAAGGAACACAGCAAAAACGCAGCCATCTGCAAACAAAGGAGAGAGGACTCAGAATGAAATCAGCCCTGCTGACGCTTTGATCTTGGACTTCTAGCCGCCAGAACTTTGAGAAATAATTTTCTGTTGTTTAAGCCACCCAGTCTGTAGTATTTCGTTATGGCAGCCCTGGCAAACTAATACAATCCCTAACTCTAGCCAACATTTTGTTTATACTACCGGGAATGTTCCCATCTGTCCATCTATGTCCATCTTTGAGCCCTCTCCTCATATATGACCTCCTGTGCTGCTTTCTCAGGCCAAGCACTTAATATTTACTGCTTGGTATTAGTTTTCTTTCAATGGCTCATCTCCCTCAAGTAGCTGGAAAACTTGTCGAGGTCAGGTTTAGGGTTTTGCACTTTGTGTTTCTAATAAAATATCTCAAACATACTAGATACTCAAGAAGTATCAATCAGGGTGTTTTCAAGTATGATAACAGAAAACCATACTCATAATGGAAAATGTATTATTTCATATATTAAGTCCAGAGGTAGGAATTTGGGGGTTGGTTAATTCTTTAATTCAACAATATCATGATTGTTTTCATCTTTCTTCCAGCTCCCTTCACAGTGCCAAGATGGCTCTGCTGTTATAGGCAGGTGTACATGCAGAAACAGCATTATTAGAAGAAGGAAGGAAAATTTTCTTCCAATGCACGTCTTTTGGGAAGAAACCTTCCCTGAACACCACCACCCCAGGAAATTGTATGTCGTTAGACAAAATTGTGCCATCTGCTTGTTCCAAAGCAGTCACTAGCCAGGGAAGTGGTTTGACTGGCTGCGAGAAGTAAGTACATGCCCATGTGCGGGAAAGTAGTCAGATGTACAAACTCCACACTGCCAGTTAAAAAAAAACCCTGGGGCTTCCCTGGCAGTGCAGTGGTTAAGAATCCGCCTGCCAATGCAGAGGACACAGGTTCGAGCCCTGGTCCAGGAAGATCCCACATGCCTCGGAGCAACTAAGCCCGTGCACCACAACTACTGAGCCTGCGCCCCAGAGCCCACGAGCCACAGCTACTGAGCCAGTGTGCCGCAACTACTGAAGCCCACGCACCTAGAGCCTGTGCTCTGCAACAAGAGAAGCCACCACAGTGAGAAGCCCGTGCACCACAACGAAGGGTAGCCCCTGCTCACCACTAGAGAAAGCCCATGTGCAGCAACAAAGACCCAACACAGCCAAAAATAAGTAAATAAATTTATTTAAAAAAAAAAAAAAAAAACCTGTGTAAGGCAGGGGCAGGGGTGGGGTAAGAGCTAATATTTATTGAGCACTTAACATATACCAGTCATTGTTATAAGCACTTCCGATGTGTTAACTCATTTAATATTCACCACACCCTATGAGGTAGGAAATATCTGCATTTTATAGATGAGGAAACTGAGGTATAGGATGAAGTAACTTGGCCCAAAGTCACACAGCTACCAAGTGGTAGAGCTGGAATTCGAACCTGGTAATCTGGCTTCACAACTCATGCTGTTAGGTATCATATATTTCCTCTGTCTCAACCAAAATTATCTGCCTGAAAATATGTTATGATTAAAACTGTGAACATCACTGTGAGTGACAGTGACCCTACTTCTGCCACCTACACATTCTGAGGTGTCAGTGTTTGCTCACTTTGGTGGATGACAGGCAGGACAGACGGAGATACTCATTGATAGAAAATGGAATACAGAAGTCTTACTGGAAGAGTTCCAATATGAATACATTGGTATCTGCTCTTGGGCTCTCTCCTTTTCAATCTAGGGAGTTTCAGGCATAAAGAATGTGTAAAGTTTATTCATCTGAGATATTGCCCAAACTCAATTTTCACAGAAAACTACCTTGTTAATTGAATGCATGTGCCCATAGGACTTGTATTTTAAGTCCCTTTGGATTCTCAAGACTGTGAGGGCTGGTAGCACGTAACCTCCACGTGTATTTCTTTGGACTCCTTCGTCTTCTATTTCTTCTCATCTCATGTGGTAAGTTTCTGCTTAAACTTTTTTTTTTTAATGCAATCACAGAAATGTATTTAGAATTATGTACTTTTCTTTGTAGTTACATTTTTTTTTTTTTTTTTTTATGCGTTACGCGGGCCTCTCACTGTTGTGGCCTCTCCCGTTGCGGAGGACAGGCTCCGGACGCGCAGGCTCAGCGGCCATGGCTCACGGGCCCAGCCGCTCCGCGGCATGTGGGATCTTCCCAGACCGGGGCACGAACCCGTGTCCCCTGCATCGGCAGGCGGACTCTCAACCACTGCGCCACCAGGGAAGCCCTACATTTTTTTAAACATCTTTATTGGAGTATAATTGCTTTACAATGGTGTGTTAGTTTCTGCTGTATAACAAAGTGAATCAGCTATATGTATACATATATCCCCATATCCCCTCCCTCTTGTGTCTCCCTTCCACCCTCCCTATCCCACCCCTCCAGGTGGTCACAAAGCACCGAGCTGATCTCCCTGTGCTATGCAGCTGCTTCCCACTAGCTATCTATTTTACATTTGGTAGTGTATATATGTCCACACCACTCTCACTTTGTCCCAACTTACCCTTCCCCCTTCCCATGTCCTCAAGGCCATTCTCTATGTCTGCATCTTTTTCCTGTCCTGCCCCTACGTTCATCAGAGCCCCCCCTTTTTTTTTTTTTAGATTCTATATATATGTGTTATCTGCTTAAACTTAATCATAATGTTCTCATGTCCCCAGTTCTCTTACCACCTAAATAAGAGGAACAGAATTTGAGGCCATGTCAAATCAAGTCGCCTCCATTTAAAGTCCCAAGTAAAAGCTACATAGTTAACTTCTAAATTCCTTGGACATATTTGTAAGTTCATATTCTTTCATTTAGGCTACTCTGCTAGGGACTTTAAAGTAGGAACAGTAGATGCAAACATTTGAAGCTGTAATGTAAAGAGTGGTACTTCTAAAGGTAAAAGCAGTTAACATTTCTGTTTTTCGCTGTTCACAAGACACCTTGAAGTTCAATGACACCTGGCATTGTGGCTGAGATACGACGTTGGCTCATGTCCTTCAAAGCTGGCGGCAAGGAAGTGGTGAGGCAAGTCACCGAGTTGGTGGGCGAGTTTGCCAATCCCTCAGCATATTCATATCAGCACAGCTTTTTTGTTCTCTGTTCATTACTGCCTACTCATTAACTGTCGTGAAATGATTAAACGAAACAAAAACTATATCTCTTGGGTAAAAATGGCCCCAAAAGCAATGCTGGTGATGGAAATGAAGAGGTTTAAGAAAATATTGGTTCTCAATGTCTTGTAATAACCTATAATTGAAAAGAATCTGAAAAAGAATATAGGGCTTCCCTGGTGGCACAGTAGTTGAGAGTCCGCCTGCCGATGCAGGGGACACGGGTTCGTGCCCCGGTCTGGGAGGATCCCACATGCCGCGGAGCGGCTGGGCCTGTGAGCCATGGCCGCTAGGCCTGCGCGTCTGGAGCCTGTGCTCCGCAACAGGAGGGGCCGCAACAGTGAGAGGCCCGCGTACCTCAAAAAAAAAAAAAATATATATATATATATATACACATATATACATATATTTAATATATATACATATATATTATATATATATAATTCCTTGAAAGTAATACATCATTATAAATCAACTATACCTCAATTTTTTTAAAAAGGAAAGAAAAAAAAATGTTGGTTCTCAGCCAAATAAAAAACCAGGGTGAAAAAAGGAGTAAACAGTGAAATTTGGAAGAGCTTAGCTCTGTGCCACGAATGATTATGTGTAGTAATGTAAACCAGAGAGCCCTAAGTCTCTGTAGCCGTGCATCTCCTTTTCCTTTAGAAGCCAAGTAGAATGACTTGAGTCCCTCAGTCAATGTACAGGGCAAAGTCCACCACCTCCCTGTCTTTAGGTACCCCTGTTGTTCTACATTTTCCCAAGAATGGGCTCTCCCATTATAGTTGCTTTCCTTTCTTTCTTTCTTTTTTTTTTTTTTAGATTTTTTTGATGTGGACCATTTTTAAAGTCTTTATTGAATTTTTTACAATATTGCTTCTATTTTATGTTTTCGTCTTTTGGCCCTGGAGGCATGTGGGATCTTAGCTCCCCAACCAGGGATCAAACCCGCACCCCGTGCATTGGAAGGGGAAGTCCCAACCACTGGACCGCCAGGGAAGTCCCTGTAGCTGCTTTTCTATGAAATTCCAGCAGCAAGCCGGTCAGCTTGGTACCTGGGCATTGCTCGCAGCCACTAGTGCTGTCCTTACCCCCAAAGCTCTCTACCACA
This sequence comes from Phocoena phocoena, assembly GCF_963924675.1. Taxonomy (NCBI): domain Eukaryota; kingdom Metazoa; phylum Chordata; class Mammalia; order Artiodactyla; family Phocoenidae; genus Phocoena; species Phocoena phocoena. Next base: position 59,506,226 of record NC_089221.1, on the reverse strand, counting down.
TGCTAATCTCACCCCCCGGTCTTTCCCCCAAAGCCCCACCCACCCCCGCTCTTGTGGGGCAGGCTTCACTGAAGGCTTGGTGGTAAAGAGAAAGGAGTGAGAGCACAGCACAGCAAACAACCTAAGGTTGACTGGACATGACCCCTACCACAGGGAATTTCTCCTCAAGGATGTTCTCTTTAGACCCTGCTCTGGTTGAAGCAGTATAGGACGGTGGGTATGAGCGCAGACTCACCTGACATCCTGGCTCCACCACTCACTGGTTATGGAACCTTGTGACCCTCCCTAGGTCTCATTCCATGTCTGAAATGGAGCTACCAAGGTGCCTCCCTCCTGAGATGTTCCTGAGAATTAAATGAGATAATCTGTGCAAAGCGGGCATCCCGGTGGCTGGCACATAGTAGCTTTTGTTTCTATGAGGAGTAAGTTACCAGGTTCCCCCCTTTCTCTGTAAACCTCTGATTAACAACGCTGCTGCATCACACACACACACACACACACACACACACACACACACACACACTCACACTACACCCCTATATCCATAACAGCAGAATCTTTGAGAATGTCTGGGCATCAGTAATGACTTAAGCTCCCCAAGTGATTATAATACGCAGCCAGGCTGAGACCTACATCTATAGACTCTTTCAACATCTTCCCCTTGGCTTTCTTTCCTGAGCCACCTATCACCTTTCTCCAGGCCCATGAGAGAAACTCAGTGTTCTCCTATGCTTTCCTCATTGTATTAGAAGCATAGCATTTGGGCTCTGTGACTCAATTCTGCCCATCTAGGCTCTGCTCAGGGCACCCTGGCTTTCTCACCATAAAAATATTCTTGTAGGTGTTTTCCACTCCAGCCATGAAGTATAAGAGATTACATTCAGTTGTTGCTTTAAATGACATTTTTTAAAAAACAAGAGCAAAAAGCTACTATAGTTCACCACAAACCGAGTTACACATGTCCCTTCCAGACTAGGAGATCAAGGGTTGCAGCTGAGGGATCCAAGAAGCTGGACACCACTGGAGCACAACCTAGCAATATACTTGGAGTACTGATAAAATATTTCCACAGACCTTAGGGGGTTTTCAGCCTTGGCTGATCATGAAAATCACCTGAGGAACTTTAAAACTGGCCCAAGTCCAGGACCCACTGGCAGAGATTCTAATCTCATTGATCTGGAATCTGTGCATCTATGCATCAGTACTTTTTAAATCTCCCCCAATGAGCAGTTTCTCATCACTCAGTGATGAGATTCCAATGAGCAGCCACTGACCTCGGGCACCTGCTCTTATCACTTCATTTTTCTCTTTCACCCACCATCAATCACTGCATTAACCTTGTGTTTCCAATGCTGCCCCATTAAAAGAGTCACTGGGGATGCTTCTTTAAAATACAGATTCCTGGGCCCTACTCCAGGCTTACTGAATCAAAACCTTCAGGGAATTTTTTTGACAGCTGCTTAGGTGATTCTTATAAGGCAAATGTGGGAAACACTACATTAATCCAAGTTATCTTAGCCCATTTTCAGTTGATTAATATGTATTTTATTCATTTATTTAACAAATATTTAGTGAGCACCTAATGTGTGTTCAACATGGTTTTAGGTGCTAGGAATACAGCAAAGAACATGACAAATTCCATGTCCTCATGGTTATTATGTCTTGAGTATGTCTAGCGTAAACAAGCAAACATTTAATTTAATAATTAAATTCAAAAAAATTTAATTTCAGATAGTGATAGATGTCATAAAGCCATATCAGGATAAAGGGCTAGAAGGTGATATGGAGGTGGGGCAAGCCATTGTTTTTAAAAGGGGAGCCAGGAGGGCCTGGTTTTGAAAAGTTGCATCTGAACAGACAACTGAGTGATGAGAAACTGCTTACAAATTTCATTTGTAGTCTCACTTATACCATGTTTACTCTATATGTCTCATGTCTCCTAAATTAAATGGGATTTTCTTCAAGGTCAGGGACTGTCTTATATTTTTGTATTCTTCCATAGCAACCAGTGCGGCATTTTGCACAAGCAAGAATTCAGTGAATCACACTAGTCGCAAAAGAATTTCATCCTTAAATATACCTTTAAAGACTCAGCCAGAAGAGAATTTGGCAAGTTACCTGCTTGCTAAGTAAAGGAAAATCCAGGGAAACATATTAAGCATCAGACATTCAGCCCAAGGCTAGACTTCCTGCTTGCTTCCAGTTGGTAGCCATAGTTACAAATTCTGATTAGAAAGGCTCCAAAACACGCCGAGATCTGGTCGTCGGTGTATGACTCCACGCTGGTGAGCCCAGCCCCAGAGCTTCGATTATCAGTTTCTGCTGCCTTACCACCTTGTGATGTAATTTGTCTTTTGTACTCAACTTCCCCTCAACTTCTTACCAATGTCTCTGCATGCCTTCAAGTTCCATTCAGCCCCTATTTCCTCAAGATAAACAGCTGAGTTCTGCAGAAGGCCACTGGATCATATAATGTTTCTGAAGGCCAAAGAAGACTTTTTACTACATTGGAAATTCCTCAGAAGGTTTCATGAAACCAATTCAGATGGCTTGGGAGGGTTTTTCACAATTCCAATTTGGGATTTATATGGCTTTTAGGAGCCTTTCTATTTCTTGCAGGATTACTCTGTTCTTCAAATGCTTTCCTTGGGCCAAGAACAACACAATCAGTACTGGAAGGTTGACCCAGGAGGCAACATCATTTCATGGGGAAATTCCTGAACGAGGAATAGCGAGACCAGTGTGTTTCCTGCCAGTTCTACAACTGATTTGCTGATTGACCTGGACAAGTTACTTGACCTTTGAGCCCCAGGATCCTTGGTTATATGATAACACTCAGGATTGTCATTTTGAAGACTAGATAAAATTAATGAACGAGAGACCACTTCACAACATGCTAATTGCTGCAGCATTACAGCATACTATTATTATAGCCAAAGTAATTCACCATGTTCTTCTACTCCATATGGTAGATATTTGCATCCTTTCAGCCTCTCATTTCTACAGCAAAACTTCAGAAGTAAGATTCTGCCAGGCACACCTTCCCCCTTGGAGCTGTGCTTTTGATAAGCCCTCCTTACTTATCTTTGCTTTTCCTACTTTTCCTTCAAGGATCTACTTGGAACTCACCACCACCCGCCCTGCCACTCTGAGTGAAATCTTTTAGTGGTGTCCTCAGTGACTGTGTCCCCTTGGCTGAATTCCTCTGGCATGGCTGCCATTTGGCCCCAGTCAGTTGACTCTAAGCATCCCCTATCTTGTTGGTGATTTATGTTCCGAGTGCAGGGACCACCTCTGTAACTACAGTGTCTTTCTTTGAGGGCAAGGTCTGTGATTTATGCCTCTTTGCATCCTTAGCTCAAGCAATACATTTTCACTGATGATGACTTTTGGGGATTGTACTGGGTTGACTAGTGTCTCCTCAAAGTTCATGTCTTTGCATATGTATTGTAATCAAGTTAAGATGAGGTCATACTGGACTTAAGTGACCCTAAATCCAATGGCTGGTGTCCGTAAAGAAGAGAGAAATTTGGACACAGAGGAGACACAGGAAAAGAAGCTCATGTAATGACAGGGCAGAGATTGGAGTGATGCAGCTATAAGCCAAGGAATGCCAAGGATTGCCAGCAACCACCAGAAGCTAGGAAGAGGCAGAGAAGGATTCTTTCCTAGATCCTTCAGAGGGATCACAGCCTTGCCAATGCCTTGATTTCAGGCTTTTAGCCTCCAAATTGTGACAGAATAAATTTCTGCTGTTTTAAGTCACCCAGTTTGTGGTAATTTGTTAGGCAGCCCTGGGAAACTAATACCCTGGGGATGCTAAGTACACTGTAGAGTGTAGCAGAGGCCTTAGGGGGCCACCATCCAGCCTAGAGGCATCCTTTCTGAAGACCTAGGATGCTGATTAGAGCAAGGTTTTAAGGGAAGAGAGTAACTAACTGAAGAAGACAGGGAATGAGCTGAATATGGTCTGAGTAGAAAAAAAAAAAATTTACAAACTTTATGGTAAAGGTATTTTTTTAAGGTCCCACCATAGAAACAATTTGCTTTATGACAAAAAGGTTGATCTGGGAGTTGGAAACAGGGGAGCAAGTAAGTGAATGGACAACTACTTTATGATATGATATATTCGAACTTTTCAATTGACCAACTTGGGAGGAATTGTGTGTGTATGGATTTCATAGCACCCCTTGCTTAGGTAACTGGAATCTATGGTGTGAGCCAGGCTGATGATGGCTGGTGGATTATTTGGATTCCAGCCCTGGAAGCCTCCATTTCCTCAACTTTTATGGCATGAACAATGAGATAGACCACCCGGGTCTGAGTTCTGGCTCTGTCCCTTACAGGTTCGTTATTACACCTCACTTACCTCTCTCTGGTCCTCCATAAAATCAGAATAGAAATGGCCTCTCCCTCATAAAGTTGTGGGGATTGAAAGATGAATCTGCATAAACTGCTTAGAACAGTGCTCACAGTGGATAACAGAAGCCTTAGTTGTTTTTATCATCATCATCACCATGAGGGAGACCAGAAGGGTGAATAATGTGACCTTTAATGACTCTTCCAGAAAGAGGAGGTCGCACTAGCGAGAAGGAGATGAATGCAAAGCTGGTCATTTGCTTGAAAATAAGTCTGTAAGGTGGATATTAAAATACTTGCTTTCCCCGAACACAAGGGATTTTTTTTAAGGCAGGGTGGCCTCAGAGTGTCTAGTACTGTGGGCAGACTCCAGATCCTGGGAGTAAAGGATATGGGGTCCCATGCAGCGCTCCCTCTTTGGGATTCCCTGGGTCTCAAGGCCTAACACGTTTTACCTGGTCCTCTCTGGCTCCTCACCAACGCATCTGGCATACAGCAGGCTCTCAGACAACGTGAGTTGACTGAGGACGGAAGGAAGAAACCGGCTGGGATTGACTTCCCCGGCGCATCCCCTGACTGAAGCGGGGCCCAGGAGCCTCTGGCCCCCAGGGACTTGGAGCGCCACGGGAGACGTCTGGAGGTCGGGAATTACAAGCACAGCGTAGGGCATCTACTTCACAGAGTTAGTATAGTCCCAAGAGCCCGCTACCAAGGCTGAGGCGTAGATATTGCCCAGTTGGTTAAGTAGGCGTTGTGCTTGCTTTCAAGGCAATTATTGGGTGAGCAGAATTGGGACCGGATACCGTGCCGGCACGGCCCGCCACCTTCACCCCCGCTTGAGGGTAAAGAGGAAGCTTTAGAATGTCTATTTGAAATGTAGGCACAGACTGAAACACAACTTCGTACTATTGGACATACAGCTCCCCCTTCCCACGCTGCTCCTAGATGATATTTCTCCAGGCTGCGTGGGACACTATCCTGGTCTTACCAATGAGAGCGAGGCGATTCCTGCAGGACCGGAGCCTCGCAGAGGGAAAAGCAAGGAGTCGCAGATGTGTTTGGTTTGTCACCGCCCCCTGAGCATCTCTGGGCAAGTCACTTAGCTCTCCAGACCTCGACTTTCTTGCTGTTTAATGTGGGCAGGGAACCGAACCCGGCTGACGCTCAGGGCAGCGGCAGAGAGCGGAGCGCGCCGCCTGGGAACTTTGTCTCGAGCGCGAAGCCTGGACCCCCGAGTGCAGGGGCGGGAGCTCCCTCTGCGGGAGCGTGGCGGAGGCGCTCCTCCTTCCCCTCCACGTCACGGGGGCCGCTCGGCGCTCTCCAGTCCCCGGCCGAGGGAGAGCAACTGTCTAGCAGGGCGAGCCGCCGAGGTGGCGGCGGAGGACCAGGAGGAGGAGGAGGCGGGAGCCAGTCACCGCCGCCGCCGCGGGACCAGGAGTCCGCCGCGCAGCTCGCGGCCCCGCCGCAGCGGCTCCTGCACCCGCGGGGACCCCGCGCTCGGGGCTCCCCCCGCTCCCTTTCGTAAGTCCACTTGGCCACGCAGTCCAGCAAGGAGCGCGCGGGGCCGGGGTGCGGGGCTCCTGGCCCAGCCGCGGATGGCCGGGACGCCCGGATCCCTTCCTTGCGACTTTCACTTTCCAGCGGGGGAAGACTTGGGCGCCGCGTCCCTCGCGAGGTGGGGGAGGGGGGAGGGAGGGAAGGACGGAGGGAGGCTGCCCGGGGCAGCCGCAGCGGGTTAGCGGGCTGAGCCTTGGCCTGGCTGCACGCCCTCTTTGACTTCGGGGCCCCGCCGGCGGCCGGACGCTGTAAAGTTGTCCGAGGTCCGCGGGCTGCCGGGCGACCAGCGCATGTCAGCGTGAGGGTGTCCTGGGAGACGGAGCCACGGCGCCCGCATCCCAGGCTCTCGGGGCAGGGCCGGCGGGGAAGCCGGGAGCAGCGGGGCGCGTCCGCACCGGGGTTTTCCTGGGACTCTCCCCGAGCGGTGAGAACGCGGCTCCCGGACGCACCCTTTCCGGGGTCAGGGGTCCCGCTGTCTCGGTCTCCTGGCCACTTGGAGCCGCCCAGGTGAGGGGCGCAGAGGGGCGGGCTCGGCGAGGAGCGTGCCGAGCCGGAATCGCGACGCCTGCTTCTCCGCAGCCCTGCACTCGCGGGGCCGGGCCACGCTGCCTGTGGGCGGCGGAGGCGAGTGTGCGGGAGCCGGGCGCGTGGTGCGGGAACGGGCTGCTGGCGTGGCTTCTCCTTTAGCCAGGTGGGAGTGGGATGTCTCTTAATAGTTTGGGGATCAGAAGCTGCGGAGCAGTCCCCCCGGCCGCGCCTTCCGCTGGGACGAGCTTATGAGCTTTTTAAGGTCAAGTTTTCGTGCCGCAGAGCTGGCCCGGATCGTCCCCCTGTGAGGTGGCGGCACCTCTTCCATCGAGCTGGGAGCCTCCGAGGATCCGAGCCACGAGGTCTGGGCTCTCGAGTCAGTTTACCATCTTAACTTAGGCTAGAAGTGCTAGTGGGTGGGTATTGTTTTGTAAATTTCAGAGCTTTCCTGCCTGGGGGAGGTTTTCCTTGTTTTAGCCGGTAACCGTGTATTTCCCTCTCTGGGTAAGGGAGAGTGGCCTTAGCCCTTAGGCACTTGTCTTTTCCTCTTATCTTCCTTGAAACTGAAAAGCAGCAAACCGGAAGATAAAGGGAGTTGGGGATAATATTAAATTAAGTGTCCATGTGATTTGGTAGACAGGAGTCACCCCTTCTGATCTTCCAGAAGCATGCCCTTATTATTAAACCACCTATCAGTCTAAGACAATGTAGAACCTAGCTGTCCGTTTTGATAGCTTTTGTTGATGGTGTCTTGAGGAAGTAAAATCTTTAAAAGTAAGTGGGTTGTTGCAGAGAGCAGTTCCCCTGCTGCGCTTTCTAAGAATCAATTGTCTGTGAGAAATGGCCGATTAAGAGGCTATTGAATCATATCTTATATCTTACTTGTATTTGCAGAGAATCTATAGCCATAGAATCAGGTTGTGTGGCACTGAGTGAAAGGAGAGTTTCCTTGGGGGAGGGGGGTTGGTGAGAAGTGTTCCTTTGAGAAGCAGATTTACTAAATACTGCAATGTCTGCCCAGAGGGGTATAGGAGTGAATGGCGGAGTTGGGCAATAAGTTGGCACTTGATGGCATCACATTAAATACCCTTGGGATAGGCAGGCAATAAATAGTTATCATCCTGACTTTGAATGAGCTCGGTCATGGGGCGGGGGGGGGGCAGGTGGAGACTGTACGTGGCAGTGCCCAGTATCTGCTCCCTTGAGAATGACTGACAGCAGAGCCACCACTGTTGGGGGTATGTCTTGGTGACCTGGGCCTTTGTAGGTTTGAATGCAGGAAGAAAGCAATAAGACAGATTGTATGATGTGAGGTTGAAAAGCCAATCTGTCAATCCAAATTTAGTGAGCACTTACTGTGTGCCAGGCCCATACTAGGGTGCAGTGGGAGCACAGAGGTAGCTCACTGGTCTGGGGGGAGGCAGGAAGCCTTCTTGGGGAGATTTAAGGTGGACCCGAAGGATGAGTAGGAGCTGCATAAACTAAGCAGGCGGAGGCGAAAGGGCAAGTATTCTCACCCCAGGAAAGAGGGCACCCCAAGACCAGAGGAGAGCAGAGCAGGGAGAGTCCAAAGAAAGGAGAGGTCCAGTGTGACCTGAGGGGAGAATGGCGCCAGGCAAGGTCAGCAGGTACCAGGGCTGGTTGATGCCAAGCCTTGGGGCCATTTTGTGGACTTGATTCTCAAGACGGTTTCACACCTGAAAGTATCCTGATGAGTTTTAGATTCAAAACAAAACTGCAGGTGCTGTGTGGAGAATGGATTTGAGGAGCCCCTGAAGTACACGCGGCTAGTTTGGGTGGGGCGTATGAGGGGCCTGGAGGTCTATCTGAGGCAGTGGCAGTGAGGATGACACAAGTGGGTAGATTCAGGATAGACTCTGGAGTGACTTGACTAGTTTACTGTAAGGTATGAGAGTGCAGGGGGACTCCCTCTAAGTTTGGACTTCCAGCACTTGGGTAGATGGGTGCTGCCATTTACAAAGGAATGTGGAGGAGGTGCAGCTTGGGGGAGGAAAGACACATTTGCTTTTGTTGAGTCTGAGCTGCTTTTGAGGCTCCTGAGTGAAAATAATAAGTGGCTGGAGAAAGCAGACCCTCCAAAGAAGCTGGGGGTCATCTGTATTGGGGTGTTATTTTAAGGCTGGGGTAAATTGGGGGGGTGACCTGGAAAAGAGCCCCTATCTTTATGGGGAGAGGTGGGAGGAAAACCAGGGCAACGGTGCTGAGTCTCAACCCAAACCGTAGTGGGAGTGAGCACCTCGCGTGATGCCAGTGTGTGTGTGCTGGGGGGCTGAGGACTAACAGTGGTCACTGTTAACTCCCTGGAAGCAACTCCTCCAGTGCGAAGTGGGATGGAGGGATGGCTTTTTGAAGATGAGGGAGCCTCATGCATATTTATATGTGAATGGGATGGAGCAAGTTAGGAGGAGAGGTGGAACACACAGGATATCTCTGGACCCACCCTACCACTCGTGGAGTAGTAGGTAAAAAACGAGTATGATTGCGCTGCCATTCTGATATCAAACTCATGTAACATAAACCATCACCATCTACTGAAACCATATTTTGAAGCCCATATGACGGTGAAATTTGAAGTTTTACTTTGTAGATCATGAAAATTTAATGATTAGGAGAAACATAGATGGAAATCATGAAACAGAGCTGCAGTGTAGCTAAGAGTGGCCCCTGGAGTGTGACTGCCGAGGGCCCCTGGCTCTGGCCCTGCCACTCCCTAGCTTATGACCTTGTGCAAGTTTCCTGACCTTTCTGCCTTGGTTTCCTAGTCTCTGAAATGGCACCACATCTAAGGGGTACACGTTCTATGGTACCTTCTTGTGGGTGGTTGTGAGGATTGCCTGTGTGCATGATGTATGCACAGGGTAGGCATGTGTGCATCATGTATGCACAACATGTGTGTGTGCATCCTTATGTATAGCGTGTGCCTGTGTGCATTTTACCTGGCACAAAATGATGCTCGGTAAGCCTTAGTGCTGGTGGTTTTATTATGATGATGTCATTTCCATCATTTCCAGATGCAGAATCTGAGACTCAGAATTTTGAAAACCTGTCCAAGGCCTTAGAGCCAAATAGTGGCAAAGTTAAGGCCAGGATCCCATTTGCCTGACTCACAGACAGGGTCACCTCCCACTTAGCATGTCAACAAGTGTCAGGTGCTGGATGCTGCATAAAATTAACTGTAGTAAAAGGATCCAGTCACTGCTTGTCAGAGTACAAGAAGCGAAACAGATAATATCAATGTCAAGGCTTACAGAGTTTTCCCAATCAATTTAGAGATGTATGTTTTATATTAATTTGCATTGCTTTGCATGTCATTTTATATGCATTTCCATATGCTGGTAATTTTCCTAGTGGGATCTAAAGGCTGAAGCTTCACGTATATAAGATCAAATTAAATTAATCAGGAATTGAATGTAGCTGCTTCAAAATCTAATGGGCCCCTGGACACAGTGTGCTCAGGTGGGCTTTGGGGGAAAGGATTGGGTCGATATTTACTATTTTAGAAGATGTGGGAAATCAGATACCATCTGATAAAATCAGGTCACATCTTAATATGTAATGAAGCTTGGTTTGCTGAACACAATAGAAAAATACAGGAAAAGTGGAAGACCAGAGGGAAACTACCTATTATATAAAATGCCAGAAACGGAAGCAGAAGCAGAAGTCTGCTTTATGAAGATGAACTAATAAGAAACACTAAGGGTCAGAAAGTAAAGGTGGGACTTCTGCTAAACAATATGAAATTTTAAAAAGAGCATAATCTTAAATACGAATGTGTGGTGTTTTAGAACCAATAAATTCTCCCTAATTTGGACTTACTGGGAAACAAGCCATTGTATCTTAGTACAATCTTAGAAATATATATATATTACAAAACAATAACAATGATTTTGTTACTTAGAACAGTGATTCTCAAAGTGTGGTCCCTGGACCAGCTGCATGTCACCTGGGAACTTGTTAGAAATGCAAATTCTGCGACCATCAGACCTGCTGAAACAGAACCTCTGGGGATGGGGCCCAGCAGCCCACGATTTAATATTTGGAGCCAGCTTTCATTCCTGTTGAGTTTTCACTTCTTTCGTCCTAAACTTCCATTTCCATCCTGTGGTCGCTCGCTTCTCACTGTGCTGCTTACCTTCTGTGGGACGGTATCCTAGTAGAGGGTTGTACCCAGACACAGACCCATCTGCTCCTCTGTCCCACAGTCTACGCTGATGGAAGATGCTCTCTAAGATCCCTTTAGGCTCTCACGTTCTGCAGCTCTGTGGTTCTCACGCTGTCCAGGACCACACTGGTTTGGTTCTTCTGCCTTTTAAAAATCTTTTGGGGCTTCCCTGGTGGCGCAGTGGTTGAGAGTCCGCCTGCCGATGCAGGGAACACAGGTTCGTGCCCCGGTCCGGGAAGATCCCACATGCCACGGAGTGGCTGGGCCCGTGAGCCATGGCAGCTGAGCCTGCGTGTCCGGAGCCTGTGCTCCGCAACGGGAGAGGCCACAACAGTGAGAGGCCCGTGTACCGCAAAAAAAAAAAAAAAAAAAAAAAAATCTTTTGGCAGTCTCATACCAAATGAACTGGGACTCCTCCCAAGCAGGGTCAGCCAGAACACTGGACTGTTCTCTCCAGATGCTCCTGTTAAATCACATTTCTCCATCTGGTATGACGCAGTTAATTTCTTGGACCTAAGTGTTAGCCTTTGTATTTATCTCTGTTAAATTTCGTCTTACTAGATCCAAGTCTGTCCAGATCTGTTTGAATCCCATTTCTGTCCTTTTTCACGTAAACCTTTGAGTCCTCTGCCAATTTGTCTGCTGATGTCCTGGCCTGAGGAATTTAATAATATGAGCTTCTTTGTCAGAGGCCTTCGTCACAGTTAATGAGGCTTAAAAACTTGGCATCTTTTGCAGACCTTGTGGGGCTAAAATCAGAAGAATAATTATCATCAGTCCCATCGTTGTTTGCATTTAAATTACTGCTGTTCTGATGTGCCCCTCGCACGGTTTCCCCGTGTGGCGCCGTGTTCTCTAACTCCATCCTCAGTGCCCCTCACAGAACAATCTCCGTAGCATATCGGTAGGAGCAGTTGGACTGTGACGATTGCTTCTCTCTGTTATGTTTAATACCATCAGCTTGGGGTTTTTTTCGTAGGTGACACAAAGGTAAGTTTCATCTTATTTATGGTCAGATTAAGGTGAATTCAGAAATTTCCAAATAATAGGAAGCAAAAATTGTGCCTTGTCATTCCTCTCTGCCTCACAGCCCTTCCCACCCAGGCTCTAGAACTCAAGAATTTTGTGCTCAAGTCCATATTTCACCAAGAGATTCGGGTTATTTAATGTTTTTTTTTAATGTAAAATTGTGCTCATACATGATTCTTAAAGGAGTACACTTAGATAATATAATCACACCAAAAAAAAGTTTAAAAAGTCAAAAAGCAAAACAATTTTATGGCAAGAATGCTTTTGAGCCATGATTGCTAGGGCATGAAAAAGTGCCTGGAGTCCTGCACTTTTCCATCATTCATGATCCTTATCCAATCCTACCCAAGCCCTCTCCCTCCTCCCTCACCCTGGTTTGAAAGACCAGGGTTAAACCAAACTGCAAAAAATCCCAATAAAATCCAAGCCGGGCTTTCCTGGTGGCGCAGTGGTTGAGATTCCGCCTGACGATGCAGAGGACACGGGTTCGTGCCCCGGTGCGGGAGGATCCCACGTGCCACGGAGCTGCTGGGCCCGTGAGCCATGGCTGCTGGGCCTGCACGTCCGGAGCCTGTGCTCCGCAATGGGAGAGGCCACAGCAGTGAGGGGCCCGCGTACCACAAAAAAAAAAAAAAAAAATGTCCAAGCCTACTTTTCTCCTCCAGCATGCTACCAAACCACTTTTGATGTGACATTCTCCCTTACCATGACAAGCAAAAAAAAAAAAATTGCCAGGTGATAAGTGCACTTATTTTTGTAATTTATAAAATTTGTAATTTCTAGTAAATCTCCAAGAACACCCTGTACTTCTGGCTCTTTGATTGCTTTTCCTTCTCCCCCACCCCTTCTGTTTTTCTAATCTAGTTCAGGGGAGAATAGACGAGGTTGTCCCTTTGAAGGAGGGCTTCCTGGCTATGCTCAGACTCAGACAGTCGGCCTATCTGTTCTTGGATAGGTTGGACTTGTTTCCAAAGGCTCTGCAAAGCTTGGTATTTCTCCTGGTCATCTACCAGACGGCAGCAGAGGGCGAGCATGTGCTCCCAGGGTCAGGAAGAACAAGGCCTAGCATAGCTCCTGTGCTTGCCAAGGTTGCTTTTCTCTTCCTTCTTCTCTGCATCACTGTGGCGTAGCTGGACTATTTGCACTGTGGCAGCCTTTCCCCACCTGCCCACATTCCGCCTGGGGGCACCAAGGGGGTCTCTCTCTGCCAGCCATCATCTTTTTCGGGTTCTCCCTTACTTCAGCCTTTATAGCCACCACCCTGCCCTACTCTCAGGCAGGTGGAGACAGAAAGATGTTGTATCAGATGGGTCAGGAGAGAGAAGCAGAGTGACACACAAGGTAGGCACCTTAATTAAGTTGTGAAGGCTAGATCGTGGGACAATACTACTAGGGAGAAATGGAGATTGTGGAGCTGGAGGAACGGATGTGGAGCCAGAGGAGAGATGCTCAGGAAGGAGGAACATGAAAGGAACACGACGGCAAGAGAATCCCTAAAGAATAGAAACTTTTCCAAATGCTAACTAGTGACTTACCGTTTTGGGGAAATTATCTCTAGATGATAAAATTCAAACTGAACTGTGCACTTAAAAATGGTTAAAATTTTAACCATGGATCCATCCATGTCCATCTACCTCTCCATCCATCCAACCACCCATCTTTCCATCTATCCAACCACTCACCCACCCATGATCTCTCTAACATTTATGGAACGGCTTTTCGAGGATAGACTAAGGAACAGAGACTTTTTAACACTACTGATTTTGTTTAAATGGTTAAAATGGTAAATTTCATATTATGTATATTTTACCACCATAAAATAATGGAATATTTTTATGATCATCAACTAATTCCTAAGTATGGAAAAAGAAAAGTTATTTTTATAACAAAGAAGTGAACGGGGTAACACTTTGAAAGTATAGATTATAGAGAGAAGACAGCAATGACACGAGACTTCAAAAGATGTTTAAAACCATGCTACTAAAAATGTGTCGCCTGAATCCTCATATAAGGCAGGGGCTTTCAAAGGCTTTTAGTCCTGCCCACTCCCTGTTGCCCCTATGATTCTGTCTTTAAAAGACAACAACTTTATTTTGGAAAATTTTCAAACCTATGGAAAAGTTGTAAGAATTACAGTGAGCACCTGTCTGATTCCCTCTTGACCATGAGAATGTGGAAGGTTTTCATGTGGCCTCTGCATCATCCTGCCCGATGGAGACCCCCTGCTGCTGCCTCTGGAGGTGGTGTCTGGGTGCAGGAGTGGGGCTGGCACGTGGCAGACAAAGCGCAGTCCATGTTTGCAGAGTAGCCCCTGGTCTGTGTTATCCGGTGCTCCTCCCTGGCTGTTGCCTGTTTAAATGCTCTTGACCCCTTACCATCAATGCACCCCAAGTGCCTGCCGGCTTTTCCCGCCGAAATATACCCAGAGCATGAGCTGAGTTAGTTGTCACCGCATCCACGTGAGTGAGCGCCCCTGGCCCTCTTTCACAGATGAGGCGGCAGAGGGCTAGCTAGATTAGTGACAGCTTGTAAGTGTAGTCAGAACTTAATTCAGAAACCTTGGCCTTAAATTCCAAACCATTATGCTGTGTACTAAGGTAAAGCAGGAGGGTGAGATGGAGGGAGCCGAGGGGGTGGCAGGAAGGAGAGGAGGGAAGAACGACGCCACACAGTTCACCCTACATGGTAGTGATATCTTCCTCTTGATGTATAACAAGTTTGTAACCAAGCAAGTTCTCAAGAAGGCAGCCAACCTGCAAGGTGACCTTCAGAGATTATATGGGGCTCCTGGCCAAAACCAAGAAGAGGTTTGCCATAAGCTGAGTGGTGCTTACCTGAGGCCTGGTTAGCAGGCTGCTCTGTTCATGCCGATATCAGAGTTAAATTGGTAACTCTTGGAGTTTGCTTTTCTTCAGAGGTTTATCTAAAGCCACCATCTGCCTCTAAATCCAGACAGATGAGAATTTCAGCATCGTGTGAGACACATTTGCACTTGACAATATACAGGATTATACTATTGTTCAAGTAGACACTTTAACCTGGTTTAAGCTTTATTTTGCGTGTGTGTGTGTGTGTGTGTGTGTGTGTGAGAGAGAGAGAGAGAGAGAGAGAAGCATTGCCGTCTTCATATTGTCATCTTTCAAAGTGCATGTTTACAAAATTGCTTACACATATAAAGGCTTCTTCTCACATAATAAGAATGCAGAGTGGGCGTTTGCTGCTGGTGGTTCAGTGCTTTGAGAATTTTGGGGCTGAGGTTGCTAATATTCTCCCGGTCTGTTCTTCATGGTCCCAAGGTGGCTGATACAATGTGAGCTATCATGTTGGAGTTGCAGGCAGAAAAGTGGATGAAGGGAAGAAAAAATGGCACACTTTCCACCGTGAATCAGGTTTTTTTTTTTTTTTTTTTTTTTTGCAGTACGCGGGCCTCTCACTATTGCGGCCTCTCCCGTTGCGGAGCACAGGCTCTGGACGCACAGGCTCAGCAGCCATGGCTCACAGGCCCAGCCGCTCCGCGGCATGTGGGATCTTCCCAGACCGGGGCACAAAACTGTGTCCCCTGCATCGGCAGGCGGACTCTCAACCATTGCGCCACCAGGGAAGCCCGAATCAGGTTCTTTTGAAGAACTTTCCTAGATACCCCACATTGTATTTCATTGACTGCTCCTCTACAATGGAGGCTGGGGAGAAAGTCGTTTAGAGGGGTATGTTACTGCCACCAGCAATATAGAGATTCTCTTAGTAAAGAAGATAGGGAGGATGGATGTTCGGAGGCATTTGCCATCTCTACTAGAGCCATACATACAATCCTTACCTACTAGATCTGTTTCTGAATTTCATCCCACTGAACTCTGTCTATTCTGGCCACACTGTTTCAATGATTGTAACATTATAATACATTTGGAGATCTGAAGAGTCTTTTACTTTTGTATTCTGTACAGTTGGCATATAAATTTGCTGAGATGTTTAGTTTTTAACTAAATAATCTTTAAAATTTTTTATTATATTAGCCAAAAATAAAACCTACATGTTGACACCTGTTATCTTAATTAAAACCATTACTAGAGGGACTTCGCTGGTGGCATAGTGGTTGAGAATCCACCTGCCAATGCAGGGGACACAGGTTCGTGCCCTGGGCTGGGAAGATCCCACATGCTCAGAGCAACTAAGCCCGTGTGCCACAACTACTGAGCCTGCACTCCACAGCCCCCAAGCCACAACTTCTGAGCCCGTGTGCTGCAACTACTGAAGCCCGCACGCCTAGAGCCCGTGTTCCAAAGCCCGCACACGGCAACGAAGAGTAGCCCCCGCTCACAGCAACTAGAGAAGTGTGCAGCAATGAAGACCCAACACAGCCAAAAATAAAATAAATAAATTTATTTAAAAAAAAGAAAAAAACATCACTAGAGAATATAACAAAAAAGAAACAGATTCACAGATATAAAGAACAGACTGTGGGTTACCAGTGGAGAGAGGGAAGGGGGAGAAGCAAGATATGGGTAGAGGATTAAGAGGTACAAACTACTATGTATAAAATAAATAAGTTAACATGGATATATAGTACAATACAGAGAATATAGCCAATATTTTATAATAACTATAAATGGAGTATAACCTTTAAAAATTGTGAATCACTATGTTGTACACCTGAAACTTATGTTGGAAATCAACAATGCCTCAATAAAAATACGAATAATAATAAAAACCATTAACTAGAACGTCTCCTTTTAGGAGATGCCAGCTGGTTTTACACGAAACCTCTGCTTTTGAAATCCCTATTTTGGCAGAACCTTTAACTTAAGTTCCTGGGTCTTAACTTTATTGTGTCTCTGTGCACACAAGCTCTTGGGACAATACCTCCATTTTAAACCAAGCAATACAGATCTTGACTCAATGGTAACATCGTGACAAGGATGCCAGTCTAGAATTTTTTAGTGGAAGGGCAGAAGCATATTGAAATCTCCGGCTCAGCTCCCCACCACAGTGGCAGAACACAGAAGGTAAACAAAGGAGCCTTTCTGATGATTTAAAACTGAGTGTATCTAATCCATTCATGGAGAGTGTGGCCTGGCTTTAAGCCATTTTTGCTGTTTGTACCCTTGATTCACCTCTGTGGGTCCCTGTGCTCCCTCTGATGTAGTTACAGCATTGGAAATTCTACTTTAAGTGCAGGTGTAGAAATCAGTTACTGTGTCTCTTCAGTTGCTGCATAACCTTTGAGGAATTAATTTCGGCAGTGTAAAATAGAGAGCCATATAATACCAAAGAAGTGCTTCCAGAAGTTTCTGGGGTGGGGTGAGATGGGGTGGAAATCATATCATGTAGACCTTGGGCAGAGGAAGTTCTTTTTTCTTTATAGTGCACTAAACGTGATTTTTTTTTAAAGGAGTTAAATGTTTTTCAATGCAGTTTTTCCTCTTTATAGAAAAAGAAGCCAAAATAAAGCCACACTTTTAAGTTAGAACATAAAACATAAACTATATATTGGTTCTGTATTGGGCTAGCTAAGTGTGGAAGGCAGAGAAGAGAACTGGAGAAAGGAATGTAACCTCTCTGTGTACAAAGCTTGGAAGATAACGATTGACTACATCAACGAGCACCTTTTTTGTAACCTTTTATATCTACAAAGAAGGAAACTGATTTAAGCTGTTGCCATCAGAGCTGAAATTTGAGGGCATAGGTATTTTTGAACCAACCTCACCCCCCCCACCACCAGCATTTTTGTTTTTGTTTTTATGGAAAAACAATGTTTTGCAACATAATGAGGGTCATAAATTGTTACAAAAGAAAACACTTTTCATTCAGTAGGATCGTTTCTGGCCCTTTGGACTTCCTACTAAAGACTTCTTAGCCGTATAGTTTGCCCCGCATGATACACAATCAGCTTTTGAGGTTTGCCCTGTGGACCAGATGCAACAAAGCCCAGAATCGTTGGCTGTCTCCTAATTGGTGTGAGTATAAAAAGCTGGCTGAATTTGGCACTTTTTTTCTCTACTGCTGCAAGCCCAGATTTGCGATGACCTTGAGGGACCACTGTGGGTAAATACATCCTAATGTGGGTTGCTCGTTTTCCACGTGACCTTAAATGACCCTATAAATCTCCCCCAAACCAGAGAGGCTCCAGCCAAGTTACTATTTGGAAGAATTATAATCTAAAGAGGTGGTTGATAGACTGATACTACCGTCCAGGATTTTTATTCAGACCTCTGTTCTCAAATCTTGCAGGTTAGATAGACCTTCGTTTAAGGAAAGCGGTGACCATAGTCTTTGTACTTGTAAACAGAAGCCTGCTGCCTGTAGAGGAAGCTATCAGTTGTGACATGGTCCACAGGGACCTCAACCAGAGCCCCTTTGGAAGAGGGGCATCTTATTTCTCTGAGTGAGACAGTTTTAACTGGACATATGATCTGAGAAACTGAGCCGTTGGAGGCCCTGTTTGAGGGTATGTTTTGTGTACTCGCATCGCTGCAGATTCCTCAGGACCACTTTCTTACGTGGTCCCTGGGGATGGCTTTGCCTGACAGGGATGCTAGAACAAGTCATTGCAGTTTTGTACTTTCTAGAGAATTGCCCCCGAAGATAATGAACTCAGGGGGAAAGTTTACAGCTTCTGCAATGCATAAAGTTACAGAAACAGTTTAGCTGGTTGTAAATGCACAGAACTAGTTCCATTTGCTCTTCTTGGATGTCTTTTAAAGGAATTCTTTGGCTCTCGATCTTTCAAAAAATATTGAGCAGACTGGGGGAAAAATTCTAAAGTTTAACTAGAGTAACCATCTTCCTACCTTTCAAAATCGAAGATAGGTGTATGTACATCTTTGGGAACAATATACTTCAGGCTTTAACAGAAAAGAATGTTGTCGGGAAGTGAAAAACATAATAATTAGAATGTCAGAATGAAGAGAATAATGAATGTACTATTTTAGAAATGTAATGAATGCACTATTTAGAAAACTGGGAAAAAGTCAATATGTTGGTTTCCCAAAAAATCATTCATCTTGTAAAGGTCCTAGTACCTGACTTCTGCATACCACAGTTTTCCTTCCATAGCTATTTCACATGCATTGTATCATAAGACTTTCATAACAGCATTGTGGGATAGCAAAACTATTATCCCCTTCAACATTTGGGAAATAAAGACTTACCCAACATTAAATGACTTGCCAGGGACACTTGAGGCATTTTTGGTGGCGGAGCCCACATAGAACTTGGGTCTTCTGATTTTGTTCTGCTGAGCAACCACCCTGTGCCAGGTAGGGATGTGCATGGGGCAGGGGGTAGAGCGTAAATGAGGCCTGTCCCAGAGATCGAAATAAACAAGTAAACACAGTAACTGCTGCTGTGATGAGTGCTGAGAAGAAAACAAAGAGTGTGACAGTGAGGAAAGATTCGAGAAGGGTGATCAGAGACGATCAGAGGAAAGGATATTTCTCCTATGACTTGAGGGATATGGAAGGGCCAGTCAGGCCAGGATTCAGGGGAAAATGATCTCAACATGAGAAGAGCAAGTGCAAAGGTCCTGAGGCAGGAAAGAGACTGTGGTGTTCTAGGAACTTGTAGAAAGACTGGTATTGCTTAGAGCTTAATGAGCAAGAAAAAAGCAGAATAACATGAAGTTGGAGAGAATTCAGTGCAAACTGTGGAAGCAGACCCTCACCCTCTCACCTCAAGCCCCCGGGCTCCAGCACTACTAGGACTGTCATTGCGTTTGAGGCAGAAAGTTGGGGGGATCCAAAATAAGAGGATACGATAACCTACTTTATTTATGATGCTGGGTATTTTAATTTTTTTGTTTTTAAAGAAAAAAAAGCACTTTTTTTTTTTCTCGGCCATGTATGAAGTGTTAGTGTTACTGTCAACCCCCTGAGAAACTAGCCAATAAATATTGTGCAGAACCTCCACGCAAGGATGTCAAAAAAAAAAGATGAAGTTGGAGAGGAAGGCAGGGGCAGGAACAGGCTGGGCCTCTGTCCGTGGAAAGGATTTCTGATTTGACTGTAAGTGCAATGAAACCCAAGTGAAGGTGGTCTAAGTGTAAGGAGTGGGGTAGGGAGGGGGAGTGATGTGATTGATGGGTTTAAAAGATCCTTTTGGCTACAGTGCAGAGAGTGGGTTAGAGCAGCGGTCCCCAACCGTTTTGGCACCAGGGACTGGTTTCGTGGAAGACAGTTTTTCCATGGACCAGGGTGGCGGGGTGGGGGAAGGCTCAGGAGTGATGCGAGTGACGGGGAGCGGCAGATGAAGCTTCCCTCGCTGTCCCGTCGCCCACCTCCTGCTGTGCGGCCCGTGGACTGGGGGTTGGGGACCCCTGGGTTAGAGGGAAGCAAGGGAGGCTAGTGAGGAAGTTACTTCATATACAGGCAAGAATTGATGCTGGCTTGGGTTACAGTGGAAAGGGATGGGTGGGTTCCCCCTACATCCCCTACATTTTGGATGCAGAACCAACAGGGTTTTTCTACCGCCAAGAGATTGGAATGGCAACCTCGCATTATGGTTAATAGCGTAGGCTCTGAAATGGGGCCACAGTTGAAAATCCTGGCTCCTCCACATACTAGCTACTTATCCTCTGTGACTCAGTTTCCTAATCTGAAAAATGGAGACAATGCTAGTACCTCCCTCCCAGGTTTATTGATTGGAATTCATAAGATAATGTAAATGGTACTGGCGCTCAGTGTAGACCATTAGAGAGCAACAGGTCTGTGTCCTCTGACGCTGGCAGCATGAAGATTTTTGTTGACTTTGGCCAGAACAGCCTCAGCTGAGGGGGCAGTGGAGCCAAGCTGGACTGAGTACCACCTGAGGGGACCTGGGTAGGGGGAGTAGAGGTCCCCTTCTCTCCACTCCCTTAAGGGGGAGCAGCTGGATATACAAACATGTATGTAATGGGGGAACGTGTTCCCGTCATCCCAAGAGTGAAACAGGGTCTAATGATGGGTAGGTCTCTGCTTCCCCATTTAGAGAAGGAGGAATTTGGACTCAATCACCATTGAAGTTCTTGTCAGCTTTAGGATTTTCCTTCTAAGCTTCTTCAAGAATTATGGGATAATTAATTCAGCTTTGGTGGGGAAGGCCCAGAAAAGTCAATTCTATTATTTCAATTGTTTTTCTCCTATAGAAAATTATGTTGACCTCAGAAATCGTTTACTTTCTAACAGTTCACAGACCCAGTTTAGAAGAGGACTCATTCACAGTATATTGTGAAATGAAAGAAACAGCTAAGACAGTGCCTAAGGAGTGAGCCTTCTTGTTAAAAAGCAAGCCGGGGGTGGGGGAGATAAATTGGGAGACTGGGATTGACATATACACACTACTATATAAAATAGATAACTAATAAGAACCTACTGTATAGCACAGGGAACTCTACTCAATACTCAGTACTCTGTGGGAATAGAATCTAGAGAAGAGTGGGTATATGTATAACTGATTCACTTTGCCGTACACCTGAAACTAACACAATATTGTTAATCAGCTATATTCCAAGAAAAATTAATTTAAAAAAGAAACCTAAAAAAGCTTTTTTTAATTAAAAAAAAAAATTTTTGTTTTTACCAAAGAAAAAAAAAGGAAGGCACAACAGGCATGTTTATTTAAAACAGTCTGGATGGACATACTGCCACCGAATGCTATGGCCGGGTGGCCGATTACTGGTGAGCTTTGTTTTCTTTTTGAGACTATAGCCTCTTATTATTTGAGGACGTTTGTCCCCAGTGTGTATTCTATGGTATTAATGACCCAGTGACACCATTCTTACTGTTTAGCTGTGCATAGTCCGATAATTATTTGCCTTTTGCAGTCTTCCCTCTAGAACAATGAAGATGTGAGAGGTCATCAGCGCAAGAAACCTGCCTTTCTGCCCCTTTGCTGACTTCAGGTGCTATGGGGGCTTTGAGGAAGTGCATCTCAGCTGAGTCATCCTCCCACTAATGGTCTTACTCCAAAACTTTCCTTGGGTTTGGTGATGAGCATGTCACCAAGGGGAGAATCAATGGCTCTATGGAAATCAGAGAGGTGCAGTAGGAGTTCCTTGGCTTATTCAACTAGATCAGGATTTTTTTCTTTTTTTTTGAGTGAGGTCATCTCTATATTAGTGTTCTTAAGTGATTCCTCTTTGTAAGACTTTAGAAAGAAACAAAATTCTGACATTTCCAAATCAATAAACTCTTCAAAGCCTATTTTTTACACTGACATATAACGATACAAACTTTAAGAATTTACAGGTGGCCCATAGAGGAAATATTCACCACGTAGAGAGAGGTTGCACCCAGGCAGTTTTCTAAAGCAATTAGTAATTCTCAGCCCAATCTGTGTCACTGGTCACAACAAGAACAAGTGAATCAGTGAATAGTCAGTGACAGGATACAAGTGTAACTGATGGCAGAATTTCTTAGGAGGAGCTCGCTTTCTTTTCCTTTGGTGGATTCCACTGGCTGGGAGATTGACTGATCTCCTTCACTGGCATGTGGATTGGCGCCAGCCTCTGATTGCAGGAACAGAACGTGTTCATCAGCCAGCATTCCTCCAGGCTGATTCTCTGTCTAAATAAGCCCTTAAACTGGGTGGAAGTTCTGAGGACTTCAAACGTGGTTTGATGTTCACTTCTGTTCCAACTTTAGGACAGCTAGATAAGACACAGTAATGAGAAATTTTAATCAAGGACTAAAACTTGTGGAAAATAAGGAGTATTTTTAGATTTATGTTCTAAGAGACAGCATTGCCTAGAGGGTTCATCCCTGGAGAAAGACTCTCTGGGTTCAAGTTCCAACTAAAGCACTTTCTAGTTCTGTATAACCTTGGGCAATTTCTTTATCTCCACGTGCCTCAGTTTCCTGTCTTGTAAAAGAGGGAGAGAGGTAGTACCTACCTCATTGGTCTGTGGAGGGAACTGAGTTATTACATACGGAGTACCTAGAACAATGCCCCGAGTAACAACTCTTTATTGAGTGATTCTACATTAAGAATAATGATATTACTAAATTAATAACGAGCATTACATGGACGCATTCAAGCATTGGTTCTAAAGTATTAAAGTCATACCTGCATTAACCAGGCAGTCAAGATCTGGACTGTGCCAAAGCACTTTGCATGCATTACCTCACTTAACTTCAAAGGCCCTTTGAGGTAGTTACTATTATTAACGTCTTTTTACTGATGGGGACACAGAGATGTGGAGAGGTTGAGGGGCTTGTCCAGGGTCCAGCGCAGGGGCCTTCCGCAAGCTGAAGCCCGGCTGTGCCGCCAGGACCACGTGTGGCTGCCTCTTCTCCAGCTCAGCCCAGAGCAAGGTCTTATTAGCTCCAGCTGCTTTATCCTTCCTTCTGCCCTTTCCACCTCCTCCTTTGGTCAGAAAAGTGAAGGTCATTTCCTTCACATTGCCTAAAATTGTTTAGTGGATTCTTTTCTTAAAAACAAACAAAACAAAACAAACACCAGCACGTCCTGTGTACTACACTGGAAAAACCCCAAGATTTGGAGTCAGGCAAGCTGGGTGCTGGGAAAGAAAAGACCTGTAATGTGCCCTGAGGACCTCTGCGGGCAACTCCTTTCACCCAGGCTCCAGAGCCCTCACAGCCCCAGCGGGGGCACTTCTAATCCCCAAGTTGAGACCAGAAAACCAGGCTTAGTTTGATTGGTCTTAAAGCCACTGCTTCTCCAGGGATCCATGTCCGGGTCTGGGGCATCCTGAAGCCCTTACACTACTTTCTCTTCTCCTCCCGGTGACCCCCCCCCCACACACACACATACACACCTGTGTGAGCGCCTGGGAAGACGTGCAGGTGTGCAGGGAGGGAGCAGGATGGGCGCGGGGGCGGAGGGACAGAGGCTACTTCATCTGCAACACGCACGGTGGGCCCCGCAGTCTTGGTACCTAAGCTAAACCACATGCACAACCCTTCCTCCAGTTCTTTGGTGGTTTACCATTCGCCCTCTTGCCCTGGGTTAGGAGTCACGTACCTCAGTGACAGCCGTGGGTTTTCAATTGCTGACGAATTGCTGACGAACGAGAGTTTGTTGAAAAGCTGCTAATGGCTGTGGCCATTTAGCCCTGAAAGCAATTATAGCCACTTAGCTGGGGTGTACCTTGGTGTGCCTGCTGTTTCCTTTAAGAAACTGTAAACAATGCCTGGGAGGGTAGAGGAAAAGAAGATGGTTTGGGGAAAATGTTGCATTCCACATCCCTGTTGGGGTTTTATTGAATTATCCAAATAGACCTCATTTGATGTAGCGATCAACCCTTGCTGCCATTTCCTTCTCGATTCTGTGTCATCGCCCATGTGGTGATAACTCCCTAAGCAGGTCAGCTTCCTCATCTGCTTGGGTCAGTGGGAGGGAAATACCCCTTCTGCCAGGGGTGGGGCATTGTTCGTAATGTAAGACTACCTCGTGGCAGCAAAACACCTGCCTGCTCTCTGCCCATGAGCTTTTAAGGGGAAAGGGTGGGTGGGGTGTTTGTAGAAGGTGGCCTCGCTGCCCTAGTTTCGGCTTTGGAAAAGACGTGGCCGCGTAACTGCCAGTCTTAGCCCAGCCAGCTCCAGTCAGACCTGGGTCACGCCTCTGGAAATCATCCCCATCCCTCCACCCCTGGCCCCTGGTAGAAGAGTACCCCAAGTAACAACTTTTTTTTTTTTTAAGATTTTTTCGATGTGGACCTTTTTTAAAGTCTTTATTGAATTTGTTACAATATTGCTTCTGTTTTATGCTGTGGCTTTTTGGCCGTGAGGAATGTGGGGTCTTAGCTCCCCGACCAGGGATCCTAGGGATTGAACCCGCACCCCCTGTATTGGAAGGCGAAGTCTTAACCACTGGACCACCAGGGGAGTTCCAACACCTCTTTATTGAGTGACTCTGCATTAATAATAATGATATTATTAAATTAACAAAGAACATTACATAGAAGCATGCAGGCATTCATTCTGCAACATTGTATGTATGTCAACATCGTCTGTCCTGGGAGGGGCTGTGGGTATCATGTCCTTAGAAAAGCTAAGGTTGAGAACTGTGATCTCTAACCTCCTGCACCCGCGCTTCCCTGCCCCTCCTGAGAAGGCTTGGAGCACACACTTCCCGACTCCAGCTAGTGCGTCGATAGTCTGAGTTGAGCCAGGAGGCCATGGCTTCCTGCCCAGAGAGGGAGGGTCGCAGGGCACCGGGGAAGGAGAGGCGGCAGGCACGCTGTGAGGAGTCCTGGGGGAGCTAGCTCTGGGCCCTGTGTCTGAGCTTCGCCAGCCAGGGACAAGAATTAATTCTAAAGGAAGAAAGAGGAGGGAATCGGGACAGCCCAGAGGCCTTGCTTTCTTTCTTCCCACGCCAGACATCTTTAAGCGGGAGAGCTTGTCTGTCTCCGGGACAGCCTTTAACATCAGGGGAAACAAGCAGTCCTCCCTATTCTGCCCTGTCCTAAGTCCAAGTAAAGCCCCTTCACCTACTCACCATGCCAGAATTGCCTTTGACTGAAAGCATTCCTTTCCCCAAGTTAGAAGGAACAAGGGGTGGAGATGCAAGCCTTTTGCTGAGAATGAGCTTTTATCAAATCCTGAAAGGGGCCCAGTCTGGGGAGATGTCATCAGGTTATCCGCAGGCACTGAAACCTTTGCCCTTTTATGTAAGTGTGATGCTGGTCAGCAAAGATGTTGTCTGGACCTGGTAATGGAGAAGGAGAAGAAGGGATGAATTTGAGGCGTATTTGTGAGATGATCCTGTGGGTGTACAGGAAATGGAAGAGTCGGGTGGCTTTCGAGTTTCAAGCTTGGGTCACTGAGTGGATAAACTGAGACAGAAAACACAGGAGAGGTTAGGTTTCCTGTTTGGTTATGGACTCATTGATGTTGAGTGCCCGTGGGCTATCTAGTGGAGATGTCTATCAAGCAATTGGATGTTCACGTCAGAAGCTTGGGCAAGATGTAAGTCCTGAAGATAAAGGTGTTGGCAGTGTATATACATGGAAGGTATACATGGAAATCCTGAAAGCAAGGAAGAGTGTTTGTGAGAAGAGCAGTAAGCTAAGAATAGGACTCAGGAGAAACCCACAGAGGAGAGACTGAGGTGTGGTGGGGAGGACCCAGATTCTACGGAACAGTTCAGCGTTGATAAATAAGGTATGGTTCTTTAAAGGAGGGTAATTCAAGTGAGGGTGAATGAGAGTATGGCATTCCTAGGAGAGCTTTTTCAATCAATCTGTATAAAAGAAAACTACAAAAGTAAATCAGGTTCAAATGCCTTGCTACCTCTTCTAAGGAAATTGGGTACAATGATTATGTCCTCGTTTAAGATTTATTGAGATGTGTAAGGAAATTGTATGTGGGCTCCTCAGACCTCCCCAGTTCTCAGTAACTGAACCTCCTGGAAGCAGGCCTAGGAGCTTGGTCAGCCCTCCTGTCCTCGAGCCTCTGGGTAATACTCCCTGGATTTCCCCATTTCCTGCTGCTCCCCAAATAAGCACATGTAATGCCCTTCTGTTGGGTAGCCCATTTTTATCTGTTAAAGTAATATAATCATTTTCAACATTCTAATAGTCCAAAAGGGTATTCAGTGATAAGTAAATCCCCCTCCTCCCCAGGCTCCAGATCCTTAGTCCTTCTGGAAGTATTGGCCTGTGGGCCAGATCCAGCCAGCTGCCTGTTTTTGTAAATAAAGTTTTATTGGAGCCCAGCCACACCCAGTCATTTACACACAGTCTATGGCTGCTTTCCCACTACAGCAGCAGAGGTGAGTAGTTGTGACAGAGAAAGAAAAAGTTTGGCAACGTGTGCTCTTTGTGTCTAGGCTTCTGGGTGTATATAGTCTTTTTTGGACACATTTGTGAGCTCGCTATACACTGTTCGTTATTTCTGTTTCATAGTCTACAGTGGGGACTGTTCCACAGGGATATGTGCAGATTCAGGCTTTTTCACCCGGTATGGGTGTAATTAATCAATGCCCCGTAGGGCATTTTAGTGCTTTTCAGTCTTTAGCCTTAAAGCTTCTCATTACACACCTTCTTTGCACACACATGAGCTCTTCTGGATGGGTTCGTAAAACTGACAGATTCTGCCAAACTGGCCCCTGGCCCCCACCTTCTCTCAATGCGTCAGGTTCTTTTCATCTTAAGGGCTAAATTTCTAATCCCTGTGAGGAAATGGGGCCTAACAAAATAAGTAAGTGAAATGTGCAAGTTTACCAAATTTGTATAATCTATATAAAATTTTAGTGTCTAATATTTACTATAGCTCCTTTGGGGGTCTGCCCACTGCTCTTATTTCTGAAGGTGGGTGTCTTAGTCCGCGCAGGCAGCTATGATAAAATACCACAGACTGGGAGGCTTATCAACAACAGAAATGTATTTCTCACCGTTCTAGTGGCTGGGAAATCCAAGATCAAGGCTCCAGCAGATTCTGTGCCTGATGAAAGCTTGCTTCCCAGTTCATAGACAACAAGCTTCGCACCGTGTCCTCACATGGTGGAAGGAGCAAGGGAGCTTCCTGGGGTCTCTTTTGTAAGGGCACCAATCCTATTTATGCGGACTTCACCCTCATGACCTAAAAATTTCCCCAAAAGCCCCACCTCCTAATACAATCACATTGGCAGTTAAGTTTCAACTTAAAATTTGGGGCGGGGGATGCAAACATTCAGTTTATAGCAGTGATTTACTGGGCTTTCCCCATTTGACATCAGATCTAGATCTAATCAGGATCTGAAGGTAGAATCCAGATGGATATTCCTTTTAGCCTCAGGTGGGTCTTTTGCATTTCTAATGACCTCTTGACAACATCCAATTCTCTAGGCCTCTGCCCAAACCAGAGCAATCCCTCCCCAAATATGCTAAGCACAGATACAGACAATTAAGATACTTAGTACCTATATTTTAGGAGTTAACATTATTTTTCATTCTATTCGGTAACCAACATCTCTCAAAATTAGGTATCGTTAACACAGACTACGACAAAATACAACCATTGTACATATTTCCATTTCCTTGTTTCTGGATTCTTTTAAGGACAAGAATCTTGTTTTAATCATCTTTGGGCCCAGCATTCTGCCTGGTGTGTGGTAGGCACCCAGTGGATGTTGGTTGAACTGAACTAATTTTCTCTTCATATTTCAACGGAATTATTCCTTTGTTCTCTTACAGAATGAAGACATTCAAATGTTGTTTTAAATACCACCTAAAGCAGAAAGTTTTCATCCTGTTTCTAACCCTATGGCTGTTCTCCTTGTTGAAGCTTCTAAATGTGAAACGCCTCCTCTTCCCCGAAAGAGGCATTTACTTGGTTGAATACTCCCTAAGTACCTCGCCTTTTGTAAAGAACAGATATACCCATGTTAAGAATGAAATCGGGTATGAGATTAACTGTTCAGGTGTCTATGAACAGGAGCCTTTGGAAATTGGCAAGAGTCTGGAAATAAGAAGAAGAACCATCATCGACTTGGATGATGATGATGTTGTGGCAATGACCAGTGACTGTGACATTTATCAGGCCCTACGAAGCTACCACGAAAAGCTTGTTTCAAGGGAGGAGAAAAGCTTCCCAATAGCCTATTCTTTGGTTGTTCACAAAGATGCAATTATGGTTGAAAGGCTAATCCATGCTATATACAACCAGCACAATATTTACTGCATCCATTATGACCGTAAATCATCTGATACCTTCAAAGTTGCCATGAACAATTTAGCTAAGTGCTTCTCTAATATTTTCATTGCTTCCAAATTAGAGATTGTGCAATATGCACACATTTCCAGACTCCAGGCTGATTTAAATTGCTTGTCAGACCTTCTGAAGTCTTCAGTTCAGTGGAAATATGTTATCAACCTGTGTGGGCAGGATTTTCCTTTGAAATCAAACTTTGAATTAGTGTCAGAGTTGAAGAAACTCAATGGATCAAATATGTTAGAGACAGTGAAACCCCCTAACACTAAGATGGAAAGATTCACTTATCACCATGAACTCAGACAGGTGCCTTATGAATATGTGAAACTACCAGTGAGGACAAACATCTCCAAGGAAGCCCCCCCCCATAACATCGAGATATTTGTTGGCAGTGCTTATTTTGTTTTAAGTCGAGCATTTGTTAGATATGTTCTCAACAACTCCCTCGTTAAAGACTTTTTTGCCTGGTCTAAAGATACATACTCGCCTGATGAGCACTTTTGGGCTACCTTAATTCGGGTACCAGGAATCCCCGGGGAGATTTCTAGGACAGCCCAGGATGTGTCTGACCTACAGAGTAAGACCCGCCTGGTCAAATGGAACTATCTAGAAGGCCTTTTCTATCCCAGTTGTACTGGCTCTCACCTCCGAAGTGTGTGTATCTATGGAGCAGCAGAACTAAGGTGGCTTATGAAAGATGGACATTGGTTTGCTAATAAATTTGATTCTAAGGTGGACCCTGTCTTGATTCAATGCTTGGCGGAAAAGCTTGAAGAACAGCAGAGAGAGTGGATCACTTTATCTTCAGAAAAGTTATTTATGGCTAAAACAGCCACAACATTATGATAAAGTCATGATGGAAATAAGGTTAATATGGAATTGCATGCTATACCATGGCCAGTACCATTTGCGTTTAACCTTCTCATAGTCTGAAAGGTGTCTACAGTTCCACACACAAGGGAAAGTGACCTGGCCTTTAGTGACAATTAGTCTGTGGTTGGTTGGGTGTTTTTATGTATGTTTTAGCTTGTAATCTCACTGAGCTAAATGGGAGATTTTCAACAGTCAGTAATCTGATATCTATTGAGCTCCTGCTGTATGCCAGGCACTTTTTTTTAGAAACATGTAGGAATTGCATCCAAGTTATGATGAGTTATACAGTGCCCTCAAGGAGCTGTGGCTTACCCCAATCACACAGCAACCTTAATATCTTAAGTTGTCCACATAACAGGGTCCCACTGAAGAAGTTGTGGAGTGTGCGGTAATTATATAACCATAATAACCACCAGTTTCAGAGCAGTGTTGACGTACAGTGACCAACGTTCCACTTGCCTCTTAATTCAGCTCCCTAGACTTTTCTTAACCATTAGACTATTAGAAGGAGAGACTCTACTACCTCAGAAGAACTAAAAGAATTGTCCAATTTCCTGCTTGCCAAAAGCATAACTTACCTTATGGTACCTCGCTTATTCAATTCAGGGTTGGGTGACTCTGTGTGTGGGGGGCATTTCTAGTGTATGGATGTTAGGGAGGGGGTGAAGTTAAGTCGGGGGATTGGGACGGGTGGTGCCTGAGGAGGAACAAAGGGATTTGGGTGACTTTTCCATCATGTTACGCAATGGTGTCATGAATGACCTCCTTTGTAATTCAGCCGTTTCTTTAATACATTTACTGATTAAAGTTAAAAACTGATTAACAGTTCAAAGTGTCACTCTCCAGAACATTGAATCTAAGTCTTTCTGTTCATAGATTATCATTATATGTAAGGGTTTTTTACAATGGAATAGTATAATTTTGTTTTGTGGAACTGTCAAGCTAAGAATCACTAAATTTTCTTGAAAAGGTTGTGTGAAATATGACAGCTTACTAAATTAACTATTAGTCATTAAAATAATGTACTTACTTCTCCAGCAACTGTCAAGTGGAGTCCAAACGTAAACTTATAAAAGCTCTAAGTTCATTGCAGTCTTCTCAGCTTCAATCCAAGAGAGAAAAAGCTAATTTTCCTAAGGACACAGCAAGAATAATCACTAATGATATTTTATGAAAACTACACCTTAGAAAACTACCAAAATCAGTCAAAATATACATATTTTTTCATGTAACTATTGTGCTGGAGGTGAAATGGGGCAGGAGTGGGGTTCTCAGAACAGGCTATAATATGTTTATGTCTCCTGGGAAATAATGGAACTCATGTAAGAAATTCTCCATGATCTTATGTTTCAATGTCAGCCTCAATAACTACATAAAGATGTAGTAATCAAGACCAGTATGAGACTGTTGGAAGACAAGTATTTAAATGTTTTCAAATGTCTGTGTTCTCCATGTGAAATTCCTTTTGCTTGTTTTAAAGTTTATGATACGATCTGCCAAGTGGCACCATTTCTCTGTCCCTTTCTTTTTCTCCTGAACTTGTTTGTTTTCCCTTTTTTTCCCCTACCCCTTTCAAATTACCAGTTTGTCCATGTGCGTGACCGTGACAATCTAATCACTATGATCTCCAGGCGTCAGTTTTCTTGGTCTATAAAGTGAACAGTTGGATGTGTCCTTGGCTTCCTCACATATTTCTGTGTGAGAATCAATTGAGATAATATATAAAGTGGTTTGAAAATGAGGACAAGCTATTGAAATATCAGCGAGCAGTCTTACTATGAGGCAAACATAGGTCTAACCCCATTGTGACACTTAACCATTTACCTTTTCTAAAAAACCTTCGATATACAAAAAAGCCACAATCGCAGGGGCAACTTTTGTAACAGATTCCAGGTACTAAGAAACCCCTGTCACCACATCTGGGGCTCCTTTTAAACGAATAAGATTAGCAAATTGGTCCAGTGGCTTAGATCAGGAGTAGGGGTAGAAATACTTTTCCTACTATCCAGGCTTAAATACACAAAGCCCTGTCGAAATCTTGTTTTCTATGCCTTTGGTCGTCAGAATAAATGAAAATGATGAAAAATAAATATCGACCTCCTGGTCTGGTGTCTTGCCTCCTGGTGAGAAATGATTCTATCCCTTGTTTATTGGGAAATTTTCCAGTGGTTAATCACTTTAATGCCATATTCAGATGAAACATGGCACCAAGAAGAGGCGGCAGTGCCTTCTCCACATGGACATATTTCTCAGGATTCAATTCCTGACATTCCAGGGAGCTTGTCAGATCATTCTCTCTTGCCTTGGAAATCCTGCAGATTCCCTGCATGTCTTCAAACCTCCATCAAACCTGATTCTTCCCTAAAACAATTTGGTATGATTCTCTCTAGTCTGGAGAAGGTTCTGCAGTCTGTGTTTTATAATTATTCTTTGCATAGTATTTATTGAATCTAGATTATCATTTGGCAATGAGACCAGGACCTTGGAGTTTGTAAATTATATTAGATAATATTAACAGTGAAAGAGCTACCCAAATATATCTACATTATGTGAATAATCTACTGTAATAATATTTAAAGACCAGCGTTGCTGCTATTTTTAATGTTTTGGTTATTTTAAGTGAAATATATGTAATGTTTTAAACTTAGGGAATTAAATTTGAAGATTTTTCTTGCCTTCCAGAATGTGAATATTATACATAAATATATATATATATATATATATATATATATATATATAGACATATTGCAGAGAAAACAAAATGACAATCTTTTTTGAGAATGTAAAGTGAATGTACTCCATTTATGCTATAACTGTTGTTGTTGATGATGGAATGAGTTTTGATTTTTGTTAACATTTTTATCAACTGGTCTCTAAATCTCCTAATTTTTTTTTTGTTTCTTGTTTGTTTGTTTGAAAGACATATTTCTCATTGTATGAGTTTTAAGTAGATTGGTTTTGCATTTTTGTATTATGCTGCTACTAGATGTTAATTCTCCAGTACTGTCAAATAAAATGTGCTCCCAAAACCAAGGCCCTGGAATCTTTGATGCTTCCTTTTTCAGGTTGTGCTGGTTCCCCACAAAGATTCTCTCAGTTGATGACACTTGCCCAGTATTTGAAGAGCACAGTTAATTTCACATCAGAGTAAAAAAATTCAGTGTGTGCACTATACACAGAACATAGGCGCACAAACTTGAATTTAATTTGGCAAAATCTCAAAGAATCTTTCAGAATTTCTCTGTTTTCATTCTCCTTCAAGTTGGTTTCTCCTCTAAGATTAACTATCTAGATAAATATTCTTGTTTCCTTGATTACTTTATGGAAGTTTATTCTCGATAGAGTAGGTTGAGCTCTTTATCTCACATCCCTCAATCCCTGGAAAATCAACTCTTTCTGCACCAGAATGCCTGCCTTGGTTGTAAAGCCCCATGAACATGAGGACCCTGGCTCCGCCAGTATCCTCAAGCTCGGTTGGTGAGTGATTCTGGATGGGTTTCCCTGTGTCCTGAATAACACCATCTTTTCCAGCTCTACTGAGCAGAGGAGCATTTGTCATCACTGATCCCCGCGCTCCCACCCCTACTCTGAAAATCCCCCTGGTCAGTTAGTTTCCTTCTATCACACTTCTGAAGCTATAACAGTTCCCAGCCTCCCCAGCTGACAAGGAGTATGCATGTCACACTCATAAATCACAATCCATCTCAAGGAGTAGGGCCATTTTAGGAAGCTTCAAGATAAAAAAAATTAACATCTACTTTAACCTAAGGTTAATTCTAGGTCTTGCCAAACTGGACAACTATGTAATCCCATGAAAGAAGTTGGACTGCTTTTGGTAGTGGCAGTGGTAGGATGGGTAGGTATACAGCATCATATTGAAGACCCATAGGCTTGATTCCCAGATTAGCAATTCCATATATTTTTAATTCCCTTTGGTGCCTACAAATCTGCATCTAAACTAGGACAACTGGCTTCTAGTTTCATGAAACCGATTATGAAGAAATCTTGGCAAGGGAAAGTAGATGATTGCAAATTTATTCCTACTACTTGGAAAAAATTTTCTATGATGATGCATGATAAACAGCTTGAGCTGTGCTTCAGAGACATGATCAGTGCGTCAACCCACGAAGATGCATAAAAGCCACAGGAAGACTATTCACCTGACCTCAGGTATGGCCTTCACGTAGAGTAGCACTGTCCTTCCTGGGAGCATCGTGGACAAAATCATGCAGAGGACAAATAGGAAAGAATCTGAGGAAAAATCTTGGTCAATGACCTGGGTAAATTTATTTTACTTTTTTGTTGTTGATATTGCTGTTGTTTTCTATAGAACAATAAAGGAAATTTAAACAGAAATCATTCATATTCATAATTCTAACATCCTGACAAAACCATTAAAGTTCTCTGAATGCCCTTCTAATCTTATCCATACCCATATCCATTTTTTTGTTTCTTCCCACTACCGGTATATTTTCAATCACTTTCCCATGTTGCTGCCTGATCTTTATGGCTATCTAATGGTCATACCATAATTCACTCAGTCCTTCCTTTATTGTAGGACATTTGGATTGTAAACTCCTTTTATCTTTCTGTCATAAATAATGGTGCTGTGAACAGCTTTATACATAAATCTTGTTCTTTCCTTGAATCACTTCCTTATTTCTGAGCGAGGAATGACAATCCTGAAGAGAATGGATTTTTAAAAATTTATTGGTTTTTATATATGTTGCAAATCTCCCTCTCAAGGAATTGTATAGGACAGTCGGTTGGTGTATATCAACTACAGCCTCAACCTATGTGAAATAAATTGTATTTATTTATTCTGATGAATGGCTAGTCTGATTCTCAAAGGTAAGCAAAGACCTTTGCCTAAAGCAAGGATGCAGCCAGTCCTCTAACAGATCAAAGAAGGTGTTTAATGTATGGTTAGTAAAGAGCTCTTTCAGAACAGTATTATTCTCAAAGTTTAAATTTTGATGACTGCTCCATTCCAGGAAGGATCTAAAGGCTGCTAGCTCCTTCTAGGATCCATTCTCCCTGGCTTCTGTGGTTTAATTCTGAGCAACCATATGACCAACTGTTAATTCCCAGCCTTCCTTTTGTTAACTAAAATTTCAGAAAAGGAGACCTGACTGAAATAAGTAGGCATCTACTGGGGAGTTGTTAAATCTGCAGCCAGGGAGACAGTTTCAAGAAGCACTTGAATTATGTTCCCTGGGACTACAAAATGGGGGAGGCTTAAAAAGGCAAAACCCCACAAGGTTAGATAAATTGTCATGAATTAGGATTGAAGCTGGCAAGAAGTAAGAGTGTTTGTTAGGCAAGGGTTGGTTGAGATCAGAAATGATTACACAGTTGCGAAGAGGGAGAGAACTTTGAAGCTACAAGTCTGCAGCTAGCAGACATTGTTTTAAAAATGGCCGGTGGTGTCCTTGAGTTTGATATAATTCAGAGAAGATTCAAATTCTCAGTGATGCAGGAAAGTGTCTGAAACCACATCCAAAATGGCCATCCAGCTCCATTTTGGATGCCTGAACCATAGTTACTCTCTTTTGATCTTTAAATGAACTTAAATATGTAGTCACTTTCAACTAATGGTGGCAAATGAGAAAAAGCAGAAGTCATTGCACAGGGCAGCTGAAAACACACTTGAAAGGTGGGTTACCTAGCTTGCCTTTCCCCCACCTCCCTTACTTTTTCATACTCCCTGGAATGTGTTTGTAGTAGCTGGAATTTCAGCAGCCATTTTAAAACCATGAGGGTGTAAGTTATAAGGCAAGGATAGGATAAAAATATGCCACTTGAACCACCCAAAACTACCTACCTCCAGTCTTTTTTTATGGGAGAAAAATACTGACGTGTACCTTAAGCTACTGTTATCTCACTTCTCTATTACTAACAGCAGAACATGATCCCTAACTTAAATGATGTTTTTCTAGGACATTGCAATCATTCACCCATTATTTAATTTTGTCTTAATGGCTACTAATTATTTTTTTATTCAGGGTTATTATTAATCCAGTTTTACAGGTAGTTTCACTCACTGTTGTTGAGAAGACCACTTGTGCAGGAAATATGGAATCCAATATGGAAAGAGGTGAAAGGGATCCCTAGGGTGATGGTGAAGGGACATCCTAGGTTGAAAGGTGGGTACCAATGGAAATGGCAACCAGTTCAGACTGGAGTAGGTCAGAAAGCTTTAGAGATTTCTTCAGGATGATGAATATAATGAATACCTCATAAATCTGAGTGTATTTATTTAGAAGCAAATTAGACCATCGAGAATTAAGGACAGAATAAATGTCTGTGGGAAAAAATTATGAACTCAAAGGAGAAAAATGAGTGGTACAGCTGTGGCTTAACTGGAGGTACTGTTTTCATAGTCATAATCATATAATGTTAATCATGTACTATTTAAATGTTGATCTAATCAACACGATGCTGATATCATTTATTGGGAACTTGGGGAGATAAAAAGTGTGAACACATGGGGTGGGGATTGTGGGTGTGTGTGAAAGATATCAAAATCATCTCCCATGGTGGTGATCAATAGGTAATGCCTAAGACTGAAACATCAAGCGTAGGAGTATAAGGATGTCATTCAGAAACGTGCAA
Organism: Phocoena phocoena; assembly: GCF_963924675.1. Taxonomy (NCBI): domain Eukaryota; kingdom Metazoa; phylum Chordata; class Mammalia; order Artiodactyla; family Phocoenidae; genus Phocoena; species Phocoena phocoena. Next base: position 59,470,460 of record NC_089221.1, on the reverse strand, counting down.
GTAAAGCCAAAGAACCAGTTCAGAGAACTGAAACTAGTCTCCTCTGAGGAAGGGAAACGGGGGAAGAGATGGAAACTGCTGATTTTTTTTCAACAAGACTTGCAACCAGCTCCACAAACCTTAAAATAAAAACTGGGGGTGGGAGAGACAGACACTGGAAAGGAAAAAGACATGATCTGTGATCAAAGGCTGATTGTAATCTAAAAACTAGTGCAAATAACCAGAAACCTTAGAAAGGTAGCTACTGTTTCTGTCTGCTCAGCCCTTGTCCCACCACCCATCCCTCCCAAGTCTTCAGAAAACAGCCCTCCTGGCTTCAGAGGTGGTCAGGTGACCCAGGGTGGGCCAATTATAGTCCCTCACAGCCACAGTGAGTGGTCTGAGTGGGCACATGACCTAAACTAAGCCAATCAGGGCTCCTGGGACTTTTCAAATTCCTGCCCAGGGATAGGAACCTCTTGTTCCTCTCTGATCACAAAACCCAAGGATATACCTCAAGGGCAGTTCTCCACCCCACACCTGGCCAAGTTTGTACCAGCCAACGAAGTGAATGTGCCAGAAGCAACAGAGAAGAAATAGAAAAGGACAAAGAGAAGGTATTCAAGGCAGTGAATCCAGTCTTCCCTGAGACCAGCTCTATGCTGCCCTCTGGTCAGTTAAATCCCAGCCCAGTCAAATCCCTTCTTTTGTTTAAGCAAGGTTAAATTGGGTTTCTTTCCATTGTAGTCAAAAATACTAATACACAGTCAAAAACCGTCAAACAAACAACAACAAAAAAGAAACCATCAAACAAAACTTTAAAATAATTTTACTATGGAAAGTTGCAAACAAACACAAAAGTAGAGAGTCTGGCATAATGAATTCCCACAGTCCATCACCCAGCCTCACAATTATTAACATTTTGACAATCTTGTTTCATCTGTCTATCTCTCCACCGTTTTTTCCTTAGAAATATTTCAAAAGAAAATCCCAGACGTTATATTATTTCACTTAGCCCCTGTGCTTTATGCACTGGTCCTGGTAAAAAGTAAGGTGTCAGACAAATGCCTGTTTTGTCCATATTTAAGCTATATGGTCAAATATTGGCAATATGAGATGGCTTGATCTAATACTTCGATATGAATGTAATCTAACTGCTAAGGCTCTTTTTTTTTTGACATAACCTCCACACCATTATCATACCTAACAAAATTAAGAATGATTCCTTAATATCTAACACCAAGTCCATTTTCAAAATTTCCCAGTTGTATCAAATATTTGTATCCACCATTTGCTTAAATCAGGATCCAAACAAGGTCCGCACAGTGATTTGGTTAAAATAACTTTTTAAGTGTTCTCTCATTTAGCACTCTTGAAGGAACCTAGAGAGGTGACACCAAATGGTGGGCAATCCTCAAACAGAAGAAGTCAGAAGAATTAGGTCCCAACTCCTTGTTTATATTATTTAATATACACATATATCACATTAAATAATATACCATATATGTGTGTGTACATGTTCTGTTTGCTTCACATCCATTCTCATTTACCCTTATAAGGCTGGTTGCCATTATCACCCTTATATTTTGTAGATGAGGAAGTGCCCCCAAGGAGGTCAGCTGACTTGCCCAATATCATCAGCTAGTAAGTAGCAGAGCTGAGGTTGGAATTCAGGCCATGTGGCTCCAAAGTCTAAGCTCTTAGCCCCTGCGCCCTACCTGTACTTTATACTCCAGTCCTTGTGAGCAGTAAAGCGCCAGGCACATGCCTATTATTATTTTATTCCACAAAGTACTGAGATCCTGTAGGGAAGAAGGCGACAAGAGCTTACGAAGTAAACGGTTAAAGGACTACAACCATGTGGCTCAGGTAGAGTCGGGATTTGGGACCGATCTGTTGCATTTCCCCTCTCTAGTCATCCACTCCCAGCCATTCCTGTTTGAGTCCACCAACCTCACTGCTGTGCTCCTCCCCCGCGAAACTGATGACCTCTAGTCTTCCTTCCCTCAACTCGACCCAGTGGTCATTCCTCTTGGCCTCCTGCTTTATTTGCTTTTCTGCTCAGTCCCTTTTGCCTGCTTCCAACCCCGGCCTCCAAGCTAACCCCAACTCTTCAACTCTAACATATTCAATTAGAACGATTTGACTCTGGTGGACCCATTAGTTAATGAACCTAGCGTTGGTGTTTCAGACTAAAGGGCCCAAGCCCCTCCTGCTGCTGGGCAATCTAATTCTCTCCGTTTCAAATATATTAGCCTTGGGGAATCACAGCAGGCACACCATCTATACTGGCTGCTTTGGACTTCTCCACTGCTATGATAACGATCAGCAGGATGCCTAGTTCACATAGCACTTCCCAGGGAGCTGGCTGCTTCATGAGGACAACCAGAAGCGCAGGTGTAGGAGGATCACCTCGTCATTTCTTCTCAAACATGCATACAAATCCCACATGGATCTTGTTAAAATGCAGCTTCTGATTCGGTAGGTCTAGGGTAGGTCCCAAGATGCTGCCTTTCTAACAAGCTAACAGGTGGTGCCAATGCTGCTGGTCCTTGGGCCACCCTTTGAGTAGCAAGAATCTAGATCACTAGTTCTCAAAACCAATTGCACATTACAGCCTCCTAAGGTGCTTCTAATTAGGGGAGACCTAGGTGCAGGGAGTTATAAAAGCTCCCCAGCTGATTCTAATGAACAGTCAGAGTCGAAAAATACTACTTTGGAGGCTGAAGCAGCAGCAGGAATTGGGTGGTCAGTTGCATGAATCCCTGGCCAGATGGAGGAAGTGAGGTGGTCACAGGAAGGTGGGGCTCCTGGCTTGTAAGCATCTTCCTTCCTTGTGCTTCCTGCCTCTCCTTGCTGTCACTTGCGTTTTCTCTCTCTTTTATTTTCCTCCTACCAATCCTTCCACTTCCCAAATCCTCATCTCAAAAAGAAAAAAGCTGAGCAAACTGAAAATCAACAGCTCTTCCTACATCCCTCAGAAAACTGAGGTCACAAGGCAACCATCACCCTGAAAATTGGAGAGACAAGAAAAAACAGAGAATCACAACCTACCAGGAGCACAAGTCCACAGCGGGAGCCAATACCAGTGGGAACACTTCAATGTAAGTGACAAATTGCCGGAGGCTCAGGGTGGACTAGCTTGAGAGTTAAAAATTCCAGGGGTGGGGGTGGGAATGGGGGTACTTCTAGGGGACCTCTACTCTTTTGTTTATTTCCTGAAGCCACATCAGATTCTCCGGGTGAAGACTAGAGAAAAGCCCCCTTATACTTCCAGCAAGTACAGGGGAAAAGAAGGTGTGGCTTCTAGGAAATAAATCTTTGTGAAAAAGATGTTGGAATTAGTAAACAACCTTAAAATTTAGCAAGTAGGTAACTAACACACAGTCAATGATGGGGTTATTATATGCTAGATGCTGGGGATTGAGGATAAAACTGGCTCCCTCTCCTCCAGGAGCTCGTGTTCTAGTGGGAAATGCATATGTGCATACAACTGAAATCGCACAACGTGGCCTCTCCAGTTGCGGAGCACAGGCTCCGGACGTGCAGGCTCAGCGGCCATGGCTCACGGGCCCAGCCGCTCCGCGGCATGTAGGATCTTCCTGGACCGGGGCACAAACCCGAGTCCCCTGCATCGGCAGGCGGACTCTCATCCACTGCGCCATGAGGGAAGCCCGAACCCGCGGTCTTTTAATTGACATCACACACCTGGTCTCAGGACTTAATGAAGCTCAGGTTCTTTATGTCTCATCCCAGAAAGAATTCAGTGAGAGATAAAGTGATAGGTAAGAAGTGGATTTATTTAGAGAGATATAAGGGTGGTTAGTTTTTATGGGCTCGGTAATTTCATAGGCTAATGAGTGAGAGGATTATTCCAACTATTTTGGGTAAAGGATGGGGATTTCCAGAAATTGGGCCACTGCCCAATTTTTGGCCTTTTATGATAAGCCTCAGAGCTGTCATTTAGCATGCTAACATATTAAACAAGTGTATAATGAGGCTTAAGGTCTACTAGAAGTCGAATCTTCCACCATCTTGGACCTAGTTTGTTCTAACCAGTCTTTGTCATATCCTCAATGGCTATGTCATTCTTTTAAAGGTTGTGCCGTGCCCGCTTCCCTTCTGTTTCACAATGATGCCAGAGATTGGTAGTTGCTGCCCCTTACATCTTACCTCTGCTTCTTCCACAGTAATAGAACTCTCCTTTTTAGCTGAGCACATGCTCCCCAGAATAAAGATTATATTTCCCAGCCTCTCTTGCAAGGTAGGTGTGGTCATATGACAGAGTACTGGCCAGTGGGGTGTAGTGTCCTTACTTCAAGCAGGTGTCTAAGCCCTCACCCCCATAACTGTGAATATGACCTCATTTGGAAAAAAGGGTTTCACAAAGGTAATTAAGTTAAGGATCTGGCTGTGAGCTCGCCCTGGATATGAGTGGCAGCAGCTCTCCATCTCCGCTTTTCTCTTGCCTACTGGCTGGAAAGCAGATATAATAGCTGGATCAAAGTAGACATCTTAGACAATGAGGTGGAAGCCTCAACCGATAGCCTGGGTTCCTGGTGACTGTAGAGTCACCATAGTGTTACCGAGTTAAGTCTTATGGACCCTGCTCAGGCCCTAGCCCGAGAGCTGAGGCTCTCTGCCTTGGCAGAGAAGAGTTCTTTTTCCTTTCGTGTTCGAGCAGCCAAATAACGACGGAAGCTGAGATCAACACGGCACAAGCATTATTCAGTGACCAAAGAATGGAGAAACGGGAACTAAGTTCAGATCAACTTCTCACCCCGCTGGTGAGAGGGATTTAATTTTAAAGAGTAAAGGGAGGAGGAGGGAGGCTAATGATGGCGAAGCATATGAATTAGTTTACCGGGAAAGGCTTCTTCCAAGGGAGTGGGTTACCACCACATTTTTACCCTTTTTCGGTCCTTAATGTCCGGTCATGGTCGCTGGTAGGTATGCCATTTAATATGCTAATGTAGTAAAAATCAAGGTGTAATGAGACTCAGGGTCTGTTAGAGGTCAGATTCGTGGCCATCTTCATCCCAGGTGGTTCCACCTGGTTTTTTGTCTGTAGCTTCCTTCTTATCTCTGGGCCCTTTAACTTGAAGATTTATGTGAACTCCTGCCCAAGGTGGGAGTTGGCAGGTTTTGAGCAAGGACACTCCTGCTAAAGGTGAGGGTTGGGGGGTTGTGAGCAAATACCTGGAGCAGCTCCCGTAACGACAGCCGCCGACATTTACGTAAATTAAGAGAAAAATAGATTCCTAATTTGCTGAAGCCTTTGTGGCTTTTGGATTTCTGTCTCTTGTAGCAGAACGTTTTACTAACAAATATACCAACTAACCACAATAAATCTGCTTCTTTTTAGGCTTCTCATAAATATTCAAAGTACAAAGCAATATATTGGGCAAGTTCTATTTCACTTAGAATAAAATATAGACTCCTTTATTTATTTATTTGCGGTATGCGGGCCTCTCACTGTTGTGGCCTCTCCCGTTGCGGAGCACAGGTTCCGGACGCGCAGGCTCAGCGGCCATGGCTCACTGGTCCAGCCGCTCTGCGGCATGTGGGATCTTCCCGGACCGGGGCACGAACCCGTGTCCCCTGCATCGGCAGGCGGACTCTCAACCACTGCGCCACCAGGGAAGCCCTAGACTCCTTTAAATGGTCAGAAAGGCCCTGGTGTGATCTGACCCCTGTCTACTTGTCCAATCTCATACCACTCTTCTCTGGCCTGGCACAGGGTATACTGCAGCGTTATGCCTGTGTTCCTTCATAACATACATACCTTGTGAGGACCTATTATGAGCTACATGTGCAGTGGGCACACAGCATCAGACCTAGCCCTTACAGCCAACTTTTTCTCTATTTTGCTTATAAGCTAATTTATTTTCCAGCTCAGAGCCTTGACCCATGCTCTTCCCTCAGTCTAGGGCAGGGCTGTCCAATAGCACCTCCTGCATGATGGAAATGTTCTTATCTGTGTTGTCCGATATGATAGCCACTAGCCACAAGTACTGAATACTTGAAATGTGGCTGGTATGTCTGAGAATATAAATTGCTAATTTTACTTAATTTTAGATTAACTTATGTTTTAAACAGCTACACGTGACTAGCAGCTGCTAGGATGGACAGTACAGGTCTCGACCCCTCTGCTCCCTGGGACGCATAAGTTACTCCTTGAGGTGGTTTTAGAACGTGGTCGCTGATTCTTTGACACACCTCTAACTGAGAGATGGGGTCTATATCCCCTCTCTTTGAATTTGGTTGGGCTTGTGACTATATGACAGAAGTGATTTGTTGTTGTTGTTGTTGTTTTTAGATGTTGGGGGTAGGAGTTTAGTAATTTATTTATTTATTTTTGCTGTGTTGGGTCTTCATTTCTGTGCGAGGGCTTTCTCTAGTTGTGGCAAGCGGGGGCCACTCACTATCCCGGCCTCTCTTGTTGCGGAGCACAGGCTCCAGACGCGCAGGCTCAGTAGTTGCAGCTCACGGGCCCAGTTGCTCCGCGGCATGTGGGATCTTCTCAGACCAGGGCTCAAACCCGTGTCCCCTGCATTAGCAGGCAGACTCTCAACCGCTGTGCCAGCGGGGAAGCCCGACAGAAGTCATTTTAATGTGACCTCTGAGCCTAGGTAAGAAGAAACCTTGCAGCTTCTGCCCTGGTCTCTTTAAGGTCATGGTCCTAGGACACTTGCTTTCAGGAAGCTCCATCACAGAACCTACTCACCATCCTATGAGAAGCCAAAGCCATATAAAGAGGCCCACATGTAGCTGCTTCATCCTTTGAGTCATCCCAGCCTAGGTACCATACTAGTTTCCTGTGGCTGCCATAATGAATTACTACCAACCTGGGGGCTTAAAACAACAGAAATCCACTCCCTTGCAGTTCTGAAATCTGCCAGAAATCTGAAATCAAGGTGTCGGCAGGTGTTGCCGCGCTCTGAGTCTCTAAGAGAGAATCTGTTCCATTCCTCTCCCCTAATTTCTGGTGGTATCTGACAATCCTTGCCGTTCCCTGGCTTGTTGACACATCAGCCCAATCTCTCCTCCACCTTCACATCACTTTCCCCCATGTTTCTCCTCTTCTCAATTCTCTCCTTTCTCTTAAAGGACAACAGTTATTGGCTTTAGGGCCCACCCTAAACCCAGGATGATAGCATTTCAAGATCCTTAACTGTGATTACATCTTCAAAGACCCTTTTTTCAAATAAGGCCAAATTCACAGGTACTGGGGATTAGGACTTGACATATCTCTTTGGGAACCACTATTCAGCCCAATACAGCCCCAGCCATATGCATGAGGTGGCCTAGAGATGATTCCAGCCCCCGGTTGTTTGAGTTACTGCCAGACCCTCACATTTTCCTGGCTCAGACCCTACACATTGTAGAGCAGACATAAGCCACAATCACTATGCCTTGTTTGAAATCCTGACCTATAGAACTTCTGAGCATAATAAAATGGTATTCTAAGTCACTGAGTTTGGGATGGTTTATCACACAGTAATAGATAACTGGAAATTCCTGTTCATCTTTTAAGGGCCTGATCAAGTAACATTTCTTCAAAGAGGCCTCCTGAGATACCTCCTCCAAGTCTAAATTACATTCCCCTCTTTACTTTTCCTTTCTGGCACATATCATAATTTATAGTTATAAATGTCGTTAGGTGTTTTTCCTTTTTTTTGATTTTTGGCTGCATTGGGTCTTCGTTGCTGTGCGCAGGCTTTCTCTAGTTGTGGCAAGCAGGGGCTGCTCTTCGTTGCGGTGCATGGGCTCTAGGCACACAGGCTTCAGTAATTGTGGCACGTGGGCTTAGTAGTTGTGGCTTGCAGGCTCTAGAGCACAGGCTCATTAGTTGTGGCGCACAGGCTTTGTTGCTCCGCGGCATGTGGGATCTTCTGGGACCAGGGCTTGAACCTGTGTCCCCTGCATTGGCAGGCAGATTCTTAACCACTGCGCCACAAGGGAAGTCCTGTTTTTCCTTTTTAAATGTCTCCCCACTAGACCTAAGTTCCATGAGGCCAGGGACCATGTTTGTTTCATTCAACACTACGTCCTCTGTGGGTACCAGGCACACAGTAAATGCCCAACCAATACCTGCCAAATGAATCAAATTCTGAGCTTTCTGTGACTGAATCTACAACTGACGTTTCTTTGTCATCTGAACTGAGACAGCTCTAGGAAGACATTATTTATTTAGCCTTTTTGCTCTCAGCAGATGAAATAAGCCAGCATGCAGCAAGTGGGAAGCAAAATGTTCATTTTCCAAGGCTCAAACCTCAGTTCTTGCCGTTATGGTTCTTTGCATTTGAATAATTGCTGTGGTTTTTAATTGTGGTGAAAACAAATGAACAAAAGACAAAGCTGGTCAGAGAGCCAGGCTTTGAGAGACACCTTTAATTTTTTTAAGAAGCATCTGTAAGTTCACAAATGAACCTTAAATTGTCCTTGTTTGTGAGTGTGAATCTCATGATACATTCTTCCATGAAATGAAAGCTTAATGACAAATCACAAAGCATAGGCTCTCCCTGGCATCTTTGCCATCATCCGTCTTGTTCTAGAAAGTGCATGGGTACAAATTCTGCTGTTACTTTTCTTAGAACAGAAAGAAAAATAGGACTTGGAACAGGAAAAAAAAAAAAAGCCAGAAAGAAAAAGCAAAATGTGCTAAATAATACCAAGAATGGTCAGCTAAAACTTGTAAGCAGCTGTACAAATGAGTGTAGGGATGGAGCCTAAAATAAGTCAGGAGGTAGTAAGAATCTTAAAAACTGAGTATAAGCAGTTGGCGCTCACCTTTGTCACTCTCACACAGGTCACTGGTGATTGGAAGGACTCCTGACTCTCCCAGATGCATCCATCTTTCCCACTGTAGGAATGTTAACATTATCTGCAAGACCCTACGCGATAATGTTCTGTTTTTCTCGGATTCTGTATTTGTCTATTTGGCATCCATTAATCACAGCACCAAACTAAGGCTCAAAGTTGCTTACCCTTCGCTGTGATCTGGAGCCCACGCTCTGAACCACTTCCTTGTCTAACTCTCACACACCAAGCCGATGTTTTCCTTGCCCTAAATCACCCCAGGGCCAGTGCCCACCTCTATAGCCAGAGCCCGCCTACATTACTCAGACTAGCCACGCCTCTGCTGCTTCCTCTGCCTTTGCTGTGGAAACCCCATTCAAGCCTGGGGCAGGGAGGCTTACCCCTCACTCCACTTCTGCCTTGTGACCGAACCCGGTTCCTCCCAGTGTGGCCCTGTGTGGCGTGGCATGCACCATCCCCCCAGGAATTGTAAGCAATACATTTCTCTTTCAATGGCATTAGCATTTCCACGTCATCACTTGGTCACCTACATAAATTGAAATCCATGGTGGGTACAACTGAGACTGATCAGCCCTTGGGGCCTTTTACAGTCGCTGTTTCCTCTGCCGGGAGCCCTCTTCCCCTGTGTCCACATGGCTCCTCTCTCACTGCATTGAAGTCTCTGCTCAGACATCACGACATGCAAGCAAGGCTTCCCTGAGCACGCATCTAACTAGCATGCCGACCCCTCCCAACTCTAGCTGTCTATCCTTTTTTTTGTTTTGCTTTGTGTTTTTTGTCTTTTTAATTAATTAATTAATTAATTTTTGGCTGTGTTGGGTCTTCATTGCTGCACGCGGGCTATCTCCAGTTGTGGCGAGCGGGGGCTACTCTTTGTTGCAGTGCACGGGCTTCTCATTGCAGTGGCTTCTCTGGGTTGTGGAGCACAGGCTCTAGGCACATGGGCTTCAGTAGTTGTGGCACACAGGCTCAGCAATTGTGGTGCACGGGCTTAGTTGCTCCGCAGCATGTGGGATCTTCCCGGACCAGGGCTCCAACACATGTCCCCTGCATTGGCAGGTGGATTCTTAACCACTGCGCCACCAGGGAAGTCCACCCTCCTCCTTTTTTTTTTTTTTGGCTGCACCAGGCCTTCATTAGGGCACACGGGCTCTTCACTGCAGGCTTCTCTCTAGTTGTAGCGCATGGGTATGTGGAATCTTAGTTCTCAGATTCTGTATTTGTCTATTTGGCATCCATTAATCCCTTGCACTTGGAACAGAAAAGTTCCAAGATCCCCTGACCAGGGATCAAACCTGTGTCCCCTGCATTGGAAGGTGGATTCTTAACCACTGGACCACCAGGGAAGTCCCTAGATGTCTATCCTTTTGTCCTACTTTATTTTTGTTACTAGCTCTCATCACCACCTGACTCGTTTGTGTGTTCCCTCACTCTGCACCACACAGAACTTAAGTTTTTCTAGAGCGAGGCACAGATTTTTGTTTTGTTAACAGCGAAGTTCCTACCACTTAGACCAGTGCCTGGCACACAGAGGGTGTAAAATATTTCCTAAATGATGAAATTTTATTTTTCCAGAGCAGCTGGCCTGTTAATGAGTACATGAATGGCCGAAATCTCCTTCAAATTTATAACTCTCATTGGGCCCGGAGATCCGTGAGAAGCCAGTGCTCTGGATCAATAAGACATGAATTTCTAAAAGGGAGTAAGTGGTTCAAAAACACAAAAACATATCCTGGGGAATCGCAGGATAAAACCCCAAGCAAGCTGGTTTGTGGAATTAATACTGGGGGTTAGGACAAGTGAACAATTACCATTCCGGAATTATCAGGCCCTCTGCCATTCCTCTGAAAATGTGCCTGGCATTGGGTTATGGGCTCTGTAACTCCGAGGGATTAGGGAAAATACTTTCCTTTATCATTTAGGATAGCATCATGCCCCCCCATGAGGTTGAAGCGGGGTCTAGGAAGCATCTTAGCAAGGGTTGGCCCAGACACCCTTCCGTATGTGCTTTCCCTCCAGAAGGAGCCTAAATGACTGTGAACGCAGCTCACCAGTTGTACAACTCAGCTCAACAGGGGTTCACACTTGATACTGGCAGCCTTTTCTCCCAATGAGCACATTTCAGAGGAAAGTTGCATATCACACGGTGCTTATAATGATGTATCACAAAAAGATCTGTATACCATGTAGGTAAGGAAAAGTCTAGCAATGCTGACCAAAACTAGAGAGGCTTAAAACAAGGGGAGGTGGAGGGAAGAGAGGAAGGAAGGAATTTCTGCTCTCTGAAAGACAGGAGAACTTACATTCTCACTGGTATGCCCCACTGCCTCTGTGAAAAACGTCCCCCAAATAACTTTGATGCAAGCTGATGTGGAGGCTGATCCACTACTGACCTTAAGATGTTTCCTTTACCTAACCCAGATGCTATCATTTAGAACTAAAACTGGATCAATTTTTCTCTAGTCTCAGAGGTTAAAGACATTATGAAATTATTGAAATGAAGAAAGTTAAAGAAAGGAGAATCAGAGAATAAGAATTTGTAAGTCTCCTTTTTCCGGTAAGCGCCCTGAGGTTACCTCTAAAAATGGTTCGCTATTCACTTGACCCAGAAAACCCCACAAAATCATGCAAGTCAAGAGGTTCAAATCTTCATGTTCACTTTAAGAACACTCGTGAAACTGCCCAGGCCATTAAGGGTATGCATATTTGAAAAGCCACCAAGTATCTGAAGGATGTCACTTTAAAGAAGTAATGTGTGCCATTCCGTCGTTACAATGGTGGGGTTGGTAGGTGTGCCCAGGCCAAACATTGGGGCTGGACGTACGGGTCAGTGGCCCAAAAAGAGTGCTGAATTTTTACTGCACATGCTCAGAAATGCAGAGAGTAATGCTGAACTTAAGGGCTTAGATGTAGATTCTCTGGTCATTGAGCACATCCAGGTGAATAAAACCCCCAAGATGTGGCTCAGGACTTCCAGAGCTCGTGGTCGGATTAACCCATACATGAGCTCTCCCTGCCACATTGAGATGATCCTTACTGAAAAAGAGCGGGTTGTTACTAAACCCGAAGAAGAGGTTGCCCAGAAGAAAAAGATATCCCAGAAGAAACTGAAGAAATAAAACCTTATGGCCTGGGAATAAATGTCACAAAAAATAAATGCAAATAAAAGTAAAAAAAAGAAAAAGAATTTGTAAGTCTCTCAGACTGTCAGGGGACAGAGGTCTAACAGGCAGGGCTAACCAAGCTCTCCTCTGCATGGACCCAGATAAAGTTGGGCCACAGCCACGCTGTTGTTTACTTGCCATCTGTGGCTCCTCTCTAACCGTCGTATTAACTGTTTGCAGCAGAGATGGTCTGCAAAGCTGAAAACATTGAATATCTGGCCCTTTACAGAAAAAGTTCGCTGATCTTCGGTAGCTATTAAAGGAGCAGCGTGACTTACCAGGCTATCGTGATCTTACTGAAATATTTCTGAGGACTGTGTAACGCCCTTCACTTTGAGTCCCTCTTTATCAAGCAACGTTCTGAATGTAATTGGGCTTCTGGAGTATGTTTCTCTATTAAAGAAAGAGGATGTGCAGACTTGCTACACGGATTTCCAAACATCCTGGACAGTTGTATTTCTCACTATAAACTACTAAGCTGGGTTTCTGCCACAGTCTCTCATAAATTCACATGGTACGCAAGTTTTCAGGGGGTCTAGCATCCCTTTATATTAGGTCCAGAACTGCAGGACTGGAAGACTGTGTTCTGGACCTGAGATGACCCCTCGGAGTCCGAGCCCCACGCTCTGACCTCACACAGCAATCACACTCACATCCCTTAGCGTATCAGGGAAGAATTTGAGCCAGGAGTAGCTTTGGTATTTGTGAACTTCAATTTCTAGGCCTCTTACCTCTTACTTTTTTTTTTTTTTTGGCTGTATTGAAGTAATTACATGAATACAATTTTAAAAATCAAATAGAAATACAGGATTAAAACAAAAATAACAGTCACCTCCCCAAGGTCCTCCTGATCTCCAATTCCCACTACCCAGAAGAACAGTTTTCAAATCTTCTCATTGTATTTTTTCATATTTGCCTTCATAATTCTAAATAACACGCTAAATCATGCTCTTTGCAGGACAGTCATATCAAGTAAATAATGGGTCCCACCCCCTTTTTTTAAACAATCCTTTGGAGTTGTCCTACTCTGTGACCCGCACTGACTGATCTCTCGGCTTCTGTACAACTGTAACCCTGTAGCTTCCGTTCAGCATTGTTTGGGGGCTTCCTACAGTCTCCTGTTTGAGTTTCTCATTTTCTAGACCCTGTGTCTTTTCACTCTGAGTTGATGGAGCACATCTTTCTGTTGCTTCATGAGAAAGAATGAATAGAAGATAAAATTTTCATTGCCTTGCCTGTTTGAAAAAGTCTTCATTATACTCTGACATGTGACTGGTAGTTCATCAGGGTATGAAATTCCAGGTGACAATCCTGTCCTCTCAGAAGCTGTAGGCATTTGCCCATTGTCCTCTAACTTCCTGTCTCTCTGCGCCATTCTAATTCCTGATCTTTTGTATGCTTTTGAGGGCTTCTCTTTTGCTCAGGTGTCCTGAAATTTTGTCACAATTTACGTTGGTGTGGATCATTTTTTAATTCATTGAACTGGGCAGTTAGTGGTCCTTTTAAATCTAGAGGTCCATACGCCTCAGTTTGGGAAATTTTCTTTTCCTTTTTCATAACTTCCTGTCCTTTTTTTTGTCTCTTACATTTTCTATCTCCTTGTCATTTTGTTCAGCTGTCTGAAACATTTCCTCTATTGTATTTTTGATACAATACTTGTCACCTTCTAGTGACATTCTTATTTCTGCTAGCATGTTTTTAATTCTAAAAACCTTATTCTCGGGCTTCCCTTGTGGCACAGTGGTTAAGAATCCACCTGCCAATGCAGGGGACACAGGTTTGAGCCCTAGTCTGGGAAGATCCCACGTGCAGCAGAGCAACTAAGCCCGTGCACCACAACTACTGAGCCTGCGCTCTAGAGCCTGCGAGCCACAACTACTAAGCCCATGTGCCACAATTACTGAAGCCCGCACACCTAGAGCCCACGCAACGAAGAGCAGCCCCCGCTCGCCGCAACTAGAGAAAGCGTGCGCACAGCATCGAAGACCCAATGCAGCCAAAAATAAAGAAAAGAAAAGAAATCAACTCCTTTTAAAAATAAAAAAGTAAAAACCTTATTCTCTAAATTAAAAAAAATTTTTATGGCATTCTGTGGTTTCAGCAATGGAGTATCTTCTCAGATCCCTTTGAGGGTTTTAATTATAAATTTTTTAACATTTTCTTCTGTTCCCTGCATTGTGTGCTTTCTTTGGTTCCTTTTCTCCCTTTATTTTAGTCTCTGTTTCATAGTGGATGCTCCCTCAATCTGGTAATCCATTGCTGGAAATTCAAACTTAAGAGTGAGGCAACTACTTGTTCTTACCTTTTGATAATAAAGGAAGATGATCCAGAAGTACTTTTCCACCAAAACAATTAGAAAACTGGAAAAAAAAATAGGAAAATACTACTTCCAGACATTGGACAACAGGCAGCACAGAACTGTGATCTCTGTGGAAAGGGGAACAAGTGGGGTAAGCCTCACTACCATCTTGGTTTTCTGCCTGGAGACAATGCCCAGACTGTGGGACAGGAAGGAGAAACCTAAACAGAGACTGGAGTCTGGAGAGGTCAAGGTGACTAAAATTTTCAGGGCAGAGTACTTAAAAGGTAGGAATTACACGGCCATCCAGAAATCTGCATAGGGTCTCTCTTGATAGGCTGAGCACCAATCTGCTTACGCATATGGTGAAATTCCACTGGACAACAATGGCAAAGAATAATTGAAATAGAGCTATGAGATAAATCTCAGATCTCACAGGGCTGAAATCCTTTCAAGTACCCACCAGAGTAGAGAGGTCTCATTGAATACCTACCTACCCGGAGCATTCCGTAGAGATCCCAAAAGGACCTTGACTTAAAAGTGGGGCTAAATTGGCTTTAGGATAATGGTTACTCTAGAACTCCCTTAAAAGAGCGAGAAAACAAATTTCAAAGGGATCAAACTAATCCACAAGTAACTTAAACTGCCTACCATAAAAAGTTCAACATGCTTTGAAAGAAAATAAAACCAGCACTTGGTGACATAAAATTCACAATGTTTGGCATCCTGTCAAAAATGACCAGCCATATGAAGGAGCGGCAAAATGGGGCCCTTAACTAGAAGAAAAATCAGTTATTAAAAACAGACTAAGAAATGATAGAGGTGATGGAATGAGCAGCAAGTACATTAAAACAGCTGTTATAAATACGTCCCATATGCTCAAGGATATAACAGAAAATCTGGACCTGATGGGAAGAGAAATGAAAGATATATAAAGATCAATGGGAGTTTTTTAGAGATGAAAAATATCTGAAATAAAAAATATACTGGTTGGGATTAACTGATTAGATACTGCAGAAGAAAAGATCAGTGAACTTGAGGATGTAGCAATAGAAACTACCCAAATTGAAACACAGAGTGGAAAAAAAAAAAAAAGAAAACATTGAACAGAGCCTCAGTGAACCATGGGACAATATCAAGCTAACATACATGCAATGGGGGAAGGGGTTACAAGAGAAATATTTGAAGAAAGAATAGTCAAAAAAGTTTCAGATTTGATTAAAACTATAAACACACTGATCCAAGAATCTCAATGAAATCTAAGTAAAAGTAACAAAGAAAATCATAATCAAATTGCCAAAAATCAATAAAAAAGAATCTTCAAAGCAGCCAGAGGAAAAAAGCAAACTCTACACACAGAATGAAGATAAAAATTAAAGCAGACTTCTCATTAAAAACTGCACAAGACACACTGAAAGAAAGAAAAGTTCAACCTAGAATTTTACATCTATCAGAAATACCTTTTTAAATTAAAGGCTTTTCAAACAACCAAAAGCTGAGAAAATTCATTGCCAGCAGACCTGCAATACAAAAGAATGTTAAAAGAAGATCTTCAAGTAGAAGTAAGTCGACACCAAATGAAAATTTGGATTTACACAAAAGAATGAAGAATGCTGGAAACTGTAAATACGTAGATAATTATAGAAAACATGGTTTCCTTATTTAAAATTTTTCTTTAAAAGATAATTATTTAAATTTCTAAAAATTGAAACATGTTGTGGGGTTTAAAACATCATTAAAGTAGAATCTATGACAGTAGCATAAAGAATGGGTGGTTTTCTGGAGAATGGAAGTATTCTCTTTTAAGTTTCTTAAAGTATACTTTTATTTGAATGGAGGCTGTGATAGGTTAAAGACATAAACTGTAAACCCTAGGGCAAATATTTAAAAATTTAAAACAACAAAGAGGTATATCTATTAAACCAATGGTGGAGATTAAATGGAATCATAGAACATACTAAATTAATTTAAAAGGAGGCAGGAAAAGAGGGAAAAGGGAACAAATAACAATGTAGAAAACAAATGACAAGGGATTTCCCTGGAGGTCCAGTGGTTAAGACTTTGCCTTGCAATGCAGGGGGTGCGGGTTCAATCCCTGGTCAGGAGCTAAGATCCCACATGCCTGGTGGCCAAAAAACAGAAACACAAAAACAGAAACATTATTGTAACAAATTCAATAAAGACTTTAAAAATGGTCCACATCAAAAAGTCTTAAAAAAAAAAAAACAACAAATGACAAGATAATAGATTTAAACCGAATTATAATAATAATCAAATTACGTGAAAATTAGCTAAACACCCCAATTAAATGTAGACATTATCACACTTGATTGTGAGGGGAGGAAGAAAAATCCATGTCATATAGCTTTTTTTTTTTTAATGCTGTCTTTACCCAATCTTGAGACCTGGCTAGAGGCCAGTCAGTTCCCCTTCTTGAGCAGCTGATAAAATCCACACCCCAATCACTTCCTTTTTCGGGGCTTTCACACTCCTGGCCACCATACACCAGCCCTAATTGACCAGCAGCCAGACACCAGACAACTTGGGACAGCCCTTGTGCCCCAGAGCCCTTGAAATTATTTCAAGTAGCCAGTCCACTGGGAACCTGAAAACCCTAGCTAACCCCATGCAACTTACCATACGTAAACTGTCTTCTACAGCTCCAGCTTGCCGTAACCCCTGGTGCAGATCCCTGTGTGGCACTGACTGGCAGTCTGCTCTCCTTTGGACCTGTAAGTAACAGAGTTCTGCCTTTCAGCTATCTGAGTGTCACTGTGTTGTGTCATGCCATCAAAAGAATCTTTAAATCTTATAAAACAACCCATCTATATGCTGTCTATAAGAAACCTACTTACAGTATAAAAACAAATAGGTTAAAAGTAAAATCATGGGAGGGCTTCCCTGGTGGCACAGTGGTTAAGAATCCGCCTGCCAATGCAGGCGACACGGGTTCAAGCCCTGGTCCGGGAAGATCCCACATGCCGCGGAGCAACTAAGCCCGTGCGCCACAACTACTGAGCCTGTGCTCTAGAGCCCACGAGACACAACTACTGAAACCCTTGCACCCCTGCTCCACAAGAGAAGGCACTGCAATGAGAAGCCCGTGCACTGCAACAAAGAATAGCCCCACTAGAGAAAGCCCATGTACAGCAACGAAGATGCAACGAAGACCCAACGCAGCCAAAAATAAAATAAATAAATGTATTTTAAAAAAAAAAAGAAAAAGAAAGCTGGGGGGCGCTGTATTGGAGTATATTCAGATAAAGTAATATCCTTTGAACAAAGAATATTAGGGACAAAAAGATATATTTCATAATGATAAAGGGAACAGTTTGTCAAGAAGACAACAATTCCAAGCATGTTGGCACACAATAACATAGCTTCAAAATACATGAAACAAAAACTTTTGGAACTTCAAGGAGAAGTAGACAAAGTTAAAATTTTTGTTGAAGATTTTAATACTTTCTCAATAATGAATAGTTGAAGTTGACAGAAAATGAGTCAGCGTATAAACAATTTTATAATACTCTCAACTGATTTGACCTAATTGATGTTTATGGAATATTCCACCCGACAACAGAGTACACATTCTTTTCAAATGAACATAGAACATTCACCAAAGTAGAACATATTGTGGGCCATAAGACAAGTCTCAATGGATTTAAAAGGATCAAAATGCCGCAAAGCATAGTCTCTGCTCAATAGAATTAAATTTAAAGTCAGTAGCAGAAAGGTACCTGGAAAAAAACCCCAAATAGTTGAAAATTAAGCAGCATATTTCTAAATAAGAAGTCAAAGAAGAAATCACAAGAGAAATTGGAAATATTTTGAACAGAATGAAAATGAAAACCCATATATCGACATTTGTGGGACACAGCTATATAGCAGTGCTTTAAGGGAAATTTATAGCATTAAATGCTTCTTTGAGGAAAAAAGAAAGGTCTAAAATCAGTGCTCTACAGTTCCACTTAAGAAACTAGAAAAAGAAGGGCAAGTTAAACCCAAAATAAGCAGAAGGGAAATAAGGTGACAAATCAATGAAATAAGTAGGAAATGGGCAAAGAATAGAGAAAATCAAACCTAAAACTTGGTTTGTGAAAAGATCAGAAATGAAGCACTTCGAAGAAGCTATTGACCCATAGGTTTCACTGGTGTTTCTGTCTTGGCTGAGCATTAAAGTCCCCTGGGGGAACGTAAAAAAGCTCTGATCCTGGGCTGTACTTCTGACCAATTACATTAGATCTCTGGAAGTGGAACCTAGGTATCTGTATGTATGAAAGGTTCCAAGTGATTCCAGTGTGCAACCAAGTTTGAGAGCCACGGCTGAGAGATCAAGCAAAGCCCTACCCTATCATACACTTGTCAGTATCCACCTTGGGCTGGTCAGTCTCTGGATGAGAAACCTCTCATCTCTTGCATGGATTATATGTGTCTGGCTGCTGGTGTTCTAAGAGTGAAGCAGGAGAAGGAGGCTGGGATCTCTCCCATTTCATCTGCAGACCTTCACCCAGTTTCAATATGGTGTCTCAGCCCTACTTGGGTCCCCTAAGCCAGGTCCTCTCTGCTTCAGTTTCAGGAGTCAATCTTGAGTTTCCTGCCAAGCTGCAGAGGCCGTCATCTGGCTGTGCTGGGTGAGGAAGGGAATCTAGGAGGCTCACTGGGCCCGTGTATTCAATCAATCTTCCAGTTTCAGCCCTATTCTTCACCCCTATTCTTCACCCCTGCTTCCAGATTCCTAAGGCTTTTCAGGGTTCTGAGCAAATGAACTACTTTCTTGCTGGCTTCCCCCACTGCAGGCTTTGGTTTCTGTTTTCTTTGGTCTGATAAGTCAGTTAACATACTCCAGCTCCCCCCAATTTTTTTCTTTTGAGTTATCGTGTCTCAGTTACCTCCATTGCCATTCTCTTGAATGGCAATCAAGAGATTTATGGCTCTCATTTATGGCTTTTTTTCCTCCTTTACTATTATTTTAGTGGGATTTCAGAAGACAGTGGAGATAAAACCAAGTGTGGAATCTGCAAAGTTTAACCGGAAATTTTCCAGAGTCTTTTTAGAAAATCAGAGTACATAATTATGGTAATCACTTCCAATCAATTACCTTCACAGGAGTGTAGAATGTGAGCTGTATGGCCCCTGGGGTTTAGGAGTACTAGCACGGAGTATGATAACGGCTCTCCTGCTCAGAGTTCACAATGTATAATTTATCTTAAGCCTCTACATAACGTGAAATTGCATCACAGAACTCAGATTTGACTGGTGACAGTGTGCTGGTAAGTGTTAACACTGGCACTCCAAAAAAAAGACCTGATCTGTAGCCTTTGCTCAAATACTCCCACCATGACAGTCAAGCTATCCCTGTCATCAAGGAAAAGTTGGGAGAAGATGAACAATAGCAGACCATGACATTCTATTTCCACGTAGAGAATTTCCTCAAGAGCATATAGATAATAGTAAATGTAAAAAGAAATTAGTTCCAAGTGTAATGAGTTCCAAGTGTTTATTACATTTGTTTTTAATATAATTTATTTAATTGTGTTTACATAATTCCATTTCTAATCATGGCTGTTTAACAACCAGCTTGCAAAACTCCACCTCTCACAGGCTGGAACAAGTTTGGGGCCAAGGGGTTAAGGAAGGTTTTCTTGAGGAGGTGACATTGAACCTGAAGGATGACTTGGAATTAGCAAAATTAGCTATACAGAAGGGATGAGGATACCCGCTCCAGGCAGGAACATTAGCACGTAAGCAAGTCCTGGGACTAAAGAGGGCCTGTCATACTTGAGAAACAGAAGGCAAAGAAAGTGAGGAAAAATGTGGGAAAATGAGATTAAAGAGAAAGACAGGGACCCAATGATGCAGAACCTTGTAGCCCATGGAGAGGATTTGGGACTTTATCCTAAGTGCAATGGGAAATGATTGAAGGTTTAAGCAGGGGAGTGAAAATCAGATTTAAGTGTTTAAAATATTATTCTTTTCTGGGCGTGGGTTAAAGGACTCAAGAGTGGATGAAAGACATGAAAAGCACAAGGAACAAAAGAAAAACATAGATCAATTGGTCTTCATCAAAATTAACAACTTTTGTCCATCAAAGGATGCTACCAAGAGAGTGAAGAGACAACCCACAGAATGGAGAAAATATTCAGAGTCATATATCTGATAAGGGCCCAGTATCCAGAATATATAAAGGACTCTCACAGCTCATCAACAAGAAACCAAACAAGCCAATGAAAAAACGGGCAAATGGCTTGAATAGACATTTCCGCAAGAAGGTATACAAATGGCCAACAAGCACTTGAAAAGATGCTCAACGTCATTAGTCACTAGGGAAATATAAGTCAAAATTAAGTGAGCTACTACTTCACAATCATTAGGATGGCTATAATTAAAACAAAACAGAAAATAACATGTGTGGTAAGGATGGAGAAATTGGAACCCTCCAGTTTCTGGTGGGGATGTAAAATTGTACAGCCACTATTAGAAAATTTTGGCAGTTCCTCAGTAAGTTAAACATAGATCACCACATGAGCCAGCAATTCCACTCTTAGGAATATATACCGCCCAAAATTGAAAACAGGTGTTATAACACTTGTACATAAGTGTTCATAGCAGCACTGTTTACAGTAGCCAAAGGTAGAAACAATCCAAATGTCCCTCAACTGATGAATGGTCAAACAAAATGTGGTATATGTACACACTTGAATTTATTTGGTCATGAAAAGGAATATAGTACCGATACATGCTGCAACATGGATGGACCTTGAAAACATTAAGCTGAGTGAAAGAAGCCAGATACAAAAAGCCATATATTGTATGATTTCATTTATATGAAATATTCAGAATAGACAAATTCATAGAGACCATAGATTAGTGGTTGCCAGGAGCCAAGGGTAGGGGAGAATAAGAATTGTTGCCTGATGAGCCTGGGGTTTCTTTGGGGATGGGGGTGATGAAAACTTTCTAGAACTAGATAATGATGATGCTTGCACAACTCTGTGAGTGTGCTAAATGTCACTGAACTTACACTTTAAAATGGTTAAAATGGTAAATTTTATGTGTACTTTGTCACAATGAGAAAAACAATTGAAAGCAAGGACCCCGTTCGAAAAAGGTCTGGTTGGGGGAATTCCCTGGCCAGCCAGCGGTTAGGAACTGGCTCTTTCACTGCCAGGGAGCCCAGGTTCAATCTGTGGTTGGGGAACTAGGATCCCGCAAAAACAAAAAGAAAATGTTTGGTTGGTAGAATTATGGGGACTTGGGCTTGAGGGGAGTGAGTCAAGGATAACGTCCAGGGTTTTGACAATCGTAACAGCAGGAGTGGTGATGCCATTTACCAAAATAGGAAATCCTAAAGGTCAAAATGGAAAGATCCCGAGTTCCCCTTTGGGCACGTTGAGACTGAGATGCCTGAGAAACAGCAGAATTTCAGGAAGGCAGTTGGCTACCTGTTATGTCTTCCTTCTGCTGGTTACCTGTATCTCCAGGTAGCTGCTGTGCCTCCAGCCTTCCTGTCCATGTGTCATAAAAGCAGGTGTGGAGGATAGGGAAAATAGCTTTCCCAGAAACTCCCAGCTCAGTTCTCGTTAGTCAGATGAGGGTCACATGGGTACCCTTTGCTGCAAGGGAATGTGAAGAGTAATTTTGCTGGGTACATTGCCACACCTTAACAGAAGGCGATTCTGTTTATGAGGAAGAAACTGGAATGGATGTCGAGTGGGCAAATATCAGTGTCTACCATACGGTGTAATTAATGTCAGGAGCAATTCCAGCAGGAGCTGGACAGGAAGGCTGGGAAATAATACCAGGTGGAGATTCAATATCCTCTGAACTTGTCATGGAGGCCGAGTGATTGCAATTCCTTTCATCAGAGTTCATTTATGATTTTCAAAATTTAATCATTCTAATAACTTTTCCCCAACTCACTATGCCTCTCCAATATCTCCTGTGAGCCCAGATTTGAAGTCACTTTTCTGGTAAAGGAAGAATAGTGAGTAGAAATCATCCTCCCTCCACTGGGAAGTTCTATGCAATATGTGCATTGGTGCTATGCTCTAGAGAAATAAAGTTAACTACACAGATAGTTAGGCTAAGGTTCCTAACTTTTGTTAGAGATATAGGATATTGATAGCACGTGGAGCCAGGAAGGTTCTCAGTCACCCATGATTTGGTGAAATACTCATGTTCCTCCTCTACCTCAGTTAGAATTTTCATTGTTTGGCCTTTGCTCAAAGATGGGAACATCTAAGGAACAAAATAAACTTTCCACTCTTCATGAGTAAGCCTAATCTAAAACAAATTTAGTTTTAAGTTACAAAAAAAAAAGCCACGCCATTTAAAAAATGTCAACTAACACAAAATGACTGAATTTTTACACTTCACTTTTAACATGTGAGTACCCTTGGAAACCTCAGGACTGAAATGTCTGATGCTATTCCAGCCAGGCGAGCTCAGAGGGGCAGTTAGGCAGACGCTGACTCCTGGAAGTGAGTCTGCACTTGAGAATTACTGTTTGGGCAGGTGATGTCATTTTCCTTTACTTGCTTCAAGAGACCAGTGTTTAATTAATGTTTGCTCTGTGACTCTAGGAGAAAATATCACCTTTCTTTCCTGTTCCACAAGGCTCTGTTGCCTCATTTATAAAACATACAACCGTTCCTTTAGGTAATTTCACTTGTAAGCATTAAGTTCCACTCTGGTTTTTTTTTTTTTTCCTCTTTGTGGTTTTAAGGAAACAAAATCTAGAAAGTAAAAAATTGAAACGGCAGACCACAGTATGGCATCCTGGAAAGAGCCCCAACTGGGGACTCAGAGTACTGTGGTTCTTGTCATGGATCTCCTAACAGATCTGAGCAAGTCCCTTCGTGTTTCTGGGTTTCTAATTCCTTTAGCTGAAAAAAAAAAAAGGGGGGGCTGGTTGTTGGGAAGACTTTAATGGCTAATCCCCAAAGTCCTTTAAACTTTAATATGCTGTAATTTTTATTATGTAAGCCAAGGTGTTGGGTAGATATAGTAGTAAATTTTGCTTCCAGCTTCAAATACAGGAAAAATTACTTATTTTGGGTTAATTATTTAGATGTTTTTCATAATCAATGATTTGGAGATAAGCGGCCATTGACTAAATGGCTTAACAACATCAGGGATAGTATCTTTTTTTCCCCCAGCTTTCTAGAGGTATAATTGACATAGAGTCCACATAATTTAAATGTACAATATGATGAATTTTGACATTTGTATATATCCATGAAACCATCACAACTCTCAAGATAGTGAACATGTCCATCACCCTCAAAAGGTTCCTCCTTCCCCTGTATAATCCTTCCTTCCTGTCTCTCCCCACACTCCTCAGGCAACCATTAATCTGCTTTCTGTCCATATAGTTTAGTTTGTATTTTCTAGAATTTTATATAAATAGAATCAACAGTATGTACTCTTTTCATCTGACTTCTTTCACTCAGCATAATTATTTTGAGATCCATCCATGTTGTAGCGTTATATCAATAGTTCATTCCTTTTATTTCTGAGTAGTATTCCATTGTATGGATGCATCACAGATTGTTTATCCATTTACTTACTGAAGGGCATTTGGTATGGTGCCAGTTTTTGACTATTACAAATAAAGTTGCTATGAATCTTTGTGTAAAAATCTCTGTGTGGACATATATTTCTTTTTCTCTTGGGTAAATACCTAGAAATAGAATGGCTGGATCATATGGTAAGTAAATGTTAAATTTTTTTTTTTTAAGGAAGTTGCCAAGCTGTTTCCAACATGGCTCCACCAGTTTACCTTCTCACCAGCACAGTATGAGAGTTCCAGTTCTTCATCCTTTAGCCAACACTTGGTATGGTCATTTTTTTTTTTTTTTAATCTTAGCCTTCCTAATAGCTGTATAGTGGTATCACACTGTGGTTTTAATTTGCATTTCCCTAACAGTGTTCTCTTTATGTGTTTATTTCCATATATTTTCTTGGTGAAGTGTCTGTCCAAAATGTTGCCCATTTCTTTATTGGATTTTTGTTTTCTTTTTATCAAGTTTTGAAAGTTCTTTCTCTACTCTGGAAACAAGTTTTTTATCAGATATGTGATTTGCAAATATCTTCTCCCAGTATGTGGCTTACCTATTCATTCTCTTTACTGTGTTGTTCAAAAAGCAGACATTTTTTATTTTGATAAGATTCAATTTATAAATTATTTCTTTTATGAATTATGCCTTTAGTGTCATATCTAGAAATCTTTGTGTAACCCAAAGTCACAAAAATTTTCTACACTTTCTTCTAGAAGTTATTTTTTTTAAATGTAGCTTTAGATTTTACATTTAGATCTATGATCTATTTTGATTTTTGAGTTAATTTTGTATATAGTATGAGGTATGGCTCAGACGCCACTTTTTTTTCTTTTTGTATATGGATATTCAATTATTCCAGCATAATTTGTTTGTTTAATGTTTTTCATTGTGATAAAAGTCACATAATATAAAACATACTATTTTAACCGTATTTAACTATGCAGTTCAGTGGCACTAAGTGCATTCACATTGTTATGCAACTCTCACCATCATCCATCTCCTGAATTTTTCACCTTCCTAAACTGAAGCTCTGCCCCCATTAAACACTAACTCCCCATTCCCCCTCCTCACCTCCTTCCACCACTGGGCCCCCGGCATCTACCAATGTACTTTCTGACTCTATGAATTTGACTATTCTATGTACCTCATATAAGTGGAATCAAACAGTATTTGTCTGTATCTACTGTATATTGGAATGCATTTTTTTTTGGAATGCAATTTTATGGTTAACTTAATACATGTCCTACAACCAGATTGCACCTTCTCTTTTTTTTTTTTTTTTTTGCCCTGTGCTATACAGTAGGTTCTCATTAGTTATCTATTTTATACATAGTAATGTCTATATGTCAATCCCAATCTCCCAATTTATCCTACCCCCCGTTTCCCTGCCTTGGTGTCCATATGTTTGTTCTACATCTGTGTCTCTATTTCTGCTTTGCAAATAGGTTCATCTGTACTATTTTTCTAGATTCCACATATATGTGTTAATATACAATATTTGTTTTGCTCTTTCTGACTTGCTTCACTCTGTATGACAGTCTCTAGGTCCATCCACATCTCTGCAAATGGCACAATTTCGTTCCTTTTTATGGCTGAGTAATATTCCATTGTATATATGTACCACATCTTTTTTATCCATTCCTCTGCTGATAGACATTTAGGTTTCTTCCATGTCCTGGTTATTGTAAATAGTGCTGCAATGAACATTGGGGTGCATGTATCTTTTGGAATTATGGTTTTCTCCAGGTATATGCCTAGGAGTCTGCATTATTTGTTGAAAAGATTATCGTTCTATAGTGAACTGCTTTTGTAATTTTGTGAAAAATAAGTTATCAATATATGTGTGGACTTATTTCTGGTATCTCTATCCAATTTCATTCATCTCTTTA
Source organism: Phocoena phocoena (assembly GCF_963924675.1). Taxonomy (NCBI): domain Eukaryota; kingdom Metazoa; phylum Chordata; class Mammalia; order Artiodactyla; family Phocoenidae; genus Phocoena; species Phocoena phocoena. The sequence continues at coordinate 59,444,746 of NC_089221.1, read as the reverse complement.
TCTGTGTCAGTATCATCCTGTCTTTTTATAATTTATTGATTTTTTTGGCCACACTGCACAGCATGTGGGATCTTAGTTCCCTGATCAGGGATCGAACCCACGACCCCTGCAGTGGAAGCACAGAGTGTTAACCACTGGACCACCAGGGAAGTCCAGTATCACCCTGTCTTGATTATTGTAGCTTTGTAATGTCTTGAAATCAGGTAATTTAATTCCAACAATTTTTTTCAAAGACAGTTGGCTAGTCTTTGTCCTTTGCAGTACAATATGAATTTTAGAATCAGTTTGTCAATTTCTACAAAACAGCTTCCTGGGATTTTGGTTGAGATTCATGAAATCTACAGATTGGGGAGGAATGGCATTGTAACAGACCCATAAACACAGTTGATCCATCCATTTATCTGTGTCTTAAATTTTCTTTCAATAATGTTTGCAGTGTACAGATGTTGAACATTTTTGTTAGATTAATCTTTAAGTATTTTGTAAATTTTGTGCTATTGTAATTGGTATTATTTTAAAATTTTTCAATATCTGGTTGTCCATTGCTAGTATATAGAAATACAGTCGACTTTTATAGGTTGTGCATGTATCTTGCAACCTTGCCAAATTCACTTACTCATTTTAGAAGCTTTTTTGTAGATTACACTGAGTTTTCTACAGATCATGTCGTATGTAAATAGTTTTATTTATTTCTTTCCAATCGGTATGCTTTTTATTTCTTTTCTGTTTGATTTGTTTGTTTTTGCCTGATTGCACCGCCCTCAAGGGCAATGTTGAATAGAAGTGTTGAGAGTCGTCTTCTTTGCCCTGTTCCTGATCTTAGGAAGAAAGCATTCAGTCTTTCATCAAGTATGATGTTAGCTGTACATTTTTGTAAATGTCTTTTATCAGGTTAAGGAAAATTCCTTCTATTCCTAGTTTGCTGAGAGTTTATATCAGGAATGGATGCTGAATTTTGTTAAATGTTTTCTTCATTTATTGAGATGATCATATAAAGTTGTTTGGTTTTCTGTTTGTTTATATGGTGAATTACATTGACAGATTTTTCAAATGTTAAACCAATCTTGCATTTCTAATTTTTGCATCTATATTCAGGGGGCATATTAGACTTTAGTTTTCTTTTCTTGTAATGTCTTTATCTGGTTTTAGTCTCAGGGTAATATGACCTCATAAATGGAGTTAGGAAGTATTTTCCTCATCTTCAATTTTGGGGGGAGAGTTTCTGTAGGATTAGTTTTCTTAGAGTTATAGTAACATTATCTAGGATTAATATTCCTGAAATGTTTGGTAGAATTTATGAGCAATGCCACGTGGACCATGTTTAACTATAAATTCAATTTCTTGATATAGAGCTATTCAGATTATCTATTCTTTTTTTTATTTTAATAAATTTATTTACTTATTTTTGGCTGAGTTGGGTCTTTGCTGCTGCGTGCGGGCTTTCTCTAGTTGCGGCGAGCGGGGGCTACTCTTTGTTGTGGTGCACGGGCTTCTCATTGCGGTGGCTTCTCTTGTTGCGGAGCATGAGCTTTATGCATGCAGGCTTCAGTAGGTGTGGCTCAAGGGCTCTAGAGCACAGGCTCAGTAGTTGTGGCGCACGGGCTTAGTTGCTCCACGGCATGTGGGATCTTCCCGGACCAGGGCTCGAACCCGTGTCCCCTGCATTGGCAGGCGGATTCTTAACCACTGCGCCACCAGGGAAGCCTCTCTATTTCTTTTTGAGTGAGCTTTTCTATGGGTCTTTCAAAGAATTTTTCCATTTCATCTAAGATATCAAGCTTACTCCATAAAATTATTCATAATATTCCACTATTATCCTTTTAATATCTGTAGAATCTGTGGTGATATTACTTTTATTATTCCTGACATTGGTGACTTTTGTCTTCTTTCTTTTTTTCCTATTAACATTTATCAGTTACATATATTGATCTGCCCCGAGGACTGGCTTTTGGTTTCATTGATCTCTTTTTTCTGTGATCTATTTCATTGATTTCTGCTCTTATGTTTATTATTTCCTTTCTGCTGCTTATTTTGGGTCTCACTGGCTCTTTTTCTAGGTGTTTTTTTTTTTTGAGATGGAAGCTTAGACCACTGATTTGAGATCATTTATTTTAAAATCTTTCTTCTTTGCTAATATAGATACTTAGTGATATGACTTTCCCCCTAAGTCTTGTTTTAGTGGCATCCCATAAAATTTGATGGGTTGTTTTCTTTTTTCTTCAATTCAAACTACTTTCTAATTTTCCTTTTGTGTTCTTTGATAATAGTTATTTAGAGAAGTGTTTAATTTCCAAATATTTAGGGATTTTCCACAGATCTTTCTGATATTAATTTCTAATTTACTTCCATGTGGTCAGGCAACATACCATAATCCATTTGGTTTTTCTGCCCAGCCTTAGGTAATTTTCTTACATGCACGTGTTGATCAGTATTTGGCTGAAACTCAAGGAGAACCCTCTGCAGATCTCTGGATTTCTCTCTTTGTATAGCTCTCTCTTCTCTGGTACCCTGTCCTGCAAACCTAGCTGCCATTCCTCAGATTCTTCCGCTATCATTTCAATTCAGGAAGTCCACTGGGCTTTGCCTGGATTCCTGCTCCCTGTTCCACAGCCTAGAAACTCTTGTCAAGGCAAGAATCTGGGACAATCATAGGGCTCACATTTTTTCCCCCAGTCTCTTATGTATCACTCTTTTTCATTGCCTGATGTCCCAGTGTCTTGAAATCTGTCATTTCATATATTTTGTCCTCTTTTATGTTCATTTCAGGTAGAAGGGTAAACCTGATCCCTGTTATTCCATCTTAGCCAGAAGCAGAAATTTGAGGGGCGTGGGTGGAGAGAGCTAGCTAGCATCTTAGTCTTTTTCTTGGAACTTCCCTCCTGCTTGGAGCCTAATGATCACAAAATGACTACTATATCACTAAGCATTATCTTTACATTTAAGGCAGGATTTAGTGCCAGCCATGCTTGTCTATTTCATTACAAATACAAATATTTTCCCAAAAGTTCCCTAGCAAGCTTATCTTTATACCTCGTTGGTCATAATGAGACCATCCTTATCTGTGAGTCTGAGAAAGCAGGAAGCAGTGTTGTCATGATTGGCTTAACCTAGGTATGATTTATCACTAGACATATTGCCACCCCAAAAGAATTACAGAAGGAAGGAGAGAGGAACATAGGATATTGGATAGATAACTAGCAGGTTCTGGCACTGAGGCAACTACCAGTGTCTCTTACAGAAAGTAAAATCAGCATCATTTCCTTGCACATAATCCACAGAGACTTTCCTGACAGCTGCTTTCCAACCTCTCTATAGCTGATAAAAAAGGTCCTATGTCCTGAGGACCAGCGATAACATTCTAGTGCTCTCTGAGGGCTACTTCTTACCTTCAAGAAGGACTTTGAAGCTCTGAAACATCAAACCAAAGAGAAATTATCAATTAAGCTGCTACTTGTTCAAGCCTCTGTGGTGAGATTTTCTGTTACTTGCTTCTAAATAAGTTAAAATAGCAAGTAGACATACCATCCAAGTGATGCCTACTTCACTAACTTCAAAGGCGACCTCAGAAGATTTCTTACAGCCCATCTGAGGATCCATTGTTTTGTTTACCCTGTTTGGCTCGGCTCAGAGGTGATCAAGGAGAATGGAGAGACAGTTAGTTCCTAGCGTTCTTCCCAGCAGTCATGGCACAGGAGTGCCAAGTTCCATACAAATTGATGAAGCACTTCACAAGCCTGTAAGCCTGACTTTTGGGCCAAGGAGGCATCTTATTTGGCCAAGGGGACATCCTTCTGTGCGAATGCTTGAGCCTTCATGTTTGGGTCACTGGCAGAGCCTCCAGGCACTTAGATGTTAACTTTACAGAAAAAGAAAAAGCAATTATTATTTTTTAAAATTAACTAATTAATTAATTTATGGCTGTGTTGGGTCTTTGTTGCTGCGCGCGGGCTTTCTCTAGTGGCGGCGAGCGGGGGCTACTCTTCTTTGCGGTGCACAGGTTTCTCACTGAGGTGGCTCCTCTTGTTGCAGAGCGCGAGCTCTAGAGCACAGGCTCAGTAGTTGTGGTGCACGGGCTTAGTTGCTCCGTGACATGTGGGATCTTCCTGGACCAGGGCTCGAACCCGTGTCCCCTGCATTGGCACGTGGATTCTTAACAACTGTGCCACCAGGGAAGCCCAAAAAAGCAATTATTTTTACACCAACATTTTAAGTCCTAAGACTGACTTATAGGTGTCAGGAAATAGGGAAAGTAGTTCTTATCTTTACCTAGTAAAGACAGACTTGACCTACTTTCCAAATGAGTCAGGTAAAGATACTTATTAAGTGAAGAGAGTCAAATAGTGTCTCTTTTCTGGATACCCAAACTAATTCTCCATGGAACTTAAAATTGTTTATTTCATGAAATAGCTGCATGAGTTTTCAGCAGAATTTCCTGCTTAGGCCAATCTGGCTGAGAAAGATTCTTGGGTCTGCCGTGTCCTAATATTTGGGTGGTTAAGCACAAACTCTACAACTGAGCAGGGTCTGTGGAAGAAAGGCCTGGGAGGGGTATCTGGCTTGGAGAGGATTGGAGGAGAGAGGTCCGGCTTGGAGGATATTACCCGGCTGGAGGAGGGGAAAGATGGGATCAGAGGAGAATTAACAGGTACTCCACTGAACATTACTTCTTATATTAGTAAGGATGAGCTAAGTTATGCTGCAATGACAAACAGCCCCAAAATCTCAAAGGCTTTATGCAACAAAAGTTTATTTCTCTCTCATGCAAAGACGTTTGTGGGCCCAGGCAGATCTCTAGGGTGGTTGTCTTCTGCATGGTGACTGAGCTGTCCAGGCTGTTTCAACTTTTTTGGACCTTCTATCTCAACTTACAGCCTTCTCCATGATTGCCTCAGTGGTGCAAGAAAGAGCCTGGAGAATCACACATGGGCGTTTCACTGTCTCAGCCTGGAAGTGATGTGCACCATTACACTGGCCATCACAACTAGTCATGTGGCCCTGTCCAACTGCAAGGAATATAAAAACTGAGAAGTGCAGTCTTTCGTATGCCTGGAATACTAAAGGAATCAGATATTGGTAGTTAGAGTGATGTCAAATAGACTACTCTAATTTTTTTTAACTTCTCTTAGAGAAGAATTCTGTCCCAAGTTGTCCCCCAGTTTAGAATTTCTTTCCAGAAGGGGTTCAGTGTCAGCCTTATGGTTGGAAGAAGTTTTAAGGGACTTATTTTGAAACTGCATTTACAAAGCCAGAAACAGCTATATAGATTGAACATTTATTTCAGGCAACTTTGGAGGATGCTGGTGGAGGCTGTGAGTGAGCAAAATCCCCCAATCTCACCTCTTTCTCTCTCCTCTGCCTTGTCACTTACAGTGCCCGAGCTTCAAGTGCTTTAAGTATGATGCAGTGAGCATGTGCGCATTTGGTACCAGTCAAAACCCCCAAAGGGCAGGTCACCAATGGGCCCTCATGGACAGGGAGGCCCGGGGAAGTGGTGTAGGCACCCATGAGACACTGGCTTCCACAACAGGGCCCTTCAATCTGTGCTGATACCTTGTCCCAACCTCTGTTTCCTGCAAACATCAGCAGTTCCACACCTTGCTATCCCAGTAATACGTCTTCTCAGGAAAGACCACTGGAAAAGTGCAATCAATAGATAAGATACTGCTGCAACTCCTGGAGCTCATCTCCTATTAGGAGTGGGTCCGTGTGTGTGTGCTGGAAAGAGCAGGAGAACAGAGAGTAGCACGCGGTTTTCTCAGCAGGACTGTGACAGTTAAGCACTCAACCCAGTCAGTGAGCTGGGAGGAGGGCAGACAGGAAGACGTGCAGCCAGATGACTCACAGCCCCTCCACCTTGGGAGGCTCTCATCAGTCTACGGAATCCAATCAGATCACAGAGGTGCCGGGGACAGTGAGTTTTATCATCCGAAACAGCCACACTGGCCCTCCAGGTGGTATCTCAGCCATTTTCTGACCCTGCCAGATATGGTAACCAGATGTTGGTGTTGTGCTTTGTCCTCTCAAGGCTCAGCTGGCCTTGCACACACAACTGTGATATATTATGGGTCTGCCTAAGGGAAATGAAGAGCAAATAAACTTGTCTTTTGTGTTCCTTTTGTGCTAGTCCCCAAATAAGCAGATCTTCCCTTCTCCTCTATGTTAACTCACCCAGGAGGGCCCTCTCTGGTTATCATGCCCAGTCTTGGAAATTTCTCCTTAAATGTTCCTCTCTTAGTGCTCACTTCGGCAGCACATATACTAAAATTGGAACGATACAGATAAGATTAGCATGGCCCCTGCACAAGGATGACACGCAAATTCATGAAATGTTCCATATTTTTTCAGTTAAGGGATGCACAGAACAATTAGATGTAAAATATGGTATCAAAACGGTAATCATGAGGGGAGGAGAGTACAAATGCAGGGTATTTTAAAAGCATTTGAAATTAAGAGATCAGCAACTTAAAACAATCACATATAGATAGATAGATAGATAGACCGCTATACAAAATCTCACAGTAATCACAAACTAAAAATCTATAATAGATATACACACAAAAAAGAAAAAGGAATCCAGACACAACACTAAAGATAGTCATCAAATCACAGGAGAGGGGTTTCCCCGGTGGCGCAGTGGCTGGGAGTCTGCCTGCTGATGCAGGGGACATGGGTTCGTGCCCCTGTCCGGGAGGATCCCACATGCCGTGGAGCGGCTAGGCCCGTGAGCCATGGCCGCTGAACCTGCGTGTCTGGAGCCTGTGCTCCGCAACGGGAGAGGCCACAATGGTGAGAGGCCCGTGTACCACAAAAAAAAAAAAAAAAAAAAAAAAAAAATCACAGGAGAAGAGAATAAATCTTCCTGCCTTAGTTTCATTCCCTTAGCTAAATCTCTATTATTCTGAAACTATTCTTGCAAATGGAGAATAATTAACAAGTTTTCTGCCTTATCAATTAATGAATTAATTATTGACTCAATTAATTTTAATTCTTCAAATATATTCATCCATCCATTTCTCTATGTTCCCCTTCTACTCAATAAAATATATGCAAAATATTCTGTTGGTGTCTTGGGGGATTTTGGAAAAAAGAGAGTGATAAACAGAGCTAGTGAAAGATATCCAGGGGTTTCTGGACAGGACACCAACAGTGACCACTTTAGGAGGTGACATTTAAGCTGCCATTGGAGTGGCCATACTACCCAAAGCAACTACAGATTTAACGTGATCCCTATGAAATTACCTATGACATTTTTCAAAGAACTAGAACAAATAATCCTAAAACTTATATGGAGCCACAAAAGACACAGAATTGCCAAAACAATCCTGAGGAAAAAGAACAAAGCTGGAGGCACAACCCTCCCAGACTTCAGACAATACTACAAAGCTACAGTAATCAAAACAGCATGGTATTGGCACAAAAACAGACATATGGATCAATGGAACAGAATAGAGAGCCCCAAAATAAACCTACATACCTACAATCGATTAATCTTCAACAAAGGAGGCAAGAATATACAATAGAGAAAAGACAGTCTCTTCAGCAAGTGGTGCTGGGAAAGTTGGACAGCCGCATGTAAATCAATGAAGTTAGAACACACTCTCACACCACACACAAAAATAAACTCAAGATGGCTTAAAGACTTAAAGGTAAGACATGACACCATAAAACTCCTAGAAGAGAATATAGACAAAACATTCTCTGACATAAATCATACCAATGTTTTCTTAGGTCAGTTTCCCAAGGCAATAGAAATAAAAACAAAAATAAGCAAATGGGACCTATGGTGCCATTGGAGTGATAAGAAAAAGCTGGTCATGCCAAATGCAGAGGAAGAGTGAGCTTGGTGAGTCAAGGGTCTGGTCAGAAGATCAGTGGGCCAGGACTGTAGGATACGAAGGGTGATTTGGGGGAGATCAGATCATGCGGAACTTTGTCAGCTAGGACAGGCATTCAGAAGACACTGGCTTTCTTAATCAGAAGCACATGGTTGAATATTCTGGTTTTTCTGATGTGGGCCTGTCTCTGGCCTACAGTTGCCTTCCGTTTTTTGTGTGATACTAGTTTTTCCATTTAAGGTAATATGAAGTTTCCTTTTAAAGTAAATGTATTTAAGGAAACAGAATAAGGCCTTATAAAAATATTGAGTGAATAATATAGATATGGCTAAAACCATAAAGTTGGTACATGAATGACTAAAATTAGAGAAACACTGCCCTTGGGCAGAGCGAAATGGGACAATCTGTTTGCATCCCAATATGCTTAGGAGACCAGATGCCCAGTACTTTGCCGAGGATTTGAGAAGGCAGCTGCCTTGAGAAAGAGGCAGATGTGACTCTGCCTGGTGTTGTTCTAAAAGCCCAAGTGTCCACAGAAAGGTAGCACAGAATATCCCTCACCTCATGGGTCACCTAACTGATGGCCAGGAAGCACTGAGGCTCCTAGCACCTTCCACACACCATTCAGATGCCAGTCATGGCCTCTTTAGGGTGCTGTACTTTACTTTACCTTTTAAGTTGCTCTTGATAATTATTTTAAACAGATTTCCCCAGCACAAAATAGGGAGGAGACTCACTATGATTTCTTCTAAACCTTATACATTGTTAAAAAAAAAAAAAAAAAAAAGCCCTTACAAATACGGAAAGAAAATTCTGACAATTAAATATCCAGTGGCACACAGAAATAAAATGACAAGAATTACATTACAAAGATACCAAGATTTCTTGATTTTAAGTTCTGTTTATAAATATGTATTTCTGCAAATATCTGCATTCCTGAAATCAGACTACAGTCTCACAATTGATGTTTTTAAAAAATCTTACCAGGATATCTAGAACCTTGACTTTTTGAAATTATCATGTAAATTTACATGAAATTATCATGTAAATTTAAATGAGGCAAGACTCTCCATCTCATTGTTAAAATGAGTTGTAAGCATTTATTATGTCTATTATGTATGCGATAGAAAAGTGCTAATAATTCTTTTCTGACCTGACAGAACAGTCTTACAAGTATTTATACAGTTCAGGACACAGAGATGTTAATACAACACTAGTACCAAGGAAGCAAATGATCAAGTAAGACAACAAATCAGAATTGCAGGTTTCTTTGGGAGATTATTTTCCACAGTACACGCAAAATTTTCTGAAGACTTTAGCGTCTTGCAAAACTCTTTTGTTCAAATTATACCGCCAAGGATGATTGGTTACAACTATACATCTTCATATAAGCCTCTGTGCACAGGAAAACCAGATAAATGTTCTTGTGAGGGTTCTCCATCTATTCCTTATCGGTATGATTCGTTAAACTGATCTGTGACAAAAATGACCCCCCTCTTCCTCTGAAGCTTAAGCGGGAGACACAACTCCATCTTCTTCTGAATCTCTTTTTGTTCATTATGAGGAGTTGCATTTTAAAGCCAGATTCTAGAATTACATTAACTTTCAAAACACTAATCAGGCCTAAAGACCAATTCTATTAGGAAAAAGAAAAAATGGAGAAAGGGATGAAAAGAACTTTACCTAAAGACAATTAAGTAGGAGCATATAGCATTAACTAATCACAGGACTAATAACAAAGTTGCAAAAGACCCCAAAACACAAGAACTGGTTCAATAAAGCAGAGAGTCGGTGTGCTGCAAAACAAAAGTAATTCAAGAGAATCTTCAGATTGGATGTGGAAAACATTTAAACTCAAACTTTGATTATGGTACCAAAGAAAAAAGTAGTGAATATAAATATATATATATATTTATTTATATATATATATATATAGCTATTAACATTTACTAAGAAAAAAAGGAGGTCATTTAATATGTTTTTCTTTTTTCTCAAAAGCTATTATGAAATCAGTGATGCGTCTTCTATTGACGCATCTCAGAATTGAGGGAACATGGTAATTCTGTCATCAATATGTGTTAACATACTGGTCCTGGCTCTAAAAATGTGTGGCCATTTCTCGAGTTAGACAAGGGAAAATAAATCAATATGGCCTGGGGAAATTTTGCAGATAGAAATATTTACCAAAACCACTGAGCTAAATCACTGATTTTAATAAAATTATCTCAGACCAAGGCATACACTTTCTGATAATTAAAAAACAAAGAGTCTTCAAGTAAATTGGAGCACTGTGGAATCTTTGAGTCTAAAAGACCTGAGGAGGGTTCTCTTCCTAATTCCAGTATCGCTTCTATTAAGCCCCCGAGTGTTGTAATAATGTCTACATAACTATTGGTTGCCTATAAGTTTCTTAACAGAATATATAGGGCAGGTTGTATCTCTGTTCAGAAAACATAATAAGGCCCAAACTCTCTATATCATTTATAATTAAGCTTGACTGTGAATCACAGAGACCTAAAATAACAACAGTTTAAAGAAGGCAGACATAAAATTTCCATGTTATTCTGGCAGCTGGACTGCCTAAATTCCTCAGAGATCCAGGATCCTTCCATTTTTTCCTTATAACCCAAGTTGGTGGCTAGAGCTCCAGCCATCACATCTGCGTTCCAGGTAGCAGGGTAGAAGACAGGCAAAGAAGAGAGGAGCAAAAGGCACATGGTAGCTTTTGCTTAAAGAACATTCCCAAAAGCTGCCAAAAGGTATTTCAACATATGTTGACCAGGCTTTAGTCACATGGTTATGCTGAGCTTCAAGGGACTAAGAGAAATATTTTTATTCTGGGGGGCTAGAGCGCAGTTAGAATTGGAAACTCTATTAATATGGAAGAAGGGAAGAATGAATAGTGAGGGGGAAACAGTATTCTCTGCAAACCTCTTGGCCAACTCTATTAAAACTGGTGTGTTTTTTTGGTAATTGAAAAAGTCAGTTAAAGCAGGGAATCACAAAAAAGAGACTTACACATTAATGATATTTACTGTAAATGTTCCTTACAAACTCTACCATATCAAGTATGTCCATTCATCACTTTCTTTAACTACGAGGCTGCTGATGACAGTCAGTCTTGCATTTTTCCGAGTAGCTATTCCTTTGGCTTCTTGAAAGAGAAGCAGAGAGCTTCCAGGTTGGTGAGTACATGGAGATTCAGGGAGAGTGGCGAGCTTGGAGAAGGCATGGAAGCTCCACGCCCTTCCCCCATACTTTGTCCTGTGCATCTCCTCCATCTGGCTGTTCCTGAGTTATATTCTTTTATTAAAAACCTGCAATCCAGTCTTTTATAATTGATTCATGTAGCTGGCAAAAACACCACAAACATCTTCAGTACCTCTGGTTGCATAAGAGCAGAAGATGACATCTCAAATATGGCTGAGGGGTTTAAGTCTCATTTCATTTGTCTGATTGGAAAACTGTGCTGTAAGAATAGATAGCTAAGACAAGGTAAATGTGCCGGATGACAGTTCCTTGATCCTGAACAGCTGCAGCGTCAGTGACAGTAACCCCTTTCTGACCCAGTGGGTGGTACATGGCATCAGAGACCTTACAGGAGACAATAGCCAGAAGCATCTCCCTACTTTTAATAAAACGGGTTTTGAGGTTGAAAGAAGGGCGACAAGCTGATTCTGAAATCTACTAGTGACGCACCTTAGTTGTGAATGAACCCTCCATCCAAATATATGAATTTTTGGATCTGTTTCATGGATTTTTCATCCATAATCTGTGAAATTACAAGTGTTTGAAGATTGATAAATACAGACTAAGGAATATATGACTCTTTTAGGTAATAGAGTTAAATGCTTATAAGCTAAAAAGTGAAAGCACAGGGGTATTCTCTTGTTTCTTTGATTTCAAAGTGTAACTGTCTGGTTTGCCTTCAGCTTCATGGGTACAAAGCATGTTTAAGTAATATATTGTACTTACTGTGGCAGCAAATAACAAATTCTTCTCTTTGGGGGAAGAAAAGAGAAAGAGAGAGAAGCAGGAACTTAAAGATCTTGAACACTTTAAGGACATGATCCTATAGATTTCTGTAATACCCCCAAATCTATAGTTGTCTCATCCACACCTAATTCTACAGGATCTTTTTAATGAATTGGGTTTTGGATTTGGGGGTTGGCTTTGTTTTCTGTCTTTCCTAACTACTTAAATTAGCTTTCATAGAAACAATTCCCTTTTATGCTCACATTTTCCCCATTTAAGTGTTGTCTAAGGACAATGTCAAAATGGGACATTTCCATTTTCTTAATTTTGGCTGAGGCCCTGAAACTGAGAACAAAGGGTATTAAGTATCCACACATTTTAAAGACAAGACCCAGATCATTCTTGGAGGATTTGCCAAGCTGTGGCAAAACGTTTCCACCATAACTTAGCTCAACCCTAACTTCCAGGCTGCCCAAGAGAAAGGTAGAGCTATTGAAGAAGGTTGATAGAAGGAATTTCTTTGAAGTTGGGATTGGGGACATCTTCAAAGTGAACTTCTAGAAGAGCATGATGTAGCTCCTTCGAGCTGAAGGTCACCAAGCCGGGAAGCAGGCGTTGTGCCTGGAAAAGTTGAAAGGCAGGAAGCTGCCCTTGGCTGCAGAAGGGGGAGGTAGTGGTACAGTGAGCACAACTGTACTTCCAACAACCTGTGCTTCCACCAGCGTCAGGCAAGTATGCTTCCCAGTGGCCAGACTGGACATCACTGAAGGACACTGAACTCGACCACCTTGAAAGGACCTCGCCCAAGACATCTGCCCACCAGAGCAATGTGCTCATCAGAAGTTAGGAGCTGAGTGGAGAGTCCTAAATGGCCAACTAGGGAAGCATTTGCTTGTGCCAAGAGATGGGGAAGTGGGAGGTCTAGGCGGTGCTGGTGATGGTGGAGCCCACAGAAGTGCCCCGGAGAGAAAGAGCAAACCGCTGGGCATCTGCCACTCAGGGGGCACTGGTACCAGATTATAGTCACTGTCACACACATTCCTTTCTCTTTCTCTGCCTAGTTTTAGCCCTGTATATCCAGACACAGCACAATGAGTGGGGAAGGAGGCACGGAAGAGTAGATGGAGGAATAGTAAGAAGCCGGCCATGCCCCTGATGGGATTCTGAGCCTCAGTCAGGCCCACACTGGAGGACGAGGTGAAGCTTTGATATTAAACTAGCCTGCACTTTTGTATAAAAAGTCAGATTATTTATTAAGGTCTGAAAGTGAGTAGAAATGTTATGGGATCTGTTGGAGAGACCATCCAATGGCAGGGAAAAAATTCAATACTGCATATCTGAGAAGGAAAAAGTTGGTTTTGGGGGGTTTTTTTCTTCAGTTTGCACACTCTGAATTCTTATTCAGTACACTGGGTACATAGTTAATGAAGTTACATAATTTTAATACTTAGTGCAACAGGCACAAGCAGTTTTGGAAACAGTTACGACTGACTGTTGGTAAAGATAAAATTAAATTAGTGGCAGGGGAAGACCTCAAGTGCTGTGGAGAGAGGCCAGGATATTCAGAGGGAATTGTTTTACAGAGGAAATCCTGAGTGGTGAGTGGCTTATGTGGAGGGTGTGAACTTTACCATCCCCTCTTTTGAACACCTGCTTTTTCTTTTCTTTTTTAATTCAAGTACAGTTGCTATATAATATTATAAAGTTACAGGTGTAAAATAAAGTGATTCACAATTTTTAAAGGTTATACTCCATTTATAGTTATTATAAAATATTGGCTATTTTCTCTATGTTGTACAGTATTTCCTTGTAGCGTAGTTTATACCCAATAGTTTGCACCTGTTACACCTTTACACCTATATTGCTCCTCCCAACATCCCTCTCCCCACTGGTAACCACTAGTTTGTTCTCTATATCTGTGACTCTGCTTCTTTTTATTATACTCACTAATTTGTATTTTTTAGATTCCACAAGTAAGTGCTATCATATAGTATTTGTCATTCTCTGACTTCTTTCACTTAGCATAATGCCCTCCAAGTCCATCCATGTTGCTGCAAATGGCAAAATTTCATTATTTTTTTATGGCTGAGTAACATTTACATATGTATACTTATATATATATATATATACACCACATCGTCTTTATCCATTCATCTGTTGACAGACCGTTAGGTTGCTTCCATATCTTGCCTATTGTAAATGATGCTGCTATGAACATTGGGGTGCATGCATCTTTTTGAATTAGTGTTGGTTTTTTTTCAGATATATACCCAGGAGTGGAATTGCTGGGTTATATGGTAGTTTTATTTTTAGTTTTTTGAGGGACCTCCATACTGTTTTCCACAGTGATTACACCAATTTACATTCCTACCAGCAGTGTATGAGGGCTCCCTTTTCTCCACATCCTCGCCAACATTTGTTATTTGTGTTCTTTTTCATGATAGCCATTCTGACAGGGAACACTCCCTTTCTAGAGGCAAGCCCACTTAGAGGTAATACATGAAAAAAAAAAAAAAGTCAAACTTAAAGTAATGGTACCACCATACAATGAAATATTAACACTTCAAAAAGGACTTAAGAGATCATTTTAATTATTAAAGTCAAGTGAGTAATAAGAGCATAACTCTCATTTATCCTCTTTTATGTGTTTGAAATTTTCCATGATAGAAAGATTTTTTTTTTAAACAAGTTGTCTGTTATAAAAGTTATTAGCTCCTCTTGGGCCACTCACTCCTTTGAGAATTTGGTGAAAGTTCAGAGCCCTTTCCATAGAAAATTTAGATAGGCCATTCATGAATATCTTGCATACCACATACAAGAATCCCTGGATTCTAGTCCTTCCTCTTTAATTTACAAATGAGGAAACTAAGTTCCAGGAGGTGAGAGGATTTGCCAGAGGTGATGGAAGGAGTCCGTGATGGGAGAGCTGCTGTCTGCTTCTCCTGCAGCGCATTCACCAATCCTTCAGCCAGAAAGGTGGGCAAATTCCAGAAGGGAACACAGTGCCATTGTGAGCATCCTCTAAAGGGACTGCCAGGTGTTTTATATATCTCTTCTTCCTGACTCCCTTATTTCTTTTTTTTTTTTCCACACACACTGTATTTTATTTTTTACAAGAGACAAATAAACTGACACCAAGGATTGTAAATGGATGACCACAACAAAAGCAACAATGACTGCAATTACCAAACACGAAACACACTCATACTATGTCATAATATTGACATTCAGTCCAGGAATCCTCCACTGTAACAGCTCCTTTACTTTGCAGTGAAAATTGATTTGTATATTTTTTGCCTCCGAGTCCTTGTGGGATTTTTTTTTTATTCAAACAGAAAGTCACAATTATAATCATCCTCATCAGTTCCCTCAGCCCCATGTAATTAATTTTTTCATCTTGATCTTTTGTTAGCACTTTTATGAATTCATCAGTTTT
Organism: Phocoena phocoena; assembly: GCF_963924675.1. Classification (NCBI taxonomy): domain Eukaryota; kingdom Metazoa; phylum Chordata; class Mammalia; order Artiodactyla; family Phocoenidae; genus Phocoena; species Phocoena phocoena. The sequence continues at coordinate 59,429,500 of NC_089221.1, read as the reverse complement.
CCATTAGAGTTCTGAAAATGCTTATTCATTCAGTTCAGCAGTGTAGTCAGTTACCAGAAACCTCTACTTGTCAGAGTCTTTTCCATGAATTCCTTGAGGATGAAACCCTTTTATAGGAATATTTTTGCGAAAACATCAGAGTACACACAGAACTGTCTGTAAATGACAAAAGACTTAAAAATGACCACGGTTAAAGATTTGATGAAAGTTCATAATAATGCAATTGACAAGGAAATTTAGTTATTTCTGAGATATACATTTTAAAGTAATAACTAGAATTATTACTAATAACATTATACCAGAACATATAAGATTTTTAGAAATTTTATGTAATGTCTGAAACATTTATATTAACATATTTCCATACAAATAACCCAAAGAAAGTTTAGTATTAGTTGGTTTGTTTGTTTGTTTGTTTGTTTATACTGCAGGTTCTTATTAGTCATCAATTTTATACACATCAGTGTATACATGTCAATCCCAATCGCCCAATTCAGCACACCACCATCCCCACCCCCCGCACCGTGGTTTTCCCCCCTTGGTGTCCATATGTTTGTTCTCTACATCTGTGTCTCAACTTCTGCCCTGCAAACCGGTTCATCTGTACCATTTTTCTGGGTTCCACAAACATGCGTTAATATATGATATTTGTTTTTCTCTTTCTGACTTAACTTCACTCTGTATGACAGACTCTAGGTCCATCCACCTCACTACAAATAACTCAATTTCATTCCTTTTTATGGCTGAGTAATATTCCATTGTATGTATGTACCACATCTTCTTTATCCATTCGTCTGTCAATGGGCATTTAGGTTGCTTCCATGACCTGGCTATTGTAATCAGTGCTGCAATGATGATTGGGGTGCGTGTGTCTTTTTGAATTATGGTTTTCTCTGGGTATATTCCCAGTAGCGGGAATGCTGGGTTGTATGGTAGTTCTATTTTTAGTTTTTTAAGGAACCTCCATACTGTTCTCCATAGTGGCTGTACCAATTTACTTTCCCACCAACAGTGCAAGAGGGTTCCCTTTTCTCCACACCCTCTCCAGCATTTGTTGTTTGTAGATTTTCTGATGATGCCCATTCTAACTGGTGTGAGGTGATACCTCATTGTAGTTTTGATTTGCATTTCTCTAATAATTAGTGATGTTGAGCAGCTTTTCATGTGCTTCTTGGCCATCTGTATGTCTTCTTTGGAGAAATGTCTATTTAGGTCTTCTGCCCATTTTTGGACTGAGTTGTTTGTTTCTTTAATATTGAGCTGCATGAGCTGTTTATGTATTTTGGAGGTTAATCCTTTGTCCGTTGATTCGTTTGCAACTGATTGCCTTATTTCTATAAAGGAAGCCTCCATTGACCTAGTCACCCAGGTGACTTTTTTTTTTAATTTACAGTAAACTTTATTTTCATTGATTTCACTTAACATCATTTCAAAGTGGGTCTGTGCTCTAAGATAAGCAAAAGAACAGATATCCTAAGTCTCATTAACAGATCTTTTTCACACTGTTCCTCTGAGTAGGGTACGGGTTTCAGGGACCCCAGTGGTGACACCTTATATTTTATCTCTGGAGATTTTACCTATAGATTCAGAAAGAATAGATAACACCGACATACAAGAATCAAACTGTATGCTTCTACTATAGGAAGAAGCTCTTGTGTTATACTCTACCCACTTCTTTAGGGTTGTAATGATAATAACTGACTTTTTTCTCTGCAGAGTTGGTTTTTTGGGGTTTGTTTTTTAAATGTCAGAATATGTGAAAATGCTGTACTTATTTATCTTAATATGCTAAAAATAGTGAAAATTTAAAAATTCTTCATGAGTCCAAGCTGAGCCATGGCTACTACTGATGAGGTTTACTCAACCCTGGGCCCCTTTTCCTCACCCTCCATAGCTGATCAGTCACTGAGTCCTCTGACTCATGCTCTGCACCAGCTCTCCTCTTTGACCCCCTTTGCCTTTCCTTCCGTCATCCCTTGTCACAGCTCTACCTACACTGCGGCACCTACCTCCTAACTCACCTGTTCCCATGTCTCCGGCCTCAACGCAACCCCAAAGAGCCACCAGCTTGACCTCCCCAAGGCCTACCTCTTACCGTGTTTCTGCCCTGCTCAGAAACTGCTTGTGATCCATTTCCCCAGTGAGACTTCTGAGGCCCAGAGCATGACATGTTGAAACCAAGGCTACACAGCTGGTGGATGGAACCCTGGAATCCTGGAACTCCAGAACCCAGGCCTGCTCGTTTTAAATGTGATGCCCTAGAAGGATAGGCCCTGGATAAGTGACAACAGAACCAACTGGGGAGTTTGATGAACATGCAGATTTCTAGGACTCTTCGCCAGATGACTCAGTCAGAATCTCCAGGGAATCTGTATTTTCAACAAGTTCTAAAGATAATTCCAAGAATCCGTCATATTTGGAATTACTTCACTAGCGTAATGTATGTAGTGTTAGATAACCAATAAGTTGATTAAAAACCATTCATAGGTTCTTATCAACTTATTGTTTGTCTAATACTGCGTATATTAGTAAGAGTTTGTTTAGACATCACTGCTACTTTGATTATTGTAAGCATTGTTTGTCAAAATAAATAGCCTGTATGTGACTGCAAATCCTGAAGACCAGAATAGGACTCCAGTGGCTGGTGTTCCTTTGTTTGAAAAGTTAGTGACATGGTCGTGACTGCTTGGCAATATTTATTCTCCACCCAGTTATACTTAGCAAAGGGATAAAGCAACAACTAATGTTTCATCGCCACCTCTGCAGAGCTGCTGAATCCACATATGAAGCATGAGCTTTGTCACTTATTACAATTCCCTGTGAATCAGAGCCAAAGTCCCTGAACCTCTTTCCTCGGAGGTCTTCATAGCTAGAATCACCTTTCCCTTTCTACAATGTTCAGACCCTTCAAACGAAGGACAAGCTTATAGCATGTACATCTATCCTCCACAGACCATGAATTCCACACCTAAAACGTTCAAGGCTTCAGAGGAAGTTCAAGGGTTCAGAAAGGCTGAGATAAGCAATCTGTGGGCAAACGAAAGAGAATGAGTGCACCAACAGGGAGACATACACCGATAGGCTGAGCTTTCTGGTTGAGAGCAAATGTCCCCAGACATGTTTGGCTCGTCGTGGGTTGTAGATGCAGGCTGGTTGATCCCAGCCAAACTGAACGACCAGTTAGGTGCTTCAGATAAACGCTAGGTCTCCTGGGCATGACGAAGGTCCCTGAAACTTCGTCTCTCAATGCCAGACCTTTCTCCTCACACCTAGAAGACTAGGCTGTCTGAAATAAGACTAGGTTTCCAGAGGACCCCCGTCTGCCAACAGATAGTTAAGTTAATCAACTCAACAATAGACTACAAAGGGCATCAGGGGGCATTTTGAGGTGATAGAAATATTTTTTATCTTGACTGAGGTGGTGGTTACACAGCCAGATCCATTTGTCAAAATTGATGGAACCGTCCACTTAAAAAGAGTAAATTTGGGGACTTCCCTGCTGGTCCAGCGGTTAAGACTCCAGGCTTCCACTGCAGGCTGTGCAGGTTCGATCCCTGGTCAGGGAACTGAGATCCCACATGCTGCGTGGCTGAAAAGTTAAAAAAAAAAAAAAAGTAAACTTTCTTGTGAATATAAATTGTACCTCAATAAAACTGACTTTAAAATCATACATTAATTAAACAATTTAATTGAATACATATAAGATTAGAAATTACAGAGAAAGGATATAAAGAAGGTTAAGAGTGAAGCAAAGAATAATAAAAAAGTTATATTTCCTTTTAAACTATGTAGCAACTTCAACATATTTTGAATGATTGAAAAAGTATTAGAAAGACATACTAATCTAGAGATTTATAATTACTTATACTTCTTTTCTTACTTTCTTATTTATTGTCTGTCTTGCTCACTAAATTTTCAGCTCCGTTAGGACAGGGACCAGAGTTGTTTTTTTTCACTGAAATATCATCCATCGCTTACTATATTTACATACTACCTGAGGCACAATTAGAGTTCAATAAATATTGGGTGGTACCATATGAAACTGCAGCTTTCATAGGTAAAAATAGTTGAATATTAGTAGTTTCATCTGGTTCAGTCTAATACTTGTTCAACAGATGAGATTTCTCCCCATAAGGTATTGATTTCTAAAGAAGTCATGGAAACACACTCCAAATATTGTAAAATTGTTCCTACAATTTCCAACTTGTTTCACACAGAATTTTCATAGACTGTAAGGGATCTCCGAGAATTCCTTTCTTGTTTACCATTTACACCAGTGTCTCATATTGCTAGAGTTTTAGAAGTTTATCCCAACACAAATTCCACTGTCTCTAACGGCAGCATACGTGTTTTCTCTCTCACTCTATCATGCCTGCAATTGAAAACCTGGCCACCATTCTATGGTTTCTATTGAATTCATCAAGGAAGTATGTAACACCTATCACAAGCCAAGACTGTGGTAGGAGCTATCAGGTATACAAAGATGAATAAGGAACAATATTTACTATCCAGGAACTCATAGTCCAGTAGGAAGTTAATATTTGACACAAATTTATCTTTTCAGGAAGAAGGAGAAAGGAGGTTAGTTCCATGAATGAGGCATAAAGTGTCACAGGATATCCTTATGGAAGAAAATAATTAGATCCTTACATCACAGACAACACGAAATCCACATATAATAAAGATATGTGTGTGTTTTTAAATGTGTCCATGCACATCTTGGGAGAAGAAAAAATGCCTTTATAATTTAGGGTCAGAGTAGGTCTTCCCAAGGAAGGCATAACAAAATCCAAACGTACTAAATAGAAAAAAAATTAACATAAGAACTTAAAATTTCTTTACAATGAAAGACATCATAAAGTTCAGAGATAAATGACAATTCTTTGACCCAGCAATTTTGTTTCTAGGAATCTATCTTATAAATACACTTCGCAGATATATGTAAAATGTTATTCATTTAAGTGTTGTTTATAATTATACAATAATTGGAAACCACTCAATTATCCAGCATGAACTGTGGAACATCCGCACAATAGAGTACTGGGCGACTGGAAAACAGAATGAGGAAGACCCCTATGTATTGATATGGCGTGATCACCTGCAGATCTACAGTGTATATTAAGTGAAATAGTAAGTGAAAAAAACTAAGGTCAGAACATTTTTTTATTGTATGCTACATTTTATGTAAGAAAAGGAGAGAAAAGACTATAGAGACATTTTTACTTATGTTTACAAAGTGAAGAATAGGAAAAATGGTTTCCTATAGGGGATGGGGAGAAACAAAATGGAGGGATAGAGGTAGAGATGAGACTTTTCTGTGTTTACCTTTCTGTATACTTTTGACTTGTGAATCTTGTAAAATATAGTATCTATTAAAATTTTAAATTAGAAAGAAAAGTGACATTCTAGGGGAAGTACATAAAGGGTTTTTTTTAATGTAAATTTACTTATTTATTTTTCACTGCATTGGGTCTTTGTTGCTTCATGCAGGCTTTCTCTAGTTGCGTTGAGCGGGGGCTACTCTTTGTTGCAGTGCACGGGCTTCTCATTTTCATGGCTTCTCTTGTTGCAGAGCATGGGCTCTAGACGAGCAGGCTTCAGTAGTTGTGGCACACAGACTCAATAGTTGTGGCACGTGGGCTCAGTAGTTGTGGCTCGTGGGCCCTAGAGTGCAGTCTCAGTAGTTGTGGTGCACGGGCTTAGTTGCTCCACAGCATGTGGGATCTTCCCGGACTAGGGCTCAAACCCATGTCCCTGCATTGGCAGGCAGATTCTTAGCCACTGCGCCACCAGGGAAGTCCCTACATAAAGGATTAATAGCCGTGTTATGGACTGAATATTTGTGTCCTGGAATGTTATGGATTATATGTTTTTGTCCTCCCAAGATTCATATGTTGAAATTCTAACCCTCAATGTGCTTATATTAGGAAGTAGGGACTTCGGGAGGTAATTAGGTCATGAGGGTGGAACCCTCATGATGGGATTAGTGCCCTTATAAGAAGAGACACTAGAGCTGTGCTCTCTCTCTGTCTCTGCCATAAGAGGACACAATGAGAAGGCAGCCATCTGCAAACCAGGAAGCAGAGCTCACCAGACACCAGATCTGCCAACACCTTGATCTTGGACTTCCTGACCTCCACAACTGTAGGAAGTGAATACTTGTTGTTTAAGCCATCCCATCTTATAGCAGCTCAAACTGACTAAGAGATGCCATGGTAAATAAAATGTTCACAAAAATCAATAAGAAATTTCAATCTAATAGAAAAATTACCAAAGGAGACTCATAGAAAAATACACTTCTCTTTGTCTCCTCTACTCTCAGTATTATACTTCTGGCATTTCTGATCACCAAATGTGTAGTAGTTTTTTCTACACTAAGAAATCCTACAACACCAGCTGGGTGTCATACAATAAACTCAATCCTGACACTGTCTACCTGAAGATAGCATCAGATCCCATAAGGTAAGTGTTCAGTTCCACAGTACTGCACCCCACCCCACCCCCTCACACACACTTCAGATGCCATTCACAAGTTGGTGATTAAGTCAATCTCCAGCCCTCTAATTATAAGTTTGGTTCCCCTGGCAACCAGCCCCCATCCTTATGGGCTTTCCAAAAGTCACCTCATTAACATAAACTCAGGGGTGGTTGAAAGGGGCTTGTTATGAATAACAAAATGCACCTTTATTACTCTTATCACTTAGGAAATTCCAAAGGTTTTAGGAGCTCTGTACCAGAAATGGACAAACATCAAATTTCTTATTATAAATCACAATATCACAGACATAAACACGTAATTTATAGAAGACAAACAAGCAACAATAAACATACATAATGACACCATTCTCAGCAGGAACAAAAAACTCAAAACAGTAAGGTATTTTTCATGAACCTGTTTATCTTAAATTTAAAAGATTGATGATATCAGTGAAGGGTAAAAAGATGGGGAAACAAGAACTTTTTAATACAACTGTTGGTATGAGTATAAATTGGTAGAGCCTTGTAGGAATATCTTCAAAATTCCAAATCTAGGAATTTATGCCAAATACACCTACAGTGAAAACCAAGAAGTATACTGCAATAGTGTTTATTGCAGCAATGTTTGTAATAGTAAAAACTGAAAACAGCCCAAATATCTAATGTATTATGACACAGCCATACAATGGAACAACAGAAAGATCTTTAAGATATATCAAGTATACAAAGCAAATTGCAGTAAATTATGGTCATATTTTTATGAACCAAAGGGTTAATGATTTTATTATATGTGTGTATATGTATATATACACATGTATGTATGTGTATACACAGACGTATATGGAAAAATCTGGTATAATAGACACCAAACATTAATATGGTTGTACCGCCTATAATCTTATATCATTCAAATTTTTTTTACAACAAACCTGTATTCCTTTAAAACCATAAAAAGATGTTTTTAAAACTCCAGTTGGGGACTTCCCTGGTGGTCCAGTGGCCAAGACTCTGCGCTCCCAATGCAGGGGGCCAGGATTTATCCCTGGTCAGGGAACTAGTTCCCACATGCTACAACTAAGAGTTCTCATGCCGCAACTGAAAGATCCTGCATGCCGCAACTAAGAAAAAGATCTTGTATGCTGAAACAAAGATCCGCGTGCTGCAACTAAGACCCGGCACAGCCAAATAAATAAATAAATAGATATAAAAAGAAAAAAAAAAACTCCAGTTGGAAAGTTTAGGGTTGACCTCTTGGAAGAGCTGACATTTTATGCCATCAAAGACTCTGAGCTGAAGAAAACCTTAAAAGTCATCTAATTTTGTGGTTTCCAAATGCAAGCTGTATTCTAATTGCATCAGAAGCACCAGGGAAACTTTTTTGTAAGAAACTTTTTTAAAATGGGGACAGATTCCTGGTCCGCATTTTCCAGAGACTATGATTCAGAATTTTGGGGGTGAGGCTGAGAAACCTATTTTTAAACCTATTTTTAAAACAATCTCCAGGTGATTCTGGTACTAAGCCAGACATAAGAACTATTTATTTCAACCTCCTACCCAATGCAGTAACCCTCCTCTGGAAACCTTGATGTAGATTACTTCAGAGACGAACATTTATTACACCTGTGAGAAACTTCTAGAGAGAAGATTCCATGTTTCATTGATCAGGTGTAGGTGGGACTTCCTTGCCCCTGCAAAGTCTGGATAAAATTGGTTCCAACCCTAACAATTTTATAGCGTGTTCAAGTTCAAAGTCTTCCCCAAGACATCTGCAAGTTTCAGAGAGGGTGCAGGTGCCTTGTATTGTGATGGGGGTTGGACCTCCATCTCAGGCTCTAGGCTCCTGTGTCTTCACATACTGCCTCAGTCCTGTACAACCTCTCCCTCTGCAAGCATTGGGTTTGGGGGAATGGGGCACTGGTGGGCATTCACAAGACAGGCAACAACTGAAAAACAACCAACAATGTCCCCTCCATCCCACCATCTACTCCAGTCCTGTACTTTACAGTCTTTTCCGCCAAAGTTTTCCCCACAGATACTCCCGAGGCTCAATCCCTTACCTCATTCAGTTTCCTGCTTAAATGTCATCTTCTCAGAAAGGCCTTCCCCAACCACTCTGTTCACCCAGTTGCTTTCCTTGGCTTTGTTTTTCCTTGTGGCACTTCCCATGGGCTGACGTACTGTGTGCTTATTCGTGTGTTGGTCTATTGTTATCTCCCCACTAGAACGTGCGCTGGGAGCAGGCACTCCGTGTGTCTGCTGTATTCACTGCCCTGTTCCCAGTGGCTATGACAACACCTAGCACAGAAGTTTGAGCACTCAAAAATATATATTGATATTGGTCTTTCTCTGTCTGGCTTACTTCACTGAGTATAATAATCTCTAGGTCCATCCATGTTGCTGCAAATGGCATTATTTCACTTTTTTGTGGCTAAGTAATATCCCATTGTGCATGTATGTGTGTGTATATATGTATGTGTGTGTATATATATGTGTGTGTGTATATATATATACATATACACACATACACCACATCTTCTTTAGCCATTCATCCATCGATGGACATTTAGGTTGCTTCCATGTCTTGACTATTGTGACTAGTGCTGCTATGAACATTTGGGGTACATGTATCCTTTCAAATTATGGTTTTATCTGGATTCCTGTGCTGTACACCTGAAACTTACATGATATTGTAAATCAACTATACTTCAATAAAAATTTTAAAGTATATAGATACAGATATATAGATATAGATTGATGAGGGAAGGAAGGAAGGAAGAGATGTTTCGGTTCTCCCAAATCCATTCTGTCTTTTCCAGGTCTGTCTCTATGCCATTCTCCTAGCTTCCCACTTCTTGCTGGCTTTACTCTTTCCCCCTCTCCCTTTTCTACTCAATCCTCCCTCTCAGGAACACAACAGACTCCTCTTCTTCCTTCTCTCTCTTGTTAAAGCAGACTTTCTTAGAGCAGTTTTAGCCTCACAGCAAAATTGAGCTAAAGTTTCAGAGGTTTCCCCTACACTCCCTGCATAGTCTCCCCCATTATCAACATTCCCCTCTCCTTGCCTCTTGATAGGAGTCTCCCTCACCTCCTCTAATCCTTTAAAATCTGACAACATTTCACCTCCAGAAATCTCTCCAATACAAATTAGACATCGTATCAAGGAATTTCCCCCAATCATAGACAATCTTCTCCATGAGAGAAATTCTATGCCAGAAATAAAGAAATATGTTTGTATTCATTGAAAATCCCTTTCTCCATAACTGCCACTCGATGATCTCAGTTTGCCCCTTAGGAGCAGAGGAAAATATGTCTGTGGTCTGTCTCGTCCACATGGCCACCCTGGCTGACGATGCTGCTTCTGCCTAAATTCCATGGTTCCCAATTCCTGGTTCTGTATTATTTGTTCTTTGTGTAATTTGATATCCAGAACTTTCCTCCATTTTTCTGATGCTATTTACCTGGAATCCTCTGGCTTCCAATGCCCTTCTTAGAATGTAGCACACATACTTGAAAATGCCCCAGGTATGGCTTAAACTGATTCAAAGAACAATAGGTTTATGGATTTGCCTGGTGGTGCAGTGATTAGGAATCCACCTGCCAATGCAGGGGACACAGGTTCGAGCCCTGGTCCGGGAAGATCCCACATGCCACGGAGCAACTAAGCCCGTGCACCACAACTACTGATCCCGCGTGCCACAACTACTGAAGCCTGCTTACCTAGAGCCCATGCTCCGCCACGAGAGAAGCCACAGCAATGAGAAGTCCACGCACTGCAATGAAGAGTAGCCCCTGCTCGCTGCAACTAGAGAAAAGCCCACGCACAACAACAAAGACCCAACTCGGCCAAAAATAAAATTAAATAAATTTATTTAAAAAAAGAACGGCGGGTTTATTCCTTTTGAAGATGTGGCCATAATACACCTTTAATGCATTAGCTGACTGGGAACAAAAATGTGCCTGTCCTTTTCCTGACCTGAGTTCCAGATGGTTGGGATTTTATCAACATGCATATTTTTGTCAGAGATTAAACAATGGTTCACATAAAGATGTGGAAATAATTCTTATCTTCTCCCTCAGATTACCATAGCCCAGTTCTAACGTCAGTGCCCAGATATGGCCCTCTGGGAAATTCAGGCTCTATTTTCCAGATTCAGCAGCCATTGGTGGCAATGGTGCTTTCAGAGGAAGCTACAATCCCCCAAAGAATCCTCTGTCTCATTAAACGCCCCAAATGAAACCTCTACTAAGAACACACACCAAATGTGCTAGCAGTTGTTTTCAATAACTTAATTGGGTAAATATACTGCTATTCTCCCAAAATAACTTTTTTTTCTGAGTCAGGTTCCCTTCACCGTTTCTTCCTTGAGGCAAGTTTGAGATGCCTCACATTATATTAGCTGTGTCCGGAATCCATTGTCAACTGATATAGCTCATTTAGATGGACATCTGTGAAGGCTGTTTGGAGCAAATATCTGGACTCATCTATCTTTCTGGAAGATGGTCTTTGTAGTGGAGACAAACTGGGGTGGCTCCTGGCTCAGCACCTTCCCAGTCGCTCCCTCAACCTGGGCAGCGCCGATTGATCCAAGAGTAGAAGACACTGACTCAGTCTTGGCTAATGAAAGAGAAACTGCCTTGAATAAACAGGCAAGTGGAGTTGAGGCTTCTAATGCTAGTGCCATGGAAGAATACAGGAGCTCCTACTGCTGCCCTGGTCCTGCCCTCCCCTAGTTCTGCTCTTTCTACTATTCAGAATCCTTCCTATAAATCTGACTTTATTATGTTGGCCAGAGTTGAACATTAACAGGATTAAATTACAGAGAACCTCTAGGGCACTATCGCAGGACTCTAGCACTAAACCCTATGCTCCTCAACATTTTGGGCAGAGCCTTAGACCAAACCTTAAGGTGCCTGTGTTTTGCTCAGAGCCTGAGTTCTGCACTTCTAACATATCCTAACAACCCATGAGATGTGTGTTATTATTATCCCAGTTTTAGAAATGAGTCAAGTAAGGCCTAGCAGGTGCCCAGGGTCAGACAGCTACTGAGAGGTGGAGGCCAGGTAGAACCCAAGGCGTCAGATTCCAGAGCCCTGCTCTTAAGCAACACACAGCAGTGTCTCTCTGAGGGTGTTCAGGCCTAAACCATAGGACTGCATGCTTAAGCATGCCCAGCACCATGTGGAAAGCCCTTCAGCGGGAGGTTGGATTAGATGACCTCCAGCCTCCCACGTCCTTCCCACCTAACCAAGAATCTGAACTTTCTAAGCCAAAACCTCTGTTTCTCTTACTTTGTCTCCTGCCCCAACCTCTGATACTGAAATACAGAAAATGACGAACCCTCCCGGAGAAATCTGGGACTTAAAAGGAGAGAGTGGAGGTGGTTCATTTGTCAAGCCTTCCAGTAACTCTAACCCAGTCTTTGGGGGGTATGAGCCAATGCTCCCACTGTAGTAGTCAGCGTTCTCCAGAGAAACAGAACCAATAGAATGTGCATATTTATAGAGAGAAATTTATTATAATAAATTGACTCCCATGATTATGGAGGCTACAAATCTCAAGATCTGCAATCGGCAAGATGGAGACTCAACGGTGTGGTTCTAGTCTGAAGGCCGGCAGCCTCAAGACCCGTGAAGAATCAATGTTTCAGTTTGAGTCCGAGGGCAAGAAAATACCCAATGTCCCAACTCGAAGACAATCAGGGAGGAGAAATTCTCTCTTATTTAGAAGAAGGTCAACTTTCTATTCTATTCAAGCCTTCAACAGATTGGATTGTTCCCATCCACATTAGGAAGGGCAATCTGCTTTACTCAGTCTTCTGATTTAAATGTTAAACTTATCCAAAAAGAAACACCCAGAATAATGTTTCACTTAATATCTGGGCACCCGCTGTCCCAGCCAAATTGACACATAAAATTCACCATCTCTCCCATTTTCTCCAGAGGATCTCTCCAACTGACATCTACCGTCCCTGGGCATGGACTAAGATGGCAGATTTTACCTGGAGCAGACCTCACTTGACACAGGCCACAAATTGGGCTTCCCCCCCCATCCAACCTGTGCAAATGCAAATCCAAATAAGCTTTCAATCAACAAATGCAGACCCCTCAGTCAAGGATGGTTTGTGTTTTGCTTCTTTAGAGTTAAAGGGATTATGTAAAAGACCTCTAGGTGACACTTCCAGCTTTGAAATCTAAAAATGTATGATTCTGGAAAAAAGTGTCAGTCTTTTGGAAATTATTTCGATGAGGCTCAACTTGGCATCATCCTAAGAAGCTTTGAGTCTGTAGAAGGGGATTGTGCATGCTCATATCAGAACCATTCACCTGGCGTAACTTGAAAGATAGCTAATAAGTATATAACACCCCCTCCCCCAAAGAGACCTTTCAGAAAAGTGAGTTTTCTTAGATGGCATTGGAAATAACATCTGAAGGCAAAGGGAAAATCGTATATGAGGCAGAGAAGTTGTTTTATAGTAACTCTTTATTGTTAACAAAGTTTAGTGAATAATGTTTAAGTAACAAGAGTAATAAATGAGTCACCATAATCATTACTCTTTTATACTCATGGAATACCAGCAGGGAGCTTTGTACCAGAAAACTACATATCATCACATTTCTCAAGGAGAGAATTTTTAGAGTTATCTGACAGAAAAGGCAGAGATAGAGGGTACAATCTGTGGAATTCTGTTTACTGAGTACACTAAAATTACTCCTTATTATGGGCAATTTGCTTGCAAAGAAGTACAGGTAAACTTTGTCCTGAACAAATTCCATAATTACTGTCTCTACCTTGCCTCTCCGCAACAGGAGAGGCCACAACAGTGAGAGGCCCGCGTACCACACACACACAAAAAAAAAGATAAAAAGAAAGGATAATTATTATGGAATTAAAGAGATAAAAGAATAACAACCCAATGCCAAGTCTGAACCATGATTCAAAGAAACAAACTGTAAAAGACATCTTTCCCAGTTGGGAATGATATTGAGGAATTATTACTTTGGTTAGATGTGATTAATGGTGTGATGTTTATGTTTTTTTTTTAAATGTCCTATGTATTATATTGGAGTGTTCCAAGTAAAATAACATGATCTTTGGGATAAATGAAATGAAAGAAATTTCATTTGATTAAAATGAAAGAAGATTGGCAAAGTGTTGATAGTTGTTGGTTAATGAGCACCTAAAGTAAATTATACTATCGTTTTGCATATTTGCAACTTTCCATAATAAAAAGGCTGTGTGTGTGTGTTTTAGTTAACTCTGCTTGGTTTTTTTTTTTAGATTTTTAAAAATTGAGATAGTCGATTTATAATATTATATTGGTTTCAGGTGTACCACATAGTGACTCAAAATTTCTATAAATTATACTACATTTTTAGTTATTATCAAATATTGGCTATATTCACTGTGCTTTATAATATATCCTTGTAGCTTATTTATTTTGTATATAGTAGTTTGTACCTCTTAGTCCCCTACCCCATCTTGCCCCTTCCCCTGTCCCCCTCCCCACTGGTAACCACTAATTTGTTCTCTATATCTATGAGTCTGTTTATTTTTGTTATATTGACTAGTTTGTTTTATTTTTTAGATTCCACATATAAGTGATGACATACAGTATTTGTCTTTTTCTGACTTATTACATGAAGCATGATACCCTCCAGGTTCATCCATGTTGTGACAAATGACAAAATTTCATTCTTTTTTATGGCTGAGTAGTATTCCATTATATATATATATATATATATATATATGTATGTGTGTGTGTGTGTGTGTGTGTGTGTGTGTGTGTGTGTATATCTCACAACTTCTTTGTCCATTCTTCTGCTGATGGACACTTAGGTTGTTTCCACATCTTGGCTCTTGTAAATAATGCTGCTATGAACATTGGGGTACATGTATCTTTTTGATTTAGTGTTTTCATTTTCTTTGGATATATACCAGTTATGGGATTGCTGGATCATATGGTAGTTCTATTTTTAATATTTTGAGGAAACTCCATACTGTTTTCCACAGTGGCTGCACCAATTTACATTCCCCCAACAGTATACAAGGGTTCCCATTTTTCCACATCCTCACCAATATTTGTTATTTGTGTTCTTTTTGATGATAGCCATTATGACAGGTGTGAGGTGATATCTCATTGTGGTTGTGATTTGTATTTCTGACAGTTAACAATGTTAAACATCTTTTCATATGCCTGTTGGCCATCTGTATGTCTTCATTGGAAAATCATCCATCTGGGTCTTCTGCCCATTTCTCAATCAGGTTGTTTGTGTTTTTTGATATTGAGTTGTATGAGATGTTTATATATTTTGGATATTAACCCCTTATCAGCCTGATCACTTGCACATATTTTCTCCCATTTAGTAGATTGTCTTTTCATTTTGTTGATGGTTTCCCTTGCTGTGAAAAAGCTTTTCAGTTTAACTAGGTCCCATTTATTTATTTTTTCTTTTGTTTCCTTTGCCTTAGGAGACAGATCCAAAAGAATATTGCTACGATTTATGTCAAAGAGTATTCTGCCTATGTATTCTACGAGTTTTATGGTTTCCAGTCTCACATTTAGGTCTTTAATCCATTTTGAGTTGATTTTTGGTGTGGTGTGAGAAAATGTTCTAATTTCATTCTTTTGCATGTAGCTGTCCAGTTTTCCCAGCACCACTTATTAAAGAGACTATCTTTTCTGCATTGTATGTTCTTGCCTCCTTTGTAGATTAATTGAACAGAAGTGCATGTGCTAATTTCTGGGTTCTCTACTCTGTTCCATTAACCTGTATGTCTGTTTTTGTGCCAGTGCCATACCATTTTGATAACTGTAGCTTTGTGGGGGGCCTGGGCCTAGTGCTGGCTTACTGGTGGGTGAAGCCAGGTCCTGGGGCTCTTGCCAGCCCACTGGCAGGCAGAGCCAGGTCCTAGGGTCTGGCTTCAGGGCCCATGGGTCCTAGACCTAGTGTTGGGCCACTGGTGGATGTGGCTGCTTCCTGACACAGCTGGCTGTGGGGTCTGGGGTGTCCCAAAGTTTGTGTTGGCCTGCTAGGGCCCAGCTGGTCTCAGAGCTGGTGCTGGCCTGCTGGTGGGTGGACTGGGTCCATAGGCTGTGGGGCTGAGGTTTTCCTGGGGCTGGTGTCCACCCACTGGTGGGTGAGGCTGGTCCCAAGGCTAGACCAGACTTGCTGGTGAGCAGGACTGGGGATTCCTGGACTGGTGCCTTCCCACTGTTGAGTGGATCTGGGTCCCAGGGACTCTGGCTGTGTCCCAGTCCTGGAACCAGCAGACTGGTGGGTGGAGCTGGGTCCTGAGGCTGGTAAGGTAGAGGGAGGATTACAGAATGGCGCTTTGCCAGCACCATTGTGCATGTGGTAGAATGAGTTCCCCATAACGGCTGCCGCCAGTGACTGTGTCCCCAGGGTGAGCTCCAGTGGCCTCCTGCCTCTTTGGAAGGCTCTTCAGGATCAGCAAGTGGGTCTGACCCAGGCTCCTTTCAAATGACTGCTTCTGTGCTGGGTCCCAAAGCATCTGAGATTTTGTGTGCGCCACTTACAAGTAGAGTCTCTGTTTCCCACAGCCCTCTGGCACTCCCAATAGTAAGTCCCACTGGCCTTCAAAGCCAAATGTTCTGGGAGCTCATCTTCCTGGCACAGGAGTCCTAGGCTGGGGAGCCTGATGTGGGATTCAGACTCCTCGCTCCTTAGGGAGAACCGCTGCAATTGTAATTATTCCTTTGTTTGTGGGTCACCCACCTGGGCTTATGGGTCTTGACTATCCTGCAACTCCACCCTTCCTACCTGTCTTGTTGTGGCTTCTTCTTTCTATCTTTAGTTGTAGAAGATCTTTTCTGGTAGGTTCTGGTCTTTTTCATTGGTAGGTGTTCTGTAATTTTGGTGTGCCCGTGAAAGGAGGTGAGCTCAGGATCTTTCAACATCACCATCTTAGCCAATCTCCCTAGAACTCCACTTGCTTTTCCACTCTAAAATTAACATAAGCATTTTAAGGAAAACAAAAAAATATATACAAAAGAGTTAACTACATTCCCACCACTCTTAACATGGTCAATATTCATTATATTTCCTTGCATTTTTTTTCTTTGAACACACTAGATTTTTATATAGTTAATAATCATTTTATATTTCAATTTTAATTCTTATTTTTCACATAATATATCATAGCATCTATCATGTTATTACTTGGGCTTTATAACCAGTGACATGCTCTTGAGAGCTGACCATGAGCGCTTCTTCCTAATTCTGTGTTCTTAAAATCATTCATGATGGAAATATTTAAACCATGGAAGTCAGCAAACAATACAAATCAGAGCTTTTTTTTCTCCAAGGGAGCCAGTAAAGATTTACCAGCCTATCACAGTTGATAACCATTATTTTTAATGGTCACCGAATAGCTCTTTGAGTAAATACATGATAGTAAACAGTTATATGATACTTATTACATACCAGGTACTGAGCACCTTATTCATTTAGCCATTTAATCCTAGCAGCAGAACCTATCAGGTAGGTGCTATTATCATCCACATTTTGCAGATGAAGAAACTCTGGCAGAAAGTAGTAGTAAATTGCCCACCGTCCCACTGGTAATAAGAGGGAGCAAGCCTGAGAGCTGGGATTTGAACTCTTACTGCAGCATCTTAGGCTTTATCATACCCAGCTGCTTTGTACCTCTGCTCCAGCCAACAGCTGGGCAGCCACCCTCTGAAGCCAGCACCTCTGCACCATGAATCATTCAGTGAGTGGACAGAACTGCAAGGTAGCATCTCTCACCTTCTTCCCGCAGCCTGAGTGCATGTCTGGGGAGCCCTGCCCCCACCAGCAGTTTCAATTCCCTCTGGGAACACCGCGCTCCAGCAGAGCAGACGCACCAGCCCGCGCTGCCAGCTGCCCAGCGGGCACCACCTTCCTTGGGTTACTTTCAGAACCGAGCTGGGTTTGGGGGGGATGCTAGCACACCCCAAGTTTCAAGGGCAATTACGACCTCAGAGGCCAGGTGAGCTTCTGTGTTTTTTCGGGGACAGGGACTCCAAGGGTGACTTCTTTCTCTTGCCCCAAAGGTTGGCAGTGTTTTAAGCTCCTGCCAGGCAGTCAGGAACACTGGGCAGATTCTATTTCTGGTGTAGCTGCTGAGTTGCCAAGTGATACTGGGGCAAGTCATTTGACCTCAGCAATGATCCTTTTACAGAATAGAGGCGTCATAAGACCCAAGTGCTTTCACAGCACTCAGAAGCTGTTGCAGGCACGGCGCTGTGTGTGTAATTCAGCTGCCTGCAAGCTCTCTCAGGGCCCAGCATTCACCTCCATGGGGGCTGAGAGCCTCAGGGCTCCCATTCCATGCTCTCATATTAGAGTGATAAGTGAGAGATACTGTAATGGGTGGTCACTGAAGTTTGCCAGCCCAACTTTGGAGAAGGGGCTCACATGAAGAATCGGGGCAGAAGAAATATAGTCTCAGAAGGTATGGCAAGGGGGGACTTCCCTGGTGGCGCAGTGTTAAGAATCCACCTGCCAGTGCAGGGAACGTGGGTTCAAGCCCCGGTCCGGGAAGAACCCACATGCCGTGGAGCAACTAAGCCCGTGAGCCACAACTACTGAGCCTGTGCTCTAGAGCCCACGTGCCACAACTACTGAAGCCCGCGTGCCTAGAGCCCGTGCTCCGCAGCAAGAGAGGCCACCGCAATGAGAAGCCTGCACACCACAATGAAGAGGAGCCCCCACTTGCCGCAACTAGAGAAAGCCTGCGTACAGCAACGAAGACCCAACGCAGCCAAAAATAAATTTTAAAAAAATTTTAAAAAATAGTTTAAAATAAAGAAGGTAAGGGGGTTTGATTATCATCTGACTAACATCATCACTGAAACAAATAATGTTTGTGTCCCCTACATGCAAAGCCTTGCAATACCATAGGGATTCAATCAATATTTATTGAATAATGTCATTGTCACTCTAAGAACAAGGGAGGAGGTCTTGTAAGCATCTAGGTTCTGTCCAGTTTAGGATTTTCCCTGATCTTTCAAATTCTCCAACCCATTAAGTACCAAATAGGGATCCAGCCAGGATTAGAACATAATCAACATCAAAGCTCTTTTTTCTGACAGTGCTTTCAAGAAAGGAGTTCAGAACCTGTACACAGATGGGAGAGAGAAGGAGGAAGGGAAAGAAAGACAACGTGTAGAGGATTTGAAGGAATCATTTATGTCTAGGATTCCCTTGCCTCTCCATACTCAGGTTCTCTTGAGTGCCTTTGATCCAAAAAGAAAAAAGAAAGAAAGAACTGGATGCTTCTACAATTCCAGATTACTCTGCAGAATTGGAGGTACAGGGGAGGACTGGGACACAGACAAGAGTTGAGGAGAAACAGAGCATTTGGGGAGTAAGAGGCAGTTGTCATAGCCTCCTCTGTGGCAACCGTCAACCAATAGAAAGAAGATGTGGGTGGAAAAATAGCCATGTGAATAAAGTCCATGTTGCTTTACTTGGTCTGCAGATGTTTGAAATCACGTATGATGTCTCCAGCTGGATGCATTTTTCTATTCTCTTGTAACCCCTAAAGACTGATAACAATCACGGGCACTTGCTGAGGCTTGTTTTCCCTCACTGTGATCTCATGTGAAGAGGAAAATTTACAAAGACAGCGATTCTGTATTGGCCATTTCTTTTTCAAAAAATGACAAAATACAGACCAAACTTGAGCTCCCCTACAGTGCAGTGATGAATTTCATAATTGTGTGTGTGAACTCTGCCGTCTTTTACTTCTCACATGAGCCCTGACACCCGGTCCTCTCAATATGGTCACCAAATGATGCTCTCAAAGAGTGTGATGGCTGACACGTGGCTAGCTTTCACTGGAGGACTCTGCTCAGTGTCCTGGGTCATCAGGAGTAATTGCCAGGGCCGACATTTGACTACAGCTAATGGCCTGAGGTGTCCAGGAGTCCATGACGTATGCTCACTCTGCCCTCTGCCCTCTAGCAAGCCTGTTTTTGTGTTTGATGGCCATATTTCTACAACTCATGGGCATTTTAACAGCACAGTGGGTTATGGTCCAAACCGCTGGCAGTCTTCTCCCTCCACAGCATTGTAGTTCTTGCTGTGATTTAATTTAATTGAGAACCACTGTCTCCAAGCTTGGCCCAGGACGGTGGCCCATCCAATCCCTTAAGCCTGAGGGGGTTTTTAGTCAGGGCTGCAAGGCATAGGCACACCAGACAGAAGAAGCGTAATCTTCCAACTGCTACTGGAGCAGGGACTGAAGCGTCAGAAGCAGTCTGAAGGAGTGCAGTTCTTTTATGAGGGGGACAGTGATGAACCTCTAAAGCGTTAATGGTTTATCCAGCAGGTCAACAGGTCAATCTGTCTCCATGAGCTTGGCAGGATAGGCTTGGCATCAGAGCATAAGGTTCTCATTGGGTGCAGTGATTTTCTCCTTTCTTATACCCTTTTGGGCTGGACAGTATTATCACCTGGAGATGGAATCCTTTCTCCACTCGCTCTTTGTTCTACTCTCTGAGGACTCAGTTGGTAAGATTTCAGTCTACTGCTGTGGCATTCATATATTGTTTTACCTCAACTCAGGGTAGAAAGTGCATTATTTGTAGTAACTCAGTGCACGCACATGCCACACGCACAGAGACACACTTGAAGCAAAAGCTTCAAAACTGCATAGGGATGCTTCCAATTTTATTCGATTTTTTCCCTGCTGCTTCATTTTAATACTGGTCAAGACTACTCTATTAATTTTGTAACACAAATGGATCGCCGCTCACATCTTGAAAAGCACTTATCACATGCACACTTGGACTATCTATCTACTTCCACTCATTCTCCGGGACGTTCTCATTGTCTTCTAGGTTTTACTATTTCTTGTGCAAATTTTCACATTTGTCAATTATTTGATAATAATTTAGCTTGTGAATATTTATACACCTTTAAAAATTCCTCAACAAAGCCTCAAAACATCTCAATACTTTACTTCATCTCTGCTACTTCATTTCTTTTCTCTGCCCCAAAGCCGTTACTATATAGGAAACAGTCTGAAAGACAGACACCAAAATGTTAACAGATTTTCTCTGGATGGTGAGATTATAAGTAGTTTTTCAAATATCTAATAACTATATATTCTTTGTATAAAAGTAGTGCAAGTTTTTACAGTGATCATTGCTATATCTAATTAAAAGGTTAGCTACTAGAGCTTTTGAAAATGTTGGTAAATTCTTCTTATGATCTTATTAAGTTTTTACTTTCTTATGTTATTCAGAAAGATTGCAAATAAAGCCCAATTAACAGCCTTTGAAAGATATCAGTGTTTCCTAGTGTTTGTTTCTTTTGCCATAATTTTCTTCTATTCTCGTATTTGTTTTTCAATTCTCTTAAAATATTTATGTATCTTTTATCAGTTTGCTAGTGTCAGTCTTCAAAAATCAGTTCTCCAGCTGGCTGACAAATCATAGGAAACTATTGCTCCTAAGTCTTATGTTAGGTAACAGATCATTCTGTCTTCCCTGAGGACTCATAATTCAGCAGCATTGTCAAACCTCAAAAGTAATAAATTGTATTTGTGTTTAATCTTTGTCAGATCCAGACTAGTTTGCTGATGATTTGTTGGACATTAGCAGTAATATTTTTTCATTGGGTACAATCTATGGACTTTGTGTTCCACTTAGCTGTAACTTATTTCAGTTTGTAGATAACAGTTGGCCGTTATATATGTATTTCTTTATGATTTGAGGAAGTTACACTCACTCAGGGCCTCTGTTAAGATAAAGGCATGAACTACAATCTCTGGAGTATTATTGGATCAAGTTAAGTTGCCAGCCTGCAAATATACCCACTTTATGTCATCTCTGACCCAGCCTAGGAGACCTCCTAGGGGAGCAAGGAAAGAGAGGAATAGGTAGTACAGGGTGGTCACCTTTCAGAGCTGGTGCTTCACATCTTCCTTCTTTCACTCCCTTTTCCTATTGAGTACATTCTTGCTACCTTTCAACCCTTTGAAGCTCCCTATACTCAAGTCCTGGTTGCAAAGGCAGTTCATTGAGCCTGCAGGGAGGCAACCAATCAAAATCATCCTATGTTCCATCTTTGCCAACCTCAGAATTTACCAATTGAAATATTAAACAAAATAATAAACTGGATTTGGGTTTTTAAACCACGTTTAGTGATGGAAGCAGAATGTAAATGAAGGTCTCCCTAAGTAGAATTTTTAAATTGAATGATCCCCTTTCGTATTAGAACCTCTCCCCTTTGGCACCATTCCTTTCTGTGGCTAAGCGCTTAGCAACGTCATGCCGTTTCCTAGGCCTCTTTTTATGTATTTTTCTCTCCTCTAGCTCTCAAGCTTTCAGAGCTACTTCCCTCTTTCATGTATGTTTATCTGTCCATTTCTATTCTCTCAGTATTCAGCTTATCTGAAGAAGATCTTGGGGTCTGAGTTGACCACACTTATGAGCTGTTAGTGTAATATGGCAGGGATAAAAAGTCCCATAGGAGTATACCATGCTTGGTCTTATATGGCTATCCTCCCACGTACAAATTATTAAGGCTGCATGGTCCTCCTCACGATGTGGTCATTGTGGAAACACCAATTAAGGAAAGATGCAGCCTTTGATCAATGAATGGGAGCCTTTCCCCTAGTGTGAATGGAGGAGACAGCCCAGAGCACAGAGGGTACAAGAATCCAGAAGTGACCTGACACCTGGCACCATAGCCACACAGAATTTATTGGGACTAAGCACCTTCTGGACCCCAGAAGTCTTGGCCAGTTGAAGCCCTCCTGGAGGAATCATTGGTTTAACCAGCTAGAACTGGTTTGCTCTTTCAGATCTCCATAGAGAATGGGAAGAGCAGGCAGAAATCAGCTGAATTTGTTTTGTGGTGAAAGTTTCCACTGGGGAATGACTGCTTTGGGTTCCCACCAGCTTCAGCAGGAAGGTTAATTAAATCATTATCCTGCTGACTGGCATTGAAACAGTGGATGCCTTGAATCAGCAAGGCAGTTTCAAAAGTGTTCAGCTGAAAACAGAGTTAAGACCCTCCTTGTCCTGCTCTCTAATGGTGACCCAGCTCGGGGCCATTAACCTCCCACACGGACAGACTGGGTCAGCGTCCATGGAACTTACATTAGCTTCACAGTTTCCTTCGGAGCCTGATTAGGAGTCGTTGGCTCTTTTATGTCAGTTCCTATAGCACTGAAAGAGCTCTGTTAATACCTGAATCAGGAAACCCAGTGGCATTTTCCAGTGGTGATAAGGCATACCTTGTTTTCCATGGAGCACAAGCAATAAATGGACGTGTGACATCTGTTGGCTACATTGTTGCTAATTTGTATCTATTATACCTCCGAGTAAGTAAGAGGATACGCAGGGGCCTCTGGTGGTAGTCTCCACCAATATGGTCTCGATCTATAAAGATTTCTTGTCTTATCACCACGAAAAAGGACTGTGTAAACTCATTTTTCCAAAAGGCTGTTATGAAAAAAAGCAATAATGAAAGGGTACACCAGACATACTATTCCATGGTGTCTCTTGTTTTGTGAGAAAAATTTAAATGGCAGGGTCACTAGTTGGCATGGAGTTTCTGACCGGGATGTTTAGTGGCCCATTGCATAAATGATTAAGCAGAGAAAGGTGGAGTGTATTGCATTGTCTTAGCTTCCTGTTGCTACTGTAACAAATTACCACAAACTTAGTGCCTTAAAGCAACATAAATTTATTATTGAAACCAAATCCCCTGCCTGAGTTTATGATTTACTTCTCTATCCAAAACTTTATTCTCTTTCTTGTCCCATCCTCTGTTCCCCTCAGGATGGAGGAGTAAAAAAAGAAAATGGGTGATTGAAACTGAGCAGGACCTTTTGGGACCTTCTTGGGTACAAAAGCCCCTCCGTGTCCCCTGTTTCTTGTTTGTAGCAAAAAAGGGCTTTAGTCTCCTATACCTTTTCTGAGTTCCAAAGAGCAGACTCAAGCAGTTAATAATTTTATTTATTTATTTATTTTTGGCTGCGTTGGGTCTTCATTGCTACGTGCGAGCTTTCTCTAGTCACTGCCAGCGGTGGCTACTCTGTTGCAGTGCGCGGGCTTCTCATTGCAGTGGCTGTTCTTGTTGTGGAGCACGGGCTCTAGGTTAGTTCAGCAATAAAACAAGAGTCCAAGTTCCTTCTCAAGGGATATACATAACAACCTGATGCATATCTTTGAGTTATTCTGCAGAGACTAAGATCCTCACCCAGATGGAGGATGGTGAGATCCATGCTGACCACAAGCACTAGACCCCAGACTGGTTGGAACCAGAAGGTGGATAAGTAAGATTCCCAAAACATCACCCTGTGACCACACCACCAACCAATCAGAAGAAAGTCCACGAGCTGCAACCTTCATCCCAAATGTTGCCTTGAAAAACCCTTCCCTGAAAGCCATTAGGAAGTTTGGGTCTTTTGAGTATGAGCTGCCTGTTCTTGCTTGTACTTTCCTTCACCACAAACTGCTGTCAGTAAATTGTCTTTGCTGTGTGGTGGGTGAGCAGACGTAAGTTCAGCTCTGTAACATTATCTTACAGTTCTGGAGGTCAGAAGTCTGAAATGGGTCTTATGGAGTTAAAATCAAGGTGTTGGCAGGGTTTTGTTGCTTCTGGGGACTCGAGGGAAGTACCTGTTTCCTTGCTTTTTCTAGCTTCTAGAGGCTGCTTGCGTTCTTCGGCTCATGGTCTCCAGCTAGCAGTTCTTATGTTGTCGTATCTCCTTCTCTGACTCTTCTGCCTTCTTTTCCTTAAAAGGACCGTTGTGATTACATTAGACCCACGAAATAATGCTTGATAATCTCCCACATTGCAAGATTCTTAATTTAAACATATCTGCAAGTTCTCTTTGCCATGTAAAGTAACATATTTGCAGGTTCCAGGGAAAAGGATGTGGACATCTTTGGGGAAGCATTATTCTGCCTACCACACCTATTAAGGGAATTGCTGCTTTTCTCTCTCAGTATTAGAGCTGTTTCAAATTCCTTTGCCATGAGAGGACAAAATAGCAACGTAGATATGGTCCCTCAGAGACACAAACCCATTTTCCATTATCAAATGCAGTTTCAGGAAATGGCCATGTTAAAGGACCGTAAAGATAACGGCACTCCCTGGTTGAACAGCTGGGCTCTGAGCACAACTCTGAGATAGGTACAATAACAGTTTCATGGTTGGGAAGCTGGGGGAGGGAGGGCGTGTTGGGAGTGCAGGGTGGGAAGGCGGTGTTTGAAAGGTAAAATAGCCTCTGAGTAGAATGCTCAGCCTTACTGCCTCCCGAGTTTCTAGGTTATTTGGAAAACCCCCCTAGGGAGAAGTCAGCCAGCCTTGAAAAATCACATCCTCTTTCATAACTGCCCTCTCGACCCTGAAAAGCTGAGATGGAACAGGGGCTCAGAGAAATGTGGGAAAACTGAAGGAGCCTGGGCTTGGAAGTCAGACAGAATGGGGTTCCAGCCTCCACTCTGTGCAACTTGGAGCATATTACTTAATCTTTCTGTAAAATGAAAATATCTGCCTCAGGGTTGATGTAAAGACTAGACACAATATATGTGAAGCTTACAGTATACTGGTTGGCTTGTGGCTGGTGCTCAAAATAGAGCCATTATTGCTATTATTATTATTATTATTATCATTAGAAAAGGAAATGAAAATTGGAGTCAAGTCTTCCAGGAAAATTTCTCACGTTGTTACAACCACCAGACATTTGACCCAACCAGGGGAGAGAATTTGAGGGCAAGAATGATGTACAAAAATGACTCTCTCTTTCCCACTCCCTGTGCCCAGATGCCCGTCTAGAAGAAGTCTTGCGAGAACCTTCATAGGCTCTAAGGGAAAAAAACCGAACACAGTAACACTCTCAGTCTTTTTTTTTTTTTTTTAATATTTATTTATTTATTCATTTTGGCTGTGCTGGGTCTTAGTTGCAGCATTCAGGATCTTTAGTTGTGGCACGGGAGCTCTTAGTTGTGACATGCGGACTTCTTAGTTGTAGCATGCATGTGGGATCTAGTTCCCCGACCAGGGATCAAACCTGGGCCCCCTGCATTGGGAGAGCTGAGTCCTAACCACTGGAGCACCACAGAAGTCTCAACACCCTCAGTCTTGAAGATGCTAAAATTAAGCCAACAGGGAAGCAATTAAGTTCTTCAGATTCCTGGCTGAGTCACTCTAATTGTATTCTCTTCCCACAAATTTTGAGGTTTTGAAGAGGCTCCATCTTCCCCTCCAGTGTTCAGAACTGGTTGATACGAGTCATACAAAGAGAACTCAAAATATCACTGGCAATGCTGATGCGAGATCATGACTTTAGATCTACAACCATGTGGGTTTACCATCAATTCACCCCAATGAGATGAACTTACTTACCCAGACCCTGGCATAGCTGGACAAGTCAGGGACATCCCAAAGTGCTGGCCCTTGACTCTGGTCTGGCCAAAAACAGATTAGAATGCCTGCAGTCTGGAGACATGCTTGCTCGAAAATAAAATAACCCCAGAGAAGCTGATGGACCATGCTTAGTTCCTTCCCCCAAATTCACCAATCAGAAGTCCCACCTCCTCCCATGGGCAAGAATAGGTGAGAGGTAATGAAATAGGCCAGAAGAATTACTCTAGCAGGAATTCCTTTCTCTGCATCAAAACCTGAGGCCTGGATCACTTGCTCAGGGGGAAGCCAGCTGCGAGTCATAAGACTCTCAAGCAGCCCTGTGGTTGAGGAACTGAGGTCTCCCACCAACAACCAGCACTGACTTGCCAGGCTTATGTGTGAGTCACTTTGGAAGTGAATCCTAGCCCTAGTCAAGCCTTCAAATGCTGGAACCTGTTGTGAATGATAGATTTTTGTCAGTTAGGCCGACCAGACCCCCATTTGATGAGCAGCCAGTCAGTGAAACAGATACCTAAACAATTGAAAACGGAGGAAGAAGATACAGTTGATGTGTTGGGCAGCAAGAATGAGGTGTCTACTAAAAAGAATACCTGCTACTTGACCCCAGAACTCGGTTCTACAAACAAGGATACATTCTCAGTTAGAAAGCTATAATTTGGTCCCATCTCTTCCTAGCAACGAGAGTGTCATTTTCTCTAATCTTTTATTTTCCCTTTTCCCATTTTTTTATGTGTCTGTGTACAAGCATATTGCATTTGTTTTTGTTTTCTTTTTAAGTAAATGGCCAACAATGTGTTTTGACCAGCATCAAATGGACATGGAAAAGCTGTTTTTGTTCAATCTTTTCACCATAATGGCATACTAGTTCAACTTTTATCTTTAAATTCTGTACGTTTTTAATAAAGGAAGTGAGGGATTTAGGATAAGCTCTGACTCCTGTAGGACCACGGTGCCTTAAATCCCAAGGATGAAAACTCAAGGAGTAGAAATAATAAAAAAATCATGCTGGTTTCTTGTGATGTGAGTTTGTGCGTGTCAGTTTCTTGGGCAATGAACCCATCATCTTCAACCGATAGGCAAGAGAGTCACATCATGTTGAATGTCTAGACCTGGAAACAAACAAAAAACAAGCAAACAACAACAAACTCACCATCAAGAAGACATCAGAACTCTGGAGGTCTCCTAACAGTATAAGCGAAGGGATGCTATGTGAAACAGAGACATGGTCAAAGGGAAAAAGGATGTACAGAAAAGAAAGACAACAAACAACAATAGAAGAAGATGGGTGAGGAAATAGCTCCCACTTGACTCTATGCCACATGCCAGACAAATGCTCCTGGCATCACTTTTGGAAAGCCACCTGGTTCTGAGAACCAGCGACCATTGTTGTTCAGCAGGAATGTGATTGGTGAGCTCGTGTGGGAGGAGGGTGTACTAAACCTTTGATAACTACAGACGGAGTTCATACATCACCAGAAATGGCATCAAGCCAGAAAAGGAAAAATGTGGTTTGACTAGAAAACATCCACCATTTAAGCCATTGGCTTAAAATGCGCTTTCTCATCTTCCACGCTTTCATTCCAAGGAAAGAAGACAATTGCTATGGAACCAATAATAAAAATCAACCTTGGATGTTGTAAGTCTACTTATTTGAAACCCAGAAAAGTTTTGTTTCCTTCAATAGAAGCACGCTCTAGCAGCGCCTACACTCTATTTCATCTAATTCCTCACGAATTTGTATGTACAGTAAAGCAACTCGGTTAGTATGGTCCAGGAAGATGCCGTTATATTCTGATTATGAAGACTTCAAGCCTCACAGTCAGGCACAACAGGCAGAGCGCTCACTTCCAAGAGTCAGAGTTTCCCACATGCAAGTCTGTGTCGGTGAGTGGGAATGCAGTGTCTGCCTTCCTCATAAAGTCGTGTCAGTATGAACCGGAGGATTTCCTCTGTTTTCTCAGCATAAGCTCAGAACTGGTGCGTATACATGACTTGATGGCTTCCTCCCTTCGCAAAAGAGAAAAACAAACCCCCTGCTGCTTCTCCTAGTTTGGGGCTGCCCAGGACAGTTCTGATCACAGGTGAGGCTTCACAAAAACAAGATGCAACCACTCGCAGCTCTGTTTGAGCCCAGCAGGGCTTCCAGAACACCAGAAACCCTCTGTTCATTATGTGAGAGCTTTCCAGTACCTCACTGGGTTGCTTCTTTGTTACCAGAGGAAGGAAGGCTGTTGGAGAGGGAAGGATGCCTTCTAGGACAGGAATCTCCTTTCCTCCTAGCCCCACCTGGGTGGTGTACATCCACCCCCTTCAGGACAGCTAACTCTTAGGTCCTCTTGACCTCCTGACCCCATCGGCCAGAGCCCTCAAGTAGAGCAGATTTCTGGCCTGCGGGGGACCCTGCCTTTCCGCTGGGTCCCATGCCACCTCCTCAGATGGAGTAAGAGAAAGGGAACAATTTCTTCCCTCTTCCCCCTTTGTCTCTCTCTCTCTCTCTTTCTCCTCCTTATCTTCCCCTCTACACACACACACACACACAAACACACACACACACACTGTGATCTTATGATATCATAAGAAATATATATTTGGTCTTCATTCCAGTTCCTGGCACAAAGCTTCTAAAACCCTTCTAAATTCCCAAGTGGCAGGGCTGAATGGAACGTCTTTCGTTATTCATAATAAGCCCATACCTGAGTTTATGCTAATGAGGTGACTCTTGGAGAATGGGGGCTGGTTGCCAGAGGAACCAACCACAGAGATTGAAATGTTGGAAGTTTTAGCCCTACCCCCTGACCTCCAGGGAGGGGAGAGGGGCTGAGGATTGAGCTAATCACCAATGGCTAATGATTTAATCAAACATGCCCGCATGGTAGAACCTTCATAAAAACCCTAAATGACTGGATTTGGAGAGCAGCTGGTGGATGGTAACTAGACTAACGGTGAACGTTTTGAAATGTATAGAAGTATTTGTTGACTGGATAAATAAACGCACAACGTAAGGGCTTTGAGTTGAGTTTTATTCCGTGTCTTACTGAGGACTAGAGCCCAGGAGACAGCCTCTCAGATAGCTCCAAAGAACTGCTCCAAAGAGGTAGGGGAGGGGCCAGGATATAGATGAATGTTTTGCTGAGAAATACATGTAATGGAGCATACATCTTGCTAAAAGATTACAGCCAATCACAAAAAACATATCACAAGTTAATAATTTTAGTGCTTCTCTATGGATGGGAAGATGCAACAATCTTGGGTCATTGAAATTCTTCCTTAGATATGTATCTTAACTATCTAGGGGCTCATATAGCCACAACACAGAAAGCTTCACCGTGAATTCCTTTCGGGTTGTACTGTAGGTCTGTAATGGCAACAGCTAATGACTTGATCTCTGTAGAACTGGAATGGCAGGCAACATTTTTTGTTTATGTATTGAATCACTGTGTTGTGTAACAGGAAGTAACATAGCGTTGTAGGTAAATTATACTTCAAAAACAAACACACACCCCACCAGAGGCAGGGGTAGGGGGATGGGGAATTCAATGAAGGCGGTCAAAAGGTACAAACTTCCAGTTATAGGATAAATGAGTACTAGGGCTGTAATGTACAACATGATAAATATAATTAACACTGCTCTATGTTATATATCAAAATTGTTAAAAGAGTAAATCCTAAGAATTCTCATCACAGAGAAGAAAATTTTTTTCTGTGTCTCTAATTTTGTATCTATATGAGATGAGGGATGTTCCCTAAACTACTGTGGTCATCATTTCATGATGTGTGTAGGTCCAGTCATGATGCTGTACACCTTAAACTTACACAGTGTTGTGTGTCAATTATATATCAATAAAACTAGAGGGGAAAAAAGAGAGTGTCTGGTGGGTAAGGAGGAATATTCTCCAAGCATTCAGATATCCTGCATTTCACAGAGTAATATTTATATACTCATATAGTTGAGTTTGGGGTTTTTTTAGCATTTCCTTTTCCCTGCATTACTTGGTGTTTCTTTGTGTTTGTTTGCTTAATGGTTTTTCTTTTTAAGTTGAGAATTATGTTTTATTCGGCAGAAAGTTTTAGGACTTCAAGCCTGGGAGGCAGCATCTCAAGTAACTCTGAGAGAACTGCTCCAAGGAGGCACAGGAGGAGCTAGGAGATACAGGAATTTTGCAACAAAGGAAAAGTAGTCTGAACGTCAAAAGATTATTGTTCATTAAAGAAAACTAGATGTCTCAAGTTAAGGAATTTAGTGCTTTTCTGAGCTCACTGAAATCACTCCTTTCATATGGTGTTCCTTTTTAGATTATATATTTCTTCAGCTGAAAGTTAAGTTCATTTATTAAATACCAACTTAAAACTCAATATCTCAGGGCTTCCCTGGTAGCAAAGTGGTTGAGTGTCCGCCTGCCGATGCAGGGGACGCGGGTTCGTGCCCCGGTCCGGGAAGATCCCACATGCCACGGAGCGGATAGGCCTGTGAGCCATGGCTGCTGAGCCTGCGCGTCCGGAGCCTGTGCTCCACAATGGGAGAGGCCACAACAGTGAGAGGCCCTTGTACAGCAAAAAAAAACAAAAAACCAAAACTCAATATCTCGAATTAGGATAGTCAAAAACAAAATAACTTTTCTTTACTTCCCTTTCCCCAAGCCATACATTACATCTACAAGAAGAAAATTCTAAATTCTGCAAGGGTAGGGATCTTTGACTATTTTGTTTAGTGATATAGTCTGGGCACCTCCGAGAGTGTTTGGCACACTGCTGGAACTCAACACTCAGGTATTCTGTCAGCAAATGAATGCATTCAAGAGCTGTCAGTCATTTACTTTGCCTTACTCCAGTTGTTGTTAATTTAACCTGGGGTTGTATGCCCACGGTATTTTCTTTTCACCATCTAAGTCCTTTTCAAGAATTGCTCTGTGTGTGTGTACGTGTGTGTTCACTTTCT
Source organism: Phocoena phocoena (assembly GCF_963924675.1). Taxonomy (NCBI): domain Eukaryota; kingdom Metazoa; phylum Chordata; class Mammalia; order Artiodactyla; family Phocoenidae; genus Phocoena; species Phocoena phocoena. Next base: position 59,398,689 of record NC_089221.1, on the reverse strand, counting down.
TTAATATCACTACATTACCATGTTATCACCATGGAATGTAAATTCAGGTTAGACAAGCGAATTTCACAAGTACAATAAAGCATTCTGTAGCGTACCAAAGTTTGTATAAAGTCTGACCAATCCAGCTTGCTCATAAACCATTTCCATTATAGGTAATTTACTTAGTTTAACATTTATGATTCTTATAGAGATAATAAACACACTGCAGACATTTAAAAAGTGTTTTGGGGGGCTTCCCTGGTGGCGCAGTTGTTGAGAATCCACCGGCAAGTGCAGGGGACGCAGGTTCGATCCCTGGTCTGGGAAGATCCCACATGCCAGAGCAACTGAGCCCGTGCGCCACAACTACTGAGCCTGCGCTCTAGAGCCCATGAGCCACAACTACTGAGCCCATGTGCCACAGCTACTGAAGGCTGCACACCTAGAGCCTGTGCTCTGCATGCAACAAGAGAAGCCACCGCAATGAGAAGCCCACGCACCACAACGAAGACCCAACGCAGCCAAAAATGAAAAAATAAAATAAATTTTAAAAAATAAATAAAAATTGTTTTTCATTTACCTTTGCATTAGCACTTAAAATACACATTTCTACTTCAAAATGACATTGACAAATTATTCTAGTATAACAGCAGCAAAATATAATTCTGCAATTTCAAAAGAGCTAAAAGGGGATCTACAATTGAGTTATTCTCACGTTTACAACTATGATTCTGAAATAAATATTACTTCTAGGGGCTTACCTGGTGGCACAGTGTTTGAGAATCTTCCTGCCAATGCAGGGGACACGGGTTTGAGCGCTGGTCTGGGAAGATCCCACATGCCGCGGAGCAACTAGGCCCGTGAGCCACAACTACTGAGCCTGCACGTCTGGAGCCTGTGCTCCGCAACAAGAGAGGCCGCCATAGTGAGATGCCCACGCACCGTGATGAAGAGTGGCCCCCGCTTGCCACGACTAGAGAAAGCCCTCGCACAGAAATGAAGACGCAACACAGCAAAAATAAATTAATTAATTAATAAACTCCTACCACCAACATCTTAAAAAAAAAAAAATTACTTCTAAGCAGCTCCGTTATCAGCTTTTTAGGTTTGGTTTAAAACACACACACATACTTGCCAGGAGGTTTATAATGTTGTATTCCATGTGCTGTTCTGAAAGGGTTCCTCAAGAGCTAACCAGCCCTTAAAACAGTACTCATTCCACAAGGCGGTCAGAAAGAGTTAAATTAACTGGGGTAAATAGGATTCCTACATTACATCAAAAGTATATGATATTCTGCAGCAACTGGGAGCATTTCAGGATTGGCATGTTGTCCTCTTTAGAACTAATTTCATCAGAAGAGTTTAAGCAGGTGGACATTGTACCACTATCAAGTGCATTTAAAAGTGACATGTTTTGGGGCTTCCCTGGTGGCGCAGTGGTTGAGAGTCCGCCTGCCGATGCAGGGGACACGGGTTCATGCCCCGGTCCGGGAGGATCCCACATGCCGCGGAGCGGCTGGGCCCGTGAGCCGTGGCCGCTGAGCCTGCGCGTCCAGAGCCTGTGCTCCACAATGGGAGAGGCCACAACAGTGAGAGGCCCGCGTACCGCAAAAAAAAAAAAAAAAAAAAAGTGACCTGTTTCTTTTGTGCTAATTTGACTCCCCTGAATGACATAGCTAGTGAACTAGTCATCAGTAACTTGGTCACCAGGCAAATCGAGCCTGCAAGAAAGGAAGCCAGTATTCAAATTACCATGTTATTGTCTGATCCAAACAATTTATTTTCAACATAAACATGTAACCTCAATATGAGATGTCTAACTAAAGCAAGCACCATTAACAAGACCAAGACAGCATCTCCTCTTCTAAGGTTTAGGTTTTACCCAGAATTCTTGATACATGGAATAGCCCATACCAAGAATAATTGTTCCCACAACAAAGCCTTGGGCTGCCATGTGCATGTGGATCAGGTGAACAGACGTTTTAGTATTTACCCTGCTCTTCAATTTAAATATATAATCCACACACAATGATTGCTGCAAAACGTGCCATTCCAAGGGGGACAAATGGTGCCTCTCTAGGTTTTCTAATAAGTTTAGATCCCTGATCTTCATCATATGAACAAGAAGAAACATCTGTATCACTTGACATAGTGATTGAAGACTTTTTAGACAACTACAGGACATCTCAGGCTCCAACCGGCTTCTGGCCCACCTCCCGTACCTGCCATCCATCAGGCTTCTCCTGGTCCCGCCCGCCAAGAATTGGCTTTAACGTTTGCATTCATTTGGAGCTCACTTTTGAAAAATTTTAAATTTGAAAACAAATTATAGCACAGCTATTTATACTCAATTTTGTGAGGTGAATTGTTTTTGATGTTCCACTTCTGTTTTCTTACTCTGACTTTTCCAGTCTTGAGTTCTTGATTTTGAGTATTACTCTGGCAGTTGGAATTTGTATTTGAGTAATGTTTTCAGTAAGGATTCATGAATATGTGGACTGAAATAAAAATACACAACGTAAGAGCTATGAGTTTCAGTTTTATTGGGGGCTTACTAAGGACTATAGCCTGGGAGAGAGCCTCTCAGCTCTGAGGAACTACTCTGAAGAGGTAGGTCAGTATACATGTGATTTGGGCAAAGGGGTACATGCACTCAAGCACACATCTTGGTAGAATGTTGCTACTAGTCACAAGGAACAGACATCTCAGTTAATGATTTTAGTGCTTTTCTAAGTATGGAAGATGCAAGAATCCAGGTTCATAAAAAATTTCTCCTGAAATATTTCTAACTAAGGGCTTATTTTGCCTGTTTCCCCAGAGCACAGAGTACCTCATCTTGATCTACACCCTGAATTCCTTTCAGGGTGTATTGTAGGTCAGCAACTGTAGTGGCTAGTGACTTGATTCTTGTAGAACTGGACGGTGGCAACATTCTTTATTTCACAATTAGTAGATTTAAAAATCTCTGACATATTTAAGATTTCCTGGTTTTCAAATTATTTTGCTTCCATAATCTCAAAAAGAATTTTGTAAAACAGTGTCCCTGTCACACATTTTAAAATTGACATATGAAAGTTTATATCCTAAGTTTAAATAGCTACAAAAGATGTATTTTCCAACATGGTATATACTGAGTTTTTAAAATAAAACTATCCCTTTACAGTTTTTAAAGTAGCCAATGGAATCTGAATATCATAGCAAAATGATATCCACCATTATCCATTATAAGCACTGAGAAACCTTATTCACACAAATGTGTTTAAAATGGTGAAGAGATTTTTTTTAGAGCTATATCACTCAACTCTGTGAACTCCTGAGTTTTATGCCAAAATGTATACAGTAAGCTATCATTGAAAGTTGTTGTAAATTATATCCATCTATTTTGTTGAAAGTAAAAAATGAGAAACCACTGGACTGACAAAAGGATTTTTTTTTCTTTTTTGGCGGTACGCGGGCCTCTCACTGTTGTGCCCTCTCCCGCTGCAGAGCGCAGGCTCCAGACGCGCAGGCTCAGCAGCCATGGCTCATGGGCCCAGCCGCTCCGTGGCATGTGGGATCCTCCCGGACCAGGACACGAATCCGTGTCCCCTGCATCGGCAGGCGGACTCTCAACCACTGCGCCACCAGGGAAGCCTGACAAAATGATTTTTAAATCTGGTCTTGGACTCATTTATTTTTTTCAGAACTGACACAAGGGATTTCCCTGGGGGACCAGTGGTTAAGAGTCTGCCTTCCAATGCAGGGGACTCAGGTTCTATACCTGCTCAGGGAACTAAGATCCCACATACCGTGGGGCAACTAAGCCCACGCACACAACTAGAGAGCCCGCATTCCACAATTACTGAGCCTGCGTGCTCTGGAGCCCACCTGCCACAACTAGAGAGAAGCCCACGTGCCTCAACGAAAGATCCTGCATGCTGCAACGAGGATCCCTCACGCTGCAACTAAGACCCTATACAGCCAAATAAATTAAAAAAAAAAACGGACACAAATATTTCAAACTGCCATTTTGTTTTCTAGCCCAATAACACCCATGTCTCCCAGGTGAAGAACCATAGAACAATTCTCTGTCTTTTATGAAGTAGGAGAAGTGAGATTTTGAAAAAGGAGGAGGAGGGAAAGGAGACCCTGACCCTCTCATGGGCACATTCTCAGGCAGATGCATTGTAGCAAAGGGTTAATGGAAACGTTTCCATCAAACTACCTGTGCCCAAGTAGCACTTGGAAGTCTTCTCACACTACGTCTAGAAGCTGGTGAACCCTAAGAGCATTTCTCAAATATATTAGTGGTACATTTGATGAAATATATTGGTGGTATATTTAAAGAATATCTTAATTTTTATAGTCTCATACTTATTCCTATGGTTATCTTCTAGTCATAGTCAGCAATCCTGGTTTTTGTTTCCTATCAAATGTTTCCTTTTTAAATAGCAATTTTTCTTTTTAAAATAATGTATATAAAGATAAATCAATTAAAATTTAAATAGTGGTTCAGATGGTACATACATATGATATTTTGATGTAATAAATATTAATATATATTTTGGTCTTTGGCTCCTGGCCAGAGCTCCTAAAGCCTTTGTAATTTCCTATGTGATAAACGTGCTAGGAGCATCTTTTGTTCTAATATTTGGTCTTTGACTCTGGTCCCTGATACAGAGCTCCTAAATCCCTTGCAATTTCCTGGGTGATAGGAGTGTCCTTTGTTCTAATAAGGCAACTCTTGCTGGGTTCCTGGCTAGCTTCAGGATGGGAACTGGGCACCAGTGAGACCAAGCCATGTTAGCTGTGTCTAACAAAGGCTCAGGAATAATCCACCTACAAAAAAACCAAAGGATTTAAAAATCAAAGGACTTTTTAAACTGCATCTAATTTTGGAAGTAAAGAAGGACAAACGATGTCAGGCACACGGGAACCTTAAACCTAAGCATAAACCTAGGAAAATGAAGAAAGGAAAATATTTGCATTTTCTCCTCAACATTGAAAGAGGAAAGAAATACAGAAAGAGGAAAATACAGGAGTAAATAAGGTAAAACTGTGAGAAGTCCACACAGTGCAGGGCTTAGTGTCTTTCTCATGAGGGCATTGATCTGGAAATCGTTTCTCACATTGATTCAGACATGTATTGATGAATATAAAACAAAAATCTGTGAATGAGGTAATAATACAATCTGAGTAATTCAATAAGTTATTCAGACTTATTATTCAATTCCAATTCCAGAAATCCATGGATGTTAAAGTTAATTAATGTATATAAAAGCTTTTTTGAAAAAAATATAGACTACTATAAAAAGATTACATTTTATTTTATTTTTATTTATTTATTTGGTACGCGGGCCTCTCACTGTTGTGGCCTCTCCCGTTGCGGAGCACAGGCTCCAGACGCGCAGGCTTAGCGGCCATGGCTCACGGGCCCAGGTGCTCCGCAGCATGTGGGATCTTCCCGGACCGGGGCACGAACCCATGTCCCCTGCATCGGCAGGCGGACTCTCAACCACTGCACCACCAGGGGAGTCCAAAAGATTACTTTTTAAATTGAAAAATGATTATTTTTTTATATAAAGATTTAAAAAAATTGGAATGTTTCCTGGTTTGTATCTGAGACATAGTAATATTATTTCATTCTTATGATGTATATGAGGAGAGTTAATCAAAATGAAGATTTTTTACTAATACGAGCTCTTGTTTTCATATTTGCAGCAAAAGTGTGTTGTAAATAATCGCTCATTGCTGTCATGTTATTATTACTACGTGTTTTGATGCATTTAAATGAAAACAATGAGAGCTGAAATATAGAAGAATGTAGGCCAGGGTAGGAGGAGATAAATGGGTAGTCAGTGAAAGGGCATAAGGAAGAGCATTAGGGGACAGAGTTGATGGAGGTTTTCCAGTTCTAAGAGGTCTCAGTCCCAGTGCCCAGCGCTGTGGAAAGGTGAGTGAACAAGCCAGCCTGTGGGAACAGCAGCAGCTGGAAAGCACCTGATCTGTCCAAGGAGAGGACAGAATATTCAACCTCAGCTCATTTTCTGGGCTCAGTGTTTCTAGGTCCTTAGAGGTTTTTTTCCCCAAGAGAAGATGGAAATCTGGATTTTTATGTGAACTCAACTATTTTTCATATCATGACCCAAACTAAATATAATCTGTAACAGACTCAGGCATCCAGTTGTTTTTTTTAATTAATTAATTTATTTATTTATTTAGTTGTTTGTTTCATCTTTATTGGAGTATAATTGCTTTACAAAAATATGGAATGCTTCACGAATTTGCGTGTCATCCTTGCACAGGGGCCATGCTAATCTTCTCAGTATCGTTCCAATTTTAGTATATGTGCTGCTGAAGAGAGCACAGGCATCCAGTTTTGGAGGGGGTGTTTAAAAACAACAGTGACTTATCTTAAGAAATCAGGCTTTTGCCGTAAATAACAGGAATCAGCAAACTACAGCCCGGAGGAATCTCAGGACACAGCCACACCCACTTGTTTGCATCTTGTCGTTGCTGCTTTTAGGCTACAATGGAGCTTCGAATATTTACTATCTTGCCCTTTACAGAAAAGGTTTGCCAGCCGTGGTAATATTTTGACCTTTAGCAGATCTGAATCTGTTGTGTTGAATTATGTTCTAAGAAGATTCTACTAGATTTTAATGTCAAATTATTTTAAGTAAAAAAAAATTTTTTTCCCCAGAATATTTTAGACCATTTAAAATAATTATTGTAATTATTGTACATTAGAAATTTAACTCAATAGAATCTGATAGGAAATGGCTGTTAGGACACATTTAGTAAAGTTTCTTTTCTGTATTTATTGACCTCTGTAGATCATAGATAAGTGTGTTAAGAAATAGACTAAGCAGATAAACAACAAGGTCCTATTGTTTAGCAGAGGGAACTCTATTCAATGTCCTGTAATAAACCATAATGAAAAAAGAATATGAAAACATATATATATAAGAAATAGACTAAGCAAACTGTAATAAATAAGGTCAGAAATGCCTTTTCTATGGTTATGCACAAAAAGTAAACCTGAAGATATTACAAATCATCTCATGTAGCTAAACCCTGAAAAAGAGAAATTACTTTCAGCTTGCACCATCTAGAGATGAAAAATGTGATTGCACACAAACCTTACCAGAGTAGAAAGGCAGTATACCCTGCCTTCGTCATTTGAGGTCTGTCTTATGTCTGTTAGGGAGAGGTGGGGGGAGATTGGTGCTCACTGGCAACAACAATGGCTAGTACATATCAAAAGGAACTTCTGAATAGAAGGATTTTTCTAACAGTGGGCTTCATGGTGCTTAGATTTTCATGCTTCTGTTATTATTAGTCACTTACTTTCATATGTGACATTCAGTCAAAATAGACTTGTTAGTTTTTTTTCTTTTAAACCTGAAAGCCTCCTTTTGGCTCATTCTGAAAGAACTGAAGCGTGTAAGTTTTAGACATCCTTGTTTATATGTGTTTGAACATCTTTGTCTAATCTGAACAAGTACCTTTATTGTAGGTAAAGACTTCTTTGTACGATTTTTATAATAACCCATATGTGCATTCTCCAAGTTATTTTGTACTTGAATCCTACTATTAAAAATATATATTTCTGCGCAAACAATATAATCATTTGTATTGATACAATGAAATAGATCACCCATTTGTATGGACTCGCTATAATCCCTTTGTGAGGTTTTTTTTTTTTGGCTACAGAAAGAGAATTTTGAAAACGTCTAACATAATTTTATTGCTGATTTCCTTATGTTGTACAACTGAAAAACAAAGTTTTTTTTAATATTGTTGATCCAAAAGTAGATGTCATAAGAGTTCTCTTATTCTATTTATGACCCAATTCTTGCCAACACTTAACTCTTTTGATACCCTCCCTCCCACCTCCCCCGCTTTAACCATAACCAATTTACCCCTCTTCTCTAGGGGTGGTATTTGCCTTTTTTTTAAAGTCAACTCCAGTGACAACCCCAGGAAAGTCTAGGAAAATATTTGAACTCTTGAAAATGATTACATTTCACTGAACTATCCTAAGAGTTTCAAAGAGGATTCATTAAAAGCCCACTATTGTTGTTTTCACCTATTCTTCTTAAGATATAGTCAAGAATTACTTTTTTTAAATTTTATTTATTTTATTTATTTATTTTGGCTGCATTGGGTCTTCGTTGCTGCACGTGGGCTTTCTCTAGTTCTGGCGAGCGGGGGCTACTCTTCGTTGCGGTAAGCGGGCTTCTCATTATGGCTTCTCTTGTTGCAGAGCACGGGCTCTAGGCACGCAGGCTTCAGTAGTTGTGGCACGTGGGCTCAGTAGTTGTGGCTCGTGGGCTCTAGAACACAGGCTCAGTAGTTGTGGCACACAGGTTTAGTTGCTCTGCAGCATGTGGGATCTTAGTTCCCTGACCAAGGATCGAACCTGTGTCCCCTGCACTGGAAGGCAGATTCTTAACCACTGGACCACTAGGGAAGTCCCTGTTATTGATTTAATTTTTGATTTTATTATAGTCAAATAGCATAGTTTTCATGAGACTGAGTCTTTGAAATAGATTGACACTTGCTTTATGGTCTAGAATGGGAGTTGTCAAACTGTAACTTATGGGCCAAATGTGGCTTGCTGCTTGTTTTTTGTTTGTTTTGGCTGCACTGCATGTCTTGCGGGATCTTAGTCTCCTGACCAGGAATTGAACCTGTGCCCCCTGCAGTGGAAGCCTGGAGTCCTAACCACTGGACTGCCGGGGAATTCCCTTGCTGCTTGTTTTTTTGTTTCTGCTTCTTTTTTTTTTTTTTTTTTTTTTTGCCGCATTGGGTCTTCGTTGCTGTGTGTGGGCTTTCTCTAGTTGCAGCAAGCGGGGCTACTCTTTGTTGCAGTGCGCGGGCTTCTCACTGCGGTGGCTTCTCTTGTTGCGGAGCACCGGCTCTAGGGGCACGGGCCTCAGTAGTTGCAGCACAGGTCTCAGTAGTTGCAGCACACGGGCTTCAGTAGTTGTGGCATGCGGGTTTAGTTGCTCCACGGCGTGTGGGATCTTCCCAGACCACGGATTGAACCCGTGTCCCCTGCATTGGCAGGCGGATTCTTAACCACTGCTCCACCAGGGAAGTCCTGCTGCTTGTTTTCATAAATAAAGTTTTATTGGTATACAGCCACACTCATTTGTTTACATATTGTATATGTCCACAAAAGCAAGAATTGAGTAGTTGAGAGAGGGACCATATGGTATTCCAAGCCAAAATATTTATTATCTGTCTCTTTAGAGAAAAGGTTTACCAAACCCTGATCTAGAACATAACTGCTCCATTTGTGTTAAAAATGCATATTCTCTGGACTTGAGGATATGGAGAGGGGGAAGGGTAAGCTGGGACAAAGTGAGAGAGTGGCATGGACGTATATACACTACCAAACGTAAAATAGATAGCTAGTGGGAAGCAGCCGCATAGCACAGGGAGATCAGCTCGGTGCTTTGTGACCACCTAGAGGGGTGGGATAGGGAGGGTGGGAGGGAGGGAGACACAAGAGGGAAGAAATATGGGGACATATGTATATGTATAACTGATTCACTTTGTTATAAAGCAGAAACTAACACACCATTGTAAAGCAATTATACTCCAATAAAAATTTTTTTAAAAAAATGCATATTCTCCAAATCATGGGCATTTAGTTTATATTTATATTGACTTATTTGTGTTCTTCAGATCTTCTTCTATACATTCATTGATTTTTTTTTTGTATACTTGATCTAAGAATTATTGAGAGGGACTTCCCTGGTGGCACAGTGGTTAAGAATCTGCCTGCCAATGCAGGGGACAGGGGTTTGAGCCCTGGTCCAGGAAGTTCCCACGTGCCATGGAGCAACTAAGCCTGTGTGCCACAACTACAGCACCTGTGCTCTAGAGCCCGTGAGCCACAACTATGGAGCCCATGTGCCACAACTACTGAAGCCCATGTGCCTAGAGCTCATGCTCCACAACAGGAGAAGCCACTGCAATGAGAAGCCCACGCACCACAATGAAGAGTAGCCCCCACTCACTGCAACTAGAGAAAGCCTGTGCACAGCAACAAAGACCCAACACAGCCAAAAATAAATAGATTTATTTTTAAAAAAAAGATTTATTGAGCGGTATATTAAAATCCTCCACTGTAAGAAAGAAGAAAGTAAATTTAGTTTTATATTAAATATCCCAGTGCCTCATGGAATTCTATTTAGGTATTATAACTTTAGAAATACATTAAAGACACAATGGAACCTCAAGTGCAAAATAAAGTTCAATATTTTTCTTTGAAAAAGAAAAATCTTCCACTGTGAGTTTTTCAACTGATCCGTGTACTGATGTTAATTTTAGCTTTATGTATATTTTAAGTCATATTACTAGGTGTATATTAATCCAGAATCATGATGTTAGGTTCACCAACACCCACACCCACAGCAGTAGTTCTGTTCCTCATCTCAGCTTTCTTGGATCATGGCCGACAATAAGCACACTTTTCATTTACATCAAGCCTGGTGGCATCTAGCACTACCTGGAAGGAGAGATCTTCAAGTGTTTTGAGCCAAAGAGATTCTGCTTTATGTCAATGAGTTTTCTTAAAGCATCTAAGGAACATTCAAAACAGCTTTACATTGACCCAAAAGACAGACCATCTGAAGGGCATGTACTCAGGTCTAGTTGTGATGATTGTTTGGGAAAGACTGAATATGATGAAGATAGGGTGGAGGCTTTTGCATTTAAGTTGACAGAAACATTATTTATGGCAACGATTCTTTAAAAATGGTTATGAACAGTTTCATGGGGGACTTTCCTCCTCCACGAATATGAGTTTTCTTACTGTTGTGTGTGTTGGGGGGGGGGGGCAGGTGTTGTCCTAGTTTGCCCTTTCACTAAGAATGCTGCCTCCTGTTCCCTGCATTGTATATGCCCTGAGGATACTAGACTTTGTGTCCTGTCACCTACACAGTGATTAAAACAGGAGCTCAAGAACAAAGCTGGAGGGCTCACATTTCCTGATTGCAAAACTTACTACAAAGCTACAGTGATCGGGCTTCCCTGGTGGCGCAGTGGTTGAGAGTTCGCCTGCCCATGCAGGGGACATGGGTTCGTGCCCCGGTCTGGGAAGATCCCACATGCCGCTACAAAACAAAAGCTACAGTGATCAAAACAGTATGGTACAAGCATATAGACAGATGCATAGACCAATGGACTAGAATAGAGAGCCCAGAAATAAACACTCACATGTATGGGCAATTGATTTTCAACAAGGATGCCAAAAGTATTCAATGAGGAATGGACAGCCTTTTTTTTTTTTTTTTTTCGGTATGCGGGCCTCTCACAGTTGTGGCCTCTCCTGTTGCGGAGCACAGGCTCTGGATGCACAGGCTCAGCAGCCATGGCTCACAGGCCTAGCCGCTCTGCGGCATGTGGGATCTTCCCGAACTGGGGCACAAACCTGTGTCCCCTGCATCGGCAGGGGGACTCTCAACAACTGCGCCACCAGGGAAGCCCTGGACAATCTTTTTAACAAATGGTGCTGGGAAAACTGGATAATGACATGCAAAAGAATGAAGTTGGGACTTGCCTGGTGGCACAGTGGTTAAGAATCCACCTGCCAGTGCAAGGAACACAGGTTCGATCCCTGGTCTGGGAAGATCCCACATCCTGCAGAGCAACCAAGCCCGAGTGCCACAACTACTGAAGCCCACGTGCTCTAGGGCACATGTGCTACAACTGCTGAGCCTGCATGCTGCAACTACTGAAGCCCGTGTGCCTAGAGCCCATGCTCCACAACAAGAGAAGTCACCACAGTGAGAAGCCCACACACCACAGCGAAGAGTAGCCCCTGCTTGCCTCAGCTAGAGAAAGCCTGCATGCAGCAATGAAGACCCAATGCAGCCAAAAAATTTTTTAATTAAAAAAAAAAAAAGAATGAAGTTGGACCCTTATACTACATACAAAAATTAATTGAAAATAAATCAAAGACATAAGACATAAAACTATAAAACTCTTAGAAGAAAACACAGGGGAAAACCTTTGTGACATTGGATTTGGCAATGTTTTCTTGGATATGACACAAAAAGCACAGGCAACAAAAGAAAAAAATAGATAATTTAGACTATATCAAAATTTTAAACTTTTGTTCATCAAAGGACATGATCAAGAGAGTGAAAAAACAACCCATAGAATGGGAGAAAGATATTTGCAAATCATATATCTGGTAAGAGGTTAATATCTAGAACATATAAAGAACTCCTAAAGCTCAACAACAACAAAAAACAACAACGTAATTAAAAAATCATCAAAGGAACAAATTCCCTGGTGGTCCAGTGGTTAGAAATCCATGTTTCCACTGCAGGGGTCCCGGGCTCAATCCCTTGTCAGGGAACTAAAATCCTGCAAGCCGTGTGGTACAGCCAAGCAACAAGCAAACAAAAACCAAAAGATGGTCAAAGGATTTGAATTTCTCTGAAGAAAATATAATACAAATGGCCAATAAGATACTTAGCATTATTAATCATTGGGGAAATGCAAATCAAAACCACTATGAGATATCACTTCACACCCACTAGGATGGCTATTACTTAACAAAAAGAAAAATAAAAAAACAGAACACAGCAAATATTGACAGATGTGGAGGAATTAAAACCTTGTGCATTGTTGGTTGGAATGTAAAATGGTGCCATCACTCACCAAGTTTAGTGGTTCCTCAAAAAGTTAAACAGAATTTACATATGACTCAGCAATTCCACTCCCAGGTACATACCCGAAAGATCTGAAAATGGGGATTCAAACGGATACTTGTATGTCAGTGTTTATAGCGGCATCATTCACAATAGCCAAACTATGGAAAGAACTGAAGTGTCCGTCAACAGATGAATGGATAAACAAAATGGTATATACAAACAATGGAATTTTACTTAGCCATAAAAAGGATTGAAGTTCTGATACGTGCTACAACGCGGATGAACCTTGCTTGCTTCATCATGGATGAATACGTGGATTATATATGCTACGATAAGGGTAAACATCCATGCTAAGTTAAAAAGCCAGACACAAAAGGACAAAGGTTACATGAGTCCACTTAAATGAGGTATCTAGAATGGGCAAATCCATAGGGACAGAAAGTAGAATGGTGGTTACCAGGGGCTGGGGGGAAAGAGGAATGAGGATCTATTGCTTATGATTAGAGTTTATGTTTACGTGTTAAAGTTTATGTTTTAGGTGATAAAGTTTGGGTGATAGTGTTGATAGTTACACAACATTGTGAATGTACTTAATGCCACTGAATTGTACACTTAAAACTGGTGAAATGAGGGAATTCCCTGGCGGTCCAGTGGTTAGGACTCTGTGCTTTCACTGCTGAGGGCCTGGGTTTGATCCCTGGTAGGGGAACTAAGATCCCACAAGCCGCGTGGTGCAGCAAAAAAAAAGGTAAAATGGTAAAATGGTAAACTTCATATTATGTATGTTTTACCACAATTAAAAACCAAACCAAACAAAATGATTTTATAACAAGAGTGGCATTGATGTTTCTTAAAACTACCTTCTATAGTAGAGTATAATACAGAAAAAAAGGCACTTTAACAAGAGAAATATGGAATGAATCATAAATCCACTTGATGACAAAGGAAATCAAAATGCTTAAGGAAAACACAACTACATCAAATACTACCATGCACTAAAATTAATCTGACAAACTATGTACCCTTCTATTAACTTTTTTCAAACAATGGTAAAAGATGTGAAACTCTAATTCAGTAGGAACAGATCAATCTCTATTTTGCCTGAGTTTCAAACTTTCTGACAGCATCAACTATTCCGCTATATTAGAAACAGCAAGCAGTCTTAAGTACTGCATCTATACATCATGGACTAGGTGGCATACAGGGTAAGCAGATGCCTTAGGACAGCACCTTTCAGCACTCACTCATCTCTCTGGATCTGTTGGGAGCCAAGAAGTTTTCGCCATTAGAAGATGGCCGACATCCTGCTTCTCTTCCTGCTTAATGAGACAAAAGCCCGCGCCTAAAAACAAAAGCCCGCGCCTAAAACGAAAGCCCGCGCACACAGCACCAATGACAATTTGCCAAATACTTCCCTTATTCTGGATCCCGCCCCCCTTTCTCTGTACTGTATAAATACAACTACTGCAGCAATAAAAGTTTGAGGCTTGATCAGGATTTTGTCTTGCCTCCATTCTTTCGCGTCTCCTGCCCCTTCTTCTCTTTTCAACCCCTACAGGTTCCTCCTCGGACTCACAAGGATTTGTCCTGCTGGTCGGGACTCCCGGGGACGCCCGGGGCCGAGCACAATTGGCGCCCAACGTGGGGCTCGAGGAACGGATCCTAACGGAGGTAGCACGCTTACGAAGGCCTGGCCAGGCACCCACTGAGCCGCCGCGAGAGTGAACTCGAAAGTGCAGCTCGATTAGGTCCCCGGAGGACTAGCCGCCCTTCGGCAGTTGTGACCGGTAGAGAGTAAGGTAAGTGGAGCTTAAAAATGGGACAGGAATTGAGTTCCCACGAACTCTTTCTTCAGGGGATCGAGGATTCCCTCAAGATGCGAAAGATTAAGGCTAGAAAAAAAGATTTGCGTGATTTTTTTGTATTTTTGTCTGATGTTTGTCCATGGTTCCCACAAGAAGGGACGATAGATAAAAAATGTTGGAATCGTGTAGGAGATTGTTTAAATGATTATTATAAGGCTTTTGGGCCTTCTAAAGTACCTGTGACTGCATTTTCATATTGGAATTTAATTAGAGAGATTCTTATGGGTCATTTTTTTGACCCCGATATCCAAAAGGTTGTTGAGACCGGAGAAACAATTCTTAAAGCAGCCCCTATGATTCCAATGAGGCTCAGGCTGCTTTTCCCCCTGGTCTGTTGGCTCAAATACAAAATGCTGGCCTTAAGGCCTGGCGCCGCCTTCCGCCTAAGGGTTCGGCCACAACTTCTTTGGCGAAAATTCGCCAGGGACCAGAAGAGCCTTATTGTGAGTTTATTAGCCGCCTCACGGACGCCACCGAACGTCTGGTGGGCGATAGTGAAACTGATAACGCCTTTGTTAAACATTTAGCTTATGAAAATGCTAATCCAGCCTGCCAGGCTGCCCTTCGGGCTCATCGTGGTGGTAGCCTTGCTGATTATATTAAATTGTGTTCCGGAATTGGTCCCTCCCATTCTGTTGGTCTTGCAATAGGAGCCGCCCTAAAAGATTTTATTAAAGACACATCCGCCCTAGACAAACAACAAAAAACTTGCTATAATTGCAAACAACCTGGACACTTTGCCCGGGATTGTCCACTATATAGACAAGGACAGTCATCAAAGGCTAACCCACAACAACCCCAACATCAATCCGGAGCTCCTCCCACCACCGTTTGTCCTCGCTGTAAAAGAGGCAAACATTGGTCTTCGGAATGTTATTCAAAAACGGACATAAATGGCCAACTACTCCCCAAAAAACAGGGAAACTTTTCATGGGGCCAGCCCCTGGCCCCTTCCTTGGAACCGAACCAAGGGGCGATTCGGTTTGTTCCTCAAAAATCTGGACAAGTTCCCCTCACCCAGACGTTGGCTCCCTCTGCCGAGCCACCCCCGGAAGCGCAGGATTGGACCTCTGTGCCTCCACCGACTCAATATTAGTCCCAGAACAAGGAGTGCAACCGATTCCCACAGAAGTTTATGGCCCCCTGCCCCCAAATACTTTTGGCTTAATTTTAGGAAGAGGTAGCTCTGCTTTGGCTGGCCTCCAAATTATACCTGGTGTTATCGACAATGATTATTCGGGTCAAATTACCCTTTTGGCATCTGCTTTACAAGGCCCTATATCGATCCCTAGAGGTCAAAGGATAGCACAGTTAGTATTGTTACCCCTAAATTCTTTGAATAAGAGCCACACTAGTTACCCTAGAGCAGATGCTGCTTTTGGTTCCTCAGATGTCTATTGGGTCCAACAAATTACTCCTGAAAGGCCGCTCTTAACCCTGTGGTTAGATGGAAAGAAATTTGAAGGTTTAGTCGATACAGGAGCCGATGCAACAGTTATTTCGGAGAAATATTGGCCCTCCTCTTGGCCTTGTACAGTATCTATAACTCATTTACAAGGCATAGGACATTCTACCAATCCTAAACGGAGTTCCAAGGTTCTTACATGGACAGATGCTGAAGGTAATACTGGACAGGTGCAACCTTACATTTTGCCACACATCCCATTAAACCTTTGGGGACGCGACATCTTGTCACAATTAAAGTTAATCATGGCCAGCCCCAACGAGGTGGTGACCCAACAAATGCTGAATCAAGGGTTTCTACCAGGCTTAGGTTTAGGAAAAAATAATCAAGGAATCAGACAACCTATTTCCCTGACATCTAATATAAGTCGCCAGGGCCTAGGTAGTTCGCCTTTTTCTTAGCGGCCGTTGACCTTCCTGTGCCCCATGCGGACAAAATACGATGGAAAACTGATGACCCCGTTTGGGTGGACCAATGGCCTTTAACAGAAGAAAAACTCACAGCTGCCACAAAGTTAGTACAGGAACAATTGGCCGCTGGACATTTGGAAGCCACCACTTCTCCATGGAATACCCCTATATTCGTGATAAAAAAGAGGACTGGCTCATGGCGACTCCTCCAAGACCTTAGGGAAATTAATAAAACGATGTTTACTATGGGAGCTTTACAGCCTGGCTTGCCCTCTCCTATTGCCATTCCAGCTGGTTATTTTAAAATTATTATTGATCTTAAAGATTGCTTTTTTACTATCCCTCTTCATCCTCAAGATAGAGAACGTTTTGCGTTCAGTCTCCCAGTAATTAATTTTAAAGGCCCAATGCCACGTTTTCAATGGAAGGTCCTCCCACAGGGTATGGCAAATAGCCCCACCTTATGTCAGAAATTTGTTGCACAAGCTATAGATCCTCTTAGGGCTCGTTGGCCTGATATTTATATCATTCATTACATGGATGATATTCTTTTGGCTGGAAGATTAACTGACGAGCTCCTTAATTGTTATCAAGATTTAAAGGATAATCTTGCTTCCTTTGGCCTTCAAATTGCTTCAAATAAGGTACAATTAAAAGATCCATACTATTATCTTGGTTTTGAATTAAATGGGAATATAATTACCACTCAAAAGATACACATACAGGTATCACATTTACAAACCCTTAATGATTTTCAGAAATTTTTGGGAGATATTAATTGGCTACGACCATATCTTAAACTTACTACGGGAGAGTTAAAACCTTTATTTGAAATTTTACAAGGGCCATCAGATCCCTTGTCACCCCGTAGGCTGACTAAAGAGGCTAAAAATTCTCTTCAATTAGTAGAAAAGGCCATTAGATGTCAGCAGGTTACCTTTTTAGATTATGGTCGTCCCTTTAGTCTTATTGTCTGTGCCACTGCACATACACCCACTGGAGTTCTATGGCAAGATCATCCCCTTTTGTGGATACATTTGTCCGTTTCTCCTAACAAAGTGCTTAAGACCTACCCTTCCTTAGTAGCAAAGGTTCTTACTTTAGGCAGGGAAAAAAGCCGTCAATTTTTTGGCAGAGATCCTGATCATTTGATTCTCCCCTATACCAAAGAAGAACTTAATTGGTTACTGCAAACTGATGATAAATGGCTTGTTTCCTTATCCTCCTTTCAGGGTAATATTGATAATCATTATCCTCCTGATAAGCTCCTTCAGTTTGCTAGAAAACATCTCTTTATATTTCCCAAAATTACTTCTGCTGTTCCTTTGGTAGATGCTGCCTTAGTATTTACTGATGGATCATCATCCGGTGTTGCAGTATATGTTATAAACAATCAGTCCTATAGGGTACAATCCCCCTTTTTGTCAGCACAGCTTGTTGAGCTTTTTGCCATTCTTCAGGTTTTTGAAATGTTACAAGAAACCCCCTTTAATTTATATACGGATAGCTCATATATAGCCTTGTCCGTCCCCCTTTTAGAAACTGTTCCATATATTAAACCCTCTTCCAATGCTGTTCCCCTTTTTCAACAGCTTCAGAGTCTTATACTCCGGAGACAAGTGCCTTTTTTTATTGATCATCTTAGGGCTCATACAGATCTCCCTGGACCCCTTTCTCAGGGCAATGATTTAGCTGATAAAAATGCCCGCCTAATGTGCACCATAACCTCTGATCCTATTTCTCAAGCTACTCAATTTCATCAGCTACATCATGTTAATGCACATACTCTTCGCTTGTTGTTCAAGCTCACTCGAGAGCAGGCAAGACAAATTGTAAAAAATTGTCCAGGGTGCGTTACACTTTTACCTCTTCCACATCTTGGAGTAAACCCAAGAGGTTTATTACCTAATGAAATTTGGCAAATGGATGTCACCCATCTTGCTGAATTTGGAAAATTAAAATTTATTCATGTGTCCATTGACACTTTTAGCGGCTTTATATATGCCTCCCTCCAGGGAGGAGAAGCCACAAGAAACATTATTTCACATGTGCTCCAATGTTTTACAGTTTTAGGCAAGCCTCAAATAATTAAAACAGATAATGGGCCTGGGTATACTTCCCAGGCTTTCCAAGATTTTTGCACCCGGTTTCAAATAAAACATCTTACGGGAATTCCCTATAACCCCCAGGGTCAAGGCATAGTAGAAAGAGCCCATCAAACTCTTAAAAATACCATTTCCAAACTTAAAAATAATGATTTAACTGCTACAAAAAATTCCCCAAAAAATATTCTTAGTCATGCCCTATTTGTTATTAATTTTTTACAATTAGATATTAATGGTAGATCTGCCGCCGATCGTCTTTGGCATCAAGAAACTAAAAATCAATATGCACAAGTTATGTGGAAAGACCCTTTGACCTTTAAGTGGCATGGGCCCGATCCACTCCTCATCTGGGGGAGGGGGTCTGCATGTGTATACAATACCAAGGAAGGTGGAGCACGTTGGCTGCCCGAGCGTCTTATTAAACCTATAAATTCTATGAAATAATGAAAATTATCCAGGGCCCTGTTCCCTGAGATTGTATTTCTTTTCCTTTTCAGAAAAAGATGGAGATCCTCTTGGCATTGAAAAGACGACAAAGACAACAAGGACTATCCGTTGTGACCCTGATCCTGTCATCTTTGCTGGTTGTCAGCCAGGCTGAACCCCCTCCACACTTGCCTCAGAATTTAACCTGAAGCAGAACCAAAAGATGATTCTGGCTGCCCCTCCACTGGAGCGGCATGAGACAGAGACATGCCTACCCCCCTCTTTGATGGGAGGGTATGGGTACCGAGTTGAGTGTGACAGCAAAGCATGCACAAGGGAAAACCTTTATACATAAGGTAATCTCTGTTATTCCCTGTGAGTATACCTGAATTATGAAAGAGGTTGGTATCTAAACATTGTTTTTGGCTTCAGTATCTAAGATTATTCTCGGCTCTGCCTCTCCTCCCCAAAAGATACCAAGAGCCAGCAATGGTGGACACACATACATTGTCCACGGGAGGATTCAGGTCACTACTCCCTCACTCGGTTAATGCCCACCTCCTTAAAAGAAATAAAAAGGGAGGAGATGTTGGGAGCCAAGAAGTTTTCGCCATTAGAAGATGGCCGACATCCTGCTTCTCTTCCTGCTTAATGAGACAAAAGCCCGCGCCTAAAAACAAAAGCCCGCGCCTAAAACGAAAGCCCGCGCACACAGCACCAATGACAATTTGCCAAATACTTCCCTTATTCTGGATCCCGCCCCCCTTTCTCTGTACTGTATAAATACAACTACTGCAGCAATAAAAGTTTGAGGCTTGATCAGGATTTTGTCTTGCCTCCATTCTTTCGCGTCTCCTGCCCCTTCTTCTCTTTTCAACCCCTACAGGTTCCTCCTCGGACTCACAAGGATTTGTCCTGCTGGTCGGGACTCCCGGGGACGCCCGGGGCCGAGCACATGGATCCATATATATATATATATATATATATATATATATATATATATATATATATATTGCATTTTATTTAGCATTCATAGGTATTCTATAGCAGAAGCATTTTCCAGGATATCAATTGTATTGCCAGAAATGTAAATTTCCCCAACTTATCTTTTAAAACCCTACTGAAATCCCATTATGTTTTTAAAACACACACACACACACACACACACACACACACACACACATAAAATATTTACCAGATATATTGTTAGATTTTTTTAAAATTGCATGATGCCAAAGAGTATTTATATAGTATGCTTCCACTTGTGTTTTAGTAAAGAGGGGGAGATATATGTTTGTATTCACTACTTTGATATAAAATAAAATACTTCTAGAATAATGCATCAATAACTGCTAACAGTTCCTTCTGGAGAGTGGACTGGGGATCTGAGGTTGGAGGATGTTTTTGTATTGCTTGAATATTTTATTGTGTGTGTGTTTAATTTTAAAAATCTACCTATGTTTTTTGAGAGGGGCTCTTACTTCTAGTTTCCGCTACATTAAATAATATACCTTTTGTTGCAAGTTGCAACCAAACTGCTTTAGGTTCATACAACCTTCTCCTTTAAGGAACTCATGTAACTGCAAACTCTAACCTTCCAGCTTCACAAAGGAGCCTAAACAACGTGCTGAGCGCTTATCCAAGTCGCAGCAGAGATGCCTGCTTTTAAGTACTTTATCTGCTCACTAGGCAGTGCAGCTCTTTCTAAGATAGAATCTTAGATTCTCATTAGAGAGGAAATGGATGACCTCATCAAACCCCTCCCATCCTCTTTGGTGGAACTGGATATTCCACCCCAAAGGATGTATCTGAAACTGAATTGATAGCAATGAATACAGTTGCAGTTTTAAATTATATCTTTTTCTGTAAATAAAAATTTATATTCATTAAAGTGAGTTTGAACTATTAGTACTAGCATAGAAATAGCTCCAAAGCATACAATGAAAAAACTGGTTTTAGAACAATATATATAGTACCTTTATAAGTTAAAAAACAATTAAAGTCAAACTAATGTTTTGTAATAAGAATATATGTATATGGTTTGCATAATTCTTTAATATAATGTTAATTGTCTAGATTTTGGTAAATACAGAAAGGTTTAGGAAGGGAAATTGAAGATGAATCATAACACTTCTCAACAGAAATAATTCCTATTAACATATTGGTGGATTTCCTTCCAGCTTCTCTGTCTCTCTTTCTCTCTTTCATCTGTCTGCATCATATGTGTGTATGTATAGAGATATATGTATTACAGTTGTAATTCTCCTTTACTCTCATAGCACTGTATTTTTTATTGAAGTAAAAAAATTTATAGTATTGGGCTTCCCTGGTGGCACAGTGGTTGAGAGTCCGCCTGCTGATGCAGGGGACGCGGGTTCGTGCCCCGGTCCGGGAAGATCCCACATGCCGCGGAGCGTGAGCCATGGCCGCTGAGCCTGCGCATCCGGAGCCTGTGCTCCACAACGGGAGAGGGTACAACAGTGAGAGGCCCGCGTACCAAAAAAAAAAAAAAAATTTATAGTATTGTGTTAGTTTCTGTACAGCAAGGTGATTCAGTTATATATATGTATATTCTTTTTTATATTCTCTTCAATTATAATTTAATACAAGATATTGAGTATATAGCTCCCTGTGCTATACAGTAGGACCTTGTTATTTATCTCTTTTACATATAGTAGTTTGTATCTGCTAATCCCAAACTCCTAATTGATCCCTTCCCCCACCCCTTTCCCCTTTGGTAACCATAAGTTTGTTTTCTATGTCTGTGTATCTGTTTCTGTTTGTAAATAAGTTCATTTGTATCATTTTTCAGGTTCCACATATAAGTGATATCGTATAATATTTGTCTTTCTCTGTCTGACTTACTTCACTTAGTATGGTAATCTCTAGGTACATCCATGCTGCAAGTGGCATAATTTCATTCTTTTCATGACTAATATTCTATTGTGTATATATACATATATATATACATATATTACATCTTCTTTATCCATTCATCTGTCGATGGACATTTAGACTGCTTTCATGTCTTGGCTAGTGTGAGCTGTGCTGCTTTGAACATTGGGGTGCATGTATCTTTTCGAATTAGGATTTTCTCTTAGCATTAATTATAAGCATTATATTATATGCTTCCATGTCAATAAATATTACTTAGAAACACAATTTTAAATGTTAAGTAATATTCCTTTATGTGGAAATATTTATTTAACCATATTCCTATTTTTGCACATTTCCCCCTTTCTGCCATACAATGTGCAAATATGAAAAACTTACTTGTGTCTTCAACATTTTTTTTTTTTTTTGGCTGCACTGCTTGGCTTGCCGGATCTTAGTTCCCTGACTAGGGATTGAATCCAGGGCCATGGTGAAAGCTCGGAGCCCTAAGCACTGGACTGCCAGGGAACTCCCTCAATCATTTTCACTGGAAAAATTTCTAGAAGTAGACCTACTGGGTTAGGAATGTGAACATTTTAAAGCAATTTTAAGACCTAATTTACTAATTGTTATGTCAGTGTACACTCCCACCAAGCCTAAAGGAATGCCTAATGCCTATTTTCCTCATCCCAGTACTGGGTATGACTCTCTTTAAAACTCAGTACTAAACACACACACACACACACACACACACACACACACACATATGCACATGCCCATGTACACACCCTTTACATTTCTTTATTTAATAAAGATATAAAAAAATTTAGATGTTTACTGACCATCTGTACTTCTACATTTTTAACATGTAACATTTGCGCTTACAGGGAGATCAGCTCGGTGCTTTGTGACCACCTAGAGGGGTGGGATAGGGAGGACGGGAGGGAGACGACACAAGAGGGAGGAGATATGGGGATATATGTATATGTATAGCTGATTCACTTTGTTATAAAGCAGAAACTAACACACCATTGTAAAACAATTAGACTCCAATAAAGATGTTAAAAAAAAATTTGTGCTTGTTCCCCAAATAACAATAATCATTTATTTCACTTCTCAGTGCGTGTGTGTGTGTGTGTGTGTGTGTGTGTGTTTTCTAGGTGCTAAAAGATGAAGTACACAGAGTTACCACAAGAGGTTCCTAGCACACATATTATATCAAAATCTGAAGTCTATTGGGCTCAAGTTTCAAAAAGTCAGCAGCATCTTCTGGAGTGGACAGTTTCATTAATTTCAATCTTAGAGCCTCCAAACAATTGTCCTGGCCTCATAAGAACAGGCTGTTGGACATGGACAAAACTTATTGAAGAAAACAAGAGACAGTAGCTCAGTAATTCAGAAAGCTAGGTTGAACTGTGCACTCCACACCCCACTCTCCTTCGTTTCCCTATCAAGATCCCCCATAGCTTGACTCTTTTGTTAGATATTGTCACTCTCAAATTTCAAAAGAAATATAATCACTTTAAACCTAAGGTGCCTTTGAGTCATTCATTTGATTGTCCTGCAAATATTTATTACTCTTTTCATATTTAACCAGTAGAACGATGGACATTTTTTTAACTCAGCAAATAAATATTCGCTACCACATGCCACTATCCTAGGTGCTGGGAATATACACTGACCCCAGCCTTGCAGAGCTCACACCTGCGCTCTCCTTCCTAGTACCTCTAAGCAGACTCTCGGGAAATTCACCCCCACAGATGCTTTTGCCTTGATGGGAGACATCGTGTGCAGCCCACACGGGAAGTGTCTGCTGCTCCAAGGTCCAGAACATTGTCTCCAAGACCCACGATTACATCCCGGTCTGTTCTGCGTATCAAACCAGCTAGTTATGACTTTTAAATTGCTTTTAAAAAATTTTACAGTGTAATATACCTACCCCATAAAGAGTTCAAATTATACAAATATAAATAACAAAAATGAAAATCACCCATAGTCACAATCTTCACAGGTACCTTTTTTTTTTTTTTGCCGCACCACACAGCTTGCAAGATCTTAGTTCCCCGACCAGGGAATTCCCACAGATAGCTATTTTTAAACTTTTTTATAGGTATATCATTATATATGTGCACATTTGACAAATACTTATTGAATACTCACTGTAGAGAAAGTATATTCCAAGGGCTGTGTCTTAGTCTGCTTGGGCTGTCATGACAAAATATCATAGACTAGGTGGCTTAAACAACAGAAATTTAGTTTCTCACAGTTCTGTAGGCTACAAGTCCAGTCAATCTTGTGTCTGGTGAGACTCCTCTTTCTGGCTTGCAAATGGCTACCCTCTCTCTTTGTGTTCATGTGGGCTTGGCCCTGTGCAAATGGGCAGGGGGAACTCTGTAGTGTCTCTTCTTATGAAGACACTAATTCTATTCGATCAGGGCCCACACTTATGACCTCATTTAACCTTAATTACTTCCTCACTCCAAATATAGTCACGCTGGGGGTTAGGGCTTCAACTTATGAATTGAGGAGAGGAAACACAAGCATTCAGCCCAAAACAGGCTGTGAAGTCTTTAGAAATGAATGAGGGACAATGTTTGCCCACTTCTCACTAATGTAGGAATTCATGGCACAAACTCTCTTTCTGTCTCTTTGTGCTTTATTTATTTTATTATCTTTTGGAATTTCCATCAAGGCTGGATATACGATGTAAGGAGAGAAAGTGAGATTCAAGAAAGTTTTATTTCCCACTTGGTTTGGAAAACACTCTCTGGAAAAGGAGGTTTGAAGCTCTTAACTACTCCAACGATCCCCACTGAAGCATCGTCTCTCACTTTCTGGCTTCTCCTTTAGGAAAGGAGGTTGTTAAATATATGCAACATGGACAGCTCTCTACATCCATCTACACTACAGAGGAGCAATGATTCCAAGTGGGGCTGGATTCACTCCTTCAGAACACGATGGCTGACAACACATACCACTGAGAACAGATATCAGTGAAATACGGCCTCTACCCTTGAGGAGCTCACTACCCAGCAAGCCAGTGACGAGAAGGTAGTGTGAGAAGTGCTGTCTAAGACAAAGGTAAACTCGGGAAACACTAGGAGAGGTAAAGGAGACCCAGAAATAGTTCTGGGAAGAAATTACACCCCAACTGAAGTCTGAAGAAAACTAGGATTGAGCTTGGAAGGAAAGGGGAAAGGTAATCCAGGTAAGGCTATAATAGTAGCCCACTTGGGTAGATGAATTGTATGTCAAGGCTGAATTCTGAAAGTGCAGGCTGAATGTGCTCATCTAGGGGACCAATCTAGACTGTCTCTAGGTAGAATGATCCCTCAAAAGGTTACCTTGAGATTTTTATCAAGATGGCAAAAACCTTATTGTTAATTAAAAAACATATGTTATAGTACGATGGCAAATTGCATCCCCAGAGAAGCCTGTGGGAATCCTCAGAAAACCGAGGAAAGGAGAATGTACCTCTTCCAAATCTGTTTAGCATGCATACACATATCCCTGTGCTTTATTTCATAAAAGAATTAAACTGAATTAAGCTGAATTGAATTTTGCAATTCACCTAGTTGCTTGTGCCAGAAGCCTGTTATTCATTCTAAGCTACCTCTTTCCTTCCTTTATTTTATTTTTATTATTTTTTGTATTCAACAAATAGCTGTCAAGTGCGCACTCTGGGCAGGCACACTACTAGACGCTGGAGAGACAGTGATGAGCGTACAAATGTGTGGATTTTTAACAGCATCGTCAGTTCCGGGATGTGCAGGAGTAGCTGGAGCAGTGAGGCCTGCAGAAGAGAAAGGGGAGATGCAGTGAGAGAGAGGCGGGGGCCAGATCCTGAGGGCCTTGTATGCTAAGCCAGGAGTTGGAATTTTATCCTGAAAGCCATGGATTACCACTGAAGTATTTTAAACAAGAGAATGATTCAATCTGACTTGAGAATGATGCCTCTAGCAGTCACAGGGAGAAGGTTTGCCCAAAGGGGCAGGATTAGCAACAGTGAAACCAGTTAGGCCTCTGTGGCAAGTGCTATCAGTGACCTATTCTTTATCCATCTTTATCTAATCCTTATTATTATTATTTTTTTTTTTTTTGCGGTACACGGGCCTCTCACTGTTGTGGCCTCTCCCGTTGCGGAGCACAGGCTCCGGACGTGCAGGCTCAGCGGCCATGGCTCATGGGCCCAGCTGCTCCACGGCATGTGGGATCTTCCCGGACTGGGGCACGAACCCATGTCCCCTGCATCGGCAGGCGGACTCTCAACCACTGCTCCACCAGGGAAGCCCTATCCAATCCTTATTTTAAAAAATGAAAAGAAAACTGCTAAGTATCTATTATTTCTCTCTTCCCTTGAAACTGCTGTGACAACAGTTCTGGCAAAAGTAGAATTCTGCTGGGAATTTCTAGAAATGTTTTACTTTCCTGATAAGATGCTGCCCTGCATTCTCACTACTCCTCCCACTTGCAATGCAGTTGGGAGGCTGTTGGTCTGTCTTTGGTAACTTCCTTGGGCTGTTGCACCAGCTCTGCACTGATAATTTCTCTTTGGTTATGACTCTGTGTTTGGGTTTTTTTTACATGCAGCCAAACGCAATCCTGATACGATTGTTACTACAGCAATTCAGGTTATGACATAATGAGAACCACACCACCCCTCTGAACTAAGACAGTGAAATGAAGCTATGGGTGACAGGATTAACTTATAAGCTATTAAGGAAGCAGGATCAATAGGACTTGTGGTTAATTTGATGTGACCTACTGGGAATTATCATCAGAGAGATGACTTTTCCTCTGAGTTCAAGGACCATGTATCCCACAGTCCTCCTACTTATTTTTTACCAGCCAGTGTCTTTTTTTCTCCCAGCATTTTCCCTTCCCCATTTAGAAAAGTTTTTATAAGTCCTTGTTCAGAGGCATTTGTGTAGTAAAGACCAAAAAGAGATGTTGTGTTAAGACAGCCCCCTTTCCTGGCTTTTGTTTTGTAAAATCTGCGCTCATTTGGGGTTACACTGATCACTTTCCGGCGAAAGGAGACTGACCACTCATGGCCTTCCATGCAAGGAACCAAACCCAGTGAGAGCAGCTGGAGAGATTTCCTGAGACTAAAACAGGGCATGTCGGGGTGCAGTCTCCTCTGATGTTCCCTGCCTCAGAGAAGGGTCCCATTTAGTAGTGCAAGCCACTAACCTGGGACTCATCCTTCACTAGAACCTCTCCTGCATTGTCTCTCATATTTAGCCCATCACCTAGACCTTTCTGTTTTACCAAAGTATCTCCTGCACCTCTTCATTTCTTTCCAACTTCATTGTCACAATCCTAGTTCATAAAACATTATTTTAACCCTAAACTGCTGCAACATCCAGTGTGTCACCTGACCATAGTCCATAAAATGATCTTTTCAAATTTGGAATATTTTAAGAAGCGTACAGATATTGCAATGGCTTTCCTTTGCCCTTAAAATAAAAAAAACATATCCTCCAAATACTGGCCTCTGTCTAGATCACCGACCTCATCGCTCCACACCTTACTCACTGCCCAAACTCCCACCATGGTGACCTTGCAGCAACTAGAATGTTCTTTCTCTCCTCAAAGACGTTATCCTAGCCTCTTCACCTGCCCGGTCAGGTCTACTTAACTGCCACACCCACCTGCAAACACACACACGCACACACAGAGATACATACAGACACACACATCCTAGCTAACTTATTTTCAACTTCAGGTTTCAGCCCAAATGTCATTTTCTCAGAGAAGTCTAACCTGATCCCACCCCACTGCCCAACTAAATCAGGGGCCCTGATTTTAAGGCATGGGTGTCTTTCATAGCACATTTTCAGTATATACTTGGTGATTACCTATGTGTCATAAGTTCCATGGAGTAGCGACCCCACAATGGTCTCTCCAGGATCTGGCAGTGTGCCTGCCCAGAGTGGGTGTTTATTTGTTTTTGTTTTTGCGGTACGTGGGCCTCTCACTGTTGTGGCCTCTCCCATTGCGGAGCACAGGCTCCGGACGCGCAGGCTCAGCGGCCATGGCTCACGGGCCTAGCTGCTCCGCGGCATGTGGTATCTTCCCGGACCGGGGCACGAACCCGTGTCCCCTGCATCAGCAGGCGGACTCCCAACCACTGCGCCACCAGGGAAGCCCCAGAGTGGGTGTTTGATGGCTATTTGTTGAATACAAAAACATAAAGGAAGAAAGAGGGACTCTAGAATGAATATCAGGCTTCTGGCAAAAGCAACTAGGTGGATTTTGAAATTCAACTCAGCTCAATTCCATTTAATTCTTTCATGAAATAAAGCACAAAGATGTGCATTTATGATAAAGAGAGCTGGAAGAGGTACATTCTCCTCTGCCTCTCTGAGGAGTCTCACAGGCTTCTCTGTGGATGGAACTTGCCATTGTGAATGAAAACTATTGCCTGTCGTGTCAGTAAACAAAGGATGTTGCAGACATTAAGCCATCACAGTACAGCCGCCCCAAGAGTGAGCCCTGAGGGAACTCAGGATGGAGGCAGGATGCCTGCCATCAAATCATCAGACACTGTAGCCACCCCCCGGACAGTGCACCCTGAGGACACTCAAGGTGACAAATCACAGGATACCGGCCCCAGAGAGCTGATGTGCATATCAAAGGAATGATTTCAGGGAGCCCAGACTCTTGCATCTTCCCATACACAGAAAAGTGCTACATTCCTTAACTTGAGATGGCTGGTTTTCTTTCATTAACAGTAATCTTTCGATATTCCAACTACCTGGTCTTTGTTGCAAAAACTCCTATGTATCCTGGCTCCCCCCTTGCATCTTCGGAGCGGTTTCTCAGAGTGATCTGAGATGCTGTGTCCCGGGCTAAAATCCTCAGTTTTGTCTGCCAAGTGAAACATAACTCTCAACTTTTAGGTTGTACATTTTTTTCAGTCAACACCATCTTATTACAACACGTAGCACACCAAAGAGGAAACGAACAGCGTTAAGGCAGAATTCTGAAAGGGCAGGCTGACTTTGCTCCTTCAGAGGGTCTATCTAGGCTGATTCCTCAAAAGGTCATCTTGAGATTTCATGAGGATGACAAAAAACTTATTGATGGGGGCTTCCCTGGTGGCGCAGTGGTTAAGAAGCCGCCTGCCAGTGCAGGGGACACCGGTTTGAGCCCTGGCCCAGGAAGATCCCACATACCACAGAGGAACTAAGCCTTTGCATCACAACTACCGAGCCTGCGCTCTAGAGCCTGTGAGCCACAAGTACTGAGCCCTCATGCTGCAACTACTGAAGTCTGCACGCCTAGAGCCCATGCTCCGCAACAAGAGAAGCCACAGCAATAAGCCCGCGTACCATAACAACGAGTAGCCCCCGCTCGCTGCAACTAGAGAAAAGCCCGCGTGCAGCAACAAAGACCCAATGCAGCCAAAAATAAATAAAATAAAATAATTAATTAAAAAACATATTGATAATTACAAAGCATGTGTTATATGGACTTTGGAAGATAGTGATGTTTCAGTGTGGGTTCAATACCACTAATTATCAGAGAAATGCAAATCAAAACTACAATGAGGTATCACCTCACAGTGGTCAGAATGGCCATCATCAAAAAATCTACAAACAGTAATTGCTGGAGAGGGGGAGGAGAAAAGCGAACCCTCCTACACTGTTGGTGGGAATGTAAATTGGTACAGCCACTATGGAGAACAGTATGGATGTTCCTTAAAAAACTAAAAATAGAACTACAATATGACCCAGCAATCCCACTACTGGGCATATACCCTGAGAAAACCATAATTCAAAAAGACACATGTACCCCACTGTTCACTGCAACACTATTTACAATAGCCAGGACATGGAAGCAACCTAAATGTCCATCAACAGAGGAATGGATAAAGAAGATGTGTACATATATACAATGGAATATTACTCAGCCATAATAAAGAACGGAATTGGGTCATTTTCAGAGACGTGGATGGACCTAGAGTCTGTCATACAGAGTGAAGTAAGTCAGAAAGAGAAAAACGAGTATTGTATATTAACACATGTGGAATCTAGAAAAATGGTACAGAGGAACCTTTTTGCAGGACAGGAATAGAGACACAGACAGAGATAATGGATGTGTGGACACAGGGGGGAGGGGGGAATGAATTGGGAGGTTGCGATTGACATATGTGCACTGCCATGTGTAAAACAGATAGCTTGTGGGAACCTGCTGTATAGTGCAGGGAGCTCACCTTGGAGCTCTGTGGTGACCTAGATGAATGGGATGGGGGGTGGGGTGGGAGGGGGGTCCAAGAGGGAGGGGATATATGTATACATATAGCTGATTCACTTTGTTGTACAGCAGAAACTAACATAACGTTGTAAAGCAACTATACCCCAATTTAAAAAAAATTATTGATTGTAAAAATGTATCACTCTGAGCTTGATGTCAATAGTGGAGGAGGCTGCAGTGGCGGGAGACCAGGGTGGGTGTATGGGGACTTTCTCTACCTTCTGCTCAATATTACTGTGAACCTAAAACTGCTCTCAAGAATAAAGTCTATTACAAACAATACGTTAAAGATAACTTACCCAAAAATCATGGTTCTCATTCAGAAGCAAAATGAGCGTGTTGAAGATTACGTTTTACTCAGAATTAGGGAATCAGGCAGATGTTAAAACTGGTTCAAAGGAAAAGTCAAAGAACAGACACGTTCATATAGTGGGAATATAGTGATGAATGTGCCAATGGAGGCAAATGAACTTCTTCCTCAGTGGGGGAGGGAAGTCAACTGAACATCTGTTGGACAGAATAGAATTTGCGTGCCTGTAGACATTTGCAGGCCTAGAAAGATCAATTTGCATTTCTGTTATCTATGGGGTACAGAGCTGTAAACTAGTTCCCATAGAATTAGCATCTGGACTGTGGAAGGGTGTGCTATCGTTTGCCTTTGAAGCACACATTTTCCCTACACATGCATACAATAAACCATTAAGACTGTATGGCTCCATGCTGAGAATCCACTGTGTCTGCACAGACTTTGTTCAGTCCGGTGAGGATTGCTTCTAGAGTGAACCACAGAACCTCCACCTCACATGATCTGGTAGCTGTAGGAAGATTGAACCACATCCTGACATTTCTTCTGAAACATTATATTCATCCCCTGGGTAGAAGCAAGGCACTGACTTCCTTATTCAGACTTTCTTATTTTTTTTAAACAACTTTATTAAGGAATAATTTATCAATCATAAAATTTACTTAAGAACACAAGTCAGTGATGGTTAGTAAATTTACAGAGTTCTGTATCTACCACCTTCAATCATTACAGTTTTAAAATATTATCATCAACCCAAAGGGAACCTTCATGCCCATTTGAAGTCAATCCCTGTTCCCATCCCAGTCCTGGACTGTCACAAACTTACTTTTTTTCTCTATAAATTTGTCTTTTCTCAATTTTTTTTTTTTTTTGGCAGCACCATCCCTCTTATGGGATCTTGGTCCCCCGACCAGGGATTGAACCTGGGCCATGGCAGTGAAGCCCAGAATCCTAACCACTAGGCAACTAGGGAAAACCTCTGAACATTTCTATAAAGGGAATCATATAGTATGTGGTGTTTCATGCCTGGCTTCTTTCACTTAGATAATTATTTTTAAGTTTGTCCATGTTTTAGCATCTATCAGTAGTTCAAACATTTTTATTTCTGAATGAGTATTCCATTGTATGGATATAACACCTTTTGTTTGTCCATTCATCAGCTGATGGACATTTGGGTTGTTTCCACTTTTTGACTATCATGAATAATGCTGCTATGAACATTCATGTACAAATCTCTGTGTGAAAATAGTTTCATTTCACTTGAGTAAATACCTAGGAATGGAATTGCTGGATCATATGGCAAACATATTGTTTTAAAATGTTGGTCTTATTTTTATTCATGTATAGTGAGGCCAACAGATCAAGAGATGATTTTCTTTGAAAAGATAGTCTGTTACTCACAGTTCCCAGGAGGAGGAGGCATGCCAGGCAGGCAAGGCTGTATCGGGAAGCACTGGGTTGGTCAGGAGACAGAAAGGGAAAATGTGAGCAAAGGACTTTATCTTGGTTTCTGCAGAAAGGTACCGGCAAGGCAGGGTAAGTGGATTTACGATTGGCTGGTTTAAATAATTTCAGTAAGTTATGGTGCATAGAGGCTGCCCCTAGTTGTCTGGTACCCGGCCCTTAGGTGATTCCAGCAGGAGGATAGTGGCTCTGTGTGCAGAGCTCCATAAAGAAGGGAGTGGGGTTGGGTTTTGGGTTGGTTGGTTTGCATATGAAAGGCGCCCTCCTGGAGAGTTGTTTACTCTCTAGCTGGACCTGGGAGGACAGACTCCCCACCTAGTATCTGTAAGGCTCCAGATGTCTAACATTAGAATGAAAAGACATGCTTAATACACATATGTTTCACTTTCTGAGAAACGGCCAGACTGTTTTCCGAAGCATCTATGCCATTTTACATTCATCTCAGCAATGTACGAAGCTTCCACTTTCTCTATAATTTCACCAGCACTAGTAATGACCTGTCTTTTTTATTATAGCCATTTTACATTTTAGCAGGTGGGACGTGTTACCTTGGAGTTTAATTTGCATTTCTCTAATAACTGATGATGTTGAGCCTATTTCCATGGCTTATTGGCTTTTCCTGTATCTTCTTTGGTGACATATCTGTTCAAAAACTTGCCCATTTTTAAATTGGATTTTGTCATCTTATTATTGAGTTTTAAGAGTTCTTTATATATTCTGCAATCGGACATATGATTTGCTTCCTCACAGCACAGCAGCTGGGTTCTAAGAAAGAGCCTTTTAAGAGGCAAAAAGTAGAAGCTGCCAGTCCTTGTACAGCCTGGGCTTAAGTCCAGAATGTCACTTCTGCCACATTCTCTTTTGTGCGGTGCGCGGGCCTCTCACTGCTGCGGCCTCTCCCGTTGCGGAGCACAGGCTCCGGACGCGCAGGCCTAGCGGCCACGGCCCATGGGATCCTCCCAGACCGGAGCACGAACCCACGTCCCCTGCATCGGCAGGCGGACTCCCAACCACTGCGCCACCAGGGAAGCCCTGCCACATCCTCTTGATTAGAGTTAGTGACATGGCCAGCCCAGATTGAAGGGGAGGGTAAATGAGCTCCTCTTCTTGTTGTGAAGAGCAAAATGCACATACAGGGAGGGCATGAATTGGATTTGGCTATCTTTAGAGATGGGCTGTCACCCTTTCAAGTACTTTAATAATTCTAATATCTATAATACATTAAATAAGTATGGTGGATGTTAAGATATTTTAAATGGTTCAATATAATTTTCAAACATTAAAAATTCTCTTATACCTCTTAGCTCAAATTCCAAATCTAAATCATTTATTTACTCATTTTAAATTGGAATCACAAAGCTAACCTATTAGATGCTATAATTTGCCAGATTTTCTTAACATTACAAATACTTTAAATACCAAGCAAATAAAGATTGTTCCTCGTGGCAGACAGACCCTAAGGTGATCCCCAATGATTTCCCTTGTCACGGTGTCCATACTTTTGTGTAATTCCCTCCCCTTGAGTGCAGGCAGGACCTGTGACTTGCTTCTAGCCAATAGAATATGGCAAAGGTGATGTGAAATCAGTTCCTTGGTTAGATTGTGTTATATGGAAAAGATGACCAGACATTACGCCTATGATTATGTTATGTCGTAAAAGACTCTGTTTTAGCAGACTGGAGTGATTCTCCTTGTGGGAGATGTAAGCATCTCTTACTTCATCTTACTTGCTGAACTAAGCAGCCATGTTGGGAAAGCCTGCTGTGGGCTGAATGTTGTATTCCTCCAAAATTCATACGTGGAAATCCTAACCCCCAAAGTGATGGATAGGAGGTGGGGTCTTTGGAAGTAATTAGGTCATGAGAATGACCTCATTAACTTCATGAATGGAACTAACATCCTTATAGAGGAGGCCCCAGAGAGCACTGGTGCCATTTTTCTGCCACATGAGAACACAACTACAAGCTGACAGTCTGCAACCCAGAAGAGGGCTCTCACTGGAACTTGGCTATGCTGCTATCTGACATCCAGTCTCCAGAACTGGGAGAAATAAATTGCCGTTGTTTATAAGCCACTCAGTCTATAATACCTTGTTATAGCAGCCCAAATGGACTAAGAAAAAGCCCACGTAGCACTGTGGACACATTTAGGAACGTGGACACCTCTAGAATCTGAGGGAGCCCTCCAGCCAACAGCCAGCAAAAAGTCAGGGTCCTCAGTCACATAGCAGAAAGGAAATACCTTCTGCCAACAGCCTGAATGCACTTGGAAGTGGAGTTTTTCCTCAGACAAGCCTCCAGATGGAAATGCAGTCAGCTAGCGCCTTGATGGAAGCCTGGTGAGAGCCTGAGCTGAAGACCAGCCAGGACTCCTGATCCTCAGAAACTGTGAGATAATAAACGTGCGTTGGGCTTCCCTGGTGGCGCAGTGGTTGAGAGTCCGCCTGCCGATGCAGAGGATATGGGTTCGTGACCCGGTCTGGGAAGATCCTACATGCCGCGGAGCGGCTGGGCCCGTGAGCCATGGCCGCTGAGCCTGCGCGTCCGGAGCCTGTGCTCCGCAACGGGAGAGGCCACAACAGCGAAAGGCCCGTGTATCGCAAAAATACAAACAAAACAAAACGTGTGTTGATTTAAGCCACTATGTTTGTAGTAATTTCTTACACAACAATAGAAAACTAATATATTATTAATCTTAGCACAAAAGTACAAATGTTACGGATGTGATTTACTTTCTTTTTTTCTACTAATTCTAATCTTCCTTTAGTCAAAAGATATCTATAAAACAATTATATCATCTATGCAAATTGGGATTCTTATTTTAATTCAGCCAATTGTGGTTGTATATCAGCCAGAGGGATTTTTCTTTAACTGGGACTTGGGATTTGATTTTTTATACTTTGCTAATGGGACATCATGAGCCCTTTAATACAGTTCTATACCTTAAAAGGGATGGTCTTGGGCTAACACATCTCCTAGATTCAAATCACACATTACCTATTTTCCTGCCTGATTTGAATCTTCTACCCTACCCTGCCCTCTCCATAAATTATAGTCCATTATTTGTTCCTTGTTTAGATTTGTGTTTATTTGGCTTTTAAAAGCTATTATAATGTCTTTCTGCGTGACTTAAAGGTTGTTTTAATGACACTGCATATGATTCTTTCTACATATATCTTATTCTTATTAGTCCTCTTTGAACGTGATCATTGCATTTTTTTCCTGTTTTTCGGGTCACAGTTCATGTAGATATTTAGATTCTGCATATTACATACCAGAAGCAATAAACATTTGATAAAAACTCCAACATGAAAAGATGTGGAAAAACAAACAGAAAAAAAAAGGAACCTGATGGAAGCAAACAGGAACAGAAGAAAAGAAAACCAACCAATAAATAATATCCTTGGGAAAATAATAGAAGATTTTGCACCCATCAGATAAGGATGGGGTACTATGAAAAACTAACAATGAACATTTGGAAACTTGAAAAATACGAAAGCTGAAATAAAACATTGTGATGGAAGAGTTGGAAAGTCAAGTCAAGGTTATTGTCCAGCAAGAGGAACAAAAAGAGAAAAGGAAAATAGAACAGAAAGGAGCTGGTGACATGGACACAAAGCATCAATCAGAGAGATCAGAAATCATAGAAAGAAAAAAAAAAATGGAAGACAGAAATTTTCCCAAGGAAAAGTACAAGAAAATTTCCCACACATGAAGAACACAGAGCCTCCAAACTGAAAGGACCCTCTAAGTGCTAGCAACATGAATAGCAAAACGTCCACGAGGAGGCACATCCCTGACATTTCAGAACATCTGACTTAAAGAGGCAACATGAAAAGTTTCAGAGAGACAAAACAGGTTACATATAAAATAATGACAATCAGAGTTCCATAAGACTTCTCAACACCACTGGATAGTAGATGATAATGTAGTTATGCCTTTAAAATTACCCAGCCAAACCATGAATCAAGTGTAGGGGTTGATTAAGACACTCTCCTTCCTTAGAGCCTGCTGAAAGCTGTCCTTCAGCAAATGCGGAGAGCAAACAAACCAAGGGAAAGAATATCATTGGATCCAGGAAAAGGAAGCCCAACACAAGAGAAACAGTTTGATGGAGAAGGGAATTCTCAGGATTACAGCTGCGCAGAAGGGCTTAAGAGCAACCCATCCAGGCTGCGGTAGGAAGGTAGAGTGCTATGGGAGGGAGGCCTCAGAGAAAAAAATGGAAATAGATTATTGAGAAATATGCTCGAGCATTGTGGGGAAAGAAAAAACCTGCTGAGAGTATTTGACAGAACAGATGGACCACTTGGGAAAATATTAAAGATCAGTACAGAACAAACAGAATTTTAAAAATTATTAATTCCAGGAAAGATAAAAATTTGTATGAGATACAATATAAAACTAACTGGATCATCACTAAACTATATTTGCGTAGCCAAAATAATATATTGATTACTGATTTAGCTAGAATATTTTATCCTGGAGAAGGAGAGAGGAAGTAGGAGGTGGTAATACAACAGACTATATTATCATCTACTTAATAGGAAGTTAATAGCTTCAAACTGATAAATCAAGAACTCGCAGTGTAAATATATTACTTAGAAATATGAAGATAAATGCTAGGTTTAGAAAAAAAGGTAAATTAGTTCAAAATATGTGCCTCTGGGGAATAGGGAACACATATTTTCATTAAGACCTTTCAATATCATTTTGAGCACCTAGTATAGGCAAGGCATATGTATACCTCCTTCTCCTCAAGATCCCAATCTTCAAAGTCAGTCCACTACCAAAGAGCCATATGGTGACCCCTTTCGTTGCCTCCCCCAGGACCCTGCTCCATCCATCACTGTTTTTTTCATTTCCATCATCAGTCAGTCTCTCCCTCTCCACTGGTTTCTTTCCCTTTGCTTATAATTGTGTCCAAGAACTTCCAGCTTGGCAAACTGGCCAACTTTGGCTTCATTCCCTGGATTCTGATCTCATTTCTTGGCACAGAATATCGTTGGAATGATATCCACTACTAATGAGCCCTCGTTGGGCCGAGATCCAGGACCTCCCACATGGTGGGTACTTGCCAGGCACATAACGCCAGCCCTACCTGTAGCAATGGGCATTGAGAAGTCAGAAGTACAGTAACTGTGGAAAAACAAAGAGGAAAGAGAAGAGTAAAGGATGACACCAAAAGATGGAGGGGTCATTATCGACATTGGGAACTCAAGAGCAGGACATTTGGTGAGAGAGGTAAGGAATATGATAAATTTGGTTCAAAACATTGAGTTTGAAGCTTATAGAATTGGGTATTAATCAGGGTAAGGTGGACAGTTAATCATGATCCTGAAACAGTGAAATATAATGGGAAAGGTTTTGGAATTAATATATACTAGATTCATATTCTGGCTCTGCCAGTTACTAACTGAATTGGCAAGTCACTGCTCTGAGGCTCAACGTTCTCATCTGCAAAATAGGGATTGTATCTTGATTAGAAAGCAGGCATGACAAATTTGAGATGTCACCAGGCAATCAGAACGTGATTCTTTCCGTTTGCCAATGCAGGGCACACGGGTTCGATCCCTAGTCTGGGAAGATCCCACATGCCGCGGAGCAACTAAGCCCATGTGCCACAACTACTGAGCCTGCGCTCTAGAGCCCACGAGCCACAACTACTGAGCCCGCGAGCCACACTCCTGAAGCCCGTGCACCTAGAGCCTGTGCTCTGCAACAAGAGAAGCCACCGCAATGAGAAGCCTGCGCACTGCAACGAAAAGTAGCCCCTGGGCTTCCCTGGTGGTGCAGTGGTTGAGAGTCTGCCTGCCGATGCAGGGGGCATGGGTTCGTGCCCGGGTCCGGGAGGATCCCACATGCCGCGGAGCGGCTGGGCCCATGAGCCATGGCCGCTGGGCCTGCGCGTCCGGAGCCTGTGCTCCGCAACGGGAGAGGCCACAGCAGTGAGAGGCCTGCGTATCGCAAAAAAAAAAAAAAAAAAGTAGCCCCAACTCGCCACAACTAGGGAAAGCCCACAGCGTAGCAACAAAGACCCAACGCACCCAAAAACAAAAAAAAAACAAAAAAAAACTTGATTCTTATTGACTGTAGTATGACATCTAGATTGGAGATGTCAGGACTGAAGGTCATATTCTGATTGCAATAGTGCAGAAGATCAAGGATAACGGGCTCAAGGTGTACGGGCTCAAGGTGTACTCGAGGGAGGGGGCAACCAAGGGGAGAGAGAAATGGGACAATTTAGGAAATACTCGGGAGGTAGAACTATTAGGATGTTGTGATTTACCGGTTTGGGAGGCGGGATTGTGGCAGATGATGTCTGTGCTCCACCTGTGTGCTTTTGGATCCCTCTACCATTTTCATGCTGTGCTTTCACTTCAAGCAGCCAACACTTGCAAGGAGAGCCAGAACTCTCTGGGATTACATCCCCCAGGGGAGAGCCTGAGCAAATGACTCCTGGCATGGAAGTATACCTCCTCCAGCTTCCTTGCCCCTGGTCCAGACAGCTCTCAGGTAACTGTCTCCAGGCTCTTCCACGGAGTTAAGCCTAAATTGCCCTCCTAGGGACTTTGTTGCTTTTTCCTTTGTTTGTTTGTTTTAATGTTCTTATATCTTTATTAAAGTACTTTATAAACCTGGCTCAATAATAACTCTTATACTTTTACATGACAAATTTGCCTTTAAATAAGACATAATACACTTAAGGCAGATTTACCTTATACGTGGCCTCAGCTCCTAACCACCACTGCACTGATTTATACAAATAGCAAAAATCACATGGAGGAGCATCTACTGATATCTTTTCCGGTACTTATCTTTAGCTTTTAAAACTGCATAATAAGTAGAGTTTCCATAAAATTTCATTTTTGAGATAGGAAACAATTTTGCCTTTATCTGTTAGATTGGATATAGTTATTATTAATAACATAAACTTTAAATCTGTGGGGAAAACCAATACTTTACCTTCACTCCCCAGAGAAGGCTCAACAGCAAGCAAAATGAGGTGCCATTGTAAATCATATTGCTAAGTATTACCTTAACTCAAAATTCTGCTCATGTAATTGTATCATATCACAGCTAAAAATTACTATTTAAAATATCAAGATACATCCAAAAGCATCCTTTGGTTGCATTAATATCAGGAGGCTTAGGCAGCACTGAAGATTCATTCTCTGGTCTTTTGGTCATTAGTATAAACTGAAGCTTTTGAAACTATTTGGTGATCCCATTTTGGGGCCCAATATCACAAAACCTTCAGGAGAATAGTGGACCCAGGTGGAAGAATTTGAAGACTGGAAGACTTGCAGTTAAGGTAGAGTTATCCCTAGCAGATCTTAGGGAAATAGGAATGCAGCCAGAATCACTTGATATTTATTAGAAATCAAGGTTTACTAAATCATTTCTCTTTCAGAAAAATAGCTTTAAAACTTGTACATTTTCAAATGTTCTTTTTAAAAAAAACATAAAATTAAGATATTTGTGAAAATAAACCAGTTTCAAGTATAGTTTCTCTTCCTTTTTCCTCCTTCAAAGGATTTCTTCTCATCGAGCACAAATGTGCTAATCTTTACAGCAAGACAAACTCTTCTGTGCTAAATCTTTTTAATCTTTTCTTTTCATCCTTTCTCATCCAGACCTGAGAAAAGGTCTTCTTCATTGGTTGTAGTAGATGTAAAATCATAGTCTCTGGAATGACCATTTACAAAACTAAATAAGGGATATTTCTCCTTAGAAGAAAATTTCAGCATCTTAGTGATTTCTTCAGAAGCTCGTTTGAAGTCTTGAACATTTTGACAGTAAAATCCTATTGTACAGCTAAGATCCATTTTTCGAAATGACATCTTTTTAGGAGAAGGGCAGTGGAATGTCTCAAGAGGGAAATCCTTTATGCTGACATCTACAAAAGATTGGCAGTAATGAGGATTCATGTAAATCAAAGTGTCATCTTGAAATCCAGCAAAGCAATGTGACTGTTTAGGTTTGCCACCAATAATACCCACACAGTATTCAAGGCTTAAAATACCCTTTACAAAATCTAAATAGTCGGCATTGTTTCTTTCTCCACCAAGTCTAACAGGAACTAGAATAATAACAGCTTTGTCATCTGTAGTATCAGAGGCCATGGAAGCGCACTGTTTATCAGTTACATCAGAGCTGTAAACTACAATGTTGCACAACATAAATAGTTATTCCTTGTAAATCTGCGTGTCTTGCTCCTTCAACTGCTTTTCTTAAAATGTGAGCAACCACAGCTGGTCCATACCAATCTCCAGCTTTTCCCCCAGACTTCTTTCCATATTCTACTAGTTGGTGTAAACCAAAGAGAGCCAAGGGGGAATCTCCAAACCAAGGGATGATTTTCCTGTGATAAATTTCATTTTGCATTTCATGATCATCAGAATATCTCCCGATTGTCTCCTTCAGAGAAATTGTTGGGGTTTTGAGTTCTCTTTCCCCTGAAAGCGATGCTTCGAAAGATGCAGTAAATTTTTTTTACAGTGTTGGAAGTCCATGATTCAGAGTCTGAATTTTCAGTGTTCAAAGCATCAGGCCAGCCAGGTCTAAGCTCTACCAAGCAAGTGTAGTATGAGTCCTTGAGCCAATAGCATCTGGCCAGTTCTTAATGTACAGCTCCAAGCACAGTCTGTTGTCAAAGCTGAGCCTTCTATTTGAGGAAATTCTTCCTTGTGGGTAAGCCATATTCTTGAAATGAAACCTTTACAAAATTCTTCTGCGTTTCCCTCAATTCCATGATCTTCTATTGTACGTCCTGATCTTGCAGGTAACAGTTCATTTTCATTTTATTGAAATATTTGCTTTATTGCAGTAGTCTGGAACCAAACCCACAATATGTCTGAGGTATGCCTGTAGTCTAAACAACTTCATATTTAAAATGGTAACACTTTCCAAGCAATAAAAGAGGGGAATTTCTACTAAAATATGTCTTTGTTTTCAACTCCCAACTATATTTCACGTTGTTCCAAGCAGATATAAATTTAGTTTCTAGCTTGTCAACTTCGTCTGTTCCTGTGGCCTCCCTATTCAGATTCTGAAGAAAAAGCCATCACTTGATTGCATTCTTCTGTAAGTTTAGTCTTTTGTTCGGGAAATGTTCCAGCTCCAGCAGCAGCTGCTACAAAAGCAGCCAGCACACATGCAGACACTCCAACCTCAGCACCGCAGCTATGGGCACCTGGAGCTCCCCAGCCACCATAGTCGGGACTTTGTTTGATATCAAACACTTGCTTAACTACCTTCTGTTCCATGTCTCTCTTCCTCACTCCCTTACTCTTTCTTCCTAGTGGCACTTCCTGATTAGTCGCCTTCACATGAATCTTCATCTCAGAGTCTGCTTCTGGGGAGTCCATCCTAAGACAGTGTGGTAGTCATTAATGTTGCTTATTAATTGTTCTGCCCTCTGCCTCTGGGCACGTGGTAGGGCTATACTTCCTGGCCTTCTGTGGTTGGGTGTTGGGGCCAAGTTATCAGCTCTAGCAGAGGTGATGCGTGTTGCTTCTGGGCTGAGCATGAAATCGCCAAGATGAAACTCTTCAGAGCTCTTTTCCCTTCATTGTGGTGACCAAGAATGCTGAGATAGTGGCTTATCTCTCAGCCTGGGACCTAGAGGCAGTGTGACAAAGTAGAGCAGAGCCCCAGCTCCGACTCAGTAGTCAGAGGGAGAAATAAACTTGCATTGTGTTAAGCCACTGAGAGTTGGGGGTTATTTGCTATACAGCAATACAACCTAGCACATCTTGACATATATAGAGAGTGAGAAAAAGAGAAGAACCAAGGATGACTAAGATTTCTGACTCAGGCTATTAGACGGATGGGGTTAACATTCTTTGAGCTTGAGAAAAGCAAGGAGGAAGAACTGGATATTTTTTTGTTGTTTTGGTTTTTTAGGCGGGGAATTAAGTGCAGTTTTAGACATTTTTGAGTTTGAGATTCTTGTGGCGATCTAAACTGAGATATTGAGAAGATTGGTTCTGAATCTCTGGAAAGTGATCTGAGCTGGAGACACATATTTGGGACATAAGTAATAATTTAGGAAAATAGAAATATAAAATCAGGACCAAGGGAAAAATAGAATTGCATAGGTGCTAATGATAAACATTAACACAGATGCTATGATTGACATTAAAAATATTTTTTTAATTGAAGTATAGTTGATTTACAATATTGTGTTAGTTTCTGGTATACAGTAAACTGATTCAGAATATATATGTATTCCTTTTCATATTCTTTTTCATTATGGTTTATCATAGGATATTGAATATAGTTCCCTATGCTATATAGTAGGAACTTATTATCTTTTTAAAAATTTTTTAAATTTAATTTTATTTTTTTATACAGCAGGTTCTTAATTGTCATCCATTTTACACGTCAGTGTATACATGTCAATCCCAATCACCCAATTTATCACACCACTCCCCACACCACCCCCCCGCGGATTTCCCCCTTGGTGTCCATACGTTTGTTCTCTACATCTGTATCTCAAATTCTGCTCTGCAAACCAGTTCATCTGTACCATTTTTCCAGGTTCCACATATATGCGTTAATATACGAGATTTGTTTTTCTCTTTCTGACTTACTTCACTCTATATGACAGTCTCTAGATCCATCCACGTCTAAACAAATGACCCAGTTTCGTTCCTTTTTACGGCTGAGTAATATTCCATTGTATATATGTACCACTTCTTCTTTATCCATTTGTCTGTCGATGGGCATTTAGCTTGTTCCATGACCTGGCTATTGTAAATAGTGCTGCAATGAATATTGGGGTGCATGTGTCTTTTTGAATTATGGTTTTCTCTGGGTATATGCCCAGTAGTGGGATTGCTAGATCATATGGTAATTCTATTTTTAGTTTTGTAAGGAACCTCCATACTGTTCTCCATAGTGGCTGTATCAATTTACATTCCCACCAACAGTGCAAGAGGGTTCCCTTTTCTCCACACCCTCTCCAGCATTTGTTGTTTGTAGATTTTCTGATGATACCTATTCTAACTGGTGTGAGGTGATACCTCATTGTAGCTTTGATTTGCATTTCTCTAATAATTAGTGATGTTGAGCAGCCTTTCATGTGCTTCTTGGCCATATGTATGTCTTCTTTGGAGAGATGTCTATTTAGGTCTTCTGCCCATTTTTGGATTGGGTTGTTTGTTTTTTTAATGTTGAGCTGCATGTGCTGTTTATATAGTTTGGAGATTAATCCTTTGTCTGTTGATTCGTTTGCAAATATTTTCTACCATGCTGAGGGTTGTCTTTTCGTCTTGTTTATGGTTTCCTTTGCTGTGCAAAAGCTTTGAAGTTTCTTTAGGTCCCATTTGTTTATTTTTGTTTTTATTTGCATTACTCTAGGAGATGGATCAAAAAAGATCTTTCTGTGATTTATGTCAAAGAGTGTTCTTCCTAAGAGTTTTATAGTGTCTGGTCTTACATTTAGATCTCTAATCCATTTTGAGTTTATTTTTGTGTATGGTGTTAGGGAGTGTTCTAATTTCATTGTTTAACATGTAGCTGTCCAGTTTTCCCAGCACCACTTATTGAAGAGACTGTCTTTTCTCCATTGTATATCCTTGCCTCCTTCGTCATAGATTAGTTGACCATAGGTGCGTGGGTTTATCTCTGGGCTTTCTATCTTGTTCCATTGATCTATGTTTCGGTTTTTGTGCCTGTACCATATTGTCTTGATTACTGTAGCTTTATAGTATAGTCTGAAGTCAGGGAGTCTGATTCCTCCAGCTCCGTTTTTTTCCCTCAAGACTGCACTGCCTTTTTGGGGTCTTTTGTGTCTCCAGACAAATTTTAAGACTTTTTGTTCTAGTTCCGTAAAAAATGCCATTGGTAATTTGATAGGGATTGCATTGAATCTGTAGATCGCTTTAGGTAATATAGTCATTTTCACAATATTGATTCTTCCAGTCCAAGAACATGGTATATCTCTCCATCTGTTGGTATCATCTTTAATTTCTTTCATCAGTGTCTTATAGTTTTCTGCATACAGGTCTTTTGTCTCCTTAGGTAGGTTAATTCCTAGATATTTAATTCTTTTTGTTACAATGGTAAATGGGAGTGTTTCCTTAATTTCTCTTTCAGATTTTTCATCATTAGGAATGCATTCTTGTATAGGAATGCAAGAGATTTCTGTGAATTAATTTTGTATCCTGCAACTTTACCAAATTCATTGATTAGCTCTAGTAGTTTTCTGGTGGCATCTATAGGATTCTCTATGTATAGTATCATGTCATCAGCAAACAGTGACAGTTTAACTTCTTTTCCAATTTGTATTCCTTTTATTTCTTTTTCTTCTCTGATTGCTGTGGCTGGGACTTCCAAAACTATGTTGAATAACAGTGGTGAGTGGACATCCTTGTCTTGTTCCTGATCTTAGAGGAAGTGCTTTCAGTTTTTCACCATTAAGAATGATGTTTGCTGTGGGTTTGTTATATATGGCTTTTATTATGTTGATGTAGGTTCCCTGTATGCCCACTTTCTGGAGAGTTTTTATCATAAATGGGTGTTGAATTTTGTCAAAAGCTTTTTCTGCATCTATTGAGATGATCATATGGTTTTTATTCTTCAATTTGTTAATATGGTGTATCATATTGATAGATTTGCATATATTGAAGAATCCTTGCATCCTGGGATAATTCCCACTTGATCATGGTGTATGATCCGTTTAGTGTGTTGTTGGAAGAGTTTGAGAAGGATGGGTGTTAGCTCTTCTCTAAATGTTTGATAGAATTCACCTGTGAAGCCATCTGGTCCTGGACTTTTGTTTGTTGGAAGATTTTTAATCACAGTTTCAATGTCATTACTTGTGATTGGTCTGTTCATATTTTCTATATCTTCCTGGTTCAGTCTTGGAAGGTTATACCTTTTTAAGAATTTGTCCATTTCTTCCAGGTTGTCCATTTTATTGGCATAGAGTTGCTTGTAGTAGTCTCTTAGGATGCTTGTATTTCTGCGCTGTCTGTTGTAACTTCTCCTTTTTCATTTCTAATTTTATTGATTTGAGTCCTCTCCCTCTTTTTCTTGATGAGTCTGGCTAATGGTTTATCAATTTTGTTTTCTTTTATCTTTTCAAAGAACCAACTTTTAG
This sequence comes from Phocoena phocoena, assembly GCF_963924675.1. NCBI lineage: Eukaryota > Metazoa > Chordata > Mammalia > Artiodactyla > Phocoenidae > Phocoena > Phocoena phocoena. The sequence continues at coordinate 59,353,766 of NC_089221.1, read as the reverse complement.
TTTTATTGATCTTTGCTATTGTTTTCTTTGTTTCTATTTCATTTATTTCTGCTCTGATCTTAATGATTTCTTTCCTTCTGCTAACTTTGGGTTTTGTTTGCTCTTCTTTCTCTAGGTCCTTTAGGTGTAAGGTTAGATTGTTTATTTGAGATTTTTCTTGTTTCTTGAGGTAGGCTTGTATAGCTATAAACTTCCCTCTTAGAACTGCTTTTGCTGCATCCCATAGGTTTTGGATCATCGTGTTTTCATTGTCACTTGTCTCTAGGTATTTTTTGATTTCCTCTTTGATTTCTTCAGTGATCTCTTGGTTATTTAGTAATGTATTGTTTAGCCTCCATGTGTTTGTGGTTTTTACATTGTTTTCCCTGTAATTCATTTCTAATCTCATAGCATTGTGGTCAGAAAAGATGCTTGATATGATTTCAATTTTCTTAAATTTACTGAGGCTTGCTTTGTGACCCAAGATGTGATCTATCCTGGGAATGTTCCATGCCCACTTGAGAAGAAAGTGTAATCTGCTTCTTCTCCTGGAAAGAAGAGAATGTCCTGCTGGATGGAATGTCCTATAAATATCAATTAAATCTATCTGGTCTATTGTGTCATTTAAAGATTCTGTTTCCTTATTTATTTTCATTTTGGATGATCTGTCCATTGGTGTAAGTGAGGTGTTAAAGTCCCCCACTATTATTGTGTTACTGTCGATTTCCTCTTTTATAGCTGTTAGCATTTGCCTTACGTATTGAGTTGCCCCTATGTTGGGTGCATATGTATTTATAATTGTTATATCTTCTTCTTGGATTGATCCCTTGATCATTATGTAGTGTCCTTCCTTGTCTCTTGTAACATTCTTTATTTTAAAGTCTATTTTATCTGATATGAGTATTGCTACTCCAGCTTTCTTTTGATTTCCATTTGCATGGAATACCTTTTTCCATCCCCTCACTTTCAGTCTGTATGTGTCCCTAGGTCTGAAGTGGGTCTCTTGTAGACAGCATATAGATTGGTCTTGTTTTTGTATCCATTCAGCAAGCCTGTGTCTTTTGGTTGGAGAACTTAATCCATTCACGTTTAAGGTAATTATCGATATGTATGTTCCTCTGACCATTTTCTTAATTGTTTTGGGTTTGTTTTTGTAGGTCCTTTTCTTCTCTTGTGTTTCCCACTTAGAGAAGTTCCTTTAGCATTTGTTGTAGAGCTGGTTTAGTGGTGCTGAATTCTCTTAGCTTTTGCTTGTCTGTAAAGCTTTTGATTTCTCCATCGAATCTGAATGAGCTCCTTTCCAGGTAGAGTAATCTTGGTTGTAGGTTCTTCCCTTTCATCACTTTAAGTGTATCATGCCACTCCCTTCTGGCTTGTAGAGTTTCTGCTGAGAAATCAGCTGTTAACCTTATGGGAGTTCCCTTGTATATTATTTGTCATTTTTCCCTTGCTGCTTTTAATAATTTTGTTTTGTCTTTAATTTTTGCCAATATGATTACTATGTGTCTTTGCATGTTTCTCCTTGGGTTTATCCTGTATGGGAGTCTCTGCGCTTCCTGGACTTGGGTGACTATTTCCTTTCCCATGTTAGGGAAATTTTCAATTATAATCTCTTCAAATATTTTCTCAGGTCCTTTCTGTCTCTCTTCTCCTTCTGAGACCCCTTTAATGAGAATGTTGTTGAGTTTACTGTTGTCCCAGAGGTCTCTTAGGCTGTCATCATTTCTTTTCATTCTTTTTTCTTTATTCTGTTCCGCAGCAGTGAATTCCACCATTCTGTCTTGCAGGTCACTTATCCATTCTTCTGCCTCAGTTATTCTGCTATTGATTCCTCTAGTATAGTTTTCATTTCAGTTACTGTATTGTTCATCTCTCTTTGTTTGTTCTTTAATTATTCTATGTCTTTGTTAAACATTTCTTGCACCTTCTCAATCTTTGCCTCCATTCCTTTTCTGAGGTCCTGGATCATCTTCACTATCATTATTCTGAATTCTTTTTCTGGAAGGTTGCCTATCTCCATTTAGTTGTTTTTCTTGGGGTTTATATTGTTCCTTCATCTGGTACATAGCCCTCTGCCTTTTCATCTTGTCTCTCTTTCTGTGAATGTGGTTTTTGTTCCACAGGCTGCAGGATTGTAGTTCTTCTTTCTTCTGCTGTCTGCCCTCTGTGTTTATCTATTTTATATATAGTAATTTGTATCTGTTAATCACAAACTCCTAATTTACCCCTTTCCCCTTTGCTAACCATAAGTTTATTTTCTATGTCTGTGAGTCTGTTTCTGTTTCATAAATAACTGCATTTGTATCATTTTTTAGATTCCACATATAAGTGATATATACTGTTTGTCTTTCTCTTTCTGACTTAATTCACTTAGTATGATACTAAGTCCATCCATGTTGCTGCAAATGGCAAGATTTCATTCTTTTTTATGGCTGGATAATATTCCATTGTGTGTGTGTGTGTGTGTGTGTGTGTGTGTGTATATATATATATATATATATATACACACTATATACACACACACACTACATATTCTTTATCCATTCATCTGTCAATGGACATTTAGTTTGTTTCCATGTTCCATGTCTTGGCTATTGTAAATAGAGATGCTGTGAACATTGGGTTGCATGTATCCTTTCAAATTATCATTTTGTCCAGATATGTGTCCAGGAGTGGGATGGCTGGATCATATGGCAACTTTTTAAGGAATCTCCATAGTGCCTGCACCAATTTAATTCCCGCCAACAGTGTAGGAAGTCTCCCTTTTCTACACATCCTCTCCAGCATTTATTTGTAGACTTTTTACTGATGGCCATTCTGATCGGTGTGAGGTAGTACCTCATTGTAGTTTAGATTTGCAATTCTCTTATAATTAGTGATGATGAGTGTATTTTCATGTGCCTATTGACCATCTGTATGTCTTCTTTGGAGAAGTGTCTGTTTAGATCTTCTGCCCATTTTTTGATTGGGTTTTGTGTTGGGGAGGTTGTTGTTATTGAGTTATATGAGCTGATTTTATGTTTTGGAAATTAAGCTGTTTTAGTTTATCTTATGACAGGGCCGAAAGTAAGCTCATCACACGAGATGAATTGTGCCGAAGCACAGCAGTAGAGGGCTGCCGCTCGCTCAGGCAAAACAGCGCCGTCTGTCCTGCTGTGGTAGCTTTTATTAAAGCATTATCTACGTTTACATTTTAAGACTTGTTTTCTTAACATTTCAGAAATGCCAAAGCAGCAACCTATGTTTTTGTTAATTATACAAGCAATAATTGGCTTTCTTGAAAACATGCCGTGCTTCATCCTTGAGTGCAAAAGCAGCACAAAGTTCCCACCATTATTTTGATTATACTGAAGTAGCACGAGGACATTTCCTTTCGTTCCCACCATTCTGATTATACTGAGGACATCTCATGGATCAGTGCCCAAAGCACGTGCCCAAAGCACGGCCCACAGTTTGCTGGGGGGGGGGGGGGGGGGGGGGGCGGGGCTCAAAGCAATCAGGACTGCTTGCAGTTCTGGCTTATTCGCCAGCCCCCAGTTTGCTGGGTGGGGGGGGCTCATGGGTCACGTCTCCTTTCCATGTCCTCAGTTATTCCACTACATTAAGCCCTTGTCAGTATCATTGTTTGCAAATATTTTCTCCCAGTTTGTCTTTTCATTTTGTTTATGGTTTCCTTTGCTGTGCAAAAGCTTGTACGTTTGATTAGGTCTCATTTGTTTATTTTTGTTTTTATTTCTATTACCTTGGGAGACTGACCTAAGAAAACACTGCTACAGTTTATGTCAGAGAATGTTTTGCCTATGTTCTCTTCTAGGAGTTTTATGGTGTCATGTCTTATATTTAAACCTTTAAGCCATTTGGGGTTTATTTTTGTGTATGATGTGAGGGTGTGTTCTAACTTCACTGATTTACATGTGGCTGTCCAGTTTTCCCAACACCACTTGCTGAAGAGATTGTCTTTCCTACATTGTATATTCTCGCCTCCTTTGTTGAAGATTAATTGACCATAGGTGTATGCGTTTATTTCTGGGCTCTCTATTCTGTTCCATTGATCCATTTGTCTGTTTTTTGCCAATACCATGCTGCTTTGATTATTGTAGCTTTGTAGTATTGTCTGAAGTCTGGGAGGGTTATGCCTCCAGCTTTGTTCTTTTTCCTCAGGATTGCTTTGGCAATTGTGGGTCTAGGTCTTTTATGGTTCAATATAAATTTTAGGATTATTTGTTCAGTTCTTTGGAAAATGTCACAGGTAATTTGTTAGGGATTGCATTAAATCTGTAGATTGGGAATTCCCTGGAAGTCCAGTGGTTAGGACTCTGTGCTTTCTTTGCCATGGGCCCAGGTTCAATCCCTGGTCAGGGAACTAAGATCCCATAAGCCACGTGGCGCAGCCAAAAAAAATATCTGTAGGTTGCTTTGGGTAGTGTGGCCATTTTAACATATGATTGAAATTTAAATTGGGCATTAAGCTTCCTGGCCAGGGAAACAAAGGACACATGTTCTAATATATGACTCTCACTATTGGAAAGAAATAAGTATATAAGTTCCTTTCTTTCAAGAAACTAAAGTTCTGAATGTTCTCCTCCCACTTCAACCAGAGTAGCTTCTGAATAATATGGTCTTAGAGAAAGAATTTCATGACCCCCCCAAAATTTGGAAAACTAGAGGTGATCTTCCCTGAGTATCATTTCTTTGGGCTAGATTTCTGATACAAACTGAACGACAGAAAATTCAATATATGGTCTTTGAGGAACTCCAAATGGAAGAGAATCCCAGGGGTATCTAGGCAAAGCAGACTTTTCTCCAGGAAGCAGCTTTGGAACTTTCCCAGCATTTATTTTCGCTATCTAAGTTGTCCTGTGAAGTTGCGTTTTGTGGCTTATAGCCCATCTTGATCACGAGTTTGGACAGTGCTGCTCTGTATTTGCCAGCATCTCCACTGAATAGTGACTGCTACTACTTTTGTGGCCATGAAACTTTCCCAAAAACTATTATAATGTCTTCAATAGAGCAGAAGGGAATAATCGACCACAAAGGGGCCTGGAAGTGATTTTAATCATGGAGAATGACTCTGCAAGATGACTACAATACCTAGCTAATGTGATATGTAGGGTTTTCTTTCACAGAACAGCAAGTCAACTCAGTTCACTGAACAGACATGGTCATTGGTAAAGCATTCATGTATTTGTTGGAATCTAGTAAGTTTTATGAGAGTGAAAGAATAATTCTGGCATATATGTAAAATATTAACATTTGAGGAAAAATAGCAACCATAGGAAAGAAAATGGAAAAAAAAATCACAAAAAATAAAAATTTTAAATGTAAATACCATGTAAGAACCACTAATATATGCTCAATAAGATGCCATGATAGAAGTCTTCTTTTATAGAGTGAACTAAGTGAACTAAAGCATGTTTTTGGTATTCATGATAGTGTCTAGAAGGAAAACCTACCAACCCTTAAAACAAAAAGACAATGATTTAAGTGTTCTCCTTATTCTCCCAATTATAATGGGTACCAGAACGTTTTAGGGAAAACTTCAATTGTAAAAATACTCATAGGGCTTCCCTGGTGGCGCAGTGGTTGAGAGGCCACCTGCCGATGCAGGGGACACGGGTTCGTGCCCTCGTCCGGGAAGATCCCACATGCCGCGGAGTAGCTGGGCCCGTGAGCCATGGCCGCTGAGCCTGCGCTCCGCAACGGGAGAGGCCACAACAGTGAGAGGCCCGCGTACCGCAAAAAAAAAAAAAAATACTCATAGAATGGGCAAAACAGAGAACAACTATAAAAAGCCAGTGGTAGGCACAAAAAGCACAAACTGTAGAAGAAAAGATTAGTAAATTTAGACATTAAAACTAAAAATGTCTATTCATCAAAAGATACTATAAAAATAATTTAAACTTTTCATCAAAAGACACTGATAATAATAATAATAAACATTAATAGAGTGCTTCCTAGATGTGAGGCACTGTTCTGAATACGTTACATATTTGCTTGATAATACTTAATATTATATTATTACTTAATAACAATAATACATTCTTGCTTAATAATATTACCTTCATTTAACAAATGAGGAAATTGAGGCAAAAAGGATTTTTTTTAAGTGAAAAACAAGCCATGGACGAGGAGAATATATCACACACACACACACATATCTGCAAAACAATAAACAGAAGAAAAGTGACCCAATGGAAAAATGGGCAAAGGGGATGAACAGGAGACCCAGCGGTCAATAAAACATAAAAGATGCACAACCTCAATGGTAATCAGAGAAATGCATAGTAGAACAGTGACGAGACAGCATTCCCAGGGCATCCAACCTGCAAACAAGACTGACAGTAAGTGCTGGTAAGAATGTAGAAGAACTGGAACATCATTACGCTGGTGGCAGCAGCAGAAATTCGCACAGGCACTGTGAAGAACAGTACGACCTTATCCAGTAAGCTTGAACAGGCTCAACTGTTAAGATTCAGTAATCTCACTCCTAAATATATATTCTTGAAAATACAAGCCCATGAGCATAAGGCGACATGGGCAAGAATGCCCGTTGAGCCGTATTTATAATGGCTACTTATTGGAAACTGTCTTAATTTCTACTGATAGGAGATAAACTGTAATTGATTCACCTGCTAGACTACCTCACAGCAGTGAACATTAATGATGGGCACCTGCCAGACTGTGTCTCTGTGAACCTCCCCCAGCCCTCTCCTCATTGCTTCCTGGGTTTACCAGACCCTTCTCTTCACACGGTCGTACTGTGAACAGGGCAAATACAATTAGTTGTCTTTCTGTTTATTAAACTACAGGGTTTTCTTTTCCCCCATATTTTCTCCCTCAGATTACCCAACACTTTTTTTCCTCTTTTTTTAATTGGAGAGTCTCTAAATCCTTCAGTCACATACTTATAAACAATTGCTTGCTTTACCTCTAGAGGGCAAATCACATCCACGGTGTACACGTTTGCTTGTTTTATTCTGTGGCAGCTTTATTTCTAAATCACTGGGTAAGGGACATCTCACTGTGGCCTCGAGATAGAAAAAACACCCTTGCGTGTGCTGAGTTTTGAAAGATGATTAGAGTTTGCCTGGCAGACTGTGGCAGGTAAGGGCATTCCAGGTGGAGGAATGAAAATGTGTGAAAACACAGAGATGGGTAACAGCTGGGTTGTTGAAGTACCTATGAGCAGTTTCCAGAGCTCTCAGTGTGACTGCAGTAGTGTCAAGGGCAAACCCGAACACGGAGGTGTCAGATTGGAGGGGGAGGGCTTTGTGTCTTGGGAGGAGCGAGGGAGCACATTAAACAGGCATGTCACTTCCTCTCTGCACGTTTACCCCGCTGCTTTCACACTGCTTCCCCTAAGCTTTTTTCGTTATTGCCGTAACAAGTCATGTTAACATATTAATCTTGAAAAATAATTGCTGAAAGGACCCCCGTTTTGAAGAAGGTGCTCAGGTGGAGCCCTCTTCCTTTTGCTCCCTACTGTACATCCCTCTGAAAAGTGGCTGCAGAGTGAGGTAGACAGTGACCTGACCACGTGGGACTCGGGAAAACCTGCTAATCGCTGGGACTTAACCTGGTCTGTGATGTGCCCAGCAAAAGGTTTTAGGCAAAGGATTAGTCCAAAAAGCCCTACACATCTGAGAGCAAACGCACACTCCTACACACACATACACATATGTGCATGTATAGATAAATAGACACACTATTTAGAGGCATTAGATAGATTCTCTATAAATGTATCAAATATGTATATAAATGTATACATAATTGCTTAGTTTACTATATTCACACACATATGGTGTGTTATACATATACCGTCTGGTGTGTATATATAAAGAATATATTTATATGTATGTATGCAATGTGTGTATACGTATCTATATTCTGTATAGAGGGTGAAACAAACAGTTGGAGAGAGAGAGGTAGAGAGATGGAGAAACTGGATGGATACCTACCTACACTACTAACAATGGTTACCTCTGAAGGCAGATTGGAGGGGGGACTTTCACATCCTGTTTATACCTTTTAGGATTATTTGAATTTGATACAAGAGCATACATTGATTTTGTAATATAAAAATCTCAAAAGCATAAAAATTTAAGGATTATGTAGATACAGGCTAATAATGAACATTTTAGAATAAATGCCCAGTGTTCTATGGAAATAAGGGCTGTGGCAGTGGTGTGAGGTAGGGATGGGGGGCTGCAGAGGGTGGAGCGGGTACAGGCTGGAGATCAGTCAGGAGGCCTTTGCAGCAGATCCAGGAGAGGGTGATGTGTGGATTATATACACTCTTTCACTGCTGAGCCTTTGCTCTGCTCCTCCCCAAATCAGGAATCTGTCTCCTGTCACAGCTTCTCCACCTACTGAGATTCTGCTCATTCTCCAAGGACGAGCTCAAATCCTGGCTTCTCCATAAAGCCTCTCCAATCCCAGTCTCCTTTCCAGAGTCACCTCCTCAATGTTTCCATGGCACTTTATTTCTTCAAGGATGGCATTTCTTTCTGCTTTGTTCTATCACTAGTTATTTATATCTCTGAACCAGACTGTAACAACTTGAAAGGTCAGAGCCATTTCTCTAGCCATTAAAAAAAAAAAAAAAACTCACAATTTTAGCACAGGGCTTTGCATGTCATAGATTCTCAATAAATGCTCCTTGAATGAAAATCATTCAAAAGAACCAGGTCTTGAGATAGAAACCATTTTAAAGTGATATTTTCCTTCTTTTCTTCTGTTGATGTAGCTTACGATAAACCTACATTTTTTTCCTAATTTCATTACTCTTCAATTTAAAAAAAAACCTGACTGTAATGACCACATAGCAAAAATTAAAAGCTTATTTTCTTAAACAGTTTAATTTTTTTTCAGCTTTTGAAAAAATTTGATTGAAGTCTGGTTGATTTACAGTGTTGTATTAATTTCTACTGTACAGCAAAGTGATTAGTTATATATACATTCTTTTTCATATTCTTTGCAATTATGGTTTATCACAGGATAATATAGTTAATTGAATATAATAATATAGATAATATGGATAACTGATAATATAGATAATTGAATATAGTTCCCTGTGCTATACAGTAGGACCTTGTTGTTTATCCATTCAATATATAATAGTTTGCATCTGCTAATCCCAAACTCCCAATCCATCCCTTCCCACACCCCCCTGCCTTAGCAACCACAAGTTTCTGTTTCATAGATAAGTTCATTTGTGTCATATTTTAGATTCCACATATAAGTGATATCATATGATATGTCTTTCACTGTCTGACTTCACTTGGTAATGATAATCTCTAAGTCCATCCATGTTGCTGCAAATGGAATTATTTCGTTCTTTTTTATGGCTGAGTAGTATCTCATTGCATTTATGTACTACATCTTCTTTATTCATCTGTTGATGGACATTTAGGCTGTTTCTAGGTCTTGGCTATTGTGAATAGTGCTGCTATGAACATAGGGGTGCATGTATCTTTTTGAATTAGAGTTTGGTCTGCATTTATGCCCCAGAGTGGGACTGCTGGATCATATGGCAACTCTATTTTTAGTTTTTTGACGAACCTCCATACTGTTCCACAGTGGTTGCACCAACTTACAGTCCCACCAACAGCGTAGGAGGGTTCCCTTTTCTCCATACCCTTTCCAGCGTTTGTTATTTGTAGACTTTAACGATGGCCATTTTAACTGGTGTGAGGTGGTACTGCACTGTAGGGTTTTTTAAAAATAAATTTATTTATTTTATTTATTTATTTTTGGCTGCATTGGGTCTTAGTTGCTGTGCACGGGCTTTCTCTAGTTGTGGCGAGTGGGGACTACTCTTTGTTGCAGCACATGGGCTTCTCACTGCAGTGTCCTCTCTTGTTTTGGAGCACGGGCTCTAGGCATGCGGGCTTCAGTAGTTGTGGCACACGGGCTCAGTAGTTGTGGCTTGCGGGCTCTAGGGCGCAGGCTCAGTACTTGTGGCGTGGGGGCTTAGTTGCTCCGTGGCATGTGGGATCTTCCCGGACCAGGGTTTGAACCCGTGTCCCCTGCATTGGCAGGCGGATTCTTAACCACTGCACCACCAGGGAAGCCCCCACACTGTAGTTTTGATTTGCATTTCTCTAATAATTAGCAACGTTGAGCATCTTTTCATGTGCCTCTAAACAGTGTAATTTGATGTTCTGCATATCGGTGTCTACTTTATGGAATTTCAACCTTGCCTGCCCATAAGAATCACCAGGGGAAATTTTTTTAAAATACAGTTCCCATGTACTGTATATTTGAAAGTTGCTTGGATCTTAAAAGTAGACCTTAAAAGTTTTCATCACAAGAAAAAAAATGTGTAACTATGTGTGGTGATGGATGTTAACTAGACTTATTGTGGTGATCATTTCTCAGTATATACAAACAACGAATCATTGTGTTGTACAGCTGAAACTAATATAATGTTATATGTCAATTATACCTCAATTAAGAAAAAAGAGAAGTTTCCAGAGCTACTTTCAGAGATTTTGATTCAATTGTTCTGAAGTGGAGGCTAAGGCCCTTATTTTAAATCTCCTCCCGTGATCTTAGCACGCAGCCAGGGTTGAAGTTTTACTGAGCTAGTCCATACCCAAAGGATTTCCTTTGAACTCCTTTACCAGAGAGAGATGAAAGACTTCACATGGATTCACTTGAGATCAATTTCACTTGGCCATCTGGCTGACTCTCTGGGTCTTCCTCATTTCCACCAAGATTCTAACAATGTTTAAGCCCCACCACCCCCATCCCTTTACCTGCTTACCATACACACAGGTCAGGAGCTTTATTCTCATTTCACTTGTTACAAAACTTTGCCATAAGTTTGACAGATTATCATGCATTTTGTCATTTTGCTTTTACAGTTCACTACAAATGTCTTTTAAATAACTCTTCCAACTTTATTGCTTCCTATTTTTCAAAAATATACTATTTATATAAAAACATACTGGGAATTCCCTGGCGGTCCAGTAGTTAGGACTCTGCGTTTCCACTGCAGGGGGCACAGCTTCGATCCTTGGTCGGAGAACTAAGATCCCACATGCCACGTGGCATGGCCAAACAAAAAAAATACAGATATATGTGTATTGCATATATGTAAGCACACACACACACACACACACACACGTGTGTGTATACCTATATCTATTGTTCTGCACCTTCCTTTTTTTTTAGCTTATTCTTAGATCTTTCAAACATACAGAAGAATATATATAAGAAGTAGTCAATAAATAGAAGCATAAATCCAAATGGCCAATAAACATATGGAAATATTCTCAATCTCATTTTAATTAGGAAAACGCACATTAAAACTACAGTAAGAATACAGTTTACATCTATCATCCTGTCAAGAATTGAAAAGTCTGACAAGAGGAAGATGTGGAGCAATGCAGTACTAAAATACTGCTGATTTGAGTATAAGTTAGTACAACTGCTTTGGAGAGCAAGTTGGCAGTATTTTGTGTATTAGTCAGGCATGGCCATAATAATGCTCTGTAAAAAAAACCACTCCAAATAAGCAAAGATTTCTTTAAAAGGATACAAAAGAAAAATGAAAAGAAATTAAAGAAAACCGATAAATTGAACTTCATTAACTATTTATTAACACTATTAAAAGGGTGAAAAGAGAATCTACAAACTAGGAAAAGACTTTTGCAATAATACATCCTACAAACCACTTATATCCAGGACAAAAAAAGAAGTACAAATCAATAAGGAATAGAAAAAAAGGTAGACGAAAAAATTAGGCAAAGCCTTGAAGAAGCACAAAAGAGGATAGTCAAGTGGCCAACAAGCATATAAAAAGATATTGTTCATCAAAGATATGAATAGGTTGAAAGTAAAAGAATGGAAAAAATATACCATGCAAACAGCAAAAGAGAACTGGAGTGGCTATATAAATATCAAAGTAGACCTTTATACCAAAAAGAGTTACTAGAGTTAAAAAGTCACATTTTATCGTGATAGAAGTATGAGGAAGATGTAACAGTTATACACATAATACTTACCTAAAACTGAGCCCCAAAATACATGAAGCAAAACTTGACAGAATTAAGTGGAGAATTAGACAATTAGTGATAATAGTTAGACTTGAACACCCAACTTTCAATAATGGGTAGAGTAACTAAAAAGAAAATCATCAAGGAAATGGAAGACTTCAACTACACTACTTATCCACTAGACTTAACAGACATATACAGAATGGGTCACCCAATAGTTCATCCAACAACAGCAGAATACACATTCTTCTTAGGTGCACATAAAATATTCTCCAGGATAAACTATATTTTAGCCTATAAAACAAATATGTACATTAAAAAAGAAGAAAGATCTATCATCAAAAAGAACACAAATAACAAATGTTGGCCAGGATGTGGAGAAAAGGGAACCCTCCTACACTGTTGGTAGGAATGTAAATTGGTGCGGCCCCTGTGGAAAACAGTATGGAAGTTTCTCAAAAAACTAAAAATAGAACCACCATGTGACCCAACAATTCTACTCCTGGGTATATATCTGAGAAAACCAAAAATATTAATTATAAGAGACACATGCACCCCAATGTTCATAGCAGCATTATTTGCAATTACCAAGATGTGGAAGTAACCTAAATGTCCATCAACAGATGAATGGATAAAGAAGATGTGATACACACACACACACACACACACACACACACAGTGGAAGACTACCCAGCAGTAAAAAAGAATGAAATTGTGCCATTTGCAAAAACATGAATGGACTTGATTGGTGTTATGCTAAGTGAAATAAGTCTGACAGAGAAAGACAAATACTGTATGATATCATTTATATGTGGACTCTAAAAAATACAGCAAAATAGTGAATATAACAAAAAAAGAGGCAGATTTACAAAAATAGAGAACAAACTAGCGGTATCAGTGGGGAGAGGGAAAGTGGGAGGGGCAGTGTAGGAGTAGGGGATTAAAAGACACAAACTAAAAAAAAAAAAGGATACAAACTATTATTTATAAAATAAGCTCTAAGGATATATTGTACAACAGTGGGGAATATAGTCAATATTTTGTAGTCACTCAGTTCTTATGTTTCATTCTTCTGAGGGTGTATGAGTGAGAGTCTCCATTTCATACCTCCAGTCCATTTTGTTGTTTGTTTGTTTGTTTTTGGCCACACCGCACAGCATGTGGGATCTTAGTTCCCTGACCAGGGATCGAACCTGTGCACCCTGCCTTGGAAGCATGAAGTCTTGTCCACTGGACCTCCAGGAAAGTCCCCTCTGGTCCATTTTAGACTGAAATCCTTTCAAAGGTTTAGATAGACTGACCATAAAAAGAGAAGACTCAAATTACTAAAATCATGAATGAAAGGGGATCATTACTACTGACCTTTCAGAAATAAAAAGGATTATAAAGGAATACTTTGAACAAGTGTATGCCAACAAATTAGGTAACCTAGATAAAATCAACAAATTCCTAAAAGCATACTATCAAAACCAACTCAAGAAAAAAATAGAGACTTTGAATCAACCAATAACAAGTAAAGAGATTGAATTAGTAATCAAAAACTACTCACACACGCACACAAAAAGCCGAAGCACCAACTTCACAGCTGACTTCTATGAAACATTTTAAGAATTAACAATAATTCTTTTCATACACTGCCAAAAAATAGGGGAGAATACTTCATAACTCATTCTATTAGTTCAGTATTACTCTGATAACAAAGCCAGACAAAGATATCACAAGAAAACTGCAGACCAATATCACCTATGATCATAGGTGCAAAAATGGGATTTATCCCAAGAATGCAAGGTTGATTCAACATATGAAAGTCAATCAACATAATACATGATATTAATAAAATAAAGGAAAACCACAGGATTATCTCAACAGACAAAGAAAAAACATTTGACAAAATCCAACACCCTTTCATCATAAAAAACACTCAGCAAAATAGAAGGGAACTTCCTCAGCCTGATAAAGGGCACCCATGAAAAACCCACAGCTAACATCATACTCAATGATAAAAGACTGGAAACTTTCCCCCTAAGATCAGGAACAAGACAGAGATATCTGGTGTCATCACTTCTCTTCAGTGTTATCCTGGAGGTGCTAGCTAGGGCAACTAGGTAAGAAAAAGAAAAAAAAGGGAATCAAGGTTGGAAGGGAGGAAGTAAAATTATTTTTATTTGAGATGACATGATCTTCTACATAGAAAACCCTAAAAAAAATCCAGAAAAATAATAGAGCTGATAAACAAATTAAAGTTGCAGGAGGGAATTCCCTGGTGGTCCAGTGGTTAGGACTTGGCACTTTCAAGGCCACGGCCCGGGTTCAATCCCTGGGAACTAAGATTCTGCAAGCCACGTAGCAATAAAAAAAAAAAAAAAAAAGTTGCAGTATATAAGATCAGTACACAAAAATCAGTTTTATTTCTATATACTAGCAGTGAACAATCTGAAAACTGAATTAAGAAAACAATTTCATGTACAGTAGCATCTGAAAGAATAAAATAAATTTCTCTAAGGACATATAGGACTTGTACACTGAAAACTATAACAATGTTTAAAAAAAAGTTAAGATCTAAAGAAATAAAAAGATACACAGTGTACACATACTGAAACACATAATATTAAGATGACAGTACTCCTCAAATTGACCTACAGATTCAATGCAATCTGTATCAAGAATTCAATTGCCTCTTTTCCAGAAATGGACAAAATGATTCTAAAATTCATATGTGTTTTGTTTGGGGGTGATGGCAAACTATGCTCAGAGACTGAGATTGTCTTTGCCGATATTTTTGTATCTATTTGACACACGTTTACTGTAGGAATTATAATAATTTTGCAAGCCAATAGCATACAGGATAACGTCTCTTAATAAGTCAGTAAAGTAATAACATACTCCAGGGACTCCCCTGGAGGTCCAGGGGGTAAGACATCACCTTCCAATGCAGGGAGTGCGGGTTCAATCCCTGGTTGGGGAGCTAAGATCCTACATGCCTTGTGGCCAAAAAACCAAAACATAAAACAGAAGCAATGTTGTAATAAATTCAATAAAGACTTTAAAAAGGGTCCACATCAAAAAAAAAAGAAAAGTAAGAAAGATAAGAAATAACATACTCTAAACAAATGATAGATCAAAGATACTATTGTTCCAGGCAAGGGAGATAAAAGAAATAAAGTCCAAATTTAGTTCAAGTTATACCTTTATACAAGTTGGTTCTCGGGAGAGGCAGCTTAGCCAACAGTGAGCTGACATCCAGCTGCCAGCAAAACAAAAGTGAAAAGTCCCCTGTTGCTAGAACACATTGCTAGGGAACCATGGCGCTGGTGTTGGCAGGCAAGATGATCTTCTTTGGGCCACTGCATGGCTTTTGCCACTGTGGATAAAAGTTACCTTTACCATGGCAGGAGCTAATGCCCTAAGATCTTCAAAGGCTATTTAGATAAGCAAAGGGTGGCCTTACCCATACCTAACACTCTTGGATAGCCCTCACAAACTGTAGGTACTTTTGGCCTAAATGTCCCCTCATAATAGTTGCTTCTTCATATGTTCTTATTAATCAGCCTCCAGTGGGTCCCCTCAGCAACTGAGTTACTGAGTGCTTATCAGCAGCCCCAGATGTAGATGATGACATCCTGACATATGATTTCACTTTGATATCAAAATAACAACTTCACTCTTTTTTTGTGTGTGTGTGGTACACGGGCCTCTCACTGTGGTGGCCTCTCCCGTTGCGGAGCACAGGCTCCGGACGCGCAGGCTCAGCGGCCATGGCTCACGGGCCCAGCCGCTCCGCGGCATGTGGGATCTTCCCGGACCAGGGCACGAACCCGTGTCCCCCGCATCGGCAGGCGGACTCTCAACCACTGTGCCACCAGGGAAGCCCCACAACTTCACTCTTAACAACACTTTCATTTTTGTCATAAACAAGTGGATTTGAAATCATATCAAACCACTACACAATAAGATGGAAATGCCAAACTTGAAATGACTGATGTCCATCAACAAGAGAAGGGGCAAATACATCATGGCATTTTTATCCAATAGAATAGTACACAGAAATCAAAAAGAAGAAGCTACTTCTGCACTCAACAACATGGATGAGTCTCACACACGTAATGCTGAGCAAAAAGTCAGACAGAAAAAGTTCATACTACATTATTCCATTTACATGAATTTCAGAAACAGGCATCTATGACATCAGGTGTCAGAATGATGGTTACCTCTGGGGAGAGGTATTGACTGGGAAGGGGAATGGGGGAGCCTGCTGACATGTTGGAAATGTTCCCTGTCTTGATTTGGGTGGTAGTTATCTAGGTGCCCACATATTAAAAATTCATTGAGGGCTTCCCTGGTGGCGCAGTGGTTGAGAGTCCGCCTGCCGATGCGGGGGACACGGGTTCGTGCCCCGGTCCGGGAGGATCCCACATGCCACGGAGTGGCTGGGCCCGTGAGCCATGGCCGCTGAGCCTGCGCGTCCAGAGCCTGTGCTTCGCAACGGAAGAGGCCACAACAGTGAGAGGCCCGTGTACCAAAAATAAAATAAAATAATTCATTGAACTGTACGATTAACATTAGAGAACTTATGCCCTTTCCTATAAATGTGATGCCTTAGTTCAAATTTAAATATCAGAAGTTTAAATCCCTTTACTTTGTCTCATCTCAGTTTCTCCGTTGTGTGAATAATCTCACCCTCTGCAGAGTTTTAATAAAGGTGATACCCATGATACTTATTCAAAATGCAGATTCTTTGGTCTAGACGTCCTGGATTGGAATGTTTAGAGAGAAGAGACTCAGGATTCTGCATGTTAGCACTGAAGCTGGGGAGCACAGGGAGCCTGCACACTGAAGGCCTAGTTCCAGCCCAGCCCACACCCTGGTGCTGATCAGTTCCACTGTAGCATTTTCAAGCTAAGGCCAAGCTGAAACATTGAGAGACACTGTGCATTGTTTAGCATTGATGTGGGGGGAGCAGAAGACTGTCCCTCTTCTAATCCTTGGCAGGACATGCCTTTCATAGCCGGATGTGCCTTTGTTTGGATTGAAAGTTCATTTCTTTTTGCTCCTTTCCAATATATAAAAGAAATCAAGAGTTTTGCCTGATCTTTTTTTTTTTCCTAGTCATCCTAGTTCAGAGTTTCATGGGGTTTTGTTTGTTTGTTTTATTGATTGATTTTTGGTTTTGAAGCTGGGGTAAAGGAGTCTTTGCTTTATGTTTTCTTGATTACAACATCTATTGCTTCCACATGCAAATTTTTACTTTGAAAGCATTTTTAGTTCCAGCGTTAGGAACAGTAGGACAGAATTTAGCTGTTGAGCAAATTCCTCGTTCTGGTAACTAAGCTGACATGAAAAAAGCCAATTGGTAATATTGCCGCCTTCTGCTCTGCAATATTTTAAAAAATCAGTAAATGAAGCTGGCAGTGGTGTTAGCGAAAAAAAACTTGGGTCTGCTTGCCCATGTGTAGTAAAGCCAATCCACTGACACTGGGTTGTGGTGAGGGACTGTGCAGCGTTTATTGTAAGGCACCATATAAGGAGTTCGGACAGCTAATACTCAAGAAGCCTGAACTCCTCAGTGGGTTTCAGCAAAGCGTGTTTAAAGGCAAGGGGAGGGAGGTTGGTCCCAGGGTGTGTGGTCAGCTTTCTGCGCAATCCTCCAATGGTTGATGGTGAGGTAAAGTAAAAGGCGATAAGTTGTTGCACATAATTCCTGGTTCCAGAGGGGATGTGTTAATTTATTCCAACTGGTGGGGGTTTTAGTACCTGTAAAACATCTTGGGAAATGTGCATAAGATACTATTATCTAGGTACTTCAGAGAGGAGCTAAAGCAGAGGACATGGGTGAGGTCTGTCCTGGGAAGCCCCTGGGGGTATGGAGGGGTGGGGAGGAGGGTGAATGGCAGGGTGGGATTGTAATGCCTCTCCATCTTTAGTAAACACAAGTGTAGGTACTTTATACATTTTGGTTAGTGGAGTGTTTGCACAACAGTGTACTCAGAGTGTGGAATGTGTCACCAAAACCCAAAATAATGTGCTGTAATTCATTTTCATTTAAAATGAGTTATATCTTTCTTAAAACGGATTAAAGACCTAAATGTAAGGCCAGACACTGTAAAACTCTTAAAGGAAAACATAGGCAGAACACTCTATGACATAAATCACAGCAAGATCCTTTTTGACCCACCTCCTAGAGAAATGGAAATAAAAACAGTAAACAAATGGGACCTAATGAAACTTAAAAGCTTTTGCACAGCAAAGCAAACCATAAACAAGATGAAAAGACAACCCTCAGAATGGGAGAAAATATTTGCAAATGAAGCAACTGACAAAGGATTGATCTCCAAAATTTATAAGCAGTTCATGCAGCTCAATATCAAAAAAAAACAACTCAATCCAAAAATGGGCAGAAGACCTAAATAGACATTTCTCCAAAGAAGATATACAGATTGCCAACAAACACATGAAAGGATGCTCAACATCACTAATCTTTAGAGAAATGCAAATCAAAACTACAGTGAGGTATCACCTCACACTGGTCAGAATGGCCATCATCAAAAAATCTACAAACAATAAATGCTGGCGAGGGTGTGGAGAAAAGGGAACCCTCCTATACTGTTGCTGGGAATGTAAATTGATACAGCCACTATGGAGAGCAGTATGGAGGTTCCTTAAAAAACTAAAAATAGAACTACCATAAGATCCAGCTACCGGACAGATACCCTGAGAAAACCATAATTCAAAAAAGAGTCATGGGGCTTCCCTGGTGGCACAGTGCTTGAGAGCCTGCCTGCCGATGCAGGGGACGCGGGTTCGTGCCCCGGTCTGGGAAGATCCCACATGCCGCAGAGTGGCTGGGCCTGTGAGCCATGGCCGCTGAGCCTGCGCATCCGGAGCCTGTGCTCTGCAACGGGAGAGGCCACAACAGTGAGAGGCCCGCGTACTGCAAAAAAAAAAAAAAGAGTCATATACCACAATGTTAATTGCAGCTCTATTTACAATAGCCAGGACATGGGAGCAACCTAAGTGTCCAGCAACAGAAGAATGGGTAAAGAAGATGTGGCACATATATGCAATGGAATATTACTCAGCCATACAAAGAAATGAAATTGAGTTATTTGTAGTGAGGTGGATGGACCTAGAGTCTGTCATAGAGAGTGAAGTAAGTCAGAAAGAGAAAAACAAATACCATATCCTAACACATATATATGGAATCTAAAAAAATAAAATAAAATGGTTCTGAAGAACCTAAGGGCAGGACAGGAATAAAGACGCAAACGTAGAGAATGGACTTGAGGACATGGGGAGTAGGAAGGGTAAGCTGGGACGAAGTGAGAGAGTAGCATGGACTTATATACACTACCAAATGTAAAATAGATAGCTAGTGGGAAACAGCCACATAGCACAGGGAGATCAGCTCTGTGCTTTGCGACCACCTAGAGGGATGGGATAGGGAGGGTGGGAGGAGGATGCAAGAGGGAGGAGATATGGGGATATATGTATATGTATAGCTGATTCACTTTGTTATAGAGCAGAAACTAACACACCATTGTAAAGCAATTATACTCCAATAAAAATGTTTAAAAAAAAAGAAATATATGTTTAATGAAAGGTACTTAGTGATTATTCACTAATTTTATGTCCATCATTTAATCCATGGAGCATATATAGGTATACAGATTATGGAAAATTTCATGGACATCTTCAACACAATTATCAAGTCGCTTCTTTTGTATATTTTTACACATTATAGTTTTAGTAAAAATATCTAATTTAAAGGTCAAAACTATATAAAATTTTCATTTTTATATGTGCTTCTTATATCTTTGTATGAAGTGGGCTTTCAGTTACAGCATCCAGAAAGTATAATACAACATAGGTATTAACTTATTCAATAAATAAATCTTAGTTCATTTCCACAAACAAAAACAAACAAACAAAAAATAAAATGAGCTAATGTCTTTTTATAAGGTCCCATAAAGGGTGATCCCAAATTATCTTTTTTTTTTTGGCTGCACTGTACAGTTTGTGGGATCTTAGTTCCCAGACCAGGGATTCAGGGATTGAACCCAGGCCCCCGACAGTGAGAGCATGTAGTCCTAACCACTGGACTGCCAGGGAATTCCCAATCCCAAATTATCTTAGATCTGCTTTCCAGTATCAAAGATCCTTCACCTAATACTGTTAGGACCACCTTAGTGTAGAGGAACACTTTGTTTGGTTAAAAAAAGGTTAATTATTTCCAGAATAGACAAATTAGGAAAAGACACCCCAGAAAACCTAAATAGACATTTCTCCAAAGAAGACATACAGGTGGCCAACAAACACATGAAAAGATGCTCAACATCACTAATTATTAGAGGAATGCAAATCAAAACTACAATGAGATATCACCTCACACCAGTCAGAATGGCCATCATCAAAAAATCTACAAACAATAATGCTGGAGAGGGTGTGGAGAAAAGGGAAGCCTCTTGCACTGTTCGTGGGAATGTAAATTGATATAGCCACTATGGAGAACAGTATGGAGGTTCCTTAAAAAACTAAAAATAGAACTACCATACGACCCAGCAATCCCACTACTGGGCACATACCCAGAGAAAACTCTTGATTTGAAAAGATATGTACACCCCAATGTTCATAGCAGCACTATTTACAATAGCCAGGACATGGAAGCAACCTAAATGTCCACCACCAGAGGAATGGATAAAGAAGAAGTGGTACATATATACAATGGAATATTACTCAGCCATAAAAAGGAATGAAATTGGGCCGTTTGCAGAGACGTGGCTGGACCTAGAGACGGTCATACAGAGTGAAGTAAGTCAGAAAGAGAAAAACAAATATAGTATATTAACGCATATATGTGAAATCTAGAAAAATGGTTTAGATGACCTTAATTGCCAAGCAGAAATAGAGACACAGAAGTAGAGAACAAATGTACCAAGGGGGAAAGGGGTGGGGTGGGAGGAATTGGGAGATTGGGATTGACACATATACACTACTAATACTATGTATAAAACAGACAACTGACAGTGATTTCGGCTGCAGGTAGCAGTAAGTGTCAGCTTGCAGCCAGCAGCAGGGAGCAGTAGCTGCAGCAAGATCTTAGCTCCCGGGCCGGGAGTTGTAACCACTGGACCACAGGGGCCAGCAGCTAGGGCCTGGATCCCTAGTTCTTGCCCACCTTGTCAAAAATGAATTCAGGCAAGGAGGCAGAAAGTAAAGAGAAAATTGGGAAAGCAAAGTACCTGTGGAAAGACTCACGGGCGAACTCAGGGAGAGAGAGTCCCCAGAGTTGCCCTTCTGGGGAGTTTAAATCCTTTATAAGGGGGCAGTCTTCTGGGTCTTTGTCTTCTTTTTGACCAATCGTATTGTTTTGACCCCATGGCTAATTTGCCTCTGGACCCTCCCCTGGGTGCGCACACACCCCTCGGTTAAGATGGATCCCACTGCAAAGGCGTCTGGGAGGAGATAGTAGGACTTACTGTGGTCTGGCATCTCCTGCCTTTTTGACCCCGTGAAGGCTTTTGCGCATGTGTAGTGCCTCCCTTGCTCCAAGGATGGGAAATGTGTGAACGCTTGATCTTTTAACAGGGTTTAGTCCCACTCTATCCCCGCCATAAAAATGCCCAATGTCCGGTTATTTACCCTATTCCTGTCGCTGGTTTTTATATCAAGGTACAGATCTTGAAATATAGACAGGAGTCCAGCCATAAATATGTAGTCCTGGAGCCCATTTGTCTCCTGCTTCAGGAAATGTAAACAGAGGGCTGGTAATGAGCCTGGAGCTCATCTTCTTCTCACCCCAGGAGGTGTGAACAGGAGGCCAGTTGTAAATGTCTAGCCTGGAGCCCATCTATCTCCTGCCTCAATGGGAACACACGGTATAGCACAGGGAACTCTGCTTAATGCACTGTAGTGTCCTAAATGGGGGCGGGGGTGGGGGGAGATATATATACATGTATGGCTGATTCACTTTGCTGTGAAGTAGAAGCTAATACAATATTGTAAAGCAACTCTACTCCAATAAAAATTAATTTAAAAAAAAAAGAGAGAAAAGAAAAAGGCGCCCCATCCTCTGGCTGATGGAGTAGGGCACTTGGTATGGCACACAGAGCCCAGGTAGGATTTTAGCCTTTTCTCGTGCCCTCTGGTGTGTGGCCTTGTGCCAGGCCCAGTATGTATAAAGACCATGGAGCAAGGACATTATAGTGTGTATTCTCAGGGTCCCTCTTCAGCTAGGAATCAACTCTGCTGGGGAGTGGGCAAGGATTAAAGTATGGGACTCATTTATTACAAGACTGATGGGGCAGAGGCCTTTACCCAGTTGTGTCGGAAGAGGAACTACACAGCCTCTCCTTGATCTGTCACCTCTTTTTTTTTTTGTCCCCTTTTTTTTTTTTTTTTTTTTTTTTTTTTTGCGGTACGCGGGCCTCCCGCTGTTGTGGCCTCTCCCGTTGCGGAGCAGCAGGCTCAGCGGCCATGGCTCACGGGCCCAGCCGCTCCGCGGCACGTGGGATCCTCCCGAATCGGGGCACGAACCCTTGTCCCCTGCATCGGCAGGCGGACTCTCAACCACTGCGCCACCAGGGAAGCCCTTGTCCCCTCTTTTTGATCTTGGACACGTTGGTCCTGAAAACTGCAAAAACTCTGGGTACGAATAACTCCATCCAAACCCTCATCCTAAGAGACTTGACCAAACTCTAGCCAGCTTCTTGCAGCCTAAGGCCCTGGCATGACCCACCGTCCACCCCCCCTTAAGTTCCTGTCTGGAAAAGCTCTCAGCTGACAAAGGAATTACTGTTTGTTCCAGCCAACACCGGACCATAGGCCCTTGACCTCCCATTCTCAGAGCATTTATTGAAAAAACTTACAGTTGTAAATTCTTCTTCTGTCCCTTTGAGATATATGTGAGCCTCCTACAACCCAAGAATGTCTTTTTCAAAGACCTGAAAGCCATTTCTTTGAAGCTTAATCATCAGGATGATAGGGCCTCTGCCTCCCAGTCTCTGGGGGACACCAGATGCCTAACTTGGATGAATTCCACTTAGCAGACACAGAAGGCCTAATCACATTCACATTCACGTTAACCAACCTCCTTACCCGCTTTTTGTAACTTTTCCCTTTTCTAATTTTGCTCGCCTCTCCTTCCCTGCTTTGCTCCCCCCTCCCTAGCCTCTCCCTCCCTGCTTTGCTCCCCCCTCCCTAATCCCTAATTCTCCTTTTAAAATGCCCATTCACTTCTTCGCAAATCAGAATTGAGTTCGGCTCTTTCCCCTGCGGCAGTAGTTACTGAATAAAATCTGTCTTTATGCCCTTTAACTAGTGTGTGGATTTGTTTGTCTTTGATGGTTCTACCAACTCTTATCCTGCTCCTTTCTATAAAAGTAATTTAACTTGCCATCCCTTAATGTTCTAGCACACATATTTTTCCATGTTGATATCTAGTTTCTATAAGTATAATATTTAATCACTGCATGTTATGGGTTATGTACCACACATTTCTTAACCAAAACCCCACTAAATTTGTTCTTATTATAAAAGGACTATATGTTTATCATGAAAAAATAATATAAAAAATATAAATTACCTATTCAGTAATGCCACTACCCAGTTTTGCCCCTTTTGAATTCATTTTCCAACTTTTGGTGTTAACATTTCAATATCTATCCTTATGGTTTATACATTCTCTGAATATATCTGTATAATTGAGCATAATTTTAAAAGCAAAAGTGGTATCATACTCTTTAGACCGATGTCTTTGCTACTCAACATTTTCCTATGTCCATAAATATTGTTCAGAAAGGCGATGTAAAGACTACAGCACATTCCACTGTATGGAGGTACCAATACTTTCAGTAACAACTCTTTGGTGGGCTTCCCCACCACCAGTATTTTCCTGTCACAAACAATATCGAAATCATCTTGTTTGCAACTCTTTGTGCTCACCCTTAACTAGTTCCTTTGGATAAATTCTGAAGGGAGCATTTAACTCCACTGATGACTCAACTCCTTTCTTTGGGCCTCAATACCCCACATTTGCCCTCTCCTCTCTGGCTACGTCTCTGCTTCCTATGTAGGACCTTCTCCTGGTCTCTGTTAGGTTTTTCCTGTGCCTGTGCTTTTTCCTCCCAGTCTCCCACAGTAAGCTCACTCATCCCGTGGCTCCTCCAACTTCCATCCCTATGCAATGACTCCCCATCTATACCTTCAGTCTAGATGTCTCCCCTGTTGGGGCCCAGGGCAGGCCACCTCAATAATCAACAAGCCTCAGTGGCATATTAATTATGTTGAATGAAAGTTACCTAAGGGAATTCCCTGGCAGTCTACTGGTTGGGACTCCACGCTTTCACAGCCGGGGGGGGGGGGGGGGGGGGGGGGGGGGGGCCCGGGTTCAATCCCTCCCTGGCTGGGGAGGAAGCTGCGAGGCACAGCCAAAAAAAAAAGAAACTTAAAAAACAGCCAATGCAGTAGAGACACTTTGACCCTCCCTCCTCTCTGTCTCCCTGAAAGCGGGAAATAAATCTCCCATGTGAAAGGTGCCTTCCCTGTGCCAGGAGGTAGAAAGATATCCTTATCACCAGAGGTAGGGAATTCGGGGCTGAGAAGCCTGTATAAATAAACCTTATTCCTCCTTTACTAATTTACTATCCAAGCCCAAACTTTGCTTAAATTCCTTAGTAATTAAGCGTCCAAACCTAAGGTTCTTTGTCCTGTAAAATCCTCACAAATTTATTGTTTCTTTGTGTGAAAAAATATAAAAGCTACCTGCCTTTGGTCACTCTCTGGGCATCATTTTATGATCTCCTATGTGCATGAAATTTAATTGGTTTTTCTCTTGTTCATCTGTCTTGTATATTAGTCCAGCCACTGTTACTGATCCAAACGCAGGTCCGCTTGCCTGTGCCCAGTAAAGCCAGTCAACTGACACTGAAACCCTGTGGGGCCCTCCCAGGTACAAAAGATTTTCCGTGTACCACGTCCTGCTTCTTATTTGCAGGATAAAGGCTTCAGCCTCCTAGACCTCCCTGAGCTCCAAAAAGCAGATTCAAACAGTTGCTAATCAGGGAAGTAAGGAAATGCAGAAACAAAGGAGTAACAATCAAGAAACTATAGTGCAGGATCCTGGTGCCTCCTCAAGGAATATACAATATCTTTGAGTTTTCTGCAGGAACTTAGGCCTCCACCCAGGTGGAGGATGGTAACTTCAGGCTGAGCACAAGATTCCTGGGGCACCGCCCCTTTACCTCAACCACGAACCAATTAGAAGAAAGCCACACACCCTCCTCACCCCAAATTTTGCCTGTAGAAACTTTTCCCAAAAATTATCGAGGAGCTCGGGTTTTTGAGCACAAGCCACTCATTCTCCTCTCTTGGCCCTGCAATAAAC
Source organism: Phocoena phocoena (assembly GCF_963924675.1). NCBI lineage: Eukaryota > Metazoa > Chordata > Mammalia > Artiodactyla > Phocoenidae > Phocoena > Phocoena phocoena. Next base: position 59,328,407 of record NC_089221.1, on the reverse strand, counting down.
CTTTCTCTGCTCCAAACTCCCACATTTTGGTGTGTTTGGCCTCACTGTGCATGGGGCACATGAACTTGTGTCCAGTAACAACACTGGGTTGTGGTGAAGGAAAGTGCAGCGTTTATTTCAGGGTGCCAAGCAAAAAGTCCAGGGCAGCTAGTGCTCAAAATACCCAACCTGCCTGATGGGTTTCAGGGAGGCATTTTTATTCTTCATGTTTTAAAATTATTTATTTATTTTTGGCTGCATTGGGTCTTCGTCACTGTGCGGGGGCTTTTCTCTAGTTGCGGAGAGCAGGGTCTACTCTTTTTTGCGGTGAGCGGGTGAGCGGTCTTCTCATTGCAGTGGCTCCTCTTGTGAAGCATGGGCTTTAGGCACGTGGGCTTCAGTAGTTGTGGCTCGCAGGCTCTAGAGCGCAGGCTCAGTTAGTTGTGGCACATGTACTTAGTTGCTCCGCGACACGTGGAATCTTCCCGGACCAGGGCTTGAACATGTTTCCCCTGGCAGGTGGATTCTTAACCACTGTACCAGGGGAGTCCAGGGAGGCATTTTTTTTTTTTTTTTTTTTTTTTATTTTTTTTTTTTTTTATTTTTTTAAACATCTTTATTGGGGTATAATTGCTTTACAATGGTGTGTTAGTTTCTGCTTTACAACAAAGTGAATCAGCTATACATATACATATGTTCCCATATGTCTTCCCTCTTGCGTCTCCCTCCCTCCCACTCTCCCCATCCCACCCCTCCAGGCTGTCACAAAGCACCGAGCTAATATCCCTGTGCCCTGCGGCTGCTTCCCCCCAGCTATCTACCTTACTACGTTTGTTAGTGTGTATATGTCCATGACTCTCTCTCGCCCTGTCAAAACTCACCCTTCCCCCTCCCCATATCCTCAAGTCCGTTCTCCAGTAGGTCTGCGTCTTTATTCCTATCTTACCCCTAGGCTCTTCATGACATTTTTTTCCCTTAAATTCCATATATATGTGTTAGCATACGGTACTTGTCTTTTTCTTTCTGACTTACTTCACTCTGTATGACAGATTCTAGGTCTATCCATCTCATTACAAATAGCTCAATTTCATTTCTTTTTAAGGCTGAGTAATATTCCATTGTGTATATGTGCCCAGGGAGGCATTTTTAAAGGCAAGATACGGAGGGGAGTTGCAGGGTATGTGATCAGCTCATGCACAATTCTCTGATTGGTGGATGATGAGTTAACCGGCTGATGTTACAGGAGTTAACATTATCAGTCCTCAGGCTCCAGTAGATTCGGGTCATCAAATAGTCAACTTCTTCCATTTGGTGGGGGTTTTAGCATCTCAGTAAAACAACTGAGGAAATGTGCATCAGATACTATTATCTAGGTACTTCAGGGAGGAACTAAAGCAGAGGGAATGGGAGGGCGCAGTCTGTTCTGGGAAGACCCCATAGGATCCTGCTTCATTACACCACAAGAACTCAAGAGGGATAGAGAGGGAAATTGCCCCCCTGTCCCTGACAACCCTGAGCTCCAGTTCCTAAAGATCTGTTTCAGATGTTCCCACCTGAATGTCTCACAGCACAGAAAACTCAACATAGCCAAAATGGAATTCATGATTTTACCTCCTAAATTCTCCTTCTCTAGAGATGCCTATTTTAGTAAGCAGCACCGATATCTACCCTGGTTGAAGCCAGAAGCCTGGTTGTCTTGCTTCTCTTCTCTATTACTTTGCACCTTTTGCCAAGTCCTGTTGATTCCACTTCCCACCTTTGAGCTTTAGAATTCATTTACTTCTCTTCATCCTCACTGTGACCTCTAGACCAGACTGCCCTCTCTCACCCAGATTAATTAATCAGCTCCATAACTGGTTCCCTGCCTCAGTCATATTTTCTTCAATTCATTTTCCCCATTGCAGCCTGAGAAAATTTGCTAACATGTGTCACTCTGAAACTTAAACTTTTTAAACAGCTCTCCCTTGCCTTTGGGAGGGAGTCCATACTGACCATGGCTGACCAGGGCTTTTTAGAGGAATAACTGGTCCTGCCTGTTTCTCTGGTCTCATTTCTTGACACCCTGCACTCTGCTAAAAGCATTAGTTGTCTTCTCAGTTCTGCCAGCAAACCATTGTTCTACAGGCACATCCACATTTCTTGTTGGCTCTGCCTGTCCCGTTTGTCAGTTTGTCACATCACAGGGTCTATACAGCACAGCGCCTGGCATAACAGACTTTTCAAAAGACACATGTTCAGTTAATAAATATATAATATTGGGTGAGAGGGTGTTAATATAAATATTTTCTAGAAGCTTGGATATATACTAATTGAGAAGCAGTATAGTTAAGTCTAAAGTCTAGCATTTAAAGTCTAGTATAATTCAGGACAATGGTCAAATTCCTGCTCTACCACCTTGGGTCAATTTCTTCATCTCCCTAAACCTCAGTTTCCTCATCTTTGAAATAAGGATATAGTATCTACCTGAAATAGATAGTGTGAGGATTAAACAAGACAACTTAAGTAAAACATTTAGTACAATGTTTGGTACATAAGTGTTTAATAAACGTAACCCGGCAACAATGGCAACGGTGACCATGATACTTTGCCTCCAGATGGGCAGTCCATTTGCATGTCAACCTATTATAGAGTGAGTAGCTGTTTCAATAAGCTTTGTGGTTGCTATTAGTGATTAAAAATAATACCTCTTATTGCCTGCAATAAGATAGGCAAACTTTTTTGTATTTCTTTGGTTAATATTAATATACCTCTTTAGACATTCATGGTATTATTTATACATTTTGGCTTTTAAAAAAAATGCTTTAGTGCCATCATGCACATAACTTCTTTTTCACTGTTTTGAAATTTTTACTTATTTTCTTGTCGTTTACTCAATAGCCACTTTAGGAAATAGACTCAATAAAAAACATTAGATTGTAGTTAATTTTTTCTTCTTCTTAAAAGTTTCCTTAAGTATTAAGGGGAACATTCACACTTTCATCACTTCTGATACGTATTGCCAGGTGGCTTTCTATGAAGTATAGACTACTTATTTTCATTTTAGGATCCCTCTTGATGCCTTGATTCTTCCACTTATTTTTAATTAAAAAAGAAAAACATAATTATACTTTTCTGTACATTCCTTATACACTAGGCATGGCGATTACTTTGGCCAGTAACTTGTTTCTAGACTACTACAGCCACTTCTTATCCTTCCTCACAGTGTAAGTCCTCCAGACTTACTGAGGTCACGTGTGAAATGTTTAAAATCAAATGCACTAAATGATCAAGTATAAGATATTCTTTTCATGGTCAGGGAGTAATGTGTTTTCTTCATCAAATACTAGGTAGGTAAGTCACAGAGAGCACTGATTTCTGCAAAATGCAGTTCCTTAAGACAGCAGCAAAATCATAGAAGAGCATCTATAAAGTATAGTATACATATTATAGAAGTGTGTTCTTTTTTTTCTAGCCATAGCAAGGAGACAGTGTTTAACTTTGAATTTTAGTGAGGATTGCATTTGCTGGCAAGTGACCAAGAAGACTGGGGGTCGGCAGTCTGGAATCGGTGTGGTAGCTCCAACACGGCATGATTGTCCCATGTTACTATATCTTGTCTCTGGCATAGTTAATACATGGGTTTCATTCTCATGGTCAGCTCATGGTTACAAGACAGCTGCTCTGATCCTAGAGGTAAGGCCTTCTTCCAGGCAGGAAGGAGAAAAAAGCACAAATGGCAAAAGGCAAAGGGATAGCTCAGCGTGTCTTTTATCAGGGAAAAAAAAAAAAAGCTTTCTTGGAAAGCCATACCAAATAATCTTCTGCTTACATTTCATTGACCAAAATGATCATAAGCTGCAAGAGGAGTCTGGGAAGGAAAATAGTTTTGGTTGGACACATTGCCACCCTGAACAAAATTGGGTCTGGCAGAGAGAAGGGGAAAATGGATATTAACTAGGCATCTTGCTATATATGGATATAAATATGTAATTTTTCTTTAGTAATATGAAAAATACCACATCTTCTTTCTCTTAAACTGAGCCTAAACTTACCAAATACTCCGTGCTTAAATTTGTATCTCATATTAGATCAAACCAAACCAGAAGAAGAAATGTAACTGGTCTTCTCAAACCTGTTATTTCTCTTGTTCTTCAGGTTCTTTTTTCTTCTTTTTCTCAGTGCATAGTACCATTCAGGAATTTGAAATCCTCAGATAGTAGTAGTGTTTGACAAAGAAAACCCCAACAAAATACTGCTTTTAATAATTAAAGCACACCATTGTAAAGCAATTATACCCCAATAAAGATGTTAAAAAAATAATTAAAGCATTCCTGTGACATACTTTATATACCTGAGGAAAAAATAAAGCATTCTTCTAGGGTGAGTAGGAAAGATTACCTTCCCACTTCCCATTTTCCATGGCTGACACTATTAGCTAACTAGTTAACTAACTGGCTAATATTTTAGATCTAGAAGTCCCTGGGCTACCTCAGTCATGAAAACCTTTTCATTGTAATTTTATGAATTTAAAACATGTGTATTGTATACATTGGACCCTAATTCTACCCATCTAAGTCTAATGGAGGGTCAAAGATGGTGATGAATCTTTTCTCAGGAAATGTGTTTCTTCCATTCTCTATATAAATGTATAAATAAAACTTATAACTGATCTCTGGAACCTGAAACACTTGGAGAGCAATTAACCTTAAAAGGTTTTTTTTTGTTGTTGTTGTTTTGGTTTTTTTTGCTTTTCAAAAACTAACAGATTATATAATTTTGCTTAATATATATGTGAAGAAGTCTTACAAGTTTTCTTTCTAACCAAGGGTTTAATTCCCTCTTCATGTCCAGGAAAATACTACTGGATCTAAGAAATCATTTAAACATGAAGGCATTGGTATGTTTTAGGGCTTCAAAAGTGAAATTCAATCATATGGCATAAGATTTTGTGTCCATGAAAGGCGGTATAGAACACTGGTTAAGGGAGTGTGCTCTTGAGCCAAATTGCCAGGATTATTAGCTGTCTGACCCTGAGCAAATTACTTATCTTCTCTGTGTGCCTCAATTTCCTTGTAGGTAAACCAGGGATAACATTGGTATATACCTCGAAGGATGGTTATTAGAATTAAATAAGTTAATTTCCACAAAGAAGTTAGTAGAGTGCCTTGCAATTTGTTAACAATCAAAAACATTAGCCATTATTTTAGCCATTAGGAATTTCTCTTTTCCAGTACAGTTTAAGGGCTCTTTTCTGGGTCATTTGTATCAGCAATCTCCAAAGTCCAGTGTTTTAACAAGTCTCTCTTAACATGGTTTCATTCTACTTTTGACATATACTAACAATACAGTAAGAACTCAGCATGTTTCTTTCTGCTTATAACTTAACAAAATAATAATTAAAGCACGCATATGCAACAGCAAAGATCAAAGCAATAATCCTTTTACTTGCTGCAAAACTTTTTAGACAAAAGCGTCAAAGCATATTTCAAATTATTTATTAATCTGATAAAGACTTGTTTTTTTAATTCTTTGCGCACTAAGAGCACATGGATCTTCAGAATATGGGTAGACACAGAAGCAAGATTTCATGTATCTCAGCCAAAGAGGAACGTAAATGGTGATTTTTTTTTCTTAAAACACTCAAAGCCTTATCATGTTGCAGGTAAAGACAACGAAGCCAGAGCTTCCTCACAGGACACTCCTCATAGGTAGGAGACAGCACTTCTTTAGTAGGTCTCTGCAGGAAAGACCCTTGCTGCAGGAAGAGAGCTGGGTTTAGCTGCTTGAATGAGGGGCCACTGGACCCTCTCTTTTATAGGGCTAGGTGAGTGTGATTTGATTCCTAACAGAGTGGCCAGACATTTGAAAGACAGGCTTCCCAGGCACAAGTAGCCACTGACTACAATAATAGCTAAAAGCCAATCACATTCATGCATTTCAAATGTAAAAAGTTGCATTGGCTAGCTTTACTCTATGGCCCAAGGCTTCAACACCTGTAGTGTGATAGCCAAAAGAACATCTTCCCAAGTGGCAATTGTTTGGAATTGCCCTGGGGACTCCGACTTACATACAGCCCTAGAAATATAAATTCCAGAGTTATATAACTTCATTCATTCAAGATTTGCTGTGGATAAAACACATGCACCCCAATGTTCATTGCAGCACTATTTACAATAGCAAGGACGTGGAAGCAACCTAAATGTCCATCAACAGATGAATGGATAAAGAAGATGTGGTACATATATACAAAGGAATATTATTCAGCCATAAAAAGGAACGAAATTGGGTCATTTGTAGAGACGTGGATGAATCTAGAGACTGTCATACAGAGTGAAGTAAGTCAGAAAGAGAAAAACAAATATCGCATATCAACGCATATATGTGGAACCTAGAAAAATGGTACAGATGAAAAGTTGCAGGGCAGAAATTGAGACACAGATATAGAGAACAAACGTATGGACACCATGCAGGGAAAGCCACAGCGGGTGGGGATGGTGGTGTGATGAATTGGGAGATTGGGATTGACATGTATACACTGATGTCTATAAAATGGATGACTAATAAGAACCTGCTGTATAAAAAAATAAATAAAATAAAATTCAAAAATTAAAAAAACCCCCAGCTATTCAAAATTCCTGCTCAATTAAATCTAGTTCATTGTTAAGGTCCACAAAAATGGTAACTACTTTATGTATAACATTTAAGATTTCTGCTAATTAAATATTACAAATAAAAAAACATTACAGATGTGAGGTTGATTCTTACGAGCAACTGAAGGTAGAAAAGTCTGAAGAAAAAATTCTGAGCCAAATATCTCTGCATCAACAAGTATTCTTTGAAGTATTTATTGATCTCATTGATCGTTAGTAACGTCATGAAAGGTCGGTACTATGATTGCTAAATATTTCTGAGGAATTAAAGAAGCAATTTCAAAGGTACTGGATGAGATAAAAACAGTGCCACGCCTCTTGAATGATGAGTTTATTTTCCAGAGTTTATGGATAATAGGAAGTCTTAAAATTACTCAAATACAATACTATTCCTCAGTACACTTATTAAACATTTTTAAACCATGGCATGCATTACTTTAAAGAAATCTACCATGCTTTAAATACCTGAGAGTTTATCTTTCTCTCCTGGGAGTGTAATTAGCAAAAGGGCCCTGGGCGCTAAGGCAAGGGAAATGAATTGGAAGAGGAAGCGAAGGAGGGTGGAGCGCGGTCCTTCTGGGTTAGGGATAGTTTTGCGTGTGCTAGTTTCTGAAAAAGAAAGGCTCAACGCAGGAATCTGGTGGTTCCTTGTAATCTCAAGATGGAAGTCTGGGCACTTGGGCTTGTCCAAATTGTGAAGGGGCCTCTCGACTTCCTTTCGCCTTCCATCCTCCAGTGTGGCAGTGGGTTTCGGAGGGAGGTGGCCGGAGGGGGCCTGTGGACCTCTTCCGCACCCTCCGCATCCCTGTCCGAGGCCGGCAGGCCTCGCCCACCCTGGATAAATTCCCGGAGGTCCCGCCCCTCGCTAGAGGAGAACTCCTTGGGGCGTGCAAACGGGATCCTGCGAATGTTGACATTAAAGGAATACGCAAATTCAGCGTCGTGGTCCCCGCAGCTTACCCGCACCTATTTTTATACCTAAGCCAAGGTCACTCTTTAATACCCGGCCATTGCCTGAGCTGGGGCGTCGCGCTCTGACTAGCGACGGCGGCGGGAGCGGGGAGAGGGGGCGCGGGTGGCGGGGCGGCGGCCGCGTGGCGCCCTCCGGCCGGCCAAGTCCGCACCTGCCCGGCGCCCGCCTAACCAGCGAGCCCGGCGGGAGGCAGGGCGGCGTCCCGGGCGTTGAGGAGGGGCCGCGCGGCGCGGGCGGGCGGGCGGGGGGATTCGCGGTGGGCGCGGGCGCCGCGCGGCTGCAAAGGCTGGAGGCGCTGCGGCGCAAGTGCGTCACGCTGGCGGAGGGCACGGTGGGCTGCGGCCGACCCGCCGACCAGGAGCCGGGCGTCCCGGGCGAGGGGCAGGCGGCTGTACCGGCCCCCGCAGCCGCGAGCGGCGCGGCCCGGGCCCGGCTGGGGGTCGCCAGCGAGCCGCCGCCGGCTTCATTCATTCCCGCGGCTCCGCCTCCTTTCCCGGGCTCCGGCGGCGCGTCGGAGGTGAGTGCGCGGCCCGTCCCGGGCGGGGGCCGCGGGCCCAGGCCGAGGCTGCCCGGTCCGGCCTCGCGCCCCGCCGGCCCCGGCCCCGCACCCCCGTGCGCGGGCGGTGACGCGGACCAAGAGCTGCGGGCTGCCCCGAGGACTCGGGCGCGACGCAGGCCCACGCCGGCCACCCGGGCCCGGGGCGCGCGTCCAGCTGCGGGCAACTGGCCTGCTCCCCCGAGGGGCGTGTGGCACGCCCCAGGTGCGCCGGCCTCCGCGCCAGCGCCACCATTTTGTGTGAGGGAATGCCTCCTTCTCCTTCCTCCGCCCGCCGCGGCCCGTTCCCCAGCTGCTGCTTGCTGTGCCCCCTCTACTCCCCTCCCCTCCCCTCCCACCTCTCCCACCTGGAGCCTGTCCGCCCGGTCGGTCGCCTTGGCGTGGGGGAAGCGGACCTGGTGGCTGGTGGGGCGGAAGCGTTTGGACTTGGGTTCAGCCACGGATGCTCTTACCGCTGCTCTTACCTTTAACCACTTTTGGAATAGGTATTGTATAGATTCCGTTCTAGAATGTAGGTCATTACAATTTTGTTCTAATTCTTAGCTGTCCATTATGCAATTTTTCGAGGCCTGTGCCCTAGGAAATCAGTGGGTGAAGCTTTGGTTTGTTTATGGCTCAGGGATCTGGATTACATTTACTCCCATTATCGCCCTTTGGGAGAGGGGGTGAAGTATCTCACTGGCTTTTCAGCTTCTGGAAAGTGGTATGAGTGTCTTGCCTGGAGTAGATTCTAAAATAACCACTACCCCTTCCTCTTTTGGGATATCGTTTCAAAACCTCAACGAAAACGCTCTCGTGTGAGGATTTTGAGGGGGGTAGGGACAGGTTGCTAAAAGACTACCCAAAGGAAAAGTTGTGATTTAGAACTGTTACACCTTCCGTCATTTTCACGGTTCCAGAGAATTTGGTAATTCTTGTTTCAACTTGTCTCCTCGCAAATATACGTACGTACCTAGTAGATTATACTCCGGTCATCTGTATTTTATCACTGCATCACAGACAGGGATTAAAGTCTGGAATGGTGGCAGTTGCATAATACACACATTTGGGCCCTGGAGGGAATTCACTAAAATGGATCGGGGTTTGATGTGCCTTGTATCGTCTGGTTGCATTTATGTGTGTATGTACAAAAGATGTGTAGGTTATTTTTGCAAACTGTATTTTGCTTTTCTCCTTCAAGAGGAACGATTTTTAGTGACTAACATGGACAAGATTAAGTTTTTGGTATGTGGATGAGACTAAGTTTTTGGTTTTTAAAAACCTTTGCTTGTTTGTTGTTGTTTGTTTTTTCTGGTGGGGGGAGCCCAGGGAATGTGGTGGTGAGAGGAACCTGCGAAAAGTCCATTTGTGATAAGACTTCCAGTACAAATAAAGGTAAACTATCAGAGCCTTTCATGGAAAGCTTGTAGCTGTCACAGTGAACTCCTCTCTTTGAATTTATGATGAGGATTGGCTTAGGGAACTTAGCTTATATGAGTAGCAACATCGGTCTCCTGCTTGAGTGATTATAACCTAAGATGCTTTACCTGTGGATTTTAGGTTCTAACAAGTTCCAAATGAGACTGACCTTTGAAATAGTATTCGAATCATTACAAGTGGTATCATTTCTCTCATAAAGATACAATATACGTCAAACGAAAGGCTTAACTTTGATTTGGAGAAAACAAAATATTTTATAGTCAGATGCTTTTGAGAGTCATCCTCTTTATTAAATTACTCTGAACTTTTTTTCTGATTAGTTGAAGACTCTTTCACTTAGTATCTCTGCAAACACATGATTCCATATCATGTACCATCCCTAGCAGAAGTGTCATGACACTCCTTAATGACATGTTCTGTGGGAAGAATTATGGAGGTGAAAGGGACCTTGGACATCAAGAGATGAGCTGAGAGATGTCTTGTTTCAGAGAACTTAAGGAAGTAAAGATTGCCTGCTAAGGATTGCCTGTGCCCTGACTGGACCTGTGCTAGGTCCCAAGGGATTGAGATTGTTCCTGCCGGCAAGTTCAGCACATAGTCAAACACAATCCCTATATCTTTACGCTGATTCTCTTAATACCCGTGTCAGTACTGAATTGGTACTATTGAATTTGATTAACCTGAGTTTGGAAGTGATCTTGGTGTGCTTTTTTTATCTTTAATGTGGCTTGAGATTTTGAGCATTATTATACCAATGGTTGAGAAATTGAAAAGAGAAAGAAAAACCTAACATTTTTCTACGTATCTCCTACCTAACTAACCTTTTTTAAGCCTTCTGTGTGTGTTAGGTTCAGTCATATGCCTAAGATTTACTTTTTAGAGTTAATTAGAATACAAAAGGATTGAGTATTCGGGCAGGTTTTCAAAAAATATCATGGATTCTGTAGAAAGGATCGTTGGTTGAGTAGGAAGTTAAACAAAACTTTCGTGTTTATTCCCATTTCTAAGATTTTATGATTCTAAATTGAAAAAAAGAATTGCACGATTATTGTGTTTACAGTGATTTTCTTTTCACACACCTTTAGGCTTCTGATCCTTTGTATGTTTAACCCCGAAATTAAAGTCCTAAATTTGGCATGCTTCATCGGTAGTAGGGGTATTTCACAATTCTTTGGTACAACAATGACAAAATTACTCAAGGTTGTATTTATTAAGGAAGCGGTGTGATGATTTACAGATAATCTGGGAACAGCTGATAATTGTTAGACTCATTGAATTTTAGAGCTGGTATATGAAACCTTAAGGTTTATCTACTCTGTAGGAGGGATCTACTCATCTAGTCCAACCTATTTTTGGGGCCAGAAAGTTTGTGACTTAGCACATATTTAAAAAAAACAAAGCATGATTTTAGTTACCAACTGCTCCAATGAGATGTTAGTTCTAGGTTACACCGAAGGGAGCTTTCGTGTATTCAGCAAACACTGAGTGTCTTATGTTATGGACCACAAAACCAAATAGACCCCACCCTCATGGTGTTTATAGTTTAGTGAAGTATTGTGGATTAAAATGTTAAAAATTCCTTAAAATCTAAATGCAGAAAAGATTTTTGCAAATATGTATAGGGAACAAATCAACTTAGTAAATTGTATTCTTTAAGAAAGTGCCAGGGCTTCCCTGGTGGCGCAGTGGTTGAGAGTCCTCCTGCCGATGCAGGGGACACGGGTTCGTGCCACGGTCCGGGAAGATCCCACATGCCGCGGAGCAGCTGGGCCCGTGAGCCATGGCCGCTGAGCCTGCACGTCCGGAGCCTGTGCTCCGCGACGGGAGAGGCCACAGCAGTGAGAGGCCTGCGTACCGCAAAAAGAAAGAAAAAAAAAAGTGCCAGACTGCATGTTGGGGGACCCCTGCATTTATGGATTGTGTAGAGGAGAGGGTTCAGTTGCTGAAAGAAACTGAGGGAAAGAAGCTAAAAAATAGAATTGAGAGAGAATGTTGTCCAGGGAAGGAGGGAAACTTTTAAGTGGCACAGAATAGTCAGTTGGGTTTGGTCTGTCATAAGGACAAGAGGGGTGAGAATGAAAATAATCCCTTGAATTTGGGAATTGAGAGGTTATTGGAGGCCTTAAGAAAAGTAATATAAGTATAGCGATAAGGGGAGAAGCCAATTTAAGAATGAATAGCCGTGGAGAAAAAGTCAATGAGCTTGACTGTTTGTTGTACAATGATTGATAAAGTAATAACCTGTACTGATAAGGAACATTTTAGTCTGAAGTCTTTTTTTTTTTTTTTTACTTTTTGGCCACATGGCAAGGCATGTGGAATCTTAGTTCCCCCACCAGGGATCAATCCTGAGCCCCCTGCAGTGGAAGCACAGAGTCGTAACTGCTGGACCACCAGGGAAGTCCCTCTAAAGTCTTATACATATTAACAGTGCTTTCAGGTTTAGATCAGCCAGCCCCTGATATATCAGATGAAGTTATTCTGATTCTTAAGTTAACAGTAGTTATTATTCAGAGGCAGTATAATTCCACAATTTAAACCGAATAGACATAAGTTTGAACCCTGGCTTTATAAAAGAGTAGTTATAACAGCTTATGTCAAAATGTTGGCAGAGGTAAATGTGATAATGTTCCTAAAGGTGAGCTACAACTAATGTTATCATCTATGAGATTAGGATCGTTTTTTGTTTTTGTTTTTTTGGTATCTAGTTCAGTGTTTCTAATCTTTTTCTCTCTTTTATTATCTTCTCCCCACATCGCGCCACGTACAGCACTTTTTTGAGGTACATTTCAAAGCACTGATTTACTTTTTCTTTTTTAAAATTGTGATTTCTCTACCACTTGTCAGAGCTTTTGCTTTACCTGAGATAAAGTATAACCAAAATGAGTTGAGTTGGTAGAATTCTAGTTAAAACCAAGAAAATCTTTGGTTTTCACTATTTTGTGTATTATGTAGGGGAAATACGTGTTTTTTGAAAAATTGAAAGTAATTCATGTAGTCCCCTTTATAGCTTTTGTGGATCCCAGACTAAGAATCTGTTTTCTATTAATTAATCATATGAGTGGAAAATAGAGCTATATTTAGCAAACAACAACCACATGTTAGAAGTCTTGATATTTAGCTTTGTAAGTTAATGCATATCTAAAAAGTTCTTGAAATTAATTTCAAGGCTGAGGAGATTTCTTGATAAATTTTTCTAAACCGTGAAAAAGAAATGGAAGTGATTCTGAGTAAATTTTGTTTGGAGAATACTAACTTTTTGTATCTGAGTAGCTTCTCAGAATGGCGACAACAACAACAAAAAGCATAGTTCTATTTTATAAAATGATTCATATGATTTTACAATTTCATACACAAATAACCACTCAACTGAAGTCTAGAAGTTCCTGGCTCTCCCTTCTAGAACTGGCGCACGGATGTTCTTTATTTAGGACAGCGCAGAGAGATGTTACTCCAACCAGAGTTGGAATGTATCAGCTGTCACTAATAGGACTCTGATCAGCTAATTGGTTGGTCTGTGTTTTCATGCGGCGTGATACATTTGTGGGTAGAATTTATTGTTGGGAAGGCCCATTTCTTTTACTCTTTAGAGATATGTTGAAAAAGTCTTAAGTTTTCATCTGCGTATTGACTCTTCAAATTTTTCAAGTATCTAAAGTCTGAAGAGAGGATACTGCAAGATTTTTAAAAAATCTAACACTTAAAGAGTGACTAAACAATATGCTTGATATATTCTATGATAATTGTATGATTAGATACATTATGGGTTATATTGACCTTTTGTCTTGACCTGGGAACCTGGTTAAATCCAGGTTCTGGAGAGAGATTGCCTAGGTTTAGAGACTGACTCTGCCGCTTACTAGCTGTGTGAACTTGGGCAACTTACTAACCTTTTCACACCTGAGGCTTGTTGGAAGAATGTATGAATACCTGCCTCATAGGGTCATTTTGACGAATAAGTGATATAATATGTGTAGAGTATTGAACATAATGCCTCGTGCAAGGTAAGCAAGCAATGAATGATCTTCCATCATCAGAAAACATTTTGAATTATAAAAAGTGGTTATAAATGAATTTGATGATACCACCCCTTTGTAAATTATTTCCTATCTTCGTTCTCTAAGTAATTGAACATAGATACCTAAGTTACTAGTTAGAAAGGACATCAGAGATCATTTGATTCATCCCTACTTTTTATATGTTTGGAAAAATGGATTATGCTTCTCTGGAGTTCTGAGCCTGGCAGAATAGACGAAGAAAAGTAAATCACACTCTCATGTGATAAGTATGTTAAAAGAAGTATGCACAAGGAACTTACGAGAAACTCATGAGTTTCTCAACTTGTCTGCCTTCATTTCTACCTATTAATGCATCCTACACACAGCTGCTAGATAAACTGTCTTCAAGCATAGCCTTGGATGTCTCTTTTCTGCTCAGGATCTTTAAATTGCCTCCTTCTGTGTGCCAGATAAAGTCCAAACTCTTTAGTCTCGTATTCTTGGCCTGTTATGTTCTATCAATTTATTTTCCTAGTGTACCTACCACTACTTCTTTTTATATACCTTAACTCTGTTGGTGAATCCAGCTACTTGCCATTCTCAGCATGCTTTCTGGCTTTCATTTAGCATTCCCATCTTCTTAGAGGGTCTTCCTTTCTTCTTTTTTTTTTTTTTTTTTTTTTTTTTTTTTTTTTTTTTTTTTTTTTTTTATGCGTTACGCGGGCCTCTCACCGCTGTGGCCTCTCCCGCTGCGGAGGACAGGATCCGGACGCGCAGGCTCAGCGGCCATGGCTCACGGGCCCAGCCGCTCCGCGGCATGTGGGATCCTCCCAGACCGGGGCACGAACCCGCGTCCCCTGCATCGGCAGGCGGACTCCCAACCACTGCGCCACCAGGGAAGCCCCTTCTTTTTTTTTAAATTAATTTTTATTGGAGTATAGTTGCTTTACTAGAGGGTCTCTTCACTTCTATCTCTGCCTGTTGAGAGACTATTGCTCTTCCTTTGGCAGCAGAACTTCACGTGTTTCATCTGTGGCAGCTCTTGCTTCTAGCACCAGTGTGTGGTTTATTTATACAAACCTTTGTTCAGTCATTCATTTATGTAGTAAATATGTATTGAAGCCAGAGAGGAAGGCTACTACTATCTCTTTTTTTTCCTGGGACTGCTGCCAGTGAAAGGTAAGAAAACAATTTCAGTTGACCTGGGTAAGCATACACACCTGAGTTTGCACGAGGATTGCAAGAGCAGGTGTATGGGGCCATGAGTCTTATGTGCAGAGTTGGAGAAGCCTGGAAGGGAGAGCAGAGTGGTTAGCCTGTGGGTTGGAGGCTGCTGGTTTTCCAAGTTGGGGTGATACTCTGCAGCTAGCAGCAGCCCTTGGTTACATGTATTTGTTGTGCGGTGAAAATACTAGGGGATGGGGTGGGGTGGTTTTGGTGGTGGTGGTTGTAACTCAGCAGAATATTTCATAAATCATATGCCAACATTAAGCACCAAGTTTTGTTTTGTTTTTGCTTTTTGTTCTGAGTATTTCCTTTAAAATGAAAATATCCATCTTCGTGGTTCTAAATGAGACAAACCTGTGATATTTTATGCTAAAGATATCTACAACAACATGCATGTTGTTTGGACTCCTGTTTTTAAAAATTGCCTGTGTCCTTGAGGTTTTCTACCAAACCCCTGTTAACTTTAAGCACTATAAAATCAGACCTGTTACATGGTAAAGAAACCAGGTTAAAAAAAGATAGATTGTCTAATGTTGAAATGAAGGACAAAACTTTATGGTGTATTCATTGAAGTAGTTCTTATTTTGCCCTTCCTGATGTTTGTAGACCACTGCTCCTGTGAGATAAGCAGTGTTCGGTAAGCTGGGTCATGAAGGGCTACAGTAGCTGACATGTTCTAGAGGCACGTGTATTCTGTAGTACTATATGTAGTCAGTCAAGTGGAAGCTTCAGTTATAAGCACATTTTTAAAAAATTTTGTATAACTTAAAAAAAATTTTTTTAACATCTTTATTGGAGTATAATTGCTTTACAATGGTGTGCTAGTTTCTGCGTTATGACAAAGTGAATCAGCTATACATATATCCCCATATCTCCTCCCTCTTGCATCTCCCTTCCACTCTCCCTATCCCACCCCTCTGGGTAGTCACAAAGCACCGAGCTGATCTCCCTATGCTATGCGGCTGCTTCCCACTAGCTATCTGTTTTACATCGTATAGTGTTTATATGTCCATGTCACTCTCTCACTTCGTCCCAGCTTATACTTCTCCCTCCCCGTGTCCTCAAGTCCATTCTCTACGTCTGCGTCTTTATTCCTGTCCTGCCCCTAGGTTCTTCAGAACCATTTTTTTTTTTTTAGATTCCATATTATGTGTTAGCATATGGTATTTATTTTTCTCTTTCTGACTTAATTCTGTATGACAGTCTCTAGGTCCATCCACCTCACTACAAATGACTCAATTTTGTTTCTTTTTATGGCTGAGTAATATTCCATTGTATATATTGCCCCATCTTTTTATCCATTCATATGTCGATGGACACTTAGGTTGCTTCTATGTCCTGGTTATTGTAGAGCCGCAGTGAACATTGTGGTACATTACCCTTTTTGAATTATGGTTTTCTCAGGGTATATGCCCAGTAGTGGAAATATCACCTATTAATTTATTGTTAGGCTTTTGCATATGTATCTGAGGAGTGTAAGTAGCTCTGTATATCTTGCTGCAAGTGTATATGTAGTTAGAAAAGGATTTAGCATCCATTCCTGGGTGTGGTCATTTAGTATTTGTGTTCTGACTCATTTTGCTTAGGAGTCTCATTTCAGCCCTATGAGCCCTGTTTTGCCTCCCCAAGGTAGAACCCCCATATCAAATTCTGTCTCCCTTGGAGGTTGGATGCAGGCATGTAACCTAAATTTTGTCAATCGGATGCATCCAAGAGAGACTGCACTACAAAAACGGTTGAGGAAGAGGTTCTATATGGAATCTCCTTTCTTCCCCGCATGTCTCTTCCCTTGGGTCTCTCCTTCCTCCTTCATCAAGAATATAACTGCTGTTAACAATATAATGTATGCCCTTCCACATCATCTTCTGTATAAACATGTAAGTATATACCAATATTTTTCATAAATTAGTTTTAAAAGTACATGCAATAGGCTTTTTAAAAAGAAATTAAGAGTTGAGCATTTTTGGTGTTTGTCCTGTTTTATGAATTGGCCATGCCACTTGCTTGTTTATTTGCATCTTAGTTTAAAAACCATTGTATTTGTATTAAGCAACCTAACTCTTGTGGGTCATATTGCTTATATAACGTTTGCCTCTGAATTTTTTGTTTTTAGATGTAAAAATTTTAATATGTATTCAAAGTTATTAGTTTTACCCTTGCAATATATTCCTTCCTCAGAGTTTCTTTTTCTCTCTCTGTTCAAGTAATTTGCCTGTGGTCACACAGCTAGTAATCCTGGCAGTTTGGCTCAAGAACACACTCGCTTAACTAGTATTCTACATATTCCACCTTTCACGTGTACAAAATTGTATGACATATGACTGGATTTTGCTTTTGTAAGCCCTAAAATACACCAGGTACCCAGTACCTTCATCTTTAAATGTTTTCTTAGATCTAGGACCATTTTTCTGGATATGGAGAGGAATTAAACCTTTAGAAAGAAAACTGTTAAGATTTCTCTTGATATGTATAAGCAATCTTATACCATCTTAGGGTCCTAAGGCGCTGTGCTTTCAGACATAACGTGGTAACTAAAAGGATAGGCCTCACAGCGAGACTGCCTGGGTTCAAATTCTAGCTTTGCCACTTACTATAGTGTGCCTTGAACAAGTTACTCTGCTGCTAGGTGTTTTAATTTCCTCATCTGACAAATGAGATAAGTTATCCGCTTCATGGGTTTGGGATAAAAACTCTATCAGGGATACATCTGAAATGTTTCAAATAGAACCAGGTGTGTAGTCCACTGTTGGCTCAGTGATGATTATTTCAAAAGATGATTTTGTTTTCTACTTGAAATAAAAAGAGGTAACAGGTATGAACCGCATTTAACTTCCTGCCCCATTACCCATAAACTTATAGGTAGTCTTTACCTATATGTAATCAAATCTTTTTCCTCTCTCAGAAGATAGAAAAGGATTTCTGAGCAGTGTTGAGCCCACCTGAGAGTTGATAGTTGTAGCAGTCTGTTCAGTGGTTTCATTTTTGTCATACTTAAAAACTCAGCTCTAAGAGCAAAGAAGGATTAACCTAGGAACTAGGGCCTTGTGTGGGTAGGAGGGATAGAAGGATAAAAAGTGAGGAGGAGAGAGTTCAGTTGAGCCGATGTAGTACATGGGTTAGGTTCGTTAGGGAAGGTTATGTTAGAAAGAGGCAAGGGAAGAATCAAGAGGAGAATCATAATAAGGTCCAGAAACAGGCCTTTTGTGTAAAAGGTTGAGAGCTTTGCGGATTATGTTGCTGGGACACCTAAGCTCTTTTCGGTGTTGGGGGAACAATGAGGAGAGGTAGGATCATGCCTTGGATTGGTTGCGATAATTGTTTTTTCTCGAAGAACTCTTTCAGCTCTAAAATTTCCGTAATTTTTTGGATCTTCTCCTCCTCCTAAAGCCCCCAGATAATAGCAGTAATCTATAAGAATCTTGAAATTATTTAAGAACTAAAGTTATATTTCCCTGTTATAAGAGTATAGTTGATATCCAGTAATTAACCTTAAATAGGGAAAAAAATCACAATAGTAGGAGTACGGTTTTTAACTCTTATATTTTCTTTCTTGTTAAGAGCATTCATTCTTGCAAATAGATAATTTTTCAGGAAAAAAAGGATGAAATTATTAAAAGATGGGTGTAAAATAGCTGGTGGGCATCTTAGAGTTCTTACGTAAGAGGTGTGAGCATTAATTTTTTTTACAGGTTATCCAGGATTAATGAGCATGCCATTTGCTTAATTTATAAATTAATTTGGACACTTTTTACACTTCATTGTCCATTCTGCGTAAATTTTTTGATGAGTTAGTTCGCTTAAGGCGACATTAATCTTTCTCATTCATGTAGAATCTAGTTAGGCTTTTTGGTTCATCTCATGGGCAGAGCATAAAGTACTTGACAGAATTTGATCTGACAGCTTTACAGTTATGTAACATAGAACAGAAGCTTAAAAACAACAAAAAAGAGAAGTGACTGATTTTTTTCACAGCAACCTATATTTCTCTCCAGAACCTTATTACCCTTCTCTTGCCTCCCTGAACTAGCGGAACCAGCTTAAGGCTAGTAGTTTACACAGTCTTAAGTAACCGCTATTTTTTTAAATAAACAGTTATAAACATTTAGAGGTGAAAGGTCCTTAGGATTATCCTGTCCAGTTGCATCACATTACCAATGAGAATACAGAAGCCTAAAGACGGTAAGTAACTCGCCTAGGATCACAGAGCTGGTTAGCACAGCTGACCCGGGAATCAAGGTCACAGGATTCCAATGTGAATACTTTTTCTGGTGTAATATGTGAATAGAATATTTAATAACAAGGTAATTATTGTGATATTTTGCAAAAGGAAATTTCTTATAACCATGACAAAGACTATGATATTTGATTTTGCATATTGAGTACAAATAATTATATTGGAATGTATATTTGATTATCTGGATTTGTATTCTTCTATCTCTGTTAGTGGTATGACGTTGATCAAATCTTAATCTCTAAAGCTCCATTTCTTTATGGAATGGGGCTGATAGAAGTGCCTCATTACGTATTACATGCCACAGTCCCTTTAAAGTCTGGTGTGTGGTCATTTCTCAGTAAATGTTACCTGCTATTACCGATTTATAATAATTGCTAGTTCTTTCATTTTCTTTAAATATTAATTGGTGATTGTTCAGCCAATAAAATTTAGCACTGAGAATGACCAGTAATAAACGTAACAGATTTAAGGACAGATTTGAAAACACAAAAATATTTTAGAAGAGGTGTGTGTCTGGGCTTTTGGAATTGGGGAAACATTTTCTAATTTTTTTCATATTAAAAACTGATGCTATAGTTGTTTTTTGGTTTTTTTTTTTTTTTTTTTTTTTTTTTTTGCGGTACGCGGGCCTCTCACTGTTGTGGCCTCTTCCGTTGCGGAGCACAGGCTCCGGACGCGCGGGCTCAGCGGCCATGGCTCACGGGCCCAGCCGCTCCGCGGCATGTGGGATCTTCCCGGATCGGGGCACGAACCCGTGTCTCCTGCATCGGCAGGTGGACTCTCAACCACTGTGCCACCAGGGAAGCCCTGTAGTTGTTTTAAAACTATATTCAGAAATCACAACTTTAAAAAATAATAAATTTATTTATTTTATTTACTTATTTTTGGCTGCATTGGGTCTTTGCTGCTGCACACGGGCTCTCTCTAGTTGTGGCGAGCAGGGGCTACTCTTCATTGCGGTGTGCGGGCTTCTCATTGTGGTGGCTTCTCTTGTTGCGGAGCACGGGCTCTAGGTGCGCGGGCTCAGTAGTTGTGGCTCGCAGGCTCTAGAGCGCAGGCTCAGTAGTAGTGGCGCACAGGCTCAGTTGCTCCGCGGCATGTGGGATCTTCCTGGACCGGGGCTTGAACCCGTGTCCCTTGCATTGGCAGGTGAATTCTTAACCACTGCGCCACCAGGGAAACCCCAGAAATCACAACTTTTAAGTTTGTTGGGAGATGCCCTGGAGGTGAGATGAGAGAGAAGAGTGAAATAATTCCTTCTATAGTGAAGAAGAAATACATTCATTTTAAACTAGCTTTGCTGCCACAAAAATGATGGATTTAAGGATTTGTTTAGTTATGCTTCCAAATCTCAAAACAAAGATTAAAAAAAAGTCCTTTAGATCAACAATATTAAAATCAAGTCAGATGTATCTGGAAATTGCCAGATTTCTAGTGCTCCAAGTCTAAAGTTTTTCACTATAAAACGTGCTCTTAAAGGGCCTTTAATGTGATGCAGTACCCAGTATTTAACTCTGTAGGATGGGCTGGAACTCATGTTTGCCACCCGCTCTCCATGTGACTTTGGGGAAATGATTAACCTCTCCAAGGTGGTTTACTTTTCTATAAAATAAGAATATTAGTCGGGTCCACCACATATCTTTGCTACAAGGCTTGAATGAGAGTGAATGGCATTCTTTTAGCACAGTTCTGACACATTCTGGCACTTAATAAAAGTTAGTTGTTAAAAATCACAACCTCTTATTAAGTGAAGTTTTTTCCCTCCAGTAACGCTCTTTATGTAAATTTCAGAGTATTTAAATGATTGGATTTCAGGAAAATAGGATTGTTTCATTTTGTGTTTGTATACATAATTTTTTAAAAATTTATTTATTTATTTATTTATTTTTGTATGTGTTGGGTCTTCATTTCTGTGCGAGGGTTTTCTTCAGTTGTGGTGAGCGGGGGCCACTCCTCATCGCAGTGCGCGGGCCTCTCACTGTGGCGGCCTCTCCCGTTGCGGAGCACAGGCTCCAGACGCACAGGCTCAGCAGTTGTGGCTCACGGGCTTAGTTGCTCCGCGGCATGTGGGATCCTCCCAGACCAGGGCTCGAACCCGCATCCCCTGTATTGTCAGGCAGACTCCCAACCACTGCGCCACCAGGGAAGCCCTATATAATCTTTAATAATAAAAATTAGCCCAGAAGAGATTATTTTTCTTTTTAAAAACCTCAATCTAAAAAGGTTTAAGAATGAAGGATAATGACTTTCTCTTTTTACACTTGAGTTTAGTCATGTTATACTTGCCTTTGATCTGTAGTAGTGTCTTCTTTTTTAATCTTTATTATTTATTTATTTTTATTTTTGGCTGCAATGGGTCTTTGTTGTTGCGTGCGGGCTTTCTCTTGTGGAGAGTGGGGGCTACTCTTCCTTGTGATGTGCGGGCTTCTCACTGCTGTGGATTCTCTTGTTGCGGAGCATGGGCTCTAGGTGCGCGGGCTTCAGTAGTTGTGGCACGTGGGCTCAGCAGTTGTGGCTCGCAGGCTCTAGAGCACAGGCTCAGTAGTTGTGGCGCATGGGCTTAGTTGCTCTGCGGCATGTGGGATCTTCCTGGACCAGGACTCAAACTCATGTCCCCTGCATTGGCAGGCGGATTCTTAACCACTCTGCCACCAGGGAAGTCCCTAAGAAAGTTAATTTAGTAATAGATTAAAAAAAACAATCCCCGATAAACTTGCTATTCTGCCAGTCTCTTCCTTGCGGGTCCGTTTTGTCTAGAATACTGTGTTATTTTTATGTGATTGTAATCAACTATGCTTTTGTAGACCAAGTTTTTGGCAGCAATCTTCAAATATTAATTTACATTTTATCCTTTAAATCATGATTACTCTTAGCAAATGAAAATTTTAAATGTTTCATTCATACCTTGTTTTGGTAGCTAATATTCTAGAGTCTTTTGAGTTGGTTTAAGAGGAATACTTTTTGGGGGGGGCGCAGCATGCGGGATCTTAGTCCCCTGCCCCCGCCCCCCACCAGGGATTGAACCTGCGCCTCCTGCAGTGGTAGCCCACTGGACCGCCAGGGAAGTCCCAGGAATGCTTTTATATTAATACTTTTTGAGCTTCTATAGTATATTAAATGTTTTTGAATGTTTTACTTGGTTACAAAGCTGGGAGCTTGTCTACAAAAGAGCAAAAACAGTTACTAACTAACATTCTTTTAACTAGCATCCTCATTATGCTTCTTTCACCCACTATTGACCATTTGTTTCATGTTTTTAGTTTTGTCTAAATCTTAATCTTCACTACAATTGTTAGATCTGACTATAGAACATAATGTTGTATTTCCTTAGTTTGCTTTTGCATATTGACTTTGATAGAGTTAGAAAGATTTGCCACACTAACAAATAAGCGTCCTTCAATGCAGAGCTACTGTTTTATTTTATGATCCTTTTCTAAGTATAACATCATTTTTAGATAAGCTCCTGATGGTTCTGTCTTGAAATTCAGTCTTTTCTTTCCTCCTTTTTGTAAGTTGGCTGGAAGTTCTGTGGTATTGCTTTCATAAATCGTTCACAAATTTTTCTTGCTTTCTCCTTTTATTTAGACATTTACATTTACTAACAGATGGGCTGAATTTATATGTTCTATATCTAGGTTTTGATTTTTTAAAATTAAAAAATCAATGTAATTAAAAAATACATATTTGTATGTATATAAATTTATATATACAAATCAGGGCCCCAATCATATGTATATCAAGTTTTAAAGTTCTTAGCACCAAGATTTCAGATTACGGTAAAAGAGTAACTTCCTCTCATTATCATATCTTCGAAATTCATGAAAGTATGTTTAACTATGTATAACTGTTACAATATATGTTTGTCCTGTCTTTTTTGTGTTTATCTCATATTTCCATTAGATTTTCAGTTTCTTGTCTACTAATACTTTTGTTGTGTTAAAATAGATTTGATGAAGGTCACCTTCGAGAAAAGTAACTTATATATTTTCAATTTATTTTCTCCTGCCTTTCCATTTATACATTTTTTTTTAAATTAAAATTGAGGTTTTTGACAGATACAGCTGTTCGGCTCTGCAATTTTTATTGTGGGTAAATACAAAGCAGGTAACTTTTAAGACAAGGTAATCTTTACCAGCTTTATTTGTACCTCCTTTAAGAACTAGTAGATCAGTAGTTGACATAGCTCATAAGTTGTTTTTTTTTTTTAACTTTTTCTCATGGAAATTTTCAAGAATACACAAATCAGGATGCTCTCCACAATGCATTTGATCAGTATGTCTCTTAAGTTTCTTTTAATTTACATTAGTTTCCACTTTTTTCTTTAAACTCTATTCTGTATATGTATTGAAGAAACTGAGTTATTCTAAATTTGGCCGGCCGCATACTTTAAACATCGTTTCACATGTTTGTCTAATAGGTAGATTTGGATCCAATTTTCTTGTTGCATTACATCAAACTACATACAGTATCTGCTTGTCTTACTTTTAGTAAGATTGATAAGTCTGGGTATGCAGGCCTATCACAGAGGAGTGCATTTTAAAAAAACATAAATCAACAAAGCATTATTAAATATTTTATACCTTGGAAAAAAAACAGAAGTGAGTGCATATATTTACCGAAATATTCCTGCAGCAATGCTCATGGCAGCCCAAATGCCCATCAGCAGTAGATTGGTAAATAAACTGTATATGTGTATTGTGGAATACTACATAGCAATAAAAGGGAACAAATTAAATGATAGATGCAGCACCGCTTATGTTTCTCACAGAAATAATGTTGAGTGAAAAGAGTTGATGCAATAGAGAGCATACTATATGATTTCAGATATAAGAAGTTAAAAATGGGCAAAATTAATTTCTCATTTAAACATATTGTAAGGCCAGTGAAACAATGCTACCTATTAAAAAGTGCTTCTTTCTCCCATTGATTGAAATAGCTCTGTAATCATATACGCAATTTCTATAGGCATTAGGGTATATTTATCTTGCTCCATCGGTCTGTCTATTTATATGCCTGTATCGCATAGAAGTTTTATATATGCTTGTATCATAGAAGTTTTATGGCATGCTTTAATATCTTAGAGGGTTTGAACTTTTCTCCAATCATTGCTCTGCCTTTTTAGGATTTTTCTAGCTATTCTTATTTATTCTTTCAAATTCACTTTATAATCAACTTGTCTTGCTTCAGGAAACAATAATCCTGGAGATGTTTTCATTAGGATTGCATTAAATTAACAGATTATCTTAGAGGAAACTGCTACCTTAACGATGCAGAATCTTCCTTTCCAAGAATGTGGTTTGTCTTCCCTGTTGTTCACTTTGCTTCCTTCAGGCATGCTGTTTTATAGTTTTCCTTATATAAGTTTTATATTGTTTATTGTTAAATTTAAGTCTATTTTTATCTTTGCCATTGTTAGTGGGGTTGTCTTTTCTATTTTTACTTCATTTTTTTCCATTTATTATTTCTCCTTACTGATTATTATTATATATATGAGGGCTTGATTTCTGTATGTAATTTTATGTCCTACCATTTTACTACATTTTCTTATTGTTTGGAATAATTTTTCCATTGATTCTTTTGGGTTTTTCAATTAAACTTATTATTTGCGAATTGAGGTTGAGATAGTCTCCCCTCGCCCCAAGCCATGCACATCCCCAAATGTTATACCTCTAATTGCTTTCTCTTGTCTAAATGCATTAGCAAGTACCTATCTAATGTTATTTATTAGTTAAGTCCTTATTTTTCTTGACTTTAGTGAAAAAGTCTTTAGAGTTTTCCCCATTAAGGTGCTGGCTTTTTTTTTTTTTTAACAGCTGTATACATGAGAGATACAGTTTACATACTGTAACATTTACCGATTACAGCTGTACAATTCCGTGTTTTTTTTTAGTAAATTTATAGGGTTGTGCAGCCATCACTACAATGTAGTTGTAAACATTTCTATCATTCTGAAAAGTTCCCTTGTGTCCTTTTACAATGACTTTTGTGTTGGGAGGTATATGAGGATATATTTGTATCTATGTGTGTTTATATCCTATACCTTATATTTATTTTTATAATTTAAGGAGTTATTCATTTTTAAAAATTGAAGTATAGTGGATTTACAATATTAGTTTAAGGCGTACAACATAGTGATTCAATGTTTTTATAGATTATACGCCATTTAAAGTTATAAAATAATGGTTATATTTCCCTGTGCTGAACAATATATCCTTGTAAGCTTATTTTATACATAGTAGTTTGTACTTCTTAATCCCCTACCTTTGTCTTGCCCCTCTCTGTTTCTCTCTCCCCACTGGTAATGAACAGTTTGTTCTCTATATCTGTGAGTTTGTTTTGTTATGTTCATTTATTATTTTTTTTTTTTCCATTTATTTGTTTTGTTTTTTAGATTCCACATAAAAGTAATAACATACAGTGTTTGACTTCTTTCACTAAGCATAATACTTTCTAGGTCTATCCATGTTCTTTTTCTTTTATTCTTTAAAAGAAAAAATTTCATTCTTTTTTTAATGGCTGAGTAGTATTTCATTGTGTATATATTAACACGTCTTCTTTATCCATTCATCTGTTGATGGACACTTAGTTTACTTCTGTATCTTAGCTATTGTAAATGGTGCTGCTCTGAACAGTGGGGTGCATGAATCTTTTTGAATTACTGTTTTTGTTTTCTTTGGATATATACCCAGGAGTGGAATTGCTGGATCATATGTTACTCCTATTTTTATTTTTAAATTATTTTTAATTATTATTATTATTTTTTGGCTGTGCCATGAGGCGTGTGGGATCCTAGTTCCCCGGCCAGGGATTTAACCAGGCCCACGGCAGTGAAAATGCCAAGTCCTAACCAGTGGACCACTAGGGAATTCCCTATTTTTTGTTTTTTTGAGAAACTTCCATACTGTTTTCCACATTGGCTGTACCAATTTACATTCCCACCAACAGTGTTCAAGGGTTCCCTTTTTTCCACACCCTCTCCAACATTTGTTATTTGTGGTTTTTTTTGATGATAACCATTCTGACATGTGAGGTAATATCTCATTGTGGTTTTGACTTGCATTTCCCTGATGATTAACGATGTGGAGCATGTTTTCATGTGCCTGTTGGCCATCTGTATATCTTCTTTGGGAAAATGACTATTCAGGTCCTCCGCCTGTGTTTTAATTGGTTGTTTTTTTTTGATGTTGAGTTGTATGAGCTGTTTATATATTTTGGATATTAACCCCTTATCAGTCATATCATTTGCAAATGTTTTCTCCCATTCAGTAGGTTGTCTTTGAATTTTGTTGATGGTTTCCTTTGCAGTGAAAAACTTTTCAGTTTAATTAGGTCCCATTTATTTATTTTTGCTTTTGTTTCCTTTGCCCTAGTAGACAGATGCAAGAAAATATTTCTACGGTTTATGTCAAAGAGTATTCTGTCTATGTTTTCTTCTAGGACTTTTATGGTTTGCGGTCTTAAATTTAGGTCTTTAATCCATTTGGAGTTTATTTTTGTAAATGGTGTGAGAAAAATGTTCTAATTTCATTCTTTTACATGTAGTTGTTCAGTTTTCCCAGCACTACTTATTGAAGAGACTGTCTTTTGTCCATTGTATATTCTTATCTCCTTTGTCATAGACTAATTGACCATAGGTGCATGTGCATTAATTCTTATTTCATTGCTTGTTTTTAATACAAGTGAGTGTTTAAGTTTTCTTTCTGACATACATTTAGATTAGCAGGCTTAAGTTGTAGTCTGTCTTGGCATAGTGAAAAAGAAGTCTCCTTACAATAAAATGCTGCGCTATTACAATAAAAAGTTTTTTCTCAGTACAGGAAGATAGCCTTTCACGTTCTGAAACATTTTGTCCCATGTTTTCTGTTAAAGAGGATGGCATTCCCTGTGGATATGCTGGATAATTGCAGTCATGAGGAAATGGAAAATTCTGCTGAAGATTATATGTCAGATCTCAGGTGTGGGGACCCTGAAAATCCTGAATGTTTTTCTCTTCTCAATATTACGGTAAGGCATCCTGCAGTGATTTATCGATCTTTTCAGTTGAGTTTATCCATGAAATCAGTATCCTTTTATTATCTTTTAAAGTGTTAACTAAACACTTTTGAAAATTTTATCAGAAGACTTTTCAGTAAAATGGATAAATATTGATTAGTTAGTACAGCAGCGTGATCCAGTTTTAAAAAGACTAACTTTACAGGCAGTTGCTTATTATTTGTATTGTGCCTTTAAAATTATATGTAAGTAGTTTACTAGTTTTGCTAAGACTGATTACCATATTTGAGCTAACCCAATTAAGTCTACTTTAGATTTGGAAATTGTTATTTTAGAAATTTTTTTAATAAAAAAAGTCAGCAAAACACTACATTACACATTTTTGTGTCACAAATCTTCCTTTTCCCAAAATATTAAAATAAAATTTCTAATTAGTAAACTGAGATATATTTTGATAGATCATTAGACATGAAATTATTAGAATTCTAGTGTGAATTTGATGATAGGCAAATTCTCTAACCTCTTTAGGCCTCAGGTTTTTCTTCTGGAAGATGATGTTTATTCAAAGAATTCTTTAAAGTTTCTTCCAACATCAATACTTTGTAATTCTCTGAATGGCAATATTGTGAGTAAGTAGGGAATTAGCGTTGGATTAATGAAAGCAGAAAAAATTTAAAGTACTGCATATATCTTACTGGAAAAATGAATTTACCCTAGTGGTTTTTACTAGAAAATGGAATTTTTTTCTCCCTCAAGTGGTCTAAATAACAGATGATAAAGTTTAACAACTTTATGGATCATATCATGCTTTTGTTTTTATTCATATGCGTAGCTAGAGCGCAATAATATTTATTGAAATAGACTTTCATTTTTTTGCCTAAGTTAATAAAATTCCTGCAAAAGCGAAGTCTATCTGATTTGCTCTTTTTTTTTAAGACTAGAAATATCTCCTATGAAATGAAATTATATAATTAGCGTTAACGTACGTTTGACATTTTGATAGAAGCATGGTGTTTTTGTGTGATGTTTTCTTACCAACTCTTCACTAATCTTTAATAAATTGTCGTTTCAGATTCCTATTAGCCTGTCAAATGTAGGCTATGTACCTCTCTATGGTGGAGATCAGACCCAGAAAGTTCTTGCTCTTTTTGCACCTGAGGACTCACTCACAGGTCTCTGTTTTGTTTAATATTTGTAAATTGAGGAATTTTTTTCAAACAATTAGAAATTTATTGAAAGATAGCTACATGAAGGAATTTTTAAAAAGAAAACTTATTTCAAACTGTAAATTCATGAAAATAAAATTCTCAGTTGCTTATAATTAAATGTTTAGTGAGTGAAATACAATAAAAATGGTATAAATGGGGCTGCCACATTGTATTGTAAACTATGGGTATATTTAAGGGTATCCTTGAAAACCTTACCAAATAGTAATATCGTGTACTTTAAGACTTAAATGTTAACAATCATTTATTTTCTTTTAGCTGTGGCACTTTACCTTGCTGATCAGTGGTGGGCTATTGATGATATTGTGAAAACATCTGTCCCTTCTAGAGAGGGACTTAAGCAGGTAACAAGATCCTGTAGTTTTAAAAGTGTTTAGGAGGCCATTTCACAATATGTTTCCCATAAACAGTGATAGTTTTTGAAGTTATTGAGCTTTTCTCCATTTTAGTATACCAGGTTATATTAAACCCTTAGAGTTGCATTGTTAACGGTGAAACTGGCACTTAGATTGGGCTTCCTTGATTTTATGTGAAAGTGTCTGAGAATTGGGGGAGGAAAAATGAGTACCTGTGGTTTAGTTAAGCTGTAGTTACCCATATCAACTTTAGCTTCTGAGTTTTCTTTTTGGGTGGGAAAAAGCTTATTATCTCTGTATGGTTGCTTAAGTTCTCTGTCTCTAGGAGAGACTGACCAGTAAACTTGCTTATCAGTAGGGCCATTTTGGGTGGTCTATTCAGTGTTTCAAACAGTGTAGTGGAAAGGAGGTCCTCAGCAGCATGCTGTAAAACTGGGTCCTTTATTCTGTCTTAGTCACCATTTTATCAGTTACTTAGAAGAAGACATAGTTGGCATACTTATCAATTCTGCATGCCACAGTGCTGAATGGGAGAACTAATCCATAAAGGCAGAATTAAGAAACAAAGAGGAAGATCTAACATGATGAAAATAAATTAGTGAGAAAGGTAAAGTAGTATCTGTGGGTTCAAAAATTTAACTCTACTGTATACCATGAAGACCATACTAAAACAGCAGCACATATGAAAAAGATTGGGCTTTAGTTAATTAGAAGTAAAATCAAAGAAAGCAAAAAAGCTAATAAAAGCCTTAAGTTTATACAGAAAAGCCCCATTATCTTATCAATATCTTCGATGTTTATACCTGTAATATCTGCATGCCCAACATGAAGAGAAAAAAAAAGGTTAGGGATCTGAAGCAATTTGAAAGGAGAAGACTGAAATGGCAAGAGTACCCCAAATCATATTAGATAAGTCTTTTCCTCTGTTTAGCTTTGGTAGGAAATTTAAGAGAATATCATGGCTGTCTTCAACTATTTGTAGACTATGTGATCCAGAATATCAAAGTATAGTCTTTGGGAAAGAGATTTCAGCTCAGTATCAGAAAGAATTTCATTCTGGTCAGAGCTGTTCAAGGAAAGGCGTGGGATCCCCTGTAAGCTGGAGAGCTTTGTCATTTCATGTGGTGTTCGGTATTGGAAATTCCTTACCGGGGAGGTTTTTGAGAGTAGTGTGTGTATGCCTCATGCTTTTTCTCTCCTCTCGCCTAATTAGAGGACATTCTTGTTTTTCTTTAAGGAGGCTTGGGGTGGGGTGGGGGGGATAGATTTCATGGATAGACTCTTGTTTTCAGCAGTGACAGATGTCTATGGGGAAAACCCCACTGTTCAATGTCAGGCAATTGGTGAGGGTGTCCCTGTGACCGTGCAGACCTGCCTGTAGGAAGTGAGGTTGTTTCCATTCTGTGATTGCCCCAAGTTTTGTTTTCATCAGACTGCCCTGGTGCCCCTGTCATTGCCCATCTGGTCTGGCAGAGGGTTATGTGTGTAGGGGGAAACAGGTATTCCTTATAGTTAGACAACACAGACATGACTGTTAAATGACCGTTTTACCTAGAAAAGATGAGAGAGATTCCTTTCCCAAGAGCATAATTATGGCTTTGCTCATCAAATGAGATAATCATTGTTTTTAAAGTCTTCAGGGCATAACACGAAGCTTTTTTCACTTTCTTTTCCTTCTTTCTTTTTTTTTTTTAATGTGTAGGCTGGAATGGGGGGAAAAGAAGCACTAGAAATGGTGGGGGGCAGCAGTTAGAGTGGGGGAGACCTGGGATCTGGGCAGCTGGAAGCAGAAAGAGAGCACTGACTGCTAACGTGGAGATGCTGGGGATTGCTATATTGGAAACCTGTTTTGCCTGTTTTAGAATTTTGCTGAGAGGCATTATTTCATGCATAACTTGTGTCCATAGAAATGGATTGTTATTGGTATGAATGACTGGTCTCATCTCTGTGATAATAAAATGGTTTACAAATCATTCTGAATGTATTCAAAGTGCCTTGAATGTCAGTACAAGGTATGGAAGCAGGGAGCAAGGTAAACTGCATCTCTGAGTTGATGCTAACTGTTGTGCCTGGTGTCTCATCTCTTTGTAGGTGAGAACTCTTGGGGAGAGAGTGGTTCTGTATGTTCTGAATCGAATTATTTATAGAAAGCAGGAAATGGAGAGAAATGAGATCCCATTCCTGTGTCATAGCAGTACTGATTATGCTAAGATTCTGTGGAAGAAAGGAGAGGCCATTGGGTTTTATTCAGTTAAGCCTACAGGTGAGTCTTTAAAAGTTATTTAAAATATATATTATGTAAACCCACTTTTTGGACCCCAACTGTATCAATGTCCCTTTTAAATTAGTATCTAGAGTACGAATTGAGATGATTTTACTCAGTATTTCTTGGGAGTACTTTGATTCTATGTAAGTGAGGATTGGTTAGGAAAGTCTTTTGAAAAAAAAGTAAACATTTAACAGAGTGGAAAATTTGTCCACGTATGTGGACAGAGAGTTGTATGTTGAGCCTTGTCTTCTTTCCCTCTTGTTTCCTTCCCTTTATTTAAAGGTCTTTGTTTTACTTTGATTCCTGCTGCTATCACTACTACTGGCTCGTTTTAAATCCCCTGTCTACCTGTGGACCAAATGCGTAGGCTTTTTCTTCTAGTGTAGCTGATTCAGCCTGATATAGTAAAGCAGCTAAAGCAAAGTACTTTAATATATTTAGAGAATCCAAACAGCTTTGAAATAGTCAATCTTGTAAAGTTTTTATTTCTGATCCTAAGACCCAACTATACCCTTTTCCTGAAAGACTAGTGCAGCTTCATCTTGCTTTACCTGTTTTCCTGTTCATTCAGTTCCCTAGAGCTACTGGAGCCAGAAAAATCAAACCTGCTTACTCCATGTACACATATACCCCACACCTTACAACCACTACACAACAAAGGCAGCCTTGTTCTGTGCCTTGGCCAAAAGACCTTTCACAGAGAGTACTCACATTATTTTTGTCTTTTTAATATTTCACACTTGCCAAATTTAGCTCTTATGGTCAGATGCAGTCTAAAGATAATACCAAATTTCCCGCTAATTTGAAGGACAGTTGTGACTAATACCTTAATAGAATAATTAGTACACATTTATGATGAGAACATCAGTCATGATGAGTATGAGTACATATAGTCAGTAAAAGGAAGGTCACTTTTTCTCAATAAAAAACTATGATCAGTTTTAAATGTTTTTGCTGTTTAGTAAATACTTTAACTCTCCCTTAATACGCTATTTTATTCTTGTATAAATTTGAAGTAGAACCAATCATTTACACAACTTCAGAAAGATATCATCATACAGAGGCAGAATAATAATGTTTGTTAAATGGAAGCTTAGTGCTGCATTGCATAAAAGGCATCACTTTATTGTTTTTAAAATGTTTTCATGAGTTTGAGGCTGGAATATGGTTTAATTACTTTATGCTTTATTTTATACAAGTAATTCCTATGGAATTGGAGGCTTTTTGCTGCTCACGCTGGCTGCAGCGGGGTTCCTACTTGAAAGTAGCTCATAGACATTTGAAGTACATAAGAGTTTATGCTTTCTCATTTAGAGCATCTGTAGATGAAAGATATACAGTTAAGAAAGGACATAGCATTCCCCCCTCAGTATTTCTGATCAGTATTTGATTCCAGGCATTGGCTCCTCTTTGCTTTCTGTGTTTTGGGGGCTCCTCCACTCTTTGGGACGTGGCTTCTATTTTTACTTTTTCTGTTAGTCAACTCAGTTTTATATGCTGGAGCTTCCAAGTACTACTTGTCTACCCCTTTTAGCACCTTCCATACTTCTCTACTAATTGCCTTACTTCCTTACTATTTATTTCAGTGTTTTCCTGCTTTAATCTCTGGCTCTCATCTGCCAAAGAACAGTGGCATTAGATGTGCTTATGCTAGCCTTTGGTTCAGTAACCATCTAATTCAGTCTGGCAGTGTTTTTTTCTACAAAGTAAACCCAAACAGAATAATTTGAAAAAAATTGTCCAAAACAAATACTGAAACACTTTGTGATATAAGTATTCCTAATGTACATATCAGGAAAAAACTGTACCAGTAGCAAAAAGATAAAATCTTTATTAAATACATTTGTAGTTGAATAAAAGCCTTATGATATCACTTATTATTTATGATTTTTTTTTTTTTGCGGTACGCGGGCCTCTCACTGTTGTGGCCTCTCCTGTCGTGGAGCACAGGCTCCAGACGCGCAGGCTCAGCGGCCATGGCTCGTGGGCCCAGCCGCTCCGCAGCATGTGGGATCTTCCTGGACCAGGGCACAAACCCATGTCCCCTGCATCGCCAGGCGGACTCTCAACCACCGTGCCACCAGGGAAGCCCTATTTATGATTTTTAAAAATAAAATAGCAAATCAGTATATAGGGATATTAGTTGGAACATAAAAATAGCCTTGATATATAAGAGGGGACTTGGTTTATGAGGTCAAATCCTATTATAGTATAATGAAATTCAAGAAAGTATATAAATTTTTTTTTTGCCCGAAATAAAGAGATTACTATGAGGGATGTATAGTTTGTTTGTTTCTTGGGTTAGGTAGATGTCAGATCATTAAAAATAGTTTTTAACAGTAGGTCATTGTGTAATATCTGGTACATAACTCTAAAGGGAACTTGCAGAATTGAGTAACATCACTATAATAAGATTTTCTGGTCCCTTCTGTGGTTATTAAGCATTTTAATCTATAAAAATAAAAAATAGGAACAGGGTTAATGCTGAACCTTGTCACATTCTGGTAGTAATATTTGTTCATGGACTCATAAACTGAAAAAAAAAAAAAAAAGGTAAGCTCCATGTATTTCGTTGAGATGTATTTTCAATAAAACTTTATTTTTTGCTGAATAATTAGTTTTCCCAATGTATAATAGTTTTCCAAATGTATAATCTACTTGTGTTTTGATCCATCATATACTAATATTAATTATAATGATAACTCAGAATTTCTTTTGAATTGATACTTAGAATCTTATGGTCACAAGAAACTTAAAAAATGTATATTTTTGTATACAGATACGTTTTGCAGAGAAGAATGATTAGATAATCAATATATAATCCAAGTATAAAAATATATTACATTAGGGTAATAGTCTGTAGTATAAATATAATAGAAATAGAAGGTCAGGGGTGGGGAAGGAACAATGTAAGCTTTTTGAGTGTTAAGAGTGGTTAGTTCAATAGTAAAGGAACAGGTTGTTCAATGGATGATGACAGTTATCAAATCAAATTGATAATAGTTTTTAGGGTCCATTTGATGCATTTAAAAGAGTAGTGATATAGTGTTTTTCTTTAATCAATATTGTTTAATTGAAAAGGGAAACATAGTAAATTTACATAGCAAATCCTGGCAGATACCATGTTAACTAATAGATCATGGTTAACATCACCAGCAATGAGATACATCATGATCAGAGACCCCAATTTATGATGTAGTGAGAAGGACATAACGTCATTTCTGAGGTATTTTTGCCCAAAATGCATAACCTCAATTTTATAATGAGAAAACATTAGACAAAGCCAAATTGAAGGTTATTTTACAAAATAACTGATCAGTAGCCTCCAAAAGTATCAAGATCATGAAAGACAGGGAAAGGTGGAGGAATTATCAAAGATCAGAGTTGGGACATTAAACTAAATACCATATGGAATCTTTGATTGGATTCTGAAAGAGAAAAATTAGTAGAAAAACTGGCAGAGTTTGAATAAGGCCTGTAGTTTAGCTAATAGTATTTTATTAATGTTGATTTTCTGGTTTTGATAACAGTACTCTGGCTATGTAAGATGTTAACATTAGGGGAATCTGGGTGAAGGGTATGTGGGAACTCTTTGTATATTTTTGCAACTTTTCTGTAAGTCTAAAGTTATTTTTATGATAAATAGTTGTTAAAAAGTTAATGTTATAAGATGTTAGAAATTACATTCTTTGTAATTATTGAAACTTAAGATGGAAATTTTAAATGTTACCAAAATGTGTGAATACATGCCATCTATTTCAATATTATTTAATGGTTACATGAGCAAAAAAGTACTCTGAGGAATTTGACTGGGCCAAGAGAAAAAATATTCTAAAAATACCAGGATAAATGGTTCCCCTGGGAAAGGGCCCAGTCATTGTCAGCAATCCCCACCTCACACGATGATACTTTTTAATGTCTCATTCTTTTTTTTAAAAAATATTTATTTGGCTGAGTCAGGTCTTAGTTGCAGCACATGGGATCTTTGTTGCAGCACACGGGATCTTTGTTGCAGCATGTGGGATCTTTTGTTGTGGTGCACGGGCTTCTCTAGTTGCAGCCTGCAGGCTCTCTCTAGTTGTGGCGTGTGGGCTCAGTAGTTGCGGCACACAGGCTCTCTACTTGTGTGTGGGCTCAGTAGTTGTGGCTTGCAGGCTCTCTAGTTGTGGTGCACGGGCTCAGCAGTTGTGGTGTGCGGGCTCTCTAGTTGTGGTGTGTAGGCCCAGTAGTTGTGGTGCACGGGCTCAGTAGTTGCGGCACTTGGGCTGTCTAATATGGTGCACAGGCTCAGTAGTTGCAGCACATGGGTTCTCTAGTTGTGGTGTGTGGGCTCAGTAGTTGTGGTGTGCGGACTTAGTTGCCCTGTAGTATGTGGGATCTTAGTTCCCCAACTGGGGATCGAACCCGTATCGCCTGCATTGGAAGGCAGATTCTTAACCACTGGACCATCAGGGAAGTCTCTAATGTTTCATTCTTAACAATGAACAAATAGCTTAGTTAGGAAAAGTCACTGATATGAAAGATGGAGATCAAAACCAAAAAAGAATAAAAGCAATTTGGAAGAGACAGACAATGCAAAAACAAACAAAACAACTCAATATTTGTGGAACGTAAGAGTAGTTAGTACATTCATAATGGGAACAAGATATATTAAAAGAATGTCCATAGAGCTCTTAGAAATTAAAAACTCAGTATAAGGGAGATAAAGTTGATGTTGATTAGAAAGGAGAACAATCATAACAGCAACAAACCCTAAATGATGGAAAATAGGAAAGAAAAGATAAAATTAGAGGAGCAGTCTGCATGATAGTTGTTTCAGGAGAGAACAGAGAAACTGGAGGGGAAGAAATCACCAATGAAGTCGTTCAAGAAAAGTCTCAGAATTATAGAACATGTATTTCCAAGTTAAAAAGGCCCATTGAACATCCATCACAATGAATGAATTAAAATAGGCCCATGCTGAGGTAGATTGTTGCAAAATTTCGGAGCATCTGGGATAGAGAAAAGATTCTGTAATCCTGTACAGAGTGAGAGGGGGAATTTATACAAAGGATCAAGAATCATAATGATTAGATTTCTCAAAAGCAGCACCACACTGAACATTAGAAGTGGAACAGTGCCTCTAAGATACTGGGAGAAAGTGATTTCCAATATAATTCTATGCCCAAATAATGAATGAAGTATGAGAGTGACAGAAGGAAATTTCTACATGGTTAATTTAAAAAAAAATTTTTTTTTTTAATCTCTCATGCATCATTTTTCAGGAAGCTAACAGAATTTATGCTCTACTAAAATAAGGAAGTAAGTCAGGAAAGAATGATACCAGATCAGGAAACTAAGGAGAGAAATATCCCCACATCACAGCTGTTTGATAGTTCTGAAGCTGCTCTGTCCAGATTGGTAGCCACTAGCTTTATGTGACTATTTAAATGAAAATTAATTAAAATGAAATAAAATTTAAAATTCAGTTTCTCAGTCATACTAGCCACTGTGTAAGTGTTCAGTAGCCACATGTGGCTAGTGGCTACCACATTGAACAGAGAGATATAGAACATTTCCATCAATGCAGAAAGTTCTTTTGGACAGCACTTTTCTAGAGATTGACTAATCTAGATTGTAGTAAGTCAGAAAGCTCTGGGTCATTGATTCAAGGATATGGAATACCTGATGTGTTTGCATTTACCAAGATAAGTGTTAACAGTCGTGGGAGACTTTGGGGGGTAAGTTAGAGGTAAATACTAAATAATGAGTGATAAACCATTATTAAGGCAAATCAAAAAGCAGTGCAGGAAGAAAGAAAAGCAGTGCAGGAAAGGGAAAGCAATCATGATATACTACATGGCTCATTTATCAAAAGTGTGTGTGTATGTGTAATGTAAATGCTGAAAATTGACCTAGCCAAAATTATAAATTACTGTATTGGGGTAATAGGGCAGGGCATGTATAGGAAGTATGGTGATGGTGTATTGGGAGTAGGGTATGTACATGTATATAGAAGCTAAATTCTCATCTTCCACACTGGGAAGCCAGTTGATTATGCCTAAAATGGAAAAAGCAAGAAGTAGTAAGTTACTTAGAGTTACGGGGGTAAATACCGAAAAAGACCAAAGTGTGCATTTCTGGGGGATGGAAAGTGTGTTTGTATGTGTGGATCAGGGAGGCAGTCACAGGATGTTTTTTTCCCCAACAAATCTTAGAGGACTGTTGTATGCTAACAATGTACATGTAAAACTTTGATTAAAAGTAAGAAGTGAACATGATCAGAGAAGGAACTATTCCCAGAGTCTAATCAGTGTCTACCGCAAAACTAGATGAAGTTTATAAATCCTCACAGGGCCTATGTTGATCACGTCCCCCTGTTAAAAGGGCTGTGCTAACTAGAAAACTGCTAAGGAAAAAAATCTCGTACAGGTATGAAAAATAAGAAAACCACTTGTTAATTCAGTGGAAGTTCTATTAACTGTCCTATGTCAAGAAATACAAAAGACATAAATGTGTATAAATCAGATATCACATTTTAGTGTAGACAAGCTGAGAAAAAAGCCAAATGGAGGACACTATCATTAGGTGTTATTTTGGATTTTTTTTTTTTTTTTTTTTTTGCGGTACATGGGCCCCTCACTGTTGTGGCCTCTCCCGTTGCCGAGCACAGGCTCCGGACGCGCAGGCTCAGCGGCCATGGCTCATAGGCACAGCCGCTCCATGGCATGTGGGATCCTCCCGGACCAGGACACGAACCCATGCCCCCTGCATCGGCAGGCAGACTCTCGACCACTGCGCCACCAGGGAAGCCCTGGAAATATTATTTGGCCTCAACTGTGAATCACCTTGGTCCAGTTTGAAGACTCATGTTTTGGAAAAGCACAAGAACCATATGGGAGAAGCAGAATCTAATCAACAACTACTTTAAAATCAGTTTTGTTGATTCACTTCTAAAGGGAATTATGATCAATACCAGGAGACATAGTTTTGGTTTTTGTAATTTCCATTTGAAATAATTTATAGTGGAAGCATTCTTTCCTCTCTTCATTTGCTAGTTAGCTTTCCTTATGACTTTCCAACCTTTTTACTGAGAGCTATAGCTATGATCTTACCTCCTCTTTTGGGCAGATCACTCACTTTCTGTTCACTGAAATTCAGATATCTGGCCCTTCTGTTTTAAGTTTACTTAAGGAATAACAAAACTGTGATATAAAATGATAAGTATTGATCATACATATAGCTAAAGGCAAAACATAGTGGAAGTTTGTGTTTGAGAAGGGTTGAGGTTTTATTTTAGGGCCTTGAGACTGTCTAGGCTTAATCCTTTTCTTAAGGTGGTGAGCAAAGGCATGGGGGAGTCCCACTGTACTCTGTGGCTGCCTGAAATGTATCATTGGGAAATGAGGTGGGTACTTTGTTTTCAGGTCAAGTTTTAGCCATCTTAAAAAGCATATACTTCCCAATAAGGTTTCTGTTTATTGGGGAGGTAGGGCTGATTCCATTCTCAGTAGAGACACAAAAATGACTGGTCATGAGGTGAGCCTTCAAAGCACCAAAAGTCTAGTGGATGAGACAGAAAACTAGTTACCTAACCAAAATTCAGTTTGATAAGTACTATATTTGAGGTATCAACAGTAGTAGTCATGGAAGAATGGGGCAGTTAATTTTGCCTGGAGGAAGGTGTCACTGAGAAAGAGATATTTAAAAGTGGCTTTGAAGGATAAGTAGGATGTCAGTAGGCAGAGAAGGGGAAAGAAAAGGAAAATTCTTACTGAACAGATGAATGGAATATAAATGTGAAAAAAGGAACAGAATCATGGAAGTTCAAAGTGTATTTATAACACCACCTTGAGCAAGCTGGTGGGACTAAAAGGATTGTAGGGTGGGGAGAGGTAAAGATGGAGGTCCCCTTGTGAAGGTTCTTAAATGCCATACTAAACATTGGAACTTCATCTTATTGGCACAAAGTGATCAAAGAATTTTATTTAAGGGCATCATGATTAAATATTTTAGGGAGATAATTTTTGTAGCACTTGGTGATGGATAAAGAAATTGTGTTCTGAAGTCAGGGACTTCGATTAAAAGAGCTATTTCAGTCATCCAGGTGAAGGAAGGACCAATCTAGGAAAGAGGCAATAGGGATAAAGAAGGAAACAGATTTGAGGGAGATTTCTGGATGGACACAGTGAGGTGACTTCAGTGCGTGTGTGTGGGAAGGGGAAGGGAGGAACCAGTGATGAATCTTGAGGGTTTTGACTCGGGTGCCTAGGTGGGAAGCTGTTAACTAAAATTGGGAATATAC
Organism: Phocoena phocoena; assembly: GCF_963924675.1. Taxonomy (NCBI): domain Eukaryota; kingdom Metazoa; phylum Chordata; class Mammalia; order Artiodactyla; family Phocoenidae; genus Phocoena; species Phocoena phocoena. Next base: position 59,289,265 of record NC_089221.1, on the reverse strand, counting down.
GAGCAGTGGATTTGGTAATACTTGAGTTCGGATTTGATATGTTAAGTTCAGTGTTCCTATGGGACATATAAGTAGAGATACGTAGTTAGAGATGTAAAGTGGACCACATGGGGGAGATGTGGATATTTGTGTGGGCCACAGAAGTTAGTGTAATCTTAAAATGTGAATGAGGTCAGTCAAAACTATTGTATAACATGAGTATGTGTATTTGTCAATATTGGTGTTAGGCTATAAGTTACTGAAAATAGCCTGAGATAAGCAAACATAACTGTGAAAGGAGTCTGCCAGCAAAAGGTACTATCTGCTGAGATGCAAAGTTGATTTCCTGAAAGTTGAAAAGGAAATGTTAATCTACTGGGAGAAAAGAGAAAGCAGAAAGTTAGCTGAGGCTGCTAGCTCTCTACCAAATATTTGTGCTTCCTCTTCTGTATTCTTGTCATTGGCAGCAACTGTCCAATCCGGGATTATGTTTTTCAGTTGCTTTCACAAGTAGGTGGGGCTGTGTGACTAATTCTTCCCATAGTAATGAGAGAAATGATATGTATGACATCAGAGCAGAATGGTTAAGATGCATTCCTTTTCCTCATCTGTCTGCTAAATGCAAAAGATTCTGAAGAGCTAGGGGATGGAGAAGCCACAAGATAGAAGGAACGTGAGTTCCTGTGTTACTGTGAGGGCCCCCAGTGAACCGTGCTTCCAGTATTTATGGCCTTGTGTAACCTGCTTGAATCTGTTGGCCCTGTGACTTGCTTTAACCAGTAGACTGCAGCACAAGTGACACTGTCCTAAACCTTAAGAAGCCTGGTAGTTTCCACTTTGGTACTCTTAGAGACTAGTCACCGTGGAAGAAAGTTCAGGGTGTTTCAGAAAGAACAAGAAGGACGGTTTGGCCAGAGTAGAGGGAGTGAGTGATATGGGGATGGAGAGAGACCGGCACATATCCTGACATGTCCAGTAGGCCAAGGAAAGAGTCTAAATTTCACTCTGTGGGTGATAGGAATCCAGTGGAGGATTTTAAGCATGGGCATGACACAATCTGATTGGCGTTTTAAAAAAGGTAGCTCTGTCGTGTAGAAAACCAGAAAGAGAGGTGGCAGGGTTAGGAGCTACGTTAGTTAAGAGATTATTATTGCAGAAAACCCTGGTGAGAGGTGATGGTGGCTCGGGCAAGGGAGAAGGGGGTAGAAGTCATCATAATTGAGATAAATTATGAAGTTATTGCTGCGGTGTTTCTGATGGATTGTACATGGCCTATGAAGGAAGAGTCAGGGCTGAGATCTCATGTTTTGCTCTGAGCCACTGGTAGAATGGTGATGAGATTTACTGAAAAATCAGTAAACAGGAGGGGAGAAGCAGGTTTGGGGAGTATATGAAAAATCTAATTATAAATGGTTTATTGGAGTCACATGTATAAATTTTGTTGCTTATTTATATTTTTACAGCTTTATTAAGGTTTATTTATATAGCATACAATTCACACATGTAAAGTATACAATTCAATTTTTTTTAGTGTATTCACAGAATTGTACAACTTTCACTGTAACCAATTTTCGATCACTTTCGTCACCACAAAAAAAACCCTGCCCTGTACTCGTTAACAGTCACTCTCCATTCCCTCCCCACCCTCGGTACCTGTCCCTAGGCGACCACTAATCTGCTTATAGATTTCTGTCCCTGTAGATTTGCCTGTTCTGGACATTTCATGTAAATGAAATCATACAATCAGAATAGTTTTTTGTATCTGACTTCTTTTGTTTAGCATACTGTTTTCACGTTTCATCCATTCTTGAATCAGCACTTCATTCCTTTTTATGGCCAAATAGTATTCCCTTGTATGGATATTCTAATATTGTCTTTTATCATTTGATGGACTTTTGAGTTGTTTTTATGATTTTGCCATTATGAATAATGCTGCTATGAAGATTTGTGTAGACGTTTTTATTTCCCGTGGTTATATACCTAAGAGTGGAATTCCAGGTTCATATGGTAACTCTAAATTTAGCCTTTTGAGGAACTGTCAGACTGTTTTCTAAAGCAACCGCACCGTTTTACATTCCCACCAGCGATGTACCAGGACTGCAGTTTCTGCACATCCTTGCCGATACTTTTTTAAATGCTTTCAGAGAATATTTAATGACATGGGAAAATAGACTATTTAAGAAAAAGTAAACATGATATAAAGCAATGATTCTTTTTGTTCAGCAAAAGTATATAGATGCACAGAAAATTGTGAAAAAATAAGCATTTCATTTAAGCATTGCATTGTGAGCCAACACTTATTTTTATCTATGTTTTTTTTTTTTTTTTTTTTTTTGCGGTACGTGGGCCTCTCACTGTTGTGGCCTCTCCCGTTGCGGAGCACAGGCTCTGGAGGCGCAGGCTCAGCAGCCATGGCTCACGGACCCAGCCGCTCCGCGGCATGTGGGATCTTCCCGGACCGGGTCACGAACCCATGTCCCCTGCATTGGCAGGCAGACTCTCAACCATTGCGCCACCAGGGAAGCCCTATCTATGTTTTTGACTATAGCCAACCTGGTAGGTGTGAAGTGGCATGGCATTGTCATTTTGATTTGCATTTCCTAAATGGCTAAGGATGTTGAGCATCTTTTCATGTGCGTATTTGCTCTTTATATGTCTTTGGGATGTCTATTCAAATCCTTTGCCCATTTTTAAATCGAGTTGGTCTTTTAAAAAAAAATCTTCCCCCCCCCAGCTTTATTGTGGTATAAGTGACATACAAAAACTTGACCATATTTAAAGTTTACAATTTGTTGTATTTTTACTTAATTATACAGCTGTGATACTATCACCACAATCAAGATAATGAACACATCTGTTACCCCCAAAAGTTTCTTTGTGCATATTTGTAACCATCCTTCCTTCCCCCTGTTTGACCCCAAGCAAACAGTTATTTGCTGTCTATTATTATATATTAGCCTGCTTTTTCTGGAATTTTATAAAATGGAATCATACAGTATATACATTTTTTTTTTAGTTTGTGTTCTTTCAGAATAGCTATTTTGAGATCCATCCTACTATAATTCATATATCATCAAATTCACCCTGAAGTGATTCTGAGTATATTCACAGAGTTGTACAGCCATCACTACTGTCTAATTTGAGAACATTTTCATCACCTCAGGAATTTCTGTACCCATTAGCTATCACTCCTCATTTCCTTTACCCTGAAATTCCTGGAAACCACTAATCTCCTTTCTGTCTAGATTATTTATCTTAAAAAATGTTTTGTAATCTTTATTGTGGTAAGAACACTTAACATAAGATCTACTCTCAACAGATTTTTAACTGTAGATTACAACACTGCTGACTATAGGTGTAATGTTATACAGCAGGTCTCTAGAACTGGCCTTACTGAAGCTTTAAACCTATTGATTAACAGCTCCCCAATTCCCCCTCACCCTGCCCTTGGCAACCGTTGTTCTGCTCTCTGCTTCTGTGAGTTTGACTATTTTAAATGCCTCATATAATTGGAATCATGCAGTATTTGTCCTGTGACTGGCTTATTTCACTTAGCATAATGTCCTCAAGGTTGATCCATGTTGTATATTGCAGGATTTACTTTTTTTTTTTGAGGCTGAATATTATTCTGTTGTATATATATATACCGTATTTTTTTTATCCATCATCCATCAGTGGACATTTAGGTTTTACCACATCTTGGCTATTGTGAATAGTGCTGGATTGTTAATATCTCTTTGAGATCCTGATTTCAATTATTTTGGATATATACCCAGAAGTGGGATTTCTGGATCATGTGGTAGTTCTATTTTTAATATTTTGAGGAACCTCTATACTGTTTTTCATAGTGGCTGCACCATTTTGCATTCCCATTAACAGTATACAAAGGTTCCAGTTTTCCATATCTTTGCCAGCATTTGTTGTCTTCATTGTTTTTGTTTTTGTTTTTTTGATAATAGCAATCCTGACAGGTATGAGGTGATACCTCATTTGATTTGCCATTTCCCTGATGATTAGTGACATTGAACATTTTTTATATACCTGTTGGCCATTTGTATGTCTTTGGAGAAATGTCTGTTAAATCCTTAACCCATTTTTTTTTTTTTTTTTTTTTTTTTTTTTTGCGGTACGCGGGCCTCTCACTATTGTGGCCTCTCCTGTTGCAGAGCACAGGCTCCAGATGCGCAGGCTCAGCGGCCATGGCTCACGGGCCCAGCCGCTCCGCAGCATGTGGGATCTTCCCAGACCGGGGCCCAAACCTGTGTCCCCTGCATCGGCAGGCGGACTCTCAACCACTGCGCCACCAGGGAAGCCCTTCAACCCATTTTTAAATTGGGTTTTGTGTTTTTACTATTGAGTTGTAAGCATTTTTCATACATTCTAGATACAAGTCCCTTACCAGATATATAATTTGAAAGTATTTTCTCTCATTTTTTGGGTTGTCTTTTTACTTTCTTGATGGTATCCTTTGAAGCACTAGTTTTGATAAAATCCAATTATCTTCTTTTTACGTGTCACTTTTGCTTTTGGTGGTGTAGGGCTTTTGGTGTTGTAGCTAAGAAGGCTTTTCCTACCCCAAGGTGATGAAGATTTACTTCTGTGTTTTCTTCGAAGATTTTATAGTTTTAGCACTTAAAGTTATGTTTATGATCCATTTGCAGTTAATTTTTGTATATGGTCTGAGGAAAGGGGGAGGGGTCCAACATCATTTTTTTGCATATAGGGATATCCAGTTGTCCCAGCACCATTCATTTAAAAAGACTATTCTGTTCCCATAGAAATGCCTTGGGACTCCTGTTGAAAATCAGTTGACCATAAATAAGAGGTTTTGCTTCTGGAACTTCTGTTCTGTTGGTCTCTGTTTATTCTTGTGCCAATATCACACTGGCTTGATTACTGTATGTAGCTTTGTAAGTTTTAAAATGGGAAGTGTGAGTCTTCCAACTTTGTTCTTCTTTGTTAAGATTGTTTTGGCTGTTTGTGTTTTTTTTGCGTTTCCATATGATTTTTAGGATTACTTTGTCAATTTCTGCAAAAAATCCAGCTGAGATTTTGAACCTGTAGGTCCGTTTGGGGAGTATTGACATTTTAACAGTGTTGTCTTCTGAACCATGAACATGGGATGTCTTTCCATTTATTTAAGTGTTCTTTTTTTTTTTTTTTTAATTTTATTTGTTTTTGGCTGCATTGGGTCTTTGTTGCTGTGCCTGAGGTTTCTCTAGTTGCGGCGAGTGGGGGCTGCTCTTCGTTGCGGTGCGTGGGCTTCTCATTGTGGTGGCTTCTCTTGTTGTCGGAGCACGGGCTCTAGGCACATGGGCTTCAGTAGTTGTGGTGCACAGGCTCTAGAGCACAGGCTTCAGTAGTTGTGGCGCACGGGCTTAGTTGCTCTGCGGCATGTGGGATCTTCCCGGACCAGGGCTTGAACCTGTGTCCCTTGAATTGGCAGGTGGATTCTTAACCACTGTGCCACCAGGGAAGCCCTATTTAAGTGTTTCTTAATTTCTTTTAAATGTTTATAGTTTTCAGTATACAAGTTTTGTACTTTTGTTAAATTTATTCCTAAGAATTTTATTATTTGTTGATGCTATTGTAAGTGGAATTGTTTTCTTAGTTTCATTTTCAGATTGCTCATTGCTGGTGTATAGAAATACAATTGATTTTTCTTTTTTGGCTGGCCTGCGTGGCATGTGGGTTCCTAGTTCCCTGACCAGGGATTGAACCTGTGCCCCCTGCAGTGGAAGCCTGGGGTCTTAACCACTGGACTGCCAGGGAGGTCCCCAACTGATTTTTGTATATTGATCTTATATCCTGTAACCTTGCCGAACTTGTAAAAAAAATCAGTTTTGATAATTTTTTAGTGGATTTCTGGGACTTCGCTGGTGATCCAGTAGTTAAGACTTCGTGCTTCCAATGCAGTGGGCCTAGGTTTGATCCCTGGTCAGGGAACTATATCCTGTATGCCTCAACTAAAAGATCCCGCACTTGGCAACAAAGATCCCACGTGCCACAACTAAGACCCAGTGCAGCCAATAAATAAATATTTAAAAAAAAATAATAATTTTTTAGTGGTTTTCTTAAGATGAAAATCTTAAGGTCTATATACAAGATCATGTCATCTGTGAATGTGGTTTTACTTCTTTCTTTCCAATCTGGGTGCCTTTAATTTCCCTTTCTTGCCTAATTGCCCTGGCTAGAACCTCCTTACCATGTTGAGTAGAAGTGGCGAGGATAAACATTTTTATCTTGTTCCTCATCTTAGGGAGAAACATCCAGACTTTCACCATTAAGTGTGATGTTTGTTAGCTGTGGGTTGTTCATAGATCCCTTGTCAGGTTGAGGATGTTGAGTATTTTTATCATGAATGTACTGAATTTTGCTTTGTCTTTGGAGATGATCATGTGTTTTTTGTTGTATTTACATTTATATGAGCTCTTCCATTCATCTTGTAGTAAGTCTCATGTATTACAGAAATAAAAGTTTAGTGGTCATGAGCATTTGGATAAATGGTAGACGGCTTTAGAGTAGGTGAGATTACCCAGAGAGAGCATGTAGAAAAAGAAGGTGGCCAAAAGTGGTCCTCTGAGGAATATAAATATTCAAGCTGCCATATGCAATGCTAAATTTAATTTTATTTCAATTAGTAGATTTATTTTAATGAAAACTTCATCTAAGTTAGGAGGTTGTGGTTTTTACTTTACTAAGTGTGCAATTAAACTGCAGCTGTTGATGTGTCTGAAGAATCTCTGGTAACAGGGCAGAGGTTTTCTGCCCTTTATTTGATTGCTTTGTATCAGGGTAGAACCTGATACAAATACAAAAATAAGTATTGAAGGTGTGGGCAAAAGAGAATTAGCATGATTTTTTGAAATGAATATGTACATGGTGAGTAAATGGTTACACTTTGTGAACACTATTAGTTCCATAAATGGATCATTTGAACACTATTAGATGCTGGACTTTACCTTTTCTCTACTTAAAGGAATGTTTGTGTAAAAACAGAAAAAAAAAATAATTTGTGGGAAATTTACTTCAGATAGTTGGTATTCTGAGGCACGCATAATAGTAAATAGCAACAGATCCTCAGATGGTATTGAGAACTAAATAGTGCTTTCTCTTCTCATTTTTGCTTTGTCCTTTGAATTACTGCTACTTCTAAAGTAATGTCTCCTTTGATTTCATTATCACTTCTGGCAGTTACTATGAGAAAACTCTGATTTTAAGGCATTAAAAACTGATAATGGTCACAGTAGCCTTGTTGGTGAGACTACCTGTTAGATTCTTTAAAAATTTATTTATTTATTTTGGCTTTATTGAATATAATTGATAATTTGAAGTTGTATATGTTTAATGTGTATAACTTGATGATCTGATGTACGTTGTGAAATATTCACCAAAATCAAGATAATTAATATATTTATTGCCTCATATGGTTACCATTTTCTTTCTTTTTTTTTTCTTGAGGTGCTAATGCTTAAGATCTACCTTTTTAGTAAATTGAAAGTATATAATACAATATTGTTAACTAAATCACTATATAAGACATTTTGACCCTTAGCAGTATCCGAACTGAATGTCAGCAGTTAAGATCTAAGTACGTAGCAATGTGCATTAACTATTCTGAATTTAAGTTAGTTGATAGTCTTAGAGTCCATTGCAAAAAGTTATTGAAGTTCTCCAATTTAATCATAAGTAATTCATTATTTGGTTGAACTAAAAAAATCCTTGTTATATTGACCAACTCATCAAATGATATGATTGGTAAAAGTTAATTTGTGAGGTGTTTGTTACCTGAAATTTTGTTTCTTTCTTGAACTACGTTATTATAATTATCCAAAATCATGTGAATAATGTAACTGAGAATAATAGATTGTTTTACTTGAGGCACAAAAAAGTAGAATGTTGACTGATAGCTAACTATGAATTAATACTAAAATTAATAGAAAGTGGGCTGCCCCACCATGATGCCCTCAACTTATAAACTATCTTAAGATACATTACAGGTGCTTATACATCTATTTGGAGGGTCAAAACCCAAATCAGGGTTCTTAAAAGACAAATCAGAATAGCTCTGTAATGTAACAAGGAGAGACATATTTAATTACTACTACAAACATTTCTCCTGTTAAACCTTAAACGTACAAGATATTTTAAAACATATTCACAGCAGAAAGATTGCTGACTTAGCCATTTCTAAAACAGATGTTTCCATTTAGTCCTAATCCATAGTCCTTAAAAATTTGGAGAACTAATTCACTTCTTTGCCATCATTAAATAGATAACAAATGAGACTGTAATCACTAGGCAAAAAGTAAAGGGAAAAGATGAATATTTCACATTACTAAGGTTGGAATTAGATACTTCATGTATTATAATATAAACTATATACAATCACCAAATACTCTTTAAATTTGAAATTTTAATAGTTGATGAGTTTTAAAGCTGTGCAAGTCTATGGACAGTGATATGTATTCTAGTATATAGTTCATCAAATGGTTATAGTTGTTTTATCTTGTATGAGATACTGTTGGCAAACGTAAAATAAATAGCTCTTCTCATCATCTCGTATACATTATGATACGTAATAGCTGGAAAGCATTTTATATTATAAAACTTAAGTGTGTCTTTGACATTTTTCTTGATGTAAGAAAAACTAACCAATTTTAGATTTAACTCATGTTCTCTAAATGTATATACATATGTGGCCTTTTAAATGTGAAAAATTGTTGGATTTCTGTTTTATGACTGCAGGAAGCATATGTGCCTCGTTTCTTACCCAAAGCTACCAACTGCCAGTTCTTGATACAATGTTCGTAAGAAAGAAATATAGAGGCAAAGACTTTGGGCTTCATATGCTGGAGGACTTTGTTGATTCCTTTACAGAAGATGCACTGGGCTTGCGGTATCCACTGACCTCTCTCATGTACATAGGTAATTGGATTAAGATTTTAGAAAGTTAAACTTGTCTCAGTGTCACTTCTGACTTGTTTCTGCAGGATATTTTAAATGTGCATATATCAATATTAAGTAAATTATATTCCTTGGCTCTCTAGGGCTTAATTTTGCAAATGTGCCCTTACCTCCACATAAATGGCATTTTGGGGGTGTGGTAACTTTCTTAAAAAGTTGAAATATAATTCACATACCATAAAATTCACCCTCTTAAAGTGTACAATTCAGTGTTTCTTTATTATATTCACAGCTATGCAACCATAACCACTGTCTAATTCCAGGACATTCTCGTCACGCCAGAAAGAAAACCTGTACCAATTAGCAGTCACTCTTCTATTCCCCCATTCCTTTATCCCCTAGCAATCAACCACTAATCTATTTTCTGTGTTTATGGATTTACCTGTTCTGGACATTTCATATGAATGGAATTGTATGATGTAATTATATTGTAAGCCCTTTGTGTCTAGCTTCTTTCATTTTGCATAGATGTTTTCAAGGTTCATCCATGTTGTAGCATGAATCAGTGCTTCATTTTTTTCTTTTAATGACTGAGGAGTATTCCCTTGTGTGGATATGCCACATTTTGTTTATCCACCATCAGTTGATGGACTTCAGGATTGTTTCCCCTTTTTAGATATTACGAATAGTGTTACTTTGAACATTTGTGTAGCTTTTGTGTGGGCATTACTCTGGTGTATATACCTAGGCGTGGATGAAATTGCTTGGCCATAACCTTTTGAGGAATTGCCAGACTGTTTCCCAAAGCAACCACACCATTTTACGTTCTCATAAACATTGTATGAGAGTTACAATTTCTCCATATCTTCGCCAACACTCATTATTATTTGTCTTTTTTTTTTTTTTTTTTTTGCGGTACGCGGGCCTCTCACTGTCGTGGCCTCTCCCATTGCGGAGCACAGGCTCCGGATGCGCAGGTTCAGCGGCCATGGCTCATGGGCCCAGCTGCTTCACGGCATGTGGGATCTTCCCGGATCAGGGCACGAACCCGTGTCCCCTGCATCGGCAGGCAGACTCTCAACCACTGCACCACCAGGGGAGCCCTATTTGTCTTTTTTATTAGAGCCATCTCAGTGGATGTGGAGTGGCATCTCATTGTAGTTTTGATTTGCATTTGATGTTGAGCATCTTTTCATGTGCTTATTGGTCATTTATGTACCTCCTTTGGAAAAATGTCTATTTAGATCCTTTAACCATTCTTTCTTTGGCTTATTTGTCTGTGGTGGCTTTTTAAATTAAAAAAAAAAGAAATTTCAGATATACAAAAAAATATAAAGAATAAGGTAACAAATACTCATGTATCATCCAGCATGTACCATCCATGAGAAGTGGATCATTGCCAATATAAGTTGAACTTCTGTCCTATCCAATTAGCTTACTCCCTTCCCTGAAATAAGCACTATCCTCAATTTGGCATTTATTTTCCCCATGCATTTCTTAGACTTTTAATAAATACGTATACATCCTCCAACAATGTCATATTGTTTTACGTATTTAAAAAGTTCAGGGGATTCCCTGTCTGTGCAGTAGTTAGGACTTTGTGCTTTCACTGCCGAGGGCCCGGGGTTCAGTCCCTGGTTGGGGAACTAAGATCACACAAGCTGCTCAGTGCAGCAAAAAAAATAAAGAATTTTATATAAATAATATGTACTGTATGAATTCTTCTGTAGTTTTCCTTTTCTGTTCACCTTTATCATTATGAGATTCATTCCCGTGGATTCATGTAGCTCTATTTATTCTTTTTTAGTGCTGTTTAGTATTTCATTGTGTGGATATATTGTGTTGTGGTGTTTTAAAAGCAATTAGTGGATTTATGTTTGCATTTGTGTAAAGTCCATATAGCACTACTCTTTTCTTAATGAAGTAATATTTAACCTGGAAAGTAATTTATTAGAAAACTTTTATAAAATATAATTTACCATTGATTTTAACCTAACATCAGATATTTATTTCCACTGAAAAAATATTTTTGTTCTAAGTTTCTATTCCCCCTTTTAATACCAAAAATCCATAAAACAAGAGCCAAGTGTTGCATGTCCATCTTGAATCACAGTTTCTGTCTAGAGCCATACATGAGAATGGAATGAACCCTGTATACCCTTGGATAATATGAAAATGGATTTTCCTCTTAAAGTCTAATTATTACTTTACTAAATTTGGGAAGGAATGCAAACACATCTACTGCAGGCAGACTCTCTGTTACCCTTTTTTAGGATTCTCATGTTAAATAAATTGAATACCAAGTGAATTATAGGTGCTTATGTATTATGTAAGGTATCCTCTGCTATTTTAGTTATTTTATTTCAGGCAGAGGACTCGGTGTGGCCTGTTGGTTTTCTCCAGCTTTTCCCTTCCTAATAAGTATAGGAACTACAACCAGAAAACATGAGAAATATTGTCAAATATGTGGGGAAAAAGTGAGCACATGGTATCCTTGTGTCCACATATCGAGTGTCCAGATTAACAAATGTTAAGATTTTGCCATATTTGTTTTCATTTATTTTTTGGGAGACCTGAACAAAGCGTAGATACAGTTGATGTTCTCTTTGGACTCCTCCCTAACCCCATTCCCCTTTCTTCTTTCCTCCCCAGAGATAATTGTGTTCCTCAAGTTGGTGTATATCCTTCCTGCCCATGTTTTCACACATAAGTCTATGTCTATAAACACTATAAAGCATTATTTCTTGTGCTTTTTTATTTTAAGAAATGTAAAGTTTTTAAAAACAATAATTTTAGATTTATTTTGTATATATTCTTATTTAAACAGTTACTTTAGATTTTCACACTTCCCAAAATATAATTTAGATAGCACTGAAGTTCCCCTCATTTGCCCTATTAGAGGTGTTGCCCGGAAACTGGGTTCACCTCTTGGTGATTGTTGAGCCAGAAGACACACCAAGCCATAGAGTGGGAGAACTTACCACTTGCAGTGAGTAAGGAGAACACCGGGGATCTTTCCCAGAGCAGTGTCTCCTCAACAGTTTTTGGTCATAAAATATACATAACATAATATTTATCATTTTAACCGTTTGTAGGGGTACAATTCAGTGGCATTAACTACATTCCCAATACTGTGTCCCCATCATCACTGTCTGTACCCAAAACTTTTTCATCATCCCCAATCTAAACTCTGTCCCCTTCAAACAATAATCCCCCTTCTCCTCTCCCCTCATTCTCTAACTTCTTTTCTGCTGTCTGTCATGAATTTGCTTATTCTAGGTACCTCACATAAGTGGATTCATACAATATTTGCCCTTCTGTGCCTTATTTCACACAGCATAATGTCTAAGTTCCATCCTTTTTGTAGCATATATCAAAATTTCATTCCTTCTTATGGCTGAGTAGATTTTTATTGTGTGAATATGTGACATTTCGTTTATCCATTTATCTATTGAAGGATGCTTGGGTTGTTTCTACCTTTCTGTGTTTCTATGAATAATGGTGCTGTGGACATGGGTGTGCAGATATCTGAGTCCCTGCTTCCAGTTCTTTTGGATATAAACCTAAGAGTGGAATTGCTGGGTTATTATTCTATGTTTAACTTTTTGAAGAATTGTCAAACCATTTTCCACAGAGGCTGTATCATTTTTAAAATTATTTTACTATTTTTTAAATTAATTTTTATTGGAGTATAGTTGATTTACAATATTGTGTTCATTTCTGCTGTACAGCAAAGTGAGTCAGTTATACGTATACCCACTCTTTTTTAGATTGTTTTCCCCATTTAGGTCATTACAGAGTACTGAGTAGAGTTTCCTGTGCTCTACAGTATGTTCTTATTATCTATTTTATATATAGTAGTGTACACTACCCAGTCTCCCAGTTTATCCGACCCCCCACCCCTTTCCCCCTTGGTAACATAAGTTTGTTATCTACATCTGTGACTCTATTTCTGTTCTGTAAATAAGTTCATTTGTACCTTTTTTGAGATTCCGCATATAAGCGGTATCATATGATGTCTTTCTGTTTTACTTCACTCAGTATAACAATCTCTAGGTCCATCCATGTCACTGCAAATGGCATTATTTTGTTTTTTTTTAGATGCTGCATCATTTTGTTTAATGTGTTTTTAAACTTATAAAATGACATCCTTTTGTAGGTAATATTGACTTGTTTTTTTACTGACTTTTTTTTTAGATTTATCAACGTTAATTATATGTAGCTGTAGTTTATTGGTTGTAGTTGCTGTATAGTATTTTATTGTATACATAATTTATTCATATATCCCCTAATGATGGGCACCGAGGTTGTACCGCCTAAAACAGTCCTGTAATGATCATTATAGATGCCTTCTTCTGCATATGTATAAGTCATTATAGTGTATACCTAGAAGTAGAATTGGATCATAAAATATTTTTCTTCAACTTGCCTAAGCACTTTAAAATTGCTCTCACACCAGCAGTGTAGGAGTTTCCATTTCCCTTATTTTTCTGATGCTTGTTATTATCTGATGGGTGTGAAAATGGAATCCTGCTGTTTCATCTTATATTTCCTTCACAACTGGTGAGGTTTATCATCTTTATCTTTGTTTATTCATAAATGAGACTGCTGTATAATTTTCTTGAGTTTCCTTGGTGTTTTTGGTATCAAAGTTATGCTAGCCCCATTAAGTGACTTGGACAGCTTACTTTCCATCTTCTGTTTGCCCAAACATTTGATTTTGGGGATTTCTAGAAAACTTTCAATGTGTTTTTCAGCTTGCAACCAGTACTTTGAAAAATATCCAGGAGACCATGAATTGCTTTGGGAAGTTGAAGGTGTTGGACACTGGTACCAGAGAATACCAATCACCAGAGCATTACAAAGAGAAACATTTAAAATTACAGGTAAGAATGTTTTCAGTTTGAACACAAGTCCAGCTTAAAAAAGCAGTGCCTAATTATGGTTGTGTCTTATACTCCAGAATAGTGGTGTATTGTAATGTGTTCTCTCTAGTAACAGACCTCCTTTTCTAAACTTTGAATTTTTGTTATATGTAAACATTTGAGTCACTAATAGTCAGAGGACCTAGAGTAGTCCAGTAGAACGTAGCCCAGTAGTCCAGTAGGAATTGGTGGATAAGAAATAAACACAGTTTACTCAAACAGCATAGAATAGGCATCAGTGGATCAAAGGTAGTACCCAGTTTCATGCATCTCCCCTTGAAGTCACTACATACAGATAACTGTTTAAGACTCTTTACAATTGCAAGGCTTCATTATAAGATATTGGTGAAGGGGATATCCCACACTTGGATTTTCAACACCCTTCTTTAGGGCTTTGTAAAAATCAGTACAAAGAGTGTTACAATTAAAAGCAGGCACTAACTGGTTTACAATTTAAAAACTTCTTTTACACACAGCAGTTTCTCAAAATGAAGCTAAAAGACCTGTGTCTGGAGAATACGGTCTTGGATCTGTTCCAGACTATGAAGCAGGAGCTGAAGACAGTCTGTCTAGTGAGATGCAGCTAACGGTAGGTACACTGTTGTTTACTGTAGGAAATAATAATTTTGCTCTTTTTAAAAAAGAGGTTCAGCTAATACTAATATTTAACTTTTTTAATGTTATTGTTCATTCAACAGACTTATGTAACTTCTGTTGTGTTAGTTACTTGGCATTTTATGTTAGTTGGTTTCTAAGATTTAATTTTCTTTGAAAAATAATTTGGAATACACAAAATAATGTAGAAGAAAATAAAAAGCTATAATTCCATTACCTTAGATGTAGCAACTAACATTTTTGTATATGTACTTAATATATATTATGAAACATGTGTCTGCATATTTCATTTTTGTTTTTATTCTTTTATGCTGCTTCTAACTGCTTTTCTCCATTAACATAATATTGTAAGCATTTTCTATGTCATTACTGTTTTAAATCGTTGTTAAATAGTACACTATTCTATTATATATAAATATCAGCATTTGTTTCCTTAACATTTATATTTAAGTTTTTTATATTTATAAGCGACCCAGCCATGAATGCATTTATACATGAATCTTTGAGCAAATGTAATTATTTCCTTGCACAGATAAATTTGTAGAAGTGGAATTAGTAGTAGGTCAAAGGTTATGAAGTTATTTTGGGAAGTCTGTGGCTATATGTGTTAGGTCTTTGTAGAATGTAATATACTTTGCAAATACTAGGTAACGTGAAAGTAGAAGGGCAGGTCCCGTTACTGAATTCCAGAGGATTTACCAGGTACTTTTCTAGAAACTACTTGATATTATTTAAAATACACGTTCATTGATGGGGTCCTAGAGGTCTATTTTTATGCAGTGTTTTGTTGTGGTGGCATTTAATACAGTCATATTTGTTTTGTACACGGGTATCTGAATATATTTTTAGTGAGTGTTGAATATGTCTATGTAAATACATGTACATGTCAGAGACACAGTGCTTTGGGGAATTATTTGTGCCCTTTTTTTTTTTTTTTTTTGTGGTACGTGGGCCTCTCACTGTTGTGGCCTCTCCTGTTGCGGAGCAGAGGCTCCGGATGCGCAGGCTCGGCGGCCATGGCTCACGGGCCTAACCGCTCCGTGGCATGTGGGATCTTCCCGGACCGGGGCACGAACCCGTGTCCCCTGCATCGGCAGGCAGACTCTGAACCACTGCGCCACCAGGGAAGCCCTATTTATGCCTCTTTTCTCCTGTCTTAGTTAGCATGAGCGTTGACTATTTTGAGTAAAAGTTTTTAAAAACATTTTTAAGGATAATATAAATAATATTGATACAGTATATATAAGGAGTTCAGTTTTTTTTTTTTCTACCTTTGGAATTTCAGACTTCAGAATAAGCCCCAGTTCTATTATACTGCATTCCAAATTCCTCAGATATATTCAAATTCATTTTAGTCCTGGTCAGATATCATAAGACCAGGGAAAGTAGAAAAATCTACTCTTCTCATACATGTGGTGAGAGCAATGATCTACTTTTATCTTAAGCCATATAGTTTAAAATGTGTCATTTTAATGAGAACATATTAAGATTTCACCATATTATAAGGTTGGCAATATAAATTAGACTTTTTTTCATTTTAGAAATTCATATTCCTTATATTCCTTTAATATTTTAATTAATTCAAGGAAAACATTTCTCATATTAAACTGTTTTTTTTAATCTTCTTTTAAAATCAGTAGCCACATGGGGAAGTGGTTTTGTTTGTTTATTTTAACTACATAATTTTTTTTAGCTTTATTTAGGTATAATTGACAAAAATTGTACATATATAAGGTGTATACCTTCATGATAAAGATGATAAATGCTTGAATTAAAGCATTGGTAGTACAAAAGAGGGGGCAGTTTTGAGAGATTCTTCAGAGTCAAAATTGACAGGCTTTGTGGTTGATTGAATGAGGGACAAGAAGAAGGCATTACTGCCTCAGAGGATTTTGGTTGGAATGGCATACTGAATTGTTATTGCCATTAACCAAGATAGAGGATAATATTGGGAAAATGTAAGATTTCAGTTTGGGACAAGTTGGATGTGAAATTGGTGGAGTATCCGCTGGAGAGAGATTTCACTGGAAATAGAGCTTTGAAAATCGGGGTGAGAGTTGGGGAGATTAAATTGTTTATCTGGATTCATCATTTGGAAATCAGGAAAAAAGTTGGGGAGATTAAATTGTATATTTGGACTCATCAGCAAATAGCTGTTGAAGTAAAGGTAGTAGATACAGTTACATAGAAGGAGGATGAGGACTGAGAAGAGAAGGGAGCCAAGAACAGAACATTCAGAAACCCCGTGTATATCACTATAGCATATTAGATGGCTTCCTGAGTTCTTAAGCTCATAATATAGCTGAAGCTATAATATAGCTTTTTTACTTCCTAAGTGAATTTCTTAGTTGATGAATAGTGAGTACAAAAGGTGCTATTTGAAAAACTTTTAAAGAGATTTTCTTTGTAACTGTATGAAGTAGATCCATAGGGAGAAGAAAGGATCTAAAACTTGTGGTTTTAATCTGTATCTCTGTTTTAGATTGATTCTCTAAAAGATGCCTTTGCAAGTACTTCTGAAGGTAAGAAATTCAGCTGGTCTATTAGTAAGTGTTTGAGACAGTTAGAATTAAGTGTGTGTGTCTGTGTCTGTGTGGGTGTGTCCCTTAGAGTAAAGTGAAGACTTCTCCAGCCCTAAAATCTAGATCTGGGTTCTTTTACCACTGATTTTGCTGTGTGAACACTTAGGTAAGCTATTTTGCCTTTTTTTGTTTTCATTTCCTTACCTGTAAAATAGGGACAGTAACGTGTACCTTGTTCATTTCCCAAGATTATTGGAAGAGGGTCTAAGTGAAAATGCAGAAACACTTTGCAAAAACTCAAGGTGACACAGAAATGTGAGGAATGAATACTGACAAGGTTATTTCATAGTTTAGAAAAAGACATTGACATGGTTTCTTAACCTGAAGTGACAGAGAGGAAGTGTGTAATGTTGGGGATTTAGGTAAACTAGCGTAGTTCTTGCATTTCTGTGTTTTTTTTTTCATTTCTGTGTATTTTAATAGGTAATCCTTTGAATACATAATCAATTATAGTTTTGCCGTTTTTTCCTCAGGTCACGGTAAAACACCTGTTTCCACTCGTACTCGAAGTAGTCATCTAAAGCGGCCAAAGATTGGAAAACGGTTTCAGGATTCTGAATTTAGTAGTTCTCAAGGGGAGGATGAAAAGACTCCCCAGACTTCACCTACAGCTTCAGTGAACAAGTGAAGTATTGTTTATTTTACTCTCGTTATTTTGTTTATTCTTATTTTCATATTATTAGTATTTCGTTTTTAAGGTGAAGTTTATTGTTTGTGTAGTAAATGACCTTGGTGTAGAACTTTGTATTTGAGTTCTTCCACAAGATTATTGATTACACTTGGTGAGTGTCACTTTGACAGTGGTATAGGGAGAAGTTGCTAGTAAGAGAGTGGAATAAACTCATGATTTAGTCTCTTGTGTGAAAATCCAGGAGAATATTCTAGTGATTATATTATCCCAGATGAGTCATTATTGTCAACTTTGAATTTGACAGTAGCTATGGTTTTTAGCAGTGCTGAGGTTTAGTCAATTTAAAAAACCCTCAATTTTACTTTATAACTGATTCATTTTACTGGGTTATAGAATATAACAAATTAGTGATAGCCATAAATGGTATTGTCAACTCCTCCAGAAACTTAATAGCCAGCTGAATCAACAGAACACTTGGATCAAAACCTTATTCTCCATCTTCCTTTGAATCTTAAAGAAAGCAAGATTTTCAATATTATAGTTAAATTAGGCTTTTGCTCTGATAGTCCTGCTAACTGTTCCTGAGTCAACCATTCATAGTGTTGCCATTTTAGTTGTGAAATTATTCTACTCAGGTAGAGAATTCTGTAACTCTGCCAATTTCATTATGTATGTAACTTTAAATTTGGATAATTATGTAAATGTTATATTTTAATGAAAAATTTATCACTTTAAAGTCAAATTTAAGTAAATATTTAATTTGTGAAGAGAGTAATGAGTTTAGATAATTATAGTTTTTTTCACTGAGCAACATTTTGTTGTAATACCCTTTTTAGAAGGGAATGTAACAGTAAATTTTAAATTGAACATCTCAGAATTATTGTGGAATTTTTTTTGCTTTTCATAAAATAGTAACAGTGAGACTAAATGCTTAAGTGCTCAGACACTATGAAGAACAAAACTTCATCTTTGCCCTTGAAGAATCAACTGTCTGTAAGTTTCTAATACACATATCTGTACCTGTGACACCGGTTAAGAGCACTGCAAGGTGGATTGTGATATAATAATAGAAGTGCAAAGTGCTATGGTTGCAAAGGAGGGTGTGATTGATTCTAATTGAGGGGATAGAGAAATTTGACATTTGTGCCAGGGCTTCAAAGATAAGTAGAAACTCAACAAGCAGAGTTGGGAAAGAAGACTTTCTTTTCTAGTTCGAGGGTCTACAAACTATGGTCTATAGGCCACATCTGGCCCACCACCTATTGTTGTAAATAAAATTTTATTGTAACACATCTGTGCTTATTAGTTCACATTTTTATTATGGTTGCTTTTGCTTTACCCTGGTGGAGTTGAGTAGTTGTTCAGAGACCATATGGCTCACAAAACCTAAAGGAAAAGTTTGCTGACTCCTGGTCTACACCAGGGCTGTTCAAAGAACCTTCTGTCATGGTGGACATGTTCTTTGTTTGCCCTTCCCTGTCCAGCATGGCAGCCACTACTCAGTTTGCTCATCACCGAGCACTTGAAGTATGGCTAGTGCAACTGAGGAGCTGAGTTTTTAATTTCACTCAGTTTTAATTACTGTAAATGATGACAAGTGTCTCGTGGCTACTGTATTGTACTGTGCAGTTCTAGACTGCAGGAGTAACATGAGCAAAGGCACAAAGCTGGGAGGAGTGTTGGTAAGGAAAACTGATGTATAGGTAAATGGTAGCATCGAGTAGGAGGTAAAAATATAAGGGTCTGGTCATGTTAGGCTTTGAAAGGAGGTATGCTTTATTCTCCAAGCCATAGAGAACCATCAGAATTTTCTGAGCTGGACTGTCACTGGTACAGGTATGTGTATTAGAAACAAACTCTGGTGACTTACCGGGCGGTCCAGTGGTTAAGACCCTGCGCTTCGACTTCAGGGGGCCTGGGTTCGATCCCTCTTCGGGGAACTAAGATCTTGCATGCCATGGATGCAGGCAAAAAAAAAAAAAAAAGAAACATAGTTCTGAAAACCTTACTAAAGAATGTATATATTGCAAGTCTGAACATGAGTTGGGAAGAAGTTACAGTGTCCAGAGAGAATTGGGCCTGAAGTAGGAAGATGAGAATGGGAATAAAGTTACGTATTTGTTTGAAAGGCATTTCACAGGTAGAACTAAACTATGTCGTTTATTGTCCAAACTGAAATTTTTGAGAATGAAAGGGGCATTATTAATACACGCATACCTCAGAGATGTAGGTTCAGTTCCAGACTACCGCAATAAAGTGACCATCACAATAAATCAAATATTTTGGTTTGCTAGTGCACATAAAAGTTTTTTACACTATCCTGTAGTCTGTTAAGTATGCGATAGCATGTTTAAAAAAAAGTACATACCTTAATTTAAGAATACTTATTGGTTAAAAAAAAATGCTGTCATCTGAGCCTTCAATGAGTCGTAATCTTTTTGCTGGTGGAGGGTCTCGCCTCAGTGTTGGTGGCTGATGACTGATCAGGGTGGTGATTGCTGAAGGGTGGGGTGACTGTGGCCATTTCTTAAATAAGACAGCCATGAACTTTGCCATATAGATTGGCTGACTTCTTCCTTTCACTAACGATTTCTCTGTAGCATGCGATGCCGTTTGATAGCATTTTACCCACAGTAGAAATTCTTTCAAAATTGGAGTCAGTCCTCTCAAACCCTGATGTGGCTTCGTCTACTAAGTTTATGTCATAGTCTAAATCCTTTGTCATTTCAACAATCTTCACAGCATTTTCAGCAGGAGTGGATTCCATCTCAAGAAATCACTCTCTTTGCTCATACACAATAAGCAACTCTTCATCCATTAAAGTTTTATCTTGAGATTGCAGCAATTCAGTCACATCTTCAGGCTCCACTTCTAATTCTGATTCTCTTGCTATTTCTACCACATGTTCAGTGACGTCCTCCACTGAAGTCTCAAACCCCTCAAAGTCATCCATGAGGGTTTGAATCAACTTCTTCCAAACTCCTGGTGATGTTGATATTTGACCTCTTCCCATGAATTGTGAATGTTCATATTGGCATCTAGAATGGTTAATCTTTTTCAGAAGGTTTTCAATTGACTTTGCCCAGATCCATCAGAGGAATCTCTATCTGTGGCAACTATAGCCTTATGAACTATAATTCTTAAATAATAAGACTTCAAAGTCGAAATGCTTCCTTGATCCATGGACTGCAGAATGCATGGTGTGTTAGCAGGTATGAAAACAACATGAATTTCATTGTACATCTCCATCAGAGCTCTTGGGTGACCAGATACATTGTCAATGAGCAGTCACATTTCGAAAGAAATTTTTTTTTCCTGAGCAATAGGTCTTAACAGTGGACTTAAAATATTCAGTAAACTACGTTGTCAACAGGTGTGCTGTCATCCAGGCTTTGTTGTTCCATTTATGGAGGACAATGGAGTAGATTTAGCATAATTCTTAAGGGCCCTAGGATTTTCAGAATGGTAAATGAGCACTGGCTTCAACTTCAAGTCACCAGCTGCATTAGTGCCTAGCAAGAGAGTCAGCTTGTCCTTTGAAACTTTTTTTTTTTTTTTTTTTTTTTTTTTTATAAATTTATTTATTTTTAATTTCGCCTGCGTTGGGTCTTCGTTGCTGCGTGCAGGCTTTCTCTAGTTGCAGCGAGTGGGGGCTCCTCTTGTTGCGGAGCACAGGCTCTAGGCACGCGTGGGCTTTAGTTGTGGCATGTGGGCTCAGTAGCTGTGGCTCATGGGATGCAGAGCACAGGCTCCATAGCTGTAGCGCCCGAGCTTAGCTGCTCCGCAGCATGTGGGATCTTCCCGGACCAGGGGTTGAACCCGTGTCCCCTGCGTTGGCAGGTGGATTCTTAACCACTGTGCTACCAGGGAAGTCCCAACTTTTTTTTTTTTTTAAAGTGGGTGGATACATCTGTGGCTGTGCTACATTTATTTATTTATATA
Source organism: Phocoena phocoena (assembly GCF_963924675.1). NCBI lineage: Eukaryota > Metazoa > Chordata > Mammalia > Artiodactyla > Phocoenidae > Phocoena > Phocoena phocoena. Next base: position 59,267,684 of record NC_089221.1, on the reverse strand, counting down.
CAGCAGGTTCTTATTAGTCATCCATTTTATACACATCAGTGTATACATGTCAATCCCAATCACCCAATTCATCCCCCCCTGCCCCGCCACCCCCGCTTCCCCCCTTGGTGTCCATACGTTTGTACTCTACATCTGTGTCTCTATTTCTGCCTTGCAAACTGGTTCCTCCGTACCATTTTTCTAGATTCCACAAACATACATTAATATATGATATTTGTTTTTCTCTTTCTGACTTACTACACTCTGTATGACAGTCTCTAGATCCATCCACATCTCTACAAATGACCCAGTTTCGTTCCTTTTTATGGCTGAGTAATATTCCATTGTGTATATGTATCACATCTTCTTTATCCATTCATCTGTTGATGGGCATTTAGGTTGCTTCCATGACCTGGCTATTGTAAATAGTGCTGCAGTGAACATTGGGGTGCATGTGTCTTTTTGAATTATGGTTTTCTCTGGGTATATGCCCAGTAGTGGGATTGCTGGTTCATATGGTAATTCAGTTTTTAGTTTTTTAAGGAACCTCCATACTGTTCTCCATAGTGGCTTTATCAATTTACATTCCCACCAACAGTGCAAGAGGGTTCCCTTTTCTTCACATCCTCTCCAGCATTCGTTGCTTATAGATTTTCTGATGATGCCCATTCTAACTGGTGTGAGGTGATGCCTCATTGTAATTTTGATTTGCATTTCTCTAATGATTAGTGATGTTGAGCATCCTTTCAAGCGTTTGTTGGCAATCTGTATATCTTCTTTGGAGAAATGTCTATTTAGGTCTTCTGCCCATTTTTTGATTGGGTTGTTTGTTTTTTTTAATATTGAGCTTCATGAGCTGTTTATATATTTTGGATGTCCTTTGAAAGTTTAAGCCAGGAATTGACTTCTCTTCTCTAGCCCTGAAAGTCCTAGATGACATCTTGTTCCAATAGGGTTTTTTGTCTGCATTGAAAATCTGTTGTTTAGTGTAGCCACCTTCATTCATTATCTTAGCTAGATCTTCTGGATAACTTGATACAGCTTCTACATCACCACTAGCTATTTCACCTGGCACTGTTACGGAGAGAGCTTCTTTCCTTAAACCTCATGAACCAACCTCTGCTAGTTTCAGACTCCTTTTCTGTAGCATCCTCACCTCTTTCAGCCTTCATAGAATTGAAGAGAGTTAGGGCCTCGTTCTGGATTAGGCTTTGGCTTAAGGGAATGTTGTGGCTGGTTTGATCTTCTAGCCAGACCACTAAAACCTTTTCTTCATATCGGCAATAAGGCTGTTTTGCTTTCTTATCACTGGTGTGTTCATTTAGAGTAGCACCGTTAATTTTTTTCAAGAACTTTTGCTTTGTATTCACAGCTTGGCTAACTGTTTGGCACAAGAGACATAGCTTTCTACCTATCTCAGCTTTCAACGTGCCTTTCTCACTAAGTTTAATCATCTCTAGCTTTTGATTTAAAGTGAGAAGACGTGTGACTCTTCCTTTCGTTTGAACACTTAGAGCCATTGCAGGGTTATTAATTGGCCTAATTTCAGTATTGTTGTGTCTCAGGGAATAGGGAGGCCCAAAGAGAGGGAGAGAGATGGGGAATGGCCAATCAGTTTCAATAGTCAGAACACACACAACATTTATTAGTTAAGTTTGCTATCTTAAGACTGGACATAGGTATATGTATAACCAATTCACTTTTCTATACAGCAGAAACTAACGCTACGTTGTAAGTAAACTATACTCCAATAAAAAAATTCATTACAGAAAAAGTTTGTCATATGTGTAACCTGTGGCACCTAGAAACAATTAAAATTGTAACATCAACCATCACTAATCACAGATCACTGTAACAAATATAATAATAACAAAAAAAGTTCAGAGTATTGTGGGAATTACCAAAACGTGACACAGACATGAAGTGAGCAAATACTGTTGGAAAAATGGCTTCAGTGGACTTGCTTAGCACAGGATTGCCACAAACCTTCAATTAGTAAAAACATAGTATGTTCAAAATGCAGTAAAACAGAGTGCAATAAAATGAGGGATGCCCGTAATTATGCCAGTGCTGGGACAAAAGTTGTAAACTGGACTGTCCCAGGTAAGCTGAGATGTATGCTCATTCTAGGAGAGTAAGATCCAATCAATATAGATAGAGCAAAAGAAAGGTCTAGTTTACATAATTGAAAAGGTGGTAATCGAACTGGAGAACAAGGTAGGAAAGAGAACAAACTTGTGAGAAGATGAAGAGGTTGGTTTTGGACCTGTAAAATTTGAAGTTGTTGTCTGAACAACACTTAGTTGATTCTCTAAAGTGTTACTTTATTAACAGATTCCTGAAATTTTATATTCAACTTTAATAAAACAAGTAAGAATGTTTTTCTTTGGTTTTGTAGATTGGAGTCTACTGCACGAACATCAGAGAGCTCAGAAGAATTCTTGGAAGAAGAACCTGAACAGAGTGTGATTGAATTTGAGGGTGAAAGTAGTGATAAAAATGTTCGACCAGCACCAGAAACCCAGCCAGGCCTGGAAAAGCAAGAAGGTGAAAAGGTAGGAGATTCACTTATTAAATAAAATGAATGGAAGTAAAATTTAACTTTCTTAGTCATATATTGTTAGAAAAGCATAACGAGGTATTTTAGACTCTTAGTAGAAATTGTATTTAATGTTAAAAAGCATATGTGTCAGGACTTCCTTGGTGGCGCAGTGGTTAAGAATCCGCCTGCCAATGCAGGGGACATGGGTTCGAGCCCTGGTCCAGGAATATCCCACATGCCACGGAGCAGCTAAGCCCGTGTGCCACACTACTGAGCCTGTGCTCTATAGCCTGTGAGCCACAACTACTGAGCCCATGTGCTGCAACTGCTGAAGCCCGTGAGCCTAGAGCCTATGCTCTACAACAAGAGAAGCCATCGCAGTGAGAAGCCTGCACATTGCAATGAAGAGTAGCCCCTGCTTGCTGCAACTAGAGAAAGCCCGCGTGTAGCAACGAAGGCCCAACACAGCCAAAATAAATTAAAAAAAAAAAAAAAAAAGCATATATGTCTAAAGCAAGGTCAGGAAGTAGAGGATAAAGTTACAAGTATTTTATATTTCAAACTGAGTTTATAAAGTTTGACATATTGCAAAGATAAAATAGAGGATGTTTAGTTAGTAATGTCCCTCAGTGTATTTAAAATACAAATTAATTTGTAGAATTAAACGTACTTAAGAAGTGACAAATGTGACTATAAGAGGTCTACCTTATAAAACCAGTTAGAACGCCTTAATGTCCAACAAGCCCTAAATTGCACCCCTATTTTGGTTAGAAGGATAGAATTAGTTGTCCAGAAAAAAACATATGTATTTGACTACAGTTGATTTACAAATTCCTAGAAAAATAACTAAATTCATTTTTTTTTACGACTAGAAAACAAGGAGGAAAATCCTTTGTGACTGAGTAAAAAAACTCTTTATCTGGCTTCATTTCTTTTTTCATTTTCTCTATTTCCTATCCTTCTTTTTCTTTAATATCTTCAATCTTTTCCTCTCTTACAGATTCCTTATTTCTTCTTTGAAACATACTTAAGTTTCTTTAAAAATCTTTTACCTGTTTGTCAGGTCCAGCCAGGAGCTAAGCAAGTGAAACTGCATTACTGATTTTATTTATTAACTTGCTCCAATTTAGCTCCTGTTTCCTCTACTTCATGAAATTGTATTTTTAAATGACATTTTTTCTCTTCTTGTAAAAATTAGGGAAACAAACACATTTTTTTTTTTTTTTTTGCGGTATGCGGGCCTCTCACTGTTGTGGCCTCTCGCGTTGCGGAGCACAGGCTCCGGACGCGCAGGCTCAGCGGCCATGGCTCACGGGCCCAGCTGCTCCGCGGCATGTGGGATCTTCCTGGACCGGGGCACGAACCCGCGTCCCCTGCATCGGCAGGCGGACTCTCAACCACTGCGCCACCAGGGAAGCCACAAACACATATTTTAAAAAAGAGATTTATATGCTTCTAGATGTCTACGGGAATGTATATTTTTGTGGTTGTTTTTCTTTTTAAATTTAAGATTATACTGTACATCCTTCATGTAACCTGTTTCTTTTGTCCAACAATACATGTGAGTACCTACTCTTGTAGGTCACCAGTGACACTTTCACTCAATTCTGGTGGGTTTCCTTACCTAGGTTGACTACTCTCTCCTCCTCCAGATTCTCTAGTACCCTGGCTTTAACACTGTTGTGTTCTGGTTTCTTGGTTTTCCTCTCTCTGAAGTTTTGTTTTGGTTTTATTTATTTGCTTTTTGACTCTTCTGCTTCCTTTTTTTTCCCCCTGTATTTGTGGACATTCTAGAAGACTCAGTTCTTGACTTTCTGCTCTTTTGTTCATGCTTCTCTTTTGAAAATTCATCTAGTCTAATGGCTGAATGGTCATCTCTGTGGGGATGACCAATAACTCCAGACTTTCAATATTGATCCAGACTTCAGTATTACTTGCCTTCTGAATATTTCTGTTTAGACAGATGTCTTTTATCATCTAAATTTTAACATCTCTGTTCTTTCCTATCACTTCTCTATTGAGCCTTTTTTCCTATTTCTTATTTTTCATTCTGTTCCCAAACCTAGAACTTGAAGGACTGAGTTTTTCTCTTCTGTTGCTTCTCACTTGTAGTTACTCACCAAAATTCTGTTTTTTTTTATAAAAATTTTTGCTATATCTTTCTCATTTTCTTCCTTTTAACATTTCTCTTACCGTAGTTGGTCCTTTTGTGAGTTTTATTATAATTACCTTCTGTGTGCACTTTATTCTTTGTACTCTCTGGCCAGATTAATTTTTCTAATTCTGTGATTTCAGTATCCCTTAGGAAAACATTCATTATATGATTTCAGGGGTTCTATATAATCCAGCCAAGTCTATTTCTTAAAATTTGAGTGCATCAGTGTTCTAATTTTTATTTTATTTTTAATTTATTTTAAATTTATTTTATTTTTGGCTGCATTGGGTCTTTTTGCTGTTAGTGGACTTTCTCTAGTTGTGGTGAGCGGGGGCTACTCTTCGTTGCGGTGCATGGGCTTCTCATTACAGCGGCTTCTCTTGCTGCGGAGCATGGGCTCTAAGCATGCGGGCTCAGTAGTTGTGGCTTGTGGGCTCTAGAGTGCAGGCTCAGAGTTGTGGCACACGGGCCTAGCCGCTCAACAGCATGTGGGATCCTCCCGGACCAGGGCTCGAACCCGTGTCCTTTGCATTGGCAGGCGGATTCTTCACCACTGCGCCACCAGGGAAGCCCAGTGTTCTAATTTTTTAAATGATAATTAAATAAAATGATCTCTAATTATTAGAATGTCATTAGGATTAATTAGAAATATTAGATGTTAATGAAAATCTTGTAAATTGATAAACCTTGGAGGAGGAGTTTCAGAAATTGGAGACTTAGTGTTATCAAATCGCTTTTCCATATTTTAATGTGATTTAAGGAGCAGTATTGTTCAAAGATGACCCTTTGTTGACAGGACGATGAGCTCACTAAGACTGAGGGCTCTCTCCTCCCAGCAAGAAGCTTCCCACAAGACTGCTACTGCTTCCTCCCCCTGCATGCTAAACTGTGACTTCCCAGGGGCCCCAAGGATTCCGAGTGCCGAGCAGCTGATGTTCTGTAAAGAGCTGGCACCAAATCTAGACATTCTCTGGTGGCTTTTTACTGAAAAGGTTCTTCCTGTCACTGCCCTATATGGAGGAAGAGAAAGAAGGAGGCAGGGTCTCTTCACTGAATCTCAGACCCACACTGGATCCATAGAGCATCCTGGTCCTGTCTTTTCTCCATGAGAACAGAGGGAAATTGGGGTACTCATGGATTCTTTTCTTTTACTGACTCTGCTGTTCCTTAACCTGTGTCCTGTAACGTGGTAGAATGTATCTTGAGTCCTGGTGCATGACAGGGCGACTGAGAATGGACCCAGCTTGTATGACAAGTAAGTTAATCTGTAATTTTGTCCTGACTTTTTTTGCCCTCAATGGTGTAGGAATCTGAATCAGAGCCTATGAATGGTGAGATAATGGATGATACTCTTAAGACTTCACTTATAACAGAAGAGGAGGACTCCACTAGCGAAGTTTTAGGTGAAGAATTAAAATTGCAGTCTTTTAATTCCGGTGAAGACTCTACGAATCTTGTTCCACTCGTGGTAGAATCTTCAAAATCTCCTGAGGCTGTTGCACAGGATAAGGTAATGGAGAAATATCCTAATTTTTTATAGTTATAGTGTCCAGTGTTGGTGACTTGGCTAGGGCAGTGTGGGATATATATCTTCCTCTACTTTAACATGTACAGTCCTTCAGGAAAAATACATTTTACTACATTGGGTGTTTTAAGAAGATGCAATCAGTAATGTTTTTTAAAATTCAAATCTTTGTAACTTCATTCGTCTGACTTATGGTGACAAAATGAGTTTCACTTTGTAGATTTAGGAAATGCTCAGAAAAATGGGTAAAGCATTATTTACCAAATATTTGAATACCTATTACTTACATAGTCTGTGACCAGTACTGTCATTTTAATTTGTTTTAATTAGGGAGACAGATTAGATTAGTGGGGAAAACTTGATGGAATATTTTGAAAGAAATTTATTTATTTTTGTTGAAATATAGTTGATGTACAATATTAGTTTCATGTGTAGTACATAGTGATTTGATTTTGCATACATTATGAAATGATCACCACTGTAAGTCCAGTAACCATCTGTTCCCTATATAAAGTTATTACAATATTTGTTGACCATATTCCTCATGCTATATATTATATCCCCGTGGTTTATTTTGTAACTGGAAGTTTGTACCTCTTAATCCCATACCTCTTTCAGTCCCCTCACTCCCTCTGTTCTGGCAACCACCTATTTGTTCTTTTTATCTGAGTCTGTTTTCATTTTGTTTTGTTTTTTAGATTCCACATATAAATGAGATCATACGGTTTTTGTCTTTCTCTGTCTCACTTATTTCACTAAGCATAATCCCCTCTAAGTTCATCCATGTTGTTGCAAATGGCAAGATTTCATTCTTTTTTTATGGCTGAGTAATATTCCATTGTATATATAGGTGCCACATCGAAAAGGAAATTTAATTTCTACTTTTGAATATTCCAATTTAAGGGTAAAAAACTCTTGTATAGCATTGTTTTATCAGTGTCTCACATAATTACATGAATAAAATTTTCGCTGCCCTCACCTTTCACCTAATAGTCAAACTCAGTGGGGTAGCACAGTGTCAAGTCCCAGGATTCTCGGTTCTGGCTCCAGTAACACCAGGAAACTAAAAACTGAGTTGATTCATGGTTTTGAAGAATCTTGACATAAAGTTTGTGCCTTAAGTACTTTTTGGGGTAAAATCATTACTTTTATTGCATCTTTAAAGCAAGAACTTAATGAATCCAAATTATCATGTAAGACAGTTTCGAAGAAATTGAGCTGTATTCAGAACATGTGCACATGATTAACAAAAGTAGTGAGTACTGAATTCTTTAAAATGTGGTTCAGGGTCATTGCATATTAGTGTCTGAGAATAATTTATGTAAGAACTATATTGCAAAAGTTGTTCACCGGGTTTTTTGTTTTTAGACTTCACATGTAACTGACTCAGAAATGTTGCTAGATGAAGGCCCATCTGATGACAAGGGGCACACTGAAGAGAGGCTGCCTCTAGTTTCAAGAAAGAAAGCACATTTTGGGAGTTCAGACAATGTAGCTACTATCCCAAATGAAGAACGGTCCGACAGTGGTTTTCCAAACTCCGTGATAACTGAATTTTCTGAAGAATCGATTCCTGAAAATGTATCACCCAACACTACTGCCTCATTGGAAGACCAGGGTGAGGAGGGGGTAGCTGAGCCCCAGGAAACATCTCCAGCTCTTCCTCAGAGCTCTTTAATAGAGGTTGAACTTGAAGATGTGCCATTTTCACAGAATGCAGGACAGAAGAACCAGTCAGAGGAGCAGTCTGAAGCATCTTCTGAGCAGCTGGATCAGTTGACACAGTCAACAGAGAAGACTGTGGATAGCAGCTCAGAGGAGATAGAAGTGGAAGTGCCTGTGGTCGACAGGCGGAATTTAAGAAGAAAGGCCAAAGGGCACAAAGGACCTGCGAAGAAGAAAGCCAAGCTGACCTGAATGAGGAAGAAATGTGGATGATAAATCCTCTTCTTTGTAACGTAATTGTTGTTTTTAAAATATGGCAGTTAATAAATAGCATGGGGCACAGGATAAAAACTCCAAATTTTCAATTTGAACTTATTTATGATGCCGCTTTTCCCTCCCCTGTAGGACCTAGGATTCACCGTTCTTTTTAATTTTTCAGGCTATTTTGTGTAAATACAATTTTTTTTATTTTTATTAACCATGTTTCGATTTTGGGAAACCAGATCATACTATATTTTCTTTAGCAATTGGGGATATCTGACCATTAATATTTCACAAAATATAAATTAAAAAATGTGAAAGTAGTAGGGCTTCCATCAATTGTAAGGATCACAGAAATCTTTTATACTAAGGGTTTTAATAGTAATCTTGGTGAAGGTTCTAGAAGATTTAAATTTCAAAACTAATCACCATTTTTTAAAATGTAGGCATGCTTAAACAAAAATGTCAGTAAATTAGGATAAATGCAACTTCAACTAAATGAGAGCACAAATTTGGACATTTATGGTCAAAGGTTTATGAAGGTGGTATTTTGGCCTCTTAGTTCTTAGTTGTAGGTGCAATTTCTTCCTTTGACTTCAATGTCTGTGGAAAGGCACAAACAAAATCTGTTTCCAGTTCACTCTTGATAACATCTGATATTAACAGTACTGCTAGGGATTTAACTCTGGCCTGTAGGCACTCGTATAATTATTTAAAATTTCATTTGAATCTGGGGACTGTACTTTTGTCCTCACCCAGTTAACATGTATACTTTAGAAGTGTGAGAACCCTTCCTAAGGCTTCTCCTTAATCCTGCCACTGCCTTTATTCTAGAATCTTCATTATATTCCCCTCACTTTCATCCACTTCCCTAACTCATGGAGTGATTCCTGTCAAAAGATCTTTTTGCCTGCCTGCCAGCTTATGCCCTTGGCTTCCATTTTTGGTAGGTTTGGAACTGCGCCCCACAATCTTAGACCTAGATGGCAGGAATAAGCTGCTCTAGGAGCCATAGTCACAAGAGCTTAAATCAGATTGGAGGCTTCGTTTGTCCCTTTTGGCTTGCTCGCTCTTGATTTGTTCTGTGCAGACAGGTTACAATCTAGCCTGTGTGTACATTGTGGTTGCCTTTGCCTGGGTAAACTAAAAACAAAGAACATCCTCAATTGTTTATTTTTGTATAATAATTTATTTAAAAATGAACAAAATGGTTATCCTTAGAATCCAAAGAGAATCTTAAAACAGTCCTACTCTTTGGAAGTATTATGTGTACTCAAATTTTCATGTAAGTTTGAGAATGCTTTGAGGCCATTTAGATTGTTTTTAAAACTGCTTGGTCCTTACATGAAAAAAAAATGTTATGACTTTGTGTCATTATTTGAGGTGCTAAGGATTGATGTTGAAGGTTTATTCAGTCTACAGTCAGATGATACTAAATTTTATTTTGGGATGTTGGCATTTTAGGAAGATTTAAAGTTGAGGTAAAAATCTTTAGCAGACAAAATAGCAAACCCTCCTTATTCATGTAAAATTTTGAATACTTGTATCCTCTACTATTTTCTTTAATTATGGGTCAGTTAGGCCAGATTATTCCATTCTAAATGAAAATTAAGCACTTCGGCCATTTGTTTTCCCAACAAATGCTAATCAAGTGAAAGAATAAGTATGACTAATATTAGTGTTACCTGTTGAATGTTTATGCTGTTTTATACATTTTGTGAGAAATTTTTGTTAATACCACAATTAGGGAAATAAGGATTTAGTAAATTCTTAACCTTTCCATTTTTAATTTCTTAAAATAGATTTAAAAACCTAACACCTACTTTTTTACTTGGATTCTTCATTGTTCTCTTTAAAATACTTTCTTTAAAAAGGTGTAGTTTAACTCGATGACAACTCGATGTGTGAATATAGTTGCTGAGGTTTACAAAAAAGAGATGTTTATTTATATAACCACTAAGGACTCGCAGTATAAATTTAAACTTGTTAAACTTGTTTGGTTTAAACAGTAGGTGCATTTTAAGCAGTTTGAAAACTTTCTGTTCCGCACACAATTTTTGTCCATATTATCTCTGACAGAAAATGTTATTTTGGAGTTTATAGTTGGTAGAGGAAAATTAGGTCACATGAAAAAAACCTAACTTTCATGTTCAGTAACAATGAGTTCTACGCTCAGTGAGTGAGTGTAGAATTTATAACAATTTATCCTCAATAAGGAATCTAAATAAAACTTACATCACTTGTACTTTTTGCAAAAGGCATTAGAAAAACTCTGAGAATGACAGAGGACTGAAATCTGATTTCAACCAGGTAGTCTAGTTGTTAAGTGTCCAGTCACATTCTATAGTCCTTTGTGAACTTTTTTCTGTTTAGATGTCTTATTTGTGGAGAAGGGAGTTCAGTTCAGTTTGTGTAAATACATATATATTTCCTTGTGTAATATAAAGCAATTAGCAAAAATTTTAGTTCTACTTTCAAGTTTATTCAATTGCTAGACATCACAGAAATATATTTAAGAATTTATTATAAAGTTCCTCTACAACTTTTAACAGTGAGAGGGTCTATTATGATTTTTTATAAAATCAAATAGCATGACAGAATGTCAATCTTCTACTACTTAAAATGTGTCTCTATTCATGGTGTTTCCATTCAGTGCAGAAAATTATCATGGCAAGGATAAAAACTACTAGTGATTAATGGTTCACTTTTAGCTGACCACCAGAACACCACCTAAAATGGTTTCAGTGACTTTAGAAAAATATCTTGAAGGTTTATGATTGCCTCGAATTGAGCCTTTACCTGGTATCTAAATATCTGCTCTTACATTCTGATTTACCCTTAGGGATTACCTTCTAAGGTTTGGTCACACCAGCAAACTGAAACAGATTTTAATGTAAATAAAGAATTTATACTAACATTACTCATCTGTGTAACAGTATTTTAGAAATTTCTGCCTTGTATGTCCACTAGTTGCAATACCGTGTTTGAAGTGTTAACCCAGTCTTTCATGGGTGTGATTAGTTACAAATGTTTATGCTTCTGTTTGCATACTTAGTATCAAGCTTTATTTGTACAGATAGTTTAACTTGCTTATTTTTGGTTGTGAAAAATAAGCACACCTCAGTTCTGTATCCAGTGCTTACCTTCAGTAGATTTTTTTTCTTTCACCCTCCAAAATTTGTCATTCACACATTCCCCATTTCTATTAGCGGCAAAATCATTTGTTAAAATCTAATTGTAAGGAAGGTTCTGCTTCTGTTATCCTGAAGTAATTGTATCATACTGGATAGTAATTCCCAAGGAACTAGCCTTTCTTTTCCTTAGTGTCTGTGTGTTCTAAAACTTCTACTGTGTTTATACAATTTAGAAAATATGTTACATTATTCAGAATAGCAAGACTTACTCAAGTACTTACGTTTGTTTTCTTGGTAGTTTCTTTTTTCCTAATTTTTTTTTTTTTTTATTTTTAACAGTAGTAATTAAACCTATATTTTGTGATTGTTTCCTGGTCTGTGTTTTGAAATTCCTTCCCTTTCCCCTAAGTTCACTGGTGAAGACGTGTTTAGATATTGAATTTGTTTAGACACTGATTTCGTTTAAGGCACAATCACATTGGTTGTACTTTCAAGACAGACTTAAAAAAAATAAACAGAATTGAAAACAATTAATGTAATTATAATATATATACACCCTAAAGCTCAAAGTCACAAACATAACTCAAATCATAAATGTGCTTTTGACTAAAACATGACCTTTTTAATATTATCTAAGTAACTGCCAATAAATTTCTCTTTAAGGGCATCAGTGCAGCCTTTTTCTTTTTAAAACTATTTTACCTGGAATTACTTAAATTTTTACCACTTTAAAAATATAAATATACTACCCTAAGTTTAGAATACAGGAAATGCTAAAAGTATAAACATTTTGGTTGGTATTTTTTTCATGTATCTATCTTGAGTAGAAAATACAGTTCCAAGTATATGGCATTATATATGATGAATGAGAGGGGGGAAATGTTTAAAATACTAATTCCCTGACTTACTATAGGAATAATTAGAAGTAATAAGTTTTATCTAAGTTCTTTTGAACTTTATAGTGTAGTATGCCTTCTCATATACTTTATATTTTCATTAAAATGCTGTGTTAATGCTACATTTCTTAGGATTAATAATCTACAGTGAGGAGGAGGAGACCTCAGGTAAGGTCTTAGATGTGACAAAGTTTCTTGGCTTATTCCTCACAGTTAAGTGTGCACAAACCTTTGATAAAATGTGTTTTCGACTGCACTGGCTTTTCCAATAATGACAGAGCTACACTGCTTAGTACCACTTATTAATACAGATACTGATGAAGTAGGATATTTCTATAATTGATTTTTTAATCATGCAATTTGATGAACATCTAAACGCTAAACAGACGCAAAAGACCAATTTGTAAAACTAGGCCATTTTAATCTTTTTTTTTTTAAACAATAGAATAAATAGTTTTCTTGATGACTGCAGACATGTAAGGCTGATTGGCAGTATTCAGAAATATCAGAGTAATGGTTTCCTGATTGGTGTGTAGTCTTCAATAATTATAAGGAGTTATTTGTATGTATCTGCTGTCAAACCAGTAAGACTGCATTTATGCATCCGTCATTTTCAGGATTGTTAGTAACCTGGGCATATTTTCCTAAGGAAAACAAAACAAAAAGGAGGGATGTTAGCTAATAAAAATTACCTTTAAAGAATACATACAATCTTTGCCCAAATTATTTACAATTACCACTTTTAAGAAAGAAAAAATGGACGACCATAGTATATAAATGAGATTTTATAAAATGAAATCACTCAAGACCAAGCTTGAGTTCTCCATACAATTTTTATATAAATATTGTTTTTATAAATGGTGGCTAGCTTCATTCTGTTACTATGTTATATTAACAAGCCTTTATGGATTGACCTGAGCAATGCTCCTTTTCCACACGATTCTTGCTGGAAAAAGCATCAAGTATTAACTAAGTTTCAAATCAATTTAACCTATTTTAAAACCGAGGTCAAGGGACTTACCTGGTGGCGCAGTGGTTGAGATTCGCCTACCAATGCAGGGGACACGGGTTCGAGCCCTGGCCCAGGAAGATCCCACGTGCCGCAGAGCAGCTAAGCCTGTGCGCCACAACTGCTGATCCCACGTGCCCCAACTACCGAAGCCCGCGCGCCTGGAGCCCGTGCTCCGCAATAGGAGAAGCCACCGCAGTGAGTAGCCCCGGCTAACCACAACTAGAGAAAGCCCGCCCGCAGCAACAAAGACCCAATGCAGCCCAAAAATAAATTTATTTAAAACAAACAACCGAGGTCAACTAACATGAAGTATGTGCCAATGTCTCATACTGAAGATTCAATCAAGAAGCTATACAGTTTAAAAGAACGTTAATGTTTCAAAGAACATTAAAGTTTAGAAATATCTGGGTACTGAAAGCAGAAAACTAAGAAAATGAAGAAAAAAGTTAAAATTGTTGCATGACATATTTCAGGCTTTAATTATTACTGAAATAGTGTGGCTACAGTGTTCGCTGTCTGCCTCCCTTCCCCCATTTGTGGGCAATTTATTTTCTTCCAATATTTTTCAGTTACAATTTCCCATCTGCTTTTCTCATATCTTTTTAAATAAAAAGCATCAAAAAAATATCTAGCAATGTAGTAAACCTTACGTAACTGAAACCAGTAAACTAAAGAAGAACTGCGTTCATAACTCTCTACAGTGTTCTTCCTAAAGATTTAAATCTGATTCACATCAAGTTTAACTGCATTAAAATTTGCTCTATACTTTATGTCAACTTAAAAACTTCTATCTTAGGATTATAACATTAGCAGCCCCATATTCAAAATTGTACTTACCCCAAATGACCTTGCCTCCTTGTGTCACTAAGCCCAACTCGCTCACGTTCACTTCAATAACAGTACCTTTGGTAATAACACCCAAAGCTGTATATAGTGGGGATGAGGGATTCTTCTTCACACCAAGTATTGGCAGGCAGAAGGTGGCTTTCAGTTCAGGATGTGTTACGTGGGCCTTCTTAAAACGTAATCCCTAGTAAGTCGAACACAATGTTTTGAGTCGAAAATGTTAATGATGAATATTGATCCTTTTTGCTTATCTTTTCCAATCATCTCCCCACCCTGCCCCAAAAGGATTGAGTGTCTAATCTGAAGGCATCGAAGAAAATACTTAGAATTAATTCTACAGACTAAAAACCTCACAGTTAACAGGAAAAGTATGTGGGGGGAAAACCCAAACACATACTTCTGAAAAGTTTTCACCATGGAACAGCCACCTAGCATCATATTCAGATTTTCTCCTGTCCAGTTACCTATACTTCCTGAGGACTTGCTACATGCCAGGCACTATGCTAGAGCTCACAAACAGCACCATTTAAACATGATAGCCTTACAACTCTCCCTATTTTTTTTTTAAACGATAAAAACAAGGATCAGCAGGTTAAATAACTTGTTCCCAGGCTAAATAGTGTGAGGGTGGAATCAAACGTAAGTATCTTGATTCCAAGTCTGTATACTTCAGCCACCTTCCATGATGAAAGATTGTCAGCTTTCTTTACGTTGATGGTTAATACTGGTCAAAAACTGGAGAGAGCCCAGAGAGATCTCTGTTACAGAGACCAGATTCACCCAGTCACCTAGATACGGTCTTCTGGGGTGAAGGCACTTTAGAAGCCACAACACTTTGCAATCTCTTAAATTTGATTTTTCCCTGTATGGGGGGAAGGGGGCAAATGACAGTAAATCAGATTCTTAGTAACAGACTCATTAGTCAAGCTTACATAACATTCAGAATGCCATATGATTAATTCACAATAAGAAACGTATCTGCCAAACTACAGAAAGCCTAGAACACCTTGACTAGTATATTCTCTCCCTGTAGAACTTGTTAAGATTACCAAAATGTATTTAGAAGATTATGAATATACAATCAAAATAAGGGGAGTCCATGATGGAATCCAGGGATGGGTGAACATTTTCTGTAAATAACCATATAGTGAAGCTCTTATTTTAGGCTTTGCAGGCCACATGGTCTCTGTTACAAATACTGTGCTCAAACTCTGTAGAAAAAAATAGCCATAGACAATATGTAAATGAACAGGCACGGCTGTGTTCCAATAAAACTTTTTTTTTTTATAGAAGCAGGCTGTTTGACAACATTTTAATTCATTGAAAATTATTCAGGTTGAGAGCTAGAGTAACACTGCCAACTTTCCCCTCTTTGTTTTTGTAAGCAGGCTGGTATCCAGTGGGCAGATTAATTCATTCTGTTTAAAGACATTCTGCAGAAATATATCTTCAATTTTATTTGGGGAGGTGGAGAGGAGATTGGTTTTGACCATCACTGCTGTCAACAGAAATTAAAGTCCCATTTTAATATTCTCTTTTGTCAATGACTGCATACTAAGTATTTTCAAAAGCATTAAGATACTTCCCTTACTAAACTGGAATTAACTCTTGAAAAAACAATTGTACTCATTCTCTAACTGTTCTCAAAGACAAGTGTCAGGCACATAGTAGATCACTTGTTCAATGAGTAAAATAACTGTGGAAAATGAAGATTCTAATATGTCACATTTAAAAGTCAAGATTCACTGACAATCTCTGTAATGAAAATTCTTTTTCATCTCAAATAGCCTATGAAGCTGAAGACAAGGTTCTTGACAGTAGTGGAAGAGTGCTAACCAATTCCATCAATAACGTAACAAAAATAGCCTAAAAACATCTTCCAACCTGTTCTCTTCTATCAGTTTTAGGAATTTCAGGAAACTGTCAAGTACTTTATCCAGTTTAACACAGGAAATGATATTTAAGCCACTGCACTCTAGCAGGGTCTTACCATTGGCCTAATGAATCTTTCATATTTAGGTGGTTTTCGAGTAAAGCCATCTCCAACAAAGCAAACTTTAGTAACCATCCTCTTCCAGGCTTTCTTCTTTCTCTTTCCCGTTCGAATAACTTTTAATACTTCTGTTTCTCCCTGGGCACGAACTTTGGGCAGAGGGACTTCCCATTTTCCCTAAAACAGGCCACAGTTAAAATTTATATTGTTAGTAAAAGACAATGAGAATAAAAAGTCAAATATTTTTTAGTTGTACAAAGTAGTAGATTCACTTTTTTGTGTAACCAACATTTTGGCTCAATTTTTTTCTAGAGATCTGCACTGTCTCCTGAAATTAATTGGAACTAGTTAAGTTTACTACTAAATAGTTAATAGAGTAAAACTGGAAGACTGTCTCCACCTTTTGTTTTTAACATCTTTATTGGAGTATAATTGCTCTACAATGGTGCATTAGCTTCTACTGTATAACAAAGTGAATCAGCCATACGTATATACACATCCTCATATCCCCTCCCTCTTGTGTCTCCCTCCCTACCCCACCCCTCTAGGTGGTCACAAAGCACCAAGCTGATCTCCCTGTGCTATGTAGCTGCTTCCCACCAGCCAGCCATTATACATTTGGTAGCGTATATATGTCCGTGCCGCTCTCTCACCTCATCCCAGCCCACCACTCCCCCATCCTGTGTCCTCAAGTCCACTCTCCACGTCTGCATCTTTATTCCTGTCCTGCCCCTAGGTTCTTCTGTCTCCACCTCTTAACATATCTTTATATTTCTACCTTGAATGGATTTTTAGATTACATTTACTAGTAAGATGAAATCATCACCCCATATTTTGTACCTCCCTAGAATGCAGATTCCATGAAAAAATGGAAGCAGTGCAAGGCAGTAGAAAGAATTCTGGACCTATCACTAAGGGCATAGGTTCTAGAAGCAACTCTACCATTTCACAGATAAGCGCCTGTGAAGAGTGACTTACAACCTCCTAGATTCCAGTCTCTTCATCTGTAAAATGAAGAGGGGTTAAGTAGATAATCTCTGAAGTTTCTTTTGGTGCTAAAGTTCTACCATTCTAATTTTGATACTTACATATCAAAAACTAAGCAGTAAGATTTTAAAAATCCAATCTGGAGACTAAGTTCTTTAAATGCAGATACTGCATATTCTGCTGATACCTAGATTTCTGTCAATCTATCCACAGGTGCTTAAAAATGGTATCTATGTCTTTTTCTCTGCTTTTAGCAGAATTTAACTTAATTTGACACCAAGTGCAACCCAGAAGTATTTATTTTTTTTAATTGCTCTATTTTTATCTAAGTCAAATCACTTAGGATGCTTTCCACTATTCTACTTTTTAACCAGTTTTGGCACTGCAGGACAGCAAAAACAAGAAGCAGTTGTATCCTTCTCCACAACAGCACAACATTAGGAGTTGTCAAGTATAAGAAGCTGTTTTAAATAATTTTTTAAAACTAAAGACACATGGAATTCTAAATAAAATTTTAAATCCTGTTGAATGTTCTCATGGTGAGAAAGCACATTTTTTTATTAAACATTTTTATAAAATGAAACTTACAAAGACTTCAACATCTAAATAATGGGAATAGTTGGACTTCATTTTTCCATTTAACTGAAGAAACAAAACTAAGAACCTCAAATATGTATTTAAATAATTCTCATGAACAACGGCAACAAAAATAAAGACTTCAATTTTTATTGCTTACCGCTTTCTCTTTCCGTTTTTGTTTGATCATATTGGAAAGTACTTTAGCTCGAGACTGTCCCTCTCTGTCCAGTAGATATGCAGGTACTGCTCCTTGTGGAGTCTTTTCATCATTCTTCTGTTTGGTGTTTCTTTTTTCATGCATCTTAATACTACCAAGAATGAAAAAGATTCAGGATTATTGGTTTTAATAATTATTACTCGAAAGACTAACTTGGTACAACAAATAAATGATCACTTACGTCTTTTTCATTTGTATTTTCTCAGCATGGCGCTGTTTATGGTAGAGCTTAGCTTTCAGACCAATCATTTTTTTTGCCTTCTTTGAACGTTCATGAGCCTCTCGACCTTCCTTCTTTCTCTTTTTCTCATGGTAATCCAAACGATATCCATAGCGCTTACGGTGTAACTCGATATATTCATTTTGTGGCTATAACGACGCAAGAAGTGTTACTTTAATTTTAAAAAAATCACTGACAGAATTATTCTAAAATACTTTTTTTTTTTGCGGTACGCGGGCCTCTCACTATTGTGGCCTCTTCCGTTGTGGAGCACAGGCTCCAGATGCGCAGGCCCAACGGCCATGGCTCACCGGCTCAGCCGCTCGGTGGCACGTGGGATCTTCCCAGACCGGGGCACGAACCCGTGTCCCCTGCATCGGCAGGCAGACTCTCAACCACTGCGCCACCAGGGAAGCCCTAAAATACTTTCTTTTGAGTAGCATATAAAGTATAGAAGGTCCTAGGTCATCCACTGGTCACTTGATTAAATAACTCTTGCACTATTAAGCCTAATCACATGATGTAAGTTAAATAAATTTTGATCCTGAATGATATGAGGCATCAGGATTTACATCTGTAATAAACTCAGTGAAAGTTACTGTTCATTGAAGAGAACTGTCCAAAATCCACTGGACCACAAAAGGGATGATCTAATTCTAGGATCTCTCTCTTCTTAACATTGATAATCTGGTCTTTCAATATCATCATCATACTTTTTAAAAATTTAATAACATTTTACTCAGTTTTATTGAAGTATAATTTACATACATACAATGAAGTGTGCCCTTCTTAGGTGTAGATATACAGCTGTAAGTTTTGACAAGCTACACAGCTCTGTAACCACCACAATCAAAACTGAGAATATTTCCAACACCCCAGAAAGTTCCCCTTTGAAGTCAATCCTCTTTTTCCATCTCCAATCTGATATCTATTGTCCTAGTTTTGCCTTTCCCACAATGAAATGTAAATGGAATCTACAGTATGTAGCCTTTTGCATTTAGCTTCTTTCACTTAGCATAAGGCTTTTGAGATTCTCCTATGTTGTTGCATGTATCCATACTTCATTTCTTTTGACAAGTAGTCATTTTATGGATATACCACCGTTTGTTTATTCGTTTACCAGTTGATGGATATTTGGGTTGTTTCCAGTTCTTAGTGAGTAAACATTTGCATATAAGTCTTTGTGTGGACATATACCCAACTGTTTTCAAGGTGGCTGTACTATTTTGCGTTTCATGAGCAATGTATGGGATCCCCTTTCGCTTTTTAAGTGCCTGTTTTATCTTATATACCAATATTGTTTTATTTCAACACGCAGCCCCAGTCTATTTGTACTTTAAGACTACAAAAATAAAACAACGGTGTAAAGCCAACTCCAGCACGGAGAATAATACTATGTAACATTCAACAAGGTACTAGGTATCTTGTGTGGTGTTTTCAACTGCTATCACATACACCTGGCAGCAACCATGAAAAAGGTATATGGAATGCCACTTTGCAGAGAAACAGAGATTAGACATGTAGTAGAAAGACAAAGGGTCTGGCAGTCAGATCTGGGCTATAAGCCCGGCTCTGCAATTCATTAGCTGCTTGGCCGGTGGCAGGGCATACCTTCGGTTTCCTCTATACCCTATACGGTATAGAGTTATCACTAGGCTCTGGCACTGATGGTCACACAACTTTGGGCGAAGCCAGGAATTTAAGAGTGAAACCTGTCTGGCTCTAAAAGCCTGTGCTCGGGCAAATACCCCACTCTATGGCCCGAGACTGAAGTTGTTTTCACTCCTCGGAGCGCACCCCACTCTCATTCCCTCAACTGCACCTCACTTCCGCCTACCACCCCTCACCGCTAACCCCAGCGCCCCTGGGCCCCCAGGCCCCGCCACCTCTGACGCCCTAAGTGGCGAGCTCCCGAGGCGACCTTCTCACCATGGTGACGGCCGCCGAGCCACCGGGTGCAGCCGCCGGGGTGCGAAAAAGCTCTCAATTTTCTGGTCTTAGAGACCCACGAGCCGACTCCAAGCCACCCGCGGCAGGAAAGGGACGCTTGTAACTCGACCGACTCCAGAGAAAGCGCCACACAGCCGTTCCGAGCCTCCGTTCTCCACTTTCAGCTAGAAGGACGGAAGTTGCTGGCCGGCGGCTTTTGAGTGGGGCACCGCCGGAAGTGGTGAAAAGCGGCGTCGCCGGAGGCAGAGGGAAGAAGACGTAAGTTCCGCTCACGGGTAGGGTGTCGCGAAGTGAGGCCTTTGCACTGTAGGGTGCAGCCCGCACCTCGGCTCTCACCAGCCCGGCGGGAAAAAGCCGACCTCCGGAATGCGACCAAGTGCCAGGTGGGTACGGGGCCGCGCCGTGTGACTCCTGCGTGCCTAGGCCTACGATGGCCACTGGCGACCTTACAGGATGCTACAGCCAGGCAAGCACGAGGCTGCAGGGCCTTCGCCCCATCACCTCGGTGTCCGCCCGTGTGGGCCTTTCTCTCTCGCCTTAGGCGAGAGCGACTGGTCTTGATTCCTGTCACCGTGTGTAATGTGTACACAATTGAGAAGGATGCAGGGGAATGAAAACTTACTGTAGAGGAAAGTAAATTACTGGGCCTTAACAGCTGTCAGAAAAGAAAGACAACGTCCTGTTTTTCCGGACTAATTTCTGAAATTCCTAAGGCCTTTTGGTGCCCAGGACGGTGCCGAGTGGATTTGCATCTAGTGGTACCGAGGAAAGCTGTCGGTTTTTACATTTTAATGTACGGTCGTTGAAGTTCCCTTAATTACCCTCACGGTCTGGAACGTCATTGTTATTCGTCTTCCTAAGTCTTAGAGCTTGGATTTGAGGCAGTTTTTTTTTTAAGTCTTCATCTTCTAATGGGACTTATTTCCTTTAAAACCCGAACTAATTCTAACTAGCGTTTGTATATTTTCAAGTATAGTAAATTATGTAATCTCTCTTCCTGGGATACACTTCCCCCTGGTATTGCCTTCCTCACCTGATTCAGGTCACTGTTTTATTGAGACCTTCCATGAGCTCCTTTTTTATAGTTACTACTGCCCCAGTTCCCCTTTCCTGCTTAATTCTTTGATGTAGCACCTGTCACCATAGGAGATGCTAGGTATTTTATTTATTTATTTTGTTTATTGTTTGTATCCACTGATTAGGTTAGGGACAGGATGAGGGAAGGGATTGTTGGATTGTTTTTTCTTCACTACTTTTAACCCCATTACTTAGAAGGCAGTGGTAGACACACAATAAATAAATTCTTGTTGATAATTGAATTTACTTCTCACGTGGATCCTGTGATGTGATAGATGAAAAGACAGGCTCAGATTTGAAGTGACTTGTCAGAGATCACAGAAAACTTGGGGCTCCAGCAAGTCCTCTGACTGTAAAGCCTAGTCTGGCATTTTCCACCACAAGTAAAGGGCCCACTTGACATTTCTGGTATAATTAAAAGTTTATGGAGAGTTTTAAAAAGACTTTATTGATGTGTAATAATTATGACAGGCAGACAAATGCATATTGTAGATGAACGTTCTTAGTGGATTCTTCAAAACCTGAATATACCTGTATAAGCAGCACCCAAATCAAGAAATTACCTACACCTGAGAAGCCCTCCTCGTGCCTTTTTCTAGTAACTGTCATTCCCAAGGGTACACACTATCCTGACTTCTAACAGAATGGATTAGTTTTGCCTGTTTTAAACTTGACATAATGGAATCATATAGTATGAACTTTTTTGTGTTGGTTTCTTTTGCTTAACGTTGTGAGATTTACCCTGTTTCCTGTCAGTTTATAGAAATTTTTAATAGGTTTGTTTAAATTGTGAACTCATGTTTTTTCATTTACAACTCTCAAAGCCATAATGCCCTTTTCTCTTCTGAATCAGAAATAGAAAATAAATGTTTTAGCGGTTAAGCAATAGTCACATTTTGATTTGTGTGAAATAGACAAGGCAAAGTTATGGCTATGTGGGTCATCATTTGTTCTTTCAGCTGTGATGGTGGGATAAAAATGGCCTAAACTGATCAATGTCAGCAAAAAGATCTCTTAAAAAATTTCTTCCTGTGTAACTGGCAGTAGCCAAGTTGGGTATCATCACTACTTTGGTACATCTACAAGTATATACTAGATACCCAGTCTTTGCATTTTGGCAGTCAGAAGCATAAAAATGTATTCCTTCGATCTGTATGAAACTTTGACAGTATTTATTGGTATAGTTTAGAAGAAAAAGCCAGGAGATGTGAGAGCTGCTTTATAAATTGCATGGTGTTAAAAAATGAAGCTTAAGAACAGGTACAGTAGTAAGAGCCATGCAGAAAGTATTATGAATGAAATGTTTGTTATTGTGATATGTAGGATTGTTAAACCTAATATTTTTCTTGAGGATAGGGATCATGTGTTACTCATTTTCATGTTTCCAATAATCAACTCCTTGTGTTGCTCCAATGAATGTTAGATGAACAGGGAATTGGAAGGGGCTTTTTCAGTCCAGGTGACTTAAATTTAAGAGTATCTTTAACTACTGAGCATTTTTTTTTAGCGAGTAAAAGTTGATTTGCCAAGCTTTTTTCTTGAATGAAGTTAAAGGCTAGAACTAATTTTTAAAATTTAGATAAATAGCTTGTTTTAGAACTTGTGACATAAATTCTGTAGTGAAAATAATGTTTAGATAGATAGCTTGAGATGATCTATTCAATATAAAGAGAAAAAGCAAAGATGACATTAGGGATTGATGTTAATCAATAATGAACATATTGGCCTAATTCATATTTGATACTTTTTTAAGAAACAGTGAATATGACACAAATCTAAATTGAAGTTTCAAATTTAGGAAAAATTACTAAGTACAGTAACAAATACCGTATGAAAACACTATTTTAACTTGATGCTTTAGAATCTCTTTTCCTACATTACTTTATCATCAGCAACATCATCTTCATTTGTGCTTTTATGCTAATGTATGTTGTGATTGTACTTTAGTGTCCCGTGATTCCTGTTTTTGTGTATTAAGCCTTACAGATGTGATAGTCTACTGATTTTTTTTTTTTAAATAGTCCATGGATTCTTTTGTTTATTTGGTTGTGAACTTGTTGATAATGTAGAATGGGTATTTACCTATTTTTTCTTATTACTTGCCGTTTTTATACCATCAGGTGTCACAGTTTTTAGTGAGTACTTATGTTACCAAACCAGGCTTGAGTCCACTTGCCTGAGCGCAATAAAGCCAGTCTACTGACACCGGGTTGTGGTGAAGGAAACTGCAGCACTTATTGTAGGGCACTAAGCAAGGAGTCTAGGTAGCTAGTGCTTAAAAGACCCAAACTCCCCAGAGGCTTTCAGGGAAAGGTTTTAAAGATAGGGAGAGGGAGGGGGATTGTGGGGTGTGTGATCATCTCATGGACACTCTTCTGACTGGTTGGTGGTGAGATAATCGGGAGTCAACATCATCAACCTTTTGGTTCCAACAGTTCTGGGGTCTACATGCTTGTGGGCAGCATATAGTTAACTTCTTCCACCTGGTGGGGGTTTCAGTATCTGCAAAATAACTCAAAGGACATGGCTCAGAATATTATCTGTAGCCCTTTAGGAGGAACTAAAGGTCCTTGACTTTGTTTAATGGCTAAACTATTATTATTTTGTCTTGTTTGACTGTTTTATTTCTGCACTTTCTCACTTCTCTTATTAAATTTATTCTTTGGAACTTGGGGAAGCCCTAGGAGGCTAAAGTTTTTCTACAGACAAGGGGCAGACAGAGGACTTGGGAGAGGAGTCTGTTCTGGGAAGGGCCCATAGGGCCCTGCTTTGTTACACTTATGTGTTGTCCAAGGCCTAAGGAGGTCTGGGCCTTGTAGAATAACTCACTTGATAGTACCAGTAGGCAACCATTTTTGTTGAAAATCATTGAGCCATGGGGAAGAAGAAAATCAGTGGTGGGCCCTAAATGACTTTATAGGTCAAAAAAATGTTTGAGGAATTGTGCTAGGCTGCTGGTAGAAAAATCCCACCTTTTGGGCAGCTCCCAGTAGTGGAGATAATGTGGAAATACCATATTTGTCATGAGTAAATATAAGTTTCAAGTGTTATGAAAACACAGACAAGGTAGTATTAAAACTTTGTAGGAGATTAAGAAAGGCTTCCAAGTTGGGGCTTGAATACTGAATAGAAATTTGCCAGGTGTGTGGCTTTGGGAATTTGAGGACTGCTTTCAGACAGTGGCACCATTACATGCAAAGGTGTTAGAGCGCAGTATTTTAGAGGAATTTTGGCTAGAGCTCCTGGAATAGGGTAGGGAGTAGGAGAGTACAAGGCTGTGAAGGTAGTTAGGGACGGAATTTGTTGTATTAAGAACCTTTACAGGTTTTTAAGTAGGGAATTGACAAGATGAGGTTGTTTACTTGAAAGGTATGTGTCAAGAATGGATTCAAGAAGTGTTTCCCACTTAAGTGATCTGAGTACTACTTTTTTAAGACTGACAACTGAATTACCTGTGCTATTAATTACTTAATATTTTTCCTTAAATTCACACTTTTATGTAAATAATTTCATCATAAGCAACACTACAAGATCACAGATTTTGTTGGCTATTGTTTCTAACATTTGTTCAGTTTTTTTGTTTGTTTGTTATTTTACTTATAATGTAAAATAATCATGGGCAGTCACTTCAAGAAACACAGTGCTGGAATAAGTTTAAAAAATTTTTGGTCTATAGGAGCCCTTCACACTTAAAAATGAGTCTGAATGAACAGTTTTGTTTGTATGGGTTGTAATTGATATTTAAATACCAGAAATGAAAACAAATCTTTAAAATGTTTTAATAATTCATTAAAAATAATAAACCATTAAATATTAATGTAATTAATATACTTTTATGAAAATATATTTTCAAAAACAAAAATCATTTTGTTTGAAGAGTGTTTTATATTGCTTTACAATTTTGCAAGTCTTTTTAATGCCTGCCTTAACAGAAAACAGTTTACATCTGCTTCTGTATTTATTATGTTACTGTATATATATTTGTAAAATGTTTGGTTGAAGTGTCTGAAGAAAATCTAGCAGCATACATATATGTAGTTGGGAAAAGGAGGAGTATTTTAATAGTCTTTTCAGAAAATTGTGGACCATCTTAGATGTTATACCAGGTTTTGACAAGTGATGGTTTCTTAAAGGTTAGTTGCAATGTGGGATCAAACCATATTAGTGAGCTTTTTGTTTTCTGTTATGGTAGAATCCATTGTTCTGTTTTAGAATGGATCTAACATGCATGATTTTGCAAACATTCTGAACTTTGGCATTGGAAATGAAGAAGGGGGAATAGATTCAAGATATATTTAGGAAATAAAAGGACTTGGTGACTTCCTAAATAAGGGTAGTGAATGTTTCTGTCTTAAGATACAGAAAGGAGCAGATTTAGGAGGAATAATAATAAGTTTTGATATGCCTTCTTACATAACATGGTGCACAGTGGTTTAACCTTTTCTGTTTACTTGTTGCCCACCTTCCTCAGTCTCATATACTTCCATGCATTTCTCATAGCTTTGACAGTGTACTTGATGCATCGTGAATATTTAGTAAACGTTTTTAAACTAAAGATGCTTAGTTTCCATGATCATAGAAGAAGAGGATTTACTTCTGTATATTTTTTACATGGTAGAAATACATATTTACATATTTATGGTAAATCAATATACAAATATGGTAAATCAATATATTAGGAAAATCATTATACAAATAAACCAAAAACATACTATCAGTGAGAAATTACCAAGTTAACATGTAGATGCTTACCTTTCTATACTTAATTCTGTTTTTTATTTTTACAAAAAAGTGCTTTTTGGTTGGTATGATATATTTTTGTAATTTCAGTATATCTTTTTCTACAGTATCTTCATATCTTTCTTTTTTCTTTCTTTTTTTTTTTTTTAAAGTTTTTTTGATGTGGACCTTTTTTTTTTTTTTTTTTCGGGTACGTGGGCCTCTCACTGTTGTGGCTTTTCCCGTTGCGGAGCACAGGCTCAGCGGCCATGGCTCGCGGGCCTAGCCGCTCCGCGGCATGTGGGATCTTCCTGGACCAGGGCACGAACCCGTGTCCCCTGCATCGGCAGGTGGACTCTCAACCACTGCGCCACCAGGGAAGCCCTGATGTGGACCATTTTTAAAGTCTTTATTGAATTTGTTAAGATGTTGCTTCTGTTTTATGTTTGGTTTTTTGGCCTCGAGGCATGTGGGATCTTAGCTCCCCAACCAGGGATCGCACCTGCACCCCCTGCATTGGAAGGCGAAGTCTTAACCACTGGACCGCCAGGGAGGTCCCTCTTCATATCTTTCTTGAAGAGTTAAAGGATATTGAAAAAATAAGGGACCATATTCTCATGTTTAGTTTGAGCTTTCATTTTCTGAATTGCACATTTTTTTTGATAGCTACAAATATTCCTACTTTTTAAAAGTAATACATTTTTACCTAATATATTACATTTGCCTTACTTACATATGTCTTACATGTAATACATAAATTTAGTTTTGTAATTTTGTATATTTCTTTTTCAGAGAATAACAGCTTAGAGGTCCAAGATGTCCAATCTGAGGATATTTGCAGTGAATCATAAGAAAATATCCAGCTTGCACATTAACGTAAGTTCTTCTTGTAAAATTAAATGTACTTCAACAGCTTCAGTTACTTGACTTCCCCAAAGGTCTAGTGTATCTCATATACTAGTATATCAACAGTTTCTTAACAGGGGGTATGGGGGAACCTGTAATCAACAAGAAGTATGCCTTATCGTTAGTCTATAAATTCATTTTGCTACTTTAAAATCACCTGTGCAGCATTTTGAGACTATCTGTATTCCATTTTTGAGGTCGTTAGCAGCCCAAGGAGTTGCACAGTTTTTCTTCAGTGTTTTCATTTCTGATGCTTTCAGACTGTACACCCTGTGATAGGTGATGCTGTCTTACCCTGGCCATTATGAAGTAGAAATTTAAATAGTTTGAGTCTCTTCTCTACTCTTAATATACTTGCTTAGAATAATAGTGTTTTATTGCCAGAAACTTGGTAACTAATGTAGAAATAATACAGAAGGCACAGGTATGCATTCTGTGACATCATGAAAGGCAGATTGTGGCAGCCCAAAATCACTACATACATTAACTACAATTCCAAATATATTGACAGCCATTAAATGTGTATTTAGTGGTCCAGGGATAAATCGATGGAGAACATTCAACCTCTATGTGGGAATATTAGGAGAAGATACCTGGGGAGCTTTTAAAAATGCTATAGTTCCTCCAACTTCCCTTCCTTTTTAAAAGCTCTCCAGGTGATTCTAATATGTAGCCACTGTTATAAATCTAGGTGAAAACACCTAATGGTTTCAGAGTTCATGACTCCCACCAGCTCTTAATAGGCTTAAAGGAGAACCAAGGGGTGTCCAGGGTTAGCAACCTTATTTAACCTTTCTGGCTCTCTGGAAACTTTAGGGTCGTTCTCAAACAGCAGCTATCAGAATCACCTGGAGGGCTTGTTAAAACACATTGTTGGACGCTATCCCTAGAGTTTCTGATTCTCTTCTCTGGAGTGGGTCCTGAGAATTTGTCTTTCAAATAAGATCCCTGTGATGCTAATGCTGCATGTCTAGGAGAGCCATCATCTAAGGTCAACTCAAAAGAGCAAGCAGTATTAATTTTATCCTTATTTTTTGTTGTAGTGTAATTTTGTATTGTCACTTTTTAAAAGAATTGGAGTTAATAAATTGAGACTACTATATGGAGATTCAAAGCACAATTATGATGTTAAAACTACAGTAGTGAGTTATGCTAAAATAAAATTAACGTTGTTTCTTTTTCTCCTCACTAGAATATGTGTTCCTCAAAAATAAGGGCAAGTCTAAAAAGATTAAGGCTACATGTGCTTCTTGGAAGAAATTACAGTTCCCTACCAGGTACAAATGTTAGATTCTTCTCATTTTACTTAAACTGCTTGCTTGCTTTCTCCCTTTTCTCTCTGTCTCTCTCTCTCTCTCATTTGCAATCTTCTCCCTTATTAGGGGTCTCCAACCATTTTGAAAACAGTGGCTCCCTTTTACTTCTTGGCTCTTTCCTTGAGATTATTAGGAGTTGGAGTATTCTGATAGATGCTAGGAGGTAGTACCAGTAGACTTATGTTCCTCATCTGCTGTCCATCCTCATGAGCTGAGCAAAGGGAAGGGTCGGCTCAGAGGTTTAGCAGTGAGTCTACTTGTAGAGTGCTCTTGCTGTAAAATGTTGATTTTCCTAGTTCATTTCTGGTTTTTATACAAAAGTATTTTCTGTTAATAGAGGTTTAACAGGATAATTTATTTTGAGTGTTCTTAAGAGTAGTTTGCTTTAATATTTATCTGGGATAGATTAGGTTAGGTAATATGGCTATTAAAAGCCTGAAGGCTGAGGAACTGGCTGCAGTTGCCCCTTGAACACATTTGAACTTCGATATAAGTTCAACCATGTAAGAGTCCACTTATATGCAGAATTTTTTCACTAAATGGGTACTGCAGTACTACATGATCCACGGTTGGTTGAATCTGCCCATGCGGAACTGAGGATACAGAGGAACGATGTGTGCACAGGGCAGGCTGTGAAGTTATAGTTGGATTTTTGACTGCAGAGCGGTTGGCACTTCTAACCTTCAGGTTGTTCAAAGGTCAATTGTACTGTAATTCTGAATGTGCTTCTTGTGTTTGAAGTAAGCAAGCATGTGGGAGACTTAGTGAAACTACAGTTGACCCTTGAACAATGAGGGGGTTACAGGTGCTGACCCCTCAAACAGTTGAAAATCACATATAACTGTAGTCAGCCCACCGCATCTGCAGTTCCATGTGCAGATTCAACCAGCTGCAAATCGTGTACTGTAGCATGCATGTATTGAAAAAGATCCTTGGATAAGTGGGCCCACACACTTCAAACCTGTGTTGTTCAGGGGTCACCTGTAGCTTCATTCTGTAGCTGTTCTCATTACCATCTTTGTCATGTGAGAATAATGGAGTAAAAATACCAGTCGGCTGTGTGACTTGTTAAAGGCATGTGAATTTAATGTTCTGCATTATTGGTGTATATCTGGGTTTCTATATTTTGCCCGTACAAATTTATCTGTAGCAGTACAGATTATCTTTCAGTCTTCAGACTGCCATCAGTTTTTCAAAATGTAATAGAAGTCATCATAATTTATTATAGAAATTTGGGAGAACTGGTTTAAATAGCAGGAAGGTATAAATTAAATTTATAAATGTAACTTCATTGTTTCTTTAGTATTAATAGAATAAATGGTAAGCATGGAGTAAGTCATTATGGACTTTTTTTTTCCAGAAATACTGTTAGTTTTTACAAGTTGGCCTTTTACAAGTATTAGATTATTATAGCTTCTATTCAGTGATACCTCCCAGGCTGTCTTTATAGGTATCATGTCCTTGGAATTGCTGAGGGAAGGTAGGTTTCAAACTGTACAAAAACTCATTATCAGCTGATATGAGTGTCACTCTTTGCTCTTCAAGCCTTGACAATGCAGGTTTATAGGACTGTGCTTTTTTTTTTTTTTTTTTTGGTTCAAGATCTACTAGTGTCTGAAGATTATTGTTATGAACATTCTACTTTTGAAATTCTATTTATTATAGAATTCTATTATAGAATTGTAGCAGGTGGCAGAGATTGGGGTAAATCTATATTTTTCTAAGGATATAATCTAGAAATTGATGTTTAAAAACTTTATCTTGTTTTATTGTCATCCACAGGTTTTTTTAGAGATTGCAAGAAAATAAATTTTAGGTAAATGAGTGTTATATTTAGCTTGAATTTAACTTTAATTGGATTTACTTTAATAGTAATTTTACTATTTGCTTAAAATTCTTGCAATTGCTTTCATTTATAAATTAAAGGAAATTTTCTTTGAATTTAACAGTTCAATTTTAACACTCTTTCCATTAGGTTTAATAGGAAATGATATCAAGTCCCTTCATTCCATCATCAATCCTCCTATTGCTAAGTAAGTACGGTCATTGATATTGTCTTTTCCATAGGCTGCCATGAAAAGTTACAGGTTTTTCACACAGGCTTAATTCAGCATTTAGTGAATGCTCTAATTTCTGTAACTTCCTGCCCTAGCTAATTAACTATAAATAGATATTGGTATGTATCTTAAAAGCTATTTTCTTGTCTCAATTCAATGCTAAAAATTTTTAATGTAGCAACAGCACACTTTTCATAGAAATAAATATAAGATAGTCACAAAATTGTAGTTAGCTCTTTTGTTACTTAGCTGTTTTGTCAGAGTAATGTGATAGTGATATGTTTTCCATTTTTCTGGTTTTTACACCATTATATAAATTGTTGAAATAGCAACCAGCTTTGAAATTTGTGCAGCATAGATATTTTGGCTTTACAATTTTAGTAATGTCCACCTTATAATACACGTCTTTTCTAAATTTTTCCCCTTTTAAACAGAATCCGTAATATTGGAATTATGGCTCATATTGATGCGGGAAAAACTACCACCACAGAAAGAATATTGTATTATTCTGGATACACAAGATCACTGGGAGGTTAGAATGGATTCCTCCTCTCACCCTGCCCCCCCCATTAGAAAAAAAACATCAATGGAAAATATTTTGATTAAGAAGTCAACCTAGAGACCTTGAGTATGGCATGGAGGCACTGCTGTCTAAACCACAGCATAAAGTTAAGGTAGTTACAGTACTCCAAAGGGTCTTTTTAGGTTCAATTAAACAATCAGACTCACAATACTATCTTGGGCTATAGTTGGCACTGGTCTACTCAGAAGGCTGTGAGACAGGAAACATAGCTTACCAGCAATAGATGTTTCTTTCTATAGAAGTTCTTAGAGCAGTCCATATAGGTGTGTGGGAACTGTCTTCTTTGGCCACCCAAAAGTGATAGCTTAGTTGCAAGGTAACAAGATTCACAGGAGCCACCCTAGCTTAGAAGACTCATGCCCCGTAGGAACGAGCATCTCTTGTTACAGCTCCGTGGGTCATCTTCCTGGTTTCCCACAAGGGGCATGCCATACCCCACTCAGGGAAGCCTAAAGCTATGTATCTTCAGCAGGTATTTATAATTCATTATTTATTCTTCCCAGGTCAGATGTAGTTTACCAATCGGAAATTATTTTTTCCATAAGTGTGTTGCCTAGCAATGCAGTTGGCATACTTGTTTTCTGGGCTCTAGGAGAAGAGAGCCAGAAAGTTAACCAGAGGTCAAATTCCCATGCAGAACAAGAAAGGATTTCGTTAATCCTTAACCCCCAGTAGTAGTATAATTTACCTAAGTTTTGAATTTACTTTTTTATTACAGTATGTCAAAAAGTGTGGTTCTTTTTTTTAAAATTTTATTTATTGTTTATTTGGTTGTGCTGGGTCTTAGTTGCGGTAGACAAGCTCCTTAGTTGAAGCTTGAGGGCTCCTTAGTTGCGGCTCACCGGCTCCTTTAGTTGTGGCATGCAAACTCTTAGTTGCAGCATGCATGTGGGATCTAGTTCCCTGACCAGGGTTTGAACCCGGGCCCCCTGCATTGGGAGCATGGAGTCTTAACCACTGCACCACCAGGGAAGTCCCAAAACTGTGGTTCTTGACCAGGCATGCACATTTAATGCCCATGTATCTTTTAAAGATTTTGTTTTGTTTTGTTTTGTTTTTAAATAACAGTGCCCTAGCTCCACTCTGAAAACCAAGATTCAGCATGTCTGGGTATGGCCTGGATGTCTGTATTTTTGCATCACGTATTTTGAAACTTGTATTTGACTCACACACACTTATGATTGTTATATTTCTCTGATGAATTTCTCTGATGAATCAACCCTTTTATCATTATGAAGTGCCTTTCTTTATCTCTGGTGAAACAGTTTGTTTTGAAATGTGACATGGAGGTCGTCAGGTCCAGAATACCAGAAGTAGAAATTAATGTCCTTTTCAAAAGCTCCTCAGTGATTTTGAAATGTGCTCTATTGAGGCCTATTTCTCTAGACCCTTGGAATTGGCTGAGACTTAATGTTTATAGAGGAGAAAACCACTCACGATTAGAATCTTCATGATGATAGGTTCCTAAATGTATAAGCACATGAATTTCTCATAGAATTTATTGCTGTGTAAATGGGGAAATAACAGACAGCAAAACACTGAACATTGTTAGGCTTCCTCTTTTGTATCACGAATCTGATTAGAATCCTTCCCTCATATTCCCTGAGTGTATCCTTTTTATTTTATTTTTATTTATTTTTATTTTTATTTTTTGAGGTACGCGGACCTCTCACTGTTGTGGCCTCTCCCGCTGCAGAGCACAGGCTCCGGACGCGCAGGCCCAGCGGCCATGGCTCACGGGCCCAGCCCCTCCGCGGCATGTGGGATCTTCCCGGACCGGGGCACGAACCCGCGTCCCCTGCATCGGCAGGCGGACTCTTAGCCACTGCGCCACCAGGGAAGCCCCCCTCAGTGTATCCTTGAGTCGAGGGTCCAGATGAGGTGGACGCAGGCAATTTTCAAGTAAAGAGTTATTTTTTAATTGTGGTAAAAAAAACACATAACATAAAATTTACCATCTTAACCATTTCTAAGTGTAAAGTTCAATAGTGTTGAGTATATTCACATTGTTTGCAACTATTCTACAGAACTTTTTCATCTTGCAAAGCCCAAACTATATGCCCATCGAACAACAACTCCCCATTGCCCCCTCTGCCCAGCCCCTGGAAACCACCCTTATACTTTCTTTTTCTATGAATCTGACTACTCTAGGAATATATATATATTAGATACATATATATACACACATGTACACACACACACACACACACACACACACACATACACACATAAACTAGATATGTTTTGAGTTTCTTTTCTGGTTCAGGCCAGAGGCCTAGAAACTATCCAAATTGTGGCAGAATTTGTTGATCCAAGGTTGATTTTATTAGCCATATGTGTAATCATAAAGAAATAATAGGAGGACTTCTATTAGAAGTCTGTGCACCACAACGAAGAGTAGCCCCCGCTCACCGCAACTAGAGAAAGCCCACGCGCAGCTACGAAGACCCAGCACAGCCAATAAATAAATAAATAATTTATATTTTAAAAAAATAATAATAATAGGAAATAAAGATCTTTATCTTTGTGCAAATTTTTATTTTTTGAGTGTCTTAGAAACGTACTGCCTTATTTAGAACCTCTGGTTAGTTATTTGGTCTTTGTCTTCTTAATGATGCTTGTTTTCTCGGTTAGTTATATTGTGAATAACTGGCAATACTGCTACAATTCTTTAACTGTGATATTTGGAGTTGCTAACAGATACATTTTTCTTGCTCTTTTCCCCTCTGTTGGTGCATTTGTGTGTGTATGTATATTTATACACACATATACACACACAAAAATGATATGGAGTAACTAGCTAGCATTTTAGAGGTTTAATGCTGACATAAGCAGTGGTAGTATAAGGCCATGATAACTTGAATTTTGATTGGTAAAGATCAGCTCTTTGTCATTTCTTTTACTGAGTAAGAGTAAAATGCATAACTCAAGAATTTTACTGCAGAGTAATTTTTTTTTTTTTGCGGTACACGGGCCTCTCACTGTGTGGCCTCTCCTGTTGCGGAGCACAGGCTCCGGAAACACAGGCTCAGCAGCCATGGCTCACGGGCCCAGCCGCTCCGCGGCATGTGGGATCTTCCCGGACCGGGGCACGAACCCGTGTCCCCTGCATCGGCAGGCGGACTCTCAACCACTGCGCCACCAGGGAAGCCCTGCAGAGTAATTTGAGTGACCTTTTTGGTAGTCAGGATAAATTTTATCCATGACTTTATACTATAGAAGACTTTACTTTTGTATAAATAAATCCTAAAAGGAAAATTTAGTAATGAGAAAGGTTTGTAAAAGATGATTTAACTTTGGAGGAATTTTGTCTCTACTTTATTCCATGTAGCTACCATTTACTGAGCTAGGTACTTTATATATATAGTCTCATTTCATTCTTATAACAATCCAGCAAGGTTGGCTTTATTAGCCATATTTTAAAAACTAGGTTAAGTAACTTGTTCAAGATTGTAGAGAAGTGATAAAGTTGGGATTTAAATTTGGTCTGTCTGCTCTTAGGGCATTACTCTGCCTCCTGTCAAGGGATCAGGAGTGAGGAATGTCAGATAAGGACGGGATAATAAAAGTTAAACTAGAAAAAAAATGGAAGAAGTATATGGTTCAGTAAAATTAAAATATTAAAAGAGTTTAATCTTAGTTATTACCGAAAAATTATTTTTATGGAAAAATTACTCATCTGAAAAATCTTTTTCTAGAATGACGATTTATTTAGAGAATGATTAAGGGCTCTAAATATTAAACTAAATATTTTATGAACAGTTTTTCTTAAACTATGTCAGGTAGATATCAAAGACCTATAAAATATACTTTTAAGCCTAACTATGTCATTTTTTTTCCTGGTTAGATGTTGATGACGGAGACACGGTGACAGATTTCATGGCTCAAGAGCGAGAACGAGGCATAACTATTCAGTCAGCTGCTGTTACGTTCGATTGGAAGGGGTATAGAATCAATCTAATTGATACACCAGGTATAGTGCTGTTTCAGCAATGCAGAGGTGCTGCATTATTTTGAGGCTTTTCTGTTTGTGTATGTGTGGGTTTTTTTTAATTGTGGTAAAAAATATATATATCATAAAATTTACTGTCTTAACCATTTTTAAGCGTACAGTTCAGTAGTGTTAAGTATGTTCGCATTATTGTGAAATAGATCTCCAGAACTTTTTCATTTTGTTGAACTGAAACTCTATACCCATAAGACGACTTTTCTTCTTTGTCCTCTCCCCTGAGTCCTGGTAACCACCATTCTACTTTGTAGATCTATGAGATTGACTTCTTTAGATACCTCTTATAAGTAGAATCGTACTCTATTTGTCCTTTTGTGACTCCCTTATTTCACTTAGCAGAATTTTTCAGGGTTCATCCATGTTGTAGCCTGTGACAGGATTTCCTTCCTTTTTAAGGTTGTATAGTATTCCATTGCCCATGAGTAACACATTTTGTATATATACAAAATTTTATACACACACACACACACCATCCATCCATCGATGGATATTTGGGTTGCTTCTGCCTCTTGGCTATTGTGAATAGTGCTGTTCTGAACATGGGGGCGTCAATATCTCTTTGAGATTATCCTTTCAATTATTCTGGGTATGTACCCAAACTGGGATTGCTGGATCATGTGGTGGTGGTGGTGGTGGTGGTGGTGGTGATGGTTTAAGATTTTAGGTGTTACATTTCTCATCCTTTTCTTAGGTCATGTGGACTTTACCTTGGAAGTTGAGCGCTGCCTAAGAGTGTTAGATGGTGCAGTGGCTGTGTTTGATGCCTCTGCTGGTGTAGAGGTAAAAAATATTGTCAAAGTAAAATGAAGATAGAACAGCATGATTTTTTAAAGAAGTAGAATGCATCAGATTGATTTAACTATAACCCTTTATTTGGTAAGCTCATATAAATCCAATTATGGTTAAAGGAATTTGGAATTGAATATTGAGGTATGATCTATATATGATCTCATATAATATACTTCATAGTAAAAGGGAAAGTAAAGTTTGCTTTTCTGTAGGCAATATGAAAGTTTTGAGAACTGTGAAGAGGCTGAGATTCTTACTTTAAAGCTAACAAGTTCGTCTACCATAGTTTTATGGATTCTGGCAGAAGACACAAGATTTCTGAGTCAGGGATAGAAGGACTTTATTAATCACCAAAACAGCAATATCCAGAGTATCAGCATTTCCGTGTGTTGGTTCCTCAAGCCCTAATTCCCATAGGGTGACAAAGGGAAGTCAGGTGACAGCTGCAGTGGAACCCTGTGCTTAGAGAATGCAAGTATTTTATAATGGCCAGTAAAAGTGCCTGCTCTTTGCTCTGAAGGGATACATTATCTTCCAGGGTTGTAAGCCAACCTACCTTTTGCTCTGAAGGGAGATACAATATCTTTCTAAACTGTTCGCTATACAAACATTTTTGAAAAGTCCAGAATAAAGGCAGTCAGTGCCTCTCCTGACAAAACATGCAGAAATGTGAGCGACCCATGAAGGATTTTCTCCCAAAACTTAATATATAACTCCGTGAATAAATCCTGAAAGTGGGTTTATAATAACATTGTTGCTACTGGGGTCAGTTATGCTCTCTTTAGCTGGTACTCCATTTGTTTTATAATCTCAAGATTGACTTTATCTTGAATATAGAACCCACATTCGTTCTTCTAATCTTAAAATTACTAAAAGCGATACCTTAATTAAGGGATCAAAATCAATATCCCCCAAAATGGGACAAATTGACACCATGGGCCTCGTGATATGATGCACTAAGAAGGATACAACATTACCTATGTTGTATTCCTGGCAAAAATGTTTGGCCCAAATCATGAGAAAACAAACAAATCTAAATTGAAAGACATTCTGCAAAACAACTGGCCAAGACTTTTCAGAAATTCAAAAGAAATATTTTAACATAAGGAAAACGAACAATTGGGGTTGGGGGGAAGCTGTGGAATTGTTCTAGATTAAAGCATTCTAAAGAGACAGGAAAGCTAAATGTAATATATCCTTTTTGGCTGAATCCTGGATCAAAAAGAAAAAGTTACAAAGGACATCACTGGGAAAATCAGAAATTTGAATATGTAATATTTATATATTAAAGTATTATGTCAACTTAAATTTTCCTGAATGTGGTCTTTGTAATTGATTATGTAGGAAAATGTCCTTATTCTTAGGAAATGCATGCTGAAGTATTTAGGATTAAAGTCTCATGGCGTCTACAACTTGCTCTCATGGTTCAGCTCCCATCCACCCACACATACACACATGGTGTTAGTTTGGGTACTTTGATCAGTAGATGCCAAGATGGGATTAGATGTATAGGAGATTCATCGGGGGGGGGTGAAATACCTGCGAAGAATAAGGGAGAAAGGAGGGAAGTGGGAGAGGGCGTTCAGACCACAGGACAGGCTGACACCTGTGAAGGAGAGGGGGAAGGATGGGGGATTAGGCAGGAAGAGTCTCAGGCTATAGTACAGTTCCAAAAGGGTTTGGCTTCGCTCATGGGGAGTCCTCAAGCTAATGTTACCTGTTAGAGGAACCCATGTCTTGTGGGAATGGGCCTCCATTAGTCCTGCTGAGCTCAGTCATTAGCTGGAAACAGCCCCCAAGAAGGTGCGCCTTGAGAATACATGGTGGTAGACCTAGAAGGGTAACAGTTGGAACCATCAGTTAATCATGCTCTTTATAGTAGTTCCAAGTGGCACATTTTCCCAGCCACCAGACACGTAATGTTTTATAGAGAGAGAAGAAAGGCAAGTGTAACATGTTAATATTTGGTGAATTTAGGTGAAGACTAAGCAGATACTTATTGTACTAGTTTGAGGGGAAATAATACAGTTATTGAAAGCCCCACCTGAGGACCCCTGACAGACAGTGATATTTGCTTGATATAAAGCCTGACACTGATGTCTGAGGTTGATTATACACCTATTATTTCTATTTCTTTGAGTCATTTCATTTCCTAATGGTTGCATCCTTCCTGTCATTATAACTTCTTTACATAAATCTGACACTTAATCATTCAGATGGCATTATTTACAAGATTGAAATATGCTGTAATAGGAAGTTTCTGAATTTGTGATACAGGAGGCTACTGTTTGCTAAAACAGCAGATGGACTTTTAGCTGGCAGGTGGGGTGATGGGAATTGTTTTATTTTTTAATATGTTTAGTTCTTGGGAAATTTATAGTATATATCCCCCCACCCCCACATAAAAATTAGTTTGGAGTGGATCATAGTGTTAAGCTAAATCCGTATACCTTCTAGAGGGAAAGTAAAGTATTAACTTTGGCGTGGGTGGAGGGGGTGGTAGGTAACAATTGCTTGGAGAAGACACAAGAAGCATAAAACAAAAACAAGTTGATTAATTGGACCTCTTCAAAATTAGGTGCTTGAAACTTTAAAAAAAAGAGGCAAACCTTAGACTGTGAGAAAATTTATAATGTTAGATAAAATATTATATGAATGTTAAACTTCCAGAGTGCAATAACAGTTGATTATGTAGAGAATATTATTGTCTTAGGGAGTATGTGCTGAAATTTTCACAGTACATGTGTATGACCAAAGACTTGTATCCAGAATATATGAAGAACTGCATATCAATAATAAAAACTAACAACCCAATTAAAAAAAAAGACAAAGGACTTGAATGGGTACTTCACCAAAGAAGACATGTGAATGACCAGTGAGCACATGAAAAGATGCTCAGTCTCATTGGTCATTAGGGAAATGCAAATTAAAATTACGAAGAGACCATTTCATACCCACAAGAATGGCTACAATTAAAAAGAATGATAGGGCTTCCCTGGTGGCGCAGTGGTTGGGAGTCCGCCTGCCGATGCAGGGGACGCGGGTTCGTGTCCCCGTCCTGGAAGATCCCACATGCCGCAGAGCGGCTGGGCCCGTGAGCCATGGCCGCTGAGCCTGCGCGTCCGGAGCCTGTGCTCCGCGACGGGAGAGGCCACAACGGTGAGAGGCCCGCGTACCGCAAAAAAAAAAAAAAAAAAAAAAAAAAAAGAATGATAGCAAATCGTGGTTGAGGATGTGGAGTAACTGGAACTCTTATACATTGTTGGTGGGACTGTAAAATATTATAACCATTTTGGAAGACTATTTGGCAGTTTCTTATAAAGGTAAATATACACTTGTCCTATAACCCAGCAGTTCTACTCCTCCATCTTTATCCAAGGGAATGAAAACATTTGTTCACCAAAGATTTGTTCAGAATGTTTATAGCAGCTAAATTCATAATAGTCCCAAGTTAGAAACAACACAAGTGCACATCCACATGTGGATAGAAAAACTGGTACATTTATACAAAGGAATTTAGCAGTAAAACTGAACCAGTATGCCCAACAACATGAATGAATGTCGGAAACATTATGTTGGGTGAAAGAAGCTATGCTATTTATATGAGGTTCAATAATAGGCAGAATGAATCTATGGTGACAGAAATCAGAACAGGTTGCTATGGGGGGAGGGACATAAAAATCTCTAACGTTCTATATGTTCTTTCTCTTTATTGGGGTAATAGTTATACAAGTATATGCATTTATTAAAATTCATTGAACTATAAACTGAAAATCTGTATTGACCCTCGAACAACATGGGTTTAAACTTCATGGGTTCACTTATATGTGGATTTTTTCCTCTAAATACGGGCTTCAGAACTATATAATCCGTGGTTGGTTGAATCCGCAGTTGCGGAATAGCACATAGGGAGGACCAACTGTAAAGTTATAAGTGGTTTTTGACTTTACAGAGGTTGGCGCCCCTAATCCCTATATTGTTCAAGGGTCAACTGTATTTTATTGTATATCAATTTTACCTAATAAAACAAATGACAAACTGGCTTCTGTTTTAACAGTGTCAGCACATTAGGCTTTTAATGCTCTGCTTCAGGGCTGTTAGACTGTACTAGGCAAACTGTTTATATTTAACATGTACAGAAAGTGGAATTAAAAGAAGCCAAATATTAAAAATTACTTGTTTAACAACAACCAGAAAGCCAAATAGAAAAGCATATGAGAATTGTAACTTAGAAATACAGGTATTGGCTTCCTTTTCCCCCCTTAAATCCTTTTCAGTTTATATGAACGTTCAAACATTCACAGTAAAAATACACGATTTTTATCATAGTAGCATTTTATAGTACATTCCTATTTGTTCTTTTTACATCACAACTGTCTGAATTAATTAAGGCAAAAGTCCATATTTCACAGATCAGAAACTGATAAGTTCAGTATTGTGTGACGTTACTAAGTAAGGTGAAGCCAAACAAAAAGTAGGTCTTGTAATTCTTGGTTAAGTCCTCTTTCTGTGACTCCCAGTACTTCCCAGTTGTTAATTCCCTTTGTGTTGCAACCTAGTTCACCCAAAGTATTCTCAGTTTGAAGCATAATCTTCAGTCATGCTTGATCATTTTCTTAACTGTTTTAACCTGATAAGAGTGGGTCCAGAGGTATGTGTGCAATGGCGCTAATTCTATGCTAGAATAGGGCCCAGTTCTATGTTATAATAGAGTCTTAGGTATGCTTATTCCATGTGTAGTAACATAGTTATTTTTGTCAAATATGGGTTTTTTTCCTTATCTTTGCTCTAGGCACAAACTCTTACAGTATGGAGGCAAGCTGATAAACACAAGATACCTCGAATCTGTTTTTTAAACAAGATGGACAAAATTGGAGCAAGGTATTTAACGTGTGTTTCTTTGGCTTATCAAAGTAAGAATATGATTTGAGCTTTTAATGCACTATAACTTAAATTTATAAACAGCTGTTCCCTAAAAGGTATAAATATACCATGGAATCCCAGTTCAATCCCATTTAAAAAAATTTTCAGAGCAGTTGATTCATAGGTAAAGTAACAATGTGGGATTAATAGAGAGCTGATAGGTGATGAATCATTCTGATTCTAATGTAGAGAGGCTTTATCCTGATTTCTAGGCTCCTGACAGAGTGATGTCTTGCTGAATCCGTTGCTTCTGTTTAGAGCTGTATGGTCGAGTCCGTGTATTGCTGAATGTTACGGTGCTCCCTGTCATTGCTAATGGGGGAGGGAAGAGAATTGTTTCTTGTAGTTGCTTCAGAGAATGATGTTCTTCCTTGTCTCTGATTTTCTTTAGCTAATGGGTAAAATGCTCTCAATGAAAGGAAACTAGGAGAGGAGAATGTAGATGTTTTGAGACCTGCGTATAGGGCAAAAGAGTTAATGCTGAGATGTAGTGGTAATACTGCAGACTTACAGAGTGGTAATCCAAAATGGATACGTTGTTCTGAGAACAGAATCCAGACAATCAAGAATAACGAAGGATTTGGAGAAAATGTGAAAGGGCAAGAATTAAGAATCAAAGGATACTGGGGAAATGTGAAAGGGAGAGATCCTGATCTGTGGTATGAGAGCGGCAATAAGAAAACATAAACCGTGTCTCTCCTGATATCACACAGTATGCTTTGTATTTCTGTAACTCTCTACAGTAATTCTAAAGCTGCTGGTTTAGAGGACTTTTGTCTTGATTAGTAAAAGCACAGCAACCTTCAAAATGTGCTAGGCTTAGGTTCTGACCCTTTTCTGTTTGGAGTTCCTTGAGGTTGAGGGAAATACTGTCTATACTGACTGACAGCACCTGTGATGATGGGGAGGGAGATGACTGGATACTAGGCTGCTTCTTAAAGACATTGGGACCAGAATGATCTGCATGTGTGTATGAATTAGCCCACGTGCCAAAGATGTGTCATGTGTTCCATAGGTAGCCAACCCTAGTGTTAGCACAGAAGTGAACAGCATAGCATATGATACGAACAATGCCTAAGATAAAAGTGTAGAAAAATTAGACAGGCTGGCTCTTGGAAGAAAGTGGGTAGTTGTGTGATAACAAATATAGTTGTTAGAAGAAAGAATCTTTGACTTGTAATCACAAATCTTGCATTTGAATCTTAACTCCAGTTTATTATGTGTGACCTTGATCAAGTCACTTAACCTCAAACTTTAGTTAAATGAAGCTCACAATAATAATACCCTAAATACCTGTGTGGCAGAATTATGGTAGGTACTCAGTCACTATTATCTGAAATTAATGTTCAAAGATTAGACAAGGTGTTGTCCTGTGGAAAACTGTTAAATGGTAAATGTTAGGAACAATTTAGGGTTATAATTTTAGAGTACATTCTTAAATCCTGTTTTAAGTATCTTAACATTTTAAATGATTTTACTTTCTACAGTTTTAACTATGCAGTTGAAAGCATCAGAGAGAAGTTGAAGGCAAAGCCTTTGCTTTTACAGGTTGGTTGATTAATATTTGGTTTATTAATATGAACAGATCCTTCTCAGTTTCCTCATCAACGTATTTTATTGTGGCATATTATATACATTTTTGAAGCTTTCGCAAATCCTTTTGGAAGAAGTTAGGATATAAATAAAAATAGGTATAGATTATGGCAATAATGATAAGAGACATTTGGGGGGGAGTGGGGAAAGATAAATTCTATCACCAGTGCAATTCTAATTGAGTTCTAATGATCATTTAATAAAATGTTAATCTCACTCTGACTTATAGTTACCAATTGGTGAAGGCAAAACTTTCAAAGGAGTGGTGGATGTAGTAAGTAAAGAAAAACTTCTTTGGAATCCCAATTCAGATGATGGAAAAGACTTTGAGAGAAAACCCCTCTTGGAAATGAGTGATCCTGAATTGCTGAAGGAGATAACAGAAGCAAGGAATGCCTTAATTGAACAAGTAAAATAAACACTTTGAGCTTAAAATTGCGTAAATATTTAGAAACTTTAAAAAATATTTATTGTGAAATTTCATCTGAAATTACATATGGAATATGTAAAGTATAATACACTGCACACCAGTGTAATCGCCACCCAACTTAAGAAATAGAATATTAGCAATACTCTTGAATCTCCCTGTGCTACTCCCTGCTCTTCTCTCTCCCTTCTACTAATCATCTACCCCACCGTCACCACTATCTTGATTGCAGTGTTTATCTTTCATTTGCTTTACTTCATAGTTTACAGATACATGAAGTATTTAGAGTCCTCAACTTTATAGAGACAGGAAGTAGAATGGTAGTTACCAGGAGCTGTGGGGAGGGGAGAATGAGGAAGAGTTGTTTCATGGGTATAGAGTTTTAGTTTTGTGACATGAAAAAGTTCTAGAGATTAGTTTTACAACGGTGTGGAATATACTTACTACTTCCTAACTATTCACTTAGAAATGATTAAGGTGGTACTTTTATGTTTGTTATATTTTATCAAAGTTAAAAAAATTTTTTTGAATTAGAGAATAAGATTAGTGTGGACTAGAATCAACTTCCTGTGTTCCAAAGGTGAACAGCGATGAAAACAATGCTTATTATATACTTACTATATATTCTGGAAGCATAATTGGAATTGGTTATTTAAACTTCCCAGTATCACCATAGGATAAGTACTAGTATTATCTCCATGAGTAACCAAGACAAAGAGAGGTGATGTAACTTGACCAAAGTTTTTTTGAACAAGTTTTTAAGTAGTGGAGCCATTTCCAGACAGTTTGATTCCAGAAGCTATGCTTAATCATCATATTTGCTGCTTTTTGGAAAGATGGTTGGGTACATTTCTGCTATAGTTAGCTGTTAAAAATGTGTTTTTCTCACCAAGGTTGAATGTTTTGCTCCCTTTTACTATTATAAACTTTTGAAACTCTTTTGTTAATTTTATTGTCAGTTGAATTCTCCTGTCATATAAGCAGATGATTATGAAATGAACATGAATTAGATAATTACATTTTTATTATTGAAATTATACCACTACCCCCTCAACTTAAATTTATTCCCTCAGTGAAGGATTATAAACAAGTTCAGTCATTTTACTTTGAATGTCTTGGAGATCTGGTGAACATTCAAAATATTAGAGGATTACCAAATGAAACTTTTTTTTATGAACTAAGACCCCCCCCAAATCTATTTAAAAACAGCAATTCATTGTATATATTATCATTGGCTATCAGCTGTGGACTTTTTATTTCTTTTGAGCACTGAGTAGGTAGCACACTTCATTGAGGTGCTCTGTCTGGCTCTGGCTTCCCATGAGTTTAGGAAACTCATGAGAGCGTATCTTCAATTTTCAATCTCCTTTCCTTTGAAAGAAAAACTCCTTATCTCTTTATAAGATGTGAAGAGTTCCTTGGTCTGGATAAGTTAGATCATGTAGCTGTCTTGAAATATTTGGGTAATGAATATGGTGTATAGACTTAAGTTAATAGTTGTGATGATGAATGCAAGTTACAGAACTAAAGCCTTTCTTTATAGGTTGCAGATTTGGATGATGAATTTGCTGACTTGGTTTTAGGAGAATTTAGTGAGAATTTTGATTTGCTACCGGCTGAAAAGGTAAATTTTATTATTCATTTACTTTGACCAAGTTTTACTAATTGGATGTGGTTTGATTACTCTATTGTAGGTGGGGGTTTTTTTTCAACTTTGCATATCATTAGAAAATGCGGACTTAAAAATTAGAACACTGTTAAAAATTAAAAGACATTGTTCATTTACTGCAGGCTTTTCCCTTCATTGTGATCATTTCACTAAGTAGTATTAGGGAAATCACAGATAGAATTTTTTTTTTGATCTACTGGTCTTTCGGATACTATAATGGTCATTTTTCTCAGAACATTTTTTCTGAATCTGTTTTAATTGTTAGTGGAAACTTATTCCAGGTCTTCCCTTTTTTTGGTTTTCTTTTGAAATATATTAAACCAGAGAATAGGCCAGTAAAATAGTGGTAGTATTTGAATTATGACAGATTTATTCAAGGCGTTTTTTATTTTTTCTGCCAGGAAACTTCCCCCA
This sequence comes from Phocoena phocoena, assembly GCF_963924675.1. Classification (NCBI taxonomy): domain Eukaryota; kingdom Metazoa; phylum Chordata; class Mammalia; order Artiodactyla; family Phocoenidae; genus Phocoena; species Phocoena phocoena. The sequence continues at coordinate 59,223,241 of NC_089221.1, read as the reverse complement.
TGAAAAGTTTTTTAAGTGGTAGTGTTTTAAGTGGGCTCCAAGATGAGCCCAGCAAATTCACTTGGTTATTTTTCATGAAAAGAAGTAAAGAAAAACACAAGATCTGTCGATTAATTTTGAGCCATTTGAAGTTAGAGGTGGAAAAAATTATTTCTTTTCTTTTGAATGAAATGTTGTAAGTTTGGGGCTTCCCTGGTGGCGCAGTGGTTGAGAGTCTGCCTGCCGATGCAGGGGACACGGGTTCGTCCCCCGGTCCGGGAAGATCCCACATACTGCGGAGCGGCTGGGCCCGTGAGCCATGGCCGCTGAGCCTGCGCATCCGGAGCCTGTGCTCCCGCAACGGGAGAGGCCACAACGGTGAGAGGCCCGCGTACCGCAGAAAAAAAAAAAAAAAAAAAAATGTTGTAAGTTTGAATTTTTTCTTGTTTAGTATTCGAATGCTTAAATGTGATGTTTATTGTGCCCTATAGTCACATAACATGATTTCTGTTTTCAAAGAGCTTACAATCTAAAATTAACCCACCGTTTCTCTTATCAATAGCTTGCAAGCACACCTAAGCTTTTCTTGGTTTTTGAGGCCTTTTAAAAATCGTTTCCACTTTGATACCTCATTTTCCTTTGGATTTTATTTAATGTGGATTTAATTTATTTGAAGAAATTGTAACTCATTTATATTTCTAATTTCTAACCAGTTCCTCTAGGAGACTATCGAGGTTAAATCACAAGTATATTAATTCACTTATTCAAGAAATATTTTTATGCATCTACTTTATTTTAAGCACTTTTCCAGTTTCTTGTGATTTACAGTATCTTTATGGGACTTACTATAATGCTTATATAGATTTTACATTCTAGTGACTGGGGACACAGATAATAAAGTAATAAATATATATCTAATATACCAGGTAGTGATTAATGTTATTTACAATGAAAAATAAAGAAGAATGAAGCCATAAAGAATGATGGAAGTGTGCTGAGGAGTGATATTTTACGTGATTGGTTAGGGAAGGCATCTAATTCTGGGATATTTTGGTCGAGACCAGAATACTACACATAAAACATTTATATCTCTGCTTTACAGCTACAAACTGCAGTACACAGAGTAACACTGGCTCAGACAGCAGTGCCTGTGCTTTGTGGAAGTGCCCTGAAAAACAAAGGGGTCCAGCCCTTGTTAGATGCTATTACTATGTACTTGCCTTCACCCGAAGAACGCAACTATGAATTTCTGTAAGTATGCAAGTGCATAGATTAAAATCGTATAGCCTTGAAAAGACAGGTAGACAGATAGGTCATGTTTCACAGAGAGTAGTTGAATCACAGTTTTTGAATAACATTGGTGAAGAATATTATTCTAAATAATATAATATAGAGCCATAGTAATTTTTACTTGAAAGGGATATTTGTCATCATCTCTTATAACCTGCTGTGTTTACAGATGGAGCTAAATAAGAATTTATGGCTTTTTTGCTGTGTAAAAGTATAAGTGTTGACTCTGCCATCTTAGTTAAAAAAAAAAGTAGTATACTGGGGATGTTTGATAAATATTCTATAGATACATTTATATTTATTCTGGATTTCAAGATTTTTCATAATATTTTGTAACTGTAAGGAAAGGTCCATTGTTTTTTCCTCTTGTCACTAACAGCTTTGTCCTTCGTAATAAATCCTCTAAAATCTGAGTGAGTTTTGTGCCAAATGGCAAACAGATGTGAACTTTGATCCTATTAACTAGGACCTGAGTCACTTTCCATATCCCTCAACTGGAGAGGCATTATGGTGATATGAGATGAACATAGACTGTGTACTGCCTGGATTTAAATCTCAGGTCTTCCAAGTTGCTTTAACCTCTCATCTATAAGATGCAGAGAATAGGACTTATCTCATAGGATTGTTACAAGAATCAAATGAGCTAATATTTATAAAGCACATAAAACAGTGCCTAGTATATGATCAACTCTCTATATAAGGATTTGTTAAATAAAATAAAATTTGGAGGGAACAGGAATAAGATTAGAGAAATTCAATAATAGAAGTGTCTAACCTACTTTGAATCATGGACTCCTTTGAAACTAATGAAAATATGGAGAAATATTTCCATATTTCCTCAGAAAAATGTACCTATGTGCAAAGTTTGGCAATTTGAGAGGGATTCAAACTTTCTGAAACCTAGTAATGAACTCCAGTTTAAGGACATCATTCTGTAAGTGTTCTCTGTGTAAACAAGTTCAAGTTTATAGTGTAGATTTATATGGCTATGCAGCTGAAGAAAAGTGGGAGGAGAGAGTGAAAGCAATAATTGGAAAGTACCTATTTGTTTACCCTGTATGGGGTTTTAAGAAGTGGTGTGATGTTCCTAGGTATATTTTTTGAGGAGGGAAATCTAGGCAAGAATTATTTGCTAATAGAGGTACTATTTGGAAGAGAATCCATTGTTTTTGGTTTTGAGGAATTAATGGTAAGATCTCCAATGAATAATTTAGTCTGGTGGAGGAAGAGAGGTACATAATACATTATTTAATTGGCCTTGGTAGCTAAACTGGAAGATATGAGGAATCTTTTGAGGACATCAAGGTTAGGTTTATGCAGTGATTCTGATCTGATCTGTATAGATATATAGGAAGTGTATTTTAAAGTGGCTTTTCTGGAACTTCTCCTTAATTTTATAGGCAGTGGTATAAGGGTGACTTATGTGCCCTGGCATTTAAAGTTCTCCATGACAAGCAGCGAGGCCCACTGGTATTTTTGCGCATTTACTCAGGCATGATAAAACGCCAATTGGCCATCCATAATATTAATGGAAACTGCACGTAAGTAGAAGCCTAGGTTATTTTCTAAAACTTCACTCATTTCTTTAAATATACTTTTACTAATATAAATCATGGTTTTACAGGGAGAGAATAAGTCGTCTGCTTTTGCCATTTGCTGACCAGCATGTAGAAATCCCTTCACTGACTGCTGGTAACATTGCTTTGACTGTTGGGCTTAAAAACGTAAGTGACCAAATCTTTTCTCTAGGAAATAACAGATTAAATGTTTAATTAAAAGTAGGTATTTTGTAATAGCAGAAGCCCATAGACAATCCAAAAGCTATCAGTAGTGGAATAATGAATATTGTAGTATATTCATCAACATGGTTGAATCTCAAACATCTAATAGAAAAGTAAATTACAGAATGGACTGTATTCATATAAAGTTCAAATCCAAGTAAAATACACACACTATGGATATATACTTATGTTTTAAGTTTATGTAAAATAATGTTATTTTCATTGTTTTTTTTCCTATCTTGATTATTGCAGACAATTAAATCTAACTTTATAACTGATCAGGTTAAAAAGCGAAGATATTTTGCCGATGAAGGCTCTGTAAGGGCAAGGATTTTTGTCTCTTTCGTTCTTTTGTCTCTTGTTCAAAGATGAATTTGTTTTACCAAATGAGTTTTAAATGTATTTTTTGTGTGTATGAATGTTTTATTGTTAGAACTTATTACAGCCATATTTTGGACAGAATTCTTCTACAACTTAAATTAGCTTTACCAATACAGAGTTATAATGAGCTTAATGAATTTGTCTCTCTTTTAAGTTCTGATGAAGAGGAAGTGCTACCTTAAAATTTTTCTTTGGTTTTCGTGGTCCTTGGTGGAAGCTGAGTGCTTGCCAATAGCCTGTTTTGTCCCAAGGCATCTTCTTTGCTTGCAGACTGCCACTGGTGACACCATTGTCTCATCCAAGTCCAGTGCTTTAGCTGCATGTCGGCGAGCGGAAAGGGAGGGAGAAAAGAAGCATAGACAAAACAATGAAGCAGAGAGGCTTTTGTTGGCTGGGGTGGAGATTCCAGAACCTGTTTTCTTCTGTACCATAGAACCTCCATCAGTGGCTAAGCAGCCAGGTACAAATAATCTTGGTGCATCAATTAATTAGTGCTCTGATAATTTAGATAAAATAGTTACATTTTAACCTCAAAACGTTTCTTATGTCACTGAGTTCAATTTTATGAGCATTTATTGGTAAGTATTTCTTTTTTTTTTTTATTGGTAAGTATTTCTTGTGATTGGTCTAGTTTTTTAATTTGTTTTGATTTTTACAAACTCTTTTCATTTTTTTTCTTTCAGCTTCGCCATTTTTCTCTTACCATATTTTTCCTTATTCTGTTCTTGTGGTGCTATCTATGGGATTCTAAGTAATTGACTTCAGGATTGCCCTTCCAGTGTATTAGATTAGATGGTAACCAATTCATAACCGATTCGGTTCCGCATCACCATTTATAAAAATCAACTTTTCCTTGTTTTCTGGCTTAACTTTTAGAACTCAGTGAAGATATTTATATAGTATGTTTAATGTCATTTGACCTTTCTGAGTGATAAATAGTTTGTTCTTTAGCATATTGGCTCAGAATACTTCAGTGGCTTCTCATTACTTATAGCAGAAACCCAAACTCCTTAGTATAGTATATAGTAAAGCTCATGATTCCAGCTGTAACATTTCTTGTTAGATTTGCTTGCATAGAGCATAAAACCCCCAAATAGCAGTTGCTTTAACGACAAAAGTTCACTTCTTTCTCTTGTAAAATATGCCTTGAATTGGTATCCCAGGGGTTCAAGGATGACTCCACACGTCATCAGGCACCCAAGCTCCAGTCTTTCCATCCCGCTTCTTAGAATTTCCTTATAGCTACATTTAAAGAAAGTTAAAATGGCAAAATTAATTTAGTAATGTATTTTACTTAACTCAGTATATCAAAATATTATCATTTCAACATAATATAAAAATTATTGAGTTACTTTACTTTCTTTTTTCTTTTCCATGTGAAGTCTTTGAAACCTGGTATGAATTTTACACTTACAGCTAACATTAATTCAGACTCGTAATATCTTGTACAGATGGGTTGTGGCTACCATTTGGACAGTGCAGGTCTAAAGAGGGAGCATGTGCATATCAGTTAATTGATTGTATCAAAGTATCTCTTTACTTTAGATGGCATATTTAATGCAAATAACATACAGTTGACCCTTGAACAACAGGGGGGTTGGGGCCCCAGCCCTCCACACAGTTGAAAATCCCAGTATAACTTACAGTCAGCCCTCCCTATACTTAGGTCCTCCAATTCTGCATCCGCGTATAAGCAGACCCGCATCAGACCCATGTTGTGCAAGGGTCAGCTGTATTCTTACTTCTTCCTTGGTGTGATAATTCATCATAGAGTGATCACATTAGTATCTCTTTATTCATGATGTAATTTAGCTTCCTTTTGCCAGTTTCTTATTATTGTATGTGTTTCTAAAGTATTTTTTGCTTTTTTTGTCAGTTCCTTAACCTTTGCAGAACATAATCAGATGATGTTACTATCCCATTTAAACCCTTCAGTGGCTTCCCAGTGCACATCCAAACTCTTCACTATGGCCTTCAATACCTTACATGGTGTGCTCCCTGTCACACATCTCCCGCCTCATCTGATGCTACTCTTCCTTTTGTCCACCAATATCCAGCTAGACTAGCCTTCTTGTTTCTCCAGTAGAAGCCATTCCTTGCACAGCCATTTCCTCTATCCGGAATTCTTTTTCTTCAGGATTTTACTTGCGATATTCTTTTTGGTTTGTGTCTTTATCTAAATAATCCTGGACAGGTCTACCCAGGTCAATCTCAAGTAACCTCCCATCACTATCTCATCACCTTGTTTTATTCTCTCCAGAACATTTCTCGCTGTTTGAAATTTTCTTTTTCAAAATTTGCTTGTTCATCTATTTTCCCACTAGAATGTATAGTACCTTATCAAAAAAAATGAAACATAAAGATAACAGTTATTGTTTATCCTCTAGATTTGGATCATGCATTGAAATGCCTTCAGCGTGAAGATCCCAGTTTGAAAGTGAAGCTAGATCCTGACTCTGGACAAGTATGCATATTATTATTTAATCCCCAGAATCTTTCAGTAAAAACATTTGTGTGTGTGAGAGAGAGTGTTTAAGTGCATATATCCAAAACATTGATTGGTCTATGCCCCTGAAAGAAAAAGCCTTTTTTGATTCTCTCATAAATTTCTGATTATATTTTGACTGTCAAGTTAAATTCTCCTAATTCCTCAGTATGATTATACCTTACTTATATAAACTACTTTCCAACATTTCTACCTTCCAGAAGACAGCCTTTTGTGAAATTTTGAAATAAGGTTCAACCCCAAGAGAAAACCTTGAGCCTCTTATGCTAAAACTTATAGAAGCAGCTTTCTAAAGGAAGGATGCATAGGTATACTTTTTTTTTTTTTTTTTTTTTTTGTGGTACGCGGGCCTCTCACCGCTGCGGCCTCTCCCGCTGCGGAGCACAGGCTCCGGACGCGCAGGCCCAGCGACCATGGCTCACGGGCCCAGCCGCTCCGTGGCACGTGGGATCCTCCCGGACCGGGACACGAACCCGCGTCCCCCGCACTGGCAGGCAGACTCCCAACCACTGCGCCACCAGGGAAGCCCTAGGTATACTTTTAATGATGATAACACACCTAAAATGGGTGAGAAGTGATAGATTACAGCCTAACAATGTGGGAGGAAATAGAGACCTAAAGTAGGTACAGGACTGTGCTGTATATTATATAATACAGTAGAAGAACACATATTCATTCTGCATCTTCTTTTTAGGGGGGCAGGGTAGAGTTTATATAAAATTCTAGAAAATTTTCCTTAAAAAATTATAAATTTGCCTTTAAAAAGGATAAACTGATTAGTTAATCTGAAAAATATGGAGTACTTTATTTTCCCAAATGCCAGCTAAATGAGGTAGCAATTTAGTTTAATTGATTCTGAAGGCTACAACAGCAATTAAAACAAACTTTTTATTTTAAAAATGCCAGTACATATTTTTTTTTAAATAGCAAATAACATTCAAGTGTACAAATTAAAAATTAAAGTCTCCCTTTCAGTCTCTCTATCCTTTTCTACATAGGTAATCACTGTGAAAACTTGGTGAATAGCCTTTCACACTTTTCCAAACATCCATTTTTCTGCTGTGCAATGTTATAAAACACAGTATTTATGTTTCCAAATATATATGTACAGATATATAAGAAGTCATTCTATTTGTATTATTCTACAACTGGCTTTTTTCCAAATAATTACTTCTTTAACTTTATATTAAAGTATAGCCCTCATACATCAAATAGTTTTTTGTTGTTGTTCCTTACAATTATAGTTTTATTATAGTGTGAGGAAACAAATCAGAACCAGCCAAAGGAAGAGACACCTAGGGCAAAGTCTGAGAGGGTTCTAAATGCAATGCTTTTCTTCATCCTCCTGGCATGGAGTATTGTCAGTCAGGGAAGCTCACCCAGGCCTTCCATGCCCAGAGTTTTTATTAGGGCATAATCACATACTGTCTATGTGGTTGACATTTAATCTCTAGTGCCTCCTGTAGGTTTGGGCTACTACCTTTACTGTCTAGGTTGTAAATGGGTACAGCTATTCCAAAGCCGCATCATAAATCACATTGTTAGACTATCTGGTGGACAAAGTCCCCAGACAAGCAAAGACATTTCTATCAGGCAGCATCTTGGCCTAGAGATAACTTCCCAGTAGCTGAAGGCAAGGGCCAGATCTCTCTTTAGGGTAAAGTTAATGCCTCACTACACAGATGGTATATGAATAAAATGGGGCAAATGTGGATTCCTTGCACTATATTCTCTCATACACAAAGACCTTCTTCAGGAATAACCATTGTTGCTTTCTAAAAACAAAAACATGTTTTGGTTGGTTTTGATGCAAATTTGACTGTTCTAACAAGGACCCAAAATAACATTGGTTCAAAGAATATAAAAGTCAGTTTCTCTGTCACGTAAAGTTCCAAGCTACTTTGGAAATTTCAACTGCCCACAAAACTGTAAGGTGCCCAGGATGGTTGGAAATAGCCATGTGGTTGGCAGTGTTTGGGGGAGGGATTATTCCCCCCATTCACAAGATGTTGCCCTCATTCACATTTCAAGACAGTTGTCTATATCTTCATTAAGAGAAGGGCTTTATTTACCCTTAAAGACATAACCCAGAAGTTACCAACATCATTTATGCTTATATTTCACTGGCCAGAACTACCTTTGTGGTTGGGAAGTGTAGTTCTAGTTAGATACCACTTACCCAGCTGATAATTCAGCTATCAAAGAATAAGAGATTGGCCTAGTGATTCACTTTTAATTGATTTATTATTTCAATCAGAAAAGTTAAAAGCAGTGTTTTGATGTAGGAGCCAAAAAAAATTACGGAAGAAATTCATTTTGTAAGTAATGAAAAATAAAATATATTGATATACCTTTATTAGTATTTTGTGATAAACTTAATTTTTTCCTTGATCTTTGTTTTCTTCCTCTTTTAACCAGACTATCCTTTGTGGCATGGGGGAGTTGCATATTGAGATAATTCATGACCGAATCAAGAGGGAATATGGACTGGAAACCTATCTAGGGCCCCTCCAGGTGGCATACCGAGAGACCATCCTAAATTCAGTTCGTGCTACAGGTAAAAAATAAAACATTTCGAATTCACAGCATTTAGAATTTGCTGGTTCTGTTGCTCTCTTTTTCTCCAGGACCTGTTTTCTGAATCTCTTAGTTTAGTTGCATAAGGCAGGGTTCATAGTCACTAGTGTCTTTCATCAGTGGGGACAGGTTTTATGTGTGTGTTTTCTTGTTTTTTAGCATTTGTTTGTTTTAGACATAGCTCTATTTCATTACAACTCATTTATTACATATATTGGCTGAGCCACTCATCAAGCAGGTGTGCAGTGGGATCAGCCATTGAAGTAGACAGCTCATCCCGGTCCTCACTACCAGAAGGAGTATAACAATTTGAAGTTGGTGTATCAGTTTCACTCCATAAAGTGAGTGGAAATGTTGGGTGGGGAAGGTAGAATTAGATGAAGGTAGTCAAACTTCCATTTGTAAGATAAATAAGTACTAGTGATACGATATATGACATGATAAAGATGATTAATACTGCTGTACGTTATAAATGGAAGTTAAGAGAGTAAATCCTAAGAGTTCTCATCACAAAGAAAAATTTTTTTTCCGTTTAATGTTGTGTCTAGATGAGATGATGGATGTTCACTAAACTTTCTGTGGTAATCGTTTCATGATCTGTGTAACTTAAATCATGTTGTATACCTTAAACTCCTACAGTGCTGTATGTCAATTATATCTCAATAAAATAAGATATAAAATTTAAAAAGAAAAAAACCAAAAATAGAGTGGAAAATAATTTCCACTATTTAATAAGTATGGTAATCCTGTGCTGATGGTATTCTTAAGAAAGTGTACTTTTTATATTTCTGTCCCAAAATGTAAGAATGCATGATTTTTCTACATATGATAATTTCAATTTGGTTCCTCAAACAAAAGAACATGACAATCATTCCTATCCGCCCCCCAAGGAGAAAACATGGGCAGGTTTGTGAAAAAATATAGAAAAGATATGTTTAGGATAACTAGGAACTTTTAAGCAACTCAGCGATTTGTAAAAAGGCCAGGTGGTTATTTTTCATTGAAACTTGAAAAATTAAACAAGCAGGATATAGGGGCAAATGACATGATGATTTCTCTTTCTGGACTTTATATCTGGAAAAACCAAAAATTCTGGGAAAATATAAATAACATCTTTTAAATTAATGTCTGAGATGGTTAGAATGTAATGGAAATTTCTACAGGCCAAAAAGGAAACTGGAGCAGGAATCTTGGAAAATAAGCCAGCACCTAAGCCACTAGCTATCTTGGAGAAATCTGTGGTAATGTCTAACCTAGAACTTGAGGGCCACATCCTCATGGAAATAATGAGGAAAATCTTCTCCATAAAAGAAGAGGACAAGGAAACTTGTCTGACTGACTGTGGGGCAAAGGGGCAAAATTTCTGAGAATTTGTAACTGTAGGCTTCTGATAGCATTTTCAGCCTAAATTCATAGAACCAGTTTGACCTGAAAAACTCCAAACAGAGAAGAATTTAGTGTAAAGTGCTTATGGATTGGTAATATACCAAGGAACCTGGAGAAAACAAATGTAGGGCCTCTTTAGATAAATGTATCCTCAATCCAGGCCTCAAAGAAAATCCCACAAAGGAATATGAACTCACAATTTAAAAACTTTTTCTTTAATAAATTTACCTATCTATTTATTTTTAGCTCTGTTGGGTTTTTGTTGCTGCGCGCGGGCTTTCTCTAGTTGCAGCGAGTGGGGGCTACTCTTCGTTGCGGTGCACGGGCTTCTCATTGCTGTGGCTTCTCTTTGTTGCGGAGCATGGGCTCTAGGTGCATGAGCTTCAGTAGTTGTGGCACGTGGGCTCAGTAGTTGTGGCTTGAGGGCTCAGTAGTTGTGGCTCGAGGGCTCAGTAGTTGTGGCACATGGGCTTAGTTGCTCCGCGGCATGTGGGATATTCCCTGACCAGGGCTTGAACCCATGTCCCCTGCATTGGCAAGCAGATTCTTACCCACACTGCCACCTGGGAAGCCCCCCCCCCGCAAAAAAAATTTTATTTATTTATAATCATAAAACCTTGAGCAAAGGCACAAGGAGCAAAAAAGGCAGCAGAAACAATAAACATCACAGGCAGACCAGCAAAGGCTTCTGATACTAGAATTATCATATGCTGAGTATAAAAGTATTATTTTTGAAGAAATAAGAAAGGGGATAGAAAGTATTAGTAAGAAATAGGAGACTATCAAAAATAAGCAAGCAACAGAACATCATGTTATCTGAGAAAGAAAGGAAATGCTCAAAAAAATAATGGGGATGTGTCATAAGGGCACAGGAACCAACCCGAAGAGGCTCCACTGGCTAAATCTGGGTTAATTTGAACTCCACAATAATTACGAATAATCATAGACCACTGAGAAAAAGTTGGAACTCATGAGTCCATACTGATGATAGATCAACAAGAAGAAGAGACTCTTCTTCCTTACACTGAAGTGCCAAATGCTGACTGTTAGATGTTGAGGAGGAGGGCTGGAATAAGAAATTGTCATCTTGTAATATGGTGAATGCTTAATATTGAGTACATTGTTGAGCAGCATATTTGCATGGTCTTCAAGTGTCTCGCTCTAGATTGCTTATTAGTTACAAGGTGAAAACTAGTAACCAGATGCTGCAGCAATCAGACCACACCCTGACTGGACAGTCAGATCACTAATGATCACATCACTGATGAGGAGCAGATTACATTTGTGTGCATCTAGAAAATTATCAAAATGTACAGACATTAAAGAAGACCTAAGTTAAATGGAAAACCATACTATTCATAGATAAGAAGACTAAGTATCATGAACATACCAGTTCTACCCAAAGAACTGTATCAGACATTAATACTTATTATAAAGCCATAGTCATTATGACACAAATCAAGCTAAGAATAGACAAATATACCAGTGGAACAAACCAGAAAGCCTAGAAACAGACTCATATCTATGTGGAAATTGGATTTACATCAGTGATATTGCAGCTCAGTGAGAAAGGGTGGACTGATATTCAATAAAGGGGCCTGGGATAATTATTCATATGGAAAAAGCTTTAGATTCCTACCTCATACTGTATACAAAAGTCAATTCCAGGTGAATTTAAAAGCCTAAATATGAAAGAAGAGTTGGAAATCTCCCTTTGAGCACAAAAGAATAAAGAGAATAAATGCTAATATATGCAAAAAAGAAAAAAAAGAAAGAAAACCCCAAAACTTTATGAAAGGGAAACCTTCGAATTTTTGGAAGACAATATAGAATTGTTTTACTAACCAGATAAGGTTGAAACTATGAACTAAAAGATTACTAAAGTTGATATTATTGAAATTAAGAATTTATTCAAATACACTATAAAGAAAGCAAAAAGACAAGCCAAAAGCTGAGAGAAGATATTTGCCTCATATAAAACTGACAGATTAGTATCCAGAATATATATAAAGAACTTCAAAAGATCATTAAAAACATGACAACCAACCAAGTAGAAAAGTGAGCAAAAAAGATTGAACAGACGTTTCACAAAAGAGGATACCCCAAAGGCCCGTGAACATAAAAGATTCTCAATCTCAGTAATGATTAGGATCATGCAAGTTAAAAGGACAAGATGGCATTTTATACCAACAAAATTGGCAAGAATGCAGATCTGACAATGCCAAGTGTTGGTGAGATGTTTTATGGAAAGTTGCAATGGAAAGTTTTACAGAAACTTCTGGTGGGAGTGTAAATTATATAACCACTATGAAAACAGTTTGGCAACTTTCTTATGAAGTTGACTATGTGCAGACCTTACTACTCAGCAGTTCCACTAGTAGGTATATGCCCTAGAGAAAATCTTACACATGTACATTGAGAGACAGATACAAGAACCTTCATAATAACACTGTAATAAAACAAAACTTTAGGTGAAAAAAATCCAAATATTTGTGGACATAGTGGATAAATTGTACTCTGTTCATATAACAGAATACTATATAACAGTGAAAAAGAATGTACTACATCACCAGCTGTCAGCCCAGATGACCCACAAATGTGAAGCAGAAAAAAGCAAGTTGCTGAATACATGCAGTATAATAACATATTCAAAACAAAGCAGAAGTAAACTATATTGTTTAGGGATACTTGCATCTGTGATACAACTCTAAAGAAAATCATATGAATGTTTAAATACAACATCATGATAGTGGTTGTTTCTTCAGAAGGCTTCTAGTTTACTGGTAATGTTCTGTTTCTTTAGTAGTATTAGGTTTCATGAATGTTCATTTTGTTTTTAGGTTATGAATGTTCATTTTGGTTTTAGGTTATGCATGTATTTTTAAGTATAAAATATTTCATAATATAAAAGTTAGTTTTATATTTCATAATATAAAAGGAATTATGAAGAGGAATTATAGAGCATAATTAGTTCTTAGTTTTGAAGTTGGGCCATGAGTCACTATTTCCGTGGTCACTCACATAAATAGAGCATAGTTTTGTCTCAGTAAAATCTTGGAGATTGGTGATGTTGCTGAAAGCTCAACTTCTCTGTATACTGGTGCCAAATCAAATCTCAGAGACACAGTTTTGGGTGAAGTAGAAAAGGATAGCCTTATTACTTTGCCAGGCAAAGGGGGACACAGCAGGCTCCTGCCTCGAAAAACTATGTGTCCCAACCTGGGAGGATTTGATGACGGTTTTATAACAGTGGTTCAGAGGTGGGGTCTCTGACAACATCAGGGTGTACACAGGGCTTTCACTCCCTTCATCTCATCTCAGGTGGTCTCCTAATCTTGAGGAGCTTCTCTGGTCCCTTTAATCTTGCCTCAGGTGGTTTCTTGGCTGCTTCCTCCCTTGATTAGCAACTGTTCGAATCTGCCCTTTGGAACTAAGGAAAGTCATGGAGGCTGGAGTCTTGCCTTCAAGAAATGGGGGACAAAAGGGCCTCCATGCCTCGGAGCCCCACAGCACCCCACTCGGTTTCACTGACAGCTATTGGTTGTTAGCTAATGAGGGAGTCTATTTTCATTTTTACAAATAGATAACTAGTTTGGGGGGAAGAATTATAAACATTAAATGTTGGGCTGGCCAAAAAGTTCATTCGGGGAACTTCCCTGGTGTTGCAAGTGGATAAGACACTGTACTCCCAATGCAGGGGAACCAGGTTTGATCCTTGGTCAGGGAGCTAGATCCCACGTGCATGCCACAACTAAGAGTTTGCATGCCACAACTAAGGAGCCGGTGAGCCGCAGCTAAGGAGCCTGCCTGCCACAACTGAGACCCAGTGCAACCAAATAAATACTAAAAAAAAAAAAAAGTTCGTTGGGTTTTTCCGTACCAGCTTATGGAAAAACCCAAACGAACTTTTTGGCCAAACCCAATACATAAAGTATTGCTGGAAGAGTGTATGAAATTTAAGTTTGTTGGTTGGCAGGGTGAAGCCTTTTAATTTTCATTAGTACTGTTTTACTTTTAAATAAAAATTTTGTATTTAGAAGAATATCAGTCACATAAGAAATGTTTAAAAGTGTAATCTGCATAACAAAATTTGTGCGATCACCTGCCTCAACACACCCTAACACTGAAGTAATTTTTGTTTTTTTAAAAAATTTTTTGGCTGTGCTAGGTCTTCATTGCTGCACGCGCGCGTTCTCTAGTTGTGGCGAGCAGGGGCTACTCTTCGTTGTGGTGCACAGGCTTCTCATTGCAGTGGCTTCTCTTGTTGCAGAACACGGGCTCTAGGCATGCAGGCTTCAGTAGTTGTGGAGCATGGGCTCAGTAGTTGTGGCACACAGGCTTAGTGCTCCACGGCATGTGGGATCTTCCCAGACTGGATCGAACCATGTCCCCTGTGTTGGCAGGTTGATTCTTTTTTTTTTTAAACATCTTTGAGTATAATTGCTTTACAATGGCATGTTAGTTTCTGCTTTAAAACAAAGTGAATCAGCTATACATATACATATATCCTCATATCTCCTCCCTCTTGCATCTCCCTCCCACTCTCCCTATCCCACCCCTCTAGGTGGTCACAAAGCACTGAGCTAATCTCCCTGTGCTATGCGGCTGCTTCCCACTAGCTATCTGTTTTACATTTGGTGGTGCATATATGTCAGTGCTACTGTCTCCCTTCGTCTTCGTCCCACCTTACCCTTCCCCCTCCCCATGTCCTCAAGTCCATTCTCTATGTCTATGTCTTTATTCCTCTCCTGCCCCTAGGTTCTTCAGAACCATTTTATTTTTTTTAGATTCCATATATATGTGTTAGCATATGGTATTTGTTTTTCTCTTTCTGACTTATTTCACTCCGTATGACAGTCTCTAGGTCCATCCACCTCACTACAAATAACTCAATTTCGTTTCTTTTTATGGTTGAGTAATATTCCATTGTATATATGTGGGCAGGTGGATTTTTAACCACTGCACCACCAGGGAAGTCCTAAAGCAATATTAATAGGTGATTCAGAGCAGGTTTTTTTTTTTTTTTGGCCGTACACGGGCCTCTCACTGTTGTGGCCTCTCCCGTTGTGGAGCACAGGCTCCGGACGCGCAGGCCCAGCGACCATGGCTCATGGGCCCAGCCGCTCCGTGGCATGTGGGATCCTCCCGGACCGGGACACGAATCCATGTCTCCTGCATCGGCAGGCAGACTCTCAACCACTGTGCCACCAGGGAAGCCCCAGAGCAGGTTTTTAATGTTGGTAAACACAGAAGCAGATGCTTTTTTTTTTTTAATTTTTTTTTGCTGCATCTGGTCTTAGTTGCGGCACGCCGGGATATTTTGTTGTGGCATGCGGGCTCCAGAGTGTGTGGGCTCTGTAGTTGCAGCACGTGGGCTTGGGTTTAGTTGCCCCAACACATGTGGGATCTTAGTTCCCCAACCAAGGATCGAACACGCATCCCCTGCATTGGAAGGTGGATTCTTAACCACTGGACAACCAGGAAAGTCCCAGCAGATGCTTTCTTGGTAGAACTGTTTACTCTGACATTTTTATACTGTATTTAGTGTCATTGTTGATATTTTCTTCCGCTTTACCTTCCATGAGACCTTGAATTTGCTGACTGTAATTTTGCCAGTTGTGGTACCTTGACATCTTTCTGGAACAAATCTCTGAGGTACTATATTCGATTTGTTTACAGATACCTTAGATAGAACTTTAGGAGACAGACGGCATCTTGTGACTGTAGAACTGGAAGCAAAATCACTGGAAACATCATCTCTTCTGCCAGTCATCGAGTATGCAGCAAGTGTTGCCGAAAACCTTTCTCAGGCCTCGCGAGAGGCCATTGAAAATGGCCTTCACAGTGCGTGCCTCCAAGGTAAGGTACTCCAATCAGAGTACGCATTAATATCACTCAACGATTTAATCCCTCCTGATATTAGAAATTGTCTCATTCTTCTCTTCTAACTTTGATGGTGTTTTCTCCCTATCTCTTCCCATCACGCATATGTCATACCTTTATAGTTGCCCCACAGCCTTGGATATTGTTTTGTTTTTTTTTTTCAGTCTTTTGTTCACTTTGCTTTTCAGTTTTGGAGGTTTCTACTGATATATTTTCTAACTCAGCTGTGTCCCATCTAAGACCATCAGTGGGCTTCTTCCTTTCTGTTACAGTGTTTTTCATCTGAAGCATTTCTTTTTGGTTCTTTCTTAGGACTTCTGTCTCTCTGCTGTCATGCCCATCTGTTCTTGCATGCCCTTTACTTTACCTATTTAAGCCCTTAGCATATTAGTCATAGTTGTTTATATTCTCAGTCTGATCATTCAATGTCCCTGCCACATCTGGTTCTGATGCTTGCTTTCTGTATTCAAATTCAAATTGTGCTTTTTGCCTTTCAATATGCCTTATAAGTTTTTCTTTTTTTTCTTTTATTTATTTATTTTTTATATAGCAGGTTCTTATTAGTTATCTATTTTATACATATTAGTGCATATATATCAATCCCAATCTCCCAGTTCATCCCATAATTTTTTCTCGATAGCCAGAAGTGATGTACTGGGTAAGGGACTGCTATAAACCGGCCTTTAGTAATGCGGTGGTGAGGTAAAGGGGAGGGGAAGCATCTGTAGTCCCAGGATTAGGTCTCAGTCTTCTAGTCAGCCTGTGCCTTTGGACTCGGAGCTGCACAAGAGTTTCTCAGTTTTTTTCACCCCCCTTAGGTGGGACAGGATGGCTAGAGTAGACTGGAATTGGGTACTTCCCTCAAGTCAGTTAGTCTCTGATAATATCCCTGCAGGTTTTGCTCTAATTAACTAGTTTCCCCTGAGGGCAGGCCTTGTTAAGAATAGAGTGCCTTGGAGTATTTCAGAATGGATTCTTTTCCCCTCCCCCTGAATCTGATATTTACTGTGAGAACCTGCTTGAGCTCACAAAATTATGCCCCTCTCCATCCCCAAGACTGGGCCCCCCTGGAGTTTTTAACTCTGACTTGGCTACAATGAGCCTCAAGCAGTTCGTCAATTACAGATCAGGTGTGACTGCCGGCACTCACCTCTCTCTCCAGTCTTGGGGACAGTGGTTTGCCCTTTGTCCTCCCATCTCTTACCAATTCAATAAGAATTGTTGCTTTTTACTTATTATTTACAACAAAGTGATGACTTCAATGCTCCTTTACATGCAGAACTGGAAACTAGAAGTTCTCTGCCTATCTCTTTACACATTTCATTTACCCCTCACTGTAATACTGAGTCCTAATAAAATCTTTTCCCCCTTACCTAGGACCATTGCTTGGATCCCCAATTCAAGATGTAGCAATTACTTTACATTCATTGGTAATTCATCCTGGTACCTCCACAGCTATGATTTCTGCCTGTGTCTCAAGATGCCTACAAAAGGTATAGAAGTGTCCTAATCCTTTTTGCTTTAAGGTGACTCTCTGGACAGTAGTGAACCACTAATCCACAGACAGCTGTGCTCGCAGTGCCTGACCTTGTGTCTTTGTATCCTGAGCCTTATAGTCAAGAGTTTTTACCATGGAGAATCTTTGATTTCTTAATCATCAGGGTTTTATTCAAAAGAGGATCTAAGAAATTACTGTTTGACACAGATAGTTATTAAATATCCTCCGATTTTGGCAAAGAGGCAAGTTTTTTTAAGTGGTGTCTCTGCTTTCCCCATCCCAGATGCAGCCATAAGAGGCAAGCTTGGTAGATTTGAGTAAAAGACATATCTGGGGTCAGCTTTGCCCAAAATGGATTATAATCTAAAGGACATTGAAGGTCTAATATTGGTTCCAATGTTGGAGTTCATGTTTGTTCTAATAAGATTAATCAAGGATCACTGAAATCAGATAAGTCCTGTTGAATAACAGATCAAATAAGCATTTTTCCTTCTCAGAGCATAAAGCAGTCTGGTCTTCTGTGTTTACCTGGGGGTATGTCCTTGAGTGCCTTGCCCCAGTAATCTACCAGAGCTGGATTAACCCCCAGGGCCTTAGTGTGCTGAATGCTGATTCCATGCATTCTTCTCAGTATGGGAATACTATAGTTTTGTTGGTGACTGATTTTGCATTAAAATGCTTTTTTATAATCATTTTCTAATGTTTTGGACTGTAGTTGAGACCTGATTTTCTATAGTCTTATTTGAATCCATAATTATAAAGTTAAATACCCTAAGCCCCTGACTTAGGAAGGCTGAACTTTAATGGCTCCTTCACATAAGTTCAAATTCATACTTAAAAAGTTTTTGAAAACAAAAGTTTTTGATTAAAAGAAAAAACACTACACTTTCAAAAATAAAATTGTTTTAAATATTGTTTGCCTAAGCATATAGTTAGAAATATTACCTGTAAAGTGGTCATGATTAAATTGTTGAGAACATTTACCTTCCAGTAATTCTTAGTTTTTCCTGACATTGGTTGGTTTTAGTTTTGAAATGATGGTAACCTGAAAGATGATACGTTTCTAAATTAACCCCAAGCCCCAGTATATGGGCCAGTCCTTCAAAATCTAATATGTCTTGGTTAGCCTTTTTATTAAGATCATAGTAAAGAACAAGAATTAACTTTATGGGGCTTACACTTAATCTTTTGTTTTAATTCATTACTTTAAATGCTACTAATGGAAATACTGTGGCCCTTGTTAAGCTTCATCTAGTGGGGAAGCTCCTTCTCTCTATGAGAAGTTAATGACACTTCATATATTTATTGAGCCACTGGTGGTGTGCTTATAGTGCACCAGGCACTGAGAGGGGCACAAATAGGATGCATACATTTTTCTTGACCTAAAGGAGCTTATGATTTAGAAGGGAAATAAATAGCCAAATAGCCAGAATATTAGATAGAATGGACTGAGATCCATGAAAGCTGAGACGTGGGGAATTGGGGCAGGGTTCTTGGAAAGAAGTTTATGTTGCCGAAACTCAGCCTCTTCACCGGTGCCGAACAGAAACACGGAGACAGGGTTTTGGGTGAAGTAGAAGAGAGTAGCTTTTATTGCTTTGCCAGGCAAAGGGGGCCACAGAGGGCTAATGCCCTCAAGACTGTGTGATCCACCCTGGAGGGGTTATGAGGAGTTTTATAGTGTTCAAGGAGCAGGGTGTGATCAGCTCGTGGACAATTCTGGGATTGGTTGGCATCAAGGTGAAGTTTCAAGCATCATCAATCAGCCTTCTGGTTTCAACCAGTCTAGGGTCTATGTGCTTGTGGTCAGCAGTTTTCCTCGGGCAGGGGTCTGCTTCCTGTACAAACAACTTAGGAATGTGTGTCAGGCCTTTATATCTTTCAGGGAACTGGGAGTTCGGTGATTCTGCCATGTGGCAGCATTATAGTCTAAATTGTTACCAGTTCTCTAGCCCAACAGCTGTTCTTTGTTTCTGCATCTTCACATTTCCCAGTCATTAACTCCTGAGTCAGCATTTTATTTCAAAACACAACAGGGGCTTGTACATGGTTTCATTAATTGTTGAGCTGTGATGTTTTGGAAGATTGGGCACAGTGGGCAGCATTCCAGACAAGGGGAGATTAAAGAAGGCAGGGCCAGGCTTTAGAGAAACCTTTAAAAACTACATCCAGAAGTTTGAGATTTGTTTTGAGAACAGTGGTGAATAAAGTTTTTGAAGAGAGCAGTAAAATCATTAGAATACAGAAGGGACTGGAGTAGGGAAAAGAGTCTAGGACAGGGAATGGACTAGGTCTGAACCAGGATACCAGCAACAGGAGTGGAAATCTTACAGCTTACTTGTGGAAAAAGGGAAATCAAAGATGCATGTCCTGGTGAACTGAAGAGTAGTGATGCCATCAACAGAAAGAGGAAAAAGCAGACAAGAGTGTTTGGAAAAGAAAGTGATGTGTTCCCTTTGGGGCATATTGGGTTGCTGTAAGATATTCAGACACTATCCCAGAGCAGACCAGTGGAGTACAAGGCTGGAGCACTCAGACCGTGGCTTGGATAAAGTTTAGAATTTTTGAGGAAGCTATGTAGAAGCTGTTTGATGCTCTGTAACTAGGCAATGTTGCCAAGGAAAGGGCTGTGAAAAGAAAAGAGGACTAAGGACAGACCCACAAGCACAGTACTTCCTGTTCAGTTACATAGAACTCAGTCCTTTCCTTAGTTGTAGCATTTTTTCTCTTTAATTTTTAACCTTTTCCCACTCCATTATGTTGTTCTAAAAGACATTGCGTGAAGTGGCACAAAGCTTTTGGTAAGAATTGCAAAAATACAGAGGATATATTTAGTTGTTTGCTGTTGACTGTCATTATTTTTTAGTAATGTTTTCATTCAAGGACTATTACTTTTTCTATAGTTGAGTTGTTTCGGTTGATAGTGATTTTAAAGGCTTAATCTGCTGTGAAGAACTGAGATTATGTTTTTACTCTATATGTGTGCTATGTTTTTTGAAATTTCTATGATAAAGAGAATATACTGCTGGCCA
Organism: Phocoena phocoena; assembly: GCF_963924675.1. Lineage (NCBI taxonomy): Eukaryota > Metazoa > Chordata > Mammalia > Artiodactyla > Phocoenidae > Phocoena > Phocoena phocoena. The sequence goes on along the minus strand of NC_089221.1, from coordinate 59,202,928 downwards.
TTTTTCATGATCGTGAAAGTAGGAGGCAGGGATGCGGGGGAGGGAGGTGGTGGTGAGGTATCGGGGACAGAAGAGCATTACTTGACAATATAGGCGAAGATACTGCCTGGTCCTAAGTGAGTGGTGGCAGGTGAGCAGAGAGAGACGATCAGCCATAGCCAAATAAAGGTGAGGGGTACATTCCAGAGCCCTAGCTCTTTTATCTGGTTTCTGCTGCTAAGTCTAAGTCTATTACAACTGAGTAAGTTGTAACAAAGACCAAAGTATACTGCTCATCCCACCTGACAACCAAACAGAGGCTTAGAATTTATAGGAAATTGTTGTTTTTTAACTCTGGCAGGCTGGAGAAGTAAGTGAGTTAGCTTTTAAAATCAAACCCATCAGTGGTTACAGTGCTCGCAAACGCCCTCCAAAATCCGTTTAGCAATTGGCCTGATGGAATGATGCTCTAAAGACAGCGTCTGACTAGGACCCCAGTAAGTCTTTATACCTCTGCTTTCGTCCACTTATTTGCCCTATGCTGTTTTAGCTTTTTATAGTTTCCGTGCTCTTTCCTTTCCATGTGCTTATTCTTCTTGGCCTTTGTTATCTGTTCAGAATTTTAGATTTCAGTCTGTTTCAAATAGAGGAGAATGTGTTTCTACTAACTTACTGTGTTTTTAGCTCTCTCCTTTATTTCCCTCCTGCTTGCCCTGACTTGTAGCATGGACCATAACTATAGGTATCAAAAACAAAAGAAGAGGTTTAAATATGAAGAAATAAGTCTTTGAAGGGGGAAAACCATTTGGTTTCCCTCTGTCTCTGGGCACATGTTCACAGGTACTCTACATAATGAGATTTTGCCAAGCATTCCCTTGCAACACACCGTACAAGAGGTCTCAGACATGCTACTGTCATGCATGTACAAGCAAATATTGAAATTTTGGACTTCTTATAGAGTGTTAAAGCAGGCTTATGTCTTTTTGCTAGAGGCTCTAGGCTAAGATTATGAACAGTATTTAAATTTTTATGAGTCTTCCCTTCATAACAGAAATTTGATCTGCAGTTTAAGGAAGAGGAGTTAATATTCTTTAATTTCTTTAGGCTCTGAAGAAAGCTGATAAGCAAATTTTGGAGCCCCTGATGAATCTTGAGGTTACAGTGACTAGAGATTACCTCAGTCCTGTCCTAGCAGATCTAGCACAAAGAAGAGGGAACATTCAGGAAATCCAGACTCGCCAGGACAACAAAGTTGTTATTGGATTTGTTCCCTTAGCAGAAATTATGGTAGGTACTTTGTGACTAAATGTACATACTTTATGTAAATTGCTGGAGAAATCCAGGGGATTATGGCAGCATGCGGGGGGGGGGGAGGGTGTCCCTTTCCATTCCTCTACAGAGGTTGAGGTGTGCTGTACCAAAATGTGTCACCAGCCTAAATGACCATTTTTCCATCCCAAGCACTTATCTTACTTCTGTTGCCGGCTTTGAGGCAAGTTTCATTCTCCTCCCCACCAGCCTCTGCTGCTAGGACAGGCACCTGAGTGCCAGCAGAGTCTTTTTTACCATTTGGGACCAAGGAATACTTCTGAAGCATACCCACACTACTGGTTTTCTGTCATCCACAATACTTACCAAATTTTTCCTGATAATGGTCAAAGGTTCTGCAGGAAGAGACTTGAGGCTTAACTTTGCAGAGATAACTGACTTAAAATTATTTTAATTAGGGTTATTCAACTGTGCTTCGAACGTTAACATCAGGCTCAGCTACCTTTGCCTTAGAGCTGTCTGATTATCAAGCCATGAATCCTCAAGACCAAAGCACACTGCTCAGCCAGAGAAGTGGCTTGTCCTAAGTCCTTGGAGAGAAACTCAGGAGTACCTACCTACTTCATTTTCCGTAAGAACAACTGGAAAGGTAGAACTTGAAACAGACAGTGGCACTTGGTGCTGCCCATTCTATTTTATAGAATGAGAAACGTGCTTTGATGTTGAAGGTTAATGCACCTGAATTGTTATTTGTATCTAGGAAGTTACTACTGTCGGCAGTCAAGATTCAGTCTTTTGGGACATACTGAGTGATAGATATCACGAGGTTTTTGGTGGGCTGATCTTAAGCTGCGCTCACAGGAAAGATGTCAGTCTTCTACGTATAACGTATAATAAGATGGAGGTTCAATCAATAAAAAGATTTTATTCAAAAACATGATTTTTAAAATCAAGCTGATCGTGGTACAGATGATTGTGGGCATTTTCCCCTATTTTTCGTTTCAGCTCATTTTTACATTCTGTCCTCGTGGTCACAATATCCAGTAAAGACAGGTTCTGCAGCTATTCCTCGTCTGTATGACAGGTAAAGTACAAACAAAAGATGTTTTAGATTGATATAACTCATCTCCATCTTAAGGAACTTTTAAGGAACTTAATAGCTCAAATCAGAATCACTAAACCATACCACTAATTACTGAAAAAAGAGATTCATAATGGAGTTCTAAGTTATAGCAAAAATTTAATATAGCTATAAAACAGTTTAAAGTCCAAGCATATCTTCTCCTTATAGGTACTGGAAATAGTTCCCAATTCCTCCTAATTAAATCACAGCCTCTTAGGTGACATACATTTTTGAAAAATAAATCTGTCTTACCTGAGCATTCTGCAGCGGTGAATTGTTAGTCTCCTGTAGGCACCCTCTAGGCCTCTGACGTCTTTGTGACTCCAGAGTCTCTCACCAACAGCACTTGCCCGAGGCCTAAAATTTAAACCACATGTGCCCCAATGTACTTTTCTATTTTCTTAAATAAGCAAACCACATGCTTGGGGAAGTTCCTAGTGGTGTCCTACTTGGGTACAGAAGGAAAACTCAGGCACCTTAATTCAAATGTTATCACTTAAATTCCATACCATAATCTTGGAGTAAGGTTAGTTGCATCCACATACTCTCCCCATAGACAAGCTTCTCCACCAATGACAAGTTTTTTCTGTTCCTGAGAACCTAGATTAAAATCATTGATGCAAGTTAGGTAGTTGCAACTTGAGGCCTATATAGAGGGGCAATGCTGATTTCTGTTGTTATCTTAGGGCAACATTTCTCTCCTGTTAAGCAGGACCTTGGGAGATGTTCATGGCTGTGGCACAAAAAAAGGTGGCCAACTTTATTGCCACGGCTGACCCCATGGTTCACATAGTATTTGTTAGCATATATTAACTAATGTGGCAGTCTGGTAGTAAAGATACCATTTTATTAAAGAGACTATAGTAATTATGACTTTTTGATTCTCAGAAAATGCTTTTTAGAGATTTTTAGAGAAAGTTATGTCAATTCCTAATAGACCTACAGTTTTGAAACTCTTTTAAACAGCAAAATACTATTCCTCAAAGGAAATTTTATATTAAAGTCTGGTGTACAAAAATGGACAAAGTAGAACTGTTCTTAATGAAGGGGGTTTGAGAGTCTGGAGCCCCACCACTCAGACATGCCCACCCCCAAGGATGCCTCCTCCTCAGAACCTGGAAGCCACTGAACAGGACAGGATCCCTGCTTAGGTGTCTTGTATTGGTAGAGGCAGCTCAGAGTAGGAGATACAAGGTTAATGCAGTCAGGCATCTTTAAATGCATAGTGATAACAAGTCTTATCAGTGAAAATGGAGAGAAAAATCTAAGGGAATCTACTTTGAAGTTCTTTCATTTAGGGAAGAATGTGGTTTCTTTCACAGTTTAAAATGATATTGTAGTTGGTCTGTTTAAGTACACACAAACAAAATCAAGGGTCAGACATAAATGGAGGATAGTTGGTAGATGCTACCTAGGGTAAGGATTCCCTGGAGGGAGGGTAGGGAAAAAAACCTATCAAGTAATGATGGTTGCTTCACTTACCCTCAAAACTAAGAGGGTCCACGGCATAGTATTTTTTCCAGTCTTGTCCATAACTGATCCAGTCTAAGTACCAAGGAGCAGAAAGGATCACAGGGAAGCCAGCTTCTGTAACTTTACTTTGTTCCCGAGTATAGTCCTCCACTTTCCACACTTGAATTACTGTGCCTGGCATGAGCTATTAAAGTCACAAATCACAATATATATTACTAGGTCTCGCAACTACAGTAGATGAAAGTAAAAGTCCAAGGCCTTGTAGCGAAGAAAATAACTTTTAAGATCCTTGAAAAAAGCAGCATTTCCTTTTTTCCCTTTCTCCTTAGAATTAATATCAAATGCTATTTGTTGTAGGGACTTAGAAGTTTCATCAACCTTAAGGTTGGATATTTAACCTTTGTCTACATATGATACCATATAGGTGTAATGAATTAAAGGTTTTCGTCCCATTTCTACCACACTATTGTACTTACTTTGGAACTCTGAGGATGCCACCAACCCTTCTGGAAAGATAATAATACTAGTATCTGGACTTGCAAATTCTCAGTTGCCCCCAAAGGAAAATAAAGAATTCTGAGTATGTCAGAGAGAAATGCCATTTAAAATAAAAAGTGTACATTGACAATTTTACTTAAAACAAAACTCTCTTAACAGCAGTAAAGACTTATTTATGTTTGTTCTGCCCTTCTGAAAAAAGGAACGGTCTTCAGAGTACTTCAATTTGTGATTAAAAATGAGATGGCGGGGGAGGAGGGGAGATGGGGAGACGAGGAGGAGGCGGCACTGAAGAATGAAGTAAATGGAAGAAATCAGATCAATACCATTATCATTGGTCTCAGTGTTACAGCTCAAATGGAAAGGTAAACTTGTTTCCCCAGCATTACAGGGAAGCTGTAATACTTCCTTCCATCCAAGGAAGTATTAAGTCTCTCATATTATCAAAACCAAATGCAGTCTTAATACTTCTCACCTTGCTTGCATCATCAAAAACTTCTTGCCAGACTATGGAGCTCTTGTTTATGGCTGAAATCATATCCAAAACCCTACCATTGAAAAAATTATAGTTATTTCAGATCACAAGCTTACCAATATGTGTAAAGAATGCACGTTTTAATCCCAAGAACTCCCAACACTGAGAGGTGCCTCTCAGCATAACACAGCTTTACAGCAGAACTAGCTAAAGCTGGGTGGCGACCCATGTGGTTCCTTCTTTCTAGCACGGGGCTCAGAACCTGACAGCAGAGGGCTTCAACAGTCAATTGCAGAATGAATGAGCTAAGCATACCTCAAAGAAAGGAAGATGGGACAACTCCTAGGGAAGTGTATAAACAGCAATCTTTGTAATTTCATGGGTATCTTAGAATAAAAGAAACTAGAAACTAGCCTGTGACATCACCTAAATAACTTCCAACAGTGTTGACAATCAATTCACAAATATTTCCTGATGTTCAGACAATCGCAGGTGCTCTGCAGGATAAAAAAAATTAGACTGTATCACACAAAAAGCTGAACAGGAAAAGGCTAGAATCTGGGCTTGCTCAGTGCAGGAGTTGGCAAGCTATAGCCTGCAGCCTACTTTTGTATGGCTCTTGAGCTGAGAATGGTTTTTACACTTGTAAAGCTTTGTTTAAAAACTAAGAGTATGCACACAAAAAAAGTATGCAACCACATGTGCCCGACGAAATCTCTCATATTTATTGTCTGGCCCTTCAGAGAACAAGTTTACTGCTCCCTAGCATAGAGCAGCACTGTCTACTAGAACTTGATGCAGTGATGGAAATGTTCTATATATGCACTTTCCAGTATGGTAGCCACTAGCCTCATCTAGCTGTTGAACACCTGAAATGCGGCTAATGTGACTGAGGACCTGAATTTTTAATTTTCTTCAATTCCAATTTAAATACAAACAGCCACATGTGACTGTGGCTACCACACGAGACAGCACAGATATAAAGTAAAAGAAATGCTCCGGCGTTGACAAAAAGGGCTGAATTCCAGGGGATGGATGGTGACGAAGACTTCGCAGGGCAGCCAGGGCTCTGAGCTGAGTTCTTAGAACAGATGACTGTTATCCTGCGTTTCAACAGTTACTGCAAAAGGATCAGAGTCACCATGTTATTGATTTAAAGAAAATAGTGGCTATTGCTCCCTCCTTTATGATTTTTCATCTATATTTTGTGTAACAAAGAATATAACATCTATACTTTGGCAAGGAGTGGAGAGAAAATGAAAAAGTAGTACTAAATAACAGCTTAAGCTTTTACAAAAGGCATTGATGAAATAAAAACAGAAGTAGGCTTTAAAGTAACTTACACTTGCATATAGAAAGATTCTAGTTTCTTAAAATTTCTGCCAAAGCCTTTGTTCCTCATGAAATCCTGGATTTCTGGATTGGATGCCCTTAAACAAAAAGTGATCAAAATTTCATTAAAAGTTCAATATGCCCAATCTTTTTCTTTTTTTTGGCCACATGGCACATGGAATCTTAGTTCCCCGACCAGGGATTGAACCCACGTACCTTTCACTGGAAGCGTAGAGTCTTAACCCCTGGACTGCCAGGGAAGTCCCTGCCCAATCTTTTTAAAGTAGCGTATATCCCTAACATCTTATACACATGTAAAACTATTAAATTTTGTAGAGTAAAATAAACCTAAAAACTTAATTATAAGTTATCTTAGCTTTCCAGTGCAAATAATTTTCTAGAAGCCGATTTCCTATAAAAATGGTTTTCCCTAACCTCCCATCTCTCTCCTCCATCTGAGGCTATTTGCAAAGAGGACTTTTACCTGAAAAATCTCTCCCACTTAATCATTACCCTCTTTCACTAAAGCTATTCTTGTTCACTCTTCAGTCTTTTTTTTAATTCCCATTTCCTTCTGCATCTTAATTCTCCTTCCTAAAAGCTTTTACTTTGTCATACCACCCATATGGACATTCTACAGAAATCCACCATCTCACGAGTTGTGTTGCCACGTTAAAACCGTACAGAGATGTTACCCCAAATCTTCCCTTTTCATGTGGAGACCTCTACACCTACTTTAGATACAAGTTTTTAGAAATAGGTGGGTTTTAACAAATTTTCATACCAACAATCAAAATCTACTTCATCTCCTCCCAAATGAATGAATTCATCCGGAAACACGGTACTAATTTCTTTGAAAAATTTAGACAGGAAGCTGTAAGTTGTATTCCAAATAGGGTTTATAGGTCCAAAAGCCCCAGATGGATCTTTTCCATTATAACATGGAGTCAGGAGGTCTTTCTGGCCTGGAAGGAAACATAGAGAACCTTTTCTAAAGAAGTACTTCAGTCACAAAGACACGGCTTTGCACGTGATTATATTATTTTGTTGAAGCCAAAAGAGATTTTATACAGAAAAAGATAAATGTGTTTACTAAGAGTTATTATGATAATTTCTTCCAAATAAGAATTGTTTCCTGAATACTATCCCTGTACACCTCTTTTGTTTCCCTTTCCATCAGCCTCTGAGATTCTACCCATTTCAAATATTATGTCAAATATTAATGACTCCCAAATCTAAACCTTGCCCCAATCCTTTTGTCTCGAGCTTCAAAACATATTTCAGAGTCCCTGCTGGACACAATTAGATATCCTAGCTTCACTTCAAATATAATCTAACAAAAACCAAATGGTCTTCCCCAAGCTCCTTCTGTAGCTTCTCCTGATTTTCACATTCTGGTAAACGAGACACCATCCTCCTAAGTCTCTTGTCCCTCTCCTCCTGGAGTCAGTCAGTTACCCAAGTTCTGTGGGTATTTCCAGAATCTCTCAGTTCTGTATATTATTTTCCATCCCTGCTATCACCATTCTGGTCTAGGACCTTCAATCTCCTCCCCCTTCCAATCTGTCACTTTCACATAGGATTCCCTTTAGTGTGGCTCCCATCATGTCACTCTTCTACTCTGTAACTTTCACTGGCTTCCATGTGTCCTGATGAATCCCACATTCCTCACCCAAGCCCTCTACGCTACTTTTTCAGACTCATTTCCCACTGTACTCCATGTCTATTCTAATAATACTTATTACACAATTATAAATGCTAGGTGTGGTGCTATGTGCTTTACATTCATTCTGTAATCTTCAAAAAAAAAAAAAATTACATGATAGCTACTGCTAATACTCCCATTTTAGAGATGGGAAAACTGAGGATGAGATGTTCTGACTTGCCCAAGGTCACTCAGTTTATAAACGCCAGAAGCAGGATTCAAATCCAGGCAATCTAGCTCCAGAGCCAGTTCTTAAGCACCCGACAGTACAACTACTCTCTGGTGCACTGTGCTCCAGCTAAATTGCCTCTCCTGTTATTCCCTCTACCAGAAACGTGAATATATTCTTTGATCTCTCAAAAGCGCTTTAAGTGTTACTTCATTCATGTAATGTTTAATTCACTCATGCATTCTACTTGTTATAATCATTTCTTGTTTTCCTTTATCCCTTGTGTTTATACTTTAGGCAATGCCTAGTGACTTGCTCACAACAGACACATAGTAGTTACTGAATTACAACTACCAATAGTTTGCACAACCTTTGTGCAAATCACAAGTAAGAACAAAATGAGCAAACACCAAGTCATGAGATGCAGGACCTCAAATGTTCATTTTCTGCAACTCATAAAACACACTCCTTACCTTCTCCCCAAGACTGCGTATGTCCAGGGCTATCAAATTCTGGCACGATCCGAATCCCTCGTAATCGGGCATATTCAATCACCATACGGACATCGTTTGGAGTATAAACATGAGACGAAGAATAGCTTCCCTGTAAAAGCCATATTTCTTAAAATTAAAATGTATGAACTGTTTACAGCTCTGTTTGTACTTCAGTATCTGCTGGCAGATTATTCAATTACAAAGTATAAAATAGTCTTATGTGATGTTGGATGACTCATTTAAATTATTTGTTTACTGTATCTTATCAATAAGCTCTCAGCACACTTTGGGTTAATTCCAGATTTACTGATAGGACTGTCTCTCTCTACCAGCACCTCGTTTCAGCAATGTCTACCGTCAGGCTGTTTCAACCTCATGTAACAGTATGATAAAACAGAAATGTTTGAAGTGAAAATTCTGAATACACTGCCCTTGTCAGTTTTAGAATCAAAATTCACACATTATTACAAAGCATAGCTGTTGTCTTTCAAAGTCACTTTAATTACTGTCAGCTTTAAAAATTCCCCGAGATGCTCTGATAAGTGACCTGTTTTGGTCCTACTATAGGTCCTTGAAAAATTAGAACTCAATATTGGTGGTAACTAAACATAAAGGTCCATTAAAGGTGTTACCATGGCACATTTCTCAAGGTATAAATATATAAATATAAATAAATGCTCAACTTCTAAAAAGTAGTCTTGCCCTACCCCCATCCTCAACATCAAATTTGTATTGAATCAAGACTAGATCTAACTACCAGTTTACAGTAAATACAGGAGACAGAAGAACATATTGACACTGGGAATGCAACCAGCAAAACCCAGACTGTGGGAAACTATAGGACAAACTGAGCTTAGTTTCCTCAATGAAAATAATAAATTATAAGAAAAAAAAGAGATGGGCAGGGATGGGCAGCTATATATAAAAGAGAACAGACAGGGCTTCCCTGGTGGCGCAATGGTTGAGAGTCCGGCAGGAGACGCGGGTTCGTGCCCCGGTCCAGGAGGATCCCACATGCCGCAGAGCAGCTAAGCCCGTGAGCCATGGACGCTGAGCCTGCGCGTCCGGAGCCTGTGCTCCGCAACGGGAGAGGTCACGGCAGTGAGAGGCCCGTGTACCACAAAAAAAAAAAAAAAGAGAACAGACATATTAACTGACCACAATGTATGGACCTTATTTGCATCCAAATGCAAAAAAAAATTTTTTTTAAAAGAAAAAGGCACTTGGGGAAACAATGACTGGCTATCTGGATTGCTATTTTCTTAGCTGTGATAACTATAACTTCTTAAACAGGCCTTTTTACCAATAAGATATGATGTCTGGGATTACCTTCAAAATAATGGAGGGGGTATAGGTGATACAAGACTGGCCATTACTTGATTACTGAGGCTGACTGATAAGGAAATGGGAATTCATTAAATTCTACTTCTGTATATGTTTGAAGTTTTCCATATTAAAAGCAAACAACAGGAGTGCTGCTAGGATTTCAACCTAAACTACATCAAAACCTTGGAGAAAGTTCTGGAATTGTGGCCAGAGGACAAAATTTAGGGTCTTGGCTCTGCCTCTTCCTAACTACAACTTTGGATGAGACATACAGCTTCTCCTGGCTGTCAGTGACTGGCCTTGTACTAGAGGGGGATTCAGCTAGATAGTATCGAGGCTCACTCCCAGCTTCCCTGGTCTATAATACAGTGAATCTGAACACTCCTAAGACCACCATTATTTTCCAAGAAGGAGCCGTTATCTGTAAGATTCCCTCTTTCATATAGTTTTTCAGAGAGAAAAGAAGTTGTCATTTATAGAATTCAAAATAATTCTGTTTGAAACAAATATACAGTTGGACTACTTGGTAAATATAATTACTTAACCTTATGTTAATCATGAATGCTTCAGGTCTGCTACACTCATTAAGGTTTTTAAATAAAACCACAAATATCTTTTTTTTTTTTTTTTTTTGGCCTCACTGACCAGGGATCTAACCCACACCCCCTGCAGTGGAAGCATGGAGTCTTAACCACTGGACCGCCAGGGAAGTCCCCCAAATATCTAACTTTTATACTTCAATTCTATCCATAAGAAGAAACATTTAAGCTGCAAACTTCTAATGAAACTATACCTCCAATTTTTTTTTGTATACCAACAACAATAACATGAATAACTCACTTTTTCGCTTAATCCAGGAAAAGTGATGCTCTGCCCCCAAATATCTAACTTTTATACTTCAATTCTATCCATAAGAAGAAACATTTAAGCTGCAAACTTCTAATGAAACTATACCTCCAATTTTTTTTTGTATACCAACAACAATAACATGAATAACTCACTTTTTCGCTTAATCCAGGAAAAGTGATGCTCTGATAAGGGAAAGACGGGTCATCTACTATGTGCCAGTGGAGAACATTAAACTTATTAAAAGCCATGGCATCCTGCAAGCAAACATGTTAAAAATGTATATACCTTAAAACCACAATGAGATTATCAGCTCACGCTGTCAGAATGGCTATCATCAAAAAGAACACAACAAATGTTGGTGAGGGTGTGGAGAAAAGGGAACCCTTGTACACTGTTAGTGGGAATATAAACTGGTGTAGCCACTGTGGAAAACAGTTTGGAGGTTTCTCAAAAAACTAAAAATAAAGCTACCATATGACCCCGCAATCCCCACTCACTCTTGGGTATACGTACCTGAAAAAAACACTAATTTGAAAAGATACATGCACCCCAATATTCGTAGCAGCATTATTTACAACTGCCAAGACGTGGAAGCAAGCTACGTATCCATCAACAGATGAATGGACAAAGATGTGGTGTATATATATACAATGGAATACTACTCGGCAATAAAAAAAAAATTTTGCTGTCTGAAACAAGATGGATGGGCTTGGAGGGCATTATGCTAAGTAAAGTAAGTCAGACAGAAAGATATGTATGATATCACTTATATGTGGAATCTAAAGCATACAACTAGTGAATATAACAAAAATGGAAGCAGATTCACAGATAAAGAGAACAAACCCAGTGGGGAGAGAAGGGGAAAAAAATTACCACAGATATATTACACAATCCAATTTACTTATCTGCATCCAGGATTGTTTCCAATGTGTCTGTTTCCTTTTAAAATTCACTTTTTCAACAAGGGAATGATGTGAAGAAGTAGAAATTCCTTATCTTATACTCTTTACGTGGCATGTTGCTTTTCAAAAAGCCTATACAGAATTCTTATTTATTCTAACAGTAAGCTATAATAACTTTGCCCTATGGGAAGGGAGCAAGCTTATAAATTCCCAGTAAGTATTTAGGGGTTAGCCAAGAATGGAAAATAGTTCTTGGCTACCACTACTACTGTGTTTGGGAATGCGACAGAGGAAAAATGGGACTTGTAATTCCCACAATTCTGAGATTTGAGTGCCAACCCTTCCTTACAGATGAAAGAAATTCAGTACAAACACAGTACAGTTGTAATTAAAATTCTCAAATTTGGGGGGAAATTGACATTGATTTTATATACACTCTGGAGGAATAAACAATATGCATATAAAATATAAAAGCCTATATGAAGAAGATGGAAAATGATAAGGGGAGAGATTTGCCCTATCAGAGAATCAAAACTTACAACCTCCCTTCTCCTTATGATGTGGCCAAGATGGCAGAGCAGGAAGACCCTCCTGCTCATCTCCTGCCACAGACACACCAAAATTACAACTATTAACAGAGCAATTATTGATGAGAATGACCACCTGAAAACTAGCAGAAAAGATTTTTCCACAACTAACAATATAAAGAAGAAACCACAAGGAGAGACCCACACCCCAGACTACGTGACCCACAAATGGGAGGATATCACAGTTGCAGAGGTTCTCCCCAAGGGGTGAGGAATCTGAGCCCACATCAGGTTCTGTAGCCTGGGGTCCAACACCAGGAAAACGAGCCCCCCAAAACATCTGGCTTTGAAGGACAGCAGGGCTTGCATATGGATGAGCTGGCAGGCTGTAGGAAACAGATTGTGCTCTTAAAAAGCATATGTAGATTCCTCCTCCAGTGTGGGAGGATGAGGAGTTCGCATCTCCCCACAATTAGGGCACCTGGTAGATGTTGGTGGGGGACCTCGATACCCAAGGAGATGGGATGAACCCCCGAGCAACCGGGTAGGACATGTGGGGGAGTGAGGGGGGAGGAGAAGTGGAGGCTGGACAGGACAGGCACCCCTGAGGGGTGGGTGGGAGAGGGGAGGGGTTCCCACACCTGGAGGGACCCTCAGGGGCTTGGAGAATCAGTGGGGAGCGTGCCTAGTGTTTCCCTGCCCAATCAGGCCTGGGTAAGCCTGCTGGGCTCCCAGGCCAGGGCCTCCACTCTCTGGGGCCCCCTCCAGGCTGCGAGGTTCCTAGGGGTGTAGGACAGAGGCAAGAAGGGGCCCTCTGGAATCGGAGAATCAGGGGAGACGCGGAAGGCGTTTCCCCCGCCCACTCAGGCCCTGGGAAGCCTGCTGGGCTCCTGGGCCTGGTCCTCTGTTCTCCAGGGCCCCCTCGGGCCTCGCAGGTCCTAGGGGTGTGGGAGGGAGGGAGGAGGGGGAAGAGGAGGCCGATGGTGGCGGGGGGAACCCCCAGGACCGGAGGATCAGGGGAGGCCTGGCGGGCATTTCCCCTGCCCACTCAGGCCCAAGGAGCCTGCTGGAGTCCCAGACCTGGTCCTCCGCCCTCAAGGCCAGAGGCACCCCTGGGCCCCTCCTGCTGCACAGAACCTAAGCTTTACCCCCGAAGGGCCTTTTCAGCCCAGTGGGTCCTAAGCATAGGCCCTGCCCACCACCTAAACCCTGCCTCCCACAGTCAAGGCCTTTTCCAGCTTTTTGTTCCCTCCTCTTTTTTTGCTTTTTTACCTTCCAGTTGTTTCATCCATATTTTTATATGTTTATTTTTTCTAACGTATCTGTTAGTTTTCTAATCTTATTTTCTTTTTTACTCTCTGCTATTCTTCAGCTTTTTTTTTTTTTTGCCGCCCTGCATGGCTTGCAGGATCTTGGTTCACAAGCTGGGGGTCGTGCCTGAGCTCCTGTGGTGGGAGCTCCATGTCTGAACCACTGGACTAACAGAGGACCTCAGACCCCAGAGAATAACTCACTGGAGTGAGGTCTCTCAGAGGTCCTCACCTTGGCACCAGGACTCAGCTCTACCCAATAGCCTACAAACTCCAGTGCTGGAAGCCTCAGGCTAAACAACCAGTAACACAGGAACACAATCCCACCCCAGAAAAAAAAAAAATGAGATGACAAAAAAATATGTCACAGATGAAGGAGCAAGGTAAAAACCTACAAGACCAAATAAATGAAGAGGAAATAGGCAACCGACCTGAAAAAGAATTCAGAGTAATGACAGTAAAGATGATCCAGAATCTCGGAAACAGAATGGAGGCATGGATCAAGAAAATACAAGAAATGTTTAACAAAGATCTAGAAGAACTAAACAAATAAACAGAGATGAACAACACAATAACTGAAATGAAAAATACACTAGAAGGCATCAATAACAAAATAACTGAGGCAAAAGAACGAATAAGTGAACTAGAAGACAGAATGGTGGAAATAACTGCCAAGGAGCAGAATAAAGAAAAAGGAATGAAAAGAATTGAAGACAATCTCAGAGAACTCTGGGACAACACTGAACACACCAACATTCGAATTACAGGGGTCCCAGAAGAAGAAGAGAAAAAGAAAGGGTCTGAGAAAATATTCTGAGATTATAGTGGAAAACTTTCCCAACATGGGAAAGGAAATAATCACCCAAGTCCAGGAAGCACAGAGAGTCCCATACAGGATAAACCCTAGGAAAAACACACCAAGACACACGTAATCAAACAAACAAAAATTAAATTCAAAGAAGAAATATTAAAAGCAGCAAGGGAAAAGGAAAATATAACGTACAAAGGAATCCCCACAAAGTTATCAGCTGATTTTTCAGGAGAAACTCTGCAGGCCAGAAGGGAGTGGCAGGATATACTTAAAGTGATGAAAGACAAAAACCTACAGCCAAGATTACTCTACCCAGCAAGGATCTCATTCAAATTTGACGGAGAAATCAAAAGCTTTACAAACAAGCAAAAACTAAGAGAATTCAGCACCACCAAACGAGCTTTACAACAAATGCTAAAGGAACTTCTCTAGGCAAGAAACACAAGAGAAAAAAAAGACCCAGAAAACTAACCCAAAACAATTAAGAAAATGGTAATAGGAACATACATATCAATAATAACCTTGAATATAAATGGATTAAATGCTCCAACCAAAAGACACAGACTGGCTGAATGGATACAAAAACAAGACCCATATATATGCTGTCTACAAGAGACCCACTTCAGACCTAGGGACACATACAGACTGAAGGGATGGAAAAAAGATATTCCACGCAAATGGAAATCAAAAGACAGCTGGAGTAGTAATAATCTTGTCAGATAAAACAGACTTTAAAGACTGTTACAAGAGATAAGGAAGGATACTACATAATGATCAAGGGATCAATCCAAGAAGAAGACATAAGAATTTTAAATATTTATGCACCCAACATAGGAGCACCTCAATACATAAGGCAAATGCTAACAAGCATAAAAGGGGAAATAGTAACACAATAAGAGTAGGGAACTTTAACACCCCACTTACACCAATGGACAGATCGTCCAAACAAAATATATAAGGAAGCACAAGCTTTAAATGACACAATAGACCAGACAGATTTAATTGATATTTATAGGACATTCCACCTGAAAGTGTCAGAATACACTTTCTTCTCAAGTGCACAGGGAACATTCTCCAGGATAGATCACATCTTGGGTCACAAATCAAGCCTCAGGAAATTTAAGAAAACTGAAATCGTATCAAGCATCTTTTCTGACCACAATGTTATGAAATTGGAAATCAATTACAGGAAAAAAACTGTAAAAAACACAAACACATGGAGGCTAAACAGTGCACTACTAAATAACCAAGAGATCACTGAAGAAATCAAAAATTACATAGAAACAAATGACAATGAAAACACAACGACCCAAAACCTATGGGACACAGCAAAAGCAGGTTTTTTTTGGGGGTTTTTTTGCGGTACACAAGCCTCTCACTTGTGTGGCCTCTCCTGTTGAGGAGCACAGGCTCCAGACGCGCAGGCTCAGCGGCCATGGCTCATGGGCCTAGCCGCTCCACAGCATGTGGGATCTTCCCGGATAGGGGCATGAACCTGTGTCCCCTGTGTCGGCAGGCGGACTCTCAACCACCGCGCCACCAGGGAAGCCCCCAGCAAAAGCAGTCTTAAGAGGGAATTTTATAGCAATTCAATCTCACCTCAAGAAACAAGAAAAATCCCAAATAAACAATCTAAACTTACACCTAAAGCAAGTAGAGAAAGAACAAAGAAAACCCAAAGTCAGTAGAAGGAAAGACATCATAAAGATCAGAGCAGAAATAAGTGAAACAGAAACACAGAAAACAATAGCACAGAAAAATAAAACTAAAAGTTGGTTCTTTGAGAAGAAAAACAAAATTGATAAACCTTTAGCCAGGCTCATCAAGAAAAAAAAGGAGAGGATGCAAATCAATAAAACTAGAAATGAAAAAGGAGAAATCACAACTAACACCACAGAAATACAAAGGATTATAAGAGATTACTACAAACAACTATATGCTAATAAAATGGACAACCACAAAGAAATGGACAAATTCTTGGAAAGGTACAATTTTCCAAAGACTAAACCAGGAAGAATTAGAAAACATAAACAAACCTATCACAAGTAATGAAATTGAAACTGTAATTAAAAATCTTCCAACAAAGTCCAGGACCAGATGGATTCACATGTGAATTCTGTCAAACATTTACAGAAGAGCTAACACCTATCCTTCTCAAACTCTTCAAAAAACTGCAGAGGGAGGAACACTCCCCAATTCATTCTATGAGGCCACCATCACCCTGATACCAAAACCAGACAAAGATACTCCAAAAACGAAAATTACAGACCAATATCACTGATGAATATGGATGCAAAAATCCTCAACAAAATACTAGCAAACAAAATCCAACAACACATTAAAAGTATACACCATGATCAAGTGGGATTTATCCCAGGAATGCAAGGATTCTTCAATATACACAAACCAATCCATGTGATACACCATATTAGTAAATTAAAGAATAAAAGCCATATGATCATCTCAATAAATGCAGAAAAAGCTTTTGACAAAATTTAACACCCATTTATGATAAAAACTCTCCAGAAAATGGGCATAGAGGCAACCTACCTCAACATAATAAAAGCCATGTATGACAAACCCACAGCAAACACCTTTCTTAATGGTGAAAAACTGAAAGCATTTCCACTACGATCAGGAATAAGACAAGGATGTCCACTCTCGCCACTCTTATTCTATGTAGTTTTGGAAGTCCTAGCCACGGCAATCAGAGAAGAAAAAGAAATAAAAGGGATACAAATTGGAAAAGAAGAAGTAAAACTCTCACTGTTTGCAGATGACATGATACTATACATAGAAAATCCTAAAGATGCCACCAGTAAACTACTAGAACTAATCAATGATTTTGGTAAGGTTGTAGGATACAAAATTAATGCACAGAAATCTCTTGCATTCCTATACACTAACAACAAAAAAATCAGAAAAAGAAATTAAGGAAACAATCCCATTAACCATCATGACAAAAAGAACAAAATACCTAGGAATAAACCTACCTAAGGAGGCAAAAGACTTATACTCAGAAAATGATAAAACACTGATGAAAGAAATCAAAGATGACATAAACAGAGAGAGAAACATACCATGTTCTTGGATTGGAAGAATCAGTATTGTGAAAATGACTATACTACCCAAAGAAATCTGCAGATTCAATTCAAGCCCTGTCAAACTACCAATGGCATTCTTCACAGAATTAGAACAAAATTTTACAATTTGTATGGAAACACAAAAGACACCAAATAGCCAGAGCAATCTTGAGAAAGAAAAATGGAGCTGGAGGAATCAGGCTCCCCTATTTCAAAGTACACTACAAAGCTACAGTAATCAAGACAGTGTGGTACTGACACAAAATCAGACATATAGATCAGTGGAACAGGCTAGAAAGCCCAGAGATAAACCCATGGACATATGGCCACCTTAATTATGACAAAGGAGGCAAGAACATATGATAGAGAAAAGACAGCCTCTTGAATAAGTGGTGCTGGGAAAACTGGACAGCTACATGTAAAAGAATGAAATTAGAACTCTACCTAACATGATACACAAAAATAAACACAAAATGGATTAAAGACCTAAATATAAGACCGGACACTATAAAACTCTTAGAGGAAAACATAGGAAAAACACTCTTTGACATAAATCATAGCAAGATCTTTTTTGACCCACCTCCTAAAGTAATGAAAGTAGAAACAAAAATAAACAAATGGTACCTAATGAAACTTAAAAGCTTTTGCACAGCAAAGGAAACCACAAACAAGATGAAAAGACAACCCTCAGAATGGGAGAAAAAATTTGCAAATGAAACAACTGACAAAGGATTAATCTCCAAAATATGCAAACATCTCATGGAGCTCAACAGCAAAAAAACAACCCAATTAAAAAATGGGTGGGGCTCCCCTGGTGGCACAGTGGTTGAGAGTCTGCCTGCGGATGCAGGGGACATGGGTTCGTGCCCCAGTCCAGGAAGATCCCACATGCTGCAGAGTGGCTAGGCCCGTGAGCCATGGCCACTGAGCCTGAACATCCAGAGCGTGTGCTCCGCAATGGGAGAGGCCACAACAGTGAGAGGCCCGCGTACTGCAAAAAATAAAAATTAAAAATGGGCGGAAGACCTAAATAGACGTTTCTCCAAAGAAGACATACAGATGGCCAAGAGACACATGAAAAGATGCTCAGCATCACTAATTATTAGAGAAATGCAAATCAAAACTACAATGAGGTATCACCCCACACCAGCCAGAATGGCCATCATCAAATGCTGGAGAGGGTGTGGAGAAAAGGGAACCCTTTTGCACACCGGTGGGAATGTAAATTGATACAGCCACTATGGAGAACATTACGGAGGTTCCTTAAAAAACTAAAAATAGAACTACCATATGACCCAGCAATCCCACTACTGGGCATATACCCTGAGAAAACCATAATTCAAAAGGACACATGTACCCCAATGTTCACTGCAGCACTATTTACAATAGCCAGGACATGGAAACAACCTAAATGTCCAACAACAGATGAACAGATAAAGAAGATGTGATACATATATACAATGGAATATTACTCAGCCATGAAAAGTAACGAAATTGGGTCATTTGTAGAGACGTGAATGGACCTAGAGTCTGTGATACAGAGTGAAGTAAACCAGAAAGAGAAAACCAAATATCATATATTAACACATATATGTGGAATCTAGAAAAAATGGTACAGATGAACCTATTTGTAGGGCAGGAATAGAGTCATAGACGTAGAGAACAGACATGTGGCCATAGGGAGGGGAAAGGGAGGGTGCAACAAATTGGGAGATTAGGTTTGACATAAATACACTATCATGTGTAAAACAGATAGCTAGTGGGAACCTGCTGTATAGCATAGGGGGCTCAGCTCGGTGCTCTGTGATGTCCTAGATGGGTGGGATGGGGAGGGCAGGAGGGAGATCCAAGAGGGAGGGGATATGGGTATACATGTGGCTGATTTGCTTCGTTGCACAGCAGAAGCTAACACAACATTGTAAAACAATTATCCTCCAATTAAAAAACAAAACAAAACACATTTAAAATCTTACAGGCTCTGAGTCCCAAGTCAGAGGCAGTAATTTGTAAGGAGGCTGGGTCAGACCCACTTGCTGATCTAGCCTCTCAGAGAGGCAGGAGACAACTAGGACTCCCCCTGGGAACAAAGACACTGGAGGGAACCACTTCAGGGAGCTTGTTGTACCACGAGGATAGTGGTGCTGTCAAGTGCTATTTTGGAGTCCTCGCTCTAGACTATCAGCACCAGGGGCTTACTTGCCCACCAACAGGCCAGCACCAGTCCCAGGAACCCTGGTCCCCATAGCCAGCTGCCCCAAGACCCAGCTCTGCCCACCCACAGGGCAGCAGCCACCATAGGAGGCGGGGTCTGGCAGCCAACTGGTCCAGGGGCCAGCCCTGCCTACCAGTGTACTCTACACAGTAGTCAGCCATACCACAACAGAAGGGCCCACGCAGCCCACATAGGGGACACCCCTAGAGGTGGCTCTGGTGACCACAGAGGAATGCACTGCTGGGCCCCACAGGACATCTCCTAAATAAGGCCACTTCTGCAATATTGAGAAATGTAGCTGACCTACCTATATGTTCTAAACAAAGGAACAAGACAAAACTCCAGAAAAGGAACTAAACGGAGTAGAGATAAGCAATCTACCCAAAAAAAGAGTTCAAGGTAATGATCATAAAGATGCTCACTGAACCTAAGAATGAATGAAAATAGACAGTTGGAAAACATAAAGATGAACCAAAAAGCTGAAGAATATAGTAAATGAAATTTAAAATACACTAGAAGGAATCAATAATAGATTTGTAGATAGAGAGGACCAGATCAGCAAACTAGAAGACAGAGTAGTGGAAATTGGCCAAGTTGAACAGAAAAAATTTTTAAATGAGGATAGTATAAGAGACCTCTGGGACAACATCAAGGATAATAACATACATACTATAGGGGTCCCAGAAGGAGAAGAGAGACAGGGGCAGAGAATGTATTTTAAGAAATAATAGCTGAAAACTTCCCTAATCTGGAAAAAAAAAAACCAGACATACAGTCCAGGAAGACAGAGAATCTCAAACAGGGTCACCCAAAGACAACCACACTGAGGTATACTGCAATTAAAATGGCAAAAAATTAAAGACAGAGAATCTGAAAAGCAGCCAGAGAAAAGCAACTAGTTACTTCCCAGAAAACTCCCATAAGACTGTCAGCTGACTTTTCAGCAGAAGCTGTGCAGGCCAAGAGTGGCATGACATATTCAGTGATGAAAGGTAAAAAACTTACAACCAAGAATATTCTACCCAGCAAGACTATCATTCAAAGTTGAAGGAGAGATAGAGTTCTACAGACAACTGAAAACGAAACGAGTTCAGCACCACGAAACCAACTTTACAGGAAATGTTAAAAAGACTTTTCTAAGCAGAAAAGACCACAACTAGAAATATGAAAATTACAGAAGGAAAAATATCATTGCTGAAGGCAAACATACAGTAAAGGTAGTAGGTCAATCATCTAAAAAGCTAGTAGGAAGGTTAAAAAACAAAAGTAATAAATATCATCTATATCCACAATAAGTAGCATAAGGATACAGAAAACCAAAAGATGTAAAATATGATGTCAAAAACATTAAATGTGAGAGGTGGAGTAAAGATGTAGGGTTGTTAGAATGTTTGAACTTAAACGATCGTCAACTTACAATAATCATGTATATATAACCTAATCATGTATATAAAACTATACATATATATATGTATCTATATGTGTGTGTGTATCTCTCTACACACACACACACACACACACAGTTAACTACAAACCAAAAACCTATTAATAGGTACACACACAAAGGAATCCGAACATAACACTAAAGACAGTCCTCACATGGCAAGGGAAGAGAGCAAAAGATGATGAAAGGAACAAAAAAGAACTATGAAAACAATCCCAAAACAATTAACAAAATGGCAGTAAGTACATATCCATCAATAATTACTTTAAATGTAATTGGACTGGGGCTTCCCTGGTGGCACAGTGGTTAAGACTCTGAGCTCCCAATGCAGGGGGCCCGGGTTCAATCCCTGGTCAGGGAACTAGATTCCACATGCATGCCACAAATAAGAGTTCTCATGCCACAACTAAGAAGTCCCGCGCCGCAACTAAGGAGCCTGCGAGATGCAACTAAAGGAGCCCACCTGCTGCAACTAAGACCCGGTGCAACCAAACAAATAAATATTTTTTAAAAATTTAAAAGATGATTGGCTCTTAAAAAAAAATGTAACTGGACTAAATTCTCCAATCAAAACACACAGAGAAGATTCAGCCATAAAAAAATGAAATCTTGCCTTTGTGACAACATGGATAAATCTAGAGGATATCATGTTAAGTGAAATACATCAGACAGAGAAAGACAAATATCAATGATCTCACTTATATGTGAAATCTAAAAAACAAAACAAAATGAAACAATGTAGACTCATAAATACAGAGAGTGGTTGGCAGGAGGGAGGAGGGTAAGGGGGTGGGGGAAAATAGGTGAAGGGTTATATTAAGAGGAACAAACCTCCAGCTATACAATAAATAAGTCATGGGGATGTAATAATATTGTAATAACTCTGTATGGGGACAGATGGATACTAGACTTATCATGATGATCGTTTCATAATGTATGCTAATGTCAAATCATGATTTAGTACACCTGAAATTAACATAATGTTGTATGTCAACTATATCTCAGTAAAAAACATTAGTCATATTATACGTTAAGATATTCATTTTTTAAGTTTAAAATGAGACAAATGGGACATAAAAATTTATGTCAATCTTTGGTAAATGAAATTATGGGATCACTACTTATTTTATGCATATCTATATTCAAACTTTTTATACTAAGCATATATTTCTTTCATAAAAATTACAATAATGTCTTTTGGAGAAAAAAATTCAGGGTTTTAATGTAAACGTAAAAATAATTTTTTTTATAACATAGTGTGTTCATAAATGATCAGGTGAAGGTGCAGAGAAACATGGCAAGAAAACCTCCCAATCCCTACAAACTGGCAGTGATGGTGGGGATGAACCAATGAAAAGAGGAAATAGTTAATGTCCACCTTGCCCCCAAGCTCCCACCACCTGAAGTTCCATATTCCTTTGGAACACTTCCTTAGGTATGAAGCTGCTCTCAGATTCCTTTCTAGGCCACTTTAAAAAAAGTAAGTGGAGATCACAAAATTAAAAACAACTAGAGGTACAATGACTATATATTCCTAGCCAGAAGTCTAGACCCATGATTGGACAAATAATTCACAGAGGGCCAGTGGGCACTATTAAAACTGAGTCTTTCTCTTAACAATGCTGACTGAATACTGGTTAAGCCCCTCTCCCACCCCAATGAAAACAAGAGAGTGATTCCCTAAGGGAGCCTCCACTTCTCAGTAGAGGAAATATACTTCCCAGGGGAGGGAGGGAAGGAAGCCCAGTGCTTATACTTAGTATATGGAAAATGAATCCCCTGTTCTAAACTGTACAACAGCATATGTAACCAACGTAAAGTAACAACATTAAAGGACACATCTTCAGAATAGACAGTGGATTAAAATAAAATAATTACCTACCAGAGTTTTAAAAATACTCTTAATGGACAGAAAGTGTCTGGATGTATCAATTAAAATTCCTCTATGAGGAAACCTTGGAGAATCTACAATGTTGGATTCATTGACAGTGAACTAAAAGACAAAAGAAAATTTTTATTTATTTTGTCTTAGATAAAATGTGTACTCATTTTATTTATGTAATAAATAAATTATACCTATCTATGCAAGTATTAGATAAAAAATTAATTTAAAACCAACAAAAAGTGTGAAATACACATTTACCAAATAAGATACACACTTGGGGAGAAAAAACATTCAAGAAGTAATAAATAGCTAAAAAGTTAATATTTTTCCTATAGCATTATATCTACCCAATAATGTTAGGAACATATAATAATCATACTTACAGTCCCATAAAAATCTTGATAAATTAACTGGCTAAAGGTCTCTAAACCTAGGGAAAGTAAAATTTATAATTTATTGCATTAGTTTATAAGAGAGACAATAAAAGATGTATTATCCATACACAGAACCATAACCAGAAAAGGCAAATAAAATTAAATGTTATACATATACCCTGTAACATATTTTCTAAAATCAAAGCTCAATTTAAAAAAATCCCTGTGCCATCTAATAAAAATGCTTTACTTCATTGTACCCATACCCTTGGTTTTGTCTGAACGATAAACACAAAATAGTGATTTAATAAAACAAAATGCCAGTTCCTTAATAAATTTATAGCACTGCAAGAAAGAACTTTTATCATAAAATATTATAGGCACTTTAGAAGGTACCTAAACTTAACAGAGGGCAAAGAGGCTCAGAAAACACCATGAAACTATAGATAAAGGCCCAACTTACAGTGTTTTATTTATACCTGCAAAGACTATCTCCTGACCATTTTTTATTCAAGTGGATTGTTCTCTATATTACAGGCCAACTCCTCTATCTGGCCTTGACCTTACCAAAATTCATCATTCTAGCTAACAACTATATTGCCAAGGAAAATTTTAACCTAAGAATACAGGCATAGGGACTTGCCCGGTGGTCCAGTGGTAAAGAATCCACTGGACCAATGCAGGGGATGCGGGTTCAATGCCTGGTCAGGGAACTAAGATCCCACATGCTGCAGGGCAACTGAGCCCGTGTGCCACAACTACTGAGCCTGCGTGCCTCAACTAGAGAGAGAAAACCTGCATGCCACAACTAGAGAGAAACCCATGCACCGCAACGAAAGATCCCACATGCCGCAACGAAGATCCCGCGTGCCACAACTAAGACCTGATGCAGCCATAAATTTAAAAATATATAAATAAATTTAAAAAAAATACAGGCATACCTCATTTTATTACACTTCACAGATACTGCATTTTTTACAAATCAAAGGTTTGTGGCAACTCTGCATTGTCAGATGATGATCAATATTTTTTAGCAATAAAGTATTTTTAAATTAAGGTATGTACCTTGTTTTTTTAGACATAGTACTATTGCACACTTAAAAGACTACAGTATAGTGTAAACATAACCTTGATATCTACTGGGAAACCAAAAAATTTGTGTGACTCCCTTTATTGAGATAGACACTTTACTGCAGTGGTCTGGAACCAAACCCACAATATCTCCAAGGTTTGCCTGTAGTTCAAAGTCAAATGAAAGAGAAGATGTGACAACATACCACAGAAATACAAAAGATCACAGGAGACTACTATGATAAACTATATGCCAACAAATCTGACAACTTAGAAGAAATGAATATATTCTGAGAGAGAGAAAACTTACCAAGACTGAATTATGAAGAAACAGAAAATCTGAGCAAACTGATTACTAGGAGGTTGTATCAGTTATCAAAAATCTCCCAACAAACAAAAGTCTAGGACCAGAAGGCTTCACTGGTGAATTCTACCAAACATTTTAAAAAGATTTGGGCTTCCCTGGTGGCGCAGTGGTTGAGAGTCCGCCTGCTGATGCAGGGGACACGGGTTCGTGCCCCGGTCCAGGAAGATCCCACATGCCACAGAGCGGCTGGGCCCGTGAGCCATGGCCGCTGAGCCTGCGCGTCCGGAGCCTGTGCTCCGCAACGGGAGAGGCCACAGCAATGAGAGGCCCGCGGACCACCAAAAAAAAAGATATAATTTTTTGGATGTGACACCAAAAGCAAAGGAAACAAAAGCAAAAATAAACAAGTGGGACTACACCAAAGTAAAAAGCTTCTGCACAGCAAAGGAAATCATCAACAAAATGAAAAGGCAATCTGGGACTTCCCTGGTGGTCCAGTGGGGAACACTCCACACTCCCAGCAGGGGGCCCAGGTTCGATCCCTGGTCAGGGAACTAGATCCCACATGCATACTGCAACTAGGAGTTTGCATGCTGCAACTACGGATCCCGCATGCCAAAAAGAGGATCCCACGTGCTGCAACTAAGACTCAGTGCAGAATGAATGAATGAATGAATGACAGCCCTTTATCTCCCCCCTCCAAGAAAAATGAAAAGGCAATCTACCAAAGGAAGAAGATACTTGCAAATCATATATCTGTTAAGGGGTTCATATATAAAGAACTCATACAACTCAATAGCAAAAAACAAACAATCCAATTAAAAAATGGGTAGAAGATGTGAACAGATATTTTTTCAAGGAAGACCTATAAATAGTCAACAGATATATGAAAAGGTGTTCCACATCACTAACCATCAGGGAAATGCAAATCAAAGCCACAGTAGGGCTTCCCTTGTGGCGCAGTGGTTCAGAGTCTGCCTGCCGATGCAGGGGACACGGGTTCATGCCCCGGTCCAGGAAGATCCCACATGCCGCGGAGCGGCTGGGCCCAGTGAGCCGTGGCCGCTGGGCCTGTGCTTCTGGAGCCTGTGCTCCACAACGGGTCAGGCCACAACAGTGAGAGGCCCGCGTACCGCAAAAAAAAAAAAAAAAAAAAAAAACCACAGTAACATATCACCTCACACCTGTTAGAATGACTGTTCTCAAAAACACAAGAAATAACAAGGGTTGGTGAGGACGTGGAGTAAAAGGATCCCTCATGCACTGTTCGTGGGAATGTGAATTGGTGAAGCCACTACAGAAAACAGTATGGAGGTTCCTCAAAAAACTAAAACTAGAACTACCATATGATCCAGCAATTCTACTTCTGGGTATTTATCCAAAGAAAACAAAACTCTAACCCCCCAAATATATGCACCTCTATGTTCATTGCCGCATTACCATAGCCGAGATATGGAAACAACCTGTCCATCAATGGATGTATGGATAAAGATGTGGTATATATATATATACAATGGAATATTATTCAGCCGTAGAAAGAAGGAAATCCTGCTATTTGGGACAACATGGATGGAACTTGAGGGCATTATGCTAAATGAAATAAGTCAGAGAAAGACAAACACTGAATGATCTCACTTAGATGTGGAATCTTAAACAAACAAAAGCCAAGCTCATAAATATAAAGAATAGATTTGTGGTTACTAGAGACGGGGGTAGGGGGTAGGCAAAATGGGTGATGGGGTCAAAAAGTACAATCTCTCGTTTATAAATAAGTCCTAGAGATGTAAGGTACAGCATGGTGACTATAGTTAATAAATACTGTGTTGCCTATTGCAAGTTGCTAAAAAGAGTAAAATCTTAGAAGTTCTCATCGTAAGAAAAACAATATTTTTCTAGCTGTGTGGTGACGATGTGAACTTACTGTGGTGATAATTTTGCATTATATACAAATACCAAATCATTGTGCTGTATACCTGAAGTTAATATAATGTTATGTCAATTATACCTCAAAAAAAAAATAGGAAATAGGAAAGAATAAAAAGTTCAAAGTCATTTTTGCTACGCCTCCCTCCCACCCCCAATACAGGCCCATACCAGGAGGAATAACTTTGGAATTTTCTGTTAAGTGGCAATACACTCAATTATCATTTAGAGCACATTTGTTACTTTCAAAGTCTGACAGTAAGCAGAAAATAAGGCCTTCCTGGACTAGATTCACAAAATGCTCTCCAAAGTTCTATTATTTTGATGTGGATCAGGGCAAACATCAATAAAGCTCTGTTTTCCCTAACAGGCCCCAGACAAGACAGGCACATCAGACCAACAAAAGCTTAAAATCACATAACATTATATATAAATGATCTACATGATAATGTTTGTAGTTACATTTGCAGTAAACATCTACAGCTATATTCATGTCGTATTTTGAAATAAGATCATAATCATATAATTATTATGACTATAATATAGCAGTAACAAAGATTATAATCATACCATTATTATTATGACTACAAAACATATAGCAGTAACATTGATCATTTTATTCTAGATAACACTCAACCTGAGTCAAATCCAAAGCCTTCTTTATTTTTAAGAACTTTGGTTGGCTTGCTCACATTAAAGAAAATTACTCTCCTTTCTCAAAACTATACTAATTTGGAAGCCAGTACAACAAAATCTTATCTACTTGAAAGAAGAGGTAATAGCAGCTTTTGAACAGCAAAAATAAACGTCCCAATGCCCGAACTTTGAAGTTCAGACTGAAAGTCACAGGAAACGCTTTTAAGGTTCCTCTCTGCCCACTACCTCCAATCACTCTAGAGTATATTTTTATCTTTTCATGCTATTCCTGCAAACTTTGTTCTATTTCTAAATCCACAGGAATTTAAAATGGGGGAAGGGTTCTCTTCTTTTCTCAGCCATCATGGTGTGTATGGTTGACTCTGTTCCTGACCTTGTCTTCTCACAACACTCGTAGGATCAAATGATTCCTGGCCAAGAAACAGAAGCAGAATCGTCCCATTCCCCAGTGCATTCAGATGAAAGCTGGTGATGAGATCAAATACAACTCCCATGAGGAGACAGTGGAGAAGAACCGAGCTGAGCTGATAAGGACTCTCACATGCGATGGCACATGCATTTATGCTGCATCTACATCACTAGCACCTTACCATATCAAGCTGAAAACATCACCACCACATGGACAGTTAGACATGTTTTATTGGGAAAATGATTATTCTCTTTGTTTTCATGCTTCTGCACTAATAGGTTGGTTTAGAAAAAAATACGTGAGTATATTTTTGTTTGAATGTATAAACAAATGCAGAAGGGAAATGCTTGCTACTAAAGGCTGCAAGAAGTGATGATAAAACAAAATTCCTTAATCAGATCAGGTCAGAGCCATGTATAACTCTATAAACATGATAGTCCTGGGGCTTCCCTGGTGGCGCAGTGGTTAAGAATCCGCCTACCAGCCCTGGTCCAGGAAGATCCCACATGCCTCAGAGCAACTAAGCCCGTACGCCACAACTACAGAGCCTACGCTCTAGAGCCCACGAGCCACAACCACTGAGCCTGTGTGCCACAACCCCTGAAGCCCGCACACCTAGAGCCTGTGCTCCGCAACGAGAAGCCACCACAATGAGAAGCCCATGTACCGCAATGAATAGTCCCCACTCACCGCAACTAGAGAAAGCCCACGCGCAGCAACGAAGACCCAACACAGCAAAAAATAAATGAATAAAATAAATAAATTTTTAAAAAAAATTATAGGGCTTCCCTGGTGGCGCAGTGGTTGAGAGTCCGCCTGCTGATGCAGGGGATATGGGTTCGTGCCCCGGTCCGAGAGGATCCCACATGCCGCGGAGCGGCTGGGCCCGTGAGCCATGGCCGCTGAGCCTGCGCGTCTGGAGCCTGTGCTCCTCAACGGGAGAGGCCACAGCGGTGAGAGGCCCGTGTACCGCAAAAAAAAAAAAAAATATATATATATAGTCCCAAGAACATCAATGAAGTACAGCATTATGAATGTAATAACCTTCAAGCATTTTTAAAAAGTCAAATGATCTTTCTCCCATGCTTTAAGTGGTATATATTTAATGGCAATTGTTTTGGAAATACCCAACAAATCATACTATAAAGGGCCCAAGGAAGCAAAGTTTTGCTGTGCTTCATTTCCCAAAGTGGCAACTGAAAACATTTCCTTACTAGAAAATAACAAAGACATAGAACTTACCTCGTAATACTCCCCAAACTCTGTTGGCAGTGAGCGAGGCCACTGGTCCTTTCACAAGTAAAGTATCTGTATTGGAGGAAAAAAAAAAAAATGTTTCTTGTAGGGTGACAGATGGTAACTAGACTTATCATGGTGATCATTTCGAAATGTGTAGAAATATCGAATCACCATGTTGTGTAACAGGAGCTAACATGGTGTTGTAAGTCAATTATACTTCAAAAGCAAACAAACTCATAGAAAAAGAGATCAGGTTTGTGGTTACCAGAGGCGGGTGGTAGTGGGAGAGGGTATTGGATGAAGGCGGTCAAAAGGTACAAACTCCGTTATAAGATAAATAAGTACTAGGGCTGTAATGCACGACATGAATATAGTAAACAGGGCTGGATGCAGTACCTGACAGCTGTTAAGAAAGTAAATCCTTAAGAGTTCTCATCACAAGGAAAACAATTTTCTTTCTTTAACTTTGTATCTATATGAGGTGACGGATGCTCACTAAATTTACTGTGATAATCACTTCATGATGTAAGTCAAATCATGACGCTGTACACCTTAAACAGTGCTGTCGATTATATCTCAATAAAACTGGAAGAAAAAAATGTTTGTTTTTAATCCCTCAATAACACACATTTCCCTAAACATATAATTGGTATTTCTGGATCATTCTTTTCTCCTGAGCTCCAGACCTGTTTCTCCAACTGCCTCCTGTACATCCTCACTTAGAAGTCCTATAGGTTCCTTTAACTCCACATGCCCCACTCTGCACTCTTCCCTCTTTCACCTGTCGGGCTCTGGGCTCATCGCGCACCACACTCCGACCAGCTGATCTGCTCAAGTCAGGAACTTGGGTGTCACCTCCATGATTCCTCATTTTCCCCTGCAGGAGAGTTATTCTCTCCAACTACCCCACTACAGAGTGGGGTCCTACTTAAGCTAAGAATTTAAGTCAAGAGTGCAAACTCCTCAGTGCCCATAATTCCTTGGTGAAGCCTCCAGTATCACTCAATCTTCCATTCCCTCTAAGGCCAGAGTCTTCTCTACTCTGTCCCTTCCCTCCCTGTGGTCCCCTACTTGCCCTGTACCTACCTTCCCCCAACATTATCCTAAATCTTCCTTAAGACTCAATTCTTTTTTTTTTTTCAAATATTTATTTTTTTAAATTTATTTATTTTTGGCTGCTTTGGGTCTTCGTTGCTGCGTGCAGGCTTTCTCTAGTTGCGGGGAGCGAGGGCTACTCTTCGGCTGTGGTGCACAGGCTTCTCATTGTGGTGGCTTCTCTTGTTGTGGAGCACGGGCTCTAGGCGCGTGGGCTTCAGTAGTTGTGGCATGCGGGCGCAGCAGTTGTGGCTCGCGGGCTCTAGAGCGCAGGCTCAGTAGTTGTGACGCACGGGCTTAGTTGCTCTGTGGCATGTGGTATCTTCCTGCACCAGGGCTCAAACCCGCATCCCCTGCATTGGCAGGCGGATTCTTAACCACTGCACCACCAGGGAAGCCCCAAGACTCACTTCTTAACTCACTATAGCTTAATTCAGCTTTGTCCCACTCAATAAAAAGTTCACATCCATCTAAAACGGGGCTCCAGTTGGCTGCTTCTGGGCAAAGGGGGCACTAATCTCTCAATCCTTGAAATCATAACTCTGCCTGAGGTTACCCCAATAGTCATCTTAGTCTTTGGAGAGGTTTACGATGGAATCATCCACAGATAAAGGAAAGCACCAGAAAGCACAGAGAGATCGAAAGCTAAAGGGGTGTGACAGATGCAGACTTTGCCACGGTAGAGAAACTCAAGGGCTGCAGGTTAATGCTTTAATAGTGTATTTGGGCTGCATTCTCCTCCTCCACCACCCTGACCACCCCAGGCTGCCCCGCGATAATTGGCTACAGGTAGGGAAAACCGTTCTATCAACAGCCAGTAATCAGGTAACAGTCTTCTGACAAGGTAGCCTTTGCCATCAGAAGAACAGAGTCATGAGTTAGCTAAAGGCCAGGCTAAGAATGCTATAGGTATTATGACCACAATCTAACCACGATTCTCCCCCTCTATACCCAATTCTTAGTTAGCTACCTAGATAGAGCTTACCGTTCCACTGGTCACTGTTTACAAGCCAGTTTTTGCCACATTACAGTTTTGAGATATCCTGGAATTAGTCAGCCTAAAGAGTTATCTAAAAACATTAACATGTGGCATGTACCTGATGCCAATTATTTTCCAATAGCTGAGGACGGGCTGATATTTAAAAGGATTCTGATTCAACTCAACGCAAAAACCGCAGATATAGAGCAGTTAGAAGGAGATTTTGGTTTCTAAATATATGGACAAATAAGCTATAGAATTTCAATTTTTATTTCAAAGCCAAATTCTTAGTGTTAACAGTGATTACCTCCCTGACAGGGGATAGGAGACATCTTTTTTTTTTTCAGTTATCCCTTTCTGTACTTTTTGCACCACACTGTGGTTTTGAAGGGTGTACATACAAATAACAGTAATGGGTTCCTCTTTTTAAAATAATAAAATGTGGGCTTCCCTGGTGGCGCAGTGGTTGAGAGTCCGCCTGCCGATGCAGGGGACACGGGTTCGTGCCCCGGTCCGGGAAGATCCCACATGCCACAGAGCGGCTGGGCCCGTGAGCCATGGCCACTGGGCCTGCGCATCCGGAGCCTGTGCTCCGCAACGGGAGAGGCCACGACAGTGAGAGGCCCGTGTACCGCAAAAAAAAAAAAAATAATAAAATGTTATAGATAAGGCTAAAATCCCCTTTGAGATGCCCACTCAACTCCCCCTATTTTCCTCAGAGGAAATATCAGGCCTTTTCTTAGGCATTTTCATACACATATGTGTTAACAAGAAAATACAGTACTGCTTTATGTGTGCCTTCTTTTGTATGTTGGTATATAAATGGTATCCTCCTATACACATTATAAATTTCTTTGACCAACTCAGCAATTTATCTTCGCAAGTTCTCCACATCTGTTCTTTATAACTCCGCTTTTTTATTCTTAATTGTTGTATAGTATTCTCTAGTGTCAACTGACAAGATATATTTAGCCATTCTTCTAGTGATGAACATTGAGTTTTGCTTACAGATCATCATTGCAGGCAAACTGCATGGAACATTCTTGATGTATGTAATTATTTCTCTACGGTAGACATTAGTCTATTTCTGGTTCTGAGGGTATGCATATTTTTATTTTAATTGATGACGCTGTAACACTTGTCACTTTCTCCAAGATTTCCTCATACTCTTGGACAACGGTTGATATCTTGTTATTTCCATTTGTGTGTGTTACTTTTATCATCATCAACTAGTTTGAAACTAGTTTATCCTTTAACCAGAAAATTTCACAGGCAGCTTGTCTCCAGAAGCTTCCCTTTCAGAAAAAAGAGGGTTTGAAAAGCTGAATGGAAGATAGGCTATAACTCCCCAGCCTCGATATGTTCCATTTTTTGGAATTTACAATATGTCATTGTATTGCCTGTCAGCAAAGATTCCTTGGTAATTTAATGACCATTTCTCAATTCAGATTGCAAAACCTAATTAATAAAGTGTCTGAGTGCTGACTGTCAAGTAAAATCACATGGCTGATGTTGGGAAATCATCCTGTTTCTCTTCTAAGAACAGCTACAGAATTGAAGAGAAATTAAGTTATTTGTCAGAGGTGTATTAAGAAATCTCATCTCTATTGAGAGGATGAAGAGATGTACTTGTCTGTGAGGCAGTCTGAGAACAAAGGAGTCACTCTTTTCTCTAAGATATGCATTTTCCTTTCTATTTTTACACCTGACTCACTAGTCCGCTGTTTCTGCACTAATCTTATATCACCCATTGATTGCTCTTTGATTCCTTGATACAATTCCACATTATTCCCAGTCAGTACACTCTATGGAAAAGGGCTGCCCGTTTATTCCTTCTAGAACAATTTAGGAAAAGCCTCAGAGAATAACGTTTTAGGCAAACAAAAAGAATCATGTAGCTAAATGTTGATTACATTGTCAATCAATATAAATGAAGATGAAACATATATAATACAACATAAATATAAAAGAAAATGCAACGCTTCACCCCTCCCAGTTCTGCATTATCTTTGTGTCAAGTTAAATTATAAATAGAGATCATGCCAGGACTTCCCTGGCGGTCCAGTGGTTAAGACTCCACGCTTCCACTACAGGGGGTAGAGGTTCGGCTCCTGGTCTGGGAACTAAGATCCCGCATGCCACGCAGCACAGCCAAAAAGAAAAAAAGAGAGCATGCCTACCAGCACAGACTTGTCTTCAAAGTAAACTACCTAGATGCCCAAAAATCAGGGATAAGCCAAGTAAGTTTTGACACATCCGTACAGTTGGTAGAACATTATTCAGAGGCTAAAAATGCTGTCATACAAAAATATTTAGTGAAATACATGTTTGTAATGGATTGTTATGCAAAATAGAAAAACCACAGGTACAGAACTACCCCTTTTTCATGCCATTGTTTATCATATGCTTCTATTTATATCTATGTAAAATATTTCAATGTATCGCTCTACAAAAAAAAAAATCTGAAATAACAGTGGTTAACTCTGAGTGCTGGGGTTATGAGTAATTTATTTCCTCCTCTTCTCTTACCGTACTTAAAGATTTCCTACAACAATTATGTATTTGTTTTGCCATCAGACTTTAATGGTAATTTTCTTTTTTTTTTTGCACCACACCTCACAGCATGTGGGATCTTAGTTCGCAGACCAGGGATTGAACCTGTGCCCCCTGCAGTGGAGGCACAGAGTCTTAACCACTGGACTGCCAGGGAAGTTCCCTAATGGTAATTTTAAAAATAGGAATTATAAACTCACTGGTCAAGAGCTCACAATAGTTCACGGCATGGAGCCAGCTTCTAGCACTCGAGTCTGTGACAAGCAGCTTTGTTTACAATACATTCACCTGACATAGGTACTCACAGGACTCATCCGAAGAGATCTTGGGGAAAGTGTCACACTCTGGCTCCAGGACAACTGAGACTTGAAGTTGCTGCAACTCCACTCCAACACGAAGATCAGCAGAGCCATGATGCCACTTGTAGAAACCAAAAATATAGTCATAATATCTGTGTGAGAGAGAAATTCAAACAAAAGTTTAAAGCACTGTAGCCAAGTTTTAAATACATATGTGGTAGCAGACACTGTCGTTGACTCCGCAAACCCCTGCTACCCCATATCAGTCCAACTAGAGGCTCTCACCCCAAGCTGCACATTAGAACCACATGGAGGGCTTTTTGCAAACAAGTACTGATGTCCAGACCTTCAGAATCAGAATCAGAATCTCCGAGAGCATGATCCAGGCACAAAGATTTTAAAAGTCCCCCTGCCACAATCCCAAGTGACTCCTATGAAGTCCCCATTAAGGACCAATAACCAAACTAAGAATCCTGGGTGTGCAAGTCAATTCTGACCAGTGATGGGGCAGGGGTGGGAGGACGGGGGGGAGGATGCTTCCTCTCCTAAGTGAGCCCCAAAAAGAAAACTTTCTCTGTACGTGATACCTAGACCAGCTGCAGCCACACCAAAGATGGCAGAGCAGAGGTGGAAAGAATACGGATTTCCTAATCATACTGTCCAGCCACTTAGCCAACTAGCCCTGAAATCCTGCCTGCTTTTCTATTTCCATAATGCACGAGATAATAGGTTTTCTTTTTGCTCAAGCCAGACTGAGTCAGGGTTCCCGTTACCTTCCAACAAAAGTATCCTAGCTAATACACAAACACC
This sequence comes from Phocoena phocoena, assembly GCF_963924675.1. Lineage (NCBI taxonomy): Eukaryota > Metazoa > Chordata > Mammalia > Artiodactyla > Phocoenidae > Phocoena > Phocoena phocoena. Next base: position 59,168,346 of record NC_089221.1, on the reverse strand, counting down.
ACGGAATCCTCACTAGGGCCTTGAACATTTACCTTCTGCTGGTACCCGAATGGCAGAGAAAGAGGATATTAAATAAACATTTGAAGGTGCTAGAAGATACAAGATCACACACAGGCTTCGAAGCCTATGATGTTTAATAGATTTTGATAAGCCGGAAGGTTGTATATGCTACTTCTATGTAAGACCATCTTGTGTTTTTCCAGGGATGTAAGGAGAGCTGGGAGAGTTCTGATGAACTTGGAAGTGAGTGTGTGGAAGTTAACCAGTGAGACAGTGGAACAGATGAAGCTGCTGAGGACCTTTTTCGTAGGAAAACCTTGACAGATTGAAAAGGAAATTAAGATCACTGAACTGTATACTTAAAAATGGTTAAGACAGTGATCTTATGTATATTTTACCACAATCTTTAGAAACAATTTTTAAGGGAAACTAAAGCTGCCAGCGGCTTTGAGATTTGAGTTAGGTGCTGGCTTGTCCCAAATAAGGAAAATCTTGGCTCTGATGTTAACTCTAACAGAAAACTCAAAGGGTTCTGGCGCAGTGGTGTGCAAGGTCTGTGGGTTAATTTAGCTTTTCAGAAACTGAAAAGGAGGGAGCAAAGCTATTTGTTCATTGTTCATTAAAAAAAGTGAGTAACTAGCATGTGATAGATCTTGTTCTAGAAGCTGAGGAAGCAGCCACGTACCAAACAGACAGAACTCTGCCTGCAAAATGCATAGTGTTTCAAAGCAGGGTTTGAGATAGAAACTGGGCTCTTCAGGAGACAGGAGCCACGAGAATCTGAACAAACTTGTGTGCTCCCCACGGCCTAGAGCTTCTGGAACAACCCCATCATGCTTTTACCCTGAAGTAGATACTGCCCCTCCTGAGTTCCTAGAATGCTCACCTGAATGCCTTCAAGTCTTAGCCATTAGGGCTAATGTTTTATTTTTTTTAACATCTTTATTGGGGTATAATTGCTTTACAATGGTGTGTTAGTTTCTGCTTTATAACAAAGTGAATCAGCTATACATATACATATATCCCCATACAGGCCTAATGTTTTATAACCTGCTTCCTAACAATGCAGGGTATAATTAATGGCTGCTTCACACACATGGCATGAATTAGTTAGGCAATCCTCAAGATAAGTACCTGCACTGCCTTGAGATGCCAAGATTTGTCTTTAAACCGTCTCACAGCTGATTCAAGTTCTGGTTATCTAACCATGGTTAACTTAAGTCTTCCACGCTTTCTTGCCATACTCATATCACTTCAGCTTATTACCGAGTCCTTACTTTACTAGCACGATGGCATAGAAGGAAAATCCAATTTTATGAACTGAGTCCCGAAGCAAATATGGTGTGTTTGTTCTTAAAAGATTTCCTAGTCATGATCTTCCATTAGATGGCCTGCGGGTACTTTTTCCTTCTCAATACCCCAAGGCAACCAACCACCTTGATTTTACTTCTTCATCCAGGCTCTAGCCATTCTGACCTGTTAGCAGGTTCAACATCAAAGGCTCATTGGAGTATGCATCTAAACTGAGGGTAACAATCTCCCTTTAATTGTACACAACCGAAGGAGAAGAAAACATCTCTGCCATCAACTTCTTGAGCCTCTTCCGCCTAAGCCTAAGTTCCAGGCCTACCTGGGGCCAGCAGGTGTTATTAAACTAGTTTTGCATCTTTCCACCAGCTGCTTGGTGTCCTGCAGGCACGATTAAACTATAATGACCTCTAGGAACAGAGGCGGCCAAAATCTGAGGGAGAAAAGGGGTAGTACTGTCAGCACCAAATTACAATCCTTCGGGGCACTGAACACCTTCAGGACAGTCCTGCCCACACAGGTCGCAGAGTGAGCCTTAATGAAACATCTCCCCAAGTGCAATCTGTCTTGTACATGGTGTAGTTAGCAAAGCTAGCGTTGTGACACTACACTGTAAATCAACTTTACATCAATTTAAAAAGGCAAAAAAAACCCAAAAGCTAGCACCGTGGGCTCCCTCCTCACTACAAAATTCACCCTGTGGCCAACGGGTTTACAGACATGAGGGCTGTGGAAATGTGAGATGATAAAGACCTAAACAAGAAGCTGGGAGAAGCTGGGAAACAAAAGGAGAAGCAGATACTGCAGCGCAGCGACCATATCAAAGTAGTTAGGTGAAAATATCCAGCATTTTGCATGGAATAGAGATTTGGGAAGGGAAAGGGAGGTTTGGGCGGTGCTCCAACCTACGGACTTTCTGCCATCTGAATTGTAGCCAGATTTGGGGAGGGGGAGAGATGGCCTATAAATGACAAGCAACTTTGGGGAACCCCTGGTCCCCAAGCTTTAAGCACTCATCTTCCTCTCAGAACTCCCTTCAAATAAACTGCCGTTTCCCTCCCTCCTCTTCGTCTACCCCATTCTCCTCTCCGAGGCGAACACGGCCACTGACCCTGAGCAATGTACTCCGTCCACTCAGTATCACGCACTCAAAGCAGGGTTTCAGAGCACCCAGGAAGCTCCTTAGGAGACAGGAGGGGAAGGGGAAGAGCCTGGGTTTCAGTTCGTGTTGCTTCGAGCCGGCTCTACCATCTTCTAGACCTGTGACTTTGGTGGGGTCACTGGCCGACTCGGAGACTGTTTCCTCCCCTGTCGAATGGAGATTAGAACGCCGGCGCGGCTGGATGGCTGTGCAGGTGGTAAGAAGCGCTCAGGTGTTCCTCCTCTCGCCCCCGCCCCCGCGCCTGCACTGCGTCCCAGGGTGGTCTGTCCCGCCCCGTCCCGGGGTCTCCGGGTCCCCTTCCCGCCCGGCCGCCCGTCGGGAGCACTCACCGCCGAAATGCCTCCTGCAGCAGTGAGCAGGAGGGGCCGGCCTTGGAAGTGGAGCTGTGGCCGAAGAAGAAGTTGTCGGGAGAGAGGTGCAGCACGCGCGGGGTGGTCTGCACGGAGAGAGGCATGGGCCAAAGACTCAGGTCTGGCGAGGCGGCGGCGATGGCGGAGGCGCGCACTGCCTGCACCGCCAGCGCCGCCAGCAGCTCCAGCAGCCTGGGGAGCCTCGGCCACCCCAGCCCGCGATGTTCCATGGCTGCTCAGCTGCTCTCTTCCGCGGTCGGCCGGGTGTGCCCGAGCTGCCGCCCCGATACCGGACTTCTCTTCCCCGGCGGGGGAGCAGGTAGCGCGGCACACGCGCGTGAGTCACAGAGTCAGCTGACTGTGTGTTCCGCCCCGGCTCCGCCTCCAGAGCGACCACCGCCCCGCCCCGCCCCAGCTGCCCTCCCCGCCCAGCCCAACCCCGGACTCTTCCGGGCGCGGAGCGGGACGCTGGCTTCGTGCCTGCAGCGCTCGCGGTCTCCTCCCGGCCTCTGGACTTAGAGAAACTGCACAACGCACTCCACGAACCCTTAACTTCCCCCACCCCTAACACCAGATAACCGGGTGCTTATTTGTCCCTCAGTCTGGACTTTTCTATAACTGCAATAAAGCTTTAATTATTAAAGCCTCCCATCAGAACCCCTCAGGACAGAGTTTTGAACAGATGGGAGGTTAAAAGTTAGGCAGAAGATAGGGAATTCCCTGGTGGTCCAGTGGTTAAGACTCCCTGCTCCCAATGCAGGGGGCCCGGTTATATCTCTGGTAGGGGAACTAGATCGCACACCCGGCAACTAAGATCGCGCACGCCGCAACTTAAGACCTAGTGCAGCCAAATAAATAAATATTTAAAAAAAAAAAAAAAGGCCGAAGATATTCCGTGAGAGAATGTGCAATATTGAATCTTTCCACTTAGACATAATCTCTGAATTTATAAAGTTGTTTTATGCTTGTCGCCAAAGTCCCATAGTCTACTTTACCTGGGCTTTCTTATTTCTCGTTAGGCATGTTCCTAGACCTTTCATTCCTTTGTTGCTGGTGTTAATATAATCCCTCCTGACCCCTAGTTTGCCCCCAGAAATTAAAAAAGAATGAGGCAGACCTTTAGATATTGGCCTGGAAAGATCCTTCTACCTGCTGCTTATACCACTGACCTCACCCCTACCTCAACCAGTGTGGAAACACAGCTAGCGGCCAGTCTTCCTTGTAAAAGGTAAACTAAGTCATGTCACTTCTTTACTCAATACATGTCAATGGCTTGTTTCCCATCGTCCCTAGAATAAAATTAATCTCCTACCCCTACTTTTTTTTTTTTTTTTTCGGTACGCGGGACTCTCACTGTTGTGGCCTCTCCCGTTGCGGAGCACAGGCTCCCGACACGCAGGCTCAGTGGCCATGGCTCACGGGCCCAGCCTCTCCGCGGCATGTGGGATCTTCCCGGACCGGGGCACGAACCCGTGTCCCCTAGCATCGGCAGGCGGACTCTCAACCAGTGCGCCACCAGGGAAGCCCACCTACCCCCTCCTTCTTACCCTCCTCCCACCATTCCTAATTTGTCATGGAATGTGAGATGTTATGATGGAGGAATCTGAACTGGGGGGAAATGAGAAATGTAATGACCGAAGGACTTGATTTGATGGGTGGAGATGAACCAGGGCCTGTCAGAGAACATCTCTTACGTGAGAAGAGATGGCACTAGCTACCCAGGGCAGGGTTTACTAGGAGGGCACTGCCGCCAGACCTGAATGTTAACCTGCCCTGCTCTCCACATGAAGAGGTCTAGAGAGAGGTGAGGAGTTTGTTTTCTAGGGAAGAGCCAAGTTCTTGGGAGTTACGGACTAGCATTTGGTTTGTTCCCTGCCAGAGTCATCCAGTCTGTTCTGCAGCTTCGAAGGCTGAGAGATTGCAAGAGAACCACACACGAGATGTGAAGTTGACACTGAGTGAGGCTTCACTTCTCACTAGGACTTGCAGGCAGCTGGCGCTCATGGAAATGCTCTGGGAAGTGTGGTGTGGTGTGTGGAAGACCAGAAAATTCAGCTAGAAGCCTTCAGAAGAGCGCTAAACAGGAACTGCTTCCTTTTGTTGAAAATGTGCTGGTTAGAAGAAGGAACCATGGGCTGCCCTGGAGAAATGCCCCATCTGAGCAAGGGGGCATGTACCTGAAATGGCCTGCACAGGCATGGGGATGAGGGGACACATGGTGACCCCTTTTGACACTTCATCGTGTCATGGGACCAGAGTGGGTTGGGGTAGAGTATACGGCCTGAGAACAAGCATCACATACGTTAGGACAGCAGAAGGAACTCAGACAGGAACCTCCAGGAGAACAAACCACACAGACCTCATCAGCCCCAAGTCCCAGCATGAGAAGAGAGGCAGGAGTAACCAACAGCAAAGGAGGGGTTCCTTCCTGGTTTTACCAAGGTGCCAGACTCCACACAGACAAGAAAATACTTTCCTAGTATCCACCAAGGAGTTCTCCCATTCCAAAGAGACAGAATCTGAGAACCAGGAAGCGGCTCAGATATCCAGCGGTCCTGAACCTCACTATGCCTCAGGCTCACTGAGCTAGGAGCTTAGGAAAAACACTGATGCTGGAGTTCAGGCCCAGATCTATAAATTAAGAATCAGCAGGTAGAAGATGAGGGTAATTCATTTTCTTTTTTTTCTTCTACAACTTTCTTGGGTATAATTGACATCCAATAGACTGCATATATTCAAAGTGTACAGTTTGGTAAGTTTTAGGTATGTCACAGTGGAGCCATCACCACAATCAAGATAATGGACATATCCATCACCCCTGAAAGTTTCTTCCTGCCTTCCGCAGTCCCTGCCCCCTGCCCCTGCCCTCTCTACCCTCACCCCACTCCCACCTCACCTCCTGTCCACACAACTGCTGATCTGCTTTTGTAAACAAAAATTAGTTTGCGTTCTCTAAAATTTTAAAGAAATAGAACCATGCAGTATGTTCTCTTCTTTGGTCCTGTTTTTTTACTCAGCATAATTTTTTTAAGTTCATACATGTTATAGTATCGTTACCAAACCAAATGTGGGTTCACTCGCCCTCACACAGTAAAGCCAATCTACTGACACTGGACTGTGGTGAAGGAAAGTGCAGCATTTATCGCAGGACACCAAGCAAGCAGGTCAGGACAGCTAGTGCTCAAAAAACCTGAGCTCCCCAAAGGGTTTCAGCAAAGCATTTTTATTTTATTTTATTTATTTATTTATTTATTTTATGCGGAACGCGGGCCTCTTACTGTCGTGGCCTCTCCCGTTGCAGAGCACAGGCTCCGGACGCGCAGGCTCAGCAGCCATGGCTCACGGGCCCAGCTGCTCCGCGGCATGTGGGATCTTCCCGGACTGGGGCCCGAACCCGTGTCCCCTGAATCAGCAGGCGGACTCTCAACCACTGCGCCACCAGGGAAGCCCTCAGCAAAGCATTTTTAAAGGCAAGCTGAGGGAGGGTCGCAGGGTATGTTATCAACTCTTGCACAGTTCTTTGATTGGATGATGGTGAGGTAACAGGGCAATGTCACAGGGGTTAACATTATGAATCCTCAGGCTCCAGTAGGTCTAGGGGCTATGTGCTCACAGTCATTAAATAGTTAACATCTTCCATTTGGTGGGGGGTTTTGTATCTGTAAAACAACTCAGGAAATGTGCATCAGATACTATTATCTAAGTAATTCTGAGAGGAGCTAAAGCAGAGGATATGAGGGGGAAGGGTCTGTCCTGGGAAGGCCTCATAGGGTCCTGCTTCATTTCAGTATTTCTCACAGCAGGAGGCTCCTGGGGGCTCAGAGAAGCTATCATTTTAAAAGCCCTTCTTGGGCTTCCCTGGTGGCACAATGGTTAAGAATCCACCTTTCAATGCAGGGGACACAGGTTCAAGCCCTTGTCCAGGAAGATCCCACATGCTGCGGAGCAACTAAGCCCATGTGCCACAACTACTGAGCCTGTACTCTAGAGCCCGCGAGCAACAGTTACTGAAGCCCACGCGCCTAGAGCCTGTGCTCCGCAACAAGAGAAGCCACTGCAATGAGAAGCCCGTGCACCACAACGAAGAGTAGCCCCCGCTCGACACAACCAGAGAAAAGCCTGCACGCAGCAATGAAGACTCAATGCAGCCAAAAATAAACATAAATTAATTAATTTAAAAAAAAAAAAAGAAGCTCATGGGCACAGACGTTTAAAAAAAACAAAAATGGATAAAGAACTAAATGTAAGACCGGACACTATAAAACTCTTAGAGGAAAACATAGGAAGAACACTCTTGGACATAAATCGCAGCAAGATCTTTTTTGACCCACCTCCTAGAGTAATGGAAATAAAAACAAAATAACAAATGGTACCTAATGAAACTTAAAAGGTTTTGCACAGCAAAGGAAACCATAAACAAGACAAAAAGACAACCCTCAGAATGGGAGAAAATATTTGCAAACGAATCAATGGACGAAGGATTAATCTCCAAAATATACAAACAGCCCATGCAGCTCAATATCAAGAAAACAAACAACCCAATCCAAAAATGGCCATAAGACCTAAATAGACATTTCTCCAAAGAAGACATACAGATGGCCAAGAGGCACATGAAAAAAATGCTCAACATCACTAATTATTAGAGAAATGCAAATCAAAACTACAATGAGGTATCCCTCACACTGGTTAGAATGGGCATCATCAGAAAATCTACAAACAATAAATGCTGGAGAAGGTGTGGAGAAAAGGGAATCCTCTTGCACTGTTGGTGGGAATGTAAACTGATACAGCCACTATGGAGAACAGTATGAATGTTCCTTAAAAAACTAAAAATAGAACTACCCTATGACCCAGCAATCCCACTACCGGGCATATACCCAGAGAAAGCCATAATTCAAAAAGACACATGCACCCCAGTGTTCATTGCAGCACTATTTACAATAGCCAGGGTGTGGAAGCAACCTAAATGTCCATCAGCAGATGAATGGATAAAAAAGATGTGATATATATATACAATGGAATATTACTCAGCCATAAAAAGGAATGAAATTGGGTCATTTGTAGAGACGTGGATGGACCTAGAGACTGTTATAAAGTGAAATGAGGCAGAAACAGAAAACCAAATATTGTATATTAACAACTATTTGTGAAATCTAGAAAAATGGTAGAGATGAACCGGTTTGCAATGCAGAAATAGAGACACAGATGTAGAGAACAAATGTATGGACACCAAGGGAGGAAGGGGGAGTGGGATGAACTGGGAGATTGGGATTAACATATATACACTAATATGTATCAAATAGATAACTAATGAGAACCTGCTGTATAGCACAGGGAACTCCACTTAGCTGTACAGTAGAAACTAACACAACATTGTAAAACAGCAATACTCCAATTAAAAAAAAAGATACACCACGTACAAAGTAAAAACAAAACAAAAACAACAACAAAAAACAAACAAACCAAAAAGAAAAGCTGCTGGATGAGGCACACTGCTACAGCTCTTGGGATTTCCCTTCCCCCGCCACTGCACCTGTTCCCTATCTCCATCAGGTAACCCTGCCTGGGCTGGGTCCAGCCTCCGAATAGATCGCAATCAAGGCATTTTATGGCTGAATATCGAAGAGCCAGGCTCCGTCCCTTTGTGGATCAACAGAACAAGTTGTCCATTCTCTGGGAGACTTTGTCCCTTCCCAACCCACCCCTTATGGATTGTGGATGTCATATAACCGGAGATCATTTAGTTTAATATTATCCACTGTAAACAGTGTGATGCATGAGGGGCCAGTTAGCATTTGAAGCCCCCTAATCAGGAATCCACACTTCGGGGATGATTAGTGAGCATCTAAAGCACCCTAATCAAGAAGATACACTCCAGAATTAGGGATTTGAATATTGCTTTTGAAATCCAACAGTAGAGGGTTGGTTAATTAGTGGAAGTAATGACTGGAATGATTCCCCATTGAAATGCAGAGTTGAAATCTGTGGCTGGCTAGAAAGACTGTCCTGGGCCCTACTGCCCCGACCCGAGCAAGTATGAGTGTAACAGGGAAGAGCCAATTTGACTCCAAGTTGTATCTGTTTCTTTGACTTTAACTTTTGCTTTTGTTACTTTTGTTATTATAATCATACCTAATGTCCTGCCTCAGGGAACCCTGCCCACCTGTGAATGGCTGCAGAAAAGAAGAAATTAACACATCCCCTCCCTGATCCAGGCCCTGTGAGGAGATGTTTTGCAAGATAAATGGCCTTTTCACTTTACTTCCTCACCTCCTCCCCCTCTCTGTTCTACCAAAGAAACTGGCATCCAGACCCCATAAGATGTTCTTTTGGAGACAGTAGTATGCCATCTTCTCAGTCTGCTGGCTTAAAGCCAAATAAAGTCGTATTTTTTGCCTCAACACCTTGTCTCCCGATTTATTGGCCTGTCATGCGGCAAGCAGAGTGAGCTTGGACTGGATAACAGGAGGATCTGGCCAGCCCAGCCCAGGCCTTTGGAGCAGTACTTGACCCTCAGACGTTTGCTTGACTCTGCGCTTTTCCTCATCCCTGTGACCACATCCCCTGACCCAACCAGTAAGTTGGCTAATCCTGCTCTAAAAAATATTGTTCTTCCTTGGAGTGAATCTTCTCAAGCAAAGAGCTACTTGGAATGCCTGAAGAGAGGGGGGACATTTCCCCCACTCACAAGAGAGCACTATATGATCATTTTTATACCTGCTTGTTAATAAACACTGACATACTTAGCAGAATTTGGTCTCAGATTCCATTTCATTGCAATAAACAACCTGGCAGCAAAATTGTCAAGGAGAAGACGTACAGTCTCCACTCTCGAATGCCAGAGGTGACCAGCATTTACAAGAATACCAAAAACAACAACAAATAAATTGCCCAATACTTACTTGCTTGTGAATGCTTTGGCTTAGCGTAACTTGCAACACGGCCCTTTTAGCCTGGAAACATACCTACAGGATGCCCTGAGATCTCCTACATCTGTATGTGAAGCAAAGACACAGAGTGACTGTGTCTGGCTGTGATTTCAGAGATGCAAAGCTAAAAGAGATTTTGCTCCCTGCTCAAATCCCTACACTGATAAGACATGTGGAGAGAATTGACCACAGTGAGACGCCTTCTAATTAGCTGCAATGACTGTGGCTGCCAGGACTAGCTCCACGGATGTCCCAAGGCTAGTACTCTGCAGGTTCTGATTGTGTGGGGTGTTGGGGAGGGATGGGGGAGGCGGAAGTAGGGACACCCGGCTGCTGAAGGGCTGGGGGAAGCCACACCTGCTCCGGTGGAACCTGATCCTGTTGTCTTTATGAGGACAAGACTTCCAACTGGTCCAAGTGAGTATTTTGTTGCTGGTAGACAATGAGAACCAGGCCTCCAATCACAGCTAAACTGTCACAGCCAACTTGACCTACTATTATGGAAATTGCTCCAATTATGTGCACCACATTTGCATGTGAAATGACAACTAAGTGCTGGCGTAAGAGGCAAATTTTGCAAATGAAGCTGGTTGTTAACAAAATAGGGTAGTTTGTCCTTTGTTGTGATTATTTGTGACCCAGCGAGACAGCAGCCCTCCTCAAGCATTGCCTTGTGGCCTGTCATAAATTACTTGTCCCTCAAACACTTCCTATGGCTTGCAGATGAACCCCTTGAAATAAATGGGCTTCAATAACCAGTTTCAACAATTGTCCTGTGTCCAAGTAATAAAACATCTGGAAAATTGGGCTAAATGGATAAAACAGTTCTCTGTAATAAGTATCTGGCATCCTTGCAACTCTGTATAATGCATGTTTTTTTTTTTTTAACGACCAGATGTGGTACTTTTGTGTTATGAAGAACAGAGGCATGTTTAGTCATGCTTTTTATTACCTTTAAATGCAAGGTATATTTTCATAGCTCCCTGGAGAAATGCTATCCCATTGATTGGGAATTGTTGATGTGTTGGTTTACAAACTTGCAAAGTAAGCCAATCGCTAAGAAAATTGCAGATATCATTTAAACCGTCATTAAACTGGACACTCACGGGGAACTGGCTTAAGAAGAAGAATTCAGTCTATAAATTTTACCTTCTCTCCTAGTGGATTTGTTCCAGAGGGTCTTTGATCTTGCCGTCGTTTATGTTCTTATCTGTATTCTGGAATATTTACAGCTTTATGAAAAAAATGATTTCATCAAACTTGCTGTTCACTTCTTTCCAGTTTCTCATTAAGAAAGCTTATCTGGTAACCCACCTGTGTAGTCTCCAGTTTATAGGCCTTCGTGGGGTCCCAACAAGATGTTTTTAACATGTGTGTGTGTATGGGGGGAGGGAAACGAAGATATTTAGAGCACTGTCCACTGGGCTACTATTCCAAAGATCTACTGTACACCACACCACCAAAGACACACACAGACAGAAACACGCACACAGACTTATTTTAGACAGTTTGGAAAACAGAAAAGTACGAGAAGACATTTCGCTACACTCCTGAAACTAACACAACATTGTAAATCGACTACACCTCAATTTAAAAAAATAAAAATTTTAAAAAGTACAAGAAGAAAACTAAAAAATCATCTGTAACCATATCCAGTTATCACCACAGTGTGTATAGGTAGTATTTTTCATTTTATAAAATTACAATGATGCTCTATATAGTTTTGTCACTTCAAATACCACACACATTTTTCCTTGTATTAAATGTTCTTTTAAAATATGAATCTTGATGGAAAGACCATTCTTTTTTTTTTTTTTTTTTTTTTTTGTGGTACGCGGGCCTCTCACCGCTGTGGCCTCTCCCGTTGCGGAGCACAGGCTCCGGACGCACAGGCCCAGTGGCCATGGCTCAGGGGCCCAGCCGCTCCGTGGCATGTGGGATCCTCCCGGACCGGGGCACGAACCTGTGTCCCCTGCATCGGCAGGCAGACTCTCAACCACAGTGCCACCAGGGAAGCCCAGACCATTCTTATTGAACTAGTTTACTTGGGGACATTTAGAATTTTTAGAAATGTTCACTACTATAAACAGTCTATGATATTGTGGTTGCCAAGGAGGAGCGGGGGAGGGAGAGGGATGGACTGGGAGTCTGGGGTTGGTAGATGCAAACTATTACATGTAAAATGGATAAACAACAAGGTCCTAATGTACAGCACAGGGAACTATATTCAGTATCCTGTGATAAGCCATCATGGAAAAGAATATGAAAAAAGAAAGTCTCTGTGTGTAACTGAGTCACTTTGCTGTACAGCAGAGATTGCCACAGCATTGTAAATCAACTCGACTTCAATTTTTAAAAAAGTCTATGATAAATATCTTTATATAAAAATCTTTTCACAGATCTCTGATTCTTTCCTAGAAGTAGAATTGCTGGATCAAAGGGTATGAGCTTTTATTTTGAAGACTTTATTTGAGACATACTGTCCCGAGTGTTCTTCAGAAAGGGTGTAATGATGTACGTCATACACGCCCACTATGAGAATAAGGGTGTTCTACTTTCCATGCTCTCTGGGTCCTCCCATTAGTAACAGTTCCATAGTAAAAATATTAACCCTGTGATTGCTGTTTAAGTTGCTACCGTTTCCCTAGTTTGATATTTGCCTTTTAACTTGGATGGTGAGCTGGAAAATTTTTATTTGTTTTGCCAAGTCTTCTTCCCTTCCTCTCCCTTGTTTAGAAGTTTGAAACTTCTTTCCTCTGTCTCTTCCTTTCTGGAGGCTTCCTTGGCTTTTAAGCTTTCCCACCTTGAAATCAGAACCTAGATTTAGGCTTTTCTTAAATTTGTGCTTTTCTAGTTCTTTAATGGCTTCATTTTCGTATGTAACACCAATCTATCCAGAACTAATGGGCATATTACATGAAGTAGGGAATAATTTATTCTTTTCTAAGTGGTTAACGGATTGTATCAGCACCACTGATTCAATATTCCATTTAAAAACAATCCATTTTTTAAAAATTAAAAGCAGAAGTTGTGTTATTTCTCTATCTGGGTCTTTCTTAAATGTATTTACTCTCACAGATAATTCACCAATATTTAATTTTTTCCTTAGGCAATCGCTCTGCCTGAAAATAGGATTCACCTGTTCCCACTGATGGCAAACCACAACTCTCTGTCTGACTCTGAAACCCTTGACTCCTACGAGTTTTGTTTAGAAATGAATTCTTCTCGGTTTGCTCCCAGCTTGCCCATTACATTTCACCATAATATATACATCTCTGTTGTGTAAGCACCTAAAGCCTTAAGCCTAGGAGAAGCCACACAGCACACAACTAGAAACAGGTCCTCTTTCCAGTTGAAGAGCCGACTCTAGGTCTGCAACAGATGCCCATGTGAGTCTGTGGGCTTCGGTTTACTCAATGATAAACCTGCAGAGATGCTACGAGCTTGAAGTGTGTGCTTTAAAGGAACTAATTTTTTTTTAATATATTTATTTATTTTTGGCTGCGTTAGGTCTTTGTTGCTGCGTGTGGGCTTTTCTCTAGTTGTGGCCAGCGGGGGCTTCTCGTTGCGGAGCACGGGCTCTAGGTGCGCGGGCTTCAGTAATTGCCGCGTGAGGACTCAGTAGTTGTGCTCATGGGCTCTAGAGCATAGGCTCAGTAGTTGTGGCGCATGGGCTTAGTTGCTCCGCGGCATGTGGGATCTTCCCGGACCAGGGCTTGAACCCGTGTCCCCTGCACTGCCAGGCGGATTCTTAACCACTGTGCCACCAGGGAAGTCCCAAAGTGTGTGCTTTAAAATGTACTTATCTTGTTAATATTTGCAAGTAGGTTTGAGGTATTAAAAAAACCTGGTGGTGGTGGGAGGGGCAATTACTTAAGTAGGCCTCTAAATGCTTGAACTGGATCCCTCACTTAATCATTTTAATAACTGTGTAGTCTTGGGGGAATGGTTTAACTTCTGCTAGCTTTTTTTCCCTGTTTCTGACCTAGGTCCAAATCCTTCTCAAAAGAGAAAATAGAGCTAGTTAATAAATTTCTGGAAAGATGTACCAACTTCGGTGGTAATCAAAGATGAGGTAAATTAATATAATAATGAGATATGATTTTTTACTGATAAAGAAATTTTTTTTAAAACACCTGCTTAGCGCTGTGAGGGTGTGGTTAAATGGAAACTTTAGCGTATAGATGGCTATAGTACTTTTGGGAAGCAATTTTTACAATCAAGCACCTTAAGACTTTTTTTCCTTTGGGACCAGTAGTTCCATCTCTAGTAATTTAGCCTAAAAGAAATTCATCTAAGTATATAAAAAGATTTGCACAGGGCTTCCCTGGTGGCGCAGTGGTTGAGCGTCCGCCTGCCGATGCAGGGGACACGGGTTCGTGCCCCGGTCTGGGAGGATCCCACATGCCGCGGAGCGGCTGGGCCCGTGAGCCATGGCCGCTGAGCCTGCGCGTCCGGAGCCTGTGCTCCGCAACGGGAGAGGCCACAACAGTGAGAGACCTGCGTACCGCAAAAAGAAAAAGAAAAAAAAAGATTTGCACATAATGATGTTCGTTGGAGAGCGAGTGAAACCAGGAAAATCTCAATAGTAGGGAGAACGATTAGCTTGGAAGATCTTATAATGACATAATTCATTTAGATTTTTGCTCAAATGACACTGATAGGGTAATTCAAAACAAAGCAAGTATTTATTTTAGTAAAGTATTTCACTATCAGAAATACGTAAGTAAATTATAGTGTGCAATCATTAAAAAATGATATTTAGTAAGAGTAACAATATCCTGAGAAAATGTTCATGTTATAATGTTAGGTGAAAGAAAAGCAGAAAATAAAATTGTCTAATCAATATTATTATGCCTATGGAAAAATACCACACACAGCACAAAGACTAAAAGAAAAACTTATGGGGATATAATGTGCAGCATGGTGACAGTGGTTTACAATACTGTATTGTATATTTGAAAGTTGCTAAGAGAGTAGACCTTAAAAGTTTGCATCACAAGGAAAAAAACTGTAACAATGTATGACGATGGAGTTTAACTAGACTTAGTGTGGCGATCATTTTGCAATACATACAAGTACTGAATCATTATGTAGTACACCTGAAACTAATATGATGTTATCTGTCAATAATATTTTAATTAAAAAATTATTTAAAAAGAAAGAAAAGTTTAAAATCATGGAGGTTTTCTTTGGGGTATGGTAAATTTTTCCCCTTCTACTTTTCTGTATTTTCCAATTTCGTGCAATGAACACATATAAATTTTATACTCAGCTAAAAGTAAACCCACTTTTAAAATGAATATGTCTTCTTTGAACTAAAACATAATTATGAAAGGAAAAATATGTTCCTTTCATAATCATAGGGTTATCATAAGTTTTAAATGGAATTGTCATGAGGGCAGACAAGTTGTGGACACGTTTTGTAAAGTATGAAGGGCTTTACACACAGGTAAGATGTTATGATTGTACATGGAGATGACACTGAAGAATTCTGCTGAATTCAGATCTTGCAGTAAAGGTATTATGAGAGTGCATTTTATGAACAACCTCTGCAGTATGTAAAATGAACTCTCCATCCACAATGTGAATGATCTTGTTTCAACATTTTTTTATGTATTGAATTTCCTTTAAGTAGAACTCAGTTTTTAAATATGTCAGTTTCAAAATATAGTCGGAACTAAAAAAGAAAAGCCTTCTTGGGCTTCCCTGGTGGCGCAGTAGTTGAGAGCCCGCCTGCCGATGCAGGGGACACGGGTTCGTGCCCCGGTCCGGGAGGATCCCACGTGCCGCGAAGCGGCTGGGCCCGTGAGCCGTGGCCACTGAGCCTGCACGTCCGGAGCCTGTGCTCCGCAGCGGGGAGAGGCCACAGCAGTGAGAGGCCCGCATACCGCAAAAAAAAAAAAAAAAAAGAAAAGCCTTCTTAAACTAGAGGAAGACATGAGCCCTCAGCTGGTTTGTCTAGCATCTGCTCCTTTTCTGGCTTTTCTTTCCCACCCCTCTGTCTCCCTGTTGGTTTTCCCTTATTCTCATGCTCCTTCAGAGGATAACTCTTGGGGGTCAAGGACTGTAAACTTCAATTTATGTTCAACTTCCAGAATGCTCTGGGGATCTAATGAATGCTCAGTACAAGCGCAATTGGCCTCTGCTCCAGCTCTGGGCTTGTTGTGCTGGGAGCCAGAGGTGGGCCGATTGCTCTTCGACCTCCAGTCAACACCAACAGATAAGGCTCCCTGGCTCCTGACGGTTCAGTCCATTGCTGTTTGGCCTGAAGGGTAGAGGCCGAGACAAAAGGGATTTCTTACTGTCATTTTCCTTCTGCCGGAGGGATGCTGGGCCAGCCCATGTTCCGGTGCCCATGTTCTCACTTTCCTGAGCTGACCCTTTTCTTCCAGTCAATGCCCTGTCTTTCTTACCCTCGCTGTAATGGCGTCTCTGGCCTAGTTCAGTTCTCAAACTGGAGTGTGTGAATCCCTGAGAATCAGAGGCCTCTTTGGTGGATTCCATGAGCTCCAAGACAAATTTCTTTTTTCCTTTTTTTTCTTTTGCAGGATTTCGCCTGTGATCATCTAAACTGTGGTGGGGGTTTTTTGCGGTACGCAGGCCTCTCACTGTTGTGGTCTCTCCCGTTGCGGAGCACAGGCTCCGGACGCGCATGCTCAGCGGCCATGGCTCACGGGCCCAGCCGCTCCGCGGCATGTGGGATCTTCCCGGACCGGGGCACGAACCCGTGTCCCCTGCATCGGCAGGCGGACTCTCAACCACTGCGCCACCAGGGAAGCCCTAAACTGTGGTTTTACCAGTTATAAAGGCTATCAAGACTGAAAGATGTTTTCTTGGAATAAGACTTTTGTATTGAGGCTGCACTCAGCGGCTGCTGGGAAGAGCAGACACAACCGAGGGTAGCTTAAGCAAACAAGTTCTGGTTTTTCTTACCTCCCACGACGTCCACAGATGGGCAGCTGCTAGCTCAATTCAGTGGCTTAACGTCGTCAGGGCTGGTGTCGCTGTGACTCTCCTGTCCCGTCCGTTGCGGCTGCATGTTGGCCGCTGCAGCTTCCATATTGCATATCCAACCAGCCATATTGATTTGTTTTAACATAAAAGCAAAACATTTCCCAGAAACTTCGTAGCAGGCTTCCTTTTATATTTTATTGGCACCAACTGAGTCACACAGCTGCCCCAGCTGAAGAGGGAGGCTGGGCAACCAGCACTTGGTAAGAGGAAGAGGGTTGCTGTGATTGGCTTAGACCAATCACCATTCATTACTTACGGCTGGGCACACTGTGTGGCATAACATCCGTGTTTGGGGTTGCAGTCGGGCCTGATAGTGGGCTCTGCCAGGCTGAGGTCTCTGTACCACACATGCCCTATCCTCTTGCTTCTTTCCCAAATGACCCTTTGCTCCTTGCTTCTTTCCCAAATGACCCTTTGCTTCTTGCTCAGGTAATGTGGCGACTGCCTCTCCGCCTTTGGGCTCTTCCCCTTCTTCTACACGCCATCAGTTATAGACGGGGTTAGAGAGGGTTATTCCCCTCTCGCCCTTCACCCTCAGGGTGGAAAAGCACGTGATTTCTAAGGCAAGAGCCTTCTTTGACTTCTGAGGTAGGGTACTAAATTCCAGCTATTTGTCAGGATTTTAAGGTTTGAATTCCATTTATTCTCATCAAAATGCAATTTCCTGGGTTGAGGAAGAACACTCGTGTTCAGCTGACAATAAGGCAATGCTAGGTTCTGCTAAAAGCCCCTACTGTTACGTGTTGGCTGACTGAAAAGATAAAGGGAGAAAGCACTGAGCACGATCCTTGCTTTTTCCTAGAACAGGGTTGAGCTGGGCTTATTCCCCAGCTCTGTGATCTCCTCCCCACTTTCTCTCTGTGTTCACATCTACTAAGTGCCTCTGGGTCTTTCTTCACCCCCTCCTTTTTTCCTTCTGCTTTCTTATCGCCTGCTGGTGGGAACTTCATGTATCACCTTGTGATCTCTTTGAGTTCAGAACTGCCTGCGGCTCCCCCTTCAGCATTTCTGTATTTGTCCCTCTCTTGCTGGCTTGGCCCCTTCACCTGCTCTGCACTGGGGCTCGTGTCCTTTCCAGTGTGTTCTAAGGTTAGTGTGTCCCTGGTCTTGACCATGGTCTGCTGGGCAGAGGGAAATCAGGCATTTCATGTTCCTTTCTCAGTTTTGCTCTGAGTGTTATGAGGCCTTAGGCAGGTGATTGAATTATGCTGAAAAAGTAATACTGTGCTGGGAAATCATTTTGAAATTTTATATTTTTAGAGTATCTTGGGACTTACTGATGCGAATACTACATAAAGACCAGACATGTTTCTCTCCTGTTTTAGAAGTCCCTTTCCTCTATGAAAGCTTTGAAACATGACATAAAGAAATGTAAAAGTTGCAGCTAAATGGAAAAAGAGAGGATGCATGTTGTATTGAATTGGGACACCTTGCAGCAGAAGCGTCAGTCTCCTTATGGCACGGAGACGGACCCAGAGTTAGCCTAATTGCAAGGTTTGGAGGCACGGTCCTCAAGACTGCCCTCACTTTTTTTTTTTTTTTTTTTTTTTTTTTGCAGTATACGGGCCTCTCACTGTTGTGGCCTCTCCCGCTGCGGAGCACAGGCTCCGGATGCACAGGCTCAGCGGCCATGGCTCACGGGCCCAGCCGCTCCGCGGCATGTGGGATCTTCCCAGACCAGGGCACGAACCCATGTCCCCTGCAACGGCAGGAGGACTCTCAACCACTGTGCCACCAGGGAAGCCCTGCCCTCACTTTTGACACCAACTGCAGTTTGTGGGAGGAGGTTCCCCAAACCACCCTTAGTTTTGGTAATTCACTAGAAGGAAGGACTTACAGACTCCACTGAAAGCTATTATACTCACAGTTATGGACCACCACAGGAAAAGGATACAGATTAAAATGAGCTGAAGGAAGAGACACAGAAAGCAGAGTCTGAGAGGGTGCCGAGAGCAAAGTTTCTGTCTTTAGGACACATTACCACCCTGACATCGATGTGCAACAAAACACAAGGAATATTACCAACCAGACACGCTCCCCTGAGCCTCGATGTTGGGAGGTTTTATGGAGGCCCTATTCTGTAGGCATGGTTGACTGACCAACTGCCCATGAGTTGATCCCAGCTTCCAGGTCCACTGATACGGTGTGACCTAAAGCTCCTATCCTAAGTCACAAGGTTGGTCTTTCCGGCCTGGCCAGCTCCCACCCTAAAACTATGGGGTGTGGCTGCCCCACCCCCACCCCACAAGATCTGCTGTGTCTAGGCTCTGCCCTAAACAAAGACACTTCTATCAGGAATGACACAGACTGCCTTCCAGAAGCAGGGGGCAAGGGCCAGACCTCTCTTTGGACAAAGCCAAATTCTTTACTAGCAGGATGCTTTGCTTCTTGCTGGTCGTTGATGTCATGGTGCTGTGTCTCCAGGAAAGTGTGACGTGAGAGAGGCGTGGGGCCATCCTGGAGGTAGCCGTTTGTTAGTGGTGCTGGTGATCACACACAGTTGTTTTGAACCATTTTCTTTCTCACCAGAAACGCCCTAACGACGCTGGAGGCCACACATACCAGAGCCCCCAGCTACCACTCCCCGTGGCTCACAGACATCAGAGATGCTGAGAAGCCAGGGCTCCGGAGTCTTCTGTGTTTCAAGACACCAGTGCCCTGGGGACTCACAGATAGTTGACACTTCTGGAGGCAAATGACCAGCTCTAACTAGTTCAGAGTCTGTGAACACCTGAACTGGAGATCTGGGATTCAACGAGACCAAGCAGCTTGACTTGGAAACTGGACAGGAAAACTTGGACCTTATATACAACAGGTGGGAGGGGCAGGCTGGGGGTGGAAGGCACCACACAACATGGTGAGGCACAGAGTCAGGAACTAAAGAAGCCAAAGGGGGCAAATAGAACACAGAGATTCATTAGGAAACTTGTGACTACACAATTAGTGTCAAGTTTCAGAAGGAAAATATATTCTTCCTTAAGTGAGGGATTTATTAGCCTTCTCATAAGATCTTGATGAATAATTGCCATTTATTCATTTAACAAATATTTATTGAGCATTTACTATTTCCATGCAACATTCTAGGTGCTGAGGATTCGGCAGAGAACAAAACAAAGTCCCTTCCCTCACGGAGCTTGCTTTCTAGTGGGAGATACAAATAATAAATAAATATACGCCCTGAAGTGGTGATAAGTGTGCTGAAGAAAAATAAAGCAGGGCGAAGCGATGGAGAGACAAGAGCTTGTTATCTTTGATCAGGAGCCTATGGACAGCCCCACCGATCAGGAGAGATCTGAGCAGAGATTTGAGTAAAGGGAGGTACCTGGTCATGTGGGTATCTGTGGAAAAGTGTTCTCGGCAGGACAGTGAAGTGCAAAGGTCCTGAGGCTGGAGAGTGGCTGGTGATGAACTATGAAGTAGCAGTGTGAACATGAAGCAGCGGTGTGGCTGGAGCGGAGATGAAGCCAGATAAACTGGGCCTTGTGGTTGTAGAAAGGAGATGGGAGCCACTGAAGGATGTCAACGGTAAGTTTGTGTGACAGGGACAACAAAGGTTCGCGTAACACACACACACACACACACACACACACACACACACACACACACGGCCATCTCTGCGTCTCCATCCTCAGCCTGAGTTCTGCGTTGTCTTCTGGTCCCATGGTCATCATCTTGACCAGAGGTAACTGCAGAAGAGCCTTAGAGGGAGCTGAAGTGTTACGCTGATTTATATTAGAAAGGCTGTGGAATGACCATGGAAAGAAATGAACTCTGGAAGGCATGAGAGGTAAGGGTGGCCGGCAAAGGGGCAGCACAGCGGCAGAGAGGGGGTATGGAGGTTGGTCTTTTGGGGAAGAGCCATTTTAGGGGGAGCAGCTACCGAGATGAGGGAAACTTTAGAAAAAAGATTTTGGGATGTTCCCCAGTGTCATGCTGCTTCTCCAAGAGACTCCTTACATTACGTTGCAAGGCTTTTTTGCAGCTGGATTCGTGTTTCTTTTGGACAGACACTCTGCCAAGACCAGCCCCAAAGTGGCCCAGCTTTATTCAGGTTTCATTTCTATTTATAGTGTCCATGACGAGATCAATGACCTAGCTGTTCAACAGCCTTTTCTAGTCAACTGTAAATATTGTCTTTTTCCTTGAACAATTGAAAAAAACACTCTGTGTCACTTTAGAATATTTATGCAATTGTCATCACACAACAAGTAACTTCCGTTGGAGTCTCAGATTTGCTATTGAGGCCATGTTTTTTGTTTTGTTTCGTTTTTGTTTTTGTTTCAGGCAAGGCTTTATTGGGGGAGGCCCTGTTATCTCAGATGAGTCAACTGATCTTTCTGAGTGCCAGTAGTCTTATCCATAAATGAAGATAATTTTTAAAAATTTCTACCCAGAATCTTGAGAATTAAATGCTACTATGCATGTAAAAAATAATGCAAATGACAGTCATCATTTTAACTGATCACTTTTCCTTTAATTACCAATTTGGATACTACTGTGTGCTCACTAAATATATGTGAAATAAATTTAAGAAATAATTAAAATGAATGATTCTGTACATTGTCAGCTTAGCTGTGCATAAATGTCAGTAGTAGACTGACTTGGTCAGAAGAGAGAAAATGTGTGTATCAGAGTACAGTAAATTTTATCAAATTGCTGGAATCTCTTTTTTATCCTCCATAAGTCAAGAAAGACATAGAAAACGTTGCTTCTCTCATATTTCAGAGTATGCAATCCTGTGAATAAATTTTCTTTACTAATAATCAAAATAAATTCTTCCAAACTATAACTCGTATATCTCAAGTTGCATAATAGATTATTGAAAGTATAACTTAAAAAAATAAACACCAGTAAGATATGCATATCCATTGCGGGGGGGAACCTATTACATAGAAGTTCTGACAAATAACACATAAAGTAGCAAGAATAGTCATTGGTAGAAGACTGGCTTTGCTGTGAAAATTGGATTTGACTCCCTTAAAAATAAACTGATTTTTTTCATTGCTGCAAGTCATCTGCATTTAATAATAGTGCAGTACCTAATTGTGTGAATTAGCATAGAGTGTGATTGCCGACTGGTTCTAACTAACTGGCTTTGCCACACAATAATGAATGGTGATTCTTATAGATGCTGAGAGATCAACAGTCAGTAGCCTAAAATTCTATCCAAAAATGTTTTTAAAAAGGTTCGACACTTTAAGGGTTAGTATCACCATGCTTACCTGGATATTGGTTAGAACATTCTTAAAATAACATTGCTATTCTCATCACAGCCCTTATTAGTGCCCGGCAGAAGCAAACATATCATTTTATATCCTCATGTTAATAAATACTCGGTATTGTTGAAATGGGAAAGGTCACCCTGAGCCAAAGAACCACTTCGTGCGGCTTTCCCAGCGCCTCACCACACCTGCACCCTCCCTGGGAGGACTAGTGCCCCGACTCCACCACTGCTCCTGTGCTCATGGGATCAAGGTCAGATAGCTGGTGTCCATCTCCTGGACATTCTACCCCACCCAGCCTCAGCACCTGCACAGCTGTGCCCCTACCTTTCACATCCACAACTGTCCCAGTAAAAGGCACCAGGCACCCATCCACAGGTTATGAAGATCCCGCTTCCTGCTTCCCTGCTCTCTCTAATTAGTCCAGACTTGTGCTGTCTCTTGCATTGGGCAGAGCTATCTCCCTGGTCTGCTTCCTGTCTAGCTGGTTCCCTACACAGAAGTCAGTGTGCTCTCTCTCAAATACATGATCCATGGAGTCTTTCCAGTTTAACCTTTCAGTGTGGCTGTGCGTGCCTTGCAGGCACTCACACCTCCATGGGTGTCCCTCCTCTCCACCTGCTGAACTCCTATCTTTACACACCCAGCTCAGAAATCACCTCCTCCCAGAAGCCTTCCCTCACCTCCCCAGAGAGTCCGTCATTCTCCTTACATTCTACGTAACGTGTTTATTTATGTGTCGGATCCCCTTAACTAAGGAATGAAGGCTAACCTCACCTCCAAGGAGTCATAGTCCCAGGGGATTGAAGAGCTGTCTGTAAAACTCACGGGAATGTCTTTGCGTGATTCTGTGGTTACAGATGGCTTCCGTGATGCTGTATCTTGTGAGGCCTCGCTACTCAGGTGTGGCCTGCAGCCCAGCATCATGGGCCTCACCTGGGAGCTTGTTAGAAAAGCAGAATCTCTGCGCCTACCCCAGACCTTCTGAATCAGAATCTGCCGTTGAACAAGATCCACGAGTGATTTGTACACACATTAAAGTTTGAGAAGCGCTGGTGTGAGGATTAAACAGAAGGTGCACAATACCTGCTAATTCCTGGGCGTGGATGTTTTAAGTTGGCCAGATTCCAAAGATGTGGTTGGCTCTTCACACTGGGCACTAGCATGGCTGGCCACACCTGGCTCCAGAGGCACGCGTCTGAGTGGGGCACAGGAAGCAAAGGCCGCTTCACCAGGAGAGAGCTGGGTGGGCTCGCCCCAGGCGGGCGTCCACGGGATATGCGACATCTTTATCTTTTGTCGCATAGGACACTGAGGTATTTGGCACGAGGTGGCCTTATGGCTGATTTAGAACGCTTAGGCTAGTCTCTGAGCTCCCTGGAGGTGTATCCTCCGACCCCCCCAGAACCAGACACATAGTGGGGGCTCCATAAATGCTGATGGGTGGGTTTTGGCTTAAGTGATGAACATTGTGTCTCCTCATGCCTCTCAGGCCAGCACAGTGCACAATCCCACTGTGATTAACAGAAATCAGTCATTAACAGAAATGAGTCAATCATGACAGAATTCCAGGGACTTTATCAGGGTTTAAAGCTATCACTTTTAGCCAAAACAATCTACATCGACGCCACCACCAACCTCACCACAATTCCTGTGGAAGCCTCACTTAGTAAACTGTAAACGTGTGTCTGTTCATTCAAGAGGAGGTACTTAGAGGTCCTGTGGCCTTCATTGCCTGATGACCCGATGTCTTGAAGGCCCTTGTTTTGTATGCTTTGTCTGGTTTTACTTGTTTCAAGTGGGAAGGTAAATCTGGTCCCTCTGATTCCATTTTGGCCAGAAGTGGATGTTACCTACTTTACTTATAAACACATAGTACTTTTGCAGTGTTTTAATACCCACCAGATTATTCAGGAGGGGGACTACTGTGAAGACTGAGAGACAGCTCTTTGTTCTGTTTGGGACTTTAGCAAGAGCTGATCATCATTTTGTTAAATCATGTTGCTGATGTGAGTCACGGTACTTGAATGGCCAATACAAGGCCCATTGTCAGGCTCCATCTGGAGACCCCTATTCACAATGATTCTGCATACGTGTTCGGCCATCTGACTTCTTTTGATGTCTTTTAGTGTAGTCATGCTAGGGCATTTACATATTTAAGTGTATATGATTTTACTATAATTTTCCATTTGTTTCTCCTCTACATTACAGTTAAGGAATTTTATTGAGTTTTTGTGAAGTTATATTTGATAGATTATATCGTCTACAAATTCTGTTTTAGGAAGGCAAAGGGGGCATTAAAAATAATTGACATAAAAAGAGACCGTCACTGGTGTAGGTGTGGGTACTTCCCTGAGAAGGAGGCATTTTCCCCCTTACTCCTGATGGGATGGGATAGGCCTGGGGCTGTGACATGACCTCAGAGGAAGCGAGCTGTGTGGTGTGTTTGGGCTGAAAGCGCAGAGTTTCCAGTGTGAACAGGGCAGCAAAATGACACAGGGTCAGGGAAGCTGGGGTGACTCAGTGACCACCTAATGAAGATCAAAAGGGGGGATGGTTGTTCTGGCAGTGGTGCCATGGACAGATGGTGGAGGGCACCAGATGGGCCTCTATCCTTGACCTTCTGGCTCTTATAGAGCACTTTGGAACTTGGACACAGCCCTAGGGGAAAAGTGGGAGGGTGGGTGGTGAGGGAGGGAATCCCTGAAATGACTCAGATTAAGTTTTCACCAAACCAGCAGATTAGGGGCTTATAATAAAAATCAAGTTCTATTCTAGAAAGAGAAAAATATATTTCTTATACTTCTAAGTTTGTGTCCTAAGATTCATAATTACCACCCAAGTATAAGGACCCCTTTCAATGTAAAAAATTTTGCAGAATGTCCCTAAGTATGAGAGGTGCTGTGATTTTTGTATCCACTGATTGAGAAAACACAGGAAGGTAAGAAACCACTCTGTATTCATAAGCTGCCTGCTGGTTGCACAAGCGGGTTCGCTGACCAGTAGACACACAGATTAGGAAGAACACAGGTTCTGAGTAAAAAAGTCTGGGGTATGGTGTTTGCCATTTACTAATTGCCGGCCCTTGGGCAAATTAAAATACATTGTTACCCCTGTTTCCTCATTAACAAAACAGGGATAATGATAGTACCTACCTCCCAGGACGACAAAGCATTCAAAACATTCTGTAAACCACGGTGTGACTGTAAGTGGACGTGAATTATTATTGACAGGTGATCCATGTGTATTGTATTACCTGTGGACTTCAAACTAATTTCTGTGTAGGCTCCTCACTCCAGACTTAAGTATTAGACCCAGCAAAAAAATTTAGGGTTAGACTTTTAAGGGAATTCCTAGTTTGTCTGACATAAAGGTACTGTTACATAGAGCTGGTGAATAGACTTACCTAGCAGACCACAGGCCAGGAGGATTTGTGCTGGCATGTCAGAATTAACAACCCACGACTTACTGTGAGGCTTTCCCACCGGGAGATATGCTCTGGTTTTCCATTACCTAAGTCTTATCATTTCTTGCACCAAGGAGTACAGACCAATTAATCACCAAGGAGCAGAAATAAATTACCTCCCCTTTGGGTGGCTTGCTCTTTGGGTGACTTAACACTTCTTATCTCGAGAGGAAAAGCACAGAGATGTTGGTTAGTTTACAGTTGGAATGGTCCATGCTTCCAAGGAAACCCAAGTTGTTTGCAAAGGTCCATTCATCACATGCTGATGACGGTTCTTCTTTGGAGGTTTGGGGGAACTTTCCTCTAATTCATGGCTCTGAATGTGGTCCTATTTCTTGAGGCATCCAGTGAAACTCTGATTAGGCAAAATATTCTGGAAATGGGGTTTTCCAGATCATGTCAGACAAATCATCTGGGCTTAGCCCAAGTCGAACATCTATTTTAAATGCTTTGTTAGATTTCTTGTCTTAGCAAGTACAGAGCAATGAGCATACTTCGGTTATTTCTTTGTGAGATAGTTGGGAGAGTCATTCATTTGTTAAACCATTCATTTGTTCATTCCACAAATGTTTGTTGCTTTACTACTGTGTGCTGGGCTAGGGGCTAGACACATGGTGGAAAAAAGACAAAGGTAGTCTAACGGAGGTCAAAAGAACCCATGTGCCGGCTGTAACACCACCACTTCACAAATATGTGATCCTGGGCTAGGTATATATTCTCTCGGACTCACTTTCTCATCAGGAAAATGGGCCCCAATAACCATAATGTCTAGTTGCCAAGGACATTTGAGGATTATAAAGCACAAAACACTCTAAAAAATGCAATTCTCTATGAATGGTCATATTATTTGATGCCTGAGAATCTTGCATTGCTCTATGAAAATCATTCTAAATGGTCCAAACATTAGGACATTTAAAAAGAAAAGCCATTTCTATTTTGACTCTATATTTTATTAAAAATAGCATTTCTTAAAAACAAAAATAAACAAATGGGACCTAATGAAACTTCAAAGCTTTTGCACAGCAAAGGAAACCATAAACAAGACCAAAAGACAACCCTCAGAATGGGAGAAAATATTTGCAAATGAAGCAACTGACAAAGGATTAATCTCCAAAATTTACAAGCAGCTCATGCAGCTCAATAACAAAAAAACAAACAACCCCATCCAAAAATGGGCAGAAGACCTAAATAGACATTTCTCCAAAGAAGATATACAGACTGCCAACAAACACATGAAAGAATGCTCAACGTCATTAATCATTAGGGAAATGCAAATCAAAACTACAATGAGATATCATCTCACACCAGTCAGAATGGCCATCACCAAAAAATCTAGAAACAATAAATGCTGGAGAGGGTGTGGAGAAAAGGGAACACTCTTGCACTGCTGGTGGGAATGTGAATTGGTTCAGCCACTATGGAGAACAGTATGGAGGTTCCTTAAAAAACTACAAATAGAACTACCATATGACCCAGCAATCCCACTGCTGGGCATATACCCTGAGAAAACCGTAATTCAAAAAGTCATGTACAAAAATGTTCATTGCAGCTCTATTTACAATAGCCCGGAGATGGAAACAACCTAAGTACCCATCATCGGATGAATGGATAAAGAAGATGTGGCACATATATACAATGGAATATCACTCAACCATAAAAAGAAACGAAATTGAGCTATTTGTAATGAGGTGGATAGACCTAGAGTCTGTCATACAGAGTGAAGTAAGTCAGAAAGAGAAAGACAAATACCGTATGCTAACACATATATATGGAATTTAAGAAAAAAAAATGTCATGAAGAACCTAGGGGTAAGACAGGAATAAAGACACAGACCTACTCGAGAACGGACTTGAGGATATGGGGAGGAGGAAGGGTGAGCTGTGACAAAGGGAGAGAGAGGCATGGACATATATACACTACCAAACGAAAGATAGATAGCTAGTGGGAAGCAGCCGCATAGCACAGGGATATCAGCTCGGTGCTTTGTGACCGCCTGGAGGGGTGGGATAGGGAGGGTGGCAGGGAGGGAGACGCAAGAGGGAAGAGATATGGGAACATATGTATATGTATAACGGATTCACTTTGTTATAAAGCAGAAACTACCACACCATTGTAAAACAATTATACCCCAATAAAGATGTTAAAAAAAAATAGAATTTCTTTGGAAGAAACTATCTGGTTCAATTCCTTCCTTTTACAAATTAAGAAACCAGGGCCTCAAGAGATGGACTGACTTGCTCAAGGACGCTGTTTTTATTTATTTATTTTTTTTGCGGTACGCGGGCTCTCACTGTGTGGCCTCTCCCACCGCGGAGCACAGGCTCCGGATGCGCAGGCTCAGCGGCCATGGCTCACGGGCCCAGCCGCTCCGCGGCATGTGGGATCTTCCCGGACCGGGACATGAACCCATGTCCCCTGCATTGGCAGGCGGACTCTCAACCACTGCGCCACCAGGGAAGCCCAAGGACGCTGTTAAAAGATGAACTGAGGCATATTTAAACATTTAAGAGTTTATTTGAGCGAAAATCTATTTGAATTGAGCATCATCCAAGTTAGCAGATAGAAAGGAGCTCTAAGGAGCTGTACAGAATGGAAGAGCCTTACAGGCAGAAGGCAGAAAGCACAAGCAAGTTATAGTAGGCAAAAAGCAGGTCGGTTAGAGCAACCTTTAGGGGATGACAGGGCTATCAGGCAGGTGACCTAACTAGTGCTGATCGGGCCATTCCTGATTGACTGGTTTAAAATTCCATTTCTGGGAGAGCCAAAACAGTAATTAAGACTCGGTTTGGGGCTTCCCTGGTGGCGCAGTGGTTGAGAGTCCTCCTGCCGATGCAGGGGACACGGGTTCGTGCCCCGATCCGGGAGGATCCCACGTGCCGCGGAGCGGCTGGGCCCGTGAGCCATGGCCGCTGAGCCTGCGCGTCCGGAGCCTGTGCTCCGCAACGGGAGAGGCCGCAACAGTGAGAGGCCTGCGTACCACAAAAAAAAAAAAAAAAAAAAAAAAAAAAAGACTCGGTTTGGTGATGTGGGGCTTAGCATAAGTGATTCCATTTTGGGCCTGTTGTGTTTTATTTAACAACCCACGGGGCTGAGACTACAGCTCAGGCCACTCTTGCTCTGATCCAGTTCCCATCACTTACAGTTACGTGCCAGACCTACAAAGCATCTGATGATACTAGCTGACAAAGAACAGTAGCCTGTTACCTGATATTGGGCTATAACTTCTCTCCACTTGTATCTGTCTTCAAGGAAGAAGAATATAATTATTGATCCTTCATCCATCTCCAAGAACTGTTGATTTTATCTCGATATTTAAGCTTCTGTAGTAGCTTGGCCCCCACGGTCTCTGCCCTCCATTGTCATGCCTGTGGTTATGTTGTATTATGTAGCAAAAGGGACACTGTGGATATAATCAAGGTTACTAATCAACTGGCCTTGAGATAGGTAGATTATCTTGTATCATCCATGTGGACCCAATGTAATTACATGAGTCCTTAAAAGCAGAAAAGGCAGACAGAAAAGGAAAACAGATAGATGCAGGAGGAGGATTCGATGCACCATCATTGGCTTGAAGATGAAGTGGTTTGTGAGTCAAAGAAACGGAGACCACAGTCCTACAACCTCAAGGAACTGAATTCTGTCAACAAAATGAAATGAGTTTGGAAGGAGACTCTTCCTCAGAGCCTCTAGATAAGAGCTCAGGCTGGCTGAACCACAGCTTCAGCCATGGGAGGCTCTGAGCAGAGGAAACAGTTGAGCCACTCTGTGCTGGCACTTCTGACCCGCCATGAGATAATAAATGGGTATTTTTTTAAATAGCATTTTAATTTTTGTTGTTGACTTTTAAAAATTCCTAACATTGGGCCTCCCTGGTGGCGCAGTGGCTGAGAGTCCTCCTGCCGATGCAGGGGACACGGGTTCGTGCCCCGGTCCGGGAAGATCCCACATGCCGCGGAGCGGCTGGGCCCATGAGCCATGGCCGCTGAGCCTGCGCGTCCGGAGCCTGTGCTCCGCGGTGGGAGAGGCCACAACAGTGAGAGGCCTGCATACCGCACACACACACACACAAATTCCTAACATTAACCAAACTAGTGGATGGATAATCAGCACAGAAGGACAACAGGAAAGTCAGCGTCTCCGGTCCCCACCCCACACGCTCCAGCCCACTCTGCAGAGGTGGCCACGTGGGATGGTTTCTGTTTTCTGTTCTTCAGCTGTTTCCCACATCCGTCAATATTGCCTTCATACTGTTCATTTTTATTTCTCAATTTGAGATATTTCTTACTGATTTGTTTCTTGGGTAGATGTTACTTGTTTTAAAAAAAGCTCCAACAGGGACATATTTTCTTGTGTTTAGCATCTTTCCTCTAAAAGTTCAGTATAGGAAAATGTTTTATTAATCATTCTAGATGTTTTATTAGTCATCTAGTTTTATTCATGTCTAGCTGGCTTCTAGACAATTGAGGTTTATTGTGTTTGGCTCTTTCAGGGAGTGAAAAGCACCATGACATTCTGAAGGAGGATCCATGTCTCCTCACTGACAACATCCTTCCCATCTGTAAACCACTGTCCAATCTAAGGATTTCAAACATTAGCATAATCTGTATATCTCAGGGTTTTTTTTTAAATTAATTAATTATTTATCTTTGGCTGCATTGGGTCTTTGCTGCTGCGCACGGCTTTCTCTAGTTGCGTCGAGAGGGAGCTATTCTTTGTTGCAGTGCATGGGCTTCTCGTTGCGGTGGCTTCTCTTGTTGTGGAGCTCAGGCTCTAGGCGCGCAGGCTTCAGTAGTTGCGGCTGGTGGGCTCCAGAGCACAGGCTCAGTAGTTGTGGCACACGGGTTTAGTTGCTCTGCGGCATGTGGGATCTTCCAGGGTTCGAACATGTGTTCTTCCAGGGAGACCAGGGCTCGAACACGTGTCCCCTGCATTGGTAGGTGGATTCTTAACCACTGCGCCACCAGGGAAGCCCCATATCTTAGGTTTTTAACTATAATCTCACAGTTGTTAGATATAGCCAAGAAGTTCAGTGCTTCCTTCATTTTCCATTGCATGTTCTCTCCAAATCCTTCCAGGAACACACACAGAGCTTCCCCAGATATTTGGACTGCAGACACTGAAGTGGGCAGAGATGTGACTCTCAATATTCAGTGTTTAATCATAGCTGGGGAAATAGTGCTTCGTTCCATAGTTAAGAAACTATGTCTGAACTACATTTTTAAAAGCAACTTGATTAGGACATTATTTTGCTTGTGAATTGATGTACCCGTGTCTACTGGGTACAGCGTGCATGAATGAAAGAATGATCTGGTAAGACGTTTAATCAACTGTGGTTAAAGGGTAAAAATGAATTTTAAAAAACATGTAATTTTAGTCAGTTGATTCCAGCTTCCCATTTGTCACACCCTTATCAGACCTGTCAACGTGAAGCAAAGAAAACCAAACAAGTCACTTTTTCTCCTCCTCTTGTAAATTCTCTGCATATGTGCCAGGGGTCCAAACCTGGCCTTCCAGGGGATGGAAAAGCAGGGGCCCTAGCTAATCAGGTAAGTAGAGGAGACAGGGTAGGCCAGTGGTTAGCAGTGCAACTCTAGTGGGATAAAACCCACCTTGGGTTCCGGCTTCACCCACTGAGACTTTCAGTCTTTTTGTGTTGCTGCAGGGATTAAATGAGACAGGCACGTGTAGTGTTTAGCACACGATAAGACAAAAATAAATGCTAGGCATTCTCGTCATTCTTATTAGCTCCAAGACCATCCCCGTGGACAAACGGGTCCCTGTCCAGTAGCCTTGAGGACAACTTATATTAGCATTGTGTACAGAAGGGGCAATGGCACTGGACTGGACAGTGGGAATTGCCCAGTCTGTGCTGGGGAGACACATGGCCCAGCTGTGCCCTCTGTTTGCCAGCCTGTCGAGCACAAGAGTGGCATCACACTGTTGCAGACAGACTGGCCTCCAGATTACACTTGGCCGTGCTCAATCGGGTCATAACCTTCAGGGCTATGCGGCTGCTCAAAAGGCTCCACACTGTGTTCACTCTTTTCCAAGATCTTGGTGTTTGTTTGTTTGTTTTCTTAAAAAAGCACTTTATTGAGGTATTATTAACGTACAAAAAGCTGTGCATTTTGAATATATACAACTTGATGAGTTTGGGAGTAAGTATATATCCATGAAACCATCACTGCAATCTAGGTCATGGACATATCCATCACTTCCAAGTTTCCTCCCGCCCTCTTTTTTTTTCCGCCCTCTTTATTTATTATTATAAATTTGTGATACGAACACTTAACGTAAGACCTAACCCCCTGGCAAAATTTCAAGAATAAAATACAGTATTGTTACCTATGGGCACTATGCTGTACAGTAGAATCGCTAAGCCTTAATCGTCTTGAATTTTGGCCGATTCTTCACTGTAGCCAGAAGAGGGCACTGTTGCTTCACTCAAATTCTGCACTGTGGCCCTGCATCTTTGTCCTGCACTAGTGTCCCATTCCTGGCTTTGTCCGGGATGATAGTTTCCTTTCTTATGTAACCAGCAAGGGGTGAAAAAACCCCAACCTTTTGTCTGTAGCAGGAAAATATATATAAACAATATTGAGACACTTTTTAAAGTTTTAACTTGTTTAAGTTAGGTAACATTGTATATGGCATTTTAAAAATACACAAGTGAGACAGAGAAAAGGCATGCAGATGAAACTGATCAAGGATCTGCCTGGAGCCCCACCACCATCAGAAAAATCAGAGTGTACCTTGCTCATTTTTGATCATTGGGGGCATCACAAGTGACCCAGAAAAGGTACAGAAGAAATTGATGCACAGTTTTGGGAACCCCCGGGATGTTTCCTCACGCTGTGGCAAAACTCGGAGCCTCTCGAAAACAAAAGCCTTTGTGAAAAGCAAGGAGGTGCAATGTTGACTCTCACCTCCTGCCTATGACGTTTCCCTTTTCCTTTCCTGGCTGGTGCCATTCTGAGCCACGTTACCATTTTTAACAGGCCAGGTTTTAATGAGGCAATAACGGCTTTATTTATAATCCTTGGGTGAAAAATGGCAATTGGAGACCACCATTTCACAACCCAGGCACTCTGCATTCTTCTGGTTCTCTTCTAGACTAACGGTCTAATGAGGGTGACAGAACTTGAGCTCCTTTTCCGCCTGTGCTTTTCTTCTTTTCCCCCTCATTCCTCTCACGTTTCCCTATATGACTTCTTTCCGGGGTTTCAGAGTTGGGAGGAGACATTCAAAATGCAAATATGAGTACACTGATGGCAAGCCAAGCCTACATGATGTAAAATCACAGTGGAAGGCTGGAAAAACCCTAATGCAACTGGGGAATACCCCAGCTTTCAGTATTAATACGATGCCTGTAAATAAATATTCGCTGGATGAATGACAGATTGAATAACAAATGAATGAATGAATGGAACCACAACTTCTCAGATAATTGTGGGTATGAAAATGGATTTAGTACTATGTGAATATACATAATTTTTTAAAGTTATCATTTCCTCCTGATAGTTCAATATTTCCAAATATCCTCAGATAAAGAAATAGCAAGTCTTCCAACTTTATTTGGGATTTTATAGCAACTGCTGTCAAAAATGACTTATGTGGCTAAGGGAAACTTGAGACCGTAAAATGCATGTGACTTCATATCCTTGCTCAGGTTGTATTTTCAAAATCACAAGGAGGAACAGTTATGAGAACTTAAAGACAATACCCTCGGGCTTCCCTGGTGGCGCAGTGGTTGCGAGTCCGCCTGCCGATGCAGGGCACACGGGTTCGTGCCCCGGTCCGGGAAGATCCCACGTGCCGCGGAGCGGCTGGGCCCGTGAGCCATGGCCGCTGAGCCTGCGCGTCCGGAGCCTGTGCTCCGCAACGGGAGAGGCCACAACAGTGAGAGGCCCGCATACCGCAAAAATTAAAAATAAAAATAAAAAAATAAAGATAATACCCTCACCAGCATGTCTCTCCTTTTTCAGTCTTTCTTCATTCTCGTAACATTGACTTGCAGCTTCCTGATTTCAGACTCCTGTCTGAGTGAAATGTGTGCTCACAGAGTGCCATAAAATCCTCTGAATATTCACTCATTCAAAGGTACGAGCTCTTGGGCCACAAAGGTCCCTTCTTCTGGGCCCTTCTTCATGCCCAGACATGCTCAGACTTGGCATCTTGCCCTGGAAGCAAAGCCTATAGGCCAAACAAAACCTTCATTTTCACTGCTCGGAACAACGGTCAATTCTTCAATGTAATCACTGAGAACAAATTAAGAGTTTAGATCCAGGGCCTTGGTGCGCTCAAAAATTATGGAAAAGAGAAGGAAAATGGTTCAGATGCCCCTGGGCTGTGAAAGGCCACACCCCGCAGAGACCTGGTATGATTCTGACAGATATGAGTAAGCTTTTACCCAGTGCCCTCTACCAGATCTTCAGGGCAGGAAAAAGCAGGGACCTGTATTTCACGTATGCTCTGTTTTGGCCTGCTGCCTTCCAAATACAGCTAGCTGCTTTTTAAAAATGTGCTTTCCTAAATACTTTTCCCTTTCAGTAGCTTAGTTTTTAAGGTAATGGAGAATTAAGAATTGTTTCTCCAGGGCTTCCCTGGTGGCGCAGTGGTTGGGAGTCCGCCTGCCGATGCAGGGGACATGGATTCGTGCCCCGGTCCGGGAAGATCCCACATGCCGTGGAGCGGCTGGGCCCGTGAGCCATGGCCGCTGAGCCTGCGCGTC
This sequence comes from Phocoena phocoena, assembly GCF_963924675.1. NCBI lineage: Eukaryota > Metazoa > Chordata > Mammalia > Artiodactyla > Phocoenidae > Phocoena > Phocoena phocoena. The sequence continues at coordinate 59,134,161 of NC_089221.1, read as the reverse complement.
CGGAGCCCTATGCCCCACAACGGGAGAGGCCACAGCAATGAGAGGCCCGCGTACCGCAAAAAAAAAAAAAAAAAAAGAATTGTTTCTCCAGCATCAACTGAAGAATGATGGTCCCAGGACAAAAAGAAGACAGTGTCTGTAAGAAGTGGAAGGAAGCAAAGGTGATTCCCGTGAATATGAGCTTTCACTGCACAAGCTCGGTTTGAGAGAGGCAGCGCCTCAGATAAACACTCCAAAAGAGTACGTAAATTCATTCAAGACCAGAAGTGTCCTTTAATCCAGTGCTATTGGGCAGATTGTGGAAACAGCAACTTTAATAAGGATTCAAGTCACTTTTATTTAGGAGAGTTCCTAGGAAATAGCTATGGGGTTGCAGGAATATCATTCTCCTTAAACAGTCTACCGCAATCATAAAAGGAGCCATTATATAGCACTTACCACTAGCTGGGCTCTGTTCTACGCGCTTTACATATGCTTGTTAAGGAGCCAAACAACCCTCTGAGCCAGGCACTGTTATTAGCTCATACTGCGACCTAGGAAGCTAAGGCACCCAGATATTATAATATTTGCCCCCCAAACACCTTGCTAATGAATGTCAAAGCAGGAATTCCAGCTTGGTTCTAGAGTCTCTGTCCTTAACCACTTAACTGCTAAAAATAAAATACTATGTAGATACAGAAAGACTAGAATTTATTGATTTATTTGTTTTTTAAAGGAACATTTATTTATTTATTTATTGGCTGCATTGGGTCTTCGTTGCTGCGTGCGGTCTTTCTCTAGTTGTGGCAAGCGGGGTTGTGGTGCGCAGGCTTCTCATTGCGGTGGCTTCTCTTGTTGTGAAGCATGGGCTCTAGGTGCATGGGCTTCAGTAGTTGTGGCACGTGGGCTCAGCAGTTGTGGCTCACGGGCTCTAGAGTGCAGGCTCAGTAGTTGTGGTACACGGGCTTAGTTGCTCTGTGGCATGTGGGATCTTCCCGGGCCAGGGATCAAACCCTTGTCCCCTGCGTTGGCAGGCGGATTCTTAACCACTGCACCACCAGAGAAGTCCCAGAAAGACTAGAATTTAAATGCTAGGTGTCATTATCTCTAAGTGGTAGGTTTATGGTTAACTTTTTCTTCTACTTTTCTGTTTTTTTCCAACCTTCTACCATGCAGTGCTTTTGTGATCAGAGAGAAAATAATAAATGCAGTTTTAAAAGCCTGACCCTAAAATATATAACCAGCCACAGGCTGTGAAGATCATTGTTTTGAAGGGCCCTGCAATAGAAATAGCAGAAGCATCCTAAATGGTTTGATTTACTAATGACTGGACCTTAGCGAGGAATACCAAGGAAAAGTGCCTCAAATGCGTCCCTCTGCAGTCCTGTAAGCAGCCAGTAAACTATCTACCACTTGCAATGTCACTTGGGGGTGTGGAAAGTGACAGAGTCTCAAAGGAAGAATGAATTCCCCAGCTCTAACCCCGAATAAAGGAGCTCAGCCCGATGGTAGTGCTCAGCACTGAAAGGACACAAATACACTGTCACAGAAAACTTTCCATTAAACATCGTTATACAAAAGTCCCCTGTATTCCTATATATCAGCAATGAGCAGTTAGAATTGGAAATTAAAAAGTCACACTATAATCCAACTTAATTCACAAAATACACATAAAGTGGTAGCACATATAATGGATTTAGGAAGCAACTAAAATTTAAAAATATGACCATGCCGGGCTCCCCTGGTGGCGCAGTGGTTGAGAGTCCGCCTGCCGATGCAGGGGACACGGGTTCGTGCCCCGGTCCGGGAAGATCCCACGTGCCACGGAGCGGCTGGGCCCATGAGCCATGGCCGCTGGGCCTACACGTCCGAAGCCTGTGCTCCGCAACGGGAGAGGCCACAGCAGTGAGAGGCCCGCGTACCGCAAAAAAAAAAAAAAATGACCATGCCAATTTGGATCCAATTCTAAGAATACTCTCAAAGTTTATCATGACGTGTTTAACACAGATACAGTTAAAAAGACATAAATGCAGCAGGTGGTAAACCAAAATTTAGACAGCTACCAGTTTAGACCTCTTGTTTGTGCCCAGAGAGACAAATAACTGACTTAGACAATGCTGATGACTTCTTGTATTGATTACCTTACTCTTTTCTTATCCTTGTCTTTTTAATAAACAGCCAGAGTAAAAAAAAAAAATCTCCCTCTTTTTGAAAGAGGATTGCTGGCGGAACAGAGGCCTCATTTTCCTAGGTTTGCATCTCTGTGTTAGGGTGAAGGGTCAAAGCGGGCATTGCACTGAGCACCTCAGAATCTCCTTGGAGAATGAAGGACTTCTTGCCTGGCCCCTGGGGGTGCTGGCAGCAGAAGGCACACAGCTCTCTGCCCTCCTAAGAACTGCCTCTGAGGAACACGACCGTGGCCGTGGCCCCCTTCCTGGGCAGCCTGCATTCAGCAACTGGTAATGCAGCAGCCCTCTAGAGTCTGGCCTTCTCGCCTTACCTGAGGACAACTCCGCGGGGTCATTTCCGCTCTTGAGCTCCACCTGGGGTCGACCAAGGCCTTGACTGAGGGCACACGCCAGCTCAACTTCTTCCCCTGCCCATTCTGCTTCCCTCCCTTTCCTTCCACAGGTGTTGCGCCCAAGATGTAAGCACGCATGCGCGCGTGTGCGCCACGGCGGGCTGGGGGGCGGGGTGGAAGGTGAGGCGTGTCGTCCCTGGCTGGGTATCCACTTGCAGCACGAACTTGGCACTAGGAGAGGAAGAGCACAAGTCTTTGTCAGGCTGTTAGGCTCTCAGCCACACTGATTACAGGCCACAGTCTTGAGGCCCATTTCGCAAATCACAGGAGGAAGGAAAGCTGAGCCATCTTCGTCACACATTCAGGAAGACGAGCAAAGAACAAACAGGGACACTTTTGGAAGACTGGCAGGGAATGTGTCTGAAATGCGGGTGGGGCTTCGGGTGCGGGGAACCACAGGAGGCAGGATGGCAGCTGCTTAGCCACTGTTTGGTCTAATCCCCTGAGCTGTCCTGTCCCTGGTACTATGGTCACACGGTGTTAATTAAATCATTCTCATTAATTCAGACAGAGTGTAAATTAGGATGGAATGAAGATAAATTACGTTTGAAGGCAGCTAATACATTTAACCCCATGCTGTTTATTTTTCAGCCTAACAAAATAACATCGTTAAGGGAGATAACAAGGCCAAAGCCTTGGGCACAGCTTCTTAATAGCATTAAAAACAAGACCTTGGTTTGGTGTCACAAGGCAGAGGCGCAGACCAGCTCCCAGGGGCCCAGGGGACCGGCCTAACATCTTGAGGGAGGTGGTGGCCATTGTACAACAGGGATGTCTGTAGTATTTCCCGAGATGTTTATGACTCATATCTACAACATCTATCATCATCCATTTTGATCACGAGTCTGTTTGTTTATGACTCATATCTACAACATCTATCATCATCCATTTTGATCACGAGTCTGTCTAGAGTTCTTCCTGTACAGATACAAGACTTGCTCACCTTTTCTTCCTGTAAGTGAAGTGATAAGGATTAGGTTTGGCTGAGAGACGCCGGAGGAATAACAGTTTCAGTTGCTGTGATTGTAATATGCTAACTTGCAAATCACTTTCAGCTGTGGAATAAACATTAGACACTGCCCATAGGCCTGAAAACTTTTCATACATCGGTTCAAGCAAACCAGCGGACGGTTTGCTGCAGGTCATTTGTCTTCCAGTTTTCATAATCCATATAATAAGTAATTTCTTTTCCCTTCGTCTATGTTGCTTATCTCCCTAAGGCAGATGAAGCAAATGTATGTGGTCGCTGAATACTTTCAAGATTTTCCAGGCCACCACTTTTCTTTCCTTCTCTTTTCTTGAAGCGTAGAAAGGTGGCAACGTTAGGTAGAACAGACACAGGAAATTAGCATCGCTGGATGATGACACAATGGCCAGACGAGTTCACTCTTTTCTCAGCCCTGCCTGCTTAGCAAAGCTATTTGCAAAGACATGTAAACTTTGTTCTCCCCACCCCCCCCCCCAACCCCCGGCCCCTCGGTTAAGGACACTGCAGTTTCCGGGTGGTAAAGATGCAACCAAAATAGATTGCCTGTTCCTAGCTCAGTGGCTTTCTGTGGCAAAATCCCCAGCCAACCAGCTGAACTGAGGACATGTTTTATTCCTAGGCAGGGTCATCTAGGTACAGTTCCCAGCAGATTTGTTAGGTAATTTAAGTAAGAAGGAAATACTCCTTAATGAGAAAAAAATGTTAATCTCTTAATTTAAACAGAGCACCCCACCCCACCGCAGTCCCACTCCCTACGGAAGACATTAACATTTGGTCTTCAGAACCAACCTGCTTGTTTTTGACCCACAACCCAGACAGACAAAGCGCTTGGAGGAGGTGCCTTTGGGGGCTGCACTGATCACCTTCCCCCCTCTCCTTGCCGAAGGCTACAGAAGCATGTTTTTTCAAAGACATATGTGCAATAGCTTCACGTTTCCCTCACCCGGCTTTTCAGCACCTATCTCTGACGTCTACGGTGTTTCTATCCGTCTGGTCTTCGCTGATTTTATCCACATCTTTAGGAACCGGGTCGGCTCGCAGCGCTCCCCCTGTCTTTACCTCGCAGCAGGCAGACCCCTGCACGTGGGTCTGACCGGGAATTGATCTGGCCTCTCCGGCTTTGTGAAGCAGTCTCGAGCCGAGACTCTGCATAATACGTTAAAATATGAAGCAGATTTGTAAAGGCTCGTGGTGAGGCTGACGAGTTAATGCTAACAAAGGACTTCAGAGGGCACTGTCTTTCTTTGTTTGCAAGGAGCGAAATTTCTCAGCGCGAATACCAGAAGGGACCGCGTGTAAAGGAAAGTGGGATTAAAGGACCGACAGAGCCTTGGTTTCGGCAGTCTCTGGGCTCTGGGAGCACCAGGCAGAGCCACTTCTGCCTGTTAAACCATTTCTGCATCTAATATTTAAAAGAAAGCTGGGAGGTGGAGTGGGGAGAGAAAACTTCGTCGTGGGTCCCCACTCTAGCTAAAGGGCTGGGCCACTGCAAGTAGCTGTGTGCCCTCTAGCTGGACAATTCACATCTCCCTGGGCCTCAGTTTCCTAACCTGTAAAACGAGGGAGCTGGATCGGTAATCTCTACAGTTCCTTCATATACTTTATTCCAAATACCCAATAAAAAGAAAAACAGGCATTTCAGCTCCCAGTGGAAAGACAAGCCCTTGGTACAAAGATCAAAGGTGGGCTTCATAAATAGCGATCGCCGTTCGAGATTAGTTTTCTAATCGCCTTCCCTTCTCGTGGCACAAGGGCGCTTCAAACGTGTGTGTGCTGAACCATTTCTTTGCTGAACTCCTAACTAACACGACCCGGCGATAAAAGACAGGAAAGGGCCCAGACTGAGAGGGCGATTGACGCTTTATCGCTACGAAGAGGCGGCGGCTGGGCAGCTCCTAGGAGCGGGTCGCTTTGAATAAAGCGGCGGCGGCGATTGGCTGCAAAGCACGTGGTGCACGCCTCGCCGGAGAGCGCCGGGTTGCTGCTGCTGCCCCGGGCGGCGTGGGGCAGAGTCCAGCCGTGGGTGCAGCACCCGCCGGAGGTGGGGAGGGAGGACTGAGGGGGCGGGAAGCGCCAGGGGCTCGAGTCTTTCTGGTCCACTGCCACCGAGAAACCCTACGGCCCGGCTTTGCCCAACCTTCGGTGTCCCCGGAGTGTCCAACCTCGCCACCGTCCTCCCTCCAGATATCCCACCCGGCGCGCGGGCTGTGCGTGCCCACGGCGCGTGCCGCGGACACCCGGCTCGCCCCTCGCCGCCCTGTCCTGAGCATCAGGCGGGCTCCTGCAGCTCGGAGCGCACAGCGAGGGGCTGCGCTCCCCGGCCGAGGATCCCTCAGCACCCGGCTGGGCTAGAGACGCAGACACACAGACGCAGGAAAACTTGTTTTATTCGCGATCCCCGAGGGTTGCAGCTGCTCTTGGCTGAGATTCCGCGTGCGCTTTGTCTCTCTCCACTCGCCACAGCTCCCTCCCCCGCTTCCTCTCACGACTAACTCCCTCGACACACTCTCCTCCGACTCTTGTCCTCCTTCCCTTCCTCCTCCTCCTTCTTCTCCGCTGGCCGCATTCACGCGCTTCCTCCCTCCCTCCCCTGGTGTCACTTTTTGCCTACGCGCCCTCTCCCCTCCCCTCCCCTCCCTTCCCCTCCCTCCCCGCCGCTCCGCTTATAGCCGGGCGCTGGGCTGCCGGGCGCAGAGTGCTCGGGAAGCCGGAGAGGAGGCGGTACGGCGGTGGCGCTGCAGAGGCCGAGTCGAGACGCCAGGCGGCCGCCGGCGCGCAAGGCGCTTTCCAGCTCCCTCCCGCGAGGGTACAGCCCGCCTCCTTCAGCGGCGCCTGCAGCCGCGGGCTCGCTCTCGCCTCCGGAGCTCAGTCCGGGAGCTGCTCCGCGGGTGGCGGGCGCAGAGTCCGCGACGTGGGGATCGTGAGGCCGCGGCGATCCGCCCGCGGTAACCAGCCCGCGAGCCAGAGTTACATGCGCGCTCCCTTCGCCCGGTCAGTCGCTGTTGCTTCCTGGGGCTGAGACGTCGGCTCCGTCCCCTCCCTACCCGGTGACCGAGGCAAGAACCCAGCCGGTCGTGCACTGTGGCTGGTCGCCACTGTTGTAAGTCTCCCCTACCGCCGCGGACCTGTTGCGGGCTTCAGGGGCTACCTGGCCTGCGGGGTGTGATCGCGAGGGGTGTGTGTGCGCCCCGGAGCCTGGAGCTCCGACTTAGGCGGCGGTGGGTAGCTGTTCTCGGGGCGGAGACCTGGTGTCCACCGCTGCCCTCCCACAGCAAGAAGAGCCGGGCATTGCTGGAGGGGGCTCCTCTCGGTGGCGCGCCGCCCGGGCGAGCTGCTGGAGAGCTAGGAGCTGAGCTGGAATACGATCAATCCCCCCCGCACCTCCTCCCCCTCCCCCCTCCTTCCCCCCAGCGGAAAGAGCATTGTCGAGCGCGCGGGATTGTTGGTCCACGTTGCACCCTACCCGGCACGGTGAGCAATAGGGCCACGCGCAGACACCCCTAGTGAGGGCACGTTAACTGCGGCCAGACGTCTGTAGGGAATGAATGAAAACTGGTTTCTGAAAAATTACTTTTTTCTCATGGAAGTATTTAGTCTTACCATGCTTAGTTTCGAAGGATAGGAATTGGTGGGCAGGGTGGAGATGAACAGTTGAACTTGGCGTGTGTGTGGTGTCGCCCTCATAGGCATGGCCAGAGTGTTAAAGAGCATTACAGGTGTTATAGAGGACTGTATAGTAAAATGCCTTTCTTGTTAACAATCTCTTTATAATGTTCCGTTGTTATCAATAATATGAATGTCCGAGAAAATCTGCCTAGTTTCTCCTTTGATTGCATTGAGATCAGGTTTAAAACCCAAAGAAATGTGACACGCCGCTAAGTATTGGAGGCCCAGAGCCTGGTTAAAGAGCATTAAGTGAACTGAAGTTACTGTAGCTAGAATCCCTTTTGATGTTCGCTGGTAATAGCAGCCCTTTTCCCCTTCTTTGTAGAGGCAGGTTAAGTATATGTGTGCGTTTTTTTGCCACTTAACTTGGCATGCAAATATTATTTCTCTGGGGGCTTAATAAAATGCCAGAAGGATGATTCATTTCATGTTGAAGGTGTGTTTAGTGGCTGTATACGTGGTTTCTGCTGATGTTCTCACATCTGCATAATTTTAAACTAGAAGGCAAGTCGTTTCCCTTGGGTCTTCAAGTTTACCTTTTATTTTAATCAAATATTGCTGCAAGATTGTTGGATTTTGACTGACACACTTCTCCATCTGGGTGGCATCCAAGGTGACAGGCTAGGCTCTTTCTGCTGGCTTTATGAACCTACCTGGGAAATACAGGAGCATAAACACAGGATGCAGAGAGATGCAGATCCTATATCCCAAGGTCTTCTAAACTGTTTTGTTAAGCATAAGCCTGGCTGTGAGTGTTGTTTTACACTGCTTAGGGAAACGCCTTCCGGGCCGGGTGGGTGTAATTCCAGCTCAGTCTGCAGGCACTTTGGTGCTTATGTACCTTGTGCAGCCTCATTCTTCTATCAGAGCTGCATTCACTGTTAGCCGGAAAGAAGGCAACTTTTTTTTTTTTTAATTAATTAATTAATTAATTAATTAATTTTTGGCTGCGTTGGGTCTTCATTGCTGTGCGCAGGCTTTCTCTGGTTGCTGTGAGCGGGGGCTACTCTTCGTTGCGATGCGCGGGCTTCTCATTGCGGTGGCTTCTCTTGTTCCGGAGCATGGGCTCTAGGCGCGTGGGCTTCAGTAGTTGTGGCACACGGGCTCAGTAGTTGTGGCGCACAGGCTTAGTTGCTCCGTGGCATGTGGGATCTTCCCGGACCAGGGCTCGAACCCCTGTCCCCTGCATTGGCAGGTGGATTCTTAACCACTGCACCACCAGGGAAGCCCTTTTTTTGTTGTTTTTTAATTGAAGTATAGTTGGTTTACAATGCTGTTAGTTTCAGGTGTACAGCAAAGTGATTCATTATATATATATTATATATATATAATATATATATACTTTTTTAGATTCTTTTCCATTATAGGTTATTACAAGACATTGAGTATATTTCCCTGTGCTATACAGTAGATCCTTGTTGATTATCTATTTTATATATAGTAGTGTGTATATTTCAATCCCAAACTCCTAATTTATCCCTCCTCCCCCTTTCCCCTTTGGTAACCATACGTTTGTTTTGTCTGTGAGTCTATTTCTGTTTTGTAAATAAGTTCATTTGTATCTTTTTTTAGGTTCCACATATAAGCAATATCATATGATATTTGTCTTTCCCTGTCTGACTTACCTTGTATGATAATCTCTAGGTCCATCCACAGGAGGCAGCTTTTGAGGTTGCTTTGGAAGCATTAGCTTAAAAAAAAAAAGCATAGCTACTCGTTTGGAATTCTTGCACCTTTCTGTATAAGTCATAGGAAGATTTATACCATCTTTTGAGGTTTAGGCTTAAAATCTTTCTCAAAGAATTTCAGCTTGAATGTACTAATGCAAATGATGACTACAGCAGTAGAACAGCAGGGATGCTAATACTGTTTTAACACATTGGAGAACCTAGTGTATTCACATAGGGTCCTGTCACTTGCTCTTAGGAGCATTGGGCATTGGGTAAAATGGACTAGACCATAGAGGCTTAGCTTGAGGGTTGCGGTGATGCTTGCCTTCTCACCATCTGTCAAAGCCCAAGTCACTGTGGAGACTGATGGGTGCTTCATAAAGGCTTCTTAACACCAGAGCCCTAGGACTCTGTCGTTTATTTTCTTCCACTAAGTCACGTTTACTCACAGTGAAAAGTTACATGCCCAAAATGAAAGAAAACAAGTTGCAACTCCTAATAGTATGAGGCCTGTGTGTCAAAGGCAAGCTAGGTACCTGCCTCTGTTGTTTTCTGCGCCTGCCTTGCCTCCGCTGCTCAGGTTGAAGGAAACAAGCAGGCCTTGGGTTTCAGCTCTGCCATAAGGACTGGCTGTTCCGTGTTTGGAACAGATACTGTGACCACGCAGTTTACCCTCCTGGGATAGACAGTTTCCCTAGGAATCCTTTGACAGGCAGGTTCTTGAAGCTATTATTTCTTTGAAGTAACAGAAGGGTAGGGTGAAAAAGGAAAAAGATGGTTCAGTTTTTGAAGATAGGTGATAGGCATGTCCTGTATCTTTAGCCTACAGTTTGATTACTGAGGAAAGCCAAAGAGAGCCTTCGGTTCTGCTATCATTGCCGTTTAGATACTGAGGAGAACACTCTAGTCAGCAAATAAATTCTAGAGTGGCCCTAAATTAACAATGGCAGGCAACACACGTACACACACACGTATGTGTTTTGATTTAGATAAAGCGACATTTGCATTTTGGACTCCCTAGATGCAGGTGCCACCGTTTGCAGGTACACAAGAATGGTCCTGGTGATGCCCTGTTTAATCAAGAGAGATGGGTGGATACATCCTTTGTTCTCGCAACTGGTTTTCTAAGATTTGATTTAAAGCAGGGAGAACAGAACAACAGAACTCCTGACTTTGCTACTCAAAATATTCTTCCTTTTCTGTGCCCGAATCGCCACTTTGGAAGCTGTCCGGAGCAGGAAAGGGGAGTGGTGACTGTGGCCAGAATCTCTCCTGTTTCCACGATAGCTTGCTGATCAGTGTATGGTTGTGTTTATATTGGGGCTCTTTCAGGATGCTGTAGTAGTAGAGGTGTCTGGTCACAACTTATTTGTAATGATAAATAAAGGTTTGGTCATTTTAGAAGTTGGCCTGAGCCTGTGGTTTTAATGTTACGTTTCCCATTTACTGCACTTACACTTTGGTAAGACACTGGGTCTTACCAAAGGAATTCTTGATGGAATTAATTAGTAGGTATTTGTTTTACACATGGCTTTATGATGCTTGCATAGGGCATTAAAGCCTGTGCACATCCCAGCATTACGAGAGCTGGAGGCCTGGCATTTCAAGTGGCCAGCAGTGAATCAGCTGGACCAGGGCAGGGAGCTGTGAGAATGAGACCTTGCTCCTCTTGGCTTTTGCTGGCTTACATTCTCAAGGACTTCAATATCCTGCAAGTTGGCAATCAGGTTTTCCAAGATGAACCTGCTCTTAAGCAGTGATTGTTTTTTTTTTTTTTTTAAACAGTGTATAGTTTAAATAGCTCAACAGTATTATAATAAGTGTCTTTCCTTATAGGTAGGTAGCCATCTCTGACTTTGTATAGGCCTGACTGTCCATTATTCAGAACAGTAGGGTGGCAGGGCCAACAGCGAAGTGTTCTGTTTCCTCTGTCCAAAACAATTGCTGGTTTGGTTCGGCCGTTCTGAACACTGATAGCATCAGGTTCAATAGTTGTGTTTTGTTTTTCAGGAGTGGAAACAAAATGTCCGTCAGCGTGCACGAGAACCGCAAGTCCAGGGCCAGCAGTGGCTCCATTAACATCTATCTGTTCCACAAGTCCTCCTACGCGGACAGTGTCCTCACTCACCTGAACCTGTTACGCCAGCAGCGTCTCTTCACCGACGTCCTTCTCCATGCCGGAAATAGGACCTTCCCGTGTCACCGGGCAGTGCTGGCCGCGTGCAGCCGCTACTTTGAAGCCATGTTCAGCGGCGGCCTGAAGGAGAGCCAGGACAGCGAAGTCAACTTCGACAACTCCATCCACCCGGAAGTCTTGGAGCTGCTCCTCGACTACGCTTACTCCTCCCGGGTCATCATCAACGAAGAAAACGCGGAATCGCTCCTGGAAGCTGGCGACATGCTGGAGTTTCAAGACATCCGGGATGCCTGCGCTGAGTTCCTAGAAAAGAACCTGCACCCCACCAACTGCCTGGGCATGCTGCTGCTGTCTGACGCGCACCAGTGCACCAAGCTGTACGAGCTCTCCTGGAGGATGTGTCTCAGCAATTTCCAGACCATCAGGAAGAACGAAGATTTCCTCCAGCTGCCTCAGGACATGGTAGTGCAGCTCCTGTCCAGTGAAGAGCTGGAGACGGAAGACGAAAGACTTGTGTACGAGTCTGCAATTAACTGGATCAGCTACGACCTGAAGAAGCGCTACTGCTATCTTCCGGAGCTGTTGCAGACGGTGAGGCTGGCTCTGCTGCCGGCCATCTATCTCATGGAGAATGTGGCCATGGAGGAGCTCATCACTAAGCAGAGGAAGAGCAAGGAGATCGTGGAAGAGGCCATCAGGTGCAAGCTGAAAATCCTGCAGAACGACGGCGTGGTGACCAGCCTCTGTGCCCGGCCCCGGAAAACCGGCCATGCCCTCTTCCTCTTGGGAGGACAGACTTTCATGTGTGACAAGCTGTATCTGGTCGACCAGAAGGCCAAAGAGATCATTCCCAAGGCCGACATCCCCAGCCCAAGAAAAGAGTTCAGTGCCTGTGCAATCGGCTGCAAAGTATACATTACTGGGGGGCGAGGGTCTGAGAATGGAGTCTCGAAAGATGTCTGGGTTTATGATACCCTGCATGAGGAGTGGTCCAAGGCGGCCCCGATGCTGGTGGCCAGGTTTGGCCATGGCTCTGCTGAACTGAAACACTGCCTGTACGTGGTCGGGGGGCACACTGCCGCCACTGGCTGCCTCCCGGCCTCCCCCTCAGTCTCTCTAAAGCAAGTAGAACATTATGACCCCACAACCAACAAATGGACCATGGTGGCCCCTCTCCGAGAAGGGGTCAGCAATGCCGCAGTGGTGAGTGCCAAGCTCAAGCTGTTTGCTTTCGGAGGTACCAGCGTCAGTCATGACAAGCTCCCCAAGGTTCAGTGTTACGATCAGTGTGAAAACAGGTGGACGGTCCCGGCCACCTGTCCCCAGCCCTGGCGTTACACGGCGGCAGCTGTGCTGGGTAACCAGATTTTTATTATGGGGGGAGATACCGAGTTCTCTGCCTGCTCTGCTTATAAATTCAATAGCGAGACTTACCAGTGGACCAAGGTGGGAGACGTGACAGCAAAGCGGATGAGCTGCCACGCTGTGGCCTCCGGAAACAAACTCTACGTGGTTGGAGGGTACTTTGGCATTCAGCGATGCAAAACCCTGGACTGCTACGATCCAACGTTGGACGCGTGGAACAGCATAACCACGGTCCCGTACTCGCTGATCCCTACTGCGTTTGTCAGCACCTGGAAACATCTGCCCTCTTAGACACAATGCATCCTAAAGAGAGTGAGCGTAAGGTAAGAGTCAGTTTAGCTGTAAGTATCCGTATAGTTGAGCTAGCTGTGTAAGCCCGTACATGAGTGAAACAGGCTCCATATAGCGCATCTTACAGAGGTTCCACATGAACTACAAATAAGAGCACTTGTACCCCGGAACTTAAACACTTGTGTTGACCACAGCTGCAACCCCCCAAACATAAGGCAGTGGTTCTCAGCCTTTATTGGGCCTCAGAGTCTCCCAAAGAGCTTTTTGAAACCTGCCCACTCCAGAGGCTGGGTTTCATTAGGTCTGGGTGGGACCCAGGCATTAACATTTTTAGAAAGTTCTTCAGTGATTCTAATTACGGCCAGGTTGGGAACCTTGTCTCCCGAGCCCTCCCAGTGTGCCGGCAGCTGGGCTGTGTGTTTCCCATGGATCATTTCATTTGGTCCCTACAACAACCCTGTGGGATATTATTATGAGAGCACTTCATAGATGAAAACACCTGATGTACACAGGGGTTAAGTAAGTTGCTCAGGTTCATAGGGCTTAGCAGGCGGAAGGGTTGGTCAAGACATCAACCCAGGCAGTCTGGCTCTGGAGCATAAGCCCTTGAGGTCACTCCGAATGGCTAAACTTGATAAACCTCACATTGTTATCACCCCAGGAAATAATTGTCGATTTTTAAATTTAACTTCCTCAAACCCTCTTTAGAATGAAGTGGGGTTTAAAAAATTGAATGCTGAAAATTATTCCCATTGTATTCTGTCCAGAATTATTCATTAGCTTATTTTAAAGGTTTTTCCTTCTTCCCCACCCCCCCAAAAATAGCCCCCTTTAGGGCATTTATTAACTTTTGAGAAGTCTAGGTCTGTCCTTATAAAAGGTTGCACCTGCATTGTATAAGCTTGTCTGATGTATGGACACACTGAGCCATCTAAACTGCCCTTCCTGCAGCTTTTCAGAGTTAATCAGTCAAGCTGACCCCATTGTCAGGGCGAACAAAAGTTGTGTTTCTGTGTCATATATCTGGGTACATAATGGTTGTCTTGTGTACTTAAGAGTATATAATACTCTTGGCTCAAATAATTAATAGGCCTACACAGTTCAGGGTTCGGGAAGCTAATGGCCGCTTTGCTGCTGTTAAAATAAAGCATTCTCAGGATTGGCCCTGGAATCACTTAAGCGTATCTAAGTGTAGCACAGAACACATGGAGTGGATTGATTTGTTTTGGTGACTAATGGGCTCATTACTAATAATAAGAGAATAAAATTAAAAAATCTGCTTTGGAGGAACTGCTGGGAAAATGAACTCCTTCCTTGGAAAGGTTTGGTTCTGTGTTCCCTAGTATGTTTCACACCTTTGAAGGGGACCTTCTAGCAAAGAGGGGTTTGGACTCATTTGTCTTTTCTTTTCCTCATCTCTTACAGCTCATTTAGAAACACCAGTAAAACTGGCCTCCCTTTCACATGTAATCGTTCTGTTTCTTTCATTGCTTCAGTTATCTCCTCCAGCCCACTACAGTTAGTACAATTCTTAGTAATGTAATGTTTTCCTGGACTGAGACTCCTTCAAAGGAGCAGGAACTGTCAGAACCGTCCTCTGGGGAGCAAATGGGGCTACAAACTGGTTTTTGCAGCCTTGCTGGCATCTCAATAATCCTGAATAAACAAATGCTCTGAAAGGGGTTATTTCATTTGCGATATGAATGCATTACTCAACTCTAAAGAAGGTTTAAAGGACCTTCTAGGCAAAAGCATCAATTAGCAGTGCACTAAATTGGGTGTTGGTCCAAAACTGACTATATTTGCATAGGAGAGCCTTAAAAATTGCCAGTGATGGTGGCGGTACATCCAAATGGTAACTGGCTGGCATCCTTGGAAGTGGCTGGCATCCTATATGTCATATAGGTAGAAGAGAGAGAGACCACATGTACATTCTGTTTCTAGCTGTGGAGTCTGGACCTCTCTGCACTTCAGAGATCCTTTGTCAAATGAGTGATTCGAATTGTGATTTCCTTAAGATCTGTCCCAGTTCAGACTTGGGTGAACTGATAAATGAGGAAAAAGAAAAGAAAGGCGTGAAAATACCTAGCCAGTGCCTGGTACATATTAAGTGTTCAATACTCGTATTCGTTCTTTCCTCCCTTCAATTTAGACCTTAGCTCGCAGTGGGATTAGCTTTGTGTGTCATGCGAAAATCAGGTTTCTTTGACTATTATCAGCTTGTTATCTTTATACTTCATTTTCGGTACCTCCTTTCTCAGCCCAGAGTGAGTATGTTGGCAAACACTCGAATTCACCGTCTCCTGGGTATTTGAACTTAATCACACATGTCCGGTCCCTGGGAAATGGAACAAATAAAGTGTTCGGTTATATTCGAAACAACATCCCCTCTGCCCTTGGTGCTCTTAGCCAGAGAGTCAAGCACAGAATAAGGAAATTCGACAGGGCCAGTTCGCCTTTTTAAAGGGTGGCGTGGGGCTGATCAAAGCCACTGTTGGAGTTTCCGACGGAGAGAATGTTGGTTTAAATTTCTAAAGTTTACTACACACAAGATAGTGTTAAAACACTTGAGCCGGATGGAGTGACTTAAAAGAGGTGCCGTGTAGGTATCAGTCCTGAGGCTGCAGACGCTTCCGGGACCTGGCTTCGCCCTCCACACGTAGGTGCTACCTGAATTAATACAGTGTTAACGAAAAGTTTCCCTAGGTCTAAAAGCTTATCCACCAAGGAGATTTTAACTCTCTCCAGCTGCTCCCAGCTGCCGGGAAGGGACAAGGAGGAAATTACTTCTGATTTCGCTCCATTTTCATGGTGCTGTGTGGCCCCCAACTTGACGGCGTTTGGATTTTGGTTTGCTTTTGTTCCCGGCCCCCCTTTTTAGTGGTGGTTTTGTTTTGGGGTTTTTTTGTTTTTCTGTTTGAGTATGCAACCTCTTGACATTTCATATTATCACGAGATACATTCTTTAGGCCTAATGTTGCTGTAGAGGTTTCAAGGAGGTGAGGGTGGGCGATGACACCCGTAGTCTAAGGAATGTCTTGAAAGCTTGAATCACCATTACGAAACTGCCAAAAGAAACAACTAATGAAGTGGATCAGACTTCCGGACACACAGGAGCAAGAAGTCAGTGCAAGGGATGAGCACCCCTCCCGAATTCCCTCTGTCTGTACTTCGAGTTTCAGCACTGGGGCTGCAGACTCTTATGCTAGGGCTGGAAATGGGCTCCAAGAACAGATAGGGTGAGCATTTGAAAGACAAAAGCCCTCTGCAAAGTCTCCTTCTGTAAAACTAGACTTAACTCAACGGGAAGGACGGGTGGTGTGGGGAAACAGCAGCTCCCATGAAATGTGCAGGCTTCGTGGTTATGGCACCTTGAATTTATATTCACGTTTGATGGCGGTTGATTCTGTAGCTAATAACACTGCATACCACAGCCCGAGTCTCCTAAGTGTGGACTGATGAACTTGGAGAATAAACTCCAGCCCTGGGCTGGTGAGGCCTGGTATGCTGTCATGTGAAAGAAAGCGAGACTGATTTCTGCCGTAATGAATAGCAGAGATGCATTTAAATAAGAGGATTAATATGTCTGCCTTCTATATGGTGAATAAATTTAATTTGGAATCCTTTATGGTAAATGGGCCCAAGGCGGGCGGCGTGGGGATGCGGGGAGGGGATTGGCCAAGGAATCTCTTGTGACCCTCTGGTGATCACTTTACAGTGGCTCTGTTTAACTGTGGAGAGGAATTATGAATGTCGGAAGCAGAAGAAGGCAACTCGTAACAGCACCTAGATGTATAGGTTTGAATTTTAAACGTATATATGTTTAGGAAAGAAGCAAAGATCTTTCTTCGGATACCCCGGTTTTTGTTGGGCCATCTGCATGCATGAATGCACCTACACCGAATGTGTAATTAAGACCTTTGGAAGCCATATCGACCTACTCTGTCCCAAGTTTAATTTTTTTTTTCAGATTTTGAGACTAACAAAAAATTTTCCTTTTCCTCTAGTTTAGCTGACTCCATCCCTCAATGAGACAAGATGGGATCTCTACTTTGGAGAGGCCAAGTTGAATGAAGAGAAAGAAAAGAAAAAGGAAAAGAAGTGGCTACAGTCCAATCCACCACACCTTGTAAATGCTTCTAACTGGACTTGAAGGAAGGGGGGAGGGGGGGGTGGGGTTTTCAGTGCAAGAGGCACATGGTTTAAATATGAATGAACGAACCTGTGATCTAGTCCTTGTCTTGTAATTGTGGATTAATGTCAGCATTAATCAGCCCCTCAAAGGGAGAGAAAAGCCGGCCCTTTTCCCTTGCTGTACCATATTCGGCATTTGATTTCCATGGGTTCCACCATTTATGTGTAAAATTTGAAATGGTTGTCACCTCTCTCTGAGGAGCAAGCTTGAAGCCTCCACACCAGCTGCTGTTGGAGATTGAAAGCCCGACTGGGGGGCCTGGAGGGACGCTTGCTGGGCTGGCTGCAGAGTGAGGACCAGTGGACTCCACGATAATCTCCGAGGGGCTGTGCTCCCCAGGAACGTTTCTGAACAATGGGGACATTGTTGTAGTTGTTTGGTAGATGTTCTTTTCTATTTATAAGTGACTTTAAACTTTTCCTTGGCTGGTAAGAAATTTGTTGTAGATTTAGCTATTTATTGTTTGAGGCCTGCATGCTGAAACAATGCTTACAGCTGTCTTCACGTGTATGGACGCGTGTGAGTGGTTGTACGTTTTGCACAATTTTGTGGCTGTTATGATGTAATCTGCTGCACAGAAGTGAAAACTTTGGCGTTACAATTAGGACTATAACTGGAGGGTGGGTTGGGAAGGGTGGGGGGTGGGATTTTGTAAATGTCAAGACAGGGAAGGATTACAAGACAGAAACTTAAGTTACATCCTAGAGGTAGAGAAAGCATGAAGGTCATTTTTCTCAGACTCATCAACTTGGACTGGGGTTTTGTGGGCTGTGGTCCTGCCAATGGCTCCTGGGGCAAGAGGAGGCTTCTTTCTGCCCTTCTCCTTCCTGTCCGATTCACTTGCTTCAATCTCAGCTACTGGAATTTGGAAAAAGGACCAAATCGCTCGGCAGTTGTTTTTTGTTGTTGTTGTTGTTTTTCTCCTCTGTGTAATATCCTGAAGTCCTGGAAAATGCTATGGACTAGTTCTGTATATAGGGCACAGGTAAAGGCATTGTCCAAAGTTTATTTATTTATCTATTTATTACCCTATGAGAATGCTTGGCCATAACCACAGTTAACAGGAGAAAACGGAACACTCACCGATGGAAATTAATTCACTCACCGGATTTACTTGACCTGGATGGGTCCTTCTCTCTTCCTGCCGTAGGGTTTAGCAAGTGCTAAAAGTTCTCCAAGGCAATATTCACATGGGTACAATGTATACTTTAGTGCTCCCTCTTAGGTAAGTCTCTAAAAGAACTCTTTGGTGCACGAAAGTGACACATGTGGCCCCCAAACACCAAAGAATTGTAAGCAGTGGCCCTTGCTGAGAGGCTTTCTGGGAGAGTTGGGAATCAGTTGTGAATACGTTCTTTGCTAGTTCAAGTGCTTGTTTCCTAAACACGTGCCGTGATAGTTATTAGTGGTAGACTCATAGGTGCTTCCTCGCAGGTGTCCGGGGAAGCTCAGAATTTGCAATTCGCACTGCTTTCATTGCTGTTTCTCTCATTACCGTATTTTAGAAAATAGGGTTTAAGACCAATAACCTTTGACATCATGTGTTTGCATTGTCTAATGACAGATGAATCCTTCACATTTCTCTCCACCTGAATATATTAGACTAACTGTACATGTCTGTACGTGCCGTGAATAAGTGGGTTATAGTTGGACCAAAATAAATGAACGGTTGGAATCAAAGGGTCTCAATACTTTGCGGTAGTCAGCCCCTCGCTTCTAGATGTGTTCTAATCCAGCGGTCCCCAACCTTTTTGGCACCAGGGACCGGTTTCGTGGAAGACAGTTTTTCCACGGACCGGGGTGGGAGGCGTGGGGAGCGGTTCAGGAGGTAATGCAAGCAGTGGGGAGCAGCGGGGAGCCACAGATGAAGCTTCCCTCGCTTGCCCTCCGCTCACCTCCTGCTGTGCGGCCCGGTTCCTAATGGGCCTAGGACCGATACCAGTCCACGGCCCGGGGGTTGGGGACCCCTGTTCTAAACAATGCAAACGTCTGATTGTACCCTGGCAGTATATCGTAGCAGTTACGGCTCCGTAGTTTATGATGCAAATCTGCCAACATGTGGGTGTCACTGCGTGGCTTTTGAAAGCAGGGTGAATTTTTTGCAGTTGTTTCAAAGTTGTGGTCTGTCCTTGAATTCTCTATTAATTGCTGTGTGTGAGCCAGAGGGAGCTGTGGTCAGGGTGGGCCCCCAGCCTGCAGGGAACTTTCTGGACTCCCCGCTCTTTGAATTGATGGAGGCATTTGGGCTCACTACTTGACCATTCTCACCCTGTGAAACGTCCTACACTTTGAAGCAAATACAATTCACAGCACAGTGCACACAAAAACCTTGGCATAAGACAGAGAAGGTTCTTCTTATTCTGTGGACTGGTTGCTGTGGAAACGGATAACAAAGGGCAGCCTTCCACTTCTGGTATAATTGTGTAGCCCCCTTTTCTCTGGGCTTGACACCTGTCTGAATAAGAATGATTAGAGCTGAATAATATCCCTCTCTTGACTATTGAATATGTGGTTCACATACAAAACTGTATAAGTTGAAGAAGTAAAGTGTTCGTGTTCATATGTACTTGTTTGCTACTACATTTTTGAGGTTTTGTAAAACTGTTATTTTTTTTTCACAATGTGAAACTGAAGGTCAAATAAATTATTAGAGATTTTCTCTTCATCGTGAATATGGGTCTTTATTTGAATGCAACATAATTTTAGGCATTGAAAACTTGTGCTTTTTCTAGTTTAATCCAAAAGAGGATCATTTCAAATTTTTTTGGATGTCTTCTATTTCACCATTTAGTTACGTCCATTTATGAAAGCAATTTTGCACATTAAATAATTAAAATTTTTGACCTTTTAGAATATTTAAGCAAACCAAAACTACCTCAGTTAGGGTTATTGATAGCTTAGAATATAAAGTCATGTACTATGCAATGATGAGACAGCATACTTAGTATATAGAAGGAATTTAGTTTCTGTACTCATCATGTGGGATATATTTTGATAGGAAAGCTGTGAGAGAAGGGGCTGTAGTTCAATCCTCTTTTCATCTGACATGACCTTAGAATCACTTCAAGTGAGTGGAAACATGTGCATATTATTTCTCTGAAATGGCACAGAAAACCACACGTTTAACCCCTCTGGTATACTTAGCTTCTTCCAAGTGGAAAGCCGCCATCCCAGCTGGCTCATTGTAAAGCCAGAGGAAGCCTCCTGCTTCCGTCTCATGACGGCTTCGTGTCACAATGAGATGCTCCTTTATCACTTAGGGTGGACCCCTTGTTGTTTTAATGGGCAGAGCAACATTGGGCATAAGCTTTTTTGGAGAGGACATAAATACTACCTAATTAGAAATCTAGGAGATCTCACAAGTAGGCAGAATACAATTACCGCCCTTGGACTTTGACCAAGATGCCAGAGCAGATGCCTCAGGTTTTACAGAAGCATCATTCAGTTCTGTGCTGGGTGAGGCTGGTCTAGAGCCAAGCTTTGAGAATAAATGACTCTGACAAGAGTCCTCAGACACCTTCGTGCACGGTGCTGATGACCCATGGAAACCCTGTTGATGACACCATATATGACACCAGTCCTCAGAAGGGTTGAGAATAATTCACGTAGAGATGATTGGGAACCGACTTTTCATTCTCGGGAGTTTTTTTTCTTTATCATCTCAGTTGGGATGTGTAGACAGATTAAAAGAAGATACTTCAAATTCCTAATTTTCAGTTGTTTGGAGATTCCGGTTCATTCAGAGATTCATGTCACCCCAAGCAGTGGCTGGATTCGTTTGGATTGCCTTCAGCTGCATGTAATAGAAACCTGGCCATGGTGGTTTAACCACAGTGGTGAAACCCTTTGGAGGCTGGCAGTCTACGGCTGGGACAGTATCCCTACAAGGTCATCAGGGGTCTGCAGCTCTTCTTTCTGCCTTGGCATCCTGGGCATGGGCCTTTAGTCCTCACGCTTACAGGATGGCAGCTGTACCTCATGGCATTCCATGTGCTTTCTAGGCAGCAAAGATGGGGACAAAGGGGGAAGAAGTATGTGTCAGATGCACCTTACTTTTTCTTGGGACAATAATAGTTTTCCCAGAAGACCCACCTAGGAGACTTACACTTATCTCTCATTGGCCAGAATTGGGTCTCATGAACTTCCGAAGAAGCAAGGGAGCCTGATAAGAGGAGTACTTTTATGGAGGCATGCTGCCTCACACAAAAGGTGATTTTTGTTGGCAAGGGTGAAACGGAGAACAGACATTGCTGCCTAGGGTCTGTCACAGTGGATAATCCAAGGGTCAGCTTAAACAATAGCCCCGGTGATTGAGTGATTACGATGTGCTGGGACTGCACTAAGGACGTGTCCTTCATCTCTTTTAATTCTCACAAAAAATGCAGGTAAGTACCGAGAGGTTTCTTAACGTCTGTAAGCCTCAGCTCCTTCCTCTATAAAATAAGGATGATTAATATTCTCTAATAGAAACATTTAATAATATACATTTAAGCACCAAGCCCAGTGCCTGGCACATAGTAGTTTCTCACTAATTTTCAGCTGTCATTTTTAGACGTGCTAAACATCCAATAAATCAAAATCTGAGTGCTTATTCTGTGTGAGGAATTGTGTTAAAAGTTTGTATGTCCATCGCCTTAATTGATCCTTACAAAAATCCAATGAGAACAGGCACTATTTTTTTTTCTTGGCCACACTGTGTGGGATATTAATTCCCCCCCCCCAGGGGTCAAACCCATGCCCCCTGCAGTGGGAGCACGGAGTCTTAACCACTGGACTTCCAGGGAGGTCTTGAGAACAGGCACAATTATTACCCCATTTGATAGATTAAGAAACAGGTTTGGAGAGATTAACTTGCCCAAGGGAGTGGTGAAGCCTGGATTTCAAGGCACACTCTCTGACCTGTCCAGGAATGTGGAGAACGGTGATTCATGGGGCTGAGCCTGATTGTGGGAAACCCAGGGCTGCCCATGTCCGTTGTGTCTGGGAAGACTTGACTTTGTGACACAGGCCGAGAAGGTTGCAGCTGGTGAGTCCCACCCCTGGACACCAGGACTAAAGAAGCACAGGGAAAGAATCTGCCCTCCAACTCACAGTGTTTCTTGACAACAGGCTTCTAAGATTCTGATTGAGGAGAATTTTTAAAATAAATGGGGGCCCTGGGTGGTTGTTATACTTGATCATTCATTAAGCTGTACACTTAGGCTCAGTGTACTTTTTTGTTCATACAATGTTTATTGCCTGAGAGATTGAATATACAAATGGACAATGGCCAGAGCATAATAAAAATAGAACTCTGACCCACAGTCTGCAGTAACCAGCGCAGGAAACCAACCCCATTATCTGCGGTAACCAGCCCAGGATGTCAGCCTGCAATCTGCAAATCAGACTTGCGGGAAGTCAGATTACTATCTCTAGCAACTGGTCCCGGAAGCCAAACAATAACCGTGTTAACGATTGGCCCCAAACAGCCAGGACTTGATTAATAACTTCCAGCTTCCTTAATTTTTGTTACTGCTTCCAACTTGGGACCAACCAGAAAAAGATCAGATATGCCCCCCTAACTATCACATAGGGTACCTAGTTAGCCTGCTTCCAGCTTCCCTAGGCCACCAGCCTTCAATCAGGGCATATCTGAAACCTTCCCTTTTTTCCACTCACACAGCTTTCCCACTTCTGAGCCTGCCTTTGAGTCTCTGCCAAAACCAAGTGACAGTGGCTGACTCCCCTGCTATAGCAAGCTCTAAATAAATAGCCTTTGCCTGTTCTCATTTGGTCGGTTTTTGTTTATTTTGACAGGCAAATGTTTGTTCAATAAAAAAATTAAATACTTCAACAAAAAGGTTCATAAAAATGAGGTGGGAGCCAACATTTTGGGTTCTGGGCAAGCTGGGCTTTCAAAGGGATGTTATTTTCATCCTGAATGTCAGAGTAAGATGAAATGTACACAATACATATAGTATGAGAAAAATGGATTTTGAGTTAATGGGGTTGAGATTAGGGCATCTGGTTTGCCAAACGGAGAGCAGTGGCTTTGTTTGGGAATATTTTGAGTAAAGTGAGAACACTGAAGTGAGTTTTATAGTTGTATTCACGGTGCACATGAATGTATGAATAAATGAAAAAACTTAGCAGTTAATTCCTGGTCTTGCCTGTCACAAATCTTAAGTGCTTTGCCTGTCTGACACATACTTAGACAAGCCATCTGTCCTGTATTTGAGTTTAATCATAGACAATGAATTTTAAAGCTCTGTTATTTGTCCGACCTTGGACTGCTAAAGGCAAGACCTAACTTTCAGAGGGAAAAAAAAGTGTACATTAAGGCATGACTAGGAATAAAAAGCAATTTGACTAAGTAAATTACAAATCTACCATAATCTCATCCAGCTCTGCTTACAACCCAGCTTGCTTTGTGAATCCCGGGAAAACCAAATGAGACAAAGTTTCTGTCTTTCTCTCTCTGGTCCTGTTTCCTTGGCAACCATAATCTTTATCTGCGCAAAGGTGGGGGACCGCATCGAGGAAAGGCAGTTGGAGGTGCAGCCAAGTCTCTCGCTAATCCTTGTCTTCGGTTATCAGATGATTTGTCTTGTTACGAAAAGTGATTTTACACCCAGTTTTTAGATGCTGCTGGGAGCGTTTATCGGACATCCTGGAAGGGCTGAGGGTACTTGCTAATATTGTAGCTACAAAGAAGATGAAATCAGTAGACACAAATTGGGCACCTGCAAAGTGAAGGACTAAAATGTCTCTCTCTGAGGATCTAACTAATCTAGGCGCAAACTGTAAGTTGCAAACACCGGTGTCCCACTCGGTCATCTCCACACATTCTGGCCCAGGCGTTGCTGCCACGAGAACCATTCTGAGAGAACAGATCTAGGAATTGTACTCACATATGTCTGCTCTGAAGGGAAGGAAGGGAGAAAGAGGAAGAAACAGAAGAAACCCCGGGGAGACGTGTCTGGTGGGTGGTGGTCCACCTCACGTCCCTTTCTGGTACCTCCTGAGAGTGTAGCTATTCAAGAGGTGGAGGGGGTCAGTCAGCACCCTTTCTCAAAACGGAAATACCTCAGCTCCACTGGGGGGCTGTTAGTCATTCCTCCCCTCCTGTGAATCAGGCCACTCTGAGGGTGGCCGGGGGGTTGGGAACCCTGGGGGGAGCGCCTGCCCGAGGGGGGCTCGAACAGGAAGACACACCCAGGGGAACACTGGGAGTCAGGAGGCCTGTTGGTGAGTCAGTAGCAGGTGGGAGAAGGATGAGAAAGGCAATATTTTACTTCAAAATGTTACAGTTAAGGAGGAGGGAGGGATAAATAGGCAGAGCATGGAAGATTTTTAGGACCCTGAAACTATTCTGTATGATACTATAATCATTGATCCATGCCATTCTATATTTTCCCAAACCCATAAAATGTACACCAAGAGTGAACCCTAACAAACTATGGACTGTGGGTGATGATGATGTGTCCTTGTAGGTTCCTAACTGGTACAGGCTATAACAAATGGACCACTTTGGTGGCGAGGTTGATAGAGGGGAAGGTTGTGTGCTGTGCTGGCCAGGGGAGCGGGTAAGGGGGTGTGTGGGAACTCTGTACTTTGCCCTCAATTTTGCTGTGAACCTAAAACTGCTCTAAAAAAAGAAAGTCTATGGGCTTCCCTGATGGTGCAGTGGTTGAAAGTCCGCCTGCCGATGCAGGGAACACGGGTTCGTGCCGCAGTACGGGAAGAACCCACATGCCGCGGAGCGGCTGGGCCCGTGAGCCATGGCCGCTGAGCCTGCGCGTCCGGAGCCTGTGCTCCGCAGCGGGAGAGGCCACAGCAGTGAGAGGCCCGTGTACCGCAAAAAAAGATAATAATAAATAAAATAAATTAAAAAAGAAAGTCTATTAAACGCCAAAAAGTAAAAAGAAACAAAAGGAGTCTTTTAAGGATGTCAAATAAATTGTTAAATCTAATAAAGTATACAGTATATATATATATATTTTAAACTGTTACCATGGGTGGACTCCATGTATTGGAAAGAGAGAAAAACCCTCCTCCCATCCCTGCATTCATTGTCCTGAGACCCAGGATCAGCCCGCCTAGCGGAGGCTTAGGACATGGAGTCATGATGGGTAACTGGGGAACCAGCCACCAATTATAACATCGCCGCTAGGAGGATTTGTCCCACATTCCAAACGGCGAACTTAGAATCCACACTGCTAGAATTGACTGACTCACAGGTTAATGACAGTCAGTATTTTAGCAAATACCTTGAAGTGAAGATCTGCACTCACAGTGTAAATGCTGATTCAGAGATTTTTATTTCTGCACGATTTTTTCCTCCACAAGACTTTGTGTTTGAAATTTAATTACTGTAATATATTCTTATTTCCACTTTCAGGTATTTCTCTGGAGCAGAAAGCTAACTTCATACGTGGCAGTGTGGGTGTCCAAACGCCCATATAACTAGAAATTCATTTCGTCATCCATTGGTTCATTGGCTAGGAAAAAAATTTAAAAACAATCAGAGAAGGAAGGGATAATAATCTCAGGTGGAAATGTAGAAATGTTCAGAGATAAACCAAACCATTTGGGAAAAACAATGGGTCTTTCAGAAAGCTCTGGTGGAGCTGATTAAAGTTAGCTGCGGGAAGCAGAATGTTTCTCTCTCGGATGACATAGGTGGGCCTTGCTGGCCTGGCCTAGGGCAGGCTCCTTGAGCTTTCTGTGAAGAGGCACCTTTCCGCCTGGGCATCGCTGGGGGTGGAGAACGGGATGGGGCACAGAGGCACCATGGAGGCAGGTAACACTGCCGGGTGCCATTTGCTTCCAGCAGACCAGAGAGAAGGCTGTGAGGAGAATGGGTCTGGGGGGTGACTGCCTGTACAACCTCTGAATGCACTCAGAGCTTTTCTTGCCATCCAAGAACCATGTCCAAGGGCAGAGAACCACAGAGTCCTGGGGCCTCTGGGTTGGCACTGCTTGTGCTCTGACATTCAACATTCAGTGAGTTACTCAGGCTGGGTGGAGATCCCTTCCTCCTTCTGAGAGCAAGGGATGGGCAAGAACCCTCCTTTTGCATCTCCGAGAAAGCTTGTAGTGGCTCTTTCAGAAGCAGAGAGGAAAGGAGCCACCCTTGAGGTGGGAAGGGGAAGTTGTAATTGCACCTGGAGACTAGGGGCCAGGCAGCAGCCCTCAGTGGGGAGCAGAAAGGGGGAAAGCAGAGACAGAGAGTGGAGAAGACCTGCCCACTTCTCCTCTCCGGGGTTTGGCTTACGCATGAACGCCCGTGTTCACAGGTGGACCTGGAGAGGTATCAGAGTCTGTGATGGGCATAGCATCGGTCTCGGTAACCTACAACACTGGATAGGATCTGCACGAAAGAGAAGTGGGATGAGTAGACAGAGCAGCTGGTGCCTGACACGGCGGCCCCTCTACCCACTACCAACAGGAAACGTTAGTGTTTAGAAAAGTGCTTTCCCTCCTTCCTGCCTTGCTTCCCAGGGGTCCGACCTGGGATGCAGTCTGAGTGCCATCCCCGCCTTCTCTGGTTGTCTCCCCTTATTCTTCACAGGCCTTTCTCCTGAATGTCTCTTGCTGGGCTCCTCCTGTCTTGACGTCTGCTTCTCGGAGGACCCGACTAACTCAGGAGGGTTACAGCTGAAGGCTAAGATTGAAATCACCCCCTACCTGCTATCTCACCCCGTGGCCCTGTGATTTCATGTGGGCCAGGCAGGTGTAGGAGCAGGTGAGAGAAGGTTTGGAATAGGGATGAGATCACCCCAGTGGCCCAGCTTTCAGTATGTCACTTTCAGAGGGATAGTTTCTTCACTTTCCTTTTTATATTTGGGGGGATGACTAAATGATTTTGAAAACTTCCTAGCATTTGGCAACAATCTGTGAGCAGAGTGATATGATTGCTCTGCTCACAAACAAGCTGCAATTTTAGGCAGGATTTTCAGAGCATCCCAGTGTCTAACAACTCATGAAAACTTGGCGGTAATTTCAGGATGCCTAACATCTGCTTAGTTCATTTTGTTACAAGTCACCTGGGCAAACACTCTTCCTCCCTCTGCCCCATAAATGAGCTTATATCCAATTAGGACATTCTGGTTAATAGCAGCAGCAATCATCCAGGGGCAGTCTACAACAAAGCCTTAAATGCAATGGCACTTCTCCATGTTAACAAAACCAAACCATTACTTTTCTTTTAGCTCAGATGGACTATTTGCTAATGTCTTACCAGCTCTCCCAGCTTATTCTTTGAGGAAGAAACAGCCTTGGTTTCTTTGAGAAGAGACTACTCCTTTGATCTGGGGGTTTTGAATAAAAGGATTTGGGAGGCATTTAATGTGCATTTTACAAGAACGTGGTTTCACCACAGCTCATCCCTTTCTGATCGGTTTTAAAAGCATGACTATCACATCTATTCAAGATTTTCCAGTGGAGACCTTTGAGCATGACTATGAAATAGATGCCGAGCAGGCCGAGTTCCACAGTTACTTCTCCTCCTATTTTTCCCCCCAGCTATAATGTTACTCAGGAACAGCATGGTGATTGAATGCACCTGCAAAGATCTTAACAGCTCTAGAAGCAGCAGGAAGCCCACACTGGTCACCTTCAGTTTATTAAATATCCTGACCCCCTAGCAAGTGTTTTTCTTCAAGGTCAGTTTTCTGTTGTCGGGATATAGAATTGGAAGATGACCGGAGGACAGCACCTTGGAAGCTGCCCCTAACGGATGCCAGTGTCTTGTGCGCTGCGCTCCCATCCTGCCTTAGGGCGCCCGGGACAAACTCCACGGGGCAGGGGTGACTGAAAGTGGTCTCAACTGGGGCCCCACGGAAGAGCTGAAAGTTCCCTTTCAGTGCTCATCACGGGTTTTCTCTCTCTACCCCAAAGACAAAGCTTTCGCAATATCATGGGATCGGAGCTGATTATCGCTCTGGGGTTTATATTCAACCTTGGATCCTGACTCTCAGCCTGTGCATAATTTTCTGTGGTGACAAAGTTTATTAAAAAGCTGACACATTGTTTTCAGCCTTCAGTTCATCTCTGTGATTCACTTCGAAATTTTAAGAAAGGAGGAGAAGAAACCATATTAGTCACAGGAAAAAAAAGTTTGGGGCCTCCCTTTCTACACTGTAAAGTTATTTGTGATTGAAGAGTTATCGAATGATTCCGCTAAGAAGGTCCCCTTCTGCTGAAACGTTAACAGCAGGAGATGAAGTTAAGCCTTGTCAGCGTGCCATCCTTCACCCACTGGAAATGGTGCAAGGAGCTAAAGTAGAATCACTGACAGCCACAGGCCTTGCTTGTCACAAGCTCATCCTTAGAATTTTAACTGAAGGAGAAATGACAGATGATGAAGAATACATTTTTTAAGTCCAGAAAAAAGTGGACTGGACGGTTTTCATGTGGCAGCTTGATAAAAATAATTTCAAACTTCTTTTTTTTTTTTTTTTTTGGCGGTACGTGGGCCTCTCACTGCTGTAGCCTCTCCCGTTGCGGAGCACAGGCTCCGGACGCGCAGGCTCAGCGGCCATGGCTCACGGGCCCAGCCACCCCGTGGCATGTGGGATCCTCCCAGACCAGGGCACGAACCCGCGTCCCCTGCATCGGCAGGCGGACTCTCAACCACTGCGCCACCAGGGAAGCCCCTCAAACTTCTTTTTACCAAAATTAAAAAATCTAAGTAACTCTGCCTGTTCCCTGTATAGTGTGATGCCTAAAACTAGATTTATTTAGATAGTAATACATACTCAACTTGTTATTTAACCTGTTAATCATAATTCCAGATGCGAATATTTTCCAGGGGATTTGAAAAAATATTTTTGGAGGTGAGGTTTGGGTCTTCATGGGCCGCCTATGGTGGGAGGGTCCACAGAAATGCACCAAAGACCTGAATGAAAGATGATGAGAACATGTTAGCTTGCTCCTGGGAAATAATTTTTATAAACCACCCAGCTTTTGAGAAATAAGAATCAAGGTAGGGCCAAGTTAAGCCATTGTGTAACAAATTTTTGGAAGCCTTGAAGAATGACTCATGTTTAAAAGCTGATAAGCAAGAATTGTTTGATATTTGGGACATACCTTTCCACAGAGAAGGTGTCATCCTTGACGGGTGAACTTTCTGCGATGGCCTCTAAAGTGCTGTGGCCTAAATGCAGCTGATCCATAATACCGTCCTTGCTTGGATTCTGATAAATTTGGTCATGGGCTGGAGCACGGAGGGTCAAGCATACTACTGAATCTGCAACTTGCATTTTTCTTATAATATGTCATTGACTTCTTTCCATGTGAATATTTTTCTAATCTTGCTTTCTTTTCCTCTGGAAGCAGGCTGGGCATCAGGACCTTAGGAATATAGTAGGCACTATGGCCAAGTTTTTTTTTTTTTTTTTCGGTACGCGGGCCTCTCACCGCTGTGGCCTCTCCCGTTGCGGAGCACAGGTCCGGACGCACAGGCTCAGCGGCCATGGCTCACGGGCCCAGCCGCTCCGCGGCATGTGGGATCTTCCCGGACCGGGGCACGAACCCGTGTCCCCTGCATCGGCGGGCGGACTCTCAACCACTGCGCCACCAGGGAAGCCCTATGGCCAAGTTTTATATATCATTCAACAACAGATATACCCAACCAGAAACAGACTTTGTTCTTTTCTGTTTCATGTTCTACTGGCCCCCTTAATCCAAGCTGCCTAATAAACGCTTGTATTTCTAACTGCCTTTTTTGGGTTCCTTTGCCAGTTCAGACCTGGGACTTCAAACATATTTGAATGAATGGAATCAGAAAATATATTCTCAGTGGCTTGGCTATGGACAGAACTTCTTAATACAATCTCTGATAAGCATCATTTTATAGAAGTACAGTCTGTTGGCCAATAGCTCAGTCCTCCAAACCACTTTTCTTGATATCATTGCAGGACATTTGATACCACCATTGTGGTCTGCAGCCTTGGCACTGCTGAACCTCTAACAGTGATTTGCCAGGATCTATGTCAATCAACATTGTCCTGGGATGTAAGATGTTCGGCTAAGAGCTGCTGTGTGGGGCAGCAGAGTAGCCATGCTACAGCATAGTATGCCAGTTGTATATGTGAGAGAAGAAAATGAATGTGCGATGCATTCGCCTGGGTTAACTTACAGACCTTATGTGGTCTTCCTGCCCTTAACAGCAACATGATTTTTTTTTTTTAATTCAAGTATAGGATATTAAATATAGTTCCCTGTGCTATACAGTAGGGCCTTGTTGTTTATCTATTTTACATATAGTAGTTTGTAAATGCTAATCCCAGACTCCTGATTTATCCCCCTCCCACCCCCTTTCCTCTTTGGTAACCATAAGTTTGTTTTCTCTGTCTGGGAGTCGCTTTCTGTTTCATAAATGTTTGTTTGCGTCATATTTTCGATTCCACGTATAAGCGATATCATATGGTATTTGTCTTTCTCTTTCTGACTTACTTCACTCAGTATGGTAATCTCTAGGTCCATCCATGAGCAACATGAATATTTTAATAAAAGCTCTCTCTGAAGTACAAATGACCCGATGAACAAATAGGTGGGCCATCTATTTCTCAACTCGATTTTTAGCCTTGAACTAAGTGACTGGAATAGAATTGTACACCTTTGTTGATTGGTGAAATGGAAGTTGAGTGAATGAAAGCACTTCTTTCTCAACCTGGTGTCTTCTTTCTTGGGCACTAGGGCTTCTTGTATTGAGGCAGGCCCTAAGTCATGAGAGTAAGGCAAATGGCATTGTTTCTGTAATAGGAACGCCTGGCTTAATCTTATTTTCCTAGCTTGCTGTTACATCAGTCTATGTCATTAGAAGCAGAATGTGTTCCATTACGTAGCGTCTTTAATCTGGAATGTCTCTGTACTTGAAAACTATTATTGCTTTAATCATCACCTCACCCCTAGGAGGAACCAGAGGTGGAAACTCTGACCTGCATTCTAGTATTACAGGTGAAGGAGTTAAGAAATACTGAGTGACAAGACAGCCTCTAATACGCAGCCAACCTAGAGGCAGCATGCCAGCCCTGAGGAACTGGGATCACACTTTCAGACACTGATCTGTGTTTCTGTGTGGAATGTCTGACAGCTAAGATAGTTGATGGCCCTGTGGCACGCTGAAGAATTATGTCAACAGTCAATTTGAATGAGGTCACAGAGCCAGGTAAATAACCCTCATTCTGGTTTTACTGATTATAAAGGAACACTTGCCTGGCGTGAGGAAAAATTTAGTTCTTTCCCAGGACTTTGAATCATTGGTTTGAGGCAGCCTGGTCAGAAGGTTAGACCAGAGGAACAAATGTAGCGCTCACCGGTCTTGCTTTTGGACTGTCCTCCTCTGCCGCCCCTTAAGCCAGCAAGCACTCTCTCCCACACAGACACATAGAGCATCCGCAGACACACACATGCACAGACGCTAATGCACACACACACACACACACACACACACACACACACACACTCCAATTCTCCTCTGGCTTTGTGAATCTTCTTCAGTTGACAGTTTAAGGAGAACACAGTTCTGTGATATTAAGAATTAAATTAAAACTGTATTTCAACTAAAAAAGTCTCACAGGGCAAAGTGCCTGATGCTATTGAGACAGTTTGCTATTTCCTTAGGCACCTCGTGTCTCTCAGAGAGCTGAAGAGGCGCCGGCCACTTGCAGGTAAGGCTTCAGGAATGTAGGAAGGGCACGCACTCCCGGGGGTTGCTGGTTGCATCATATAATAGCAAGAGCTTGCCGAAGGATACAGGGCCTGGTAGGTAGATAATCTGGAGGAAAAGGTGCTTATGTGAAGTGATGCTGTACAGGACCACTTATTTTATTCAAGTGTGTGAGAAAGGGTTACAGAAGGTGTCATTTTGAGTCCAGGTTACTTGCAGCCCTTCTGGGGCAAGCAGTGTTCCTGCCCTAAAGGAAAGGGTCTTGAGGTGGAGGGACCCTGAAGAGATCACCTAGTCCAGAGGTTCTCAGGCCCATCAGATCCAGTGCTTCTTTTCTAAAAATTACAAATGTTTTGTAATTTCCCCCTTTACTATCCTCAATTAAAATTGCCAGATAACATACCACCCAACATCCAAATGCCATTATAATGCTCTACTTGTGTCACGGTTCAGGTTGCCCGGGAAAGAGAACCTGAGGTGGCATTAGGTGGGAGGAAGTACATGGGGCACGCTCTCAGGATCAGCACGTGTGGGAGAGAGAAGGCAGCAGGTTTGGGCAGAGGCAGAGGTTGGGCTCTGCCTTGATGCAATCCCACCAATGACTCAGCAGATCCCACAGGGAGCTCTGGAGCTGGGGTGTTCCCGCAGAACTGTGCCAAATTAGAGCTTTATTATACCCCCAGCAACCAGTCAGTGGATGTAGGCAGCTCCTAGGGAGGACTGATAGGGCGGGACCCTGGCAGAGACAGCCCTCTGGAATTATTGCTGGGAAAGGGTGGTGGCACTCAGCTCTGGGCTGTCAGCGGTCCACACTCCAGCAGCTGAGGAAGCCATGGAGTGGGGATTGGGGTGGGGCACACGGGATCCAGCACAGCCTGCGATAGATAGGAGAAAATAATAGGAAAGTAACTCATATTAAACACATATATATATATTTTTTTAAATAAATTTATTTATTTTTGGCTGCGTTGGGTCTTCGTTGCTACAAACAGGCTTTCTTTTTAGTTGTGGCGAGCGGGGGCTACTCTTCGTTGTGGCGCACAGGCTTCTCATTGCAGTGGCTTCTCTTGTTGCAGAGCGTGGGCTCTAGGCATGTGAGCTTCAGTAGTTGTGGCACACGGGCTTAGTTGCTCCGCAGCATGTGGGATCATCCCGGACCAGGGCTCGAACCCATGTCCCCTGCATTGGCAGGCGGATTCTTAACCACTGTGCCACCAGAGAAGCCCAGCATACGTATTTTTGGTATGCAAAACTAAAAGATTTTATGGGCTTCCCTGGTGGCGCAGTGGTTGCGAGTCTGTCTGCCGATGCAGGAGACACGTGTTCGTGCCCCGGTCCGGGAAGATCCCACATACCGCGAAGCGGCTAGGCCCGTGAACTGTGGCCGCTGAGCCTGCCTGCGCGTCCAGAGCCTGTGCTCCGCAACGGGAGAGGCCACAACGGTGAGAGGCCCGCGTACTGCAAAAACAAAAACAAACAAACAAAAACATTTTAGGAAATAGTTCAGTTCTATTGGAATTGAATTCTACTGTGTAGCCACAACTATTTCTTGTGAATTGGGCTTAAGAGAAAACAACACGCAACTGAGTATTGTCAACACTTTTTCTTTGCATTTGGCATTTTGAAAGAAGGACCAGGGAAGTATATTTGTATCTATACAGAAGTTATACAGGCAGACTGATACATTGTCATCAGAGATTTACTCAAAGGGTGATCAGTCTTGGTCAAATTACAAACAAAACAGGTGTTTGCTCACAGTGGTGGCATTCTAGAAAAATTCAATGTATATTAAATCTGTGAAAAAATACATTGTGTTTCCAGGTTAACTGGAGTTAGACCTTAGGCTCAGATAATTTTATCAAGTTTTTCACTTACATAATTGGACATTCATATGAAGTTAGGAAGGGATATGGGAAAATTCTTTGTCATGTGGACCAAATCCCATACTTAGCAAGGTGTTTACCTTCCACCCACTGAACGCTAGTGGTGTCTCCCAATCAGCAGTCAAAAATACTCCCACAGGGTCTTCCCTGGTGGCGCAGTGGTTGAGAGTCCGCCTGCCGATGCAGGGGACACGGGTTCGTGCCCCGGTCCGGGAAGATCCCACGTGCCGCAGAGCTGCTGGGCCCATGAGCCATGGCCACTGAGCCTGCGCGTCCGGAGCCTGTGCTCCGCAACGGGAGAGGCTACAGCAGTGAGAGGCCCACGTACCGCCAAAAAAAAAAAAAAAAAAAATACTCCCACAGATTTCCATATTTCCCCAAAGGGTACTATCCCTTCCCTTGAGAACTGAGTTCGTCAATCCTCTGCTTCTAGCCTAAACACACCTGTTTTCTCTTCTCAAGGTTTTGTAAAGCAAGAGATGTGGCAACCTCTGGTCGGTCCCTGCTCCAGCAAAGTAGTCCAAATTAAAGAGCTTCCATGGCTGCGTGCACACGCGGTCAAGGTCACACCTGGGATCCCATGGTCTTGAGGGCGGGCCTCCCTGGCCCTCCCACAAGGCCCGGGGGTGTCTCCCTCAAGTGTTTGAAGCCCAAGCAGGCTGTCAAAGGTGCAATCTGGTTTATCGATTTCTAGCATCCAGGAAGGGCTGTGCGAGTCTTACTTAGCAGGGGTTGTATTGCCCACTGTGGCTTCTCCCCTGCTTCTTGCTGTGGGAAAGCTCAATTTCAGGAGAAATAAATCTATCATACCTGCTTAAATACAAGCAAAGGAAATGGTTGTTTTCCCATGTGCTTGATTTGACTCTTAGCGGGGCAGACACCATATTCCTTTCCTCCTGCATCAAACGTCTGTCCCAGCAAACACAGCGGAAGTAGCCTGCCTGAAGGGACTGTCAGGCCAAGCACCAAGGAAAAGGGATTAGAGAGAAGGGAAAATGTTTCTAGGCTGATTCGAAGTACAAGACAATAGCAACACCAATTTGGAAATTGAAAAGGAAAGCCTCCGATGTGACTTATTTTACACAGAAGATTTTATGCTAGTTTTGATGTTAGGATTTAACCTTAAAGTGCTTACGCAAAAAAACTGCTGATACCCATGATGGCTCGGGCTGCATAAAGAATTACAAGACCCTGGAACTGACTGCCTGAGCCTTAGAGTAATTTGTATCCAGAAGAGACCATGCAAGAGATGCATATGTTTTATCTGCACACCTGAATAACATACAGACAAGTGTTAGTCATTTGTTTATGAGTATTTTCCATTACTGCTCCTCTCCCAACATATCGCAAAAATTTCTTGTTGTCCCCTCTTCGCTGGGCTGCCAGAAACAGCTGGCACATAACTTTTTATGTTTTTGCTGATGACTCTTTTTTTTTTTTTTTAATGCGGTACGCGGGCCTCCCACCGCCGCGGCCCCTCTCGCCGTGG
Organism: Phocoena phocoena; assembly: GCF_963924675.1. Taxonomy (NCBI): domain Eukaryota; kingdom Metazoa; phylum Chordata; class Mammalia; order Artiodactyla; family Phocoenidae; genus Phocoena; species Phocoena phocoena. The sequence continues at coordinate 59,099,261 of NC_089221.1, read as the reverse complement.
AGCACAGGCTCCGGACGCGCAGGCCCAGCGGCCATAGCTCACGGGCCCAGCCGCTCCGCGGCACGCGAGATCCTCCCGGACCGGGGCACGAACCCGCGCCCCCTGCATCGGCAGGCGGACCCCCAACCACTGCGCCACCAGGGAAGCCCCTGGTGACTCTTTTGATGCACTGGGTTTCTTCTTGGGATTAGAGTGAAAAATTATTGATCTACCAAAGACATTAGTTCATTGTTGCTGCGATGCCCAAGAGTTTTTTTAAATGAATAATCAGTCACCTTGCTGATTCTACCTTAGAAAGTGAGCATCTTAGGAATTTTTTCCTAAGTGTATGTTGACATAAGCCCCATCCTATATGCCAAGGATTGCAGCGTGATAATGTTCTAAATCGTGGTATTACATCTTTACAGACTTCACTAGTTCACGTCTCGTCAGAAAAAGCAGTGCTCAAAATTATGTGTACGCAGTTAATTGTAACAAAACCTTGTTAAATCTGATACGGTGCAGCCTTACTAATTACAGTTTAATCTTGATTTTACACAACCTTTCTTAGTTTTTGAAAAAATAATAAAAGCTATTCTGAGTATTTGAGCTTCAAGTGAGGACTCAAATGAATTTTTTTTCAAATGCGTATTTGAGAAGTAGGGCCATCACACTCAGTGGAACGGGTTGTGCATGGCACACCTGCTCACAGAGACCCCAGCCAGAACCAACATACGCAGATGAACCTGGACTCCTTCATAGTAGGTGTCCTTAAAAGCATTATGCTTATTTCAAGGACATTCTCTTACCCCAAACCTCCTCCTACTTTGCTTTTCAGGTTTGGACTTAGATTCTTGGGATTATGGACTGATGTAGTAATTCTCTAGTCCTGGAGATGAGAGAAACTTTACCATTGGAACCCTCCCAAAGTAGGTTAAACCAAAATAAGTGAATAAGAATTGTACCAACCTGGGTGATATCATTTGCAATAAAAATGAAGGAGGCTCAGAAACTAATTGGAAGTCAATTCCAAAAGAGGATTGTAAAAAAAGTTTTCAGTGAAATTAATGCACAATTTTTCAAATAGTTATTTTTTTAAGTAAATTACGTGCTTAATCTATTTTAAAAATTAAAGATTCTCATTAATTTTTTATATTCAATTCTCAATTTTCTATGCTTCTAAGGACAAGAATATCATATGTAATTGACACCTATAACTTACCCAAATATTTTATTGGACTGGTGACTAAAACAAAAAAGAGCAAATTAAAATTTATCTCCTTTTTTTGTCTCTGCCTGCACATTGTGTGTATGAGTCTGTGTGTGTGTGTGTGTGTGTGTGTGTTTATATACATTAAAGTAAGGAGGCAAGCTATAAGAACATAAGCAGGAAAAGACTTAAGCCTAGTAAAAAGATACATTGTAGTGTCAGTCTCAGAGTAGCTGAATTAATTTGAGACAAAAATGAGCTGTGTTTAAATAGTATCTCAAATAAACATTGCATTATTTGTGTTATGGTCATAGTTTAGAATTATCATCACAAAAATGAAAATGTTCAATATGTTAAAAAATATTAAGGCACAAACTGGGCAATTTTTTCCCCCAAAGCATAAAAGAAGACTAATTGAAAATGAACAAAGAGCATAAATGGACAACATATCAAAGAGAAAATACAACTAATACAAAATATGGGAAAATGATCAAGCATACAGAAATGCAAATTAAGAGAAGATACTGGGACTTCCCTGCTGGTGCAGCGGTTAAGACTCCATGCTCCCAATGCAGCAGACCGGGGTTCGATCCCTGGTCAGGGAACTAGATCCCACATGCTGCAACTAAGAGCCTGCATGCTGCAACTAAAAAAAAAAAAAAAAAAAGATCCAGCGTGCTGCAACTAAGACCCGGAGCAGCCAAATAAATAAATGTTAAAAAAAAAAAAAAAGACAGGATACCATCCCTGACTTTTTTTGCCTGACAAATTACTAAAAGTTAAGAGAGTGAAAAAGAGAGGAAACTGACAAATGTGTCGTAGAACAAGTGCTTTCATACATTGTCAACGGGAGGATAAATTGACAATATTTTAAGACACAACCTGGAAATAAATTTTAGGGGTCTTTAAAAGTTTATACCTTTGACCCAGTTATGCCACATCCCAGAGTCCTTACTATGGACATAGTCCTCATTATTCAAAAAGTGTCAGGTTAAGAGGCTTATGGAAGCCCTAAATGTCCAACAGTAGAAGATTGGTGGCACCTCCACTTGATGGAATGTTGTGCAACCACAAAGCGTAATGTTTACAAAAGTTATAACAGAGGACAACGTTTACGATAGAATGTTAAATAAACATTAAGCTGCTCTCAGAGCCATATGTGGATTATTAAATGGTTATATTTAAAAGAAGAAAAAGTAAAACCTGAAAATGATGGATGAGAAAGATTGAAAAGAAATATACCCAAATGTAAACTATGACTTTTATTTGAGTGATGATTTGAAAGATGGATCATGTATTTCCTTTTTTCCCTACACTTCTCATTTCCTTGAAAAAAACAAAAACTACTTCTAAAGATATAACTATAAAAACTATCAGTAATAACACGTTATGATTGTAGGCCAAGATAAGTGGGTGGTGAGGCTCCTATTCTGGTTATCACATGAAAAGTCCTACCATTAAGGGAAATGCGTGAATTTTCCAAAACTGCTGGATGTTGACATGGTTTAAGTTGAGTCATTACAATCAAACAGGAGGCATAACACTGACAGTTATCTAGTTATGTTTCTCATTTTGCACATGTGAACAAACCTCCAAGGAAAGGAGGTATTCTGCATTTTTCTTTTTGTTTGCCTGAAATGGTTCTGTGGACTAACTACCACCATTTACCCTGTCCTGTGTGAGCCCAGATTGACTCAGTCCCTGTCCACCAGCCCCTCCTTCTTTGGCCTGCCCATGTGTCCCCTTCCTTCTCTTTACCAGGGAGGCCTGACTCCGGGATACTCCACAAAGTGGATTCTGGAACAGGCCACTCCCAGGCCATTCTGAGTTTAATTTCTAATGATTCATTATTGCCTGTTTACAGAAAGGCCTGGTTTCATCAGATCTGATATTTCTTGTTCTTTTAGAATTATGCCTGCAGCTACCAGTAACATCAGAAGTTATAGCTAGAAAAGTCTTAAAAATCTTAGCTACAACAAACAAACTGGGCTGGGGAGCTTCAAGGTTTGGAGGGAGAAAAGCTTTAAAAGACAATCATTTTGAAAACTCCTTTTGCATGACTTGGCTGGAAAAAAGACTGGTTTTGCCCTTCCCCTTTCTCCAAGCTAATAATGCCGACCCAATCTTAAGGTCTCAGATTAAGCATCGCTTCCTCATAGCTGCTTTCCTTAACTCTTAATCTAGGATAGACCCTACACTCTCCATTGTGGGCTGCCCGTTTCTTTCCCAGGACCTCTAAGTATTACTTGTAAGTATTTGTAATTGAAATGAATACTTGTAAGTATTAGTAAATCTTTCTTTCCTGCTGGACTCTAAGTCCATGAGAGCAGAGTCCTTATCTATTTTATTTATCATCATGTCCCCGGTGCCAAGAACAGGAGCTTGGTATGCACTGGGTACTGAATAAATATTTGCTTAATGAATGAATTTTCCGGTGTGACCTACTAAAGCAGAGAAAGAATGGCTGGCACAAAATCAAATAGTGCTGGAGTCAGAAACATAAATGCTAAAGGCTTTGTTATTTTTTCTTCTTCTTTCTTTAAAATTCTAATTTTATACACACACACAATCTCATATCATTGCTCTAGTATTGAGTTCAAGAAGTTTGGTTTTGGCTTTTTGTGTTTGAAAGTGATGAATGCGTGGTTAGGGTGGGTCCTCTGTCATGAGAAGGGCAGACATTCGGAACCCTCCAGAAGCTTAGGCTAAATACACCTTAGATAGCGTTACCCACTTGAGCCGGGCTTTTACATAAATAAAGTTTAGCACAACCTCAGAAATGCACATGAAGGCATTCTGCGACTTGGCCTCTCTATGAATCCAGAGACCCCTAAGTCCCTCTTTCCTGAAGTTCATGATCAGTTACTCCCCTTAGCACATCTGTTATTCTGCCACCTTGACTTCCTTGCCTTTTGTAAAAGCAAAATTCTTGGAATTTATCTTACAGGCACAAATCACCTTGTAATTCTTTGCACTTAGTTAGTAGCTATTGAGCATGTAACTACAGAGCTTAACAATTACCAGATAGTGTAATCATGCAAAGATTTTAATCTTTCAAATTAGATCTCACCTCCACACTGGGGAAGAAAAGGAAATTTACAGGATAATTAGCTCACAGGCTAGTCGGCACTTCCAGGGATTGTCAGGAAGTGTCTGCATGAATGGTCTTAAGGTATTATTTATTTTTTATTAAGTGCCTTTTATTAAAATTACCCTGCATGCTTTGCACTGGAGAAACTGGAGAAAAATGTCTTTTGCAAGCTGAGGCAGACCTTCTGTAATGAATCCTGGGCAGAGGGTGGCATATTTTGGGATGGCATATTCTGCTACCCTTCCGGGTAAATAGTCTTCCATGTATAAAAAGGGAGCCAAGTCAAATTTTAAAAGGGAGATACCAAAAAAAAAGAAGCCAAAGTTATGCTTATTTTTTATGAGCTGAGCATTTGGAGTTGCTGAACTACCTAACCTTCCCCTGAACTGGAGCCTTTTCCACCCTGTTCACTGGTGCAGAGGAGCACGGCTTTTTACGGCTCCGTTCAGTGGTGTCACATTCGTAACTTGCAATTGGCCATGGTGGCGCTAATTACACCAGGGCCTTCTGCCCAGGCTACAAATCAGGGCTCCCTCCTGCAGATGGGTTGTTACACGTTTACCATCACTTCCCCACCTGTAGCAGAGGAGTCCAGACCCACGCAGGCGCTCAGAGAATGCGATCTCCTCCTTCCCTTGAGCAGCAGACAAGAGGAGTGCGACCACGATAGCAGTACATGGGGCTGGGGCTCAGGGGGCCTTCTGGCTACTGGTCTATTGTCACTGATAAATAGGGCATTTTCAGGGGGTGGCGTATAAAAATGAGGAGTCTGGAGAGGGATGTGGCCAGGAAATGTGAGTTGAAAAGAGAGATGCCCCCACTCAGCATCAAGTCCTGAAGGCAGGAGACAGGCTGGAGCAGGGAAATCTCTTGGGAAATTTGGCTGCAAGTAGCGGGATTGTTGGGGACTTCGTTCAGGGCTTGGCGGGGCAGGGCGGGGGCTTGGAGCAACTCCTCTTCCAGAGAAATTTTTTTTTTTTTTTGCGGTACGCGGGCCTCTCACTGTTGTGGCCTCTCCCGTTGCGGAGCACAGGCTCCGGACGTGCAGGCTCAGCGGCCATGGCTCACGGGCCCAGCCGCTCCGCGGCATGTGGGATCTTCCCGGACCGGGGCACGAACCCGTGTCCCCTGCATCGGCAGGCGGACTCTCAACCACTGCGCTACCAGGGAAGCCCCCAGAGAAATATTTTTTTTAAAGGCATTGAACTTATCTTTCAATTTCACAACCTCATTAGAAGTCCTAAGCCATCCTTTATTCACTATGATGAAGAGAATCCTCAGGATGAAATCTGTTTTATATTGCCAATCAAAAAGTGTTACTGTTTCGTAAATAAGTTCATTTCATTTCTTTAGATTCTACCTATAAGTAACATCATAGGGTATTTGTCTTTCTCTGTCTGATTTACTTCACTGAGTATGATAATCTCTACATTGTAACTATATTTCAATTGAAAAAAAAGAAAGTTACTGAGAACTTACATGACCCATCCTGAAGCTGGTACTGCAGAGGTTCAGGAGAAAGCCCAAGCCTGAGCCTTACTTCCAAGGGTCTTACAATCTCATTAGGACAAAGCTAACCCACAGAAAATTATAAGATAAAAATTAATCACTGGGCAGTTTGACACGTGCTAAAAAAAATTCAGTGGGGTTTAGTGAAGGGAGGGAGCACAGTGGGCAGATCATTCTTCTTTTTTTTTAAGATGCTGGGGGTAGGAGTTTATTAATTAATTACTTTATTTTTGCTGTGTTGGGTCTTCGTTTCTTGTGCGAGGGCTTTCTCTAGTTGTGGCAAGCGGGGGCCACTCTTCATCGTGGTGCGCGGGCCTCTCACTGTCGCGGTCTCTCTTGTTGCGGAGCACAGGCTCCAGACACGCAGGCTCAGTAGTTGTGGCTCATGGGCGTAGTTGCTCTGCGGCATGTGGGATCCTCCCAGACCAGGGCTCGAACCCGTGTCCCCTGCATTAGCAGGCAGATTCTCAACCACTGCGCCACCAGGGAAGCCCCGGGCAGACCATTCTTAAAGGCTGTGATAGTAGAGCCTGTCTGAGTGAGCTTCCAGGCCTGCTGATGGATTTCTTATATTATTATGATCTCCATTAACAACATCAGTAAAATTATAGGACTGCTAATAGAGATCCATAATAATAAAATCTTGAGTAGAGCTACAGACTCATTTATCCTTAGAGCTACACTCCAAAATGGATGAATGCCAAGTATTTTAAATCCCTGCTTTATACCAACTGAGAGAGTCAAGTTCAGCACCTTGTCTCCAGCTTTTTGTCATGTCAGTAGCAGAGCTAGGGGGAAAACAAAATAAAACACAAGTCTCCACATGGGATCACTGGCTCTAATGAAATAACTTGAAGAGCCATATCAGATTTGAAGACGGCAGCTCTCCTAGAGAAGTCCCAAATGTCCCAGGAGACGAGGACAACCAAGGAAGTGATACATGCACTTCTTGGATTTGGAACAGACATGGGATTTTCATCTGCAGACTGTCTGACAATAGGGAGGTATGCGGACCATGTATGGAAAAATCGGACCTGTCAAGATAAGTCGAGATTAGGTGTGCACATGGGTTTCGATCTCAGCAAGGAGCAATTCTAGGAATGTTTTCGAGATAGTGCCCGGCAGGCCAGCTGAGGAAGTGGCTGTGGAAACTCAGTGTAAGTTCAGGGGTCGAGGCTTTGGGAACAAATTATAGAAAAGAAATAAAGGAAACAAGATATAAAATTTTTTTCCAAAGGAGAGATTTAATTAGAACAATATCAGGCTGGAAAGACAGGAAGTATTGGTGTGTTCTAAAAGTGACCGAGAAGACAAATAGGGGAGAAATGCACATTTAAGGAAAGTCAAGAGCATCAGATGATACTAAATAATAGTTAGTATCTGGAAAAAAGGGAGGTTAAATAATGTCAAAGCACAAAAAACTGCACCTAAGCCTAGAAAAGCTCAATATTGAATGGTCTATAAATTTTAGTCCAACTGTTCAGAGAATAAAGGGCAGAGCAAGTTTCCTCAACCTGGACATGTCAGTTGTTGCCTGTCATACTATGGTGCAGACAGGTCACGATAAACAGTTGGACCAAAAGATGCTGTTCGGATGGTTCTTAGAGTTAACACGCTGTGTCATCCAGAAGACAGGACTTCAAATCTCGAATTCCTTCCCTCCTTCACTATTCATTCACTCAACTTTCCATTTATTCACTTAAAAAACATTTACTGAGTGCCCACCTTGGGTCAGTCTCTGTGCTGGCTTTGAGGCTATGGAGATAAGTGAAGCCACACAGCACATGCTCTTGGTCAAGCAGACAAAACAGATGGCTTGGAAAATATATGATTACAAAATAATGTAATGATGTGTTGTGAGGAAGGAAAGTTCAGAGACAATTGCACTTTTTTTTTTAATTGAAAAATAGTTGACATCCTATTAGTTTCAGGTGTACTACATAGTGCTTTGACATTTGCATACATTATGAAATGATCACCACGATAAGTTTAGTAACCACCTGTCCCCATACAAATTTATTACCGTATTCTTGACCATATTCCTTGTGCTATATATTACATCCCCGTGGCTTATTATTATTTTTTTTTTTTGCGGTATGCGGGCCTCTCACTGTTGTGGCCTCTCCCGTTGCAGAGCACAGGCTCCAGACGCGCAGGCTCAGTGGCCATGGCTCACGGGCCCAGCCGCTCCGCGGCATGTGGGATCTTTCCGGACCGGGGCACAAACCTGTGTCCCCTGCGTCGGCAGGCAGACTCTCAACCACTGCGCCACCAGGGAAGCCCCCTGTGGCTTATTTTCTAACTGGAGGTTGAAAAGGGCCTTCACCTCATTTCTGAAATTCTATGTTTCTTGCCCTGCACTGGAGAATTATCCATGTCCTTTGCACTGCTCTTTGGGGACTCTGAGGGCAAGGGAATGCTCTGTCAGAATCACTCGTCATCATGCAGAGACAGCACAGATGTGACGGGGAGATATGAAGCTTGCATCTGAAAGACACTTTTTGTTGAAGCTTTCATTTTCACAGCATTCAACATAGTTTGATATTGAGCATCCCTGCGGTAAGAATGCCAGCATTCTTCCTTATCTGGCAGGGCAGCTCTTGCCAGATGGCCTTTCCATTTTGCACAGTGACATATGTCATCGTCAGACACAAAGGCAAAATATTCAGTTGAAAAGTCAAAGATTCAATCAATAGTTATCTTGTCGAATTGATATCAAACAAGAGATTTTTATTAACCTCGGGATTGAAAAGACATCTTTTAATCCAGTGATTTAACTAAATTGGAGGTGTTTGGGGGCATTAGATGGATAACCAAGTACCCTTTTTGAATTTTGTTCGAGAAAAGCAAAGACAATACTTGTAAGCATTCTAGAAAGACCATGTGAAATACACATAGGGGATAAGATTTGATGTGGAGCATGAATTGATGAAATAGGAAGATGTTCTTTATCATGGTTTGTCTCTACCGCTGGTCCATGCCTCTAGCTAACTGGTTTATTTCCACACACTTTTTGGTATGAGGAATATGCCACTAATAAGGCCCAAATCAGAAACGATCTAAGTATTCTATGGACAGAGGCTGCACATATTCAGACAAAATGATGTTAAGAACTGAAGCAAGTTTTCAGATAATTCAACAGAAAAATATCTGACGTGCACGTCTGGATATTCTAAGGAAAGTATTGATACACAGACATTTTCGGGGGTCTGGCATTATCTTCGCAAGTGCTTCAACTGTTTACTTCTCCTGCATGATGTAAATATGGTCAGGGTTGATTTGACCTACTGCTCCAGAACTTTTTTTGCCGATCACATTTTGATCGCCAGTTATGCCCAAGTTGCTGGCATGAGCCCGTGCGAACAGGCTTCATCACACTGCCTGAAGTTCGTGTTTGTAGTAAGATATGTATTTACTTAGCTTATGTTTTATGGGGGGGAGGTTGGAGAGATGGAGATTATTGGGGCGAGGTGTAAAATGCTCTCAAGTTACCCTTTGGTGCCACCGCCCCTCTCCTATGGTCAAAGCTTGTGAAAAACTGAAGGCTATTGCTCTCTGGAGAGGATCCTAACGCTATTAGCCTATTAAAAGGTTCTGAGGCCTGTGCCACTGTAACTCAGCACCTCTCAAACTTAATTTACCACAGAGACCAACCTCCTCTCACTTTGCTTCCCTTCCCAACTTGTACTGACATCCCAAGGAAATCGGGTTTCTTAAAACTCATTTGCTAGGGCACTCCCAAAAGAGTTTTTCAAAACTAAGTACTCTCTCTTTTTTTTTTTTTTTCAGGTACACGGGCCTCTCACCGTTGTGGCCTCTCCCGTCGCGGAGCACAGGCTCCGGACGCGCAGGCTCGGCGGCCATGGCTCACGGGCCCAGCCGCTCCACGGCATGTGGGATCCTCCTGGACTGGGCCACGAACCCGTGTCCCCTGCATCGGCAGGCGGACTCTCAACCACTGCACCACCAGGGAAGCCCTGTACTCTCTTATAAACATTTAAATTAACATCTAACAGTTTTCATCCTGGATTTAAAGAAGTTCACTCTTTGTCAGGGGAGGTAGAAAGTGTTAAACACATTATAATTTGAAATAAGATGAGCACTGATTGTAATTAAAATACATATTTTATGACACATTTGACAAAATAGATTTTAAGTAACTTCCTGAAATGTTGCCCTTCCCTGTTGCCGGTGGTGGGGTGGGCCTTATCTATGGAGTTTGCCATTTTGGCACCAGCCATACCTTAAGAGACCAAAGGAAGAAGGCATCTGTGCTCCCAACCTACCTTCACTGCAATGGGGGTGGTATGCAGGTGACTTGCAAGCTGGCTTATATCTGTGGAACAGCTGTGAAACTTGCAGGGCTACCCTCAGATTGTACTTGCTCACAAAGGCAAATAAGTATCTCCTTTAGGTAAAAGAAAAAAAAAAAAAGTCTGCATACCCAAAGTATTTTAGGTAAATGAAGACCTTAGTTTTCCTTAAAGGGACTAACAAAGAATTTCAGTCCTTGTTGTCAGTAATGTCTTTGTGGCAGGTCCCTAATCTTTTCTTTTTCAAATTTCCTTCAGAGGATGGTTAAGGAGTCTTTAATTAACTATTAAAACGGGTGTTCTAACATGGGGGACAAGATTTAGAAAATCCCTTTAATTACTGGAACCAGATTTTTCTCCTGATGTGGAAATACCAGTTTACTCCTCAACCAAAGTGGGCTTTAATTAAGGGGGTGGGGGGTTGGGAGCCTGAATACTGGAAAGTGCCTTAATTTGCATCGGCCCCAGTTTCAGTGAAATTGGCTTAAGGGGGGGGGGGGGGATGAGAGACTCTTATGGTTTATTGTTTAAACTGGAAAATCACGCAAAATGGGACTTGCTTTCCATACAGGAACTCATGGAAATTAGACACACCCTTGCCACCTCCGATTTGTTCAAATGCCTGTGCTATAGAATTACCACCTCAGTGGTATGAGTTTATGAACCAGCCATGCACTTCTTTCTTTCCCCCCCCCCACCCGGCTCTGGATACATGAATCAGGCAAAACTAGGCTTATGGTTCTAGTGACAAGGAAAGAAAAACCAGAGCTTGCTCTACCCCTCCCTCAGTTTAATGCTTAACATTCAATATGGTGCGCAGTTTGTTGAGAAAATAAGGTACATGTCTTGTCATTCCCCTTATGGATTTCAGTCAACACATGGAGGTGTCTGAAATGATCTGCTAATCCAGTTTCCTTTCCTTGAACCATCTGGTTCGAATTCTGTCTACCTGCTTGGAGTGCACCAGTCTCGTCTGCATGTACATATAAGGAAGTCACAACTGGTTAACAGTTTAGGGGAAAATCCCTGTGGAAATATACAACTTTACTATTGTGGTAGGTTTCCTCTCCGGAGCAAATTAGATAGGACTTTGATGGAAACCAAAGAAACTTGAGAGTTTTTGGAAGATGTGAGTGGTCCTAAAAAAAAAAAAATTCAACTAATTCAAAAGCTTTTAATTTAAGTGGGAACAAAGTTATTGCATACCATCAGTTCACTTACACCATAGCTCAACTCTGAGCGGTCAGGTGATGAGCAGAACGTGGGCTTAACAGCTTCATGATGGGGTGGGTCTTTGATCAAATTTCAGGAATGAGCATCCAGTAATAATAGAGTTAGTGGATAATAATCTGGTGGCAGGTAGTTATCATTGGTTGAGCCGATAGACCTACTCAAGCTTCTTGTTGCCTCCATTTTTAAAATCTATTTATTTATTTATTAAAAATTTGATTGGCGTATAGTTGACTTAGCCTCCATTTTAGAGTCTGGGAAAGCTCAGTGCCCCCTTTCCAGCCTTGCTTGAAGGTATGTCACATGTTTTGGTCAATGAGTTAAAAGTCAAAGCTTGCTAGGGGCTTCTGGGAAACATTTCTCTTTCCTGATAAAAGGGAAAGACATCACCAGACCTACTTCCTTCTCCTTCTTAGACCCTAAGAGAAAGATTGAATGTAGATGTGATGTCTAGAGCACAGGCAATCATCTTATGACCATAAAGGAAAGCCTATAAAAATTGCAGACATTGACCTTAACTGGATAAGGTACTAGACTAAAACCAACAACTTCCTCGCTCTAGGTTTCTTCTTGTTTAAGCCATCTTATTGCTTACTTGCAGCTGAGAGCAATGTAACCAAGCAGGACCCTATGGGGGTCTTCCCGGGACAGACCCCTCCCCCATGTCCTCTGCTGTAGCTCCTCTCTGAAGTACCTAGATAACAGTATCTGATGCACATTTCCTGAGCTGTTTTACAGATGCTAAAACCCCCACCAAATGGAAGACTTTAACTACTTGATGACCATGGGCAAGTAGCCCCCAGATCTACTAGGGCCTAAGGACTGATAATGTTAACCCCTGTAACATCGCCCTGTTACCTCACCATCAACCAATCAGAGAACCGTGCATGAGCTGATCACATACACTGCGACCCTCCTCCCTCACCTGGGCTTTAAACATGCTTTGCTGAAACCCATCAGGGAGTTCAGGTATTTTGAGCAACAAGCTGGACTCCTTGTTTAGTGCCCTGCAATAAATGCTGCACTTTCCTCCACTGCATCCCGGTGTCAGGAGATTGGCTTTATGCATGAGGGCGAGTGGACCCAAGTCTGGTTCAGTAACAGCAACAGTAACTGACTGATACAAACCCTATACACTTGTATCTGCCTTGAGACAGTCTTCCTGAATTGAATAACTCATTCAACCTTCCTTCCTCCGTCGTGGCACCTGGGGTCTCCCATGGGTTGGGACATCCATGCAGGCCTGGGAGGTAGCATTTGGGTCCAAGCACAGGATGGATGATAACAGTGTAGGTTGAAGGCATAAGTCAAAGACCTAAGAAAGAAAGATGAAAGATGATTTCCCAGCCTCTATTACACACATGGGGAAGTGATGCAATAAGAATGTTGCGGTCTAACTATCTTATTGTTTTGAGAGAAAATGAAAAGTCAGCTTTCCATAGAGTATTTGCAACACCCCGTCGCCCATCACAGGCCCATTCTATGATTCACCCAGACACCCCTCTTTCTCTCTACTTCTCTTTTCCCACTGCTCCAGCGCCCAGAATCTCCTAATGAGGTCAGTGCAATGGTTTATTTGCTTATTTCTTTATTTTTCATGGCTGAGGTTTGATGCCAATTTACACCCCCTTCTCAATTCCCTCCATCTTCCCATTTTTCTTAAGTAGTTTCTCTCAGCTCCCCTGATCTCATCTTACGTGCATTCAAATTTATAGTGTCTGACATTTTAGCCAAAAAAGAAAATCTCTGGTGATGAGGAAATAAAAAGAGAATCCTTAAGAGCAGATGCAGATGTTGTATTTTCTGATTTAAAATGGGATATAATATCTAAGAGAAAAAATGCTGTCGTAAACATTTTTATTTTTCCTGACTGGATTTTTTTTTTTTAAAACGGTGCTTCCTATTGACTTCACATACAGAATAAAACAGAAGAGAAGGCTACAAAAATCTGACTATGTTCATTTTTGATTTTTCCCTGCTGCTCAGGACAAAGGGTCTTTTCTAAGAGGAGTTTTTCCCCTGTCCTGGAAAAATCCCAAAGACAGACCTCCAATTCAGCAGGTCAAAGGCCCACTTCACCAGAGGGGCTGCTTGGACAGGAAATGGTGGATTTCCTCTTCAGTAGGGATCCCTCCCAGAGCTGGGCAGGTTTGGGGGAGGGGAGGCAGCTGTTCTGACCACTCAAATACAGAATTTAAATTGGGAGAGATGGCTGGAGCTGAGATCCTGTCGCCAGGTTTATGAGGATGGGAGAAGGCACCGCCCTCTTGTTACAAATCCATGTCAGAGTTGGTAGAAAGGCTGAGCGGGAAGCTTTGGTTGCTCTGCAGAGCCCATGTTTCCTTGGTCAAATGAATCTGGGGGAACACTGATAAAATAAAGTTAAATAAGATTCTTCACTATTGTGGTTCTCTACTGGACACTGGATTTAGTGTCCAGTATTCCCCAAATTTATATGATGCAAACTGACTGTTTCTGTTTTCCTTTTTGGTGGAGTAGCAAAATGTTCCTCAAGCAGGAACACAGAATTCCTGCCATGTGGGGAAATGATACAGCAAGAAATCTGTTACTAGGATCCATCTTCTTCCTCCTCAGCCGCCCTCAGCTCTGTAAGTAATAACAGCTCACTATACTTGGCCACTTGGACTTAACATGTTCCTACCCAGTTCTGCAGGTAACCAAAGTGGTTACCATCTGTTTAATATCTGAAGACTCTTCTGAAAGAACATGGTCTTAGCAGAAAGAATTTGGAGACTGCATACTTGTTCTGTCCCTACTTAGTGACAAAGCACAGTTTACCTTTTTGAAGGGGGAAAGAGCTTCAGAGAATATGGTACTGTTTACATGGGCACAGGAAATTATTGGCAAAACTGCAGCTATATTTTTCAGAGCTTCATGAATTACCCATTGCATTCATGGAGAAAGCCGATCGCTTCCCTCTTTTTGTTTGGTATTGAAACAAACCCTTGGCTAATTCCTTTGCTGGGAGAGAAAAGAATTTGAAAATGATTGTTCTTTTTTAAAAAAGAAATTACTTTTCTTCTTTTTTATTTACTTTTTTGCTAGCTGGGATGAAACACGGGTTTAAGATCGCTATCCTTTTTAATATCCCTAAAGCACTGCATATGCCGACAGCTTGCGAATTGAATTCCCCAGGCCAGAACTGTCCTTTTGAGTCCAAACCAATGTTTACCAGCACCCATTGCACAGCCGTTCCAGGATGTGGCAGAGACGCTGCAAATTCGTCATCGTTACTCCTGTTCTTCCCATGTCCCCACCCTGACTGATGGTGCCACTGTCCGTTCACTAACACAGGCCAAAACCTGGGACTCATCCTTCTTTCTCTCTCTCTTGAGATTGACTCTCTCTTGGATGACTTTTTGCATCCAATTGTCAAGCTACTTCAATGTCGCTTTTGCAAATGCTTCCCCTTCTCCATTGTCTTTCCCTTAGTTCAGCAAAGACAACACCAGAGTTGCTTACCATCCTTCATGACCTGACTCTTCCAACCTTTCCTGTCATCTCCTAATTACCCCTGCTTCACCCTGTGTTCTACTCGCACTGATTTCTGCACAGTTCCCCAAACTCACCCTGTTGTTTCACTTTGCTCTGACTTTACCTGTTGTTTCTCTTTCTTTCAATGACCTCCTTTTTCCCCCTATTTGCCTAACGAGCTTCTACCGCATGTCTGAGGTCTGAGACCTCCATTAAGTGCTGCTGTTTTCAGAGCCTTCCCTGAGCTCCCCAGGAAGAAATGGCCACTCCCATCTCTGCGGCACCACTGTCCCTTCGTCAGGATCCTTGATTTTCACCTGGGCATGCAGAATCGGGAGAAATAATACATGCTTGTTGCTTTAGGGTGAATTGTTATGCAGTAAAAGCAAACGGGTGCAGACTGGTGTATAATAGGTGCGTAATAAGCGTTCGGAATAAGCAAGTTGTGAACACTTGAGGGTATTTTATTTTCCTCTACAAGATGAAAAAAAAAAGATAATGTTTTGTGATCACGTTGCCTGACTTAGAAGTTGACAAATGGAGGAGAAGGTCATTGGAGGTGTGCCAGGGACTTAGTAATTCTGTCTTTGCCATTCTGGAACGTTCAGTGGGCAGATGGCAGTGGGCTGCTGCTCTGTCGGGGCCCTTCTGCACAGGCATCTCTGATGCCCTGAACTCCAGTCTCACAGAACTGGGACCAGATGTCACCCCACTGGCATCTCACCTCCTATAGCCAGCTGAGCTTCTGAGACTTTGAAATGACCCAGTAAAAGTGTCAAGTTACCTAGTACCAAGTCTGACAGAGAATACACACTTGCTGAGGGGGAGTTTTCATTTTGCTGTTTTTTAAGAGGCAAAAAATACAAAAAGAGTTCTTTTTTTTCACCAAAATCTGTGCATGGGGTGTGGGAAGAGGATGGTTACCGAGGTGCGTGATGTTCTGTTGTCATATGTTCATCCATTCTAAGGCAAATCCCCCCTCCAGCTGCACCCTCCCTCTTTCTCTTGCCTCCCAACCGATCCCACTTCACTGATCCTGCTGCTTTGCCTGTGAAAAAGGTCAAGACTTTCTAATTATAAAGAACCTTTCTTGATTCTGTTCCACCCCCAGTCAGGCTACTAGCACCAGGTGACCCCAAAACTGGTCTCCTCTCGGGGCCTCTGACTCTCATTGCTGGTCTGGCCACTGCAATCTGGCTTCCATCTCAGTTCTTTCATTTCCTGCTCCTGCTAACGTCAACTCTGACCTCCTAACTGCCGCCTTGAATGGAAAGTTCAGTCCTTATCTAATTTGCTGAGCCTGCTGCCATTGAAACTCCTCCTGGCTGCTGGGACATCACTGTGTCCTGGCCTCTTCTTACCCCTCTGACGATATCTTCTCATATTTCTTCCCTCTTCTTCTATCCACTTACTGATGACTACCGTGCGTATGGTCTGGCAAACTTTGGTTGGTTGAAGGGGTAATTCAATGGATGGCCATAGGCACACAATTTGCGGCTGTCATGGCCTGAATCTTCGAGCTGACTGTGTTCTTTGCGCACCGGTGAGTTTGTCCAGGTGTGCTTTGTGTCCTGCCAGCTCCTGCTTCTTCGTGGGCACAGGGCTTGCACCGTTGACGACTCCCCCAGCTCCCGCATTTACTCTCCTCGGAAGCTTGGAGAACGTGCCCCCAGATGTCTCTTTCCTAAGCAACAGAAGAGAGTTTAGACTAGGTGACCTCTGGAGTCCCTCCTGACCTTGAAACTCTGTGATGAAATAAAGGCAGCCCAGAGCCAAAGGTCTGAGTTTGGGCAGCAGGATTCATGCTGGCCTGCCTGGCTCGTTAGGGTCAATCAGGAAACAGGTTGCTAAGACAATATTTGATTCTAGTGGATTAAGGTGGAGGTGGGTAGAAGAAAGTGTACTTTAAGGAGAACAGCTGTTACAGGGACGCATGGAACAAGCCTGGAGCAAGCCCCACCTTTTCCTGGAAGCCTTTTGTGCTCTATGGGCCCTCAGCTCATATAGCACACTGACCTTTAGAAAATATTCTAATCTTAGACCATGATGAACCTCTGACCACATCGTTTCTGTCTCTCTTAAAATACGTATTTGTTTTGTAGCCCCCAAGATTAGGAGCTGAGATTAGGAGACATTTTTGGGAAATGCCCCATTTCCCATAATACCTAGTTTCATGCTGGAGACAGAGTACATGTTTCATAAGAATTTGATTGATAGCATGAAAGTGAAAGTTTCCAAGGACTGTGACTGAAGCGTTCTGTGGTGGGCAGGCAGCGGATTGCTGGAGGTTCTCTCTCCTTGGTACAAGTCCTTGAGAAGGACCTCAGAGATGACCTGGGCTAGAGTTAGGTGATCACAGTGTGGATTTTCCTAAAACTTGGGAGCCACCAGATTCATTGCTGTTGTGAGCTGAGGTCTTTCATGGTTGGTTTCCAGGAAGAATCAACCAAGTACAGAAGATGGGGTGATAGACGTTGGAGTGCAAGTGAGAGCTAGCTTCCCATTCTCCCGGGGCAGCAAATACTTTATGTCCCTGACTCTGATTCCCACTTCTAGCTCAGGTCCCACTGTCCTCTTGGAGACTGAGAATTGCTGTGGGAGTGGTGGATGCATAGCCTTCCAAAATTTCATGCAAATTTGTGATGTAGAATTTTTCTGGAGAATGAGTCCATTGCTTCAAACATCTTTATGCTCCTCGAGATGTTAAGGAACACTACTTTATCCACATTTCTGCTGCATAGACTTTCTTGAGAATGATATATATGGGAATATGCATAGATCCTACAAGAGAGTGTAGGGATGAGCAGGCCTTTTGGCTTGGGGCCTCTAGCTCAAAGGTGAAGTTAAAATTTTGATTGTTTTTAAAAAAAGACTTTACCTTTTAAAGCAGTTTTAGGTTCGCAGCAAAATTGAGAGGAAGATACAGAGATTTCCCTGCCCCTGCACGCATGCATAGTTTCCCCCATTGTCAAGATCCCCCATCAGACTCTGGGAGGGCTCACGCCAGGGAGTGCTTCCCAGGGCTTCTGCTGCCAGTGTCCTTGTCCTCACGGTGGGAGACAGCCACCCCCTGCCTCTGCAGGAGACCCTCCAACACTAGCAGATCTCTTCTGACCATGGAAGAATTGGATGGTCAGGGCTTCCCTGGTGGCACAGTGGTTAAGAATCCACCTACAAGTGCGGGGCCCACGGGTTCGAGCCCTGGTCCGGGAAGATCCCACATGCTGGGGAGCAACTAAGCCCATGCGCCATAACTACTGAGCCTATGCTCTAGAGCCCGTGAGTCACAACTACTGAGCCCACGTGCCACAACTACGGAAGGCTGTGCACCTAGAGCCCGTGCTCCACAACAGGAGAAGCCACCACAGTGAGAAGCCCGTCCACCCCAATGAAGAGTAGCTCCCGCTTGCTGCAACTAGAGAAAGCCTGCGCAACAAAGACCCAATGCAGCCAAAAAAAAAAAAAAAAAGATCCCCCTTCAGTGTGGCACATTCATTATGATGAGCCTACATTGACACATCACTGTCACCCAAAGTCCACAGTTTACATTAAGTTCACGCTTAGCGTTGTACATTCTGTGGGTTTGGACAAATGTATATACGTCCACCATTATAGTATCCCACGGAGTAATTTCACTGCCCTAAAAGTTTTCTGTGCTCTGCCTATTCATTCCTCTCTTCCCACTAACCCCTGTCTCCATAGGGTTTTGTTTTTGTTTTTGCTTTTTCCATAATGACGTATATCTTAGAATATGCAGACTTTCCAGATTGACTTCTTTCACTAAGTCCCATGCATTAAAGTTTCCTCCATATCTTTTTCGTGGCTTGAGAGCTCATTTCTTTTTAGCACTGGATAATATTCCATTGTCTGTTTGTACCACAGTTTATTTATCCACTCACTTGTTGAAAGACATCTTGGTTGCTTCCAAGCTGTGGCAGTTGTGAACAAAGCTGCTATAAACATCCATGTGCAGGTTTTCGTGTAGACATAAATTTTCAGCTTCCTTGTATAAATACTAAGGAGCATGACTGCTGGATCATCGGGTGAGAGAATGATTAGTTTTGTAATCCAAACAAGTGGCTGTACCATTTTGCATTCTCACCAGCAGTGAATGAGATTCTTCTTGTTCCACATCCTTGCCAGCGTTTGGTGTTGTCAGTGTTCTGGATTTTGACCATTCTAATAGGTGGGCGGTGGTAGCTCATTGTCATTTTAATTTACATTCTCCTGATGATGTGTGATGTGGAACACTTTTTCATGTGCTTATTGCCATCTATACATCTTCCTTGGTGAGTTATCTGTTATGGTCTTTGGCCCATTTTTTAATCAGGTTGTTTGTCTTATCGTTGAGTTTTAAGAGGTCTTTGTGTATTTTGGATGAGTCCTTTATCAGATATACCTTTTGGAAATATTTTCTTCCAGCCTGTGGTTTGTCTTTTCATTCTCTTGTCAATGTCTTTCACAGAGCAGAAGTTTTAATTTTAATGAAGTCCAGATTAACAACTCTCTCATAGATTGTGCTTTTGGTTTCATATCAAAAAGTTATCACCGTACCCAAGGTCATCAAAGTTTTCCCCTATGTTATCTTTCGGGAGTTTTAGAGATTTGCATTTTATGTTTAGGTCTATGATCCATATTGAGTTAATTTTTGTGAAGAGTTTGAGGTCTGGGTCTGATTCATTGTTTTGCATGTGGATGTCTAGTTGGTCCAGCACCATTTGTTGGAAAGACTCTCTTTTCTCCATTTTATTGTGTTTACTCTTGATCTTTTTAGTTGCAAACTTGTTCATGCGTGTGGTTGACGTCTTGACACTAATATTGCTTCTAAATAAAATTAATCAATCTTCCTCTCACACCCATATTAACTAAATCTGAGGGTGGGAAGACGGACTCAAGGTCAAGGGCCCTCATAATCGAAAACCCTGGGCTCGACAGAGGTGCCAGATCGGTAGCTCCTCCAGGACAATGAAAGTCAACGTCAGGATTCAGAGGGGGCGAAGCCAGGGATGCATATCCTCTCTTCAGAACTCTGCCTTAACAAGGCTGATTTTTGCCTCGTTTATTTCTGCCACTCATCGTTTTAAGATCATGGCTACCGTGTTGACTGTTTCTATGAGCTCAGAAATCCTGTTTTTCTCTATTATTACCTCTTTTAGTTTTAGTCTCTTTGGTTAGAGAGATAAGAAGAAAAGATTTTGGGGGGGCTATCATTGTTGAATAGTGTATTTTTATAATAATATTAATAATGAGAAGAAGGAGGAGGAAGGAAAGAAGGAGTAGTAATGGTTATTGAGCATTTACTATAACCTAGGTACTGGTTTTTTTTAAATAAATTTATTTATTTTATTTATTTATTTTTGGCTGCTTTGGGTCTTCGTTGCTGCACGCGGGCTTTGTCTAGTTGCGGTGAGGGGGGGCTACTCTTCGTTGCGGTGCACGGGCTTCTCATTGCGGTGGCTTCTCTTGTTGTGGAGCACGGGCTCTAGGGCACGTGGGCTTCAGTAGTTGTGGTTTGCGGGCTCTAGAGCACAGGCTCAGTAGTTGTGGTGCACGGGCTTAGTTGCTCCGCGGCATGTGGGATCTTCCCAGACCAGGGCTTGAACCCATGTCCCCTGCATTGGCAGGTGGATTCTTAACCACTGCGCCACCAGGGAAGCCCCCTAGGTACTGTTTTCATTGCTTTGCATGTATTATACCAGTGGCTCCTCACAACCGTATCATAAAATACCATGATTATCCCCAATTTACAAATAGAGAAACTGAGGTACTGAGAGGTTAAGAATTTGCCTGAGGGTAATAGTTGATTAGGCAAACTAGGGTTCAAACACACAATCTGGTTCTTAGTGATGCTGTGCTTTTCTTCAAAGGGTCCAGCCTTCCAATAAGAATCTCTGAAAGGGTTGTAATGGTGACTTTGATCTTAGCGGTCTCTGGGCACAGGGTCCACTCGTGTCACTGCTGGGTGAGTGGGCTTTCTCTTGCCCCCTGGTGAGTAAGGTGAGGAGGTTGAGTTGAGGGGAAGCCAAGGACTTCCTCCAAATATATGCATGCTTCTGTTCCATCCTGGGGCACCTCTTTTGGGCACATAATGTTGAGTGAATAACGACAGAGAATCAATGTTTAGTGATCTGACTTATTTCCCCCTTGTTGTATACTATATATTCCTAGGCAAGATAATATTTATGGTATCAAAGCAAAATGGAAATCAGAAAATGTGAACGTGGTCAAAACTCTCACAAGAAGTGTGCTAGACCCAGAAATACAATTTAGCTAATGGCCTAGTCCTTCTAACTGGAAAGTTCATTTTATATGAAAGATAGCTTATCTGAAATGAACCGTTATTTGAAATAATCGATGGAGAGATTCCTCCCACACACAGGCTCTACAACCCACACCCTTCCAGCCACACAAACAAATGAACACAAAACACCAAGGCGCCCAGACACCACAACAATGAGACAACCTCAGGGGTTGACAGGGTAGGCCAATTGCCTCCTAATCTATCTAATAAGCCTTGAGGCCCAAGCAAACATCGACTCTGTGGCAAAGCCAGCCTTGTCACATCAGAAGTAAACATGCTCTGGTGTCGATACTGCCCTCCAGGCCATGCACTGCAGCAAAGTGCACCAAGTCCTATGACCCAAAGGATGGGCTTTCCAGCTGGATGCTTGTCAAAGAGCAGTAGAGCTGAGGACTGAGGTGGGGGGCCGGCTTGAGCTGACCCTGGAATCCGAGGCCCTGAGTCTTTGTGTCTTGGCCAGGGATATTTTCACAGAGCTGGAAATACCCTCCCACTCTCCCTGGATTTCGTTCACTGCCACCTCTTCCGCCCAGTCCTAAAACCTGCATCGTGCTCACAGAGTCCTCTGTGGAACTGAAACCATGCAAGAATTTTGTTCAGCCTCCCATTGCTTCCCTAATTTATAGCTTCTACATTTGGCCCAATGGAATAACAAGATTAAAAAAAGACTGGATGACAGCAAAATGACTAAACCATTTCTCATAAAAGACAATTCCCCCCTCAAAAAAAGATTGCATGGCCTGAAATAATTTTTACGATAAAGTGTATTTTGAATTGAATATTATCCATCGCGTAGAAAAACTGTGGTTATTAGCATGCGTTTGGGATGGAAGGTAGAATACGTATGTGGATGACGCCTCTTCCTTTTGTAGACTCTGTGACCTACCCCGGTGAGCTCAGGTGCATCACCCGTGTCATCCTCACAGGTGACCGGCGAGGCAAGCAGAACAGAGGTATTATCATTTTTTCACAGACAGGAGTCTGAGAGACTGTGACTTGCTAAGGTCCCAAGCCAGTTAGGTGTGAATGGAGACTCAATATCAGATCTATTGCTGCATCCTGCGTTCTTCCTAACACACGGCCCTGCTTCAGTACATGGTCATACAGATGGTTGCTTTCCTAGTTGTTTCCTAGAATTCTTCACACCCCAGAGAAGTCAAAGGCTTGTCCTCTTGTAGTTGACAATGTCAGAGACTTCACTTACCACAGACTTTTCGGAGAGCCTTATTTGCCGCTGTGAATGCCACGCCCCCTCGCTCGCCCCAGAGTCTCTGACTAGCCAAGAGTGAAGCGGTGTATAGGTCAGTCCTGACTTTTAAGCCAGGAACTTAAATAGTGGAAAAGAATTATGTGATTCAATTATACTATTCAGTTAAACGTAGGTAATTATAGTCATCTTCGTCCTTTGTAATCTTCTTAACCTTGTGGTATTTCCTGACTCTGACATACTTTGGTATGATTATATCTATGAGCTGGATGATGACTAATTCCTCTGAGCTATTTTCTGTCTGTTCTTATTTGTGATGGGGAACTATCTCTTTGTAAATCTGCACCAAGACCAATCATTAGTGTTACTTTTGTAGAGGTAGCTTAACACTGTGCCTGGGACATAGTACTCAATAAATAAATGGTGGGTATGATCACTAAAAATCAAGGTTTGCTCAGGAACCTGCTGGGCAGGTGATTTTTGAAGCACTCCAGTCACATAATAACTTGGGAAATTCGGAAAGCTTTTCAAGAGTGGCCACATCAGAAACCCAAGGGAAAGCAGTCAAATAAATGATGTGCTGTAGCATCTTTTTATTTATCCCTTTCATTTCTTCAATTCTTCCATGAAAAAAGACAGATGAGGACTTCCCAAAATTAACATGCACTTTGTAAATAACCACACTTTGGAATAATACTGTGAACACACTTGCTTGATTGGGAGAGTTTGACCGTCTTCCTTTTATCATCTGATATTGATAAAACACCCCCTTAAGGACCATTCCAAGCTGGCTCTGCCTGGTCCAACCCCCCTCAAATTTGGATCAAAGAACTTTCCCCAGATGTCCACCCCACCCACTTGGTCCTGAGCCTTCGCGACCAAACTTAGCAGGAAATTAAACATCCAATTCTTATGAGCAGGTAAGGAGTAGAGTCAGTCTTGAGCCCCTAATGAGCACTCAGTAATCCTTTCTGACTTCTGCTGTGTTTGTCCAGTTTCTGATTTAGACTTCATTTCCCTCATCTTGAAACTACCTTGAGATTCCTGCAGCTGGGCTCCTTTCATCAAAACAGACAGCATCAGGCCAGAAGGAGCCTGCACAGTTGCATTTTAAGGGCAGGGCAGTGGGAGCAATTCCCCCAGGTGCAAAAAACAAGGGGGTACATTTTCTAAGCTCTAAACAATTGACTTTTAATAATGTAGGAGTCAACTGAGCACATTTTATTATTGTCCTTTAATACACATTGTAATTTAATACAGTTGTAATACACATTTTAATACAATTGTAGTACATATTTTATCATCGTGCTTTACTACACATTCCATGAAAACATGGAATTTAATTCTGAGGACTGCTAGTTATACAGTAGGCCTCCAACACAGGCGGAATCAGAGGTATGCTTGTTTCCTAAGTTTGTAACAATTTAGAAGCATTTGAGGTAGCTCAGGGCACCAGTTAGTTCTCTAAGCCCTGCAGGGCCAGATATTCCTGTGTTTAAGAGTAGATTCAAAATAAAAATGATGGCACAGTGATTATCAACGTGATCGTGAAGAAACAAGATCACTTGGAGTTTTTACCTGTGTTTAAAATTTTAAACAGTGAAACAGTGTGAACTGTGAGATTCATTACTGCAACAGACAGCTATGTATGTAGGAGATTTTTCTTTTTTCAAGAAATCAGTAATGTAACCTGGAGAGCGTTAATGCATTAGCTTTCCCCCTTTTATATACCTGAATGTGTTTTATTATTTACTATTATTTTTATTTTTTACCGGCAAGATTTACAGGCAATTCAATAAAAGCATTTTCACTGTCTTTGTTCCTTTTCCAGACATTTTTCTTCTTAAGTTTATTTCATGATTGTCACTAAGAATAATTTTGTTGTGTTGAAGAGAGAGAGGGTGTGAAAAAAGGATACACTTCACGCGTCAAATACTCCAGATACGGCACTGAGTCTGAGCTCACGGTGCTTGCTGAATACTATGATTTGGACTGTGGACCATCTTTTCCCCCAAGGGACCCATTTCATCATCCATCTTAGTCCTTTTATTCTTAACTTATTCTCTGCCGAGATACCCGCATGCCTTGCATCAAACCTACCAAGGTTTTGACACCTGAGATGTCAATGACCACATCTTCCTCACAGAAAACATCCAGATGAAAAGAAAATTCCAGTTCATCATCTAGATCTTCTGTTTATTCAAGGGCGGACATCTGCTTGATTGAACACTTTTATCAGTGTAATGCTATGGTCAGTGTCGGTCCAGGATACTTTTATCTTTCAAGTACGTCAAGGGCTAGCAGTCACCCAGGTGGCATCCTTATCACTAGGTAAGAAAGGGCTAGGTTGGCAAAAATGGCTTTCTGAACTGCAAGGGGCTCTAAGCAGCCATGATTATAAAGTCCTATTTGAATTTCACTTTTTACCACTGCTGGTTTCAAGGATAACTTTGTTACAAGTGGGGCCTCAGGTGGTCCAGTTTCAGGGTGGTTTAAAGAAACAATTGTTTAACAGAAAAAAAATGTAAATAACAGCGACTTTGTTTCTAACTTGTGTCTGGAGAAACCACAAAAGGACAGAAGGAAATATGCCCTTAACTCATGCCAAATTATCTTCAACATCTTGACTTCCCATTCCAGCCTCTCTTAGGGGACTCTGCAGAAAGGAGTGGACCTCCCGCATCTCTCTCTCTCCCATGCTTAATTCCTAACCGTAAAAAAACAAAAAACAAAAAACTCCAGGCACCGACAAGCAAAAACTCTCCCACAGCCAGTGGGTCCAGACTCTCTCTTCCCCCTTTATTTCCTGTCTCCTTCATTCCTTCTCCTCTCCGTTTCTTCAGCCATTTCTCTCATTCTGCATCACAAAAGCAGAGACCAGAACTGGAGGGGTAAAAACCTACTTCTTTTTAGGCTTGGAGGAGAGAAAGGAATGCTGTAAACATACACATTGGTGGCTTTGTCTCCTACTAACGTTTCCTAGTTTTGCGGTTGTAGGAATGACACCTCTGTGACTGTTATCCTGGATATAGTGCTATGGAAACAGTATATTTATTTTTTGTCCCTTAGCATTTCTAGTGTACCAAGGGAAAAGCTTCAATTTGGACATGTCACACCGATCAGAAACCATCAGAAGTCACAGGGAACTATAAGCCTGGAGATTGATGGTGGATGGAGAGCCTTTAACAAGTCACTTGATTCAAGCCTGACTCAGTCCCTAGTCCACCGCCCTTAATGGTTGCTTAGAGGCCTATGCAAAGTTGTTTGCTGGTCTTGGTCCAGCCGTTGGTGATCAACTGTCCATGACCAATGGCCCCATTGTTTGCATGGGGAGCACCTGCTGCTGAGCTGTGTGTTTCATGTTTCTCTCCTGATTATGAGCTCAGGTATTGCACGGTGACCGAGGGAGAAATTTAGGAGAGAAAGGGCCATTTCAAAGTGTGAAATTACTGTGGTGCTTGCTTAGTTTTTGCCCCAGGGGACTACAAAAACAAGCTCAGCCTGTGTCAAACTCCAAGAAGAGTGTGAAGCTGCATGTTAATGGCTCCGGCCGGGTGTAATCAATGACCAGGAACAGGGCTCTTCCAGGTTCTGTCAGTTCTGAGGGAAAGTGGCATTTTCATGACCTCTTGATTGTTCTGAGCTGGAGAACCTTTCAAACATGCTAAGGAAATCTACAACTGCACTTTCCACAAGGCTAATCTTTCCAAAAGGGTGTCCAGTGTCATGTCTGGAGACGTTGAATCTTAGTGGCTGTGACGGCTTTTTGATCAGTGAACTTCTTCTTTTGTCCTTTTCTCCAATTTCAAAACCCAGTTTACTAGTTCGCTTCCTATTGGACATGCCCTCTGTCAAATGCACTTTCAGATGACTGGCATTTTGTCTTGATCAAAGCTAAGGAGAATTTTATGTTTGCTATGTTTCCTGGTTGCAAGGCAAGGGGGTAATTTTTTTTGGGGGGGGGGTGCTCCCGTTGCGGAGCACAGGCTCAGCGGCCATGGCTCACGGGCCCAGCCGCTCCACGGCATGTGGGATCTTCCCGGACCAGGGCATGAACCTGCGTCCCCTGCATTGGCAGGCGGACTCTCAACCACTGAGCCACCGGGGAAGCCCACAAGGGGGTAATTTTTAGGAGATAACAGAGAACCAGCCAGAAACCCATTCTTTACTTACTTGGAATCCAGGAACTGAGCTGTGTGAACCTCAGGAAGTCCCAATGCAGAAATGATTAGGTATCCTTTTTTTTTGGCCGCACGGCTTGTGGGAATTTTAGTTCACCAACCAGAGATTGAACCCGGGCCCTCGGCAGTGAGAGCACTGAGTCCTAACCGCTGGACCGCCAGGGAATTCCCCCGATGCAGAAATTATTAAGGGAATAGGAATTTGAATACAAAACTCAAAACAACCAATACAACTTATTCTTTCTGAAAGCAGAACATTCCTTAGTAACTCCCTTCAATAAAAATCCAGTGAAGCGCAGACTAGATTTTCCAATCATTTCCCCACTTTGATTTTCTCCAGAGTCAGTGACCTGCAAGCTCCTTTATGATCCCTGAGTTGGAGGAACTCAGGGGCTGCAGTTGCGGTGCCCTTCTCCACCCAGGAAGATCTCCCGGGTCAATAACCTTTTATTTCTGACCTTTTAACCGGCTCTAGTGGGCCATGAAAACTGAAATGCCATTTCTTTCGGATTCCTGGGAAGCTTCAAGTCTCTTGAATCTAATTCTCTGGGGGAGTTTTACTCCCATGTATTCAGGTCATCGATCCTGCAAAAACAGCCCTCATGCTGTCTGTGCGAGTCATTCCTCCAAGGAGGGAGAGCGTCTGCTGAGTGGTGGGAAGGGTGATGCCCCTGGATAACTACAGTCTTCTCCAAAGCCAGGAAGCTCTCATTTCTAAGGTCTGGGACACTCAGAGGAGCTTTACTAATGGGGATGTGGACCATGACCTTGGTGGAAAAGTTTGAAAGACTAATCAATAAGGTACGTTGGGGTTTCCCTGGTGGCGCAGTGGTTGAGAGTCCGCCTGCCGAGGCAGGGGACGCGGGTTCGTGCCCCGGTCCGGGAAGATCCCACATGCCGCAGAGCTGCTGGGCCCGTGAGCCATGGCCGCTGAGCCTGCACGTCCGGAGCCTATGCTCCGCAACGGGAGAGGCCGCGGCAGTGAGTGGCCCGCGTACCGCAAAAAAAAAAAAAAAAAAAAAAAAAAAAAAGTACGTTGCTGCTTACTCTGAGCCTTGATGGACAGCCCGTAGGCAGGATGAGATGTACCCACTTTCATCAGTACCCACTTTCCAATGTGCTACTGACCCCACATGTTCTGACCTTAAAATGATTTGGATGGAAACATCACAGGCTGTGACAATTGTTTGGTGAAAAAATTTAGAACAACTAGAAGCTGTAGTACAGGCCCCACCTGCAAAACAGCAAGAGCATGGCCTGGACTGGGGCCATTGGTCCACTCCTCTTTAAGGGGAGCTCAAGGCCTGCCCTCAGCGAAGGTCACTTCTCTAAGGCTTGACTAAATGACTGGCATTTTTAGAGAATAAGTAGTCTTTGCCAACTAGGAAATTGATATTTTACTTAAGCAATATTCTAAGACCTTGGTTGGGAGTCAACATACCTGGATTCTAACCCTGGCACTGTCACTAATTAGCCATCTGATCTTGGGCTCCTAAATCTATCACGATTTCTGCATCTGTGACATGGGAACACTATTTCTGCTTGTCTGTTCCATAGGGTTGTTGTATCACCTACAATAGATGTTAAAATGCTTTGGAAAGAATGAAAGCAATTATGTCCACTCTGTCCCTAGAACTTATTTAAACTTTTCTTGACGGCATCCTGGGGGAATGAGTTTCAAAAGTATGCTACTCGCTATGGAAGTGACGTTTCTTCACTCCCTGCTTTCTTTATTTTTCTGGGGGGTGGCAAGGCTTGAATTAATGTCTTTCAAACTTTAGTGTGATCTTGATACAGAATGTCTCAAACATTTTACTTATCAGGAAGATTTATCTTTGAAAGTAGATGAGATTTTGCAGCTGAATGGCTGAAAAATAGGCTGATCAACATAAACGCTATAATCCAACAACAGTTAGCTCTGTGTTTACAGCTTCAACCATCCTTTTATTATATTCCACAACAGGGTATTGAATGAACAGTTGGGAGTTTATGAAAACCTTATGTGAATTGCTCATCTTCCCTACTGCCTGTTGGCTACACTACTGTGTGAGATGTGACTTACGCTCTCTGCTTCCATTTTATAAACATAAGAGAACTGGAAAATTATTCAGTAAAGATATTGTTAGTGGGAGAGCAGTGATTTGGTTTGGATCACGGCTGGGCTTGGCAAATTAATCTTTGCCTGCGTGGTGGGTAGATTCAAATTTAGTAAATGATTTGTGGCTCTCAACAGGTGATGGGTTATCTTTAATTTGACCAGATGGTTAAACCTGATTTCATTAAAATGTATGATTCTCTGGTTCCCTTAGATCTTTGCCTCAGGCTTTTCTTCTATGCCAAACAAAATGGTCTCTTCATTGTTGAAGGAGCTGGTAAATGCCAAGAGAATTCTCCTGCTGTAAATGGCATGTGGCTCTACCTCTTCTTTTCATCCAATTGAGATTATGCATTTCATTATATTTCCTAATAACTCCTTTAAAAATCCATATGTAAACACACGACTAATGCACAAATACCTTCTTGTTGTAAAATATTCAAATAACACAGGAAAAGCAAAGCCCTTCTGAATCAGACCCCCATTTCCCCTTTTCTCTATGCATTTACATTTATATGTTATAGAAAAACATATCTTGTTTTTGTTTGGTATATGTGTGTACATACTTTAACACAAATGGGGTTATATTTGTTCAGTAACTTGCTTTTTTTTTTCTTTCTCAATATGTTTTAGGCATCTCTCCAAGTCACTCCATGAAGATTTATATCATTCTTTTAAACTATTAGATGGTATTCCAAAATATGGATCTATAATAGTTTATTACAATTTACTCACACTTCTTCCATTTTTTTTAATCATTAAAAACAATTCTACAATGAATATCTTTACACATGTCCAATTTGTAAGTAGAATTTTTGGATAGAAGGGTATGAAGAATTTTGTTTCATGAGACCAAGGGAAAGGTAGTAATAAGTTACATGTTTGCCATGGTGATGACCATCTATTTTGTTTGTGATAAAAGAGATTCTGGTTTCTGTTTCTGTTTTCATAATCATTTCCTCCTGAGCCCCTTCAGGGCTATACTTGCGTTCATCTGTTCTTGAAGAATACGTCAGTACTCAAAACAATTTTATCCCAGGAACGGATGGGTTACAGGGTCTTGGATACTCAACAGTAAAGACACCAAACAGCGACAGAGATACCAAATGAATAGTTTCTCTGGAAACAAAGCTCTTTTGAATAAAATTACCTTGGACTTGGAGAAAGCCAGAGAATGGTTTGCTCTCCCATCTTATTTGGCAGAGGTTGCTGAGGACCAGGCAAGGGTGGGACCAGGTCAGGTGGTGTATTCTTCTCAGGAGTCAAGCAGGCCTAGGTGATGGCAGGTAGGGTTGTGCCCCCTGGCTCCCTCCCGGAAGCCTGCAGACCGAACTCAGAGGGCAGTTAAAAAAATGTTTTTTTCTTTATTGAGGTATAATTGACATGTAACATTATATTAGTTTTGGGTGTACAACATAGTGATTGAGAATTTGTATATATTGTGAAATAATCACCACAGTAAGTCTAGTCTAGTTAACGTTCATCGCCACACATAGGTAGCAATTGTTTTATTCTTGTGATGAGAACTTTTAAGATCCACTCTTTTAGCAGCATTTGAAAATACAATATAGTATTACTAACTATAGTTACCATGCTGTACATTATACCCCTGGGATTTTTATAACTGAAAGTTTGTACCTTTGACCCCCTTTACCCCTTTTGCTCACTGCTCCCCCCATCCCCCGTCTCTGGCACCACACACCCATCTGTTCTCTGTACCTATGAGCTCAGTTTTTTGTTTTTTTGTTTAAAGCTTCCACATGTAAGTGAGAGAGGACAATTTCCTATGTCCTCTTCAGTTTTCTCCACGTCGCTGGGCAAGCCACCCAAGTCTCCTGGCAGCAGCCAAGTGGTGGGCAATGTGGTCATAGGTGTTTTCTCTGCGAAAAAAAGGAATACTGTGCTAAGGAATGTCCCTTCTCCTTTCCAGTTGACTACTAATTTATTTTTTACCTTTAGTAAGAAAATTTTGGACAGTGTAGTGGGTCAGGGTACCCTTCTTTTTAAATAGAGGGATTGTTGCATAATAGAGAGAAATCCAAAGCAAGGTGGAGGGTGTATAAGGTAAAAATGGCAAAATCAAGACAGTAGATGATGATAATGATTATATTAGCCCACATGTATCCTACTTACAATGGGCCAGGTATATTGTTTTATAGCTCATTTAAACCTCCCAGCAACTTTATTATCCCATTTTATAGATGGAGAAACTTATTATCAGAGAGGATATGTAACCAGATTAAAGTCACACAGCTGGTAAGTGGTGGAGCCTGGATTTGCACCCAGAGTGTGCCCTCTTAACAATGATCAGGATTACACTTCCGTACACTCTTGCTTCACTTGGTTCTCTGAGATAATATTTTTTCCCCCACGTAGATTGAATGTCTGCCCCAAGTCCCTGAATCTTTTCTCAGCGTGATGATCTGGGCTGTACTAACCACAGGAAAACCTGAAGTATTCCAGGCTGTAAACTCAAGGGAAGGAGAGACCAGTTCTGGTCCAACTAGCAGATGAATTCCTTTAGAGGAAAAAGTTGATTTCTTGAGCTGTAATATCTTGATAAAAATATTTCTTGAGTCCAACTTTCTTGGCAATGATTAGACTCCCTAAGTAAGCTTCTGCTATAATTTTGATTTTCCTGCTGGGAACAGAAGGTTCTAAGAGATGGACATGAGAAGCCCAGTCCTCTTGACCATTATGTTTGTCCTTAACGTAATAAACGCAAATCTGGGATTGCTGACCAATCTCTTGTGACCTTGGGAAATAGGCCATGGAGAGTATGCAGGGTAGGGAGAGAAGGAAGAATGACTTGTAGAGGAACATGCTTTTCTCTTTGACCTGAAACATAGGAAGCCCTGCAGCCTGAGTCTTCCTGGTCTTGAAGAGAAGAAGAGGCTGTCGGTGGGCTGGGCTGTTCTGCTTCCTTGGGGGCTGCTGGCCACTCTGATTCTATGGACTGGATGTGGAGAGAGTCTCCGCATTCACCTGCCAGCTTGTGCTCTAGTTGCGTGTTTAATTTATTTCCATTTCTTTCCACCCACTATTTTGACCCCCTTTGACTCTTACCATTCTCAGAGGACCTGAATAATCACATGGGAAAACACAATTTCTGCAAGGCTCCTGCTTGTGGGGATGCCACACTTGGGCGTGGGACACTATGAATGACTGATGGCTCTAGGCCATTTAGAGGGCCACAGCGTCCACTATTCATTGGAAAAAACTTCCTCTTCTGCCAGCTCACTGCCAGAACCAATGTAAATCAATGTGTCAGTTTCTTGACTTGAAATAACCTTTTTTTTTCCCTTCTGCGAAAAGAGCTTTTCAGATGGGGTTAGCCTGGCCCTCCATGTGTCCCTGGGGAGGTGTAAGAGCACTGTGCCCGCCAACACTGCGGAAGGAGATAATTGCTCCCTCACCCAGCCGCAACCCCTCCTGGATTCCGGCCCGACCGCGTGCAGGATTGAGTGGAGCAGCGATCCCCCCCACCATCCAGGGCTGGCGGCCTCCGGGAGCATCCTCCCCAGAACTGCGTGGAAGTTTTGAACCCGGGCAGAAGGGCTCCAGGTGCACATATTGGAAATGGCCAGGGTCTGATGAGAATGATCCAACCTCTTACTCCTCTCCTGAGATTCTGCCAACACACACACACACACACACACACACACACACACACACACACACACACGCTTCTCTAAATAGTACTCAAGGCCACATTTAAGCTGGTGTTATTTATATAAAATAAAGCAACTTTTTTTTTGAACTTTTTAAATTGAAGTATAGTTGATTTACAATGTTGCATTCATTTCTGCAGTATAGCACAGTGATCCAGTTATACACATATATACATTCTTTTTTTTTCATTCTTTTTTATATTCTTTTCCATTGTGGTTTATCTCAGGATATTGAATATAGTTCCCTGTGCTACACAGTAGGACCTTGTTGTCTATCCATTCTAGATATAATAGTTTGCATCTGCTAACCCCAAACTCCCAGTCTATCTCTCCCCCACCCCTAAAGCAACTTCTTTATTTTCCTTCTATGACCTAGGTAGCCCTTTACAATCCTGACTTCTTTTAGGTGCAGGAGCAGACATAGGCTGGAGTGTATCTCCTCGGTTGAGCCATCAGATTATTAAAGATCTTCCAAGCAGCTGCTAATGTCGAGTCACAGTCACAAAAGATTGGATTGGATTGGATTAGATTGTATTTTTTCAGGATGAGAAAGCAACTTGCTGGTTTAATTCAATTCCTCTCTGTTCCCTCATTTATCATTTAATTTTATCAAAAGTCCAGAAAAAGGGCGGCAGGACTACGTTTTATCTTTCAGTTGACCGTTTCTTTGCAATTCCTTCAAGCCTTAACATTTTCCCATTATGCCATTCATACCAAGATAAATGAAGGTGGATATCAAGCCGACGGGGGTTGAGGTGTCCGGGAGGTGACGGGTGAGAAGAGAGAGAGTTGGAACCGAATGATACTGAACGTGCAGAATAACCTATGGGCCTTGCCTCAGATTTAGCAGCTAGTCACCATGATTTACAACCCAAGATCTCATTCCTTGTATCTTATGTCCCCAAGACATGAAGAGTGGAAGGAATGAAAGTGTCGTTTATTTCTTACATCGATGACTTATAGGTTTTTAAGGAGGTTCTCTTGGACATCAGAGCGAGTTGCCCTTGACAGATGGCTTTGCTACTGTATTTGATTTCAAGTTCCCACCAAGGAGTGCCAAATGAAATCTGTTATGTTTTAAATCATCGTGTAATTTCTGCCCCCTTCCCTCTACTCCACCACATGTCCAACCAGCAAATAGATCATGCCCAAGTCTTTTAACCACATGCTTTATAATGAAACAAGCACGAGGGACATTTTTCAAACTCACATCTGGACCCATTGTTCAGGAGGAACTTTACCAGGTAATGCTCTGTTTTTATTGACAAGTCATGGCATCCAGTCCATTGGGAGAGCTTTCTAGGGTGATTTGAGGCAGCTGCAGAGCTGCCTTTGCAGTTGATATAGACAAAGGCCTTGCTGACACAGAGGGCTTTTAAAACTATCTAGTCACCTATTGAGTCAATTGAATCATCAAGGTGGATGCTGCCTCCATCAAATAATGCAGCTACAGAACCAGCCTTCCGAACCCAGGTGATGGAAGATGAAAAGAGAAAAAGTAAAGGCAAATTTTTTTTTTTTTTTTTTTTTTGCGGTACGTGGGCCTCTCACTGTTGTGGCCTCTCCCGTTGCGGAGCACAGGCTCCGGACGCACAGGCCCAGCGGCCATGGCTCACGGGCCCAGCCGCTCCGTGGCACGTGGGATCTTCCCGGACCCGGGCACGAACTCGCGTCCCCTGCATCGGCAGGCGGACTCTCAACCACTGCGCCACCAGGGAAGCCCTAAAGGCAAATTTTGAACATTAGGCTTAGTTCTTTCCCTCTTGAAGTTTTGTATTAGTCAATCTGAGGAAAGTATTTTCTGGAAAAACATTTTCATGTCTGAAAGTCACAGAAGATAGTTAATTAGGAAGTTATGTTTTTCCTCTTTCTTCTTGTCTTCCCTCCTTGCCCTTCCTCTCTTCTCTCTCTCCCTTTCCTTTCCCCTTCTCCTCCCCTCCCCCCTCCCCCTTCACCCTCCTCCCTCCCTCCTTCCTTCCTCCCTCTCCCTCTCTCCCTTTCTTCCTTCTTCCCTCCTTCCCTCCCTCCCTATCCTTCCCCCCTTCATCCCTCCCCCCTCTACTTCTATCTCTCTCTCCCCCTTTCTTTTAGGACATTGGATAGTTCTGGGGACACAGAAGCTGCTGCATTGATCATTTTTTACCTTGCTTGATTTGACTGGTGAGAACATCTGAGTCAACAGGGACAGGTGCCATACTTGAACAGTGCTCTGCAGAGGAAGGAGAAACCATAAGGGTGGGAAGAAAATTCCAGAAGAGTGATTTCAGCTTCTTGCTGTGAAAGGAGACAAAGGGGCTGAGAATCGAGCCATCTAAGGAAAGCTCCAGAGCCCTGGGCAGAGAAATCCTTAAACCCCCCATAGGGGAAGTTTTCTAGGGAGGTTGTGGATGTGGCTCCTGAAGAGATGCTATTTTGAACATAGAATTTATAGCCAGCTCTCAGGTTTGCTCCTGTTTGGAGTGCATTACCCACAGGGCCTTGTGCCTGATGATGACAGTAGTAGAATTTTTAAAAACTCTTCTGAAATGAATAGGTTGCCTAACATCTGGCATGCGTAGGGCACATGTGATTAGAAGTGAGGAAAAAATGTTGATGTGACACATATTTTTATGGAATAAGAGAGGGTCTCTACATCATATCTAGGTTTCCCTATCTCTGGAGGCAAAGAGTTCAACATACAATGTTTTAGAAACACAAAGAGCGTGCGATAAAACCAACACATTTATATTGGTTTCCTGGCCTCAAGGAAGAGGTTTCTGGGCGTAAAAAGACTGGCTTTCTCAGGGGTCTCTGAGAAAGAAGAACATGCCTGCAGTATTTTAAAAACTTTTTATCATGGAAAATCTCAAACATACACACAAGTCAGCATTGTGTACTGACCCTCATCCCCCCATCACTGCCCGTCAGCAATGATCAATACAAGGCCTATTGTGCTTCACTTATTCTCCACCCCTCCCTTCCCCACGCCAGGATTATCTTACAGAAGATCCCAGACATCCTATTTTTTCCTCTGTAAATACTTCAATATTCACCTCTGAGAGCTAGGGACTCCCTCTCTTTCTCTTTCTTAAACATACCCACACTATCATTATCACATCTAAAAAATCCCAACAATAATTCCTTAATGTTATCCACATTTCATGGGCTTTTTGATTTGACTAGTTTGGGAACTTGCAGGCTGGGGCAGAGAGAGGCTCTCTGGCAGGTCACTGGGCACCATGTTAATGCTTCTATTATGGGGTGTCCACAGGTATAATTAGGCCTATGACCTTTTCAGACCCAGACAGCAACTCATGAGAATGCAGGGCAGGAGTAAAAAAAAAGAAAAGGAAAAGAAGCCCTGACCTAGCAATTCCCCTCAGGCATCCTCTTTTCTTCCTGTTATCCCATGAGGAGTTGCTATTTTGCAATTCCCCTAAACCATCCCTGTTCCTGTACCGTTTCATCATTAACAAACCATCACAGATGTTGACAGCACTGTTGTGTTTCAAAGAAAATATTTTTCCATTTCTAAGTCTGTCCCTTAGGTGAGAGCCATTGAACTCTGGGAAAGTTTCAGATTGGGCTTATAATTATGGTGTGGGGTCAGTGACAAAGATTTAGGGAGAACATTAATGTTTCTTAGAGTGAGGAGGGAGACTAGGGAGGACAAGGAGGTCTTTGTTTCTGGCATACAATTGCTTCAGCACTGAAACAAAAAAAGGCAATGATTGACCCCTGAGTCTAGAACTTTCTTCAGAATCTCTGACAGAAGTTAACTCTGTTTATGGCTGGGGTGAACTGGTTTTTCTTTTTTTTTTTGCGGTACGCAGGCCTCTCACTGTTGTGGCCTCTCCCGTTGTGGAGCACAGGCTCCGGACGTGCAGGCTCAGCGGCCATGGCTCACGGGCCCAGCCGCTCCGCGGCATGCGGGATCTTCCTGGACCGGGGCACGAACCCGTGTCCCCTGCATCGGCAGGCGGACTCCCAACCACTGCGCCACCAGGGAAGCCCTGAACTGGTTTTTTTTTACTTGCAGTCTTCATAAGCAATGTGGATCACAATGACTATTGTTTGGTGGTTCACACTGAGTGTTCTGAGCTATAGCAATTAATCAAAACACTCTTTGGACCATTGTTTGTGGGTTCATTTGTTTATTTCCTCCAACTTTAGGCACAGATTCTGACATCTAAAGAAGTGGTCCAGGGGCTTCCCTGGTGGCACAGTGGTTAAGAATCCGCCTGCCAATGCCGGGGACACGGGTTTGAGCCCTGGTCCAGGAAGATCCCACATGCTGCAGAGCAGCTAAGCCCATGCACCACAACTGCTGAGCCTGCGCTCTAGAGCCTTTGAGCCACAATTACTGAGCCTGTGTGCTGCAACTACTGAAGCCAGTGCGCCAAGAGCCCATGCTCCGCAACAAGAGAAGCCACCGCAACAAGAAGCCTGTGCACCGCAACAAAGCGTAGCCCCCGCTCGCCGCAACTAGAGAAAGCCCGTGTGCAGCAACAAAGACCCAACGCAGACAAAAAAAAGTAGTCCAGCAACTCCTCTTTGTTGTGAAATGTTAATTTGAAATAAGTCCTCAAATCTCTCTCCCTTCAATAGTTGGAGCTATATGGCTTGATAGGGGTCCATCTATCTCCCTAATCCATTAGGAAAATGAGCATATGATTCCATTTCTGCCGCAGAAGGTAAAGGTTCTATGCCTGTGCCATCAGGTGGAGGTAGGGGAGAGATAGAGTTGCCTTTTGTGTCTCCATGCTGGGCCCAGGCATGCACCTCTGGGGTACCCAACTCAGTCTGCCCTCCTCAGGAACTGTCCAGCAAGGTGAGACTTGCCCCTTCTTTTTGCTTCAAAATGCACCTATTGGGTTGGATTTCCTCAAACCTTTGCTCTCTGTATGCAAATCAATTCTGCAAATTTAATGACCACCTCCTACCAAATGCAAGGTCTGCAGTTAGGTATGTGGAATCAAGAAATAAGTAAGACACAGATTTTTGTCTTCAAGGAAAGAGACCAATCCACAGATAACTTAATATAATCCAATACAATGTCCTATTGATTCTACCATTTAAGTACCACTCAAATCCGTCCCCATTTCTCCATGGCCATCATAACCCCTCTGGCTCAAGCTGCATGACCATCATTCATGAGGACACTTGCAGTAACCTCTATCTGGTCTGTGTATCCACCCTTGCCTCGTTGCAGTCCCACATCCTCCACACAGCAGATGAAGCTGACTTTTCAAGATGCAAACAGTGATAAATCACCCCCAGGTTTCAAGGCCAAAGATAAAAATTCTTAATAAGGTCTTCAAGGCCCCATCTGTCTCTCTGCCCCTCTTTTGTCCATCTTGACCACAACCATCACTGTGCCCTGCAGCTGCTATGCCAGCCTCCAGCCTTCCTCACCAGGCTGCCTCTCTCCACAGCTCTGCCTAGCACAGGAGGTTCCCTTCTGCCTGGAGAACTCTTCCCACCCATCTGCCTAATTAATTCCTGTGCAACCCTCAGCTCTCTGTTCAAACATCCAAACATCGCTCCCCAGGGACCTTCCCAGAGAACTACATAGCATCATGCCCCTCTCCTTTGCAGTGCCCATCACACTTGCCATTTTGCTCTTTTTTTAAAAAAAAATTAATTTTATTTATGTTTTATACAGCAGGTTCTGATTAATTATCTATTTTATCCATATTAGTGTATATATGTCAATCCCAACACACTTGCCATTTTACTCTTACTCTGTTATTATTGCCCACTGGACCTTAAGCAATGCCAAGCACAAGACAAGGACCACGGCTCCTTTGCCGCTGCGGCATCCCTAGAGCCCGGCATGGTCACTGGTACACAGTTTGAGGAATAAAGGAGTAAGGCAAACGCTCTAGCTCAGGGAGATAAGTCACTCTGGGAAAGGTTGAATGGTGGCCTTAGAAATGGACGGAAGTGTTAAAAGATAAACTGAGGCATAGGAAAAATTTTAAGAGTGGATTTGAGCAAAAATTGGTAAAGTGGGCAGCAACAAACTGGAAGTGGTTAGGAGCACGCTGGCCACTGGCAGCAGTGGAGGAGAGACTTTTAAAGAGAGAAGGCAGACGTAAAGTACGGACATTATTGATTGGCTACAAGGGAAAGCCTAGCTGTTTGTGATTGGTTATCCTTAGGTTTCGATTTACTAATCTCCAGGTGCTTACAGGCTTAGATTTTGGTTTGCTTCCGGAGGCTGTTAAGGTATATGAGCCCTATTAGTCTCAGGACTTCCTTGTTGAATTAATTTAACGAGAAAGAAGGGAAGGAAAGGAGAGAGGACTTTTTGGAGGCAGAATCCAGGTGACTTGGAAAGCACCAAAGGTAAGAGACGGACTTGACGATGTTTCTGCATTTCCAGGCTTGGTGGCTGTTCCCCCATAATACGTTGCTTAGCACGCTTATCCCTAGAATTGTTCCATAA
Organism: Phocoena phocoena; assembly: GCF_963924675.1. NCBI lineage: Eukaryota > Metazoa > Chordata > Mammalia > Artiodactyla > Phocoenidae > Phocoena > Phocoena phocoena. The sequence goes on along the minus strand of NC_089221.1, from coordinate 59,060,549 downwards.
AAGAAGAAAATGTGGGCTTCCCTGGTGGCGCAGTGGTTGAGAGTCCGCCTGCCCACGCAGGGGACACGGGTTCGTGCCCCGGTCCGGGAAGATCCCACATGCCGTGGAGCGGCTGGGCCCGTGAGCCATGGCCGCTGAGACTGCGCGTCCGGAGCCTGTGCTCCGCAACGGGAGAGGCCGCGGCAGTGAGAGGCCTGCGTACCGCCAAAAAAACCCCCACAAAAACCCAAAAAACTCCTTGAGGTGACGTAAAGAAAACCTATTGGATTTGAAATTAGGAAGTCAGAGGAAGATTTGCTCGGTGGGTGGGGAGCAACAGGAAGATAACTGACCTTTCTGATCTGTTGAGTTAAAATGCCAGCGAATTTCCAAGTGGGGATGTTAAACAGGTCATTGCAACTGTGGGTCTGGAGATGAGAGAGTAGATATGTGAAAATGCTCTGAAAAACATACAGGGGAATTATTATTCAGGCCTGAACATGTCAGTCTTTTACGGGAAGGAGCTTTCTGGAGACACAGTCCTTTAAGCCACAGACAAATTGTCTTGGAGGAAAGTTCAGACGTGGGAGTAGACAGGATTATTTTGGAATCAGTGGGCATTTTTTTTCCTTCCATTTTTTATTGAGATATAATTGACATACAGTACTGTACAGCTTAGGGTGTACAACATCATGATTTCACTTACATACATCATGAAATGATAATCATAATAAGTTTACTGTACATCTGTCCCCTCATATAGATATAAGATTAAAGAAATAGAAAAAAATTTTTCCTGGTGATGAGAATGCTTAGGATTTACTCTCTTAACAGCTTTTTTTTTTTTAGTACATTCTTGTAGATTTTTAATTTATTTTTATTTATTTATCTTTGGCTGTGTTGGGTCTTCATTGCTGTGCGCGGGCTTTCTCTAGTTACAGCGAGAGGGGGCTACTCTTCGTTGCGGTGCATGGGCTTCTCATTGTGGTGGTTTCTCTTGTTGTGGAGCACAGGCTCTAGGCTCACAGGCTTCAGTAGTTGTGGCATGCAGGCTCGGTAATTGTGGCACACGGGCTTAGTTGCTCTGCGGCATGTGAGATCTTCCGGGACCAGGGCTCAAACCCGTGTCCCCTGCATTGGCAGGCAGATTCTTAACCACTGTGCCACCAGGGAAGCCCCATTGACATGAATAGATAAGCAAGCTGTGGTACATACATACAATGAAATATTATTTAATCTTGAAAAGGATGGAAATTCTGACACATGCTACAACATGGATGGATGGACCTTGAGGACATTATGCTAAGTGAAATATGCCAGTTACAAAAGGATAGATATTGTATGATTCCACTTATATGAGGTACCTAGAATAGTCAGATTCATAAAGAAAGTAGAATGGTGGTTGCCAGGGGCTGGGGGGAGGGGAGAATGGAGAATCAGGGTTTAAGGAGTACATAGCTTCAATTTCACAAGATCGAAAGAATTCTGGAGATGGATGGGTGATGGTTGCACAACATCATGAATGGATTTAATACCACTCAAAATGGTTACCTAAAATATACCTAAAAATGGTTAAAACAGTAATTTTTATCATCTATATTCTTACCACAATAAAAAAGATTAAAAACTACTTAGGTTAAAAAAAAAAAAAAGAGCTCTAGGGAATTCCCTGGAGGTCCAGTGGTTAGGATTCGGAGCTCTCACTGCCAGGGTCCTGGGTTCGAGCCCTGGTAAGGGAACTAAGATCCTGAAAGCTGCAGGGTGTGGCCAAAAAAAAAAAAGAGCTCTACTAGACTAGGTGGGCTGCATTTCCCCACTTCCTTGTGCCTTCAATAGACTTGATGATTGGTGTTATGGCAGCCACCTTTGATCTATCACATCACATAACCTCGAGTATAGGAGGATGTGGCACAAAGATAAAATGAGCTGGATCCCCGGTGACTGTGGAACCCTCATATCCGCATGGTTTTCTTACCTCTCTTTTGTGTAAAATAGAAAGAAACCTCTGTCTTGTTCAAACCTCTCATCTTGGTTTCAGTTCTGTATAGCTAAACCTAATTTTAATGACTGTAGTAGGCAAACACTCATTCTTTTATTTGTTGATTTATTATTTCATCAGACATTTAGTGAGCTCCAGCTATGTCCGAGGCACTGCGGATACAAGATAAAAGGAGATGATTCCTGTGCTGCAAACTCTTAGTTTCTAAAGGGAAGAACAACAGCAAGCAGCCATGGGCAGGTGATGAAGTCCGGCTGCTTCCTGTTTGATAAGCAGGAGAATTACACTTTTATATAATTCTTTTTTTTTAAACATCTTTATTGGAGTATAATTGCTTTACAATGGTGTGTTAGTTTCTGCTTTATAACAAAGTGAATCAGCCATACATATATCCCCATATCTCCTCCCTCTTGCGTCTCCCTCCCACCCTCCCTATCCCACCCCTCCAGGCGGTCACAAAGCACCGAGCTGATCTCCCTGTGCTATGCAGCTGCTTCCCACTAGCTATCTATTTTACGTTTGGTAGTGTGTATATGTCCATGCCACTCTCTCACTTCATCTCAGCTTACCCTTCCCCCTCCCTGTTATATAATTCTTTTTAGACAAAACCTCTTTGTAAAGAATTCAACACCATAATAACTTTTAGGGGTGAGACTGCCAAGTTCTTGGCTACAACACACAGTTGAAACACACAGTTGAGTATTAGTTGCACTACCTATGACTGGGCTAATTCTATGTTACCAATGCCATATGTATATTTATTTAATATTAGCCCATATTTATTTGAGTCCCACTTTGTACTTGCAGTGAGCAGCAAGGAACAATAGGCGCAACTGAAGCCACAGTGATGGATCTTATTGCAAACCACAAGCTTTTAAAATTCCCCATGAAATGCTGAGGGTCTTTGTGGAGGGAAGAAGCTAAGATCCCTATTGATAAATATAGACACCAGATGACCTCATCGCCTCTTTCTCCCTCCACCCCCCAGAGTGACTCTCCAGGTCCCTGGGTAATTGTGACACTAACAGGCTTCTTTGTAGGTCAGTCATTAATTTTAATTAAAAAAATATCTTGGGATTACTTTTGAGCTCAAAGTTAAAAGAAGCACCTGTATTGAGGGGTAAGTGGAGAGTAATGCAGAAGTGACCTTGGGCAAGTCTCTTTTCTGCAAACCTCAGTTCCTCATCTGTAAAATAAAATTGTTGGAAGAGGTTATTTCAGGAGCCTTCCAGAGCTGATATTCTGTGATGCTACTTTTTGAGCTGCCTAACTGAAATAGCTTACTGGGACTTTTGAAATTGTACCGGCCTGGAATGCTAGAGTCCTGAGTCACAGGGTATTCAGTCATTCACTTACTCACTCACGCTTTCATCCAGTGAGTATTTACCAAGGGCCTACTGTGTCACTGTGTGCCGCTCTTAGGTGCTAGAATTGTCTAGATGCATATGACACAGTTCATATGCATCTAGACAATTCATCTAGACATTCATATGCATCTTGACAATTCTAGAGAAACCCTGAGAAACTCAGGGTTTACCTGGAGAGGCACAAATACCCTATATGAGGTTAAAAGAGCTTTAATAAAGGTGAGATCACAAAGGAGGCGATGCCTGCAGTAGGTGAGGAATGCTTTTCCAAGGCAATTAAATGTGGAGATAGGGTGTTGAAAAAAAGAATGATGTGTTCCAGGTTGGGAGCTAGAGAGGGGATGAAAGGGGTCAGGTTGTAAGGGGTCTGTCAGGCTAAGAATTTTGGTCATTTTCTGGTTCAGAATAATCACAGGCATAATCAAATAAACAGACTAATAATCAAATAAATAAGCGAGTAATCAAAAGAAGGTTCTAAAAGCATCCCCCTTTTAAGGAGAACTCAAGATAAGAAAAATCCAAGGAGTTGCTCATATCCATAATCTTGTCAAAAGTGACAGCAGAAACAGGGAGTCGCTAAGATGGTTCCGTGAGGCTCAACAGATAATCACTCCTCCTACATAGTAACATGATTTAACATGTCAAAATTCGATGTCAAATTGCTCAACTTACGTCCTTCCTTTCAGCAGTGCAAGAAGGCAGAGGAGTAACTTTGAACTTAGATAAAATCCCAGTCCCATGTAACCTTAGGCTTCACCTCTCTGAATCCCAATTTACTCATCCATAAAATGAGGATACTACTGCCTACGTTTTGGGCTATGGGAATCAAATAAGCCAACAAAAGTGAAGTATTTAGAATTTGTTGGTGCAATTATACACTTTTATCTGTGATTTTAAAAATTAAAATCTCCTTCCCCACTAGACTAGAAGTTCTCTGAGGGCAGCAACTCTGCTCTTACTTGTCCTTATACCTAGAGTGCCTAGCACAGTGCCTGGTGATTTCTTTTTCTTTTTTTTGGCCGCACTGTGCTTGCTGGATCTTAGTTGGCCAACCAGGCATGGAACCCGGGCCCCGGCAGTGAAAGCACAGAGTCCTAACCACTGGACCGCCAGGGAATGCCCGAGGGTGATTTCTTGTAAAACATACACAGTGATGATGAGGGGCGTCCCTTTAGGATTTCCCTCTACAGTTTTTGTTAAACACAGAAATTGGATGCAGTTGCTCAACCTATTTGTATAGACCTCGTTTATGGACTCTGTTCTGCCGTGCAAGGTATTAGGCAGATTCTTAGAGACATTAAATTCCTAGCGTCAGAAGGAAGAGTCCCCAGGATAGCCGGGTTCATTTCCCAATTTAAATTCGGCCATCCAATACCATCCTTAGCGTCAGCCTCTGGACCTTTTTTTTTTTTTTTTTTTTGCGGTACGCGGGCCTCTCACTGTTGTGGCCTCTCCCGTTAGGGAGCACAGGCTCCGGACGCGCAGGCTCAGCGGCCATGGCTCACGGGCCCAGCCGCTCCGCGGCATGTGGGATCTTCCCGGACCGGGGCACGAACCCATGTCCCCTGCATGGGCAGGCGGACTCTCAACCACTGCGCCACCAGGGAAGCCCAGGACCTTTTTTGTTTTGTTTTGTTTTTTTGATTTTGCGGTATGCGGGCCTCTCACTGTTGTGGCCTCTCCGGCTGCGGAGCACAGGCTCCAGACACACAGGCCCAGCGGCCATGGCCCACGGCCCAGCCGCTCCGCGGACGTGGGATCCTCGTGGACCGGGGCACGAACCCGCGTCCCCCGCATCGGCAGGCGGACCCTCAACCACTGCGCCACCAGGGAAGCCCAGCGCAGGACCTTTTGATTGATGCGCCCTCAATCATGACTCTGTTTTCCTCCGAGTCAGTCTCTCCAGTCATTTTCTTTTTTCTTTTCTTTTTGAATTGAAATATACTTGACATAACGTTGTATAAATTTAAGGTGTACAACATGTTTATTTGATACATTTATACATTACAATATGATTGCCATTGTAGCAATAATTAACACCTCTATTACGTCACATAATTGTCATTTCTTTTTAGTGGTTGGAATAATTAAGATCTAGTCTCTTAGCAAGCTTGACGATTATAAAACAATATTATTGTCTATATTCACTGTGTTGTGCATTAGATCTTCAGGACTTATTTACTAGTTGCAAGTTTGTAACTTTAAACAACATCTGTCCTACCGCCTCCCACCCCCCCTTGTGCCAAGCCTCCATCCCCTGGCAACACCCACTTTACTTTCCGTTTCTGAGTTTGGCTTTTATACATTCCACATGTAAGTGATATAAAGTATTTGCCTCTCTCCATCTGACTTATCTTGCTTAGCATAATGTCCTCAAGGTCTAGCCAGTGTTGTTGCACGGCAATTTCCTGAACTGGATAATGTTAAAGTTCAAGTACTTCTGGTGCTTGGGATAAATACTTCAAGATAAATTTCTCTGTTGGATTTGAAAGTTACAGACATATCTATATCAGATCCCTTCAAAATAACAATTTGGGTGTTCTGGCTTTATTCTCACTGGGATTTGCACAAGGAAATACCTTCTGTAGGCATACTTTTCTGCTTGCCAGTTCCTTCCCGGATACGGAAGAAGGTGGCCCTTTCCCGTTTTCCTTCCTCCAGTATTTGTCCTTCATCTAGACTTTTCTGGGACAACCTCAAGATCATGGTGTCTTACAAAAATCAATGGACTTTAGAGTCTGACAGAACATGGCTGCAATCTGGGCTTGCTACTTATCAACTGTAAAAATGTAGATAGGGCTTCCCTGGTGGCGCAGTGGTTGAGAGTCCGCCTGCCGATGCAGGAGACACGGGTTCGTGCCCTGGTCCGGGAAGATCCCATGTGCCACGGAGCGGCTGGGCCCGTGAGCCATGGCTGCTGAGCCTGCGCGTCCGGAGCCTGTGCTTCGCAACGGGAGAGGCCACAATAGCGAGAGGCCCCGCGTATCACACACACAAAAAAAATAATAATAATGCCTACTTCAGAGGGTTACTATAAACGTCACAAAATGTAGCACATTTTATTTGCCTTAATTTCTCTTATAGAGAATGCTATACTTATTTGGAAGAAATACTGGGAGAAACCACTCAGGTAGAAGTCCTCTTATTTCAGGCAATTCAGTGTCTCGATCACATTGCGTGTCTTGAGGTTTTTTTAAGGGCAGCCTCAAGACACATAATGTGATTGACAGCACTGAATTGCCTGAAATAAGAGGACTTCATTTAGCTCACAAGGGGAGGCCTGGGAGGGGAAAAGGGAAGGAGAGAGTGGAGACAGTGGGGTGGTGGAGGGCTCTGCATCGTGTAATTAGGTATCTCCTCAAAAGTCCTTTCCTCACCCCCTGGGAAATCTATACATTTGATTAAACTCACCGAATTGGTGTGGAAACAAGTGAAGGGGTCTGGATTTCAGTTTGGGGTCAAAGAGAAGACAGCATGTGTGAATGTAGAAACCAGATACAAGGAGATTAGATGCTAAAGCTTCGGGAATTCATAGAAATTGAGGGGAGGGCTTTGAACTTTCACAGTTTTTAGAATTTGGAGGTTTAAGCCAAGTTTACTAGAGCTCAAGGGACAAGGAAATCCCACAGGATTGCTGGGTTCATGAGAATTTGAGGTAATGTTCTAAAAACTATCCTCCACCTGGTGTTCATCTAAAAATTGACGGCTATCATCTTTGGCTACACCCCAATCCAAAGATGGGTGAAGTATTTGACTTGAATTGGCATTTCAGTGCTGGACCTGAGCTCAGATCAAGAAATCGGATATAAGAAGAGGACTGTATTTCACTTAAAGAGGGGAGGGGGATGAGGAGGAAAGGGGAAGGAGGAGAGAAGGAAGAAGAGAGATGCCCAAAACAGCTACTTTCTGCCCATGCAGCCCCTCTGCTTGTTGGGAGAAGCATCTGCCCTGAGTGCCGACACGAGTTCTCATTTTCACTCTCACAGTAGCTAGCTGTGGAGACTTTGACATGTCTTCGCATCTCTCAGCCTTAGTTTTCTTTTTTTGAAAACTGAATTTCCCAACATTGACCTCCAAGCAATATTGTCAGGTCTGAAGAAGTAATGGAACGTGAAAGTGCTTCTCCAACTATAATTTGCTACATAAGAGTAGTGGCAAGTGTTATGGTGGCTACCATGACCACCCACCCCTGCTAGCTGCATGAGGCTGTCTTGTTCATGGCCGTATCTCTCTGCCTAAGATGGGACTCGAAAAGGATTTATTGAATGAACGAATAACTGTATTCAGCATCTTTCACTTTGCAAATAACCATCCCATCTGAAGATTTATTCTCTGTCCTGTCTCCGTAGCACCTATGCCAATGCTTCTCTATTCTTCTGACCCTCCCCCCTTCCATTTCTTCTCTTCTAGCCAATGACTTCTTCCACTGCCTAACAGAACACTAAAAAATATTAGTTACTGCAGTTCTTCCTCCTGAACCCATTCTTTTCATCTGGGATTTCTATTTCATCACTGTAAACCCAAGCACTCTGGTTTCTGTCCTACCACTCAACTGAAATTGTTCCCAATAGTCAATGTGAATTCACTGATTGGAAAACCCAATTACCTTTTCATATACTTTATTCTCCTTGACATCCTTGCAGCAGGAGACACTCTGGTCACATTTAGTCTCATGAGGTTTCATCCCTTGCCTTCTTGACTCAACCACCCCGGGTCTTCTGACCATACAGTTGAATATCCTTGTTGGCTTCCTTCCCATCTTCTATCTGTCCCCACCTGTGGACCAAATTCTCACTCCTTCCTCATCTAGTCTCTACCTTTTCTGCCTGTCCAGCCCACATGCCCTGCCTGTCTGGATTGTCTTCCCACCTAGACACTCTGCTTCCCTGGAGCTCCAGCGCACTGTTCGGTTCTTCGGGGAGAACATTCTGTATTCCTGGTGTTTGGGATGCACGTCCACCTCTAGCCTGGGCAGGTCTCCCCTTCCTGAAGCTGGAGGGCAGCTGCTGAGGGGAGAGACATTGGGACTGTCCCCTCAAACTTCACTTCTCTTGGAATATATCACAGTCCTCTATGATTTCTGTCCAGATGACTCACAGACACATTTCTCTGACTTTAATCTCACTCTCAGACACCAGTCCACATTTCCCATGGCTTCCTAGATACTCCATTGGAAGACCCTGCCACCTCCTTAGACCCAACTCTCCTGAAATCTGACCACTTTCCCACACAATCTGGGTCACCATTTTCCCCAGTTTTAAAAAATCATCTTTGATTTTTGGTTTTCAAATTCCTCTCGTATTCCTCCTGCTACTTCTAATTTATGTCTGCTGAATTTAATTACACTAGATAATTTGTTGCCTATTTGTCTCTTCTCTATAATATCCCTCACATCTCCTCCTCTTTCCATACCCCCTCCATTTCCATTCCAATTCCACTGTGGTTTGGGTCATCATCTTACATTTGAGTGAATACAATACCCCCAGCTTATTAGTAGAGTGTGAGGTTTGGTTCTGTATTTGAAGCTGGGCCGCCTGGCTTTGTGTCAGGCCTTCACTGCTTCTTACCAAGTGTCAAGGAGCTTGTCCTTGTGTTAAATCCCTGGCCAGAAATGCATGGCCTGCTCCCTTTCACAGCTCAAATTCTAATCCTCATTCAGCTCTTATTAGCTCTCATGTATTAGCAGTACCATTTTCTAGTTAGAAAAACTTAGATTGTACTAAATTAATTCATTCAGAAAATATCTACTGAGCGCCTTCCTAGGCACTGGGGAAATAGTGTGGAACAGGGCACATAATGAAGCTTACATTCTAACTGGGCATGTGTGGAAGAGGTAGTTAGCAATTACATAAATAAATCAGCAACCAAGAAAAATCTAGCGATAAGTGCTATGATGAAATTAAACAGTGATGGATTTGAAAGTGCTTGGTGGGCTATTTTGAATTGGCCATGTAGAAAAGGATCTCCTGAGGAGGGAACATTTAAACTGAGACCTGAATCACGAGAAGAGTCAACCCTGGGACGATCCGGGGCAAGCATTTCCTAGGTGAAGAGAAGAGCAAGTTCAAAGGCCCCAGAATGGAACAAAGCTTAGTGGTGGGAGGAGTGGAAAGAAGGTCCTTTTACCTGCTGGACACAGAGGGAGGCAGAGAAGTAAGGGGGGCTGTCACAGGTGTACACAGGCGCCAGGTCAGGCACAGCCTTGTAGTGTTAGACCCAAACGGTTCTACGAGGGATTCCAACTCGCCCAAGAACCGCCAAGAGTCGAGAGCCGCTGCAACACGCAAGAGGTTTATTAGGAGCCGATGCACCGGGGTTCCCTGAACCTCACGCAGGAGGCCGATGGGGAACCCCTAAAAGCGGAATCACATACTTTTTATAGGTTTTTTTACTCATAGGGCGGCTATATTCTCACAATGATTGGGTAAATGTGGTGACTTTTGAATTCATTGGCTTAGGAACTTTTGTCCCACCTTCTGGCCGTTATAGTTGTTTGTTCATTGTGGCGGTTAGGGCGTATACCTGTTACGGGCAACTGGAAAATTACCCGCTGTCTGGCAAGTCCCCATCAACTGAAAAACTCCAAGAATTGGTTTCGATAGGGAGAAGGAGTGGCGCACGATAGGGAGAAGAATTGGTTTCGATAGGGAGAAGGAGTGGCGCAGGATAGGGAGAAGAATTGGTTTACGGGAACAAGTGAGGGGGTGGAAAGTCCCTAAAGGCCCCACATTCCCCCCCCTTTTTTTTTTTTGTAACTAATTTCAATCATGGAATTTCAGTTTCTTTTTGCGAGTTTTGGTATTGTTGCCTTAGCATTAAAACTTGTACCGTACTAATGCGTTCTCTAATAAAGGCTATCAGGCGATTCAGAATGCATGGTCCAAAAGTTAAAAGCAACAATAAAATAATGAGGGGCCCTAACAAGGTGGAAACTAAAGTAGTAAGCCAGGGAGATTTATCAAACCATGATTGAAACCATCCTTTTTGATTTTCCCTTTCCTGTTGTCTTTTGTCCAGGCGCTCCCTAAGTTTGTCCATAGTTTTGGTAATAGCCCCAGAATGATCAATATAAAAACAGCATTCTTCTTTTAGTGCAGCACATAGTCCGCCCTCCTTAAGGAACAGCAGATCTAATCCCCTCCTGTTTTGCATTACCACCTCTGAAAGCGAGGTGAGGGATTCTTTTAACTGAGTTATGGAACTTTCTAACGCCCGGAGGTCAACATCTACAGCTTGCCTTAAGGCATCATAATAGTGGGGTTGTTGGATGAGGGCTGTTGTACCCGTTCCTACCCCGGCTGCCATTCCTAGTCCTAGGAGTACAGCCAGGGTGAGTGTTATGGGTTCCCTCTTAAACCTTCCTCTGCCCTCATATTTATCTAGAAAGGATGAATCTGAATGATAAATGAGTCTGGGGACCAGCTGAACTAACACACAAAAATCGGTTGAAGCTTTAAGGACCTCTAAAGAAATGCAGGGGGTCAATCCTGTGTTACATGCCCACCATCCATCCGGAGGAGGGAGGAGATACCCTGAGCCCTGTGGGAGGCTTAAATTGGCACAAAGATGTCGGTGGGACGAGGGGGGCGTTCCTACACATGTACCGTTTCTTAATACTGAGGCCAGGGTCAATTTACTATTTTCTTCTTGTTTCCATCGACATTGATCTGGAGTGTTAACATTATTATAATTAGAATTATATCCTATAGCATCATAATAAGGGGGAGGAGCAGCATAGCAAAGCCAACATGATTTGGTAGCCTCCGGGTTTGTGGCATTTAAAACCTCAAAAGCCGCCTGGACCAATGAGAGCATTCGGTCCCGGGGGGGTCTTGGGCTTGATTGTTATTCCTTTTGGCTCAGAAGTTTGGTTTCTTATCTCTGGTAACGCTGTGGGAGGGGCCAAAGGTAGCGAAGAGTGCCCTATCTCAGGGTTGGGGCTTATAGGAACTGGAGTAGGGGTTTCAATTTTTAGTTTGATGGTCATTAGTAATCCATCATTATATCCTTCTTTATAAAATCTGATTCCCCATGAATGGCCATTTATCCAGTTTTTATCCTTTTTTTCCTGGTTCATTAAAAGAGATCTTAAGGGGATGGCACCATTTAGTACATTCAGGCCTATAAGTTAAGGGGTTGGTTGGGTGTGTATAATTGGCTGTCACCTTAATAAAGTCCCAGCCAGAGGTGGGCTTCCAATAGGTGTCTCCTGTGGTTTCACATCCCCAGCTTTTGCAATAAAAGTTTTCAGTTCCTCCATATTTATAATTAAGGGACCTGTGGCGATGGAACCCGGGGCATATGTAGAAAGCAGGAGCTCTGAGCCCAGTCCTCCGAATCCCGTTTTTGCAACCCTTTCCGGAGGAATCAGCTCTAGTTGATAAAATTTTTGGAACATTATGTTGATCATAATAGTCTTCTAAATCCCAACCGGGAGCCCCTATGGCCAGTTTACAAACATCAGGAAAAAGGTTTGGCCACCAGGTCCATGGGGGAGCGATATTGCTAACAGACCATATTACATCTCCAGTCTGGGAAATTACCTGCCAGGTTAAACGCTGGGGCAGGTGAGGACTAAAATTACTCACAGTCAGTAGGGGTAACAAAGTTAAAGTTATAAATCTGATGATCGCAGAAGCTTGAGCTTGAGCGGGTTGCTGGTCTTTTGGGCTCGCCATTCCGATGTTGCAGATGCTGGTGGGGCCTTCACGTGTGAAGCGTGGATCCACGCAGCGATGCCGTCTACCTTTATAGCTGTGGGGGTGGTGAGCAGGACGATGTATGGTCCTTTCCACCGAGGCTCTAGAGTCTGGGTTCGGTGCCGACGGACGTACACGGAATCTCCGACTTGGAAGGGATGAGCCTCTGCTGGTGTTCCTGGTCGGTAAGCCTCTGCCAGCTGGGACCACACCTCCTTTTGGACCAACTGGAGTCCCAACAGCCTAGCATATAAGTCAGTGTTATTCTGGCAGTCAGGACTTAATTTCTCCCTTAGCGTAAAAAGAGGAGGTGGGGCCCCGTATAGTATTTCAAATGGAGTAAGATAATAGCAGGAGGGGGTATTTCTAGCCCGGAACAGGGATAAGGGAAGAAGCACCGTCCAATCTGTACCGCCAGTCTCTATGGACAATTTAGTTAGGGTCTCTTTTAGAGTTCTATTCATTCTCTCTACCTGTCCTGAACTCTGGGGTCTATAGGCACAATGTAATTTCCAATCAGTCCCCAGGTATTTGGCCACACCCTGACTTACCTGGGCGACGAAGGCGGGACCATTATCTGATCCTATTACCTTTGGTGCCCCGAACCGGGGGAAAATTTCTTCTAAGATCTTTTTGGCCACCACAGTAGCTGTCTCCTTCTTCGTCGGGAAAGCTTCTACCCATCCTGAGAAGGTATCTATAAAAACTAGAAGATACCTGTTACCGTACCTTCCAGGGCATATTTCAGTGAAGTCGACCTCCCAATAGGCTCCTGGGCAGTCTCCTCTGAGCCTTTTTCCGACCTCAAGTTTTCCTTTATGGGAGTTTACCTGTTGGCATGGAATGCACTCTCGTGCAATCTGCTCAGCTATTTTGGTTAATCCAGAGGTATCATAACCTGTCTTATGTAATAGGGATACCATCTTCTTGGTTCCCAAGTGTGTCCATCTGTGAATCTGTTGTAGCATGGATTTTGCTTGTTGAGGAGATAATGTTCCTTTAGTTATGGCTGGGGTAATTGTTCCCCTATCATTTGGTTTCCCAGGACTCTCATCTGATAGTTCTAGTATGATTTCCCGTAGAGCCACTTCTCGTGCCACCCTATCTGCCATGTTGTTGCCTCTTGTCACCGGGGTATTGTCCTTCTGGTGTCCGGGGCAATGAATGATGCTGACTTTAGTGGGGAGCATGAGGGCAGCTAGCAGTGCCACTATTTCTTCTTTGTTTTTAATTTCTTTGCCCGCCGAGGTGAGCAACCCTCTTTGTTGGTAAATGGCCCCATGGACCTGGGCGGTAGCAAATGCGTATCTACTGTCCGTATAGATGTTTACCTTTTTGTTTTCTGCTAGTTCCAATGCTCTAGTCATGGCGATTAGTTCAGCCCGTTGGGCCGATGTCCCTTGCGGTAATGTGGCTGCCCAGATGACCTCTTTCCCGTCTACCACGGCTGCTCCCGCCCGACGCTTACCTTCCTCTAGGAAACTGCTTCTGTCAGTAAACCAGGTAACGTCGGCGTTGGGGAGGGGCTGATCCATCAAGTCTGGTCTGCTACCGTGTGCTGCAGCCAGTACTTCCTGACAATCATGGATGACGGTAGTGCTTTCCAGGTCAGGGTCGGGTAGCAAGGTGGCCGGGTTGAGTCCTGTGGCTGAGGTAAACTTAATACGATCTGAGTTTAACAGCAGGGCTTGGTAATGAGTCATCCTGGCATTTGTTAGCCATCTGTCGGGTGGCTGGCGAATTACACTTTCTAATTCATGGGGGGCTGTTATCGTTAGGTTCTGCCCCAAAGTCAGTTTGTCAGCATCTTTGACCAAAGCGGCCACCGCGGCGATTATTTTTAAACAGGCGGGCCATCCTGCTGCCACAGGATCCAATTTCTTTGATAGGTACGCAACCGGGCGATTCCAGGGGCCCAGTTTCTGAGTTAGTACTCCCTTTGCGATACCTTTATTCTCGGCCACGTACAGATGAAAAGGCTTAGTGATCCTTCCCCCGTTCCTTTTTTTAGGGCATTCTCTTGCCCAATGACCTTTTTCTTTAGAGTAGGCACATTGGTCCTTGTCTAATGGCCGCCTTCTATCCGTTGTTCGCCCTTCCTGTCTATTTCTGTCTCTACTGTTTCCTCCTCTGACTACAGTGGCCAGTATCTTACTCAAATGTCTTTCTTGCCTCTTATCTCATCTTACTTCACGAGCCTCTTGTTCCTTCTGCTTTCTTTCTTCTCTTTCTTCTTCTGTCTCCCTCTTATTATATACCTTATCTGCCTCTTTTACTAAGTCCTGAAGGGAGAAACCTTGTAGGCCATCCAGCCTTTGTAACTTCTTTCTAATATCAGGGGCCGCCTGGTCAATAAAGGCCATTGCTATGGTGGCCTTATGTTCCTCAGAGGTTGGATCATAAGGAGTGAATCGTCTAAAAGCCTCCATTAAGCGTTCTAGGAACACGGTTGGCGATTTCTGGGGCCCCTGAGTTACCTCTCTTACCTTAGCCAAATTCGTGGGACGCCTGGCCGCTCCATGGAGACCCGCCACCAGAGCCTGGCGATACATTTTTAGGTGCTCCTTACCTTCCAGGGTATTAAAGTCCCAATTCGGCCTGACGAGTGGAAAACCGGCATCAATCTCATTAGGCAACTGGGTAGGTTGTCCATTGGCGCCTAACACATTCTTTCTAGCCTCCAGGAGAACCCGTTGCCTCTCCTCAGTTGTGAGGAGAGTCTGGAGGAGCTGTTGACAATCATCCCAGGTGGGTTGGTGGGAGAAGACAAGAGACTCTATTAGAGCAGTAAGAGCCTGTGGGTTTTCAGAGAAAGTAGGGTTATGCATCTTCCAATTATAAAGATCTGCAGAGGAAAAGGGCCAGTATTGAAGGGGCCTATTCCCGTGGTTATCGGGGGGGCCATATTCTCTAAGGGGTAAAGCAGTAGAATCCGGGGAAACAGCCCTCCGGCTTCTGGTGCCCGCCGAGGGACCCCCTCTTTCCGCCATAACAGGTGGCCCTACTGGTGCGGAGGGTTGTGAAGCTGGGGGTCCTAGGGGCGACATGGGATTTAGGGCCGGAGGATAAGGAGGTGGGGAATCTAGAAGAAGCAAATCAGACTGCAGGTCAGGATATATCGCCTTTGGCGGGTCCGGGGCAGCAGATGACTTTTCCGTGTCTGGGGTTTTCTTCAGGGCCAATATCTCCGATTGTGCTGGAGCGCATGCAGACGTGCCTGTTGAGGAAACAAAGGGCCGGACCCACGGAGGAGGGGAGAGAACTAGATCTTCCCAGACCAGGATATATGGTATCTGGTCTGGGTGTCCGTGGGGTCCTGTGTTAAAGACCCTAGACTTGACTAGCCCAACCTTATCTAACAAAAAAGATCCTTCGGGTGGCCACCCTGTCTGAAATGTAGGCCACTCAGAGGTACACAGCGTTTGCCATTTTCCTTTCCTTACTTCTACCGAAAGGTTGTGGGCCCTAGCCCTAACTTCGGTCCAGTGGCTTAGGGTAAGAGAAAGAGGAGTCGTCATAGTTTGTCCCATTGTCGTCCGTCAAAAGAAAGATAATAGTACAGAAAAACAATAAAATTTCAAAAGACACACATTGATATTGCCGCCGCGAACTTAAACCCGAAACCAACTCAAATTCAGATGGCAGCTTATATAACCTGCCAGAACCAGCCGCCGCGAACTTAAACCCGAAACCAACTCAAATTCAGATGGCAGCTTATATAACCTGCCAGAACCAGCCGCCGCGAACTTAAACCCGAAACCAACTCAAATTCAGATGGCAGCTTATATAACCTGCCAGAACCAGATGAAGGGGAGACAAAATTTGTTTCTCCTTCCAGATGGACCACCAGGGCGTCCCCCGGGGCCCGTGGACACCAGCTTTCGGCACGTCTGCCTAGCCAGGAGTCCAATACAGATTCCACAGCAAGCCAGTTCGCACGGCTTTTTCCTAATGGCGGCTAGCAACAAACAAACGACAAACAAACAGACAATTGGGCTCGAGCCTACCTGATACCTCCGACTCCCGATGTTCTTGTGACCCGGGGGCGAGTGGGGATCCCGGACGAGCCCCCAAATGTTAGACCCAAACGGTTCTACGAGGGATTCCAACTCGCCCAAGAACCGCCAAGAGTCGAGAGCCGCTGCAACACGCAAGAGGTTTATTAGGAGCCGATGCACCGGGGTTCCCTGAACCTCACGCAGGAGGCCGATGGGGAACCCCTAAAAGCGGAATCACATACTTTTTATAGGTTTTTTTACTCATAGGGCGGCTATATTCTCACAATGATTGGGTAAATGTGGTGACTTTTGAATTCATTGGCTTAGGAACTTTTGTCCCACCTTCTGGCCGTTATAGTTGTTTGTTCATTGTGGCGGTTAGGGCGTATACCTGTTACGGGCAACTGGAAAATTACCCGCTGTCTGGCAAGTCCCCATCAACTGAAAAACTCCAAGAATTGGTTTCGATAGGGAGAAGGAGTGGCGCACGATAGGGAGAAGAATTGGTTTCGATAGGGAGAAGGAGTGGCGCAGGATAGGGAGAAGAATTGGTTTACGGGAACAAGTGAGGGGGTGGAAAGTCCCTAAAGGCCCCACAGTAGCATCAGGTAGGAAGTTTTAGATTTAAGTTTAAATGTGATGAGAAGACATTTGAGGATTTTAAGCAGAAGAATGATATGCTCCAGTTTATTTAAAAAGCATCACTCTGGCTACTTTAAGAAGCTAGAAGTAGTGAGGGAACCACTGAGTGGAAGCTGAGAGGCTGGTCACGAGGCCATTGCAGGAGTCCCAGAGGGTGATGGTGGCGAAAGTGGTACCGGAAGAGGGAGGGGCCCAGGCTGGGCTATGTGTTGGAGATGTAGCAGGCAGGACTCGTTGATGGATTGATGTACCTGCAGAGGGGAAGGGAGAGACCGAGGATGATGTCCTTAGTCTCGGCTTGAGAAGTTGGGTGGTATGAGGTGCCAATTACTGAGGTGGGGACGGCGGGTCACCTCTGTAAGGGGGGCAGAGGTTAAAGTGTCTTACAGGAGAGAGAAGTCAGTATGGGCTGGATGGGCAGGTTGGCTCCACAGAGAAGGGACAATGTGTGTAAACACATTACATTCAAGGTGTTTATTAGACCTCCAAGTGGGGATGGTGTCAGGCAGATGGATATGGGTCTGAACAATTTTCATTCACCTTTTGATGTGTGCACTTCTTGTCTTACAACCTAGGGAGCCAGCCACTCAGGGTCAGGGCTCATGTCTCTCCCAGTGCTAAGACAAAGCCCTGTCTACTGTAGTCTCTCAATATTTTAGAATGAATGGATATATTTGATGAGAAAACTAAGGACAGAGGAACTAAAGGCGTCAAAACCAAGCCCTTCCTAATTAGTGTCAATGATTTTCTACACTTAACTTCTTTAGCCTCTGGCACTCTATTGGCCCATGTTACTGGAGGGTTAGTATGGGATGGGGGCGGGGGAGGAAAATGTAGAGAAGTGAAGACCAGAATCCAACAGCAGAGGGACTTTGGGTACCATCTATGACCTCCTCCCATCCCTCAGACCTCCAAAGGCTCTCCTTTTCTATCCATAGCTGTGCTGGTTTTATGCTGGTCTGACTTGTCTCCTTGTCTTTGATGGCAGCCCTGTTTCTGTTCCCCGTACAGCTCACTTCACTGATCTGCTGTCTCCATTTCTGGAGGTATTCTCTCTCACCATCAAAAGCATTGAATCAGGCACCTATGTAGCACCCTGCTCTCTTAGGAACTAGGTATGTTCCTGGCCTCGAGGTTTCTGACATTTAAAAAAAAATTTTTTTACTTTATTTTATTTTTAACATCTTTATTGGAGTATAATTGCTTTACAATGGTGTGTTAGTTTCTGCTTTATAACAAAGTGAATCAGCTATACATATACATATATCCCCATATCTCCTCCCTCTTGCATCTCCCTCCCACCCTCCCTATCCCACCGCTCTAGATGGTCACAAAGCACCGAGCTGATCTCCCTGTGCTATGCGGCTGCTTCCCACTAGCTAGCTATTTTACGTTTGGTAGTGTATATATGTCCACGCCACTCTCTCACTTCGTTCTGACAGTTCTTAAATTCCTTTTATATTGTGCCTCTTTGCAGAAATTGTCATGGCTGTCCTGGTCATCATCATCTTCAGAAAGCTGGTCAGGTGACTCCACAGTGGACATTGTTCAGGCTACATAGCGTGTGCTCAGATATGGGTGTTAATCAGAGAGAATGTCCATTTCCTGGGCTCTCCGTGTCTTAGTGAAGTAGCTATGAGCAATGCCTGTGAGCCAGATGGAGCTAGGTTCCAATGCCTTGTGGCCACTTTCTGGCTGTGTGATTTGAGTGACAGTCCTAATTTTCCTAAAGCTCAGTTTCCTTGTTTATAAATAGGCTATTAAACACCTACTTTGCAGTGTTGTCAAACTGTAAATGAGATCTGGTATGTGAAACCCTCAGCACAGGACTGAAAAACAGACACAAATACAATGAGAAAGTGATGATAAAAATCTTTTAGATATGGGGGAGGGGCCAAAGCAGAAAAGATAAAAGCTGTTTGGAGAATAAATAGTGAATGCAAAGTTTCAAGGCTTGTGTTATCAGCCCGATTGAATTCGTGGGGATCTGATAAGGAAAGGTAAGAATATTTCTCAGGGCCCACTCTATCAAGAACAGGAAGGTATATGAATTCTCTCTTCCCAGACAGGCACAAAGGTGACAACACAATGGACTGTTCTTCAGGAAGCTTTGCAGGCAAAGGCAGAATCTGTAAAAATCCACTCCAGGGGGTCACTGATCGCCCTGGGGCTCAGGAAATGGCTCTCTGAATGGCCTTCTCAGCTTCGCCTGGGACGCCAGGGCCGGGGATTGCCCTAAATTCTTCGAGTTAGCCTGCAGTTTGGCAAAAAGCCTTTCCTCCTGGGTAGAGGAATAATTTTTAGATGATCCAGCTGGCACATTGCAGAAACATGCTAATGAGTCAGGAATGATCTTCTCAGGCTGCCCCACGCCCCACTTGCTCCGGGGTAGAGAATTTCCAGGGAAGCCGGTAAAAGATTTATGAGATTAATCCCGGAAACGTTTTCTTCCCCATCCATTGTTCTTGGGGGTGGGGGTAGGGGGTGAGGTGGGAGGGGAGGTGCCAGGGGCGGTGGGCTTGGGATGTGAGGGGGCGGAGAGGGCCAATTAGAAGGGGACAAAGCCAGGACTCCTGCCTTTAAGGGAGAGCTGGAGAAAAGAGTGACTACAGCAGCCAGCTAATGAGGAGTCCCTGACGATGAAACATGCAAGATCCTTTTTGGAATGTGCCTGCCTGCGGGCCCTGCAGAGCCTTAGAGATGAATTTGGGGAGGAATGGAGGTGGGGAGACAAGGGGCCTCGGGCAGCGTGCTCCAGCGCTGCTGGAAGGGGTCTGATCGATTAGCTCCTGTCCTCACACCGGTAAGGAGAGGAAGGGGAGGAGGAGGGGGCTGTGCTGCTTGATTCCTGCCGTGTCTCCCGTCCCCCAGTGAAATCCCCTCTCCACTCCCTGCACGTTGCTGCCCCTTTTGGAGTGAGATGACCTACCTCTCCATTACCTGGTGGGCTGGAGAGCTAGCTAGGCTTTCTTAGAACTCAAGGTTCCTTTATAGAAAACTGATGAGCTAGGAGTTGGGTCACTGGGAGAACACCTGTAAGAGGATGCTGCTCTTTGGCAAAAAAAAGTTCCTACGTTGGGGGGCTTCCCTGCTGGTGCGGTGGTTGAGAGTCCGCCTGCCGATGCAGGGGATACGGGTTCGTGCCCCAGTCCGGGAAAATGCCACATGCCGCGGAGCGGCTGGGCCAGTGGGCCCGTGGGCCATAGCCACTGAGCCTGCGCGTCCGGAGCCTGTGCTCCGCAGTGGGAGAGGCCACAACAGTGAGAGGGCCCGCGTACCGCAAATAAAAGTTCCTACGTGCATTCTATGGATTTCTTTAAATATGAAATGGCAGAATAGAATAACAAGATTCAATGAGTTTGGTTTTGTCTCAGTCAGGCATGGGCAGATAGAACAGATATATCAGGCACAATTTAGCTTGATTATCCCAAAGGCCTTGAGTTTGTCACAACTGCAGGTTTCTTCTTCGAAAAGTCTTTTAATTGTGAAGAGTGGGAAAACTAGGCTATTAGAATTTTACCTCATAGGAGGGTAAAATAAGTCTTTCCCCAACTAGAAATAGACAACACTGGGGGAGGCATCAGGCACTTTGGAGCCCGTGGGTGGGTAATCACGAGATGGGTTAAGCCACAGGGCAGGCCCTTCTCTGATCAATAAGGATTCCATTCAGCATCACCTTTCCTTCCAGTTCCAGGTAACCATCCATCCCAGCATGGAGAGGCCTCTTAGAAGCTGGGGAGAATGGGGAGGTGAGGGGCTAACTTTCAGTTTTGCTACTGCCTGGTGGGCTCAGGGCTTGCCTTCCCACCTCCTTCTACCTCCACCCAGAGCTTTCTAAACACAGGTGTATTGTTTCACAAGTAAAACAGAACTTTTTATAATTTGCTGCAACTACTGACAGTCTTGGTAGCAGAAAGGATTTTCACACCATTTGCCCTCCAGAAATTTTCAAGTGTTCCCCAAAGGTCTCAGAAGTCAGACCCTCACTTTTGCTAATAAAAGGAGTTTGCCTGGATGAGTCCACCATGGCATTAACATTTGTGTTCTCGGTATGTCTTTTTCTGTCTTGAAGCATTTAAATACCAACCACCTTAAAAATTTTAAAGAGGCTCTTTTCAATACTTAAGTTCTATAAAATATGTTGGGCCTTCCCAGTAATGTGAAATTTGGGATTGTGTGTGTGTGTGTGTGTGTGTGTGTGTCTGTTGGGGGAGGGGAAGTAGGCTCAAGTATAGCTAAGAAAACTCCAATTTCACTACAGGCTTTGAGTCCTGAGCATATGTCCCAGATTTCTGGGACAGTCCCAATTGTGAATATTCGACCTGTGTTCAGACCAAGAGCAAATATGAACCCTGCCAGGGAAATTAGCAGGTGGTTCATTATAGATAGCCCTGCATTTTACAGTTTGCTTGTATGTATAGAGTAGATCTTGGGCAGCCCTCCAAATCACCAGTATCTGACTTACCTGTTTAAAATTGTGAAATAGGCCGAGTCATTCCATGTCAGGTCTATTTACAGTTTCTTGTCACTGGATTCAACCTGAGCCTAAACTTTATTTAATAAACCACCTTTGTCTACCTGGCCAGCCCTAAAGATGAACACCTGTGATTAATCCAGGAAAAATTCAATTCAACACGTCTTCACTGCCTGCTGGGTATGCCCCCAGTCCTGGGCACACAGATAGGCCTAACACAGTCTCTGAAGTATGATGTTACAGTGAAATACTTTTCCTTTCAAAACCAGAAAGGATAATAATAATCTTTTGATAATGGTTCCTCCCACACACTGGGGACTTATATTTTGGAGGAAGATCAAAACGAGCTACCATATGAGAAGCATAGCCAAAGGGCACAGGTTCAAGATTTGGTTATGAGAACAAAACTTTTAATTAGGACTTTTGATTTCTTCTCATGAGAAATGCAGGACAGTCCAAGTTATCAACACTTGGGAAAACCCAGTGTTTTTTTTTTCTTTTAGTAACCCCATGTTCTTTGCTAACAGGAAACAGAAAAAGACTGATTTAAAAAAAATTGGAACTGGGTCTGCTGTGAATGAGAATGACACCACTGTGCGTTTCACATGGGCTACTAAATAGCTCTCAGATATAAATTACTTTCAGTGCTCTCCCCCCACCCGCCCTTGTCCTGAAGAGGAGCTTCTGCTACTTAAAGCTGATGAAAGAAAAAAAAAGCCACTGTATTTACCAACATTGGTGATCCAGCCAATCCCTCTGGCCTCTGTGTTCTGAACTAATGTGGGGTTTGCTTGAGTCTGAGGTAGGCTTAGAAGCAGAGGTTCAGACCACCCACTTGTAGGATCTGGAAGGTGGTGCTGGCGTGAGGCTGAACTGCGGCACTTAATGCAAGCTGGTGGGTTTGAGCAGAGGCAGTCTTGACTCCGTCAGAAAGTATTTTCCAAGTGTCTTCTTGTGAGTGTCCTCCAGTGGATGGGGCTGAGCCTGGGGCCCCCGACTGCCCTCACCTGCACGTGGGAAGGGCCTTTTTTCAGTTTCCTGGCTTATCAGCAGACACAAGATGTATTTAGGCATTTTCATTAAAAAAAAAATGAGATCAGAATGCCCATCATTCTCCCATCCATTGCCTATTTTATCACTCTACTAGGAAAACTGTTAAATCAGCGATGCTCAACATCTTCTGGTGAGGAACTAGTTTTGAGTTTGCAAAGTCATAGAATCCTAGATTATTCAACCTAGATCCTGGTTTGAATTCTTTCATCTTACTGGTAGGGCAGCCACGGTCCGGAGAGGTGGGAGAACTTGTCTAAAGTCACAGGGCTTCCGTTCACTTTATTTACTCATTTATTCATGTATCAAGTAATTTTTGCGCATCTGCTCTGCGTTGGATATTGTGCTGAGTACTGCGTACACCATTGTGAATAAGACAGAAATACCTCGTCCTTCAGAAGGTTGCAGTCTGGACAGGAAGATGACTGACAGGAAAGTAAACCTTACAAATGGTGATGTGTTTCATGAATTAAATGAACAGGTGAGGAGTGTGGAGATCCTCTTGCATAGAATCTTCGAGGAAGTTGAAGGGAGGTGATGTTTCAGGCACTGGGGAGAGGAGCTGGGGGGTGTTACAGGTGCATCACTGATAGAGGGAAGTTATGGTAAAGAACTGAAGACAACTGCAGCACATTCCTGGTTATCGGGTGGGAATTCTCTTCAGATCCCATGTGGGTATCAGCGGGGTTATCAATGTTGTACTGGTGGATCTTTAACGACCAGTGGGATTTATTATTAGATATTATTCTAAACTATTTCAGAGGTCCCTGACCTCTCTTTCTTCATCTGTTGTAGTGGGTGAAAGACTAAAGCAGGTGAGATTTAATGTAAAACACATATTCCACTGCATCCCGATATGGAGAAGGGATGGAGTAGGGACAGCAACAGACTCGCTGAGTTATAATGGCAGAGTTTACCCACTGTCACCCCTGAGTATAACATACATACAAGGATAACTCAAAGCAGTCCAACACCTGATTTCTCTTCCTCAGCTAGAAATAGCCTTCCCTTCCACCGAGCTCCGGATCTCTGTGATGGTACTTAGAACTATTGAGTTTTATGTGCACGACTGTCCCCTGAAAAGTCTTGTAAGTTCCTTGAGGCTAAGATGGTGTGGAATTCATCATTCTCCAGCAAAACCAACACCCAGCCTATTGTCATGCTCATAGGAACTGCTTAATGAATATTTGTTGAATGAATCATATAGAAGGACTTAAAAATAACCTTTAGGGAGATGAGCTGTTAGAAAGGCAGTGCTGTTTTTTTTTTTTTTTTTTTGGTTTTTGCCTAGTGGTTGGTATAGGGAACCTGTAATTATTACTATTACTACCAGTAACAAAAAATGACTATCCTAGGATCATTGCTTAATTCCTCTGATGAAGCCATTGGCTTGGTGACAAGAATATCACTGAGGACAGAGAACCACATTCTGAGCTGTTTAACAGAACCCACAGCAGGGCATCACTGCATCACCTGGCTGGGATGTGAAGTCATGTCTGAGCGTTTGCTTCCCAGAGCTTGGCCAGCTCAGTCTCTGTCCCAGTTCAGACAGTGACATAGACCCTACCTACATCCTGTCTCCGGACCCTTGCTCTCCAGGCTCCAGGCCAGACCCACTGGAGGCAACTGGATGGCCAGGACCATCAGGAAGTACACACAGTCCCAGGAGGTTCTCACAAGTATGGGTCAACACTGCATCTGCTCTGGAAAGTCTGGGGCAAGGACCATCCCCACGAGCACAAGCCTTTCCTCTCACTCTGCTCCCGCCCTTCTCACAAGCAAAGGACAAGAACGGCACAAGGAAATTCCAAACTCTGTTGTTCTAGGGCCATGTACCCACCTGAAAACCAATACGAATCACAGGGCAGGTTCCTGCTCCTGCCAAAGCAAGGAACTTCCGCTGAAATGATGGCAGTGGGGGGCGGTACAAAAGATAAGGGGGCTGGGAGTAGAGCCCGAGGCAGTGTGTCCCTGCCTGGTGGGGACCCGGGTAGGTCCTTCCTGCTGTATGACCACTCCACAGTCATACTCCTTGCACTCCTTTGAGAAACATTCATTTTTAGTGGCAAGGGAAGGGTTCAAAAACTCCAGGATCTGAAGTTACAGTGTGAAGTTGTTGCAGGTCAGAGGTGGGAGATGAAAATACAGATAATGAAAAGGGTCAGTGTCAGCAGTTTGCTGATTGACCCTGTACCTCAGGTCAGCACACAGCCAACAACCAGGGAAACCAGGCCACAGTTAACTGGGCATTTGGGCCAGAGGCACTGAGAGGTGTCTGTTATTTAATGGAGGCCTCCTGTGCTCTTGCTGAAGACTTCAGGAATGGCAAGCTTCCCTCCTGATTGGTTCTTCCTGAAGACACTGTACGGCCTGCTTTACTCGGCAGGACACCCTGTAATTACCGTCAGATGAAGAGAGAAAGACCCATTACGTTTCTTACTACTTTCTTTCTCCTTTCTCCTTCCCTAAAACATTAGCTGAAAAGAAGAAAAAGAAAAAAATCCAGGTAAGAAGGGCCCAGCACTGTGGACTAGTGGTGAGGGCCAAACCTCTGTGGTTGAAAAGAAACGCTACAGGTTATTGCGTGTCGCACTGGAATCACCAGGGAACCGGTTAACTCCTCGTTTGGAGGATTAGCCATCATGGTATTTGCAGACAGTTTCTTAAACAGTAGCGTTTGGAGTCCACACTAGTAGTAACTGAAGTGTTGATAAAAGGGCTTCCAGAACAAATCATGAACCCTAATGTAAATGCAGGAGGCGGTGTGTGGTGCTCCAGTCTTTGGATTAACAACTTGGCACTACATTCATGGCTGGAGGAATCTAAGACTCACAAAAGACAGCTTTTAAAGGAAAACTCTTTTCTTAGAAGCACTAGTGAGCAGTCTGTTTGTTCTCCGAAGGTTGTTTTGTTAGGGCCCCTGTTGCCACCAACCATACAGTTCTCCCAAGGGCCTGCATCTCCCATGATTTGTAGCTTGTGTATGCCAGTTGGCTTTGGGCTGCATCTGAGACATTTTAGCTTGGGAATCAAATCTTTTCTCTTGTCCTTGGTTGCCGCCCGCTTTTATTTTAAATTGCCTTGTGCAATTGCCAAGGTTATTTCCGATGAGAGGAGCTCTACTGAATTTTCTTTACCCACCCTTTGCTGTATTAGTTCGGTAAGTTGCTTCTCAGGGAATAAGTTTTGCACCCGGGAGGGTGGAGATCTGATTCTGAGGAGCAATGTGGTGTAGCTTCCTGAATCTGCTCACGCCCTAATGCTAATGACAGAGTCCCCAGACGGAAACTCTCCCGGGTGTTTTGCTATGCTGTACATTCCCATCGTCATCTGGGGAAACAGAGGGCGGCTGTCCTATCAAAGAATGCATAAAAATTAGGGAAACAGAGGGCGGCTGTCCTATCAATCAAAGAATGCATAAAAATGTAATTAGTTATAGGCCACACTCCCATCACTTGAACTCATAGAGCCAAACAACAGTCAAGTTAGCAGGGATTAATCCTATCTTATTTTATAGATGAGAAATTAGGTCCAGAGAAGAAAAGTTATCTCCATCCCCCCAATGCTGGTCTCAAAACTAGTCAACAATCAAAGAGTTTGGTGTTATCAAAATTAAAAACAGATTTATCAAAAAAAAAAAAAAAAGCTAGTTACCAGCAGGCTGGGATAGAAACCAGGTCTTTTGATTTCTAGACTAGTATTTAACTCATTAATTAGAATTGTTGCAGTTCCAACCTAGATCTCTCCAAGAATGGTGGCTCAATTTTTATGTTTGGTGTTGATTCCCTCAGGGATGTCTTGCTAATTTAATTTTACTCAACCGATGTTTTAGAAATTATGGTCTTTCTACCACCTGTATCAGAATTATCTGTTAAAAATGCAGACCCCCCCCTAGACTTTCCCAAGCTTCAGAATCAGAATCTCTGAGAGCTGTATCCAGCATCTGGATCTTAATAAGCTTCCCTAAAAGAGTCTTATGCGCTTGAGAACCACTTTACCTGGTCCAAAGTCAACTTACTGTATTGTATTGATTTAAAATGCTTGCTTAGGGATTCTCTGGTGGCACAGTGGTTGAGAATCTGCCTGCCAATGCAGGGGACATGGGTTCGAGCCCTGGTCTGGGAAGATCCCACATGCCGCGGAGCAACTAAGCCCGTGCGCCACAACTACTGAGCCTGCACTCTAGAGCCCATGAGCCACAACTACTGAAGCCTGCGTGCCTAGAGCCCATGCTCTGCAACAAGAGAAGACACCGCAATGAGAAGCCCGCGCACCACAATGAAGAGTAGCCCCCGCTTGCCGCAAGTAGAGAAAGCCCACACGCAGCAACGAAGGCACGGTGCTGCCAAAAATAAACAAATAAAAATAAATAAATAAATTTGTATTTAAAAAATGCTTGCTTGAACAACAAAAGAAAAAAATCATGGGACTACATCAAACTTAGAAGCTTATGTACAGAAAAAAAATCAACAAAATGAAAAGGCAAACTACAGAATAAGAGAAAAAATTTTGCAAACCATTTATTGGATAAGGGGTTAATGTTCAAAATATATAAAAAAGTCATACAATTCAATAACAAAAACACAAAGTAAGAAATGCACAGAGGGGCTAAAGACATTTTTCCAAAGACATCCAAATGGCCAACAGGTACATGAAAATGTGATTAACATCACTAATCATCAGGGAAATGCAAATCAAAACCATGATGTGATACTATCTCACACCTGTAAGAAAGGCCATAATTAAGAAGAGATAACAAGTGTTGGCAAAGATGTGGAGTAAAGGGAACCCTTGCGCACTGTTGGTGGGATTGTAAAATGGTTCAGCCACTGTGGAGAACAGTATGGATGTCCTTCAAAAAGTTAAAATAGAATTGCCTTATGATCCAGCAATCTCACTTCTGGGTATATATCCAAAGGAAATGAGAACAGATTATCAAAGAGATACATGCACTCCTGTGTTTATTGCAGGACTCACAAAGAAAAGATATGGAAACAGCCTAAGTGTCCATCAATGAATGAATGGATAAAGAAGATGTGGTATATATATATATATATATATATATATATATATATATATATATATATATATATACTATTCAGCCATGAGAAAAAAGGAAATTCTGCTATTTGCAACAATATGGCTGAAACTTGAGGATATTATGCTAAGTGAGATAAGTCAGATGGAGAAAGGTAAATATTGTATGATATCTCTTATATGTCAAATCTAAAAAGAAAACAAACTCATAAAAGCAGAGAGTAAAATGGTGGTTATCAGTGGCTGGAAGGTAGGGGGATGGGAGAGATGTTGTTTAAGGGTATATACTTGCAACTAGCAGATAAATAAGTCCTAGAGGTCTAACACACAGTACAGTGATTATAGACAACAAAACTGTATGATAAACATTAATCTTGCTAAGAGAATAGATCTTAATTGTTCCCAACACTAGAAGGAATGAAAATTATGTGATGTTAGCTAATGCTACAATGGCAATCAAATTGCAATATAAATGTATCAATATATGTGTACACCTTAAACTTACACAGTGTTCTATGCCAAATATATCTCAATAAAAATAAATGAATAAAAATGCTTACTTTGAGTTTTTCAGATACTAAAAACTGCCACCAAAATGGAAGAAATTAATTCCTTGATGATCATGAACACGTAGCCCACAGACCTTCTCTGATAATGTTAACCGCCCCGTTACTTCACCATCGACCAGTCAGAGAATTTTGCATTAGCTGATCACATACCCTGCGACTCCCGTCCCTCAACTGGCTTGTAAAAATGTTTTGCTGAAACCCTTCGGGGAGTTTGGGGGGTTTTTTGGGCACAAGCCACCCGTCCTCATTGCTCGGCCCTGTAATAAACCTTTCTCTGCTCCGAACTCCGATGTTTTGGTTTGTTTGGCCTCAGTGTGTGTGGGGCCCAGGAGCTTGCGCTGGGTAAATGTTTAAGCAAAAAGCCTGGATCCAAGCTCCAACCATCTAAGGCACCTTTGCTGCCCTGTACCGTGGAGGAGTTGTCTTGCCTGTCTCGGTGCCTCTAGAGCCCACGAGACTCACAGCTTTAGTAACTTACTGTAGTTTTCTGTTCAATTTCTAGTGCACAGATTTTTTTTTCTTTATGTCTGTGTATATAGGCTCATGCTTTACTTTCCCACTTACTATCCTTTAAATTTAGTCTTTTAAAATATGTTACCTATAATTTCTAAGAGTTTAGAGGAAATGACTTCAAAACATAAGCTTAAAATGCCATCTTGAGACCAGTCCTCGGCCTCTGGGGATAACAGCAACAGTTCTCCTGATGCTATCTTTGGAACATCTACCATTCCTGCTACTGCTAGATTGATGTTGTCCTTTGTTTCCCATATAACCTGAGTTACTCTCCTAATATGGCTCAGTGCCTGACAAAGTCCACTCAATATGGATGAATTCTCTCTTACATGACTTTATTAAGCCCATCAGTGATTCACTTAGCGAGCACTTTTGTAGTAACTTTGCAATATCCTCTAAAGAAATGGATCTGGAGGAGAGCCAGGCTAATTTAGGAGGAACATGGTTTAAAAATGAGTGAATCATTCTCAAAAGCACACAAGATGGCTATAGAAATATATTGGTGTGTTTCTACAGATTAAACTGAGATCCTTTGCAGATAATGAAACAAACAAAATTCCTGCAGATTAAGACTCCCAACCAAGCTTTCAGTGAGTTTATTTGCTTTAACTTGGAGAGAATAGTCATGATAGGGTGCTGAATTATATCAGTGGGGAACCAGAGGTGAGACTGGACTTGGTTCTAGAATCCCCTTAGCAGTGCAGTATGCAAATCATGGGACAGCATCGAGACACATGAATTATGCAAGAATGTCTTAGGGATTCCCAGAGAAACCTCCATTTCCTTCATTAAACATGGCTGAATAAAGCAGTCCAAAAAATCATATTTGGCAGGTCACTTTTTTTTTTTTTTTTGCGGTACGCGGGCCTCTCACTGTCGTGGCTTCTCCCGTTGCGGAGCACAGGCTCTGGACGTGCAGGCTCGGCGGCCATTGCTCACGGGCCCAGCTGCTCCGCGGCATGTGGGATCTTCCCAGACCCGGGCACGAACCCGTGTCCCCTGCATCAGCAGGCGGACGCTCAACCACTGCGCCACCAGGGAAGCCCACAGGTCACTATTTTTAAGTTTGAAACTCACCCACATTTTTTTTTTTTTTTTTTGCAGCATTGCGCTGGGTGGTTTGGATCCCTTGTCAGTTCACAAGGAGCCATTTAGCCCATAATTGTGGAAGAGGACTAAGAAACGATTTCAGTTTGGTATAAGAACTGTGATAATGATATGCAGATAAGGGGCCCCTAACATTGACTCTGAGGCTCAAAGACTTCCTGGAGGAGATAATGGCAGGGCTAAGCCTACAAAGAAAAGTAAGAATACATCAGGCAGAATGGGGGTGGTAGAAGTGGGTGGGTAGTGTGAGATAGTGTTCCAAGCGTGAAGAAAAGCAGGGTTATGAGGTATATACTCGTTACTTTTCAGTGACCAGCATCTGCACCCTTTCCCTGATATCACACTGATTTCCTTTGGAAACTTACCTCTCCCCATACCGCTTCCCCCCTGTGGTACTATTGGCAGGAGGAATATACAGGTCCCTTCTTCCTACTAGGGAGCTGAATGAGCCGCATCTTCCCTTATCCGACCGCAGTACAGTCATGGCACTGAGCGAAGCTTGTGCCATTCAGATGCTTTCTTCTAGAACTTTGCCCTTGCTCCAGGGCTGGACAGAAGTCTTGGAGGTAATTCATTGCAGTCGTGGCATGCCTACTAGATTGTTCCCATTAGAACACTCTTGCTGTGCTTTCTATTTCCTCCTGAGTCTTCATGGTTCCTACCACTTCCCAAGCCTCAACCCCCATATCCTTTCAGTAAATTCTCTTTTGTTTTAACTGAGTAAACAAATCCATTTTGGGAGGTAGCAAGGAGTTTATCATGGGTAAGGCACAGTGTATGCTGGGTAGTAGTTGACAAGCTAGATCAGAAAGTGTCATAGATGATATACAGAGTTATTTCAACTTTGTTCCCTAGGCACTGGGAATTCTCTGAATGATTTTCTTCTTTAAATAAATTTATTTGTTTATCTATGGCTGCGTTGTGTCTTCATTGCTGCGTGCGGGCTTTCTCTAGTTGTGGAGAGCGGGGGCTACTCTCCGTTGTGATGCACAGGCTTCTCATTGCGGTGGCTTTTCTTGTTGCGGAGCATGAGCTCTAGGCACACGGGCTTCAGTAGTTGTGGCATGCAGGCTCAGTAGTTGTGGCTCATGGGCTGTAGAGTGCAGGCTCAATAGTTGTGGTGCACAGGCTTAGTTGCTCTGCGGCATGTGGCTTCTTCCTGGACCAGGGCTCGAACCCGTGTACCCTGCATTGGCAGGCAGATTCTTAACCACTGCGCCACCAGAGAAGTCCCTCTCTGAATGATTTTAAGTATGAGCAGCTTCACATTATTTTTGTGGCTGCTCTGTGGTGAATTATTTGGAAAAGGGTGGGTGGAGGGACCAGACTGGAAGCAGAGAGAGAACACTTAGGGTGATTGCGGTAATCTAGGCAAGAAGTGATGATGGCTTGAGTCTCTAGGACTTGGACAATTCAGATGAGGGAGGTAAGGGAGAGATCTGAGGTCTTACTGTCGGGTGTGGGGGCTTGGAGGGTGGTGGAGTGTATACGTCAGGGCTCTCCAGAGGAAAAAAATCAGTAGGAGGAATTGGCTCAGATAATTATGGAGACTGAGAAGTCCCATAATCTGTAGACCTAGGACAGTTGGGGATATAATCTGGTCAGATTCCAAAGTGCTAAGAACCAGAGGAGTCAATGGTATAAACCCCAGTCTGAGGGCTGGAGAAGATGAGATGTCCCAGCTCAATCAGCGAGGCAGAAAAATAAAGGAAACAAATCCCTCCTTCCTCTGTCCTTTGTTCTATTTAGTCCCCCAGAAGATTGGTTGATGTCCAATGTCTTGGTCCATTTGGGATGCTATACCATAGACTGGGTGACTTACAACAACAGAAGCTCATTTCTTACAGTTTTGGAGGCTGGAAGTTGAAGATCAGGGTGCCAGTATGGTCTGGTTCTGGTGAGAGCCCTCTTTTGGGGTTTAGACCGCCAGCTTCTAGCTGTGTCCTCGCGTGCTGGAAAGGTGCTAAGGAGCTCTGTGGGGCCTCTTCTATAAGGGCACTAATCCCATTCATGAGGATTCCACCCTCATGACCTTATCATCTCCCCCAAACCCCACCTCCTAATATCACCTTGGGGGTTAGGATATGAATTTGGGGGGATACAAATATTCAGACCATAGCACCCACCCACACTGGGGAGGGCAATCGCCTTTATAGAGTCCACTGATTCGAATACTAATCTCATCTGGAAATACCCACACAGACACACCCAGAAATAGCATTTAATCTGGGCATCCTCTGGTCAGTCAAGTTGACACAAAATTAACCATCCCAGTGGAGCCATCCTAAAGATAAGGAGTACAGGAAGACAAGTGTGTGTGTGTGTATGTGTGTGTGTGTGTGTGTGTGTGTGTGTGTAGAAGGGTATACTTGGAGAGCTCAGTTGTGGTCCTCAGTGCTAACTTTGAGTTAGAAACTCTTCTCCTACTGCAGCAGCAGTGAGGAAACATCCATCTACCAGCTGTGGTGTCCACAAACCTGGCCCAGGTTGGGGATTCCAGATGGGCAGGCCTGGTGCAGGTCTGCAAGGTGGGCATGGAGCCCAGGAGAGAGAAGTGAGTGTGGTGGTATGTGAGTTGGTGGGAATTCCAGGAAGTTGAGGTGTGAAAAGCTGTGCCTTCTGCCCATAACAATGGAGTTTTCTGGGATCCCTTTCCTTTCCCCTCTGGGGGACCCCAGGGTTGGCCTGTCTTGTTCCCTTTCCTTACCCACACCTGTTGTCACCCAAGGTTTCAGTCTCTCAGTGACTCGCTGAGAGGTTCCTGTGATGGTGGGGAGAACAGTTTTGGTTTAGAGTTGGACTGGGGCCCATGCAAGAAGGCTGTAGCTTCCTTGGTGAGAGAAGTAGGGCCAGGAAGGAGAGCTTGGAAGTAACATCCTGTGTGCTCATGGTTTTCCTACCTTTATGGCACTCACACCCTGAGATTTCCTTACTCTCTGGCAAAGTAGTTTCTGTGTCACAAATTTCTAAGTTTTGCAGAACAAGGTATTCTGGAAGCAAAAGGAAAGATTACAGTGCAAGGTCTCAATCCATGGGAAAAAAAACAACTCTCTTTTTCTTCTTCCTTGAAAGTGGGAAGAAGTTACTTTCCCTATAACCAAAATGCTAGGGGGGCTCATCTCTGGACTTTACCATGAAATGCTTTGATCCCAGGAAATTTTGTCAGGTCAACTTTGGCTTATGGGTCTAAGAGGAGCATGGGGTGGTTGTAGTCAGGAAAAGGCAGATCCAAGAGATAGCTGTGTTTTAAAAAAATTTTTATTTATTCATTTATGGCTGTGTTGGGTCTTCGTTGCTGTGCGCGGGCTTTCTCTAGTTGCAGCGAGCAGGGGCCACTCTTTGTTGTGGTGTGCGGGCTTCTCATTGAGGTGGCTTCTCTCATTGCGGAGCACGGGCTCTAGGCACACGGGCTTCAGTAGTTGTGGCACATGGGCTCAGCAGTTGTGGCTCGCAGGCTCTAGAGCACAGGCTCAGTAGTTGTGGCGCACGGGCTTAGTTGCTCCGCGGCATGTGGGATCTTCCTGGACCAGAGCTCGAACCCGTGTCCCCTGCATTGGCAGGTGGATTCTTAACCACTGTGCCACCAGGGAAGCCCCCCAGAGATAGTTTTATAAAAAGTAGGGTAGTATGATCTTCAGTATGGGATGCATTTCCTCCAATCTTGCTCCTCTTCTGGCTCCCTGTTACACAATTAATAACATACTTATCACTGGGAATGATATTTGTTTATTGCTTATATCTTTCCTTTGATTAAGAACTTCTTGAAGACATGACCTCAATCTTACTCATTTTCCTACTTTCTAGAGCCTAGTCCGGAGACTGGCAGTCAATAAGGGCTCAGTCAGTGTTTGTGGATTGAATGTGAATGATTTTCAGAAACTCTCCTATTTTTCACGCTTCCTTCCCCTTTTAGGAAGGCCCTCATGCATTCAGACAATGACAGAGGAAGGGAAGGAGAGCGTATCCAGAGCTCTAATAGACCTGATATCTTTGTATTACTTAATCACCTCTGATCCCTCCCCCAGAAAAAGAATCTGTTATTCAGAAAAGCCTCTGAAACTCATGAACATTACATTCTTAATAACTGATAACGGTGCATTTGCTTATTAAAAGAAATTCTTTTGTTGATACTTTAGGGCTCTAATGTGATTTTTCTTTACCTTTTCTGGTTCTCCCCAAATTCTCTTTCTTTCTAATCTCCTCTGCATGTCTTCCCAGTCATCTAGTCATCGAGAGATTGGATAATTCCCAGCCCCTTTTGATTCTTGGTAAACTCTCCTTTGGGAATTATGTTAAGAAAGAAGCAATGGTCTGTACGTATATGCACAAATCCAAGCAGATGGCAAATTCTCTAAATGAATTCTACTTCTAAATAAAAGAAAACAGTGAATCTTCCAAGGGACAAAGGAGAGGAGCTGGGAAGGAAGGGATCTGGGCCCACACACCTGCAAGCTTGCCCAGCCAGTGTGACTGTACTGTCGTAGTAACTGTGCTTTTGATGTTCACCTTTTTTTTTTTTTTTGTATATGCTCTATTTCCCTTTCAATTTCTCCTTAGCTTCCTAGTAAAATTCTTTTGAAAAGCCCAGCATGTGTTGGCTAAACCAAAAGAGGAAGAAGAAAGGGAGTTTTGTGTACATTTAGATTTGAAAACGAGACTCAGATTAAGAGTTTGCTATACCCCAGGGCAGTGATTCCTAATTTTGGGGAGGTGCCAGACTCCTTTGAGAATCTTATGAACACTGTGGACTCCTTTTTTAGGAGACTGTACATATGCAAATATTTTTCATTCAGTTTCAGGGAGTCTGAAGGTGCTGTAGATCGCAGGTTGAGAATCCTGCTTTAGTGGGTGGGGGACAAACTAAGGGAGAAAGCTTCTACTGGTGGGTGTTCTCATCTGGCCAACCTGAAATCACTTCCTTTGTAAGCTCATTTTTCTTTTTTTGGTCCCTTGAATTATTTTGTTTCATCAAGATCATTATGATTAATAGCTTACATTTATTAAATATTTCTTAGCACACCATCTCACTTAATCCTGCCAACAACCTTAGGAGGCAACTATATTATTTTCATTTTGTAGATGAGGAACCTGAGATTTAGAAAGGTTTAGCAAATTGCCCTAAGCAATTTGCCCAAAGCCAGTGATCCAAATCCAGCCCATGCTCTTATTCCCTCTGCTAAGTACCTCCACATGTTTTGTGTTCTTTTGTCTTTGAAGATGAGAGTTATTTACACATCTCACTTATCTGGAATGCTAAGGTGGCCCGGTTTACCTGGGGTGATTGCAATCATGTACAGCTGTATCCATTTCTGTAAGCCTCGTGTTCTTTGGGGGCAAGTTTCTTTCTGAACTTCCAACTGTCATTCTTTTGTATGTTCTGGGCAAACCTGTCTCAGCAGGGAATATTTTCCTGATAATAAATGTGAAAAGTTAAGATGCAAAGAATATACTCTTGTTCTCTTTAAAGGACAACTGATCTCCTTCATTTCAGCCACCATGAATTGAGTACCTCCTGTATACCAGGCACTGTGCTGCTGTCTCAGCAGATCTGTGGGCTTATTGCTTATGTCCTAGTGAGGAAACACATGCTCTTTTAAGGCAATTGTTGACTAAAAGTCCTGGAATTTTTGAGTTTTTAGAGACTTGGAGTTTTCCTCCTAAATAATGTTAATGGAGTGATCAAAACTTGAAGTGGGGAAGTTTATCTCTGTATTGGGATGTAATCCTCATTAAGGGACAGGGAAAAGTGATTCGCCATTTTATCTGGGAAAAGCATTCAATAGCCATGGTGTGGCTGTAGAGGACAGGTACACATTCATTTTATGATGAGAGCCATTAATAACTGTGGGTCATGTCATTTCATTGATATGTACGGTGTATAACAGAACTTCTAAAAGTCAGGGAGCAAAATGGTGATACTAAGAATGAGTTATTATTTGAGAACTCCATTCATTTTTTCCCCCCAAATCATTACCATTTACAAGTTTACAAGAAGATAGCAGTTGCAGAAGTTTCAGTATGTCACTCTGTGAAGCATTACTTTTCAGTTAGATCAAATGGCTGTTCCAAATCAATTCCACCTCTTTCTGATGTTGTGTTTTCTTGCATACATAGAAAAACTGTCAATGTTTCGGCTCTATTAGCTGAGAACCTCAGACAGATTGGAATGATGCAATGTTTTGAAAAGGAAGTAGTTCCTTTGAATAATTATTTTTTTCCTGCTGTGGTATAGGCTAGAGAACAGAAAAATCCCCGGGGTGCAAGTGGGAGAAAAAAAGAGCGTAGGAAAGCACAGAGATAAACTAGATTAGTATTCCAAGCTATACCTGTCCACACTGAGAAGACTCATTAGTTTTTCCATCTCACTATTTTGTCCTGTTATCCTACCATCTCATCAACATCTAAATCCTGTCTGTAACCTCTCTATTTCAACAGTCATCACTATCACTTTTACAACTTTTGTGTGTGCTCTTACAACATCATCCTAAATAGTCACAGACTGTAAATAAAAAGGCAGAATGGCAAATAAACATGAACACACTTCCATGCTTAGAGCTGTGCCTGACCTATAATACTTGCCGAATTAATATTTGATGAATGAATAAAAGGGAAAGACAGAATATTGGGGGAAATTAAAGTTAAGAAGGATGTACACACATGAAAGGATGCTCAACATCACTAATCATTAGAGAAATGCAGATCAAAACTACAATGAGGTATCACCTCACACCAGTCAGAATGGCCATCACCAAAAAATCTACAAATAATAAATGCTGGAGAGGGTGTGGAGATAAGGGAACCCTCCTGCACTGTTGGTGGGAATGTAAATTGATACAACCACTATGGAGAACAGTATGGAGGTTCCTCAAAAAACTAAAAATAGAACTACCATACAACCCAGCAATCCCACTACTGGGCACATACCCTGAGAAAACCATAATTCAAAAAGAGTCATGTACCACAATGTTCATTGTAGCTCTATTTACAATAGCCAGGACATGGAAGCAACCTAAGTGTCCATCGACAGATGAATGGATAAAGAAGATGTGGCACATATATACAATGGAATATTACTCCTCCATAAAAGGAAACGAAATTGAGTTATTTGTAGTGAGGTGGATGGACCTAAGTCTGTCATACAGAGTGAAGTAAGTCAGAAAGAGAAAGACAAATACCATATGCTAACACATATATATGGAATCTAAGAAAAAAAATTGTCCTGAAGAACCTAGGGGTAAGACAGGAATAAAGACACAGACCTAGTAGAGAATGGAGGTGAGGATATGGGGAGAGGGAAGGGTAAGCTGTGACAAAGTGAGAGAGTGGCATGGACATATGTACACTACCAAACGTAAAATAGCTAGCTAGTGGGAAGCAGCCGCATAGCACAGAGAGGTCAGCTTGGTGCTTTGTGACCACCTAGAGGGGTGGGATAGGGAGGGTGGGAGGGAGACACGAGAGGCAGGTGATATGGGGGATATATGTATATGTATGGCTGATTCACTTTGTTATAAAGTAGAAACTAACACACCATTGTAGAGCAATTATACTCCAATAAAGATGTTAAAAAAAAAAAGAAGGATGTACATTAAAGATAAGCACCTTAGAAAGCACAGTAATAGAAACATTAACTTTAGAGCTGACAGAGATTATAATTCATGGGAGGAAAAAATTGAGTTACAGAAATTTGGTGTACACGCAACACTTTAGGATCACAGTAATTACAAACAATGGTTTGCATAAAACCGTTTGAAATCGGGAACCCATTGCTGTATTGCAGAATCTGAAATATTCCTTGTTTAAAGGGTTGTTTCCTACTGCATTCATCCTCATATACATATAGAGGGTTCACACAGATGTCATTCGGTTGCTCATTCTGTCTCAGTCTATTGAGAATTCTCCTGCTAAACCTGGGGAAGATGTTCTCCTGACTTAACTCCTAAAGCTTTTCTTTAAAAATTTTAAAAAATTGTCTTTATTTTTTTTTAGAGCAGTTTTAGGTTCACAGCAAAATTGAGAGGCATGTACAGAGATTTCCCATATACTACCTGCCCTACACATGCATAGCCTCCTCCATTATCAACATCCCCAGCAGAGTGGTACATTTGTTACAGTTGATGAACCTACACTGACACATCATCATCACCCCAGGTCCATAGTTTTCATAAGGGTTCACTTTGGTGTTGTACACTCTGTGGGTTTAGACAAACATATAATGACATGTATCCATCATTATAGTATCATACAGAGTATTTTCACTGACTTAAAAATCTTCTGTGGTATGCCTATTCACCCCTCCCCCCTCCAACCCCAGGCAACCACTGATTTTTTTTTTTTTACTGTCTCTATAGTTTTGCCTTTTTCTACAATGTCATATGTTTGGAATCATCCAGTATGCAGCCTTTTGAGAGTGGCTTCTTTCATTTAGTAACATGCATGTATGTTTCCTCCATGTCTTTCCATGGCTTGATAGCTCATTTCTTTTTAGCATTGACTAATATTTCATTATCTGGATGTAACGCAGCTTATTTATTCACCTACTGAAGGACATCTTGGTTGCTTCCAAGTTGTGGCAGTTATGAATAAAGCGGCTATAAACATCCCGGTGTAGGTTATTGTGTGGACATAAGTTTTCAGCTCCTTTGGGTAAATACCAAGGAGCACAATTGCTGGATCATAGGAAAAGAGTATGTTCAGTTTTGCAGGAAGCTGCCAAATTGTCTTCCAAAGTGGCTGTACCTGTTGGCATTCCCACCAGTGAATGAGAGTTCCTGTTGCTCCACATCCTCACCAGCATTTGGTGTTGTCAGTGTTCGGGAGTTTGGCCATTCTAATGGGACTGTGGTGGTATCACATTGTCATCTTAATTTGCATTTCCCTGATGACATATGATGTGTTCATTTACTTTTTTAGGCTAGGAAGGTGCTCACCAGGTGGGATCCCTTCCCGCCCTGCTCCATATCACCCCCCCACCCTGCCCTTTCCTAAACCAGAAGTGTGATTAGGAATCCTGTACGGCATGTTCTCTATCCTTTTAGAACATACTGCACATCCCTTGCATGGTGGAGAACAAGCGTGCCCACATTATTCTTTTAAAACAAGCAATCTTACAACGCTTTGTCATGTAAAATATAAACATGAGGACTGTCCCAGTGTGCTGAGCCCACAAAGCATATCTGAAGAAGCGGCTGCGATAAATTGTTTTAGTTCGACAGGTTAATCCCTATTTCCCAGGGAGAACAGAGCTATTCTAAACAGGACATATCCTTTTTCTTTTCATTTGTACACAGTCCCAAAACTCAGCAAAATTCTCTGTTTGGGTGGTGTTCGTGCTGTGACACAAATGCACAAAAGGCAGGAAGTTCACCATCAATGTGAATGATGCCTTCTGGCTTCTCAGTTGACATGTGTTTTTCCAGTGGTGAGAATCCAGGACGGTGTCCATGTTACCTCTGAACATCCTTCCCCAGGCAGCCGGGCTCCGGAGACTGTGCTATTTAAATTTAAATACATGTCCTGCGCACTGAGTGTTGATGCTGGCGGTGCCTTTGGGTACAGCCATTTCCCCACCAGCCTGTCAAAAACCAGGGCAAAGCCTTTCAAAAGGGCCAAGTGGAGCTTTTGGAAATGCAAATGTGTGTATGGGCTTGGGACCAAGGATGGCTTATAATTAACGATCTTTTTGTGTATTGCTCATTATGAGGGTCCACTCAATAAAAAACACATTGCCTCTTCTTTGTCAGTGACAGATACTCTTATCAGAAACAAGGCTCTTGTGCTAGTTTCCCTCTGATGGAAGGGCAAAGGGATTGCTGTGCGTGGCGCCGGTGGGGATGAGGGAGAGGGAGCTGGGGCTGAGGAGGGCTTCGTCTTAAACACAGTCTAAAAACTAGCATATTTGCTGGAATAATGCTTGAGAAACAGTTTCACTTAATACTGCAATTTGAGGTCCAGTGTAAGCGTGGATACCTCTCTGAGGTCTGGAGTTTTTAAGGGGAGAACTTGCCAACCTTTAGAAGAGACTAAGTACCCATCACCTGCTTTGTCGATGGTAGGTTTTTTAGAAATAGCAGAAGAAATACATTTCTTTCCATGGGCTTTCTGGACTTATCCTCTTTTATCTTAAATTTAGTATCCTCCATCAACATTCAAGAAACAATTGAGAAAACACTAAGGAGGAATTCCTGGGCTCAAAGAGACCTTGTCTCTTCTAAAATAATGGCTGAAGAAGATTCTTCCCTGTTGGGCATCTGTGGTGGGGAGGGGGTCATGTTTTGCAGGTGCCTTATGAGCAGCGGCAACTGGGAGATGCTAGTTTTTCCTGGTGGCTAAGTTGTAGGGGAGTTGGACAAGTAAAGGTCCCTGAACAGGTTGCAAAAGTGACATGAATGTTTTACTCTTCTGGATTAAAAATAATTCTGGAAGCTTCCTTTTACTGCACATTGACGCTCTCTGAAATGGGTTAGTTATAAGGGCCCTTTAGTGTGCTGAGCAGTCCACCGAATTTTCATTTATAATCAAACCTACCTACCTGGATGACATGGTCTAGCTACTTTTTATTTCCTTGTGCGTCAGTGTCCAGATCTGTAAAATGGACATACGACTAGTGTCTGCTTCATGGAGTTGTGAGGATTAGATGAGTTAATGGCTACAAAATGTGTGGCATCTGTAGGGTACAAAGTGGACATTGTGTGTTAGCCTTCCTCCTGCTCTTCCTCATTTATCTGCCCCACCCTTTCCCACCTCTAGGCAATTCTTGTCACCAGACCCTTGGGGACACGAGTGATCTGCCAGCCTCAAATATTCTCATAATTTTCCAAAGGGGAAAAAAATTCCCTTGAAAACTGGATAACCAAAAGAAGACTGAGAAAGCACTTAACATGGAACCTTTCTCTCTGGGCTTGCTGCGTGCTTCTCTTCAAGCCCTCCGCACAATCTCTGAGCCTAGCGCTAGGTTTCCCTGCTTCTGCCTGAGGACAGCCTGGCCCAGGGAGGCAGGGGAGGGACGTAGGGCACCGGGTGGGGCCCTGGGCCTGACTCAGCTTCACTCTGGCCGAGCTCTGCAGAGCTGGGCTGGTCCTTTCACCTCCGGTACTCCGTGCCCTTCGCTGCCAAGGAGGGGTTTGCATCCACTGATGATGGGAAACTTCCTCTGGGCTCAGGGTGGGCAGGGCAGCGCCCGCCCAGTGTC
The DNA here is from genome assembly GCF_963924675.1 of Phocoena phocoena. NCBI lineage: Eukaryota > Metazoa > Chordata > Mammalia > Artiodactyla > Phocoenidae > Phocoena > Phocoena phocoena. The sequence goes on along the minus strand of NC_089221.1, from coordinate 59,019,924 downwards.
AGAGATCTGGGCTAGAGGTGTATTTCGGCAGCATCGATGCCTGTGTTTAGGACGGGAGCTTCATCTGCCCCAGGGTTGTAGCCCTCATCAGCGGCGGGGACCTGGGGGACTGTGGGCTGCTGCCCCACTCTGTCCCTTCCCCACCCCGACTCCTTGGAACTTTCCCCACGTGAACAAAGTCAGAAGTATCTGATAGAGGAGCTGTCCCGCAGTGAGCAAGGCTGCAAGGCCCTGAGGGATTGTGAGGGGGTCCCCTCTGCTTGGGGAGCAGGCTTGGTTGTGGAGGGCATTGCTGAAGGAGGTGGTTCGTTAGCTCCCCTTTTACCAGGTTAATGATTTTATCGTCCCAGGGCCGGGTGATGGCAGGGAGGCCTCCCGGAGTCCCCACTTGTCAACCCTTCTGACGGGCTCCAGGAGCTGCAAACAGGAAGAGAGCTCGTGACGGGCTCCCTGCATCAGAACATACTAGGAGATGACTGCACAGTCCACGAAGATGTCTGGCCCTAAATAAATATATCCCCTTAAAGCTTCATTCTCCTCGTTTGTAAAATGGGCGTATTTACAGCACCTACCTTTTAGGGATATTGTTTTGTTTTAGTAAGTCAATAATACATGTAGAGTGCTTGTCACAGTGTCTGGCACAATTAGTTCAATAGATGTCAACCTCAGTCCTGAATACAATGCAAGACATTGCACAGAGCATTAGGACTCTTTTGTAAAATGTTCAACTATGTACTAAAACCTTGAAACTCCCCCTGGTCCTATTGTTCACCTAAATTTAAAATAGAAAAAAAACAAAACATTTTGGTACCCTTAAAATATCCATCTGCCACTGGAGAATAAGAGTTCTGGTAGAAATTGAAGAGGTAAAACCAAATCAGATCTAAACCAGATACAGCTGTTAACATTTCTCCAGGCTTCAGTGATGCCTCTGGGACTGGGTTGTCTGCTCACCTCTTGTCATTTGGAACCTGGGATGGACACTGGGGCTCCTACACTCACCCCAGATTCTGTGGCCAGGAAACCCTGGTGTGAGAATTCCCACTGGCCCTTTCACCGTAGGGCACTGGGATGGTGCATACAAATCCCTCAGCTGGATAGCTGGGTTTAGGGCTGGGTGGTTGTGCTTTAAAGAGCCAGGTCATTCGGAAGGAATGTGAGAAGTGCATCTTTGGGGACAGAGATTAAAGAGTGGGAAAGTAGATAAGTGATCTGCTATCTCTCAGCTAATGGCTAGAAGTTAACATTTCACGAACTCCAGCAGAGAGACTGATGACCAGGCTATACACACAGTTCTACTTAGGAGAAAAGACAGTGGCAGCTGGGGGAAGAGAATTTATCATCACTGCAAACAGAGCCCCTCAGTACACACCAGCTATTTTTTTTTTTTTTTTTGCGGTACGCGGGCCTCTCACTGTTGTGGCCTCTCCCGTTGCGGCGCACAGGCTCCAGGCGCACAGGCTCAGCGGCCATGGCTCACAGGCCCAGCCGCTCCGCGGCACGTGGGATCTTCCCGGACCGGGGCATGAACCCATGTCCCCTGCATCGGCAGGCGGACTCTCAACCACTGCGCCACCAGGGAAGCCCCACACCAGCTATTTTTATAAACAACTCCTAGTCTGTCATTCTTACAACAGACACTGTGATATTACAGGGTCAATGCAACATCCTCTACATGAGAATGAGCTCTAAACGTCAATGTAATGACATTTTTCAGTGTCATTCAATCTATTGAGGGCCTGTCGTATGATGGAAACTGTACTAAAGCCTGCAGGAGATGGAAAGAAGAACCAGGAGTGACCCCCTGGCCCCAAGGGATTTACCATATAGTAAAACATGTATAGGAGTGTTTCTCAAAGAGCCATCCTCAGAATCACAGGTCTCTTACAAAAGAAGATCCTCAGATCCAAAGCAGGTGGGACGCAGGAGTCTACATTTAAAGCAAGTCCATTCCTAGGTAATTCTGATATACACTTTGAGTAGCATTGGTCTGGAGTAAAAGTTGGCTCTAAGCTGGGGTATAAAGCCTTCGTTTCTGCGTCTATATAGCCACTTGGAGGGAAGTGTCAAGAGATATTGAAAGACGTGTGCAGCCTTGAGGCCTCAGGATGGGAAATGCGTGGCACGTGTGTTTAAAAAGCAAAGGAACGAGCACTGAGTGGCAATGGGGTAGCGTGATCTTTGCGGCAACCAGAGGAATCAATGAATATAATCCCAATGTTTATGGAAGGCCTCGTTGAGTTACTGATGTATCCATCATCAGGGCTTAGTCCTCATGCTTTTTAGCATGCTGGCAGGTCAGGAGGGAAATCCACAGCTTTGCTGCTCCACAAATTTTATCAATGGATGTTTTGGGAATTAAAGCATACCAGGAAATAGACTTAATAGGCTTAATTTGCATGTGTCCATCGTTTTGTGGATGGGTTGGCTAGATTGGATATCTATTGCGTAGAGTAGGTACTGACTCCTGGCTGGTTTGGGGTGCTCCTGGTTGTGACACTGAAGTCTTACCCCTGGGGGAGGAAGCTGAAAAAGTCTGAAAGTTGGAAAGGAGAATTTATAGAGGGAGGGCCAGCGAGTAGGAAAGAGAGACCAGTGTGTTGGGAGGAGGGCGTTCAGGGAAGCCCAGCAGTTGCTCTAGTCACCTGCAGTGCCCCTGGGGGAGTTTGTAATGGAGCCAACCTGGGCTCAAGAGGCCAAGCAGGAGCTGCAGGAGTGTAAAACCGAGATGAAAGGGCCTTGCTCTCTGTGGGCAGGAAGCGCAGAGAACAGCTCAGCTTAGGCCTGGCGCTGAAGTAGAACTTGCCACCCCAGGTGGTCCCCTGGGTGGAGGTGCATAGGAGAGACGTGGGAGGAAACTGGTTAATGCTGGAAACCTGAATCCAGGTAACTGAATTGTGGAGGACAGCATCTTTTGGCTTAGCTAATGACCTTGACCCTGAGGCACTTTCCCACTGCACAAAAAATGTCCTATGCGTTTTACATGACTAGTGATGGGATGGAGGAGAAATAGAGTCCCAGAATGGCGGGAGGGGTAGACAGAGGTAGAAGTCTTTGAACAAACTCTTTCTGGGTTCTCTAGGTAGTAATGGGCCAGGGACTGAGGAATCAACACAAGCACGTGGTAGGGGGGCACTTTGGTTCAGGACCTGCCTTTGGGATTCCTTTATCCTGAGATGACGCACAGACATGTGCAGAGGAGTGATTTATCCTATGAGCTGACCCTGCTTACCCAGTCCTTGGGACAGTTGTAAATTAAGTGCTACAATGGCTAGAAAACAATTTTGCCACTTTGCTGAGTGCTGACTGGACACTTTGGCTCAAGCTGGAACAAACTAATCTTTTTCCTGGAACAGGCTTTCCTTTTTTGTGTGTGTGGTACGCGGGCCTCTCACTGTTGTGGCCTCTCCCGTTGCGGAGCACAGGCTCTGGACGCGCAGGCTCAGCGGCCATGGCTCACGGGCCCAGCCACTCCGCGGCATGTGGGATCTTCCCGGACCGGGGCACGAACCCGTGTCCCCTGCATCGGCAGGCAGACTCTCAACCACTGCGCCACCAGGGAAGTCCCAGGCTTTCCTTTTTTATTGCTGTGATAACTAATTGAAGATTGAGAAGCTTAGCTCTAACCTGCATGGTAACTATTGATCCACCTGCCACTGGGCACTGGGTAACCTCATCACCTCGTTGGTCCTGGGTTTCTTTTTGGTGCCCAGCATATGGTGAGGGGTTGCAGGCTCCATTGTGCTAGGGGCTCAACTTTATAGCGTGAGTAAACAGGCAGGGAGAAGGACTTAAAGAGCCCCTTTGCAGAGAACATCCCACGAGGCTTTTTTTTTTTTTTTAAATTAATTAATTAATTTGGGGGCTGTGTTGGGTCTTCGTTGTTGTGTGTGGGCTTTCTCTAGTTGCGGCGAGCTGGGGCAACTCTTCCTTGTGGTGTGCGGGCTTCTCACTGCCCTGGCTCTCCTTGTTGTGGAGCGTGGGCTCTAGGCGTGCGGGCTTCAGTAGTTGTGGCACGTGGGCTCAGTAGTTGTGGCTTGCGGGCTCTAGAGTGCAGCCTCAGTAGTTGTGGTGCACAAGCTTAGTTGCTCCGCGGCATGTGGGATCTTCCCGGACCATGGCTCTGAACCCATGTCCCCTGCATTGGCAGGCGGATTCTTAACCACTGCGCCAGCAGGGAAGTCCCTGATGAAGCTCTTTTCAAGCAGGCCTGGGACCTCAGAAAGCTGTATCTTAGCTCCAAAGAGGCAGGATCTCCCGCAGGAAGCCCTCTCTGGTCCCTGTAACACCTCAGTTCAGCCGTCCTGTGAGCCGGCACTCTGCCTGAGACTCCGCTTTGCTAGGATAGCACCCTTATTCTCAGCGTGGAGATAAGGGACCTCATTTATTTTTCAATAAGCACAACACTCCAGGACATAGTCATCCAGGTAAACGAGTACTAGCCTTTTCAAAGTAGCTTCAAAGCATACTAAAAGTCCTCTTGCCTCTTGGCGATTTCTCTGGATATACCCAGTTGTGGTAGATCTCTCTACTTGGATGGTAAATTGATTCTCATAAATCATCCAAAGTCCTTAGGAGTCAGGTTCAGTGAATAGAGTAGGTGACCCAGCAAGACTCAGCTATAATATCTTGCTATTCTGTTCTTTGTGTAAAATGGTCCTAAAAGAAGTTACAACAGGCATTTCAATATGGTAGCAAGCAATGGCAGACCAGTTAGAATCATCCTCCAAGGTGGATACCTCCATGACGATTCTGTACTCAATGTAGAAGATCCATTGGTTTGAAAAATAGATAAGTCTCATCACTATTAATCTCACATATGAAATTCACGTCTACTACCATTTACCCACTAATACTAATTTAGAGTTCCCATGAGAATTGCTGATTTGTCTAAAACAAATCTCTTTTCCTCTTCAAAAAAAAATAAAGATTGGCTCTGAACAAACAAAACTGTGCTTTGATTTTACCATCATTAATGATTTTGTCAGCACAAGTCTGAGGGACTAACAGCCCTTCCTCACCATACACAGATATAGTGAGAAGATGTAAAGCAAACAGTCTACCTCAGTCGGGACACTAATTGTATTAGTGACAATTCTAGGAGAGAGGCTCTATTTGAACGAGCCCTTATGTAACCTGAAAAATTATTTCTGTGTTTAATGGAACTTTTAGTTGCCCAAGAATTGAGTGCTTTAAAGAGACAGAACTTCTCCATGTCAAGAACGTCCTGAATTGTTTCCTTGGCATTTGAAAATTGCAAGCTTAGGCTGTCCGTCCTTGCTCAAGTTACACAGTCTTCAAGTTGGGCAGTTCAGCAAAATCCAAAAGATAAGATTTGAACAGGTCTCTCTGTTTATGTTGTCGCACAGGGAAGCTAAATTGCTGGGCTATTTGATGAAAGGAGAGCTCCGTTCTCACTAAATTGCAAATGGGTATGGCAGATGCTTAGCTGGAAACCACCGAGGGCCTCTCATCTCTGAATACTACATCTTGAACACCGATTGTTTTTTCAATTTACAATGCAGATATGTTTTCTAAAATTCAAAATGTTTGGAATTTCCAAGCCCCGCTTTATATCTGTCTCGTTGGAGAGACTGATTCATAGTATAAATATGAATATAAGAGATTAAACTGGATCATAATAACAGACGCCTATTGGCATTCAGGAAAATTGCTCAGTAGGTAAAAAACAGAGAGAGAGAGACAGACAGACAGTCAGACAAAGTATTAGGTTTTGCTTTACGTAATCACGTGAAGGGGAAAATTCTACTCAAAAACACACAAGTAACTTCAATTTTCTTTATGTTACCATTTCAAATGGAATTTTATAAATAGCAGAGACAAACGTTACTAGTCTGGTGATACTCAGTAAGTTTTTTTTTTTTTTTTTTTTTTTTGTGGTACGCGGGCCTCTCACTGTTCTGGCCTCTCCCGTTGCGGAGCACAGGCTCTGGACGCGCAGGCTCAGCGGCCATGGCTCACGGGCCCAGCCGCTCCGCGGCATGTGGGATCTTCCCGGATAGGGGCACGAACCCGTGTCTCCTGCATCGGCAGGCGGACTCTCAACCACTGCGCCACCAGGGAAGCCCCTCAGTAGTTATTTTTTAAATAAAAGCATGGCTAAATGTATTGCCTAAAAGTTGTGCTATAAAGTCTGTCAAGAACCTGTATGGTTAAAGCCTTTTTTTTTTTTTTTTCAGGGAAATAAATGGTTTAGGATCCATATATTTCTCTAAGAGTTCAGTTTACTTCATTAAATTCCTTAAACTTAAGACAGGTTTTGCTATTTTGCTGAATTCCTGGTCAGAAAGGAGTATGTATAGCATATGTGAATGTCAGCCTAGTTAAAAAGAATATGGTATTGAAAATATTATACAAATAATATTAAAGTTTTAAAACAGAAGTTACTCATGATATCTCTATCCCAGCAATTTTTCCCCCATTTTTCTATATTATCTTCCAGTTGTTATTCACGTACATGCTTATTCTTACCTACTTAAAATTGTTTCATATATACCATTTTGTAATTTACAATTTCATTTAGGATGTCTGTAATGGATGTGGGCTAAATTATTTGAGAAATTTCAAATCATGTAAGAAAAACAAATGGGATTTTTTTTTTTTTTTTTTTTTTTTTTGCGGTACATGGGCCTCTCACTGCTGTGGCCTCTCCTGTTGCGGAGCACAGGCTCCGGACGCGCAGGCTCAGCGGCCATGGCTCACAGGCCCAGCCGCTCCGTGGCATGTGGGAGCTTCCCGGACCGGGGCACGAACCCGCGTCCCCTGCGTCGGAAGGCGGACTCTCAACCGCTGCGCCACCAGGGAAGCCCAAATGAGATTTTTGAAGCTTAGTTGTTAAGCACACATTACCACCTAAGTAAGCTCGTAGCTTATGAGACACGGGCAAAACTCAGTGGATGTGTTAGGCGTGCAGTAATGAAGAAGCAAGGGGCTTCTGAGGCATAGGCAGAATTCAGAAGGTATGTTAAGTATAGGTAGTAAGTAAATTAGTGACCTGGAAGACATGTTAAAAATTAGAATATAATGGAACAAACAAGAGCGTTACCTTTAGATAAGGAAGGAATAGAAAGATTAAGCCGTAAGTTTTCATCACTTCTGGGCTGACAGCTATGTCACCCTGAAATGGGCACCCACAATGGACCCACATGTGTTCAGCCCAAGAACCAAAGTAAAATCCATAGTTGTTCAGAGGCTATTTGGCAAGTTCCAGCTCTTGGCCAGGTATACTTGCCTCTGTCCCTGATAGAGCAAGGGCACGTCTTTGGCCCACATCAGCTTGGGTCCTTCTAACCACAGCAGTAGCAGAGAAGGCTCATAGAAGAGACAGACAGAGAGAGAATATAAGAGAGAATAGGAACATCGTGTAACCAGGATTCAGGTAGTGGGGTCCTTCTGCCGCTCTTACATGTTATTCTAAGTCTGTTGACCTAACTCATCTGGTTCCCTTGTCATGTGTTTAAATAAATGTAATAAACTGCGTGGGAGGAGCGTGTTCATTGGTCTGGGAGAGCCTGCTGGGTAGTGCACTTGGAGGTGACCATGTGACAGGGTCATAAGGATTTTATGTTATTCCATCTTCAAAAGAAAAGGACTATGACGCCACCCTGTCCGACCAGCGATGAGAGAACCTGTGTGGGCCAGAATACAGAAGCTGATTGCGGGGCGCAAGGGTCTTAAAGCAGCATAGTGTCTACAGGGGTTGAAATAAATAGTTGTTGAATGAATAAACGTGTGCCACGAGTTGGGGCTGACAAAGGAGCTAGGCAACTTGAAGGGAGGAGAAAGGGCGAGAGTTATTAGGGTTTTAAGCTGGGTTTACAGGGGGTAAGTTAAATGACTTGGGACTGTACCTGGTACTCATCTTTAGGCCATCTGGGCCAAAGAGACCCAAGGCTCTACAAGCCAAGAGGAGCCTACCAAATGTTCGCTTGCAACAGAGGGAACACAGAGAAACGAAAGAGAAGAGAGCTGTGTGTCCCAGAAGCTGGATCTTCAAAAAACAAATGCCTCCTCGAAAGTGTTGTAATTTACTTTAACATACTGCAGAGAAGACAGTTTGAACCATGTGTGTGACTTGTTGGTTTTAATCAAATCGTAGGGTAGCTTAGACATTTGAACTCTGTCCCAGTCTGGGATTCATATTCCAGGGGTAGTAAATTCGCGTTTAAAAGGTCCTAATTGAGAATTCACACCCCAAGGCCATTACCACAAGCTCAGTTCAACTAGGTCCATCTAGACCTGCTGAGGTTGATTTTTCACTTCTTATAAAGAATGTTGGAAATAACTTTTTACTGGAGAGATGATTGCCATTTAATTTATGTGCATTGGGTAGAAATATACATTTGTATGAACAGAATAGAAGACTGGTGGGCCCAGAAACCTAATACCTTTTGGAGTGGTATTCTTGGCTTAGAGCTGCGATCCAGTCCTGTGTCTGGTTACTTGATGGGGGGGTTGGGGGGATTCTTTCACTTGATCCAAATAGAATTAGCTGAATCTTGCCACTGGAACATTGCCACGTCAACCTCAGGTAAGCCAGGGACTTGTGGACATGCCTGAGGGTTAGAGAGGCAGAACCTCACCTCACTAAAAGAACGGATTATGTGACTCTTTTGGGCCTGCTTGCGAGTAAATGTTTGCATGCGTGCTAAAATGTGGCCCGATATTTGCTGTCATTATAACATAGTGTCAAGAACTGTGAAGGGCCTGAGACATGACCCTACTTGCCAGCTAACCCGTTAGCCTGCCACAGTTTCATGGATGCTGGTAGAAGACACGAGACTCTTGTGTCAGAGCTGAAGGGCAGTTTGTCACTCCTAGCAATAGTAGTATCAGCATTTTTGCACCCGTTCCTTGAGCTTCAACGCCCACAGGGTGATAAGAAGGCCAGGTGCTAACTAAGCATGGAGTGGATCTTGGCACAGGCGGTGACACCTGAGTTTAGGGAAACCAAGTCTTTTTATAACGGAAGTAAGTTCTGGGGAGAGACACTATCTCTGTCTCCCAGGACTATTCACTCTACAAACATCCTTGAAAAGGTAGTCCAGAACAAAGGGTACTCAATGGCTTGCTAACAAGACATGTAGAGTGGAGACAGCCATGTCTCCCAGCACATCTACCCTAGGAATAAGTGCAGGGGATGAGTCCTCTTGCCTTCACCATCTCAAATTATGGGAGGCAACCAATAGTCACCAAAAAGAACATGACAATTGTGGGCAGCCAAAACTGTCCCAGCACCTCTGTGCTCCCCAAGCAAAGCCAATGGAAGTCATGGAATTCTCCCAGTAAGAAGTGGTGGGACTACCTGGCTGGGAACTCTTGGTTCCCACCCCCATCCCCCCACCCAGTTGGAGAACCCCTCCATCCAATGTCCAGGACAGCCAGTGGTCGTGAGGATGCTTGAGTCAGTCAGCTCCCCCCTCCATCCGAAGAAGATGCAGGGCCAAAGCTGCCTGATGTTCTGTGGGCTCTGTGACTGGGCTCTTAAGAAGGCTAGCCACTAGGGAGAAGACTTCTACCTCCGTGTACCGAATTTTCTGGATTCTGTTTTGTAGACTCAGATGAAAACGAATGATCATGTTACCGGCACTGAAACCGTGTTTTACTGAAGGGGACAAAATGTATAAAAGGGGTCTTAGTAACTGTAGGGCACAGAGTGAACAGAAGTGTAAAGAGATGGGTGGGGGAAGGAGGTTGTGGAGAAACTAACAAGCAAACCGAAACCCTTTCTTGTCTAATCTTGTGAATTCTCATGTCCTTAGCAAAGGTGCAGACAGAGCTATCAATGTTGCAAAAGAGAGCAATCATTTTGATAAATGGGAGGGTGTTACATGTTCTTATCATTTTAAGCTGGTTTTAGATATCTACCTTCTTAAGGACTGGATCCTTGGAGAACACAAGCTGGGCACTGGCTGAAGCTATCACTTTCTGGATATTCAATTCCTGGCCTTGATAGAAGAATGTGGGAGAGGAACATTCCAACAGAGCAAGACTGAGATTAAGACACAGAGACCTGATAGCGTAACAGATCAGTGTTAACACGTCCAGTCAAGGGGAAACAAAAGGCTTCTCCACCTGCCCCATTAACCATGAGTCCTTGGGTAGCCCAGGGGCAAATGAGTGGAGGAGGCTGCCTGGAACACCATTAAGCAGCTACAAATCGAACCATTAGTCTCCCATAGTCTTGGAGGAAAACCAGTTCTCCAGCTGCTGGAAATGCTGATGGACTCCATGCTGGGAAAGTTCTTCGGCTGGAAGGGTGGCCCTCCCGTGGGGAAGCTGCAGGGATTGGTTTGGGGGAATGGCAAGTCCCCTGGCAGCACCCAAGCATTTTATTATAATCATAAAAGGGGAATGATGGTGCCCTCTTTGCGACACTCCCCAGGAATTTGCCAATGGTTTCAGCCTCAGTGATTTGATAGTTTTTTCTCAGAAGCACCACTTCCGCCATGGGTGGGCCTTAATGTTGAGCCCCAGTGAAGGGACTGGGCATCCTGTCACGGGAATGTGGCACATCACCCTGTCTGCAGGCTGCAGCTCACGGATCACGGTCTGCCTGGATCGTGCAAGCAGAGGGTCTCCCCTCTCGGAGCTAAGACCACTGAGCGCTCTGTGTGAGGGGCTGCTGAGTGTTGGGCTACTGTTGGGAGCTCCATGGCTTCCCACAGACAGCTCTGTCTCTTTGGAGTTGAGAGAACTTTCTGATGTCCCAGGTCTGCGTCAGAATGTGCTTGGTACACACTAACATCTAACAATGATCACTCACTCTCTGTGTCCTAGGAACTGTTCCGAGGGCTTTGGATGTATTCAATCTGATCTTCCAAACCTCTCGGTTTGGTATTGGACAGTGAGGCAGAGCGTTTAGGTAACTTGTTCAAGGTCCCCCAGCTGGTAAAGAGTAGAACCAGGCTTTGAGCCAGGCAGTGAGCTCTCCACTTGTGGGATGGCTACCGACTGACAGGTGGCTGATGGCAGGGACCCTCTTCTCTGCACAGATGGCCCCACTGCAGCGACCTGGCCGAGGGTGGATTTCTTCCAGTGCCTGCTCCTGGCCTCCTCCTGGCTGGACACCCTAGTGCTGTGTCCAGCTACTTTACTGGAGTGTGCTGACTGCCACAGCCTCCAGTCCTTTTCTGTTTTTAGGCTGGACTCCTCCCAGTGGGGAGGGAGGACAAGCTGTGACCTCCTGAGCTCCACAGGTGGCCCTCCCCGGACAGTTAGCTGGGTCTTCAGCTCAGCTAGGGGCCCTGCCTGTGGCTCACAGAGTGTCAGAACTGCACTGTCGTGGAGAGGAAAGAAGGCTTTGGGACTGCTGAAGTGGGTTTGAACCCCCTGGCCACTGCAGATCAGCTTGTGACCTTGAGAGAGTCACTCACCTTTAAACTGGGGCTTACCTTGGGAAGAAAAGATGGGTCAACGGCTGTGAAAGCACTGAACATAGAAATTAGCACACAGTAGGCTATCAACTAATCTCTGTTCCTTTCCCCTGCCTTTCCCTGAAATATGGCTACTCAGAATAAAAGAGTGCCTATTGTAGCCACAGGGCCGAGGAATTTCATGTGTTTGCTTAGTGCCCCAGAGGAGGAACTGTGGGTGTATGTGGGTTAGATGTGTGAGCGGGTAGGCCCGTGCAGCCCATACACCAGACCATTTATAATGATGTGGCTCGTATGTCTGAAGGCCCAGGATGTGTTCATACAAGGCCTCAGTATGTTTTTACAGCTCCACAAACCATTCATCCACCTCGGCAGGACTCTCTTAGTGCCAGTTTTAGAATTTTGATGTTTTCTCTTTTCTCCTAAAAAAGTGATTTACATTGCAAAGCAGTTTCTGGCTTTGGCAGGCTTTGCAGTTGGTGCCTGGACATTTTTCTTTAACTGTTTATTAAGGATGGAGGATCCAGCTTGGAGGGATCCTGAATTCTATGAATTTTGTTTAAAAATTTGGCTCCAACCACTTTTTGAGCATAAAAATAAAATAATTGGTTTAAAAATATGTACATAAATTTATTTGTTGGGATCCCTGCCAAGACCTGGGGGGAACTTTGGGAATATGGGAACCTGGTGAATCCCAGAAAAGCTGGAATGAGGAGTTTCTGGGGCTTTCGAGGGAGGGCTGGTCCAGGTGGGAGCTTGGGCCTGGGTTGGCTCAGGGGTTTCCAGAAATGAAGGCTCTTAATGCTGTCTTTGGCTGCCCAGAAAAAGGTAAATTTCATTCATTTCACAACTGTCTTCTATCTGAACATGATGAGTACACTGGGGGAGAAAATTATGGCTTGATGGTTTTTTTTGCAGAGTGATTTGAATTCCATCCAGTTCTGCCATAATGAAAACGGCTCTCCATAGTTGGATCGAGGGTATATTTAACATGCTCATCACTTGCATCACTTGGCAGGATCAGGAACTGCCAAGTTCGAGTCATATCACCGTGGTGTTTGTCATTAATAATGCCCCATTTTTCCAGATGACAAAATAGAAAACTATCTGAACAATGCCTTGAGCTGTCTGCAAATTCAAGGCTGACCTGGGGACTTGGAGCTTTTTCCTTCTTGATGGCTTGTTTGTGAGTTTATTTATTGATTTCACTGCTTTCCTCTCTCTGGCCCATTTGACAACTGCTTATTTGGACATGGAAGCCAATGACTTGCCCACCGACAGCCAGCAGGACCAGCTTCCTGGGTGTTTATGTGTCACACAGGGTGCTGTGTGTAGAAGGGTCCCACACTTGGTTTCTGCTCTGGGTGACTGTCTTGAAATTCTTAATACTTTTAAAAGGTAAAGTACAAAATGTTTTCATTTTGTACCAAGTTTTGCAAATTGTGTCGCCGGTCCTGATGGCCAGATTTAACCCTATTTATTTGCCCGGGCAGATAATAGGCCCTTTCTTCCTTCCCTCCCTCCCTCATTCTGCATCAGGTCACTTTGGTAGCTTGGTCGGATGATGCAGGTGGCTGTTTCACCTCTCACAGCCTCCGTCGGTTACCTGGGAGGTTTTGCCAACATGGGAAGCGCCGAGGGCCGTGAGTGTACCCTCCAGATGCCGAGGGCCGTGAGTGTGCCCTCCAGATGCCGAGGGCCGTGAGTGTGCCCTCCAGATGCCGAGGGCTGTGAGTGTGCCCTCCAGATGCCGAGGGCTGTGAGTGTGCCCTCCAGATTTGACCAAGCGGCAGAATGTTCTCAAACTCAGGCTCCCAGAACACATGGAACCCCGAGGGGGGCCCGTGGCCTGTTAGAGTGAACGGTAAATTGGCCACGGGGATTTGTGTGACCACTTAGGAAGGTGTGAGTGCTGTCCTAGGGCTGGGGTGGTTAGGGGCCTTGTTTTGTTTTGTTTTTTCTGATGTTGGGGGTAGGAGTTTATTAATTAATTAATTTACTTTTGCTGTGTTGGGTCTTCGTTTCTGTGCGAGGGCTTTCTCTAGTTGTGGCAAGCTGGGGCCACTCTTCATCGCGGTGCGTGGGCCTCTCGCTATCGTGGCCTCTCTTGTTGCGGAGCACAGGCTCCAGACGCGCAGGCTCAGTAGTTGTGGCTCACGGGCCCAATTGCTCCGCGGCATGTGGGATCCTCCCAGACCAGGGCTCGAACCCGTGTCCCCTGCATTAGCAGGCAGATTCTCAACCACTGCGCCACCAGGGAAGCCCAGGGGCCCTGTTTTGAAAGTCAAAAGAAGTTGGTCCAGATGTTGAGGTTGATGAAGACCCAACGCCGTGGTGAGTAAAGATCTGTCTTTAAGTTGCACGAGCAGAAAGGGGACTTGAAAGCAGGCATTCTCTCCTTCTTACTTGCCCATGTCGGCATACCCTTTATTTAGTGAAGCCTTTTCTGGTATTCCTTCACGCTGAAAGGTAAGTAAAACTGCTGTTTCTTGACATAAACTGTCTGGGGTGCCTTCTTTTTTTTTTTTTTTTTTTAGATATAATTCATTTTTTACTGAATTATAAAAATTATACAATTGACATCTAACATTAGGTGTACAACATAACAATGATTTGATATCTGTATACAGTGGAAATGATCATCACAATAGGTCTAGTTAACATCTGTCACTATGAAACCGGCTGGGACCTGGGACCTCGGACCTGGGACCCTTTACCGCAGTGCTTGCACCTGGACAAACATCTCCTCATCTCCTCCAGCAACTGAATACAAAGAAACTATAAGGGACTAAAAATAACCACATGCATGAGCAGTTGGGGCAAGTTATAAACAAGATACAAAAAGGCCAAAACACAACTGCCACTTCTGAGGTTCCCGGAGCAAAAGCAGGGTAGAGCCCAAGGACCCTGATCGGTAACAACTAAACATAGTTCCAAAGAACTTCTTTTTCTTGTAATGAGAACTTTTAACGTCTACCCTCTTAGCAAATTTCAAATAATCAATACCATATTATTAACTAGTTGCCATGCTGTACATTATATCCTGTGTCTTATTTATTTTACAACTGGAAGTTTGTATCTTCTGACCACCTTCATAGGCTCCCATCTTCATGCTGTACTGTAATTGTTACTTGTCTGAGTCCCTCACTAAACTGTAACTTTCTAGAAAACAGAGACTGCCTTGTTCATCTTCATATCTCCTAACACCTTGAACAGTGGCTGGCACATACTTGGTATTTAATATTTGTCTGTGGAAGGGAGAAGGCTTGGAAGGAAGAGCAGAACAGGGGAGACACACACACACACACACACACACAACCAAATGAGAGGAGCAGTTGTGTAATGCAAATGGCGCTGGAGATCTGGGACCTAATTATGACTCTCCTGTGAGAATGAAAGTGGGCAGGACACCTGAACTTCCTGGGCCTCTGTATTATCATCTAGAAGACAAGGAATTTATAGCTTTAGGATTGTATGAGCTTTCAAGGAGGAAAATGCGTAGTTTAGGAGTTGGGATTTTGGTTTTTTTTTAATGTTTCTACGCAAAAAATAAAGCTAAAACTGGAGCAAAGATTAGATTATGTCAAAGGGTGGAAAGAGGGGAAAAAGGAAGGAAGGAAGCAAGGCAGGAGGGAGGGAAGGAGGGAAGGAAGGAAGGAAGGAAGGAAAGGAGGAAGGAAGGAAGGAGGTGAGGGAGGGGGGAAGGAGGGAGGGGAAAGATAGGGACGAAAGAGGGAGAGAGGTTCATTACACAGTATTACCCAAACTTTCCAGTTAATTGAAACTTGGTTAAAAAGAATGTATGGTGTGAGGTGATTTTTTCTTGAGGTCATTAACTCTAGCTTAATTCTGAATGTGTAAATGAAAAATAATATAGCTAACTTTATAAACCACTAAGCATAACAAAATAGAAAATTTGAGGACCCAGAGATTATATTCATGAGAATGCATAAGTAACTATACATCAAAGAAAGAATAAAGTCCATACTACATGGATTCCAAAACATTAACAGAAATGCGGGTGGGGGGATTCTGAATTATTATTGTTTTTTCCATCTTGATCTTTTGTTAGCATTTTAATGAATTCATCAGTTTTCCATTAGAGTTCTGAAAATGCTTATTCATTCAGTTCAGCAGTGTAGTCAGTTACCAGAAACCTGTACTTGTCAGAGTCTTTTCCATGAATTCCTTGAAGATGAAACCTTTTTTTTTTTTTGCGGTACGTGGGCCTCTCACTGTTGTGGCCTCTCCCGTTGCGGAGCACAGGCTCCGGACGCGCAGGCTCAGCGGCCATGGCTCACGGGCCCAGCCGCTCCGCGGCATGTGGGATCCTCCCAGACCAGGGCACGAACCCGCATCCCCTGCATCGGCAGGCGGACTTTCAACCACTGCGCCACCAGGGAAGCCCTGAAACCCTTTTATAGGAACATTTTTGCAAAAGCATCAGAGTACACCCAGAACTGTCTGTAAATGACAAAAGACTTAAAAATGACCATGGTTAAAGATTTGATGAAAGTTCATAATAATGCAATTGACAAGGAAATTTAGTTATTTCTGAGATATACATATTAAAGTAATAACTAGAATTATGACTTATTATACCAGAACAAATAAGATTTTTAGAAATTTCATGTAATGTCTGAAACATTTATATTAACATATTTCCATACAAATAACCCAAAGAAAGTTTAGTATTAGTTGGTTGGTTTGTTTGTTTATACTGCAGGTTCTTATTAGTCATCAATTTTATACACATCAGTGTATACATGTCAATCCCAATCGCCCAATTCAGCACACCACCATCCCCACCCCACCGCGGTTTTCCCCCCTTGGTGTCCATACGTCTGTTCTCTACATCAGTGTCTCAATTTCTGCCCTGCAAACCGGTGCATCTGTACCATTTTTCTAGGTTCCACATACATGCATTAATATACGATATTTGTTTTTCTCTTTCTGACTTACTTCACTCTCTATGACAGTCTCTAGATCCATCCACGTCTCAACAAATGACTCAATTTCGTTCCTTTTTATGGCTGAGTATTATTCTATTGTACATATGTACCACATCTTCTTTATCCATTCGTCTGTCAATGGGCATTTAGGTTGCTTCCATGAGCTGGCTATTGTAAATGGTGCTGCAATGATCATTAGGGTGCATGTGTCTTTTTGATTTATGGTTTTCTGTGGGTATATGCCCAGTAGTGGGATTGCTGGATCATATGGTAATTCTATTTTTAGTTTTCTAAGGAACCTCCATACTGTTCTCCATAGGGGCTGTATCAATTTACATTCCCACCAACAGGGCAAGAGGGTTCCCCTTTCTCCACACCCTCTCTAGCATTTGTTGTTTGTAGATTTTCTGATGATGCCCATTCAAACTGGTGTGAGGTGATACCTCATTGTAGTTTTTTTTTTTTTTTACATCTTTATTGGAGTATAATTGCTTTACAATGGTGTGTTAGTTTCTGCTTTATATCAAAGTGAATCAGTTATACATATACATATGTTCCCATATCTCTTCCCTCTTGCGTCTCCCTCCCTCCCACCCTCCCTATCCCACCCCTCCAGGCGGTCACAAAGCACCGAGCTGATCTCCCTGTGCTATGCGGCTGCTTCCCACTAGCTATCTATCTTACATTTGGTAGTGTATATATGTCCACGCCTCTCTCGCGCTTTGTCACAGCTTACCCTTCCCCCTCCACATATCCTCTAGTCCATTCTCTAGTAGGTCTGTGTCTTTATTCCTGTCTTACCCCTAGGTTCTTCATGACATTTTTTTTTCTTAAATTCCGTATATATGTGTTAGCATACAGTATTTGTCTTTCTCTTTCTGACTTACTTCATTCTGTATGACAGACTCTGGGTCTATCCACCTCATTACAAATAGCTCAATTTCGTTTCTTTTTATGGCTGAGTAATATTCCATTGTATATATGTGCCACATCTTCTTTATCCATTCGCGATGATGGACACTTAGGTTGTTTCCATCTCCTGGCTATTGTAAATAGAGCTACAATGAATATTTTGGTACATGACTCTTTTTGAATTATGGTTTTCTCAGTGTATATGCCCAGTAGGGGGATTGCTGGGTCATATGGTAGTTCTATTTGTAGTTTTTTTGTTTTGTTTTTTAGGCTCCGGACGTGCAGGCTCAGTGGCCATGGCTCACGGGCCCAGCCGCTCTGTGGCATGTGGGATCTTCCTGGACCGGGGCACAAACCCGTGTCCCCTGCATCAGCTTGCGGACTCTCAACCACTGTGCCACCAGGGAAGCCCCTATTTGGAGTTTTTAAAGGAACCTCCATACTGTTCTCCACAGTGGCTGTATAAATTTAAATTGCCACCAACAGTGCAAGAGAGTTCCCTTTTCTCCACACCCTCTCCAGCATTTATTGTTTCTAGTTCTTTTGATGATGGCCATTCTGATGATATCTCATTGTAGTTTTGATTTGCATTTCTCTAATGATTAATGATGTTGAGCATTCTTTCATGTGCTTGTTGGCAGTCTGTATATCTTCTTTGGAGAAATGTCTATTTAGGTCCTCTGCCCATTTTTGGATTGGGTTGTTTGTTTTTTTGTTACTGAGCTGCATGAGCTGCTTATAAATTTTGAAGATTAATCCTTTGTCAGTTGCTTCATTTGCAAATATTTTCTCCCATTCTGAGGGTTGTCTTTTGGTCTTGGTTATGGTTTCCTTTGCTGTGCAAAAGCTTTGAAGTTTCATTAGGTCCCATTTGTTTATTTTTGTTTTTATTTCCATTTCTCTAGGAGGAGGGTCAAAAAGGATCTTGCTGTGATTTATGTCACAGAGTGTTCTGCCTATGTTTTCCTCTAAGAGTTTGATAGTTTCTGGCCTTACATTTAGGTCTTTAATCCATTTTGAGCTTATTTTTGTGTATGGTGTTAGGGAGTGATCTAATCTCATACTTTTAAATGTACCTGTCCAGTTTTCCCAGCACCACTTGTTGAAGAGGCTGTCCTTTCTCCACTGTACATTCCTGCCTCCTTTATCAAAGATAAGGTGACCATATGTGCGTGTGTTTTTCTCTGGGCTTTCTATCCTGTTCCATTATCTATCTTTCTGTTTTTGTGCGAGTACCATACTGTCTTGATTACTGTAGCTTTGTAGTATAGTCTGAAGTCAGGGATCCTGATTCCTCCAGCTCTGTTTTTCGTTCTCAAGATTTCTTTGGCTATTCGGGGTCTTTTGTGTTTCCATGCAAACTGTGAAATTTTTTGTTCTAGTTCTGTGAAAAATGTCAGTGGTAGTTTGATAGGGATTGCATTGAATCTGTAGATTGCTTTGGGTAGTAGAGTCATTTTCACAATGTTGATTCTTCCCATCCAAGAACATGGTATATCTCTCCATCTATTTGTATCATCTTTAATTTCTTTCATCAGTGTCTTATAATTTTCTGTATACAGGTCTTTTGTCTCCTTAGGTAGGCTTATTCCTAGATATTTTATTCTTTTTGTTGCAGTGGTAAATGGGAGTGTTTCCTTGATTTCACTTGCAGATTTTTCATCATTAGTGTATAGGAATGCCAGAGATTTCTGTGCATTAATTTTGTATCCTGCTACTTTACCAAAGTCATTGATTAGCTCTAGTAGTTTTCTGGTAGCATCTTTAGGATTCTCTATGTATAGTATCATGTCATCTACAAACAGTGACAGCTTTACTTCTTCTTTTCCGATTTGGATTCCTTTTATTTCCTTTTCTTCTCTGATTGCTGTGGCTAAAACTTCCAAAACTATGTTGATTAAGAGTGGTGAGAGTGGGCAACCTTGTCTTGTTCCTGATCTTAGTGGAAATGCTTTCAGTTTTTCACCATTGAGGACGATGTTGGCTGTGGGTCTGTCATATAGGGCCTTTATTATGTTGAGGAAAGTTCCCTCTATGCCTACTTTCTGCAGGGTTTTTATCATAAATGGGTGTTGAATTTTGTCAAAAACTTTCTCTGCATCTCTTGAGATGATCATGTTTTTTCACCTTTAATCTGTTAATATGGTGTATCACGTTGATTGATTTGCATATACTGAAGAATCCTTGCATTCCCGGAATAAACCCCACTTGATCATGGTGTATGATCCTTTTAATGTGCTGTTGGATTATGTTTGCTAGTATTTTGTTGCGGATTTTTGCATCTATGTTCATCAGTGATATTGGCCTGTAGTTTTCTTTCTTTGTGACATCCTTGTCGGGTTTTGGTATCAGGGTGATGGTGGCCTCATAGAATGAGTTTGGGAGTGTTCCTCCCTCTGCTATATTTTGGAAGAATTTGAGAAGGATAGGTGTTAGCTCTTCTTTAAATGTTTGATAGAATTCGCCTGTGAAACAATCTGGTCCTGGGCTTTCGTTTGTTGGAAGATTTTTAATCACAGTTTCAATTTCAGTGCTTGTGATTGGTCTGTTTATATTTTCTATTTCTTCCTGATTCAGTCTTGGCAGGTTGTGCATTTCTAAGAATTTGTCCATTTCTTCCAGGTTGTCAATTTTATTGGCATAGAGTTGCTTGTAGTAATCTCTCATGATCTTTTGTATTTCTGCAGTGTCAGTTGTTACTTCTCCTTTTTCATTTCTAATTCTATTGATTTGAGTCTTCTCCCTTTTTTTCTTGATGAGTCTGGCTAATGGTTTATCAATTTTGTTTATCTTCTCAAAGAACCAGCTTTTAGTTTTATTGATCTTTGCTCTTGTTTCCTTCATTTCTTTTTCATTTATTTCTGATCTGATTTTTATGATTTCTTTCCTTCTGCTAATGTTGGGGTTTTTTTGTTCTTCTTTCTCTAATTGCTTTAGGTGAAAGGTTAGGTTGTTTATTCGAGATGTTTCCTGTTTCTTAAGGTAGGATCGTATTGCTATAAATTTCCCTCTTAGAACTGCTTTTGCTGCATCCCATAGATTTTGGGTTGTTGTGTGTCCATTGTCTTTGTTTCTAGGTATTTTTTGATTTCCTCTTTGATTTCTTCAGTGATCACTTCGTTATTAAGTAGTGTATTGTTTAGCCTCCATGTATTTGTACTTTTTACAGATCTTTTCCTGTAATTGATATCTAGTCTCATGGCGTTGTGGTCGGAAAAGATACTTGATACAATTTCAGTTTTCTTAAATTTACCAAGGCTTGATTTGTGACCCAAGATATGATCTATCCTGGAGAATGTTCCATGAGCACTTGAGAAAAATGTGTATTCTGTTGTTTTTGGATGGAATGTCCTATAAATATCAATTAAGTCCATCTCGTTTAATGTATCATTTAAAGCTTGTTTTTCCTTATTTTCATTATGGATGATCTGTCCATTGGTGAAAGTGGGGTGTTAAAGTCCCCTACTATGAATGTGTTACTGTCGATTTCCCCTTTTATGGCTGTTAGTATTTGCCTTATGTATTGAGGTGCTCCTATGTTGGGTGCATAAATATTTATAATTGTTATATCTTCTTCTTGGATCGATCCCTTGATCATTATGTAGTGTCCTTCTTTGTCTCTTTTAATAGTCTTTATTTTAAATTCTATTTTGTCTGATATGAGAATTGCTACTCCAGCTTTCTTTTGTTTTCCATTTGCATGAAATATCTTTTTCCATCCCCTTACTTTCAGTCTGTATGTGTCTCTGGGTCTGAAGTGGGTCTCTTGTAGACAGCAAATATATGGGTCTTGTTTTTGTATCCATTCAGCCAATCTGTGTCTTTTGGTGGGAGCATTTAGTCCATTTACATTTAAGGTAATTATCGATATGTATGTTCCTTTTCCCATTTTCTTAATTGTTTGGGGTTCGTTATTGTAGGTCTTTTCCTTCTCTTGTGTTTCTTGTGTAGAGAAGTTCCTTTAGCAGTTGTTGTAAAGCTGGCTTGGTGGTGCTGAACTCTCTCAGCTTTTGCTTGTCTGTAAAGGTTTTAATTTCTCCATCAAATCTGAATGAGATCCTTGCTGGGTAGAGTAATCTTGGTTGCAGGTTTTTCTCCTTCATCACTTTAAATATGTCCTGCCAGTCCCTTCTGGCTTGCAGAGTTTCTGCTGAAATATCAGCTGTTAACCTTATGGGGATTCCCTTGTGTGTTATCTGTTTTTTTTCCCTTGCTGCTTTTAATATGTTTTCTTTGTATTTAATTTTTGACAGTTTGATTAATATGTGTCTTGGCATGTTTCTCCTTGGATTTATCCTGTATGGGACTTTCTGTGCTTCCTGGACTTGATTAACTATTTCCTTTCCCATATTAGGGAAGTTTTCAACTATAATCTCTTCATCTCAGTCCCTTTCTTTTTCTCTTCTTCTGGAGCCCCTATAATTTGAATGTTGGTGCATTTAATGTTGTCCGAGAGGTCTCTGAGACTGTCCTCAGTTCTTTTCATTCTTTTTTCTTTATTCTGCTCTGCAGTAGTTATTTCCACTATTTTATCTTCCAGGTCACTTATCCGTTCTTCTGCCTCAGTTATTCTGCTATTGTTCCCATCTAGAGTATTTTTAATTTCATTTATTGTGTTGTTCATCGTTGTTTGTTTCATCTTTAGTTCTTCTAGGTCCTTGTTAAATGTTTCTTGTATTTTGTCCATTCTATTCCCACGATTTTGGATCACCTTTACTATCATTATTCTGAATTCTTTTTCAGGTAGACTGCCTATTTCCTCTTCATTTGTTAGGTCTGGTGGGTTTTTATCTTGCTCCTTCATCTGCTGTGTGTTTTTCTGTCTTCTCATTTTGCTTATCTTACTGTGGGTGGATGAGGCTGGATCTTGTCTTTCTGGTGGGCAGGTCCACGTCTGGTGGTGTGTTTTGGGGTGTCTGTGGACTTATCATGATTTTAGCAGCCTCTCTGCTAATGGGTGGGGTTTTGTTACAGTCTTGCTAGTTGTTTGGCATGGGATGTCCAGCACTGAAGCTTGCTGGTCGTTGAGTGAAGCTGGGTGTTGGTGTTGAGATGGAGATCTCTGGGAGATTTTTGCCATTTGATATTATGTGGAGCTGGGAGGTCTCTTGTGGACCAGTGTCCTGAAGTTGGCTCTCCCACCTCAGAGGCACAGCACTGACTCCTGGGTGCAGCACCAAGAGCCTTTCATCCACATGGCTCAGAATAAAAGGGAGAAAAAGTAGAAAGAAAGAATTAGTAGAAGTAGAAAGAAAGAAAGGAGGGAGGGAGGAAGGAAGGAAGGAGAGAAGGAAGAAAAAAAGAAAAGATAAAGTAAAATAAAGTAAGATAAAATATAATAAAATTATTAAAATAAAAATTATTAAGAGAAAAAAATTAAAACAACAACAACAACAAAAAACGGATGGATAGAACCCTAGGACAAATGGTGGAAGCAAAGCTATACAGACAAAATCTCACACAGAAGCATACACATACACACTCACAAAAAGAGGAAAAGGGGAGAAAATAATAAATCTTGCTCTCAAAGTCCACCTCAATTTGGGATGATTCGTTGTCTATTCATGTATTCCACAGATGCAGGGTACATCAAGTTGATTGTGTAGCTTTAATCCGCTGCTCCTGAGGCTGCTGGGAGAGATTTCCCTTTCTCTTCTTTGTTCTCACAGCTCCCAGGGGTTCAGCTTTGGATCTGGCCCCGCCTCTGCGTGTAGGTCGCTGGAGGGCATCTGTTCTTCGCTCAGACAGGACGGGGTTAAAGGAACAGCTTCTTCGGGGGCTCCGGCTCACTCAGGCCGGGGGTGGGGGGGGAGGGAGGGGCACGGAGTGCGGGGCGGGCCTGCGGCGGCAGAGGCCAGCGCGACGTTGCAGCAGCCTGAGGCGCGCCGTGCATTCTCCCGGGTAAGTTGTCCCTGGATCCCGGGACCCTGGCAGTGGCAGGCTGCACAGGCTACCCGGAATGGGGGTCTGGGTAGTCACCTGTGCTCGCACGCAGGCTTCTTGGTGGCGGCAGCAGCAGCCTTAGCGTCTCATGCTCGTCTCTGGGGTCTGCGCTGTTAGCCGCGGCTCGCGCCCGTCTCTGGAGCTCCTTTAAGCCTCGCTCTTAATCCCCTCTCCTCGTGCACCAGGAAACAAAGAGGGAAGAAAAAGTCTCTTGCCTCTTCGGCAGGTCCAGACATTTCCCCGGACTCCCTCCCGGCTAGCCGTGGCGCAGTAACCCCTTGCAGGCTGTGTTCACGCCGCCAACCCCAGTCCTCTCCCTGGTGTCCGACCGAAGCCCGAGCCTCAGCTCCCAGCCCCGCCCGCCCTGGCAGGTGAGCAGACAAGCCTCTCGGCCTGGTGAGTGCTGGTCGGCGCCAATCCTCTGTGCGGGAATCTCTCCGCTTTGCCCTCCGCACCCCTGTTGCTGCGCTCTCCTCCGCGCCTCCGAAGCTTTCCCCCTCCGCCCCCGCAGTCTCCGCCCGCGAAGGGGCTTCCTAGTGTGTAGAAACTTTTCCTCTTTCACGGCTCCCTCCCACTGGTGCAGGTCCCGTCCCTATCCTTTTGTCTCTGTTTATTCTTTTTTCTTTTGCCCTACCCAGGTACGTGGGGGGGGGGGGGGGGTTCTTGCCTTTTGGGAGGTCTGAGGTCTTCTGTCAGTGTTCAGTAGGTGTTCTGTAGGAGTTGTTCCACGTGTAGATGTATTTCTGGTGTATCTGTGGGGAGGAAGGTGATCTCTACGTCTTACTCTTCCGCCATCTTCCCGGAAGCGCACCAGGGTGCCTTCTTTAGACGGGAGTTTCGAGTAGAACGTCAAGGCCAGTTTAGATTCCATAGCGCTAGGCCTCAAATTCCTGGTCAGCGTGTAAAGCTTGAGGACCCTGGTCACACAGTCACACACAGGTGCAAATGAACACGTAAGCAGAACTTGACGTAATAGAAGTCTGGGCCACAGAGAGATGGAGCAAACAGCACTGAGTGTGTGCATAGCTGGTGGTGCTTGTTGGAAGGGGTGAGTGGGGCGAATCCTGCCGGTCCCCACGGGCCGGGCCTGGCCTTTTTCTAAAGCATACAAAGGCAAGGGTTGGGCTGGCTCACAGTTCTCAGAGTGATTTTTCACTTTAGTGTCTACCCTAGGATTTCTTTAATCAAAAAAATAAATAAATACATTTTCCCCTTGATTTTTAAAGGTAAGAATTGGTGTTTGTGTAAAACCTTGGAAAATAGGAAAAAGAATGAGAAAAATTATTCATAATCCCATAACTCAGTGACAATCACGGTCGTATTTTTTCCAAAGGTGTTTTTTTTTGGGGGGGGGCGGTAAATGAGTAAGTCCTTTGTTGTATTTAAAGGATGATTTTATGCACAAATTTCATATATTCATTAGTCTCCTGTGTATGCGAACAGTCCTTAAGAAGGAATGTCTTTCTCAGGGGTTCCTTGTAAAAACTATTTTGTGTCTCTTCCAACTGGATTCCTTTTTTCTTTCCTTTATTATGATGGAAAAAGCTGTTTACGTGTTAGGTTTGGTCTAACTGAAACTGAGAACTGACTTAGCTAAAAATCCACCATCCTCTTTTCAGGAGGGAAATTATTATTCAAGTGTTCAAATAAAGATTTAACTGCATAACCAGAACCTCTTAAGCTCATAACCTTCCTGTGTTTGTCAAACTTAAAGGTGTCTGGATTGTTGAGAGTTTCCTGTGTTACTCTCACGCCTAGATAAAGATCTCACAGGCCAATCTTTGAGTGGCCAGAGGATTGGAGTTAGAAGAAGTGATTTTCATATGGCATGTTTTTTCTTTTTTAGTTAAAAATCATTAAAGCCCTGTGTGTTTGTATGACTTGAAAGAAGGGGACCTATAGTTAACTTGAGAGTTAAATTATAACTTAGTACCATCTATGTGAAGACTTCTTTAAAAAAATGAAAAAGAAAAATCAATGCCCAAACTGAGTGGGGGAGATCCTTTCTCATGCATCTGCTCTTTCTACTTTCATGTGATACTCCTTCAACTTTTAAAGAAAATGATTTGCTGTGTGAACCTGGGTGAAAATGACTATTTGTTTTGTTTTGTTTTGTTGCTGTACGCGGCCTCTCACTGCTGTGGCCTCTCCCGTTGCGGAGCACAGGCTCCAGACGCACAGGCTCAGCAGCCATGGCTCATGGGCCAGCCGCTCCGCGGCATGTGGGATCTTCCTGGACCGGGGCACGAACCCGTGTCCCCTGCATCGGCAGGCGGACTCTCAACCACTGCACCACCAGGGAAGCCCGACTATTTTTTTGTTTTGTTTTGGAGCTTTCAAAAGTTCAACTGAATTTATTCAATTTAATTCAACCAGCATTTCAGCATTAGAGGCACCACCTGGTAAGGTTGAGGAGAGGAGAGGAAGGGTAAAAACCAAAGCAGAAGGCACTGGTATGTACCCTAAATGGAATCTTATTCCTAGACATAAATATACATTCATTATACCTGATTCCTTCTAATCACAAAACAGCTTTTGCCTTTCCATGACAGGGATGATGATATAATAAGGCGTCTAACTTCACTAGGAGTTTTCTCCAAAGGCTGAAGCTGAACCAGAGACCCCTGATCATCAGATTGGGTGTATTGTGGCATCCCCTCAGGTTCATTGGGGCAGCACCCTGAGGTCTTCTTTGTCATTTTCGGGTTCTGGAAGCCATCCCAAGGGCCTTGGTCACAGTGGGCCCCAGGAACATCTTGGTTGGTTTTCTCCATCCCCCACTTCCCCTGGAATTCCCCTAGAACTATCAGAATACTTGCAGGCCTGTGGGTATGGTTGACCCCTCTGGGATTATACCGGTCTCTAGTTCTAGCCTTTGGATGCAGATAGAGAGCACAGTGGACTGGCAGAGGCCAAATCTGCTGCTGCTCATTGATGGGCCAGGAGGCCCTGGCCAATGCTCTAGGGTTCTGGTAGTTTTGAGCCTTTTGATTTCTTTGTCTGATGAATGAATGACCATGAAATTGTCATGGTACAGCAGGTAGACCTCATTTGGAAGTGCTGTGTTGTGTTGCTTTACATCCCTTTGTGTGATCATTTTCAATTCTAGGGAGAAGTGAAACAGATTAGAGAATTTACCCCTATTTAGATAATGTGTAAAGTTCACATGGATTAGATACTGAGGCCTTTCCAACTAGAGACCTGCATCCTTAGACCCTGGATCTTATAGTAGCTCTCTCAGCTCATAGGTCTTCCTTAACAAAATCAATGTACTTCCAAAATATTGCATGGGAGAACTGATTTTTGTCCAAAGCTGTTCTATTTTTATAGGCAATAGAGGTGCTTTTCTTTTCCTTTTTTTAAAATTTTTTTAATTGAAGCCTAGTTGATTTACAATGTTGTGTTAGTTTCTGGTATACAGCAAAATGATTCAGTTATATATATATATATGTATTCTTTTTCATTATAGGTTATTACAAGATATTGAATATAGTTCCTGTGCTAAACAGACTCTGTGAGTCTGTTTCTGTTTTGTAAATAAGTTCATTTATATCCTTTTTTAGATTCCACAGATAAGTGATATCATAGGATATTTGTCTTTCTCTTTCTGACTTACTGCAGTTGGTATGATAATCTCTAGGTCCGTCCATGTTGCTGCAAATGGCATTATCTCATTCCTTTTTTATGGCTGAGTAGTATTCCATTGTATACATACATATATCACATCTTCTTCATCCATCTGTCCATGGACACTTAGGTTGCTCCCATGTCTTGGCTATTGTAAATAGTGCTGCTATGAACATTGGGGTGCATATATCTTTTTGAATTAGAGTTTTCTCCGGATATATGCCCAGGAGTGGGATTGCTGGATCATATGGTAACTCTATATTTAGTTTTTAAGGAACCTCCATATTTTCCATAGTGGTTGCACCAATTTACATTCCCAAGAGGTGCTTTTTTTTTAAAAAAAAGAATCAAGTTGTACATTATTTTCTAAAGAAAGCATGAGTCTCTGTTCATTTTATCTTCCAGATTAAATCTTTTAAAGTAGAGAACTTGTATATTCATTAAAATTTAGGCAGCAATTATCCATGAAAATCCTAACTGTGTATCTGCTAATTATGTGTCTTTCTAAAACCAAACCCGAAGAGTTCTTATAAATGCCACATTTGCATCTTGAAGAGAGGATATTATCTATATCTTTTTGTTGTTGTTGCTTTGGTTCTCTGCTCTTTGGGCAGACTATTTTGCTGTGATTGATAGCATTTTCCTCTCATGGTCCATTTTCAAATGTTAATCTTTACTCATTCCTCATGACCTTTCCCAGAATATAGTTCTTAAGGGTTGCCACTCCAACAATGGTGGGGAGGGGCTCTGGGGGTTATCAATGACCTGGGGTCATGTCCTGGGTCGAAAAAAGATGAAAGGTTAGTTTAGTGGTCAGCCTCCAGGTCCTGGGAAAGGTAGGCCTCTCCAGACTGTGGAAACTGAGAAGAATGTCCCCATGCAGCCCTGGCTGTGCTCAGCCAGACAAGCCTTGCAGGTTCCCAGGAACCCCTTTGATTTGTTGCCCATTCCACATGATGTTTAGTAATAAACAGAGTTCAATGGCCAGTCTAGACAAACAAATCATGGCTTCTGGCAAACCCTGGGTTCTGATGACGTGTTATGTCTTTGCTATGCGAGGAGGGAGGAGCTGGCTTTGAAACTTGAACGCAGTGCCTTTGTGAGCTAACAGCAAACAGAGAGGCTGAGATGGGGACTTAGACAAACAGACCCTGCTCCGGTCAAATGAGAAGGTATTCCCTGCTTTGTGGCCTGCTCTGTCTACCTCCAGACGTTAGGAAGCTGCCCGGAACTTGAGTGAAATTCGAGACATTTACATATTAATGTTTCTGCAGCCCTCGGGGTAGTTGCAACCACCTGGCTTCCCCCATAGCAGCTGTCCTAAACAGTTTTCAGTAGAGACACCATTTTTCTCTTTAAACAAAATATTTCATTAAAGTTGGATTTTAATTGAGCCAGGAAGCCTTCCAAGATATTTCACGTTCACTGGCTAGCTTTTATCTGTCATTTGGAGGTGAAGAGAAATCTCACAACTTCCTCAATTACATTGCTCTTTCCTCCTCCATCCCGTCAAACCTTGGCAAGTTGTGTGTTATCAGCACGCAGGACACACAGTAAAATCCCATTTCTGATGGGACTAAAGCAGGAAAAATGCTAAGAAAGGGCTGGCTCACTGAATTCCCTGTAAAATAATCCCCAAGTGAAAACAGCAGCACCTTTTTTTTTGAACATGTGCCTCTTATAAATACAGCCCAGGATGATAAACTGTGTATACGGCAAAGAATGCTTAGAAAATGTGGTTGGTAGTCTTCTTCTGTGGATGCATTCGGGCTGTTTTCATGTCAAAATAATTCGTTTTCAGCATTTATCAAGGAAGGTTCTTTTACAATTATTTAAATACATTTTTCTTTGACAGCATTGAATTGAATTGTTTACTCAATGTTAATGGTTCCTCGCAAATATTTACTGACTCTCTCTGTAAACTGTCTTCTAAATTAGACCAGAAGTTTCAGAACTCTGACTAACTCCCCCTTGGTATCCAACCTTTTAAGGTAATCTCTCTGCTGCTATCTGTGCAGTTAACTGAGAGCATTTTAATAACAGGGAATAATAATTGCTGTTTGCTTATCATTGAGAAGAATTTCCCCCCATGCGTTAATTTTTAAGGAGACTAGATTGTTAGGTAGCACAGGGTGATGCTGATAAAGACTTTTAATGACTGTGTGAGAGATTTTGGTGGATGAGAAACAAGAATTTGCAGTATTTTGTGGAGAATTGAGAATCTTAAATTCCTACAGTTGCTGAAAATGTGAGGACTGCTGGAGTAGCAGCCGTTTATATAGATAGCCAGAAACCTATAGAAATGTTTATGTGCAAAACAAGATGAACAAACGATCAGAGGGTAAACACTGAAGACCTAAGCTTTACTACTTACTCTTCCCAGGGAAAAGGTTTTGTCATGGACATAAAGTAATTCCTCCACAGACCAATCTGGGAAAAAGAAAGTGTGTTCATTTGCACTATCCTGTTTTAGTAGAATGTAATTTCCATATGTATTTTTTCTTAAGGAACAAAACGTGACCAGTTCTATGTATTAATTTTAATCGCAACTTGGAAGAATTATACCTATTCCTACTCTAACATTTACCCCAGTTCTTAGTTCAAACTTTCAAGTTTTTAATAACTTAATGCCTGTGTTAATTAGATTTCAGGATCAAGAACTGGATTAAATAAGGTCAATTAACATATTGTGTGTATAAGTATACTTGTGATGCTAGAACTGCAATTGATAGGATGGAAACATATTAAGCTATTTCTCAGTACTTCAAAGATTCATCAGTTTAAACTCTTTGAAATTCATGGGGTTCTTGTCATCCTTTGTCTGGGCAATGTGATGCAGGATGTCAAAGCCAGGAGGAGACTTGGAGTTCCATCACACTGATTCATTCATTTTTTTCATTCATTCAACGAATGAGGGCCTACTATATGCCAGTCTCCCTGCTGGGTGCTGGGATGACAATGGTGGGCAAAAGCAGATTAGCTCCCACCCTCACGGGGGTGGGGGTGGGGGGGACGTTGGGGAGAACTGCCCCGATTAGATTTGCATTTTGAAATGCTCAGCCTCATTTATTTTGAAGTTTTAATGAAAATTATAATATTTGATTAAACTTCTGAAATAGAACCCCTTAATACCAGGAAAATTAAAAAGGTGACGTGTATTCAGTGACGGGACTATGCCTTAAATTTCCAAGAAGCTTTCTAATACCATAATAGTTTATATATTATTTTGTGTTGTAGAAGTTAAAAAAGAACGATTCCACTGATTTTTCCCCCCCGCCTCCCACCTTCTTCTGGATTTATTTATTGCTCTGGTGAAGGCTAAAATTTTTGCTGGTTTAATTAAGTTACATAATGGATATGAATTCACAAGCAGTTGAACTTAATCTCTACCTTGACATCCTAACTCTCCTTGGGAACTGAACATTGAATCTTGCCGCGTCAAGGAAAACAGTCCAGTTACCTAGTTAGCGATAACCCAGTTGTTTCATGCCTCCATCCAGTCATTTGTAGGGTTCTGCCCCTCCTTTCGTCCCGGGTGGTGGCATCTAAGTTCACAGGAAAGGGAAGGGGCTGGAAGCACTCGCAGAATGAAGTGGGGGAATCCTCTGGCCCCTGGCCCCGGGGGCTGGCACTCTATGAGATGTCCTTGGCCCTCTAATCCTTAAGGGCTATTGGCCCCAATCCCTCCCAGATTCTGCTGCTGTGTCCACGTGGCCTCTCCCTACCAGCCCTTCACCCTCACCACCGCTCCACACTCTGCATCCTCCACGTTCCAACCAGGAGACCCCTTCAGGTCTGTGACTTTTCTCTGCCCTTCCACGTCCCAGCTGTGGGAGTGGGTCTCTCCGCAGACACCTCTTTCAGCTTTCTCCCTGAGAGCACTGGCAGGTGAATGGCCTCTGGGAAAATCGGCTGCACTGGGATGCCCTCGCGGAATTTAACTTGGGCAGGGGCCTGGAGGCGGGGCGGAATAGCCCAGTAGGGAACACTATTGCTCTCCCCTCTGGTTTCTCGACACTTCTCTCCGGCCAGGAATATTTTCAATCTCCTCTCCTCCTGGTGGAGAGAAAATGCCGTCTCCCCTACCCCTGCCAACCATTATTTGTGGATAAGCTTTATAAAGAGATTATTTAGGGCTTTGGCTGTTGATATTAAAAACCAAGTTTTTGGATCTCAGGAAACCTTTATCTGTTAAAAATGCTGCCTTTTGCATATCAGGGGGGTCTTGGTTTTCAAGGCTATTGTCTCTACTTTGAGTTTTAAAAATTCTTTAGAAAAGCGGTGGCGTTATTTGTACTTACTATATTTTGCCTTCTCCTGAGACCGTAAACCTCAGCCTCAAATTTAGTTTTCATAGAGGAAAAATGGGGGGCAGGTAGGGTAGGTGGTAAGAGAAGGAAAGGGAAAGGGGTAGTGATTTGCTCTTAGAAAATTTACTAAGAGCAAAAACCCCTCAGAAGTGTTTCAGAAATGCTATTCCTGCCATACTTAGAATTCCAGCTTCCTAATAGAAGCTCAGGTTTTCTTTATTCAGGGCGTAGCATACTCTTCAAAGCTCTGGGATGTGCCACTTGCCTTTGTTTACAACTTTCTCAGCAAGGTCTTTATTGAGGTCGGTTCTATATCAGACCAACATTTATGACCTAATTTGCCCTGAAAACTATTTTTGTTTCTGCTTTCTATGCCTCCACAGTGGTGTTTAAATTTGCCAAGTGTGAAAACTCCCCGCGAAGCTCTTTCTTGAAAGTGATTCTGAACATGAAGGAGTGGATGATTTCAGCCACTCTTACAAAGTCATCACACAGAATGTAGTATGAAGTGAAACCTGAACTGCAGGTTAGGAAGAGGAGAATGCAACGCCAGGATGTGTTTGTAAAAATGAGATTTTTGTCCATTCAAACCATATTACCGTTGTCCAATTTCCCCCGGGGGTCAAATAACCTGTTCTCTACCACTGTATTTGAAGCCCCTGGAGGCTCCACTCGGCTCTCTAATAACTTCATTGTAAAGAAAAGCTCAACAGCGACACTGATCTGGAACATGCCTGGTACATAGAGGGTGTTCAGAAGTCTGTATTGACTCTCTGGCTTCTCCCAGGCTAGTCAGCTGAGCCTGTGAGACAAACAGAGCCTCTGGATCATCCAATCACCTCATTTTTCTGGGAAGAAGCCGGAGGCACATTGACTCTTCAGTGTAAGGAAGGAGGTCGGGGCATTGGTTCTTGTTCTGTGACACTGGGTGTTGGTTGAACCCTGGTACCTCGAGGCTTTCTTGGTTGGCTGTTAGGAAGTCTTACTCACCCCATCACATGGGACAGAGTTTTTTCTGAAATCTCAAAGGTTACTGTGGGGTCCTTTACCATGTCCGTCAGGCTCAGAGGGAGAATGGCAGAGTACAAAATCAGCTAAGCGGGGGCCTGCCACAGTTGCTGCCCCTGTCATGGAGAAACTGTAGCGGTATGAAGAGCAGCCCCAAGTTCAAATGCTACCTCTGCTGTTTCCTAGCTGTTTGATCCTGGAGAAGTAACTTATCTCTTTGAATTTTATTAGCCGTACCCGTGAAGTCGTAGGGTTGTTGTGGACATAAGAAAAGATGAATATATCAAGTACCCACGAATCAAAGCTATAGTTTGTGTTTTAAATAATAATCATTCTTTTTCACTTTCCAAAGGTAAACGATTGTATGATCACACTGAATGTGTTTTTTCAAACTATAAGCCCTGCCACCCCCTCCCCCCTGACATTTGTGAGTTGTCCCCTCCCATTGAGAGTCACAGGATTAGACTTTTTAAATTGACCTTTGTGCTCTTCTGGAGTGAGAACGTATACTGCAGAATATAGCAACATAATCAATCTGAATTCATTACCATTCATTACCCTTAAAAGCATTTAGGAGACAGCTACATGCTTGGGGCACTGTTTTGATCGATCCACAGCCTTTGATTTCTGGCACCTCCCAAGCTAGGATGG
Source organism: Phocoena phocoena (assembly GCF_963924675.1). Taxonomy (NCBI): domain Eukaryota; kingdom Metazoa; phylum Chordata; class Mammalia; order Artiodactyla; family Phocoenidae; genus Phocoena; species Phocoena phocoena. Next base: position 58,987,125 of record NC_089221.1, on the reverse strand, counting down.
TTCTGCAATAGTCAGGAATGAAGGCTTAAAAGGTAAAAAACTGGCCAGCCTGGGTGGCAGTTAAGGCATTTTTCAAGGCACACAACAAAGGGAAGGAATACTTGGGATTATATGAAACATAGTGAATAATGCAGAGGAAGGAGAATTGGGTGTAGAGATGGGTAGAAGTTAGTTAGTCTGGAAGAATCTCAAAAGTGGAGAGTGGATTCTAGGAATTGCTTCAGAGAAAAAGAGGACCCAGAGAGGATGGGTTCACCTAGTTAGGGATGAATCTGGATTGGGGTGGAATGATCAGAGATCATGCGATTTCAAAAATTAGAGGAGCCGTGGAGATCTTCTGATCCTACCACTGAATGAAATATTCTGCAGCTAATGTATCCTGGCCCAGGGCTAGGCAGAGAAATAAAGCAATTTCTGCTCTCCAGGAGAGCTACCGCTCCAGTATCTGGTGTGTCAGGGTGAGTGCAGTACAATGTGTTGTGAATATTTGGGAGGAAGTGACTAGCTGGGTGGGGGAGGGCAAGTGCTTGGGGGAAGCTTCACTGAGGAAGTGGCATTCTACAGATGAGGACACTGAAGTCCAGAGAGGTGAAATCAATTGTCCAAGAACACACAACAGAGGAGTAATAGGGCTGAGAATACAACTCAAGCCCTCTGGCCCGAAGCTATGACTCCTTCCAGGCCATTTTGCTGGTACCTGTTTGTCTGCCTTAGGGAAAGGAGGAATCATGGTGGGATGAGGGAGCCATGGAACAGGAGGGGAGCTGATCTGGAGTTTCCTGATGAAAAACCTGGAGACTGTGGCTTAGCTGATTATGCAAAAGACCTGTATCCTGGGGAACCCTACGATGAAGCTGAGAATGAAGCTCACGCAGTGGAGAGATGAGAGATGCAATGCTGAGGGCATCATTTGACTTCTGAAGCCAGTTCTACCCATGGACTTATGCCACCCAGGCATCTTCGCCCATGCAGTTAAGCACAGATAGTTGCTTTGACAGTTACTCTGGCAGGTCTTTTTCATGGGCTTACTGAAAGGACATTGTGGGGAGTTAGCAGGACTGCTTTCAGACTGTCGATGCAGAGATGGGAAAGGATGGTTGACAACATGCTGAGAAGTACAAGAAAGCAGGAGGATTCGATGAAAAACTGGTTGGATAGATTGAAGGATCCATCTCTGATCACTGTAAGGTTCTCAGTTATATAGTTGCTGGTGAGGTGATATTGTCCAGTGTGAGGGGGATGTGAGGAAGCTAGTGTTCTGGGGGGGCTAGAGAAGGCCCATAATTTCCTGTCTCGGTTTTCTCTTTTCAACCATGTCTAATGTGAGTGGCTCTATCTGGAGCCGCTGAGTGATGAAAATCTTGGAATGCTCAAAGTAGGGGGATAACAGCAGTCATTTGGATGTGGTTTTTGAAGACTTTCTGACTACCCGGGGTAGCCTGAAAGCAGTCTTCTGGCAGAATCCACTTTAGGGAAACTTGAAAAAAGTATGCCACCAGAGCAGTGGAAAATACCCACCCTTTGGTTTCAGGGTTTGATGTTCAAATTGTATGATAGCAAAAGATTCAGAGAGCAAATTAGCCAGAGTTAGACTGCCCATAAATGCTATTCCTGTAATTAGATGATGAGAAGAAAATTCTAAAAGCTTCCAATTCAATTTCCTTCATTTAGGATAGTCTCATTTAATTAACCATGACCCTAAGGGAGCAGCCTGAGACCATGTTGACAATAGGGGAGGACAAAAAGGAACAAGAAAATCGGAGACTGGTAGTAGTTAGCCTAGTACATGTACTTTGGGATGCTAATCAAAGAGATTCACAGCTCACTGGGTCCCCTCAAGTTTCCTTGGTACACTAACATAATCTGATTTCCTAGTTTCAGAATGGGAGGTGCAGTGAAATTCCAGAAAATTCTTTTCTATGTTTAGAAAAGCTGGAATGTGGCTGAGTGTAAGCGGGCTGCCCAGCTGACAGCTGGAAGGATGAACCAATGTGACTCTTGAACCACAGATTTGGAAGGAAATAGTTGGAAGAGCCTTGTGAAGAGCGCTGTTTCAGAAGGCGGCCTCACTGGGTGTCATGGAGGAAAGAGTTTGCTCTGCTGGTTCTCTGTGAAAGACCCACAATGCTTTATTTGTTTAGTGTAACAGATGCTCTTAATTAATTTCAGCAGTTTTATTCTCTCATTTCCTGGGTGTGAGTAAGCAGCACAGGATACCGTTTCTGAGAAGAGCATTACTCATGCTGTCGGGGAGGTGAGCTTTAGGTAAAGGAACGCCTGGAACCACTTTCTTGAGATCATAATCCTGATCAGTTGGAGAAAAAAGTCATCAGGTCTCGAAGTCAGGGACTCCTCTTGTTTAGTCTGAGAGAAATTTAATTTCCAGTTTTGCCAGTGAGTTAATGACATGAGAGGGGAAAGCGTCAGTAATTCCAGCACCAGTGAGTTTCTTCTTTGGATCTGAGTAGAAAATTCCACTATATTGACTAGCTTTGGAGCAAGAGACTCCTGGATAATTATTAACTTGATAGTCTCCTCCTCTTCTGTTCTGTTGAGGTATATGGAAGTGAAGGTAGTCAACCTTCTTTTTTTTTTTTTTTAAACTACAGAAATGGCAGTTTCATGTGGTTCAACCTAATATTTCAGCAAAACCCAGTCATCATGTGAGGTTCATGGGTGCTTGATTCTCTGTGAGACTGTACATTGCATGTTAATTTCACTACCTGTTGCGCTCTCTGAAATAAGCCAGTGGAGAAGCTAAATATGCGTGTTCCCTCTTGATTTCACTCCTGCAGCATTGCCAGCCTTCAGTGACTGCCCTGGCCCAGGCCAGCCTCACTTGATGTTCTGCTGCCTTGCCTGGGTAGCCAACCTCAGGTTCAGAGATTGTGGTTGTATACATGGAGCACTGTCCAGCCATTAGCCCCTGTTTTTTGAAGTGATCACTGTTTTAATCTCTTTTTTGGGGGAGAAATTTCTTTTACAAAGTGTTTACTCATATTTTATCTCAGCACCATCAAAAAAATTACATTTAAACAACTAATGTGGCTGAGGCTTTTGCTTTCCAACAGATAATTTCTGGCATTGCTAACATACCTCTTGGATACCTATACACAGCGACTTGCTATTTACTACTTGTTCTTAGCCCATTAACTTTGTTTCTACATCCTTGCCTCTAGGATAAACTTGAGGTAGAGTTTTTTTTTTTCTCCTTAAAGAAGTCCTACGTATGTATTGAACTTTGAATGTAACAGAGGCAGCATTACAAACCAACACAGACAAACGTCTAACCATATTGACACACACACAAAGATGTACACTTTTATCAGTATAAAGATAAACTCCAAGTGGATTAAAGAGCCGAATATGAAAAATAAAAACTTAGAAATTTTTAGGGGGAAAATGGGGGGAATTAAAAATGTAAAATAGTGGAATAGGAGGGGATTTCTTAAATAAAACATATAAAGAACATATTGTAAAGAAAAAGATTTATACATTTAACTACACTGAAATTAGTAAATATCTGTGAGCCAAAGCATTGTAGAGCTAAAAAAAACTCAAACTGGGTTTTTTTTCAATTTCTAAAATTCAACAAACAATAAGTATCCAAAAATAAAAATGACTTCATATCAGTAATTAAAAAAAATGGTCAGAGTATGAAGAGGCAGTTCAGAGGAGAGGAAAATGCAAGTGGTCAACAACTGAAAAGATGCTCAACCTCAGGAGTGATCAGGAAATGCGGAGTAAAACAGCAGTGAGGTACCATTTCACATCCGTCAGATGGGAAAACAACAAAGGGCTAGGCTCTAACAAAACAGAACCTCATATTCATTGGTTGAGGGCAGATTTTGCTTTGTAGAGCAAAATTGGTAATTCCCAGTACAATTGGAGATGTAGGTCCTTATAACTGAGTTATTTCACTTCCAAGTGTTTAAGACTGTCTCACAAATGCTCAAGGAGCACTGTTTGCAATAGTAAAAAAGGGGAAATGACCCAACTCCATTGACTAGAGCAGGGGTTTGGCCAGTCACAGCCTGCTGGGTCAAATCCAGCTCACTGTTTCTATATAGCCTGCAAATTGTGTTTACCCTTTTTTAATGCTTAAAGATACCAAAGACAATATGTTATATCATGTAAAAATTATATGAAATTCAAATATTAGTGCCCACAGTAAAGTTTTTTTTTAAATTGAGGTATGGTTAATGTACAACATAGTAAAGTTTTATTGGAACACGGCCACGCTCATTCATTTAAATGTTGTGCTTGGGCGGGCTCCCTGGGTGACTCTGATGCACAGTAAGTTTGACGAACAGAGGAATGAATAGATTGGTGGATTCATACCATGGAATAGTATACAGTAGTTAAAATCAATTAATTAGATCTACATATGTTAATATGGCAAGACCTTCCTTAAAGTGAAAAATATTACAAAAGGATATGTATAGTTTGATACCACTCCATACAATTAAAAAATAGTGTCTGTGGTTTATAGACACATGTACAAGCAGCATGAGTTCTTTTTTTTTTTTTTTAAACATCTTTATTGGGGTATAATTGCTTTACAATGGTGTGTTAGTTTCTGCTTTATAACAAAGTGAATCAGCTATACATATACATATGTTCCCATATGTCTTCCCTCTTGCGTCTCCCTCCCTCCCACTCTCCCCATCCCACCCTTCCAGGCTGTCACAAAGCACCGAGCTAATATCCCTGTGCCTTGCGGCTGCTTCCCCCCAGCTATCTACCTTACTACGTTTGTTAGTGTGTATATGTCCATGACTCTCTCTCGCCCTGTCAAAACTCACCCTTCCCCCTCCCCATATCCTCAAGTCCGTTCTCCAGTAGGTCTGCGTCTTTATTCCTATCTTACCCCTAGGTTCTTCATGACATTTTTTCCCCTTAAATTCCATATATATGTGTTAGCATACGGTATTTGTCTTTTTCTTTCTGACTTACTTCACTCTGTATGACAGACTCTAGGTCTATCCATCTCATTACAAATAGCTCAATTTCATTTCTTTTTAAGGCTGAGTAATATTCCATTGTGTATATGTGCCACATCTTCTTTATCCATTCATCCGATGATGGGCGCTTAGGTTGTTTCCATGTCCTGGCTATTGTAAATAGAGCTGCAATGAACATTTTGGTACATGACTCTTTTTGAATTTTGGTTTTCTCAGGGTATATGCCAAGTAGTGGGATTGCTGGGTCATATGGTAATTCTATTTGTAGTTTTTTAAGGAACCTCCATACTGTTCTCCACAGTGGCTGAACCAATTCACATTCCCACCAGCAGTGCAAGAGTGTCCCCTTTTCTCCACACCCTCTCCAGCATTTATTGTTTCTAGATTTTTTGATGATGGCCATTCTGACTGGTGTGAGATGATATCTCATTGTAGTTTTGATTTGCATTTCTCTAATGATTAATGATGTTGAGCATTCTTTCATATGTTTGTTGGCATTCTGTATATCTTCTTTGGAGAAATGTCTATTTAGGTCTTCTGCCCATTTTTGGATGGGGTTGTTTGTTTTTTTGTTATTGAGCTGCATGAGCTGCTTGTAAATTTTGGAGATTAATCCTTTGTCAGTTGCTTCATTTGCAAATGTTTTCTCCCATTCTGAGGGTTGTCTTTTGGTCTTGGTTATGGTTTCCTTTGCTGTGCAAAAGCTTTGAAGTTTCATTAGGTCCCATTTGTTTATTTTTGTTTTTATTTCCATTACTGTAGGAGGTGGGTCAGAAAGGATCTTGCTGTGATTTATGTCATAGAGTGTTCTTCCTATGTTTTCTTCTAAGAGTTTGATAGTTTCTGGCCTTACATTTAGGTCTTTAATCCATTTTGAGCTTATTTTTGTGTATGGTGTTAGGGAGTGATCTAATCTCATACTTTTACATGTACCTGTCCAGTTTTCCCAGCACCATTTATTGAAGAGGCTGTCCTTTCTCCACTGTACATTCCTGCCTCCTTTATCAAAGATAAGGTGTCCATATGTGCGTGGGTTTATCTCTGGGCTTTCTATCCTGTTCCACTGATCTATCTTTCTGTTTTTGTGCCAGTACCATACTGTCTTGATTACTGTTGCTTTGTAATATAGTCTGAAGTCAGGGAGCCTTATTCCTCCAGCTCCTTTTTTCGTTCTCAAGATTGCTTTGGCTATTCGGGGTCTTTTGTGTTTCCATACAAATTGCGAAATTTTTTGTTCTAGTTCTGTGAAAAATGCCAGTGGTAGTTTGATAGGGATTGCATTGAATCTGTAGATTGCTTTGGGTAGTAGAGTCATTTTCACAATGTTGATTCTTCCCATCCAAGAACATGGTATATCTCTCCATCTATTTGTATCATCTTTAATTTCTTTCATCAGTGTCTTATAATTTTCTGCCTACAGGTCTTTCGTATCCTTAGGTAGGTTTATTCCTAGATATTTTATTCTTTTTGTTGCAATGGTAAATGGGAGTGTTTTCTTGATTTCACTTTCAGATTTTTCATCATTAGTATATAGGAATGCCAGAGATTTCTGTGCATTAATTTTGTATCCTGCTACTTTACCAAATTCATTCATTAGCTCTAGTAGTTTTCTGGTAGCATCTTTAGGATTCTCTATGTATAGTATCATGTCATCTGCAAACAGTGACAGCTTTACTTCTTCTTTTCCGATTTGGATTCCTTTTATTTCCTTTTCTTCTCTGATTGCTGTGGCTAAAACTTCCAAAACTATGTTGAATAAGAGTGGTGAGAGTGGGCAACCTTGTCTTGTTCCTGATCTTAGTGGAAATGCTTTCAGTTTTTCACCATTGAGGATGATGTTTGCTGTGGGCTTGTCATATATGGCCTTTATTATGTTGAGGAAAGTTCCCTCTATGCCTACTTTCTGGAGGGTTTTTATCATAAATGGGTGTTGAATTTTGTCGAAAGCTTTCTCTGCATCTATTGAGATGATCATATGGTTTTTCTCCTTCAATTTTTTAATATGGTTTATCACATTGATAGATTTGCGTATATTGAAGAATCCTTGCATTCCTGGAATAAACCCCACTTGTTCATGGTGTATGATCCTTTTAATGTGCTGTTGGATTCTGTTTGCTAGTATTTTGTTGAGGATTTTTGCATCTATGTTCATCAGTGATATTGGCCTGTAGTTTTCTTTCTTTGTGACATCCTTGTCTGGTTTTGGTATCAAGGTGATGGTGGCTTCGTAGAAGGAATTTGGGAGTGTTCCTCCCTCTGCTATATTTTGGAAGAATTTGAGAAGGATAGGTGTTAGCTCTTCTCTAAACGTTTGATAGAATTCACCTGTGAAGCCATCTGGTCCTGGGCTTTTGTTTGTTGGAAGATTTTTAATCACAGTTTCAATTTCAGTGCTTGTGATTGGTCTGTTCATATTTTCTATTTCTTCCTGATTCAGTCTTGGCAGGTTGTGCATTTCTAAGAATTTGTCCATTTCTTCCAGATTGTCCATTTTATTGGCATAAAGTTGCTTGTAGTAATCTCTCATGATTTTTTTTATTTCTGCAGTGTCAGTTGTTACTTCTCCTTTTTCATTTCTAATTCTATTGATTTGAGTCTTCTCCCTTTTTTTCTTGATGAGTCTGGCTAGTGGTTTATCTATTTTGTTTATCTTCTCAAAGAACCAGCTTTTAGTTTTATTGATCTTTGCTATTGTTTCCTTCATTTCTTTTTCATTTATTTCTGATCTGATTTTTATGATTTCTTTCCTTCTGCTAGCTTTGGGGTTTTTTTGTTCTTCTTTCTCTAATTGCTTGAGGTGCAAGGTTAGGTTGTTTATTCGAGATGTTTCCTGCTTCTTAAGGTGGGCTTGTATTGCTATAAACTTCCCCCTTAGAACTGCTTTTGCTGCATCCCATAGGTTTTGGGTCGTTGTGTCTCCATTGTCATTTGTTTCTAGGTATTTTTTGATTTCCTCTTTGATTTCTTCAGTGATCACTTCATTATTAAGTAGTGTATTGTTTAGCCTCCATGTGTTTGTATTTTTTACAGATCTTTTCCTGTAATTGATATCTAGTCTCATGGCGTTGTGGTCGGAAAAGATACTTGATACAATTTCAGTTTTCTTAAATTTACCAAGGCTTGATTTGTGACCCAAGATATGATCTATCCTGGAGAATGTTCCATGAGCACTTGAGAAAAATGTGTATTCTGTTGTTTTTGGATGGAGTGTCCTGTAAATATCAATTAAGTCCATCTTGTTTAATGTATCATTTAAAGCTTGTGTTTCCTTATTTATTTTCATTTTGGATGATCTGTCCATGGGTGAAAGTGGGGTGTTAAAGTCCCCTACTATGAATGTGTTACTGTTGATCTCCCCTTTTATGGTTGTTAGTATTTGCCTTATGTATTGAGGTGCTCCTATGTTGGGTGCATAAATATTTACAATTGTTATATCTTCTTCTTGGATCGATCCCTTGATCATTATGTAGTGTCCTTCTTTGTCCCTTTTAATAGTCCTTATTTTAAAGTCTATTTTGTCTGATATGAGAATTGCTACTCCAGCTTTCTTTTGGTTTCCATTTGCATGGAATATCTTTTTCCATCCCCTTACTTTCAGTCTGTATGTGTCTCTAGGTCTGAAGTGGGTCTCTTGTAGACAGCATATATAAGGGTCTTGTTTTTGTATCCATTCAGCCAATCTGTGTCTTTTGGTGGGAGCATTTAGTCCATTTACATTTAAGGTAATTATCGATATGTATGTTCCTATTCCCATTTTATATATTGTTTTGGGTTCGCTACTATAGGTCGTTTCCTTCTCTTGTGTTTCGTGTCTAGAGAAGTTCCTTTAGCATTTGTTGTAAAGCTGGTTTGGTGGTGCTGAACTCTCTCAGCTTTTGCTTGTCTGTAAAGGTTTTAATTTCTCCATCAAATGTGAATGAGATCCTTGCTGGGTAGAGTAGTCTTGGTTGCAGGCTTTTCTCCTTCATCACTTTCAGTATGTCCTGCCACTCCCTTCTGGCTTGTAGGGTTTCTGCTGAGAGATCAGCTGTTAACCTTATGGGGATTCCCTTGTGTGTTATTTGTTGTTTTTCCCTTGCTGCTTTTAATATGCTTTCTTTGTATTTAATTTTTGACAGTTTGATTAATATGTGTCTTGGCGTGTTTCTCCTTGTATTTATCCTGTATGGGACTCTCTGTGCTTCCTGGACTTGATTAACTATTTCCTTTCCCATATTAGGGAAGTTTTCAACTATAATCTCTTCAAATATTTTCTCAGTCCCTTTCTTTCTTTCTTCTTCTTCTGGAACCCCTATAATTCGAATGTTGGTGCATTTCATGTTGTCCCAGAGGTCTCTGAGACTGTCCTCAGTTCTTTTCATTCTTTTTTCTTTATTCTGCTCTGCAGTAGTTATTTCCACTACTTTATCTTCCAGGTCACTTATCCGTTCTTCTGCCTCAGTTATTCTGCTATTGATCCTATCTAGAGTGGTTTTAATTTCATTTATTGCATTGTTCATCGTTGCTTGTTTCATCTTTAGTTCTTGTAGGTCCTTGTTAACTGTTTCTTGCATTTTGTCCGTTCTACTTCCAAGATTTCGGATCATCCTTACTATCATTATTCTGAATTCTTTTTCCGGTAGATTGCCTATTTCCTCTTCATTTGTTAGGTCTGGTGGGTTTTTATCTTGCTCCTTCATCTGCTGTGTGTTTTTCTGTCTTCTCATTTTACTTATCTTACTGTGTTTGGGGTCTCCTTTTTGCAGGCTGCACTTTCGTAGTTCCCGTTGTTTTTGATGTCTGTCTCCAGTGGCTAAGGTTGTTTCAGTGGGTTGTGTAGGCTTCCTGGTGGAGGGGACTAGTGCCTGTGTTGTGCTGGATGAGGCTGGATCTTGTCTCTCTAGTGGGCAGGTTCACGTCTGGTGGTGTGTTTTGGGGTGTCTGTGGCCTTATTATGATTTTAGGCAGCCTCTCTGCTAATGGGTGGGGTTGTGTTCCTGTTTTGCTAGTTGTTTGGCATAGGATGTCCAGCACTGTGGCTTGCTGGTCGTTGAGTGAAGCTGGGTGCTGGTGTTAAGATGGAGGTCTCTGGGATATTTCCACCGTTTAATATTATGTGGAGCTGGGAGGTCTCTTGTTGACCAGTGTCCTGAAGTTGGCTCTCCTACCTCAGAGGCAGAGCCCTGACTCCTGGCTGGAGCACCAAGAGCCTTTCATCCACACAGCTCAGAATAAAAGGGAGAAAAAGTAGGGAGAATTAGTAGAAGTATGAGTAAAGAAAGAAGGAAAGGAGGAAAGGAAGGAAGGAAGAAAGAAGCAAAGAAGGAAAGAAAGGAGGGAGGGAGGGAGGGAGGAAGGAAGGAAGGAGGGAAAGAAGGAAAAAAGACAGAAAGAAAGATGATACAGTAAAAATAAAATAAAGTATAATATAGTTATTGAATTAAAAAATATTTAGAAAAAAAAAAAAGGGACGGATAGAACCTTAGGACAAATGTTGGAAGCAAAGCTATACAGAGAAAATCTTACACAGAAGCATACATATACACCTTCACAAAAAGAGGTAAAGGGGGAAAAATCATAAATCCTGCTCCCTGAGACCACCTCCTCAATTTGGGGTGATTCGTTGTCTAAAGGAGGGAAGGAAGGAAGGAAAGAAAGAAAGAACGAAGGTAAAGTATAATAAAGTTATTACAATTAAACTTAATTATTAAGAAAAAGAATTTTTTAAAAAAAAATCATGGACGGATAGAGCCCTAGGACAAATGGTGGAAGCAAGAGTATACAGACAAGATCTCACACAGAAGCATACACGTACACATTCACAAAAAGAGGAAAAGGGAAAAAAAATCATAGATCTCGCTCCTAAAGTCCACCTCTTCAATTTGGGATCATTCCTTGTCTATTCAGGTATTCCACAGATGCAGGGTGCATCAAGTTGATTGTGGAGCTTTAATCCGCTGCTTCTGTGGCTGCTGGGAGAGATTTCCCTTTCTCTTCTTTGTTCTCACAGCTCACAGGAGCTCAGCTTTGGATTTGGCCCTGCCTCTGCGTGTAGGTCGCTGGAGGGCGTCTGTTTTTTCGCTCAGACAGGACGGGGTTAAAGGAGCCGCTGATTCGGGGCCTCCGGCTCACTCAGGCCGGGGGTTGGGGGATGGGGGAAGGAGGGGCACTGCGTGCGGGGCGGGCCTGCGGCGGCAGAGGCAGCATGACGTTGCGGCAGAGGCCGGCGTGACGTTGCACCAGCCTGAGGCCCGCTGTGCGTTGTTCCGGGGAAGTTGTCCCTGGATCCCGGGAACCTGGCAGTGGCGGGCTGCACAGGCTCCGCGGAAGAGGGGTGTGGAGAATGACCTGTGCTCGCACACAGGCCCCTTGGTGGCGGCAGCAGCAGCCTTAGCGTCTCCCGCCCGTCTCTGGGGTCCGCGGTTTTAGCCGCGGCTCGCGCCCTTCTCTGGAGATCCTTTAAGCAGCGCTCTTAAACCCCTCTCCTCGCGCACCAGGAAACAAAGAGGGAAGAAAAAGTCTCTTGCCTCTTCGGCAGGTGCAGGCTTTTCCCCGAACTCCCTCCCGGCTAGTCGTGGTGCACTAACCCCTTCAGGCTATGTTCAAGCCGCCAACCCCAGTCCTCTCCCTGAGCTCCGTCCAAAACCAAAACCCGAGCCTCAGCTCGCAGCCCCGCCCGCCCCGGCGGGTGAGCAGACAAGCCTCTCGGGTTGGTGAGTGCTGGTCGGCACCGATCGTCTGTGCAGGAATCTCCCCGCTTTGCCCTCCGCACCCGTCGCTGTGCACTACTCCGCGGTCCCAAAACTCCCCCCTCCGCCTCCCGCAGTCTCCGCCCGCGGAGGGGCTTCCTAGTGTGTGGAAACTTTTCCTCCTTCACAGCTCCCTCCCACTGGTGCAGGTGCCGTCCTTATTCTTTTGCCTCTGTTTTTTCTTTTGCCCTACCCAGGTACGTGGGGAGTTTCTTGCCTTTTGGGAGGTCTGAGGTCTTCTGCCAGCCTTCAGTAGGAGTTCTGTAGGAGTTGTTCCACGTGTGGATGTATTTCTGGTGTATCCGTGGGGAGGAAGGTGATCTCCGCGTCTTACTCTTCCGCCATCTTCAAGGTCCCCGCAGCATGAGTTCTAATACTACTAATTACAGAACAGTGGTTACTTCTAAGAAAGGGGGGGCGGTGCTGAATTTTAACTGTGCGTTTTATTCAAAATACAGAAATCTGAATTAAATATGACAAAGTGCTAATATCTATTAAATATGAGTAGTATGTTGAGTGTGATAGTTTTTATATGCTTGAAAAGCTCATAATTAAAAGTCAGAAAATTTAAAGCCATACTTTCTCCTTAAAAAAATTTAGGGGGCTTCCCTGGTGGCGCAGTGGTTGAGAGTCCGCCTGCTGATGCAGGGGACACGGGTTCGTGCCCCGGTCCGGGAAGATCCCACATGCCGCGGAGCGGCTGGGCCCGTGAGCCTTGGCCGCTGAGCCTGCGCGTCCGGAGCCTGTTGGCTTCGCAACGGGAGAGGCCACAACAGTGAGAGGCCCGCGAACCGCTAAAAACAAAACAAAACAAAAATTTAGGAACATAAATATTTAATAATTACATATTTAAATATTAAAAGTGATCTATAATCCCGCCACCTGAATATAATTACTTAATATTTTGGTATTTATCCTTCTAGTCTGTTTTGGCCTACACCTAGTAAAATAAAGTTTTAGTTGCAAGTTTTAGTTGTAAAAGAAACTTTGTATTCCTTTCCTTTTTATTTAATATTGGTTCTTAGCAATTTTCTATATAGTTACTCTAATTTTTATAAAACCACATTTACTCCATATATGCATAACACTTTTTCTGGTGTTTAACATACTATATGTTTGCTGTACAAATTTGGAAAATAAACTCTGAAGAAAATAAAGACCATCTGTCACTGCTGCACTTTGATGCTATAATTTTTATGTATTTTTCTCTAGTCCTGATTATTTTGCATCTTTAATTTTTTACTTAATGATGGATGATGAGAATTTCCCCATGATATTCATGTTCTAAAACATGATTTTAAATGGCTCCCTATTATTCTACCATACACAAATGCTCATGTAATCTATCTTCCTCTTTTACCCTCTGACAACATTTGGAAGCGTGAGTTAGAAAACTGAATAATCTGTTGCTGGTCTCCATGGGGCCAAGGAGGGAGGAGCAAGTGCTGAGGGATGTTGAAGGGAAGATCTCTGAGCTCCGAGGAGTGGGTGGGGAGAGGGTGCTCTTGATTCTCATCCAGAATGGGCTGTACAGGAGTTGAAAGAAGCTATTCATCTTCCTCCATCTCTGCTTGCTTCTGGACTGCAGGTGTGTGACGGGCTGACTTGCTGGGCAAACTTTTTTTTGGGGGATAATGTACTGCATGATTTTCACCTCACATTAAGGAGACAAGCAGTAACTGTCGTGTGACGAATATAAAGTCAAATCACAAAGCCTTATATACAAAAGGTACTTTAGAGGTCATTTTACTCACCTGTTTTAAGTAATGGAGTAACCCAAGATCACATGTCTAACTTTTCTTCAGCTGATATGGTAAACTCTCTTTTAGTAATAATTCTGAAATGTACAGTTGTTCATATTTTAATATCCTTGAAACTGGGATGCGTCTCACAATCCCTGGTGTCTTATTATCACTTTTAACTATTGTTCCCATTTTAATGTTTCTGAAATCAGGATGTGACTTAACAATCAGTGACTTCCTAAGTTCACTAAGATATAGTCCTTTCAAGCTGTGGTTTTAAATCCGGGCTATACATGAGAATCATCGGGAGCACTTTAAAAAAAATATATAAGATGCCTGGTCATCACCTCAGAGATTCTGTTAAATTGGTTGGGGTAGGGGGTTATGCATTTGTATTTAAAAACTAAGAGTTGGAACCACTGTCACAGCCTTTAGTGGAAAGAAAAATAATGTGTCATCATAGCAATCAAAAACCAAGTAAGGGTGACTCTTAATAAAGTTACTGGAAGACCTGGCTTCCAACTCTTAGAGAAGTTCAATCAGGGAATTACAAAAGGATATGTATAGTTTGATACCACTCCATACAATTAAAAAATTACCCTAGGGCAAGAAGAAGAAGCACTTGGCTTGGAATCAACAGACTGTCCTGGCTCTAACTTCTAGTGTTATGGCCCTTGGCAGGTGATTTAGCCTCTCCCAGCCTTGGTTTCTTCATTTGTAAAATAGCAACATATCCACTTCACAGGGTTGTCGTGAACATTAAACAAGATATGTAATAAAATGCCTGCTGCATTTTAGGACACGTTATAGGTACCTTTAAGTGGAGGTTTTCTTGCAAATACTATTAATTTACATTGAAAGATTTCTTGAGCCAGGGAGAAAAAAATGGAGCTAAATGTGGTTTATTGAAACCTTTTGAATGAATTCCTAGTGTTAGGGTCTCCAAGTCGTTTCATATGGTAAAGGTACATGGCAACAAAAGTGTAAGGGTTAGCGTCAGCTTATTTTCTCACATTTCGTAAAATCATGAAAGGAATTGAGTGGAAAGGACTTACGCTAACAAACTTAAGTTTACATTTCCAAAGCATTTCTAAATTCAGTTAGCTGCTTGTAGAAAAAAGGACCAGTTTTTTTCACTATCGCTAGTAAACACAAATGATAATGTGAACTGTAGATAGACTTATGCCATAGTACCAACATAGACTTTATTTCCTGTTTGGGATTTGGTGAACTCTTTGCTTCTCGTTGCATTAAAATCAATTTCTATATGTATCATAATGGTTTCCCATGTTTGCTCAGTAGATATGTAACAGCATAGGCTTTTTCCACTGTAAGTAAAAAATATTTTCCAGCTGCATCGCATTTCTGGAAATGGAATCAACCGTAACCGCTGGCACCAAATATTTAGCAGTCTGGATGCTGGTGGAGAGAAGGGAGGAGTTTGCACTACTCTCAGATCACCTTTGCCACAGGGCGGATTGCGCTCTGAATAGTTGAGCTTGTGGGGAAAGCCCACACTGCCAGTGTTCAGTGTCAGACCACAAGCTGGAATTATTTTGCCCATCAGGACCTTCATCTTGGTTGGGTGGGGAAGCTCTTTTCCATATATAGCCAATGCTTGATTATCTGCTTGTGTGGATAACCCACTTTGTGGATTATTCACAGGAATTTTTAGGTCAAGCCTGGATCCTTGTTCCCTGTCTTGCCACCCACGATGAGTCTGTAAACTGTCACCTCCATTCAGTTGGTATGTGCTGAGGAATTCAGTTGTGATGCCACCATGATTGCATTTATTAAATGCCTATCTTATGCCAAACTTTTTATTAGCTCAAATCTTTATATATAACTTGGCGACATAAGTGGTATCATCTTATTTCCCAGAGGAGGAAACAAAGATTTAGAGTTCAAGATACTTGTCTAAGGTCATACCCCAGTTTCAAATGTATAATGACTTCTAGGTTAACTGCTACTTCTGGTACCTTGAGCCATAGAAACGTCTCTATGAGTATGAGAACTCTGAAATCATTTTTATCAGTTTAGCATGGCAAACTTTAATCTCCTTTTATATAAGACAGACTAAAAAACACTTGAGAGGGCAAGTAGATAAAATTCAAACTGTGTAACGTATACTCTACGACTATCACTCAGGTTTTAAAAATAAAATCAGTTGAACAGAGATGGTGAAAGTGTCTTTATTGCTAGATAATTATTCTTTTAGGGCAGATTGTAAATGCAGGCATTTCCCCCCCCTCCCCCGAATATATTTTGCTTGATGGAGAGCAATTTCCGCGTTCTCTCCAGATGATTCCTTTGTTACTATTTCTATTTAAAGCCTTGTTACCTTTGCTCCTGGTCCTACTGTAAATCACTGTTTCCATAGCAACAAGACAGAATGAGGAGGAGGGTAGCAACTGGCTCTTGAGAGAATGGAAATGCAGTGGAAAGTTCCACCTGAAATAACAACATGCAAATCACTTTAGCATATGATAAACAACAATGAAAGTGAAGCTTTTTTTGGGAAGACAGCTTGTTTGGTTTTTGGAATGTGCTCATTTTTCTGACGGCTTCTCTTTCTTGTTATCTTTCTTTAAGACCAAAATAAAATCATTAAAAAACAAAAATTCAACCTGACATTGCATGTGACTCAGTGGCAGATGTAGTGGTTTGTGCTTCCAGAGATAGCTCTTGAGCAGAACACTTATAAAGGCTTTTAACTGGGAAATGAATTTGACTCTTGATTAAGCTACCTTTAGTTGCCAGGATATAGCCGAAGAGTGAGATATTCCTCTGAAGTGAGATTTCCCCAACCGTTTTGCTATCAAGGACCTCTTATTATTTTTCCTTTCATCTTTTCAAAAGATTTTTAACATACCCATATAATTGGAAGTTTCAATATTGGCCTATATTTCTTCTCTTATTCAGAGAAATGTAAATTTCCTTTTTGGAATATAAGAAATCTTTTTTGGAATATTGAAAATAGCTTTCAAAATAGAGTTCCCCCAAAAGGAAATTGTTGCTCTTTTGAGATGGTCAGCAGAAGAGAGTGGGCAACACAGATATTTTACATTAAAAAAAAATTGTAGGGCTGTTTTAAGTATCCCTTCCTTGTACAACACAAAGCACAATGTAAGCACTGCTTATATCTTATGTGAGTAAAAAAAATACAGAAATGGTATTCCTGGAAATTTTGGGAAAATGCCTGTATCATTTCACACTGAAGTCAAATAAAGTCATCCTTCACTGCTCTTCATTGCTGTTATTTATGAGCGTTGCTCTGAGACATTTTTTCCCTAGGTTCAAATTTTCAAGCAATCAGCGATCAGAGAATACATTTTTGAAACCCTCGAACGGTAATGATTAAGCACCGTGACACCTCCTTTTATGCAACAGAAAGTGCAACCATCACATGTCGGCTGAATCCTCTCAAGTCATACCATCTTCGGGTGTCTTCACGCACACCTTCTCCTGGGATCACGCCTGCTTGTGGGAGTCCCATTCGTAAAGCCCAGAGTCTTTGCTTCAAAGCCGCTCTATTTAATGAGATCAATGGCCAGGTCTGAAGATGAAGTCCTCTGGCCCCCTGCTTCAGAATAACCTGGAGTGCCTGTTAAAAATGCAGAGACCGGGGCTTTCCTGGTGGCGCAGTGGTTGAGAGTCCGCCTGCCGATGCAGGAGACATGGGTTTGTGCCCCGGTCCGGGAAGATCTCACATGCCGCGGAGCCTGCGCGTCCAGAGCCTGTGCTCCGCAACGGGAGAGGCCACAACGGTGAGAGGCCCGCGTACCGCAGGAAAAAAAAAAAAAAGATGCAGAGACCCAAATCCAGACCAACTGATCCATTTCTGTGGGTGAGTTGTATCAATATAATGTGAATTTTGGATAGGCTCAAAGTTCCTTTATTTCCTAGTGCTCAGTTAAACTCTCAGCTAAGGAAGGTTGAGGGTGGAGGCTGTCCCTGGTGCTAAAAAGCCTTCAGGTCCTCATAGGCATCAGCAGCCCTAACACCTGTTCTTCTCTTCCCTCTATCACTGCACAAACCCCTCCCCAACCCCTGAACCAGACCCTGTTATCTGCCTCCTCACGAGACCTTAAATTCTTCCGGTTGCTCCTTGTAATTTTTCCTTAAAGTCTTTTGAGAAATTATCTCATTTGTAAAGCGTGGATTAAGAGTGGGTGTACGTGGACTTCCCTGGCGGCACAGTGGTTAAGAATCCATCTGCCAATGCAGGGGACACGGGTTCGAGCCCTGGTCCGGGAAGATCCCACATGCCACGGAGCAACTAAGCCCACGTGCCACAGCTACTGAGCCTATGCTCTAGAGCCTGCAAGCCACAACTACTGAGCCCACGTGCCACAACTACTGAGCCCATGTGCCTAGAGCCCGTGCTCCACAGCAAGAGAAGCCACCGCAATGAGAAGCCCGCGCACTGCAACAAAGAGTAGCCCTCGCTCACCGCAACTAGAGAAAGCCTGTGTGCAGCAACGAAGACCCAATGCAGCCAAAAATAAATAAATTTTTTTAAAAAAAAAAGAGTGGGTGTATGTGCGGAGTGGGTGGGGCTGAGGTGAGGCAGTTGGAGAGTTTTGTACTTTTGTCTCAAGAGCTCTGCCCTCATAGCAGAAATTGAGACACAGATGTAGAGAACAAACGTATGGACACCAAAGGGGGAAAGCTGAGGGGGGTGGAGGTGGTGGTGTGATGAATTGGGAGACTGGGATGGACATGTATACAGTGATGTGTATAAAATTGATGACTAATAAGAACCTGCTGGCAAAAAAAAAACAAAAAGAGCTCTGCTCTCATAGGATGACCTTGATTGCATTAGTTCCTCCTGGGGTTGGGGGGTAAGAGCAGGGGTGGGAAATATTCCATGCAGTGCCTCGTATAAAGTCATTTCCGTTGAGTGAGATGGACACCCATATTGATATGATTTGGGGGCTGTATGTTTCTCTCTCTAATAGTTTGGTTCAGGACCATAAGAATTCTAGCTTACATTTCCTGAGAATAAACCAAATTGTGGATGAAAGAATGTGACCCAGAAGGATTGATGGACATACGGAGAAATCTATTTGGTTTTTTGTTTTTTAATTGAAGTATACTTGATATACAATACTGTGTAAGTTACAGGTGTATAATATAGTGATTCACAATTTTTAAAGGTTATATTCCATTTATAGTTATTATTGAATATTTGCTATGTTCCCCTTTTTGTACAGTATGTCCTTGTAGCTTATTTTATACCTAATAGCTTATACTCTTAGTCCCCTACCTCTGTATTCCCCTCCCTACTTATCTGGGTTTTAAAAAATATATATTCATTAGGAATCCACTAGTGGATGATTTTGAGCTTGCTTGAAAGAGGCTTTGATTCCAGTTTAACCAATGGTTGTATCTGAGGTCATATGAGAGGAGTAAAGGGAATAACAATCCATTTGACACTGGTAGGAAGTTCTAAACTGAGGCCTGCCTCTTAGAATCACAGGTGAGACATATTGTCTACAGAGTGGCCCATGGGGGTGTAGAGATGTCACCTGAGTTTGGGATCTGGATGTACGGTAGCCATCTTTATATCCTCCAGGACGGGGCTGCCCCTGGCCTCCTAGGCCTGGTGCCTGGAGCGATACTGAGTAAATCACACGCCCTCTCCTAGGTTTGAAAATTTGTACCTTCCCCTCTGTGAGTTCCTAGTCATCCTGTGCCGATATTGAATTTGCTCTGTGAAATTCAGGGTCTCTAATAAGTGCTCCGCAGGGCAGCACCAGCTCTGATAGCACAGGCAGTAGCAGCTTCTCAGCTTGACTACTTGACACCCAGCAGAGATCACACCTTGTGGGAAGGGGAAATCGACAGGGAAATATGACTGGGAGATTTCAGGGGCAGGAAAGGCCCAGGGTATAGGATTGATTACAGCTGGGTCTGGGTAGGAGCAGGGGTAATCTGAGAGCCCTGGGCCTCCATAGATGGGGAAGGGCACGTGGAAAATATGGGAAGTAAAAATGAGGGAATGAAAAGTTAGTAGTAGTCATCCTGTCATTTGCAAATGATTTATAGCTTTCATACCCGTGAGCTCTTTTGATCCGTCTGAGAATATTCAAGATGTAGGGGTGGGTGTTATCCCCAGTTTACACATGAAGATACTAAGCCACAGAGAGGCAGTGACCTGCTCAAGGCTAGCTGGGACCAGGACACAGGTCTTTTGTCTCTCGTTTGGCTCTCCTGTCTATTTCTTCTGTTCCACACTATTGACTAACAGTCAGAGAGTAACCCCATACTGACTCTGCCTACTTCATAATTCTGCCCAGGGTCAGCTGAGCAGGGAATAAGTGATCAGAGAAGGAGGCATATCTAGGAGACTGAACTTTTCCCCAAGGTTGACTTATACTAAATGGATGTCCATGACCAATGGTGTTTCGTTAGGCTGAGCTGCATAATGGGTCTTTAATGTGGGTAAGACAAGACCACCCAACTCACTTTTAACTGATGAAGCTGAAACCAGATCTGTAGAGGTGAAAGGCTTATGCATTAGCCCTGGGATAATAGATTTCCAGATGGCTGGAATCGGACCTCTGTCTCTGCCTTTGGCCAGTGATATTGACCAATAAACTGCTTTATGTCAATAGATCAGAGATATAGTGCAAGTGAATGTTACATGTAGATAATAGCCTTTATTCAGGGTCGTTTGTAACTATTTAATGTACCGTCTTAAGACTCTCAGAGGGGAAATGTTCTGAGAAACCTCTTTGAAAGTCTTCTACATGATGCATTTTGTAAGGGGTAACATATGCTAAAATTAAGCAAGGTGTACTTGTAAGAAAGAAAAAGGTAAGGGTACTTGTGAATGGTTTGAACAGTGCTTGTTACAAATAGCCTTGCCTTTCCGAGCGTCCTCTCCACGGATGTAATACTAAAGCAATGTTATGAGTGACACACAAAAAGGTTGAAGACTCCTTGATGTAGCTGTCATTTTTCTCATAGAGAAACACAATTATTTTCCAGTCTACTTTATAGAAATGTAAATGTGGGTCTCTGAGAAAGTTACTCTCCCCTGTGAATTAATGTGGTCCATCTGAAAAGGGGCAATGAATGGGCTACATGTAAATTATGACTTCCCAGGATGTTTCTTTGACATTCAACTGAAAGAGATGGATCTGGTTGAGGTTGGTAATTGTGCCTCTTTCCCTGTGGGCTGTAAGCATATTTTCATGGGAGGGAAATGAATGCAAAGGTGCACGCACGGGAGAGTGCCCTTAGCACCGTAGGTGAGCAGGTGACCTCTTTTAGCGATGGTTTTTTAAAAGTTGGCTTTGAATGGTCTGAAGAGAAAATGATTTAAAGATTATTGGTGGAGTTTAGACACTGAATTTAACATCCTCTTCACATTCTGAATATGGCACACTATTGTGAGAAATAACCCCCTAGGTGAACAGGGTTGAAAGTGAAGGTAGGGCTCTGAGGAAGAAGCCAGCTGGGCTGAACGGTGATACAAAGAGCCTTCGGGGCAGAAAAATGCAAAGTGCGTCCCGGATGTTTGTGTGTTTGCTAGTGAGGCTGGGGAGATGTAAGCGATTTTGTGCCAGTTAAGTCTTCGGCAAGAATCAGAATTGAGGAGGAAACGTGAGAAATCAAACACAGCTCTTAGGTTTCCCAGGAAGACAGAGGGAGACAGAATTGCCTCTCTCTCCCCCCTCACAGTATTTGCCATGCTGATCTGAAGAATGAAAACATTGATCTAAAATTAGGGCGAAACGAAAGACTTCAAGGCTTATATCCAAGAAAGTAGCTCCTGATTTCATAGTTTTTCCTCATGTACGGTTTGCAGCTAGAATCACACATGATGAGTTTTCTGGTTATACGAAGAAGTGGCATTAAGATGTTACAAATAACTTTGCCTACTTTCTTTTAGATTTTGTTCTCAGTATAATTTAGACAAAGATAAGGTTATGCAGTTAGGGATGCTCTCTTCTCTTGGTTCATCTTTCTAATTAAAAAAGGACACGGCATGATTTATTCCTTCAACTCATCGAATACTCATTGAGTTGCTTACTGCGTGCCATGCTCCGTTCTGAGTGCTTGACAAGGTTTGTCTCCCTGAATCCCCACAAGCCTATGAGATAGAGCCTTGGGTCGGGTTCTCGAGGCGGAGAGGTACGTGTAGAAAGTTGATGGGGGAATGCTTGTGAGATCAACACCTGTGGGGTGAAGGCAGTGGCCTGGGAGGGGGCCGGGCAGGGAGGAGTCGCACTGCTGCAGAGGTACAGCAGAGATTGAAGCTGAGCCCACTGGGGACCTGGAAGGTCCTTCAGCTTTGTTCCGTCTTGAGACAGGGGAACTAGGTTTTACAGCCCTCATTCATCTCCCTCTACCCGCCCCCCCCCACCAATGATCAGTGGATGTCAGATGTCCCCAGGAAGGGGTATGATCCTGGGCAAGGCCATCCCTCAGCAGCTGAGAGCCATCAGCTGTCAATATTCCTAGCAGTTGGGGATGGATTGCATGAGTGCTGAAGTGGGGCTCTCTGGGTACCCCAGCATAGCCATTAATACAGGTATCATTACTCTTTTTACAGGAGGAAGCAGAGGCTTCTAGAGTTTAACAGTTTGCCCAAGGTCACACAGCGGCATGGAGGGCCAGGATGAGCGCTGTGCGGTCTGATCCGGAGCGCACACTCAGAATCACCATTTGGCTTCTCCTACAAACCAGATAAGTAAACCAGTAAATGAATAAGACACTTGCAAAGAGAAGTACATGCTCTGAAGAAAATAAAAGGGGGCATATTAATGTGAAGTTAATGTGTTGACGGTATGTCTACCGCCTGGTACCATGAGATATTTGGATAGCAGTGACTGCTGGTCATCCTGTAGTCATCCTGTTCTTTCCCGGCACACAGCCAGTTGGCATTATCCGTTTTCTCTTTTGGGGATGTGGGCCACTTCCCAGCCTGGCCAATAGAACCTCTAGACTCCACACTCCTTCCCCAGACCCAAGGGCGGCCGTGACCAGGGCAGCCTTGGAAGCTGGTGCTGAAGACAGTAGAGCTGCTGTGGGCCTGGGTCTCTTAGGGATCCAGTGGGTTAGCGGGCACCTGGTCTGGAGCCCTCACCCTGGGCTGGTAGTGACATGAGTAGAAATGAACTTCCTCTTTAAGCCCTGGGATTTCAGGGGGTGGATGTTTGTTATTAGAGCTTAGTTTACTCTCATGAGTACAGTGTAGAAATTTATTTAAAATATTTTAGTGTAAACAGTATAATCTATGGTTAGTTACTATTGGGGTGGTATGATGGTTAATTTTGTGTGTCAACTTGGCTGGGACGCATTGCGCGGATATTGGGTCAACTGCTATTCTTTATGTTTCTGTGAAGGTAATTTTTTTGTTTTTTTTTTTGAATGAGATTAACATTTAAATGGGTGGATTCTCCTTTTGAGCATCCTGGTGAAACCTGTGAGGTCAGGGTTTATGTCCCACATAGTGGTCGGAGAGCTCCAATAGTAAAAGGTATGTTGAAATGAAAAATGGGGCAAAGCCAACATTGTGTTAATTCCTTACTCTCCTAATGTTATTTTGTTCCTAGTATCTTTTGTATTGGAATGATTGATCTGACACGTTGAAAAGAACTCACTTTACTATGAAAACAAACTCTATTTCCATTATAAACTTGAGTTTTTATATCATTTTGATGAACTTCTTACAGAGGATTTAGTGTCATCATTGTGCTGTTACTGAGGTACAATGATTTATCTTTCCCAATTACTTATGTTTTCCAATAATTAAAAGTTTGCTTTAGGGCTTCCCTGGTGGCGCAGTGGTTGAGAGTCCACCTGCCGATGCAGGGGACGCGGGTTCGTGCCCCGGTCCAGGAAGATCCCACATGCTGCGGAGCGGCTGGGCCCGTGAGCCACGGCCACTGAGCCTGCACGTCCGGAGGCTGTGCTCTGCAACGGGAGAGGCCACAACAGTGAGAGGCCCGTGTACCGCAAAAAAAAAAAAAAAAAAAAAAAAAAGTTTGCTTTAACTGCCCAAATAAATAAATAAATAGGTGGATTCTGAGTAAAGCAGATCACCCTCTGTGGTGTGGCTGGGCCTCATCTGGGTAGTTGAAAACCTTAATGGAACACAGATTGAACTCCCCCAAGTAAGAAGGAATTCGGCCAGCAGTCTGCCTTCCAGCTTCCTCTGCAACTTCTGCTCTTCCTGGTTCGCCAGCAGACGGCCTTTGGACTTGAACTCCACTCTTTCCTGAGTCTCCACCCCACCCCATCAGAGTTTGGACTTAACCAAGCCTCCATGACCACATGAGCCAATTCCTTAAAACAAATCTCTCTCCCTCTCTCCACACATCTGTTGGTTCTGTTTCTCTGAACAACCCTGACTGATATAAGTAGTTGTTAGCATTTGAAGCACTCAGATGAGGACTCCCTATTTCAGAAATGGCTGTAGTGTGCTTCATATATCACTATATTGGGTTGGCCAAAATGTTTGTTTGGGTTTTTTTTGTTAACGTCGTTGGGAAAAACCCAAATGAAATTTTTGACCAACCCAATAGAAATCTACTTCAGGAAGTTTAACATAAAGAATGTTAGAAACGCATTTAAAAAATTTGGTGTTATGGATTATATTCAAGATGCATGGCTGGCTAGAAAGATTTTCCAGTCCTCATCAGCCTTGCAAGAATGAGATATAAGACTCTGTCAAGCCTAATAGCCTTAGGCCTAGAGCTCTATTGGGCTGGACCATGTGCTCCACAGAGCACTGTACGTCCTGTCCAGCCAGGGGTCTAGCTGACTCTGCTGAACTTTCCTTGTCTCTGCCTCTGAGTGAATTTGGAAAAAAACTACTCAAACTCTTGTGCTAATCTTTTGTGTGTATTGGCGTGTAGTAGGAGAAAGCTGAGGTGGGTAAGCCTGTTGGTCTTTATAGGAAATATTCTAGTTTCTTCTTATCTTTGCTTATTGGTTTTGATGCAGATTTTTTTTTTTTTTTTTTTGCGGTATGCGGGCCTCTCAGTGTTGTGGCCTCTCCCGGTGCGGAGCACAGGCTCCGGACGCGCAGGCTCAGCGGCCATGGCTCACGGACCCAGCAGCTCCGCGGCATGTGGGTTCTTCCCGGACCGGGGCATGAACCCGTCTCCCCTGCATCGTCAGGCGGACTCTCAACCACTGCGCCACCAGGGAAGCCCTGATGCAGATTTTTATAACCATCCCCAACTAGGTCAGTGAGATGGCCCCTTTCTTTGCTTCAGTGAGCTTGTTGATCGCAGCACACCTTCTGTTGTTTTAGCTATTTTGGTTGTGACCCATGCTCAGGTACCCTTTCACAGTTTCCCTGGAAAGCTGAGTGTGTATGGCATCTAAATGTTGATAAGTGGTATGTTACTGTATTTAGAAAGCTGTTCTCTGGCTCCCTGAAAAAACTGGTAATACTAAAATATTATGCTCTTGGATTGACATTGCTGTAATGTGATGGGCTCATTTGTATTCATGGCGAGCTTCAAAACAAGTATCCCAGACTGCTGATTTTTCTAATTAAATAGCTGGAAAAACCATCTACCATTATCTCATTTGAACTTTCTGTAATTGCTTATTTCCTCTTCTTCTTTTTAATGCATAAATAAAACCCTCAGATTTTAATTTCCCTTTGGCTTTTCTTTACTCAGAAATACTACCTTTCTTGACATTTTTTTCATGAGTTCATTTAAAAGTTTATTACCTTACCTTTCTGATGCAGTGTTACAAGGCAGATTACTGTAATTTCCCATTATTAGGGAATTATTATCAATAAGTATTGTGATAATTGGTACAAAACACTAAACCATGTAATTTTCTTCTGTGTTAAGCTTTGTTATGTAACAAATGTGAAGCCTCATTGTTATTTGGCGGTTGTATTTGGGAACATTCTCTCAAAGGCAGAACACTGTTGGGGAGATGTGGCCTCTGGAGTTTATAGAAGCCACTTATTAGCTGTTTGGCCCTAGAGGATCTCATTTTTTAAATCTGTAAAATGAGGCCTTTTTTTGCGGGGGGAGCAGAATTCATGTGGTTGTAAGGATCAAGGGATCTGGAAGAAAAGAGAATTTTTTCCTAAAAATATACTATCAAAAAAAAATAAAAAATAAAAATATACTATCAATTGACCATTTATTGACTACTGACTGATTGGTTAAAAAATCTTGAGCGCTCAGTATAACCCAAGCAGGCATGTGTGAACACGTGCACACACACTCAGACATCCAGACCTCACCGCTATTCTGAACTTCATTTAACCATTCCTTTGTTTGGGATGTTTAAATTGTTTTCCAGCTTTTCCAATTATAAGTAATGTTACAGTAACTTTTTTTGTACATAAATCCTCCCAAATCTGTGATTACTTCACTAGAGAAGATTCCTGGAAGTAAAATTATGGGTCAAAGTGTGTGGACTTAAATGATATGCATATATTTCATAAGTACTGCTTTCCTGAAAGATAACCCAATTTACCTTCCTAACTAGGAGTTTGTGAGAACAGCCATCTCTCACAACTCTTACCAGTACTTAATAGTATTATCTCATTGTTGTCTTTATTGCAGACCTGTGGTTATTAGTAATTAATAAGGCTAAACATGTTTTCTGACGTGTTTATTAACCAGTTCCAATTTCCTGAGAATCGTCTAATTGCATATGCCTATCTCGATGTTAGATGTTAGCTGTTTGTCTTAATTTATAACAACACCTTACATATTAAAAATATTAAATCTTTATTGTATTGTTTGCAAGTACATTTCCTATCTATCATTTGATTTCAACTTTATTTATACCATTTTCTGGTGGACAGATGTTTACATCATTTTATGTGGACAAGTACAAATATCTATTTATTAAATATGGGTGGTGGATATGTGGGCATTTATTATATATTTTTCCCTATCTTAAGATGATTCTTAGATAAAACAACTTTAAAGTCATACCCGCTCATTAAAGATTTCTTTCATTGTATTTATACTTTGAAATTTGAAAGCCCTTCCCGTTTTCCTAGCACTATTTCATGAAGAATTCATTTCTTCCCTCTTGGTTTGTTTCATATAGTGCTGTCACTGTTAACTTGTCTATTTTCCTACTAGACATGAACTAGAACCTTGTACTTCTGAGTCCCTAATGTCTGGTAGGTCTCATTAAACATTTACTCAATAAAGGAGAGAACAGTCTCTGGGGGAGGAAGAACTATGCGAAAAATATGCAGTCCAAGGGGTAGCCGCGGTCTCATCCTGAGGCTGTGGGGATGATAGATCTTTGAAATAGGAAGCTCTCGGCAGAATTGACTTCACACAGATTTCCTGGTGTAGACGCACTGATTCAGTCGGTATATTTGAGACCCCGTCATGAATACATGTCAGCCTCCTTCCAAACATACCCCTCTCCCAGGATGTTTAAACAGCATGTGTACCTTTGTCGATGATGCTGGACAGATCAAGAGTAAGGAAGAGACAAACCACACTGGACCCTCCCATCACTAACAGCATTTAAGGGCAGGAGCTGAACTGGGTAGCGTGACATAATATTTTGCATTAATAAAGGCTTTGGAGTTAGTCTTGTCTTCTAAAAAGAAGGCAAGCTTCTTAAGGGACATGTCCATGTTATTTGCACCTTATTTCCTACAGTGCCCAGAAAATTGCTGAATGTCTATTAGATGCTCAGTGAGTACCAAGGGGTTCTAATTTCCTTTTCTTTTGCATATTGCTATTCTTAGCAATTTTATGTGCAACAGGAGGACATTTTTTTTTAGTCTTCCAGGATTTTCATTTTTAACTAAATTTTTTTTTAAAATTCTGGACTGAGAATAAATATTCTAAATGTAATGTTAAATCTCAATTGAATATACGAGCTATTTTTTCAAAGCCTCATTTTGGATTCTTATTTCAGCTCTCGGTTTCCATGTTATCTTGTGTCACAGTCAGATAGGAGTTGTCCAGAAGAGTCTTCTCTCATCTAAATGCAGCCCTGTTTCTCCCTTAAATCTGTGAAGCAACTTGTTAGATGAGGAGGCATCTTGCTGTCTTTTTCTGCTCCAGGCTGGAGGCAGAAAGTAGAACATCCACAAAAGACTAGAAAAATACTAGATGACCCACCATGAGTGGAGCAATTTGGGGAGAGGAGTCAAACTGAAGTGAAGCTCTGGGGTCTGACAGTGTTGAGTTGCCAGAGGTCGGAGGTTGGAGTTTCATGTCAGAAGTTCTGGGCAGGGCTTCCGTGGTGGCGCAGTGGTTGAGAATCTGCCTGCCAATGCAGGGGACACGGGTTTGAGCCCTGGTCTGGGAAGATCCCACATGCCGTGGAGCAACTGGGCCTGTGAGCCACAACTACTGAGCCTGCACGTCTGGAGCCTGTGCTCCGCAACAAGAGAGGCTGCGATAGTGAGAGGCCCGTGCACCGCGATGAAGAGTGGCCCCCCTCGCCGCAACTAGAGAAAGCCCTCGCACAGAAACGAAGACCCAACACACCCAAAAATAAATTAATTAATTAAAAAAAAAAAAAGAAGTTCTGGGCAGCACAAAGTAGTTGTTTGAAAAGCAGCTTCTACTGGGAAATCAACCACTGGCTATGTTGGCTGCTTATATGATGAAAAAAAGAAAGGCAGAAAGTACCATGCTAGAAGGCGAGGTCCTCACGGAGACCTCTGATGTTACCTCTTCACATCCCATGCAGCCATGTACTTCTTCTAACCACTATTGTTTTTTGACTTTTCTATTTGCAGCCACAGGTATCTCTTTTCATGATTTTGCCAGGATTTTTTTCCCCAATTAAAAAAAATTGTGTTAAAATACACGTAACATAAAACTTAACCATATTAACTATTTTAAAGTGTTCAGTTCCGTGGTATTGCTGAATTTTCAACACCAAAGTTTTCAAGATTTCCTGCCTCAGGCCCATGAGGCCAAATGAGGGCAAATGGATTGGCACCTGACATTGTATGAATTAGTCTGAAATTTAAAATTTTTGTTCTAAAAATTCAGACTAACTTCATTTGGATTGTGGTAGTGGTGGTTTAAATGTAAGACTGAAAAGAAAACTTGGCTTTGTTGTCAAATATGACATTAAGGGAATGTCACCGGTGTGATAATTCAGATATAAAAGTCTTTGGAACCTCAGGAATGGAACATTCATCCTGCACCAGAGCTGGCTTTCTAAGCTGGTGCTCATTCCTACGCTGGGTTCGCATTTCAACTCTTCTGAGATGTTTCCTAAAGGCAGTGCATGCAACCGCGTTGTCCTTTATGTCTTCCGTGGTGGTCCTAGGGACCAGCCGTGGGATTCCAGGGAAGTCACTTTTCTGTTCTGTGACGTGGTTCATCCTGCAGATAATGGCAACGTTTTGCACATCATGGGGGAGCTGAAGGATTAATGCAATCTGTATGAGTAGTACCACAGAATCGTGCTATCTTCGGTGGCACTGTCAGGTGGGCTCACCCTGCTTTGTTCTTACAAAACATCTTGTGTACCAGGAGTTGTCAATACTTTCTGGATGGTGTGTGTGTGTGTGTGTGTGTGTGTGTGTGTGTGTGTGTGTAGGAGGGCATGGTGAATGTATGCTGTTGCTTTGATTAGCCATCTCCCCCCTATTTACTCAACAACTACTACAACAAACCTAGGTAGTAAAATAAATGACAGTTGCATTCTTCACTGCTCCCTTGGCAGGAATTCTGCTTTGCTCCACGTTAGTGGTTATTTGCAAACGGAGGAATAAAAAGAAGAGTCAGGGGCTTCCCTGGTGGCGCAGTGGTTGAGAGTCCGCCTGCCGATGCAGGGGACACGGGTTCGTGCCCCGGTCCGGGAAGATCCCACATGCCGCGGAGCGGCTGGGCCCGTGAGCCATGGCCGCTGAGCCTGCGCGTCTGGAGCCTGTGCTCCGCAACGGGAGAGGCCACAACGGTGAGAGGCCCGTGTACGGCAAAAAAAAAAAGAAGAGTCAGCTAAAGGCCTGGACAGAGTTGTAGGTTTCAACAAAATCATTTAGGAGGTGTAGATTTCTAGTATTTTCTGCCCATTCCTGTTATGTTTCCCTTCCCTCTTTTCCTTCTTTCCTCCTTTCTTCCTCTGACGTAGAACATACGACCTAGCCAACGCTGTCTTCTTTGGTAAATATCAGTCTACTTTTTGATCACACCAGTCACTTGTAACTGTTTCTTTGCAGGCACATTTATTGATAAGATCTGGAGAGAGATACTCTGAAGTTGCTCTGTCTATTATATTTGATGTACTGTAGCTAGGAAATGGGGTTTTTGCTTTTTTTAAAATAGTGCAGCTTGTGCGTCCTAATATCCTGCACTTAAAGGACATGATTACTGCTAATTATCATTTAGAAAATTATTTTTTGCTTGATTAGAGATTTTAACTATGTGTACTCAAATCTAGTGGGTCTTCATTATGTGTGTTACTTTCCATTGCACACTCTTAAATATTAATATATGGAAATTTAGCTTCATTTGCCATACCTTTTGATGTCAGAAACATAATCAGTGTAATTGGCTTAGATTGTTTTTTCTCCTGTTTGTATTTCATATTATCTAATGTCATTAGTAAGCTGACTACTGAGTGGGTAATCTGCATTTCAGAACTGCTTCTCGAGCACATTATTACCATTGATTTTCATTATTTTAATTCCCCTTCAGCCAAGGCAGGCGCTCAAGCTGTGCCATATTATTCAAAGGACTGCTTTTTTCCATTCAGCGAGCAGCTCTTTTTTTAAGAAATTTATTTTATTCACGTATAGTTGATTTACAGTGTTGTGTCTCTGCTGTACAGCAAGTGGTTTGGTTATACATATATGTACATTCTTTTTCATATTCTTTTTCATTATGGTTTCTGTTTCGGAAAACCCATCAGCATTCTAATAAATGCTGATGTTTTGACTTGGTCTGTGGGCGGCTGCGGGGGGCAACTTGATTTTAGTCGTCGCATATGGGTGAGGGTGGGTAGCCCAAGACTTGTGTGCCTTTCTTCTGAATGGTGGTTAACATGAGAGCCTCTGGTGCCCAGAGGAAGCTGGCTGCCTGCTCTGATCTGTTTGCAGAGACTGAGCGGGGTAATTGATGAGCCCAGAGACTTCTCCAAGCCTGGAGCCAGGGCTCCCCATCCATAGGACTCTGGTGCAGTCTGTTGCTGGTACACTGCAGCCATACCTCTCTTTGCTCTCCCTGAAGCTGGCAAGTTTGTCTTTTGCCCTTGGAAAATGATTGCTGGACTGACTTAGCGATTAGAATCCAATTTCCTTTCAGTTTTTGAGTATATTCCAAAACTAACTGTAAAAAGAACCCCACATTAAAGTCTAAGTTTGGCTACGGTCAGCCACAGATTCTGCTAACCCTCTGGCTGGGATACTTGTGTTCTGTTTAGTTGGTGGTGGTTATTAAGTCATTTGTTGGTGTACAGAATCTTGAATGTTAAGGCTGCAAGGAAATGACCAGCGCCAGTATTCTGCTTCTGTCTTTTTATACACAAGGAAACAGAAGCATAGAGGAGTTGATGACTGGATTGAGATGATACAGCTACTGAGTGGCAGAGCTGAGTGGGAGAGTCCCCCTTTCCCAGGCAGAGATCTTTAGTTCTTCTTAAAATTTTTAAATTTCTTTTCTTATGAATTTATTTATTTATTTTTGGCTGCATTGGATCTTCGTTGCTGTGCGCAGACTTTCTCTGGTTGTGCGAGCAGGGGCTACTCTTTGTTGCGGCGTGTGGGCTTCTCATTGCGTTGGCTTCTCTTGTTGCAGAGCACGGGCTCTAGGCGCTCGGGCTTCAGTAGTTGTGGCACGTGGGCTCAGTAGTTGTGGCGTGCGGGCTTAGTTGCTCCGTGGCATGTGGGGTCTTCCAGGACCCGGGCTTGAACCCTTGTCCCCTGCATTGACAGGCGGATTCTTAACCACTGCGTCACCAGGGAAGCCCCTACTTCTTTTTTTTTAAATTGAAGTATAGTTGATTTACAATATTGTGTTAGTTTCAGGTGTACAGCATAGGGATTCGGATATTTTGCCGATTGCATTCTATTATAGGTTATTACAAGATATTGGGTATATGCTCTTCGTTTCGTAGTGATACGTTGTTACTGGATGACCCAGTGTAGCAACGTATTGTGCACACCTGCTAACCGCACCGTCCATGTGGGTGATTGGCAGCTATATATGTATACATGTAGTTCAGTGTGTTTTGGGGGGGGGCAGAGGCTTTTATAAGGGAAATGAGAAGACAAAAGGAATGTAATTAGGTGCATGTGTGTATGTGTCTACACACATGTACATGTTAAGGGGTCTAGCGGGGTGATTCTGCCTAAATGTGACCTAAGACAGCTTGGATTAAAGGGTTTTTCTCTCCTTTCTCCTGTTAGGGCACCTCTCCACTCCTGTAGCACTGGAGAAATACAGTCATTTGGTGCTAAGTGTTCTGAACTCCTCGGAAGGCACTGCCCCTGGTTAGCACTTCTCTTCACTGTTTGGTTTGACCCAAAGGTCTGGAAGTGGAGGCAGCTTCCTTGGGGAGGTTGGAGGGGAGAACTGGGCAGGAATTTTCTGTTTGAAGTTTCTATAATAATTAGTTTAGGACCCACCAAAGTGTAATTCCTCATGAATTTAATTATTGTAGGAATTCTTAATTATCAAAAGGGTTTTAAAATGTTTTAATCAAGAAGCCTCCAGGGTAAGTATTTTGGGTTATGTGGCATTAATGTCCATAACTGGCAGTTCTTCTAACAGTTGGTTTAAGTTAATTGGTCTTCATCAAAGAAGGCAAATAAAATTGATCCAGGCAGTGTTTCACTGCACATGTCTAGAAACAAGCATCTTAATCCTAAATAATCATTTCCTGCTGTTTCCTCTTTGAGCCCGGCCTCTCCTTGTTGTTGTTTTTTTTCGGTATGCGGGCCTCTCACTGCTGTGGCCTCTCCCGTTGCGGAGCACAGACTCCGGACGCGCAGGCTCAGCGGCCATGGCTCACGGGCCCAGCCGCTCTGCGGCATGTGGGATCTTCCCGGACCGGGGCACGAACCCGTGTCCTCTGCATCGGCAGGCGGACTCTCAACCTCTGTGCCACCAGGGAAGCCCCCGGCCTCACCTTGTTTTAATGTGTTGGTTTCTGATACAGGGATATGAATTAATGCCCTTCCTTCTGACTTACGTGTGAGAACCTGGGCTCCTGACATACCCAGAATGTGCCTGCCCGACACCACCTTCCCTGTCAATTCAGTTAAAAGCACCAGGCGAGTGGGCGGCTTGGCACCGGGTAAACCTTGGACCAGCCGGCCGGAACATTTGGAAACTGACTGCATTTTATCTGAGTTGCCAGGGAGCTTTCAAAGTGAATGGACCTGGATACTGAGACTTATTTACTTAGTGAAAAGGACAAAAGGATTGACTAGGTTAGTGACTTCCAGACTCTTGGATTTCACTGACCAATAAAATATCTAAAATGATTTTGAAGACTGACATAGAATTATCAACATTTCTTTTTTCCAAGTAAGGGCATTAAAAAAGGATCAAGATATCCCTTATTATGACCACCATATATGTGTCTGTGTGTGTGTGTGTGTGTGTGTGTGTGTGTGTGTGTGAGAGAGAGAGAGAGAGAGAGAGAGAGAAGTTTAACAATAAAGGTCAGCCATTATATTCAATTAAAAAAACTCCATGAAAAACTTAATATGGTATCTTTATTTTATTTTTTTTCCATTTCACCAAAGACTGGTAAAAACTGGCATTTAACGACTGAGGCAGGTGACCTTTTAAGAGTCCCTTCTAGATATAACATTGACTTGTATTTAACTTATCCTTCACTATGACCTAAAGAGCCTTTCATCCGTATTCATTTTCTTCCTTCTAAGTGACTCTTTCCTCGCATGCATTTTCTCTCTTTCCTCACTCCATCTCTCCTGCTCACTCCCACTTCCTCCTCCTCTTCTGACTGTTTCCCAGGTAATCTCTCAAGGGCAGAAAGGCTATGTGTTACCACCCTGGGTGCCCCAGTGCAAGGGGCTGGTTTCTCTACTGAATGGGGTGGTGTTCTCCAACCTAGAGAGAGCTGCCATATGCAGTTCTCATGCTGCAGATTCAAATGTAAAACATCTTTATTCTGCTGACATCATCTGTTCATAGACACTTCTTGGCTGTAATCCTCCAATTAGCTGGGCACCTACCAGGTAGTTTCGTGTTCTAAATATTTTTCTAATTAGTTAGTCTCTGCTGTATGAGATGAAATCAAAAAACCGTTCTTCAATCAAGATATATTATGTTGACTTCTCTTCAATCTACTGGGTCTATTACTCTGTCAAAGAAATAGATTAATGGACTGAAAAGTTCACCAGAGCTTGTTTTCTCATGAGGTTTGCTGATCTGACTGCTTTTGTTTGGGTCAGAATTTATAGTAACTGTAGGTCTGCTTGTTTTTCACTACTTGGCTTTCTAGTTTCAATAAAATATTTCCAAAGTATGTAGGAGTGAGGGGCAATTAATATTTTTATAAACTTTACATATAAGCCTGGTTTTGATATCCATAAAATCAGCTGGTTTGGCTTTTTGATAAAGATTATGTTCAAGTATTCCTCATTCAAATGACTTCTAGGGAACTATTTTATTTTATTTAAAAAAAAACTATTTATTTATCTATTTATTTATTTTTGCTGTGTTGGGTCTATGTTTCTGTGCGTGGGCTTTCTCTAGTTGCGGCAAGTGGGGGCCACTCCTCATCGCGGTGCGCGGGCCTCTCACTATCACGGCCTCTCTTGTTGCGAAGCACAGGCTCCAGATGCGCAGGCTCAGTAATTGTGGCTCATGGAGCTAGTTGCTCCGCGGCATGTGGGATCTTCCCAGACCGGGGCTCGAACCCGTGTCCTAGGGAACTATTTTATTGGTTAATATGAAACAAAATACTTTTCTTTAATGAACTATAGTCTTGTATTCAACTCGTCATGAAACAAACTACAGATGGATAGTGGCATGTCAATTTATTTGGCCAGCTGAATTCAAAGACTAGGTAATATCTTTTGACTAATGAAAGAAAATACTGTATAAATTCTTCAAAACTTCAGATAGTTATTTCTTTTTATTCTGTCTGTAAAAAATGCAACAAACTCTCACTAATTGGGTACCATAATTCCTTCAAACATTTTGGCAGACATTTTGTCAGAGATGGCTTTGATATCTATGGGGTGTTTAGGATCTTTTATGGTGGAAAATAAAGTTAAACATTGAGGAGATTCTAAGTTGTTCACGTAAAAACATTGTAGTCCACATAGTCTAAGAGTTAAAAGACCATCAGATCCATGGTAATGCTGAGATATGGGCTTAGCCATTTGAATCTGAGAACCAGAGTCCCAGGAGAGCATGAGGTCTTTTAAGTTTGTATAAATTCTGTGTTTAAAGTGTTGGGTTTGTTTGAGGGTAACCTACCAGCTTTGGCATCTTCTGAATGCCTCTGCCCTGTTTCAGCATTAGTATCGTGGACAGAACATTGAACTTGGACAGAGAATCCCTGGACTCAGGTCCTGACAGTGCCTTCCTAGCCACTGACTCTCCGAGTCATGGTCTCTCCGTCTGGGGATGGCAAGACTTCACTCAGAGGGTTATTCTGAAGATTAGAAGACATCGCGTGGAGAAAAATATTTTATGAATTGTGGAGCTGTATACAGATATCAAGTATTTGCAGTTGTGTTAATTCTGTCAGAAGCAAGTCTGGTTAAGAGTTGATAAGGGTCGAGGATATCCATCCTGCCCTCTACATTTTCACCTAGCAAAACGTGGCATGTCTGCAGCATCCCTCCTTGTCTGCTCTGCTATGTTGATTTAATAGCAGTTATGGAGCATCAGTCTTACCATGTAATTATAATCAGTCTTGTAATGTCACCGGAGGGACTCCCTGTCAGGATGGGTACAAACCTAGGGTTCTAGAGGCTTGATGGTAATCATTTTGACCTCAAAATGTGGGCTGATATACCATTCAAGAACTAGAGATAAGAAAATAAGAATTAAAAGCAAGTAAGACTTCTGCCTGAATGTGTCGCCTGGTTGGAGGTGGAGGGGCGAAGAGCGTGGAGCCCTGACGGAATGGGAGGCATGTGGAGACACATGCTTTGTTAGTGGTACTGCAGAGCCAGCCGACGGGGCTGCTTGGTGACAATGAACTCTAGCATATGTTGGGAGCAGAGAGTATATATTTAAATGGAGTTAGTTTCAGTTTCTCATTTTCTTGTCACGAGGGATGAGCAAAGCCAGTAGTGTTTTCAGAAAGTCTGACTTATTTTTCAAGCATTTTGGGTTTGGCTAAATTCTATGTGTGGTTTACCAGCTTTCCTTCTTTAATTATTAGTATTAAACCCACGTGTATGAACTTGAACGGAAAGTTAATAGCTATTTAAATATTTATTTACACTTAATTCATCCAAAAGCCATGTTGAGTAGGGGCTGTTATATCTTATAAGGAATCTTTGAAGATAGTTTATAAATGATCTCTCTTCATAAGATGTAACACCAATTTCACCCCTTCTCTCCCCACAGAGAAATTTGGATTTGGGGATGGTTAGGATGGGTTCCCAATTCCAAAGCCATGATGCTTACGGCAGGGTTTGAACAACACGAAGTGAGTTCTCACTCTTCTTAATTGCAGCTGACTTTGAGGCAGCTGTTTTGGTAAAATTTCCAAATGGATTTTCAAGAAAGCACATGCTCTTTTAGTAAACATTTTTCTCCATCTCTAGGTTTTATGTAAAGTTGCCAGAGCATGGGAAAACAATTTCTGTGGCCCATCACTGTTTTTTTTTTCCCCCAAATACGACACGCAGATTGGTTCCAGGCAGCAGGAGATGAGTAAAAAGAGAAATGGTAATTTCCAAATAATTCTTACCTTCTCATTGCCCAGTAATCTACCTGTGTCTCTGGTATGTTTTTTGCGGTACTAACTACATCAGTAGTATTGATAGAAAGGAACAGGCATTATCTGTTAATGACAGAATAATGGTGTTGGGCTTCCCTGGTGGCGCAGTGGTTGAGAGTCCGCCTGCCGATGCAGGAGACATGGGTTCGTGCCCCGGTCCGGGAAGATCCCACATGCCGCGGAGCGGCTGGGCCCGTGAGCTATGGCCGCTGAGCCTGCGCATCCGGAGCCTGTGCTCCGCAACGGGAGAGGCCACAACAGTGGGAGGCCCGCGTACTGCAAAAAAAAAAAGAATAATGGTGTTATTTTGCTCTGGTCAGAAGGTACTATTCTATTCATAACAGTTTGTTCTGAAATGACAGCGGGAGTGGGACCTGGGGTCACAAATGTTAGAGCTGAGGGTGGAGGTGGGGGGACACTTAGTGATTGTCTAGTCAAGGTCCCCTGTTCTCAAAGGGTTTGAAATATTAAATGAAACAAATATAAACTTAGGCACATGTTAGGCATAGAATGCTTTTGGATTAATGCATTTAAAGATCAAGCTCTTTTTATGGTTAAGGAATTGTAAGTATTATGTTGCAATGAATACCTAGAAAAGAAGTGCAGCTGGTTTTTTTTAGGCCTTCCTCTCTGTCCTTTGTCTACGCACCAGAGCTGTGTTTCCTTGAATTGAGAATGAATTTTGTACTCCATTTCAGTTAATACAATTTTATAACAGTAAATATTGTACTTTAATGAGTGTTAGATTGGAGGGTGGCAAATGGATTCAAAATCACTAGATATTTGGTCATAATTTATGAAATTGTTTACCTTAGAAGCTGCACTATTTAACATTTTTTAAATTAAAATTTTAATACTGTTGAGATAATTATAGATTTACCTACAGTTATAATAATACAGAGATATCTCCCAGTGGTAGCATCTCGTAAAACTATAGCTAGGAACTAGGATATTGGCGCTGATACAGCCAAGATATAGAACTTTTCTTTTTTGAGGTATCATTGACATTTAATACTATGTAAATTTCAGGTGTACAACATGATTCGGTATTTGTACATATTGTGAAATGATCACCACAATATGTTCTAGTTAACAACACATACATCGTTACAATTGTTTTTTCTTGTGATGAGGACTTTTCAGATCTACTCTTTTAGCGGCTTTCAAATATGCAACACGGTATTATTAACTATAGTCACCATGCTGCACATTATTATATCCCCATGACTTATAGATTTTACAATTGGAAGTTTGTACTTTTGACTCCGTTTACCCATTTCAGCCACCAACCATCCTCCATCTCTGGCAACCACCAATCTGTTCTCCGTATGTACGATCGTTTTGTTCATTTGTTTGTTTTTGTTTTTTGATTCCACATGTAAGTGAGATCATATAGTGTTTGTCTCTCTTATCTGACTGATTTCACTTAGCTTAATGCCCTCAAGGTCCATCCATGATGTGGCAAATGGCAGGATTCCATTTTTTTTTAATGGCCGAATAATATTCTATTGTAGGTATACACCACATCTTTACCCATTCATTCATTGATGGACACTTAAGCTGTTTCCGTATCTTGGCTATGGTAAATAGAGCTGCAGTGAACATGGGGTTGCATATATCTTTTTGAGTTACTGTGTTCCTTTTCTTTGGATAAATACCCAGAAGTGGAATTGCTGTATTGTACGGTAGTTCTATTTTTAATTTTTCAAGGAAACTCCATACTGTTCTCCCTAGTGGCTGCACCAACTTACATCCCCACCAGTAGTGCACAAGGGTTCCCTTTCCTCCACATCCTTGGCAACACTTATTATTACTTGTCTTTTTGATAATAATACAGCCATTCTAACAGGTGTGAGGTGATATTTCATTGTGGCTTTGATTTGCATTTCTCTAGTGATTAGTGTCTTGGAGCATCTTTTCATGTACCTGTTGGACATTTGTATGTCTTCTTTGAAAAAATGTCTATTCAGATCCTCTGCTCATTTTTTAATTTTTTTTTTTTTTTGCTAGTGAGTTGTATGAGTTCTGTATATATTTTGGATATTGACTCATCAGATATATGATTTACAAATATTTTCTCTCATTCAGTAGGTTGTCTTTTCATTTTGTTGATGGTTTCCTTTGTTGTGCAGAAGCTTTTTAGTTTGATGTAGTCCCACTTGTTTATTTTTGCATTTGCTGCCTTTGCTTTTGGAGTCACATCCAAAGGCAGATGTCAGAGAGCTTACTGCCTGTGTTTTCTTCTAGGAGTTTTATGGTTTCAGGTCATACATTCAAGTCTTTAATTCATGTGGAGTTAATTTCTGTGCATGGTGTAAGAAAGTAGTCTAGCTTCAGGATACAATACTGCCCCTCTTATCCATGGTTTTGCTTTCTGAGGTTTCAGTTACCTATGGTCAACCTCAGTCCAAAAATATTAGATGGGAAATTCCAGAAATAATCAATTCATCAGTTTTAAATTGTGTGCCATTCTGAGTCATATGGTGAAATCTCACACCACCCTGGTCTGTCCCGCTCGGGATTTGAATCACCCCTTTGTCCAGCATATCTACCCCTTAGTCACTTAGCAGCCATTTTGGTTATCAGATCAACTGTGTGATATCACAGGTGCTTGTGTTCAAGTCACCTTATTTTACTTAACAGTGGCCCCAAAGCCCAAGTGTAGTGATGCTGGCAATTCGGTTGTGCCAAAGAATAGCCGTAAAGTGCTTCCTTTAAGAGAAAAGATGAAAGTCTCAACTTGATAAGAACAGAAAAACAATCATATACTGAGTTTGCTAAGATCTATGGTAAGAGCAAATCTTCTATCTGTGAAATTGTGAGGAGAAAAAGAAATTTGTTTTAGTTTTGCTGTCCTGTCTCAAACTGCAAAATTATGACCACAGTACATGGTAAGCACTTACTTAAGACGGGAAAGGCATTGTATTTGTATAATAAGGTATTTTGAGAGAGAGAGAGAGAGAGACCACGTTCACATAACTTTTATTACAGTATATCATTATAATTGTTCTATTTTATTATTAGTTCTTGTTGTTAGTTTCTTACTGTGCTTAATTTATAAATTAAACTGTATGTATATGAAAAAAACATAGTTACTGTCCATGGTTTCAGGCATCTCCTGGGGGGTCTTGGAATGTATCCCCCTCGGGTAAGGGGAGACAATTGTATAGAACATTTCTATCACCACCAGGATCCCTCAAGTTGTCCTTTTATAGCCACACCCACTTCCCTTCTACCCTCACCCCTTCCTTAACCTTTGGCAACCACTAATCTGTCCTTCATTTACATTTTTTTTCATTTCAGGAATGTTATATAAATGGAATTATATAGTATGTAACCTTTGAGGATTGACTTTTGCCATTCAGCATAATTCTATGGAGATTCATTCAGGTTGCTGTATGTATCAATAGTATATTCCTTTTTTATCGCTAAGTAATATTCCACATTATGGCTATAACACAGTTTAAAGGACATCTACGGTTCTAAAATTTCCATTTGGCTTTTCTTAAAATTTTCTATTTCTTTAGCGAGCCTTTCTATTTCTTTGCTGAGACACTATTTTTTCATTGGTTTCAAGTATGTTCATAATTGCTGGTTGAAACGTTTGATGACGGCTGCTTTAACATCTTCATCAGACAGTTCAAACAGCTCTGTCATCTCAGTGTTGTTGGCATCTGTTGATTGTCTTTTTTTCATCAGTTTGTGGTCTTCCTGGTTCTTGATATGATGAGTGATTTTTGATTGAAGCCTGGACATTTTGGGTACTGTGCTGTGAGATTCTGAATCTTATTCAGACCTTCTGTTTTAGCTGGCTTTGTTTGCTGCCGTTCCAGCAGGCAAAGGGGAGAAAGCACCTCATTATTAGCAGGTGGAAATCCTGCTTTCTGCACTGGACCTCTGTTGACACCCAAGGGCTCTTCTTGTAAGTGCAGGAAGGTGTGGGAGCTGAGACAACCCACCTTATACCTCCCTGGCTGGGAAAGGATGTAGGGATGCCTTATTACTGCTCCCCACATGGTCTTCACTGACAGCATGAGTAGCCTTGCGACTGCTAGTGACAATGGTCGTGATGCACATCCTGAGTCTCCACTAGGTCTCCTTTGCCATCTCTCACGGAGGATGGTGGGATGCCTCGATAGTGCTGGCTGAGGTGGAGGTCCAGGCTCTCCACGTGGTCTCTATGTCTAGGAGTGAGGGTGGGAACTGTAATCATTAAACAGGGATGCAAGTCCTGCTTCCGTGCTTTGCACCTCATTACAACCTCCAGAGGGTGAAAGTCTAGTCTCCCCTCAGCCTTTGTTGGCATGGGTTGGGGTAGGGCCATATTTATTCTGTGGTGTTTGGTTGGAATAGGGAAGTTATTGCCTAAAAGTTTTCTGTCTTACTAGGCTGCCCTTTTCCTGGTCCTTTGGCTAAAGAGAGCTGGCCTTTGTTGTTGTTTTGGTCCACATCCGCTGGTATTTCTGGGGTGCTAGCTTCTTCAGCTCCCAGTCTGAGTTACATGAGGAAAAAGACAACCCAGGAAACTTACCCCCATTTTGTTCCTTGGGTCATGAGCTCCCTAACATTTTTGCTTTCTCTCTACCTTTTGGAGTCAGTTTTTTTTTTTTTTTTTTTTTTTTTGCGGTACACGGGCCTCTCACTGTTGTGGCCTCTCCCACCGCGGAGCACAGGCTCCGGACGCGCAGGCTCAGCGGCCATGGCTCACGGGCCCAGCCGCTCTGCAGCATGTGGGATCTTCCCGGACCGGGGCACGAACCCGTGTCCCCTGCATCGGCAGGCGGACTCTCAACCACTGCGCCACCAGGGAAGCCCTTGGAGTCAGTTTTATATAGCAAGTTTGGGCTTTTCTGGTGGTAGTTAGTGAGAGGAATAAGAAAAAAATTTATTCCACCTTCCCATGTTTGCATTTTAAACAGGAGAAGGAGTGGTGACATTGGTGTCAGAGAGTCAGAGTATTTTTTATGATTCCTGTTGATTGGGAGAGGCGAGTTTTGTTTTGTTTTCAACTGTCGTGCTTGCGTCAAACATTTAATATAACTGTTATTGCTTTCTAACCCCCCTTCTCAGCTCCAGTGCTCGCCATGTTTCACTTTTCATGAAGACCAGTCTTTTGCACCTTGACGCGTTCTGGTCAGCCCTTCCAGAAGCAAGCACTGGGAGATGAGGTCACAGCCTTTGGGAAGGCTCTTATTTTCTGACGGTTCTAATCTCTACTGCCAGCATGCCTTCACTCTTTATAGGCATTATGGTTTATCGGTAATTTTATTTTATCACTCAACTCTGAAAAGGGTTTTGTGTGGCAATACATTTCTCATGGATCACATTTTG
Organism: Phocoena phocoena; assembly: GCF_963924675.1. Lineage (NCBI taxonomy): Eukaryota > Metazoa > Chordata > Mammalia > Artiodactyla > Phocoenidae > Phocoena > Phocoena phocoena. The sequence goes on along the minus strand of NC_089221.1, from coordinate 58,945,485 downwards.
CGCCCATAAAACAATCATAATCACTAAATCTCTCTTTGGAAGACCAGTTTTAAACTGCTCTTAGCTTTGTCTTGAAAACCTGTATTTACACCTTCATACACACACATACACATGAACGGAGGCTTCAACCTAAAAACTGGCTGTTAGCATTTACATTTTATTGAACCAATAAATTGTGAGTTGAACATCTTAGTCAAATTGAATGCCAAGTGTTTCATTTCGGGCCCTGGTGTCCATATTGACAGGACTTTAAATCTATGACTTGCGCACGTGGGGCTTGTTAGATGTTTGTAGTTTGAAAGAGCCAAATGTCGATGGCACCTTTGGTCCGTGGAGAGATCCAGAGGAGCCAGCACTTCCCCAGCCTCCGTGAGGCAGGAACTGGCACCAGGGGGCAGGTCCCCACAGCTCTGGGTTGTGTAAGAAAGGCCTTGGCCAGGGGCAGGTTGGCTGGGCTTATAGTTACATGGTTTCTCCTAATTCATCTCCAAGGTATAAGGACCAGCATCTCTCTAGAGTAGCACTGTCCAGTGGAAATTCCTGTAATGGTGGGATGCTCCATATCTGTGCTGTCCAACATGTAGCTGCTCACCACGTGTGGCTACGGAGCATGTGAAATGTGGCAAGTGCAATGGAGAAACTGAATTTTTATTTGATTTAATATTAATTAATTAAACATTTTCATTTTAATAGGCACATGTGCCTAATGGTTTCTGTTCTGAATAGCCCACTTGGAGAGCCAAGCCAGATGTGAAGAAATATCAGGAATCAGTTCCATTTGGTACCCATAATTACCAGAGCGATGATTTTTTATTTCATTCATTCATTCACCCATCCATCCATCTACTCACCCACCCATTCACCCACCCACTGACCCCTGAAGTATACGTTAAGCATTCCTACAGCAAGGCACTGCGATTACCGTGGAGGATACAGAGGCATATGCCATTCCCAGCCCTCTTTCTGGTTTAAAATATCCGATTCACCCAGCTAGGTCCTATAGACTTCGCACAAAGCATCATGAGAAGACATGGACTGTGGATTCCACCTCGGCTGTACCACCTCCTTGGGCATGCTACTTCATCTCTCTGAGCGTTAATTGCTTCATCTGTAAATTAAACTTAAAACCCACCTGTGATGGTTAATTTTATGTGTCACCTTGGCTGGACCTTGATATCCAGATATTTGGTTAAACATTATTCTGATTGTTTCTGTGAAAGTGCTTTTGGAGGAGATTTACATTTGATTTCGTGGACTTTGAGTAAAGCAGATCACACTCCATAATGTAGGTGGGTCCCATTCAGTCAGCTGAAGGCTTAAATAGAACAAAAGGCTGATCTTTGCTGAACAAGAGGGAGTTTTTCCAGCAGACTGCCATTGGACCAGAACTGAGACTCTTTCCTCGGTCTCCAGGCTGTAGGTCTCCTTCATCACATCTTAGACTCACCAAGCCTCTGCAACTGTGTGAGCCAGTTGTCCTGCCAGACTGTATACAGTGGGGAGGAAATTAATCCCAAGAGACTGGGTTGCTGTTAGGAAGTGGAAATGGATCCCAAGAAGACTGTCAACAAACATCCTCTACAACTGTGCTACTCAGAGTGCAGTCTGCAGACTGGGACAGGTCTGCAAACCTCTGTTTCACAGTCTGTGATGCAGTAAGTTCAGAACTTGAGAATGGGTGTTTAGAAACTTACAGTTTGACAAAAGAAACTTTATATTCATTGAATCTAATAATAAAGAGTTTGGTCTTGTATTAGGTAGGTCTTTTTTGTTTCATTATTTCTAGATACTAATTTTTATTGTATATTACAATAGTATCAGTCAGTGAAGGATTTTTTCCCCAGCTTAAGAATTAAGGTATAGAGGGCAGAGTCAAGATGGCATACTAGGAGGATGCGGAATCTATGTCTCCTCACAACTAGGGCACCTACTAGGCACCGGTGGGGGACCACGGACACCTAAGGGGATGGGAGGAACCCCCAGCGACTGGCTTGTGGGACCTTGGCTCCCAGGCCGGAGGTCGGGCCCAGGCTCCTGTGGTGGGAGCTCCAAGTCCAAACCACTGGACTAACAGAGACTCTCAGACCCCAGGGGATATCAATTGGAGTGAGGCCTCCTGGAGGTCCTCGTCTCAGCACCAAGACCCAGCTCTATCCAATTGCCTGCAAACTCCAGTGCAGGATGTCTCAGGCCAAACAACCAGGAAGACAGGAATACAGCACCACCCATCAAAAAAAAAAAAAAAAAAAAAGACAAAAAAATATGTTACAAATGAAGGAGCAAGATAAAACCTACAAGACCAAATAACTGAAGATGAATTAGGCAACCACCTGAAAAAGAATTCAGAGTAATGGTAGTAAAGATGATCCAAAATCTCAGAAACAGAATGGAGAAAATACAAGAAACATTTAACAAGGACCTAGAAGAACTAAAGAGCAAACAAACAGTGATGAAGAACACAATTACTGAAATTAAAAATACTCCAGAAGGAATCAATAGCAGAATAACTGAGGCAGAAGAACGGATAAGTGAGCTGGAAGATAAAATGGTGGAAATAACTGCCAGGGAGCAGAATAAAGAGAAAAGAATGAAAAGAATTGAGGACAGTCTCAGAGACCTCTGGGACCACATTAAATGCACCAACATTCAAATTATAGGGGTCCCAGAAGAAGAAGAGAAAAAGAAAGGGTCTGAGAAAATATTCGAAGAGACTATAGTAGAAAACTTCCCTAACATGCGAAAGGAAATAGTCAATCAAGTCCAGGAAGCACAGAGAGCACCATACAGGATAAACCCAAAGAGAAACACACTGAGACACATATTAATCAAACTATCAAAAATTAAATACAAAGAAAAAATATTAAAAACAGCAAGGGAAAAGCAACAAATAACATACAAGGGAATCCCCATAAGGTTAACAGCTGATTTTTCAGCAGAAACTCTGCAAGCCAGAAGGGAGTGGCAGGACATATTTAAAGTGATGAAAAGGAAAAACCTACAACCAAGATTACCCAGCAAGGATCTCATTCAGATTTGAAGGAGAAATTAACACCTTTACAGATAAGCAAAAGTTAAGAGAATTCAGCACCACCAAACCATCTTTACATCAAATGCTAAAGGAACTTCCCTAGGCAGGAAATACAAGAGAAGGAAAAGACCTACAAAAACAAACCCAAAACAATTAAGAAAATGGTAATAGGAACATATATATTGATAATTACCTTAAATGTAAATGGATTAAAAGCACCAACCAAAAGACATAGACTGGCTGAATGGATACAAAAACAAGACCCATACATATGCTGTCTACAAGAGACCACTTCAGACCTAGGGACACATACAGACTGAAAGTGAGGGGATGGAAAAAGATATTCCATGCAAATGGAAATCAAAAGAAAGCTGGAGTAGCAATTCTCATATCAGACAAAATAGACTTTAAAATAAAGACTATTACAAGAGACAAAGAAGGACACTACATAATGATCAAGGGATCGATCCAACAAGAAGATATAACAATTGTAAATATTTATGCACCCAACATAGGAGCACCTCAATACATAAGGCAAATACTAACAGCCATAAAAGGGGAAATCGACAGTAACACATTCATAGTAGGGGACTTTAACACCCCACTTTCACCAATGGACAGATGATCCAAAATGAAAATAAATAAGGAAACACAAGCTTTAAATGACACACTAAACAAGATGGACTTAATTGATATTTATAGGACATTCCATCCAAAACCAACAGAATACACTTTCTTCTCAAGAGCTCATGGAACATTCTCCAGGATAGACCATATCTTGGGTCACAAATGAAGCCTTGGTAAATTTAAGAAAATTGAAATTGTATCAAGAAGTATCTTTTCCGACTACAATGCTATGAGACTAGATGTCAGTTACAGGAATAAAACTGTAAAAAGTGCAAACACATGGAAGCTAAACAATATGCTACTAAATAACCAAGAGATCACTGAAGAAATCAAAGAGGAAATTAAAAAAATACCTAGAAACAAATGACAATGAAAACATGATGACCCAAAACCTATGGGGTGCAGCAAAAGCAGTTCTAAGAGGGAAGTTTATAACAACACAATCCTACTGCAAGAAATAAGACACATCTCAAATAAACAGCCTAACCTTACACCTAAAGCAGTTAGAGAAAGAAGAACAAAAAACCCCCAAAGTTAGCAGAAGGAAAGAAATCATAAAGATCAAATCAGAAATAAATCAAAAAGAAATGAAGGAAACAAGAGCAAAGATCAATAAAACTAAAAGCTGGTTCTTTGAGAAGATAAACAAAATTGATAAACCAATAGCCAGACCCATCAGAAAAAGAGGGAGAAGTCTCAAATCAACAGAATTAGAAATGAAAAAGGAGAGGTAACAACTGACACTACAGAAATATAAAGGATCATGAGAGATTACTACAAGCAACTATATGCCAATAAAATGGACAACCTGGAAGAAATGGACAACTTCTTAGAAAAGCACAACCTTCTGAGACTGAACCAGGAAGAAATAGAAAATATGAACAGACCAATCACAAGCACTAAATTAAAACTGGGATTAAAAATCTTCCAACAAACAAAAGCCCAGGACCAGATGGCTTCACAGGCGAATTCTATCAAACATTTAGAGAAGAGCTAACACCTGTCCTTCTCAAACTCTTTCAAAATATAGCAGAGGGAAGAACACTCTCAAACTCATTCTACGAGGCCACCATCGCCCTGATACAAAAGCCAAAGATGTCACAAAGAAAGAAAACTACAGGCCAATAGCACTGATGGACATAGATACAAAAATCCTCAATAAAATACTAGCAAACAGAATCCAGCAGCACATTAAAAGGATCATACACCATGATCAAGTGGGGTTATCCCAGGAATGCAAGGATTCTTCAATATATGCAAAATCAATGTGATACACTATATTAACAAATTAAAGGATAAAAACCATATGATAATCTCAATAGATGCAGAGAAAGCTTTTGACAAAATTCAACACCCATTTATGATAAAAACTCTCCAGAAAGTAGGTATAGAGAGAACCTATCTCAACATAATAAAGGCCATATATGATAAACCCATGGCCAACATCGTTCTCAATGGTGAAAAACTGAAACCATTTCCTCTCAGATCAGGAACAAGACAAGGTTGCCCACTCTCACCACTATTATTCAACATAGTTTTGGAAGGAATCAGAGAAGGAAAAGAAATAAAAGGAATCCAAATCGGAAAAAAAGAAGTTAAACTGTCACTGTTTGCAGACGACATGATATTATACATAGAGAATCCTAAAGATGCTACCAGAAAACTACTAGAGCTAATCAATGAATTTGGTAGAGTAGCAGGATACAAAATTAATGCACAGAAATTTCTTGCATTCCTATACACTAATGATGAAAAATTTGAAAGAGAAATTAAGGAAACACTCCCATTTACCATTGCAACAAAAAGAATAAAATACCTAGGAATAAACCTCCCCAAGGAGACAAAAGACCTGTATGAAGAAAACTATAAGACACCGATGAAAGAAATTCAAGATGATACAAACAGATGGAGAGATATACCATGTTCTTGGATTGCAAGAATCAACACTGTGAAAATGACTGTATTACCCAAAGCAGTCTACAGATGCAATGCAATCCCTATCAAACTTCCAATGGCATTTTTCACAGAACTAGAACAAAAAATTTCACAATTTGTATGGAAACACAAAAGACGCCGAATAGCCAAAGCAATCTTGAGAATGAAAAACGGAGCTGGAGGAATCAGGCTCCCTGACTTCAGACTATAGTACAAAGCTACAGTTATCAAGACAGTATGGTACTGGCACAAAAAACAGAAATATAGAGCAATGGAACAGGATTGAAAGCCTAGAGATAAACCCATGCTCATATGGTCACCTTATCTTTGATAAAGGAAGCAATAGTATACAATGGAGAAAAGACAGCCTCTTCAATAAGTGGTGCTGGGAAAACTGGACAGCTACATATAAAAGAATGAAATTAGAACACTTCCTAATACCATACACAAAAATAAACTCAAAATGGATTAAAGACCTAAATGTAAGGCCAGAAACTATAAAACTCTTATAGGAAAAGCTAGGCAGAACACTGTATGACATAAATCACAGCAAGATCCTTTTTGACCTACCTCACAGAGAAATGGAAATAAAAACAAAAATAAACAAATGGGACCTAATGAAACTTAAAAGCTTTTGCACAGCAAGGAAACCATAAAAAAGACAACCCTCAGAATGGGAGAAAATATTTTTAAACGAAGCAACTGACAAAGGATTAATCTCCAAAATATACAAGCAGCCCATGCAGCTCAATATCAAGAAAACAAACAACCCAATCCAGAAATGGACAGAAGACCTAAATAGACATTTCTCCAAAGAAGGTATACAGATTGCCAGCAAACACATGAAAAGATGCTCGACATCGCTAACCATTAGAGAAATGCAAATCAAAACTACAATGAGGTATACCTCACACCAGTCAGAATGGCCATCATCAAAAAATCTACAAACAATAAATGCTGGAGAGGGTGTGGAGAAAAGGGAACCCTCTTTTACTGTTGGTGGGAATGTAAATTGATACAGCCACTATGGAGAACAGTATGGAGGTTCCTTAAAAAACTAAAAATAGAACTACCATATCACCCAGCAATCCCACTACTGGGTATATACCCTGAGAAAACCATAATTCCAAAAAGAGTCATGTACTACAATGTTCATTGCAGCACTATTTACAATAGTGGACATGGAAGCAACCTAAGTTTCCATCGACGAATGGATAAAAAAGACGTGGCACATATATACAATGGAATATTACTTAGCCATAAAAAGAAATGAGATTGAGTTATTTGTAGTGAGGTGGATGGACCTAGCGTCTGTCATACAGAGTGAAGTAAGTCAGAAAGAGAAAAACAAATACCGTATGCTAACACATATATATGGAATCTAAAAAAAAAATGGTTCTGATGAACCTAGGGGCAGGACAGGAATAAAGATGCAGACGTAGAGAATGGACTTGAGGACACAGGGAGGGGAAAGGGTAAGCTGGGACAAAGTGAGAGAGTGGCATTGACATAAACACACTACCAAATGTAAAATAGCTAGTGGGAAGCAGCTGCATAGCACAGGGAGATCAGCTTGGTGCTTTGCAACCACCTAGAAGGGTGGGATAAGGAGGGTGGGAGGGAGATGCAAGAGGGAGGGGATACGGGGATATACTTATGCATATAGCTGATTCACTTTATAATATAGCAGAAACCAACACAACATTCTAAAGCAATCATACTCCAATGAAGATATTAGAAATAAAAAAATTAAGGTATAACCTACTTAAAGTAAAAGTCACCCTTTGTAGTGTGAGTTTTGGCAAATATATACAGTTTTGTGGCCACAATGAAATTATAGAAAGGTTCCATCAGCCCCTAAAATATCTTTCTGCCCCTTTGTAATCAACCCCTTCTACCATCTGCAGCCTCTGACAACCGTTGATCTGTTTTCTGTTCCTGTAGTTTGCTTTTGCAAAAATACCATATAAAGGGAGTCATTCATTTTGTAGCCTTTAAATAAATTATTTAAAAAATTTTATATTTTATTTTTGTCCAGTATTGCCATTTATTTTATTTTATTTAAACATTTTTATTGGAGTATAGTTGATTTACAATGTTGTGTTAGTTTCAGGTGTACAGCAGAATGAATCAGTTTTACATATACATATATCCACTCTTTTTTAGATTCTTTTAGGTCATTACAGAGTATTGAGTAGAGTTCGCTGTGCTGTACAGTATGTCTTTATTAGTTATCTATTTTTTAATTGAGATATAATTGACATATAACTTTATATTGATTTCAGGTGTACAACATAAAAATTTGATATTTGATTTGACATTTGTATGTAGCCTTTTGAATCTGGTTTCTCTTAGCATGATACATTTGAGATTCCTCCATGTTGTTATTCCTGTAATTACTTTGTTTCTTTTGACTGCAGAGTAGTATCCTATGGACATTCTGGGATTTGTTTGTCAATTCCCCAGTTGAGATACATTCGAGTTGTTTCTAGTTTTTGGTAATTTTGAATAAAGCCAGTATAAACATTTGTGTCTAGGTTTTTGTGTGAACATTCCTCTTGAGTAAATACCTAGGACGGGATTGCTGGGTCATATGACAGCCTATGTTTAAATTTATAAGAAACTGCAAAAAGCTTTTCCAAATTGGCTGTACCATATTACATTCCAGCCAGCAGTGTATGAGAGTTCCAGTCACAGTGTCCTTGCGAATACTGGTTACTGTTGGTTTTTAAAATTTCAGCCTTTGTAATAGGCTCTCATTATGATTGTTTTTTTGTTTTTGTTTTTGGGTTTTTTTTTTTGCTGTACGCGGACCTCTCACTGCTGTGGCCTCTCCCGTTGTGGAGCAACAGGCTCTGGACGCGCAGGCTCAGTGGCCATGGCACACGCGCCCAGCCGCTCCGCGGCATGTGGGATCTTCCCGGACCGGGGCACGAACCCGTGTCCCCTGCATCGGCAGGCGGACTCTCAACCACTGCGCCACCAGGGAAGCCCTCTCATTATGTTTTTGATTCATATTTTACTAATGATGTTGAACATCTTTTTATGTGATTATTTGGCATCTGTATATCTTTGGTGAAGTGTCTGTTTGAATCTTTTGCCGATTAGAAAAAATTACTTTGCTTTCCTATTATTGAGTTGTGAGACTTCTTTATGTAGTCTGGATACAAGTACTTTATCTGCTGTGCTTTACAAACATTTTCTCCCAGACTGTCTCATCTTTTCATTCTCCTAAGAGTGCCTTTTGAAGAGCAGGAGTTCTTAATTTTGATGAAATCCAATTGATCAATTTTTCTCTTCATGCATCATGGTTTTGGTGTCATATTCTATATTCTAGCAGTTTTTTAGTTCTAGATTTTGCATTTAGTCTATGATTTATTTTGAATTAATTAAAAAAATTTTATTGGCGTATAATTGATTTACAATGTTGTGTTATTTTCTGCTGTACAGTAAAGTGAATCAGTTATACATATACATGTACCCGCTCTGTTTTAGATTCTTTTCCCATATAGGTCATTACAGAGTACTGAGAAGAGTTCGCAGTGCTATACAGTGGGTCCTTATTAGTTATCTATTTTATATATAGTAGTGTGTATATGTCAATCCCAACCTCCCAACTTATCCCTCCCCCCAGCTCTGCTTTCCCCCCTAAGTTTGTAACCATAAATTTGCTTTCTACATCTGTGACGCTACTTCTTTTTTGTAAGTAAGTTCATTTGTACTATTTTTTTAGATTCCACATATAGGCAATATCATATGATATTTATCTTTCTCTGTCTGACTTTATTTTGAGTTAATTTTTGTAAAGGGTGGGAAGTGTGGATGTTTCCCTTCTTTCCCTCCTTCCTCCCTCCCTTCCCTCCTTCCTCCCTCCCTTCCTTCCTCCTTTCCTCTCTTTATATATGGCTATCCAGTTGTTTGAGGACTGTTGAAAAGATGCTGTGAAAGATTTTAAATAAGCCAACAAACAGTGGTCCTTCTGCAAGGATAGTTTGAGGGGCACTGACATTCACAACAATTTCATTTAGCTGCAGCTCTGAGATCATCAAAATGTCCAAATGTCCTTCATGTGAACCTTAGCTGCTCACCTTTCACTGAAAGTACTCCCAGGCTGGATTAGGAAGGCAGAATGAGCTCATACCTGATTAATCAAAGAATAGCTTTTCAGCTCTCTCTGTTTGGTAAAGAAAAGGCATTCTCAGAAATTTAATACAAAGCTTTCTTTCTTCTTTTTAAAAAATCTTTGGACAATTGAGCTTGCAATTTTTCTTCCCAGTATGTTCCAGATCTCTCTGACTGCTGGAGAAATTGGATAAAGATTCCCTTCTATCCTCATTTTATCACACAGTGCTCTGTTCCAAATAGTTGGAAACAGCTGGATTTTTCATTAATCTGTGGGAAACTTGGAAATTGCCAGAGGCTGGCAAACAACTCAAATGTATGTGTGAAATGCTACATCACATGCAGGAAGAGAAAGCATTACAGCTCAGATGGCATTGGTTAAGTCTCCTGCAGGGGGATGTTTGGCAGAAGGAAGTATTTTGTTTGTCAGGGTGGTCATACTCTCACTTCTGGAAGAGAAACTGAGGACTGAGCTCTCATGTTGGCACTTAAATAATTAGGCCAACCCTCAAGCTGGCGTGAGAATAACTAAGCCATGTTGACTTCGTAACCCAGTACTGGTGGGAAGCGCTCAAGATTGCTGGAAAGTACATTGCATCACCGGGAGAATAATCGGTTATTCTTGGCACTCCTAAGTTTGTTCTGAAATCGAGGCTAACTCAAAAGGGAGATAAGCATATTTCTCCACTACCTCTCTCATCTGCAAGGTTGTAGGCTCTATGAATTTATCCGCTCATGACATGGTACAGTAATGGTTACTAGATATGTTGATTTGAGAGTCTATGGGACCCTGTTGAGTTGTCTGGAAAATCAGGAATTCTGTTATCTAATATGAGAATATTTCCTAAAACGACAAAAGACTACATAATCTATTTTAAAGGTTGGTGACTTTTTTCCTTATCTACAAAGAAAGGATAATTCTGTAACGCTGAGAAGTCAGAAATCACTGGTTAATTGAATGCTCCCCCGTCTTTGAGGTGGTATTCAAACAGACTAAAACCAAGACCCAATACCTTCCTGTTCCTGTCTTAGGAATTCTTTTCTGGAATTAAACCTACTCAAACTCACTTGAACAAAGAGGGGAATTTTTTAGAAGTACATGGAGTGTGTCATGGAACCTGAGGGTAGGAATTTTCACCAGGAACCTGGAGGGACCGGGACAGCTGGGTAATTCCTCAGTCATACTGGGGCCATATTCTTGCATCTCTGCCTCTCTCTGTGTTCTCGTCTCCCCTCTCTCTCACCAGCACACTCCCCTTCATTTTCTTTTGAACTAATGTGGTTACCCCAGCCTCAGCTTTACATCACTTCTCAGTTTAGTTACCCGATAGTGACTGTCTAGACCCCTGCGAAGGCCCAAGATCCCCCGAGGCCCTTTTTCCTGGCTTAGGCCTGTCTTGACTTGGGTGCTCATTTCTGATTTAATTGACATGGCCTGGGTCCAGAGTTCTCGTTAGAAGGGGATCATACTCCCTAAAAAGACACATGGCACGGCAGGCAAACTGCCCAACAGGCCAACTGGTTCTACTTCCTTGTGTTACTGTTATAAATATAAAATGGAGGAAGTGCTACGTGATATGAATATTGAACACTGTTCAGAAAGAAACAGATTCCAATATAGCATTGCTCTCAACTCTTGGAGTCAAAACAGACCGAGAGGATCAGGGAGAATCTGCATGACTGCATCAGGTGACCCTAGAAAGAATGGTTTATCTGTCTATCGTCTGTCTCTAGCCTTGTTGACTTTGCAGTGGCTTACAAAGTGGAATTCATCAAATAACCTCCTACACCAGTTTAGTGCGGCCGCCCTCGTCCTGGAGATCAGGGCCCAGACTGCTCACCGGAAATTATTATTCTCTAAGTTCAGGTAACTAAATGGCAGCGCTGGTGGTGCCTTCAACATAGTGTGGACTTTCCGCAAAGTAGCCAGGAGAGATTCCTTGAAGAGAAAGAGGATGTACCTTTTGTACCTTTTCTTTTCCATTTGTACCTTTTCCCCGTCTGGAATCCTTATCATGTATTTGACAGGACAGGGGCTCCTCTGCCTTTCCTTAACAGGTGCCCTACTTGTCTGATGGCTGCTCTTGTGGGCAGGTGTGCCACCCAAGCGGTACGTTTATTCTCCTAACTTTCTCTAGAAACAGAATGGGATAAAGACTCATCCCATCCTGGGAGGCTGGGTCCATTAAGTGAGTCACAGAGGTTTGATGGCGGTAGGAAAGAATGTTATAGGCAGGAGGAAGAGACAGAGTTCAAGGGTGGCAACATGTGCGTAGGAAGCAGCAAGTGGTGGGATTGGGGGATAACCAGTAGCAACGGAGAGTGGGTGGAAATCAGAGAGATTTGGAAGAGAGCGACTGGGCAGGACTGGTGTCCACTGAGGAGGGAAGGGGAAGAAATGAGGGGATGCTTCTAGGGGATGGGTCAGTCTGTGCACAGATCTCCTGACACAGAATCCGTCCTTTGATCCTAACCTGCTTCCCGCGCCCCCCCACCATGTGTTGCTAACTTATTAATAAACTGGTATGGGAGTGGGAAGAGCAGGACAGGAAAGGGGCAGACAGGAAGGGTGTGATTTCTGGACAAGTCACTCAGATGGCAGCTTTAGCTTGATCCTGTAAGAAGCCCTGGAGTCAGGGTGTGTCTGACTCAAGGCAAGGAATTTGGCTTCCACACTCCTAAGCCCTTCAGTCATTGGCTAAACCCTCCCGCCTTCCCTCCTCCCCAGCCCCACCCGGCCCCGCGGGGTTCTAACTGGTTTCTAGAATCTGAGAAACCTTTCAGCCCGTCTATGGGAAGATCACCTTGTACAAGTAAGGCCTTTAAAAAGCGTTCACGTACATAACATGGTTGTTTCCTACGATATACTCATTCATTCATTCACCAAACTTTCCTCGAATGCCTACTGCACGTGACAAGTGTGCCAGGCGCTCGGATGGAAAAACAACCCAACGGTAGTCCTGTTTTCCAAGTAGCTGAAGAGACAAAGAAATCATCAGTTCTTATAATAATAGGGCCATAAGAAGAGGATGCCCGTTTTATAATGGATGGACAGCTTTGGTGCCAATCGATCCAATTTCCACACAAAATCAGAGAACTGAATTGGCTCTTTCCTAGATGTCTTTCATAATCTATTGGCACATCTTCTTAGCTATTGTAATATACTCATGTTAACCACAGACTTGAACAAGTTCTCTAGGAAATCAAGCTTTGGGGAAAAGAGAAGACGCTAGTTCTGTATTTATTCAATGTACCAATTTTCATAAAGTCATATTCTCTTTTCATTTTTTTAAGAGGTATTTTTCTGCCAGACACTTCTTAATTGGCCTGGTGTTTTGTTGAAATAGACAAATAGATAAAGACATAGATAGTTATTGAGAACTTACTGTGTGTCAGATATTATGCTAGATACTAGGAATGTACTTAACCTTGCAGAAGACCCTCCCTTGAGGGTTCTTATTAAGATTAGATTTGGAAAAAGCTTGTGAGAAATTTCCAGGCTGATTAAAAGAATGAAATGTGTGTGTGTGTGTGTGTGTGTGTGTGTGTGTGTGTGTGTGCGCGTGCTGCTTTTGATGCATAGGGAGTGCATCTCCTGCAGAGGGCTGTGGGACTGTGAGAAAACTGTGCTACCAAGGGCCTTTACCTTATCAGCAGCGAGGCACAGGGAATACCAGCATTCCAACCAACAGGACTCCAGATCGTCAGTAAGCAGAGAGGATTCTTCGAGCAGCTAGCAAACAGTGACTGCTGACAGGGCTGTTTACTCCTCCCTGCTTCTGGGCTCCAGAGGAATATTTTGGATAGTATTGTATGAAGCACTAGGATGGTGAAGGGAGATGATTGCTGAAAATACTGACAGATTCTTTCCATACCTGATTGCCATTTAAAAAAAAAAAAAATGGAGAAAGCAGAAACCTTGCTTTGGACAAGAGACAGAAAGCAGGTCACTAAAAGGTGGTCTACACTCTCCCTCCCCCATTGTGTTTTGGGCAGGGGGCAAGAGAGTGTGAAAAACTGGTGCTAAATAATTTTAATTTTAATGATGGTAACCAGCCGTATAACCTTTAAAAAAATTTTAATGGTCGCAGAAAGGCCAAGAATAGCCATAAAGAAAATGCTGACCAATAGGCAGAGTGTCTTTGGGTCCCTTTCAAAGCAAGCCTGAGGGAATTGGATAGGGGCTGGAGAGGCACCTGAAACTATTATCCTGGACTTGGTACCCTCAGATCAAATAAAGATGAGTACGGCAAGGGAATAGACAATTGGATTAGTCATGCAGCCTAAATAATGTCTTTGCCTCTGTCTGTGAGATGCGGGAACCTCCACGTGTTGTGGGTGAAATCAATCAGAGTCTGTGGCATTGTCAGCTGGAGTCAGCTCTGTGTCCAAATTTGGACTGTATGTCTAGAATCTGTGTCTTAATGTAAATTGCCTTATGGCTATGTCTTCCCTGGGGCATTAGCTTCCATCGTCCAGATGGCAGGGTGACCCTGGTGGAAATAAACATATGGTAGGTTATATCTGTCGTGCACAGAAGAAGAATAAATACACTGTTCTAAGAGCCAATTCAACAAAAGGGTTGGTGCCACAATCAGTGGACATCTCTGCCAACAGATTGCTAGGGAAGGAAAACTTTGGGGTAAGGGTTATTGAGAACTAGGGAAGAAGAAATCTATCATTGGCATGCTGAACATTGTAGAAGGTGGGGAAAAGAGGAGATAGGGAAAAATTAAGGTCTGGATACAAATTGTGCTTTGAGCTTCTTCTATGGGGGAATTGTCAACAGCTGGAACAGCAGGGTAGCTGTTTGTCCGGTGGCTTTTGATCAACTTCCATGTTCTTTGAAGAGTGAGTGCCTTAGTTTGGGTTTCCCCAGAAGATGCCAAGGCAAGGATTAAAGTGCAAGTAGGGAATGCCAGTAGCGGTTTGGGGAAGTGAGACAGGAATTCGAGAAGGCAATCCATAAAGAGTGTATTATCAAGCCAGCTGCCACTGTGGGTGACTGGAACTCAGACCCTCTGGGGAAGCTCTGGCAGCCAGGGTCGAAAGCACTCCCTCAGACTCATCCCACCCAAGGGGCAAGAGAGCTGGGGTATATAGGCACCAACTTTTTTGAGTCGTGGGTTGAGGACCACTCCTGGGGACATTCGTTCCACAATACTTTGCCTGTCTCCAAAGCAGCAAAGTGGACTCCAGCAATGAGGAAGGACTCTTAGACAAGGAAAGGCTGATGCTGCAGCTAGAAGCTAGGCAGGAGTGCACTGCAGGGATAAGGGTGAGGAGATGTAGCCAGCGTACTGTGAGCATTGCATCTATGCTTTTGCAACGGAAAGAAATTTACAGTGGAAATAGGAGAGCAGAGGACATACACACAGACTCACATATTTACACATATGGAAATATATAAATATAAACTTTAGGAAATAATACCTGTTGATGGTTGGAAATTGGCACAGAGAAGAAGTACAGGAAAAGGTTATAGTTCTATTTTAGACAGAGAAATTGCTTAAAAGCTTTCCTTCTTCCTGTTCTATCCCTGGTGCTTTCACCCCTCTGGAAATGGGGCATAGCAAATGGACGATCTTGTTCCTATGACTAAATATTATTTGAAGGTAAAAATATTAAGAGCTATTATTTGGCACCGTGGAACTTGCTCTGCTCGAAGCCTACCTGAAACTTGCGATACATTTTTACTACAACATCATAGGCAACAAAAATAGTCAAACCACCCTTGTGAAATAGAATTCATGTGTCATGCCTATTACAGTTTTATTAGGTAACTTGCTACACTGAATTATAAAGAAAAGTATTTGTTCATTGGATTTCCTTTATGAGCCATTTGCTCTAAAGGGGAGCCTAATGGATGTTGCACCTCAGTGCTGACAGAGCTCCTTTCCCTAGAAGAATATAAATGAATGTGAAACAATCTATTTTCACATTTCACATGAGGGAGGAAGTGAGGCAGAGAAGGCTATGGGGCAGAGTATCTTCAGCTTTTTTCACAGGGGCTATAGAAATAACCATTCCATTAGGAGGCACGTTTGAGTCAATGCCTCAGGAAATTCAGATGCTTGTGAGAGGGAAACCTGACAGCGAGGTGTCATAATGTGGGACCTTGGCCAGTGGCTAATGGGACTTTCCTTGCCGTATGGAAGATTAGCTGTACCATGATATGCCCAGGATATATCTACTCCATGTTAAAATCTGGATACAAGTAGGAGAAAGGGACATGCACAGCAGAGAGAAATCTAAAAAGTTGGAGCCACATAAACTGTCGTTGATAGAATTAAGACCCAAAGGTCTCTTTGAGTGATCACAGCTTATGTGAAGACCAAAGCTGGTGGACAAGTACTGCCTGCAAAGGTGAGCACCCAGCTCTGGAATGGGCTTCTCTTGGGCTGATTCTAGGCATTATGTAATAAAGAATACGAAATTATTTTGTAAACTTAGAATGTACAAAAAATACAGCTGAATAGTTGAGAATTGAATGTTTTGAATGGGGAAGATCTTAAATTTTCTGCAGGTGGGATCTTGAAGGGACCTCACAGCAATGTGGCTAAGAGCGTGGACCCTGCAGCCCCACTGCTTGGGCTCGACCCTTCGTTTTACTACTCATCAGCTGTGTGACTTTGGGCAGCCCACACGACCTCTCTGTCCTTCAGCTCCCGTCTCTGTAAAATGGGGATATTCATAGCACCTATCTCATAGAGCTATCTGTCAAATATTTATGATAATGTCTGGCACGTGATAAACCCTGTAGATGTTTTAAAAATAAATACATAAACCTTAGTGGGAGCCCTTCCATTGCATTCCTTCTGTGTCTCAGAGAGTTTTCCAAACATTTAAAGTCAGCAAACATTTATTGAGCACTCATCTGGGCTGGACATGTGCCAGGTACTGGGCAAGAATGAATTTCCGTGGTCTCTGCCCTTCCAGGTGCTCATGAGCTAACAGTCTTTTTTTTAAAAAGAATTTAAATTGAAAAAATACTTTGAAACAATGATAAACTTGCAAAAAAGTTGTGAGCGCAAAATAATTTTTCCCCTGACCTGTGTTGGAGTCAGCTGTCACGTAATGCCATCACTCCTGATGACCTTACGGAGTCTTTCCTACAAATAAAGACATTCTCCTCCATAACCACGATACAGCCACCCAAATCAGGAAAATAACACGGACACTATCGCTATGACTGTCATCTGATCCTCAGACCCCATTCAAGTTTCGCCGCTTGTCCTGGTAGTATTTTCTATAGCAAGAGGTTCTGGGTTGATATCACATGTTGAATTTGGTCACATCTCTTCGTCTCCTTCAGTCTGGAACATGGCCCCAGTCTTCCCTTGTCTTTCAGGACCTGGACACGTTTGCAGACTACTGGCCGGTTATTTTGCAGAATGGCCTTCAGGTTGGATTTGACTGATGATCGTTCATGATTAGATTTAGGCTGTGCCTTTTGGGGAGCGATCACATAGAAATGATTCTGTGTTCTTTTCATTGCACCTTATTGGGTGGCACGATTTCAAATTGTTCCATACTGATGATGTCCACTGTGAGCACCTGATCAGGGTGGCCTCTGCCAGCCTTCTCCACTGTCAAGCGATCCTTTGTTCCTTTGTAATTCATGAGCATTTTGTGGGGAGGTACTTTGAAACTATGTAAATATTCTGTTCCTCATCAAGCTTTCAATTTGTTTATTTCAGAATGACTCATAGTTTCCTATTTTATTTAATAGGTTATAAGCTGCTGCTGCTATAATTTTTTTTTTTTTTTGCGGTACGCGGGCCTCTCACTGTCGTGGCCTCTCTCGTTGCGGAGCACAGGCTCTGGACGCGCAGGCTCAGCGGCCATGGCTCACGGGCCCAGCCGCTCCGCGGCATGTGGGATCTTTCCGGACCGGGGCACGAACCCGTGTCCCCTGCATCGGCAGGCGGACTCCCAACCACTGCGCCACCAGGGAAGCCCTGCTATAATTTTTTGATGCTCAAATTGTCTCTGGTTTGCCTAGTGGCAGTCCATTGAAGCTGTCCCTGTGTCCTTTTGCCATTTCTACCTCAGTCTTTGAGCTTTTCCTCGCTTTCTGCCACGGCAAGATATTCCACTTTTCTTGGACTTCCCTGGTTCAAGCTTTAGCATCAGCTGCTTCTCCAAGGAGCCCTGATTTCTTTTAGGGGAGGAGGGGAGGATATTCAGAAGTGACCCTCTAGGCACACTCGGTGTGCTCATTGACATCGTGGTGTCATTACTCCCAGGTCCTAGCAGTGGACTGAGCTATATTTATTTCTGTATTTACCCATGTGTATTGAAAACGATTTATTCACATTAATATATCCAATTCCAATCCAACAATGCATAGGGTTCCTTCTAGTTTTCTCCCTGTTATCCTTAAAATGTTTCTTTATCTGGTTAGTCCTCCTACATAACCAATCTCCCATCTCCCCTTGTCATACTCCCTCCTCTAGATGCCCTGGCTCTGATCCGCATTCTGGGTCACGATTAATTCCTGCCACATGAAACCCCTCCTCTGACACCCATCCTGCCAGCTCCCAGATGGGGCTACCCTCCTTCCCACACCAGGCTGTTCCTCTAGGTCTCCATGGGGACACCGTCTTTAACTAGCCTGAGCTTCCCCACCTTGTGCCAGGCCACCGCCTTATCCCACTCAGGCTTTCTGCTAGTCATTTACAGTGTGACTCAGGTTTTAAAAGGCACCTCTTGGATAGATACAAAACTAGTTTAAGAAACCAAGCTCTGAAAAACAAAGACCACCCGATTTAATAACATTATTACATTTCAAATCTGTAGCTTAGACTGCTAAGATGACATTTGTCAATTCTCCTCTCTTCCGTTTTTAGACTTTAAATTAAAACAAATGATAGGACTGGGCTGTGAGACTTCAGCAGTTGACTGATGGGGGTGGAGATGAAGGCGTGTCTAGGTTCTCACCCGGGCAAAGCACGTGCCAGCCTAGGGGGTAAGGAGGCAACAGGGAACAAGGACGAAAGTGGCAGACTCTTTCCTGCCTCCATTCTGGCTTCTGATCTGGACTCCAGAGCCAGATATCCTGATTAAGGAATAAATTAAGGTTGGGAAATAGCCAAAGGTTCAGAAAAAGGCGACTGACAGAAGATGCTTCTGGTAGACCAGGAGATTTCAGGGAAAAAAAAAAGAAATTAATCCAATTTTATGTAACTGAATTTCCTCTCAACCCAGTAGGCAGGAAATGTAATCTCCCAGGAAAGACAAAGTTGGAGATTTCACTTTCTAGTTATTGGTTTTTCTGTGCTAGAGACACAGTTTTACTTCAAAGGCGTGGACTAGGGAGGGGTGAGTGGGTTAGACTGGCTGGTGCTCTGCTCCCTTTCTGCTCCCTTTCTGAGGAACACCCGCAGGGGGCAGCCCTTCCAGGCAAGGGGAAGGCCTGGGAATGGGGCCTCCACCTTCCCGAGCTGAATTAGAGCACAAAACAGGACTGTCCCAAGCTATGTTTAATGGCGTTCCAATGGAAAATGAAGATTCCCGGAGGAAGCAGAACCCCACGGTGGCTCTTGTTTTATCCTCCTCGTAAGTGTGTGTCTTTCTGGGTGGAATGGCCAAGGAAGTAGAGACCACCCTCCTCCATCTGAACCTCCCTCTAAGATGTTTCCTTTGACCAAGCCACATCCCAAATATCTGTCGGAGTTCTAATTAAGGAGGAAACATTCTTTTTTCCCCAGCTTCTGTCAGTACAGTGAGCTTTTACCGTCCCACATGGAATCAGGGAAATGCGATTTTGAGAAGTGCTCATTTTTATTGGGCATGACTTAAACTGCATCCCTGTTTTGTTTTCCCTTTTTAAGAATAATTACCTCAAAATGATGAACGATGCCAGAAACCACCGGCCTTGCTTCCTGCGGTGAAATGTGGAGCTTTTGTGCATGTCTGGGTTTGTAGGAGGGTGTGCTGTGAACTCCAGGGAGGGAGAGTCTCCCGCACTGTGCAGACAGTTGGGTCTTTGTTCAGAAAAGCTGCAGAATGGGACCATGTCCCCTGCAGGGAGGGAAGGCCTTGCTCCTGTTACGGAAGGGAAGGGAAATCCTTTACTTCTTAAGGTGCCGGAACAGAGACTTGCTGGGTTAGCGGGAGTCTAATCCTTTTTTTGGGGGGTGGGGTGGAGTGGGAGTTAAGAACAATGAGGATGGCGTCTTTGAAAACAGGTGGGATTACTGAAGGATTACAGTAGACGGATAGGTAAAAACAAAGGGTCACTGCCCTGCTGGGATTCGGCCATTCTGTTGGGCCTTTAGGCTGAGCTGGGGGGACTAATTCCCAGGGAAGCACCCTCCACCTCCAGCCCATTTCCCAGGAGCAGACTTCACCAGATTCACATCCTCTCTTCACTGAGGACCCAGCAGGCAAACAGCAGGGCTGGTTTGCAGCCACTGCCTTTGATATTTTTGTAAATCCTATTTGGAAAACAGTGTGGATGATCATTGTTTAGGGAAACTAAAACTAAACATAGAACACTGTTGGTAGATTCTTTTTCTGAATTTTGGAATCTAATATTTTGTCATGTAAATCTCTCCCCTCCCCTCATGCTAAGCCTTTATATTATTGCTCTAAGGACGAAGAATTTGTGGAGTGGAGTAAAAAACAGACCATAAGTTGCCCTTTTCTGGAGCTCTGAGCATACTACCATGATCCCTTCCCTCAATGAAGTGATTTATAGGGTAGCTGAACAT
The DNA here is from genome assembly GCF_963924675.1 of Phocoena phocoena. NCBI lineage: Eukaryota > Metazoa > Chordata > Mammalia > Artiodactyla > Phocoenidae > Phocoena > Phocoena phocoena. The sequence goes on along the minus strand of NC_089221.1, from coordinate 58,925,055 downwards.
GCCATTCAGAAGGGCTGGCAGCATGGGCTCAGAGACTAGCTTAGGAGATACAAGGGAAGGAAGGGGTCACAGGAGCTCCAAATGCTAAGGGAGGGGCCCGCGAATGAGCGTGTGTGCACGTGGGAAGCCTTCACTCCTCTGAACACATTAATTCTACCAGGTCTCAGTTTCCCTGGGACTCAACCTTTCCCACTTACAGGGGGTATAGGAAGAACAATGGATGACACCAGCAAGGGAACTTGAAAGCATGGAGCACGGGTGCACGATTGTCTTCTATTAGAAAAGTCAGATGCAAGAACACACCCCCCCGCCGCCCCCTCGAAAAGCTCATACCGGCCCCTCCTGAGCTGAGCTCTTCTTACGTTACCTTGCGGAAACCAGGGTCTCCTTTCCAGAACTATCTTAGCATCAACCATGTTTGTAATTGTAAGTAATTTTGGGCAGTGTTCCCAGGGGGTTGGACGGAAGGACTGATCTTTATGTTAACAGGCTGAGCACCTGCCTGGGAAATCTGGGAACACAGGTTTCCTTCCTACGATGCCTTCTCCATGCAAATTGATCTGTTAGCTGGTATGCGTGTCAGTTTATTTAGGAACATGTGTGCTGACAATTGGCTTCTGACTGTAAAATGTGGTCTTGGGGGAGGAAATGATGAATTGCTTGCTTTAAAGTGTGTTTGTGTGCGTGTGTGTGTGTGTGTGTGTGTGTGTGTGTGTGTGGTGTGTTTGGTGACAGTCAGTATGTGTGTGTCTACAAAACTTAAAGGCAAACTAAAGGCAAATAATAACTAAAAAATTGAAGGTGTGAGTAAACAAAAAGGCCCTTAGGGTTGTCTGGACATTTGCGCCCTCCTGATGGACATGGGAGTCAAAGGAATCTCATTTCTTGCTGAGTGCATTATTTCCAAATATAAAACAGGAGACGATTCACGGCAGAGAAAAATGTCCATCTCTTGAGTGATCAATATGGGGACATATACCTTCTTGAAAAGAACCTGGGGGCTGCAAACATCTCAAGGAGGTCTATATTATAAACAAACATCTTTTTGTCTCTGCCTGTTTTTTCTTTTAAAATTCTGTCAGTGGTAGTAAGGCCTTCATCCAATGTGGTAAGCATGCAGAGGCCACTTGGTCCCTTGTAGAAATCTGGGATAACGGACTAGTTAATGTAATTTCCAAAAAAACGAAATTTAGGCCAATTACAGTTATGAATTCTGTATTTTCCCAAATAAAGATACTGACATAAAGAAACAAAGCAAAATGACCACGGGTTCATTAGAGAAAGGGCATTTTGATATAGAAGGCAGGAGGCACATCATCTCAGAAACGCAGCACCTTAAGTTGAAGAAATGAAACGTAATGGAAGGCTTGTTGCCCTTGCTGTCTCCATCTTCCTCATTTTGCTCTGAGGAGCCCCTCCTTTTTATGACTGTGGTAGGGCAGTGCGCTGAGGGCTTTTAACCTGGGAATTGACACTCTTCATTAGACATATTATGATAGCAGCGGTACTTAGCGTGAATTAAAGGGCAGGGAAATCGGAGCAGGGTGGCTGGTTTGGAGGGAGCTTGACCAGGATGGGGTCCGACAGCGCTCAGGGAGGGCTAAGGGCCGGAGCTCTGTGCGTTCACGCATTACTTCTTTGAATTGCTGTCTTGTTTCCAGAGGCTTGTTTCAATTCACATATGTTCCCAGGCTGTTTACATTGAGGTTCTGGAGTGTGGCTGAGACTAGCATCTTTATGAAGGTGGTGGTGGGGGAATTGGGGAAGGAGAATGCTTGCGAGACAGAGAAGCTGGAAGAGATGGGGAGTCAACTCTCGACTTAAAATAGCAGGCAGGGACATAAAAGGCAGGAAGGTAAAAGCCATCACATGCCCAGAAGGGCAGGGAGAACGGACATGAGAAGCAGCCAGGATTGACTATAGATATTGACGAGTGACTAAGAAATAATCTGGCATCAGTAAAGCAGATCCAGGGATCAGTTGATGAAGGTATCCTCTTGCAGAGGGTGAGGCCTGGGTTCTGAGAATCTAGTGAGAAAGGGAAACAAAGATGTAGGCATAGAGAACCGTTCCAGAAAGGGCAGAGTGATAGGTTGTGTTTCCTTACTTTTTTTATGGAAAGACTTGAACATACTTTCAATCATTCAAACATTTGCTGGCTGTCCACTAAGTATCGAGGATTGTGGTAAGTGCTGGATACCACACTTTTTATCTTTACCTTTTTCAAGATAAAAGGAGAGGACTCTCCTGTTAAAGAGTTCTCAGTCTGGGAACTTTTGGAGGGAGACAGGGAGTGGGGTGGACAGATAATGCTAAGGTTTCTTGCCAAGAGCTCTCCAGGAGGAAAGCCTGGGGCTCCTGCTGCACAGAGCAAGAGTATGACCCTTTACTGAGGAGGGCTGTTGGTCAGGAACAGCATTACGGGGGTCACTGCTGAGTGGGGCTTTGAAGGATGATTAGGAGTTCTCCAGGCAATGAATGGAGGAATGGCCTTGTGGGCAGAGAAAACAGTGGGTGCAAAGGAATGGAGAGCTCTTAGTGAGTAGTACGGCTGGAGTGGAGAGCACAGTGAGGCAGGAGAGGGCTTCTTAGTTTCACACTATGCTGAGGACTTTGGGTTTTAATGTTGTCAGTGGATTGAAGGGGGCAGCCAGTTGAACAAAGATGAGGGCATGATAACCAAGGGGGAAGCAGGAGAAGCCGAGTGAAAGGAAGAGTGATTATGAGGCAGGGAGGAGGAACGTCACGGGAGCTGGCGGTGGCTGGCCTTGATTTCCTCTCTGTAGTAGTTGCTGCGGCCATCTGGCTGGGAGGGAGAGACTGGAGGGGGAAGGGTTCTGGAAGAGCCGCTCTGGGGAATTCTGGAGAGAAATCAAAGGATTGCCATCTTGCCATTATTTGAGATTCACAAAGACCTTCATCATATATGTAACTGATTCTCACTGACACCATCGTCCCTACATCTGTTGTTCTGCTTTTAAATGAAGTGCGATCTTTCTTTCCAATATCCATTTTCTGCAAAGGTACCAAGTGCCAGAGGCATGGCTGTGCTGAACACGAGCCAAGGTACATTGATTACATATTCTCTGTCCTCTTGTTGAAGCTTGTTTGTATTTCACAGTCAAACATCCACCAACAGGAAGGACTGTTCATGGAACACCAATTATTAGTATTGGTGGGAGGTTTTCAATGAAGAGGAAAATCAGGACAAGTATTTAAACTTAATTGTATTCCTCCCAAATTTTCTACCTCAAGAAGAAGAATGACAGAGTAAAGTTAGCCCGGTTAGTGTGAAGAGTACCGGCTCTGGAGTCCAGAGGCTGAGGTTTTCGTCCAGGTTATACCATTAATAATCTGTGTGATGCTGAGCAAAGTTTGTCCCTGGTTCCAGTGTGGATTACAGTTTTACTCCCCGCTCCCACCAGCCCACACCACAACTGTAGAAATAAAATAATAAAACATCAGAAGACTCAAGACTTTCAACTCATGATTTTATAGATTCAAGTAAATAGTTTCAGGAAATAGTTGTGAATTCTATTCCTATGACTAATTTAGAAAGTGAAACTGACTGATGTATATTTTATGAGCTCATGAAAAGTCAGGTCTGCTTAGGGGATTCCGTAGTTTCTACCTTAAGAGAAAAGGAGTGATGAGACCAGAATATGAGAAAAATCAGCATTTGGAGAATCAGAGAATCGGAGTGACTTACCGTAGAAACATTTTGGAGAAACTGTAAATGGTAAAAGGAACATAGGCTTTGCAGAAGGATCTGATGTGTGCTGATGTTATCCACAATATTTTAATATGTCATTCAGATGACATGCGGCACATTTTCAAATAGAAAATTTGTGTGAGTTCTTTTTGCCATTAAAAAAAAAGATTGGGCTTCCCTGGTGGCGCAGTGGTTGAGAGTCCGCCTGCCGATGCAGGGGACACGGGTTCGTGCCCCGGTCCGGGAAGATCCCACATGCCGTGGAGCAGCTGGGCCCGTGAGCCATGGCCGCTGAGCCTGCGCATCCGGAGCCTGTGCTCCACAATGGGAGAGGCCACAACAGTGAGAGACCCGCGTACCGCAAAAAAAAAAAAAAAAAGATCAAGAAAAAAGGAGGATAGTCTTTTCAGGAGGAGAATAATGATATGATCTACTTAGGCAAAGTGTTTTTCATTTTTTAAGAATTAACTTCACAGTGGACAGAATGATACTCCCCTCTGGCACCCTCAAGATGTCCATGTCCTAATCCCTGGAAACTGAATGTGTTACTTTGCATGGCAAAGAGACTTTGCAGATGTGACAAAGTTCAGGGATCTTGCAATCAGAGATTACCCTGGACTATCCAGGTGGGTTCAATGTAATTACAAGGAGGAAAGCAGGAGCGTGAGGGCCAGAGAGAAGGAGATGTGACAGTGTGAACAGAGGCCAGTGATACCATTGTTGAGAGGGGGCCATGAGCCAGGGAAGTACACGGCCTCTAGAAACTGAAAAAGGCAAGGGATGGGTTCTCCAATAGAGCCTCCAGGAGGATTGCAGCCCTGCTGACACCTCGATTATAGACCCCTGAGGCCCATTTTTTGACTTCTGGTACTCTAAGATAAAGTTGTGTTGTTTTAAAGCCAATAAGTTTATGGTAACTTGTTACGGCAGCAATGGGAAACTAATACAAACTTGCTGAATTGTCCTGATTCTCTGGATTGTATACGCCTCCTGGTTTAGAGACTCCTGTGTGCCCTTAATTCACCCCACATCTCTTTCTCTTATAGCCCTGGTCACTTTCTTTTGTAATTGCCCTTGTAATTATTTGTCTCCTCATTGGATGTGTGCTTCCTTCACTTCTGTGTCTTAGCTGTGGGTACAGGGCCTAGCGTGGAGGGAGAACTCAACCACTGGTTCAGGGAACTAGTGAAATCAGTGCCAAATGGGGAATTTTCAAAGGGATCAAAAGCATGGATCAAAAGGAAGCGTGTCTGCCATTTCTGGCTTGGTGAGATCTGGTGGTCACCCTTTGATGATACCAACTGAAGGTGAGAATGGGATGTGAGGGAATGTGGGAAGTGTCCTTCTATCCCCAACTCCTTGATTCCAGCCACTTTCCTCCCCTGTTTCTTCCCTTACACCGTGGTCTCCTGAAGCCTGGTGTGAACAGTTGGCTTGTAGGTGACTGAACCTGAGTGGGCTGTGACTCATCCGAGAGAGAACTCTGCCTAGTCTTGTTCAGCTCACATGGCCTGATGATTGGTGGGAAGCCGTGTGTACTCACTCCTTTGTGTACACTACTTTGTGTACTCACTCCTCTCCCATCTTCTGTGCTGGGTCTCCTGGGCCCACAGACCTTCTGGAGACTCCACGTAACTTCTACTCTTGAGGCCTGGGCCTTGACATGGCCCTCAGCCCCTTACCTGACCTGTGGAACCAGTAGAGGAGTCTTTTCTGTTCAGACACCAGTTGTACCTTCCTTGAGCCTTCAGCTGAGCTCCTGCGAAAGCTGTCATTTCTCTTGCTGCCTTCTCACTAGGGATTTTGCTTCCTATCTTCTCTCCGGACCTGGACAATGCTTCTCTAGAGGCTGCACTGTAAATTCCATACTTTTGGTTACTCTAGACCTGCAGTTGGATTCCTGTGCCCCAGGATGCCATAGAGGGCCTGTCCCTCACTCCACGGGAATCCTGTTTCTCCTCCATCCGGGAGCCACTATCTTTGCTCCTCTCTGGTCTTTTACTCTCCATCCTGGATGACTTCATCAGAGAAGCTCCATTCAGCCTCCTCTGGCCTCTTCCCTTTGAGCACTAAACACCCAGGAGTCCACCTGAGATGTCCTTCTCTACCCAGCCTGGCCGTCTTTTCACTGGCTACCAAACTGCGGTTTGGAAGGTCACACCATACATTTTTTCAAAGAAGTCCCTAGGGATTTAAAATCTATAACATTAAAAAGTACTAAAGTAAGAACATGGGGCGCTTTGACTGCCACATCTGTCGCTCTGCTGGTGCCAGGGTTGAGTTAGCCGATGGTGACGAGGACCTTCCTGCTTCCTCTCTCACCAGGCTGATGACAGCTCTCTCAAGGACACACTGTATGTTCAGAGAACAGTCTTCTCTGATGGAGGAAGGCATTTTGGTAAAGCTAAAGTTAGATGGAGGGCATATACCACAAGGAATTGAAAGCAGGGACTTGAACAGATGTTCGTATACCCATGTCCATGGCAGCATTACCCGCAACAGCCAACATGTGCAAACAACCCAAATGTGTTTCCACAGATGAACAGATAAACAAAATGTGGTCTGTATGTGCAGTGGTGTATTTATTATTCAGCCTTAAAAATAAATGAAATTCAGATACATGCTACAGCGTGTTCAGCCTTGAAGACATTATGCTAAGTGAAGTAAGCCATACACAAAAGGATAAATATTGTGCGATTCCATTTATATTAAATACTTAGAATAGTCAAATTCATAGACAGAAGGTATAATGGTGGTTACCAGGGTTTGGGAGAGGGGAAATGGGGAGTTATTGTTTCATGGGTTCAGAGTTTCAGTTTGGGAAGATGAAAACATTCTGGAGATGGAAGGTGATGATGGCTGAACCCTGTGACTGAACTTAATGCCACTGAACCATACACTTAAAAATGGTTAAAATGGTAAAATTTATTTATGTATGTTTTACCACAATAAAAAGTATTTTAAAAGATAACATGGAATCAAGGTCCGCTGGTTTTCCCACAGGTTACATTGACTTTTTGGTTAAGGGTACACACACACAAAAAAGTCCAAAGATCCACAAAAATTGTTGAAGGAGATTACTTATCAGTGTGGTTCCCATCCTGTGTACCTTCCTCTTTCCAAGTAATGGTGAGAAAATCTTCTTTAAACAGCACTAAAGTACACCCGCCCACTAAGTAATGGTGAGAAAATCTTCTTTAAACAGCACTAAAGTACACCCGCCCACTAAGTACTTTTTTCCTGTGACTCTTGCATACTAATCCAGGAAAGAAAACATGTTTAATGAGTCAAATGTGTATTTACAAAAGTTATCAAATAAACTTGGTGACTGTGGCAATTCCTTGGAGTTGTGCTGGGTCCCTGGATTTTGAAATTTATGCAAAATCAGTATACACACTGAGTACCACTTTTTGTCCTGGGAAGTATGTGACCTCCAGGTAGCAGGTACTCTGAAGGGGAGGCTTGGATTGAAACAAAGCAAGCAGTCTGATTCCTCTTGGTTCAAGTAACTTTTGTGGTCAATAGTTGTGTTGAACTTTTGAAAAAGAAACACCACCCGTTTACCTTGGGAATGGAAGTTTGTTGTTTGGGTGGAATAAACATAGATTTGATGGCCAGATGCCCTGAGCACTTGGCTGGCTTTTTGAGTGATTTCTAGTGAGTCATCTTGCCATTCTGTGCCTGCATGCGGTGGGGCAGTCGGGGTTCCTAGAGGTCTACATCATACCTGCCCAGACTTCCTGGGCAACCCAGGTTGTATTTCTTTAAAAATAATTTTGTGTGCAGGCATTGTGAGAAAGGAAGTACCTCCTCTAATGTAATTTGAAACAAAGATAATATTAAATCACAAAATAGGTATAAGGAACTCCAACAAGATTTTTTGTTTTGCTCTGATGATTAATTCAGAACAGTTCTGAAATATCAAATTGCAACTATTTCATAGTATTCTCCTCTCCCTCTCTCCATCTTTTCCTCCCTCCTTCCTCTTCCCTCCCTCCTTTCTTCCCTTCTTTGCTTCTTCTTTTTTTCATTTGCTTTGTTTTGCTATGCATGTACCCCAAGTACTGCTTTGTCTGCCTTCTGTGTAACACAGTGCTTCCAAAACAAAACACCAGATAAAACTTTATCTGTCCTACTTTTCTGTCGTGTCTTTAGGCAAGGAATATAGGTGACTACAAGATTATATACTAATAGGAGTTGTAGAGGGAGGTGTAAGGTGTGGGCAAATAAACGGTTGGTAAGAGTCATTTGAAAACAGAAAAGACAGGGAGGGTATGGAGGTAACATCTAACCCTAGCATTTTCTTCCCTGTCAACAGCCCTCCTCAACTCCCACACATAGAAGCCTCTCCTAGCAGAAAATGGATGGGAACCCAAAACAGAACAGGAAGTGACGTAGTGTTTGCTCTTTCTCCTTGAGATGGCTGGGTGGCCTGGTGGGGATTGGGGTGTTTTGGTTCTACTGACCTCTGAAGAGCCAGCCCATTGGATGAGGCTGGAAGGCTAGGATGAAGGGAGCGCTCTCCCCAGGGCTGTTATCAGACCCAGAAGGGAGAAGAGGAGGGTCCTGTGGTTTCTTTCTAGGTTGTCCACGTGGCTCAGATTGGCGTGATAGAAAAAGGGGCAGACACGCTGTTCCCTGAGTAAAGATTACATATTTGATGGGCCCTTTCCCAATAATCTAGAAGTGGAGGTTGGGTTTGGGTGATGCAAAGACTCTTCTGGTAGCATTTGAAATGTTGCTCAATGTTAACAGAAGTAATAGTAATTACAGCTATTAGGCCAGCTAAGTGCTTTTTCTGCATCGTCTCATTTTAACCTTATATTGCACTGCTGGTTTCTTCTTTTCGAATGTGTAGGGTAGGTACTATTGTTATCTGCAATATATATATAGTATCTCCATTCTACATATTGAAGCTTGAGTAAGTTATTTGCCTAAGGACAGGGTGACTAAGAGGCAAACTCTTCATTATGTGTCTATTTATTGCCTCCTCTCACTCTTTTCAACACTGTCGGTTCTTATGTTTTGCTAAGAAATAACTTGATCCAGTATACCTGTCAGGAAAGAAAGGGAAGTCTTTTTTGGAAACCATCTCTGGGAATTTGCTGCAAGTAGAAGAGAGAGGGAAGTTGGCTTTCTGAGCCAAACTCTTTGCTGGCGAAGGCAGGCGGTCCTTCCCACAGACTGGGTGCTTTGATGGCATAAAACAGGCGTGTTTTAACTTTATTGGGAGGTGGGGATGACAGTGAAAAAGAAGCAGTTTTGAGGTGTGGTTTTCTTGAGGTGGTATGGAGATACATAGTTTTTAAAAATTTTGGACAGTAATAGAAGTTGAGCAATTTTGAATTCTGAATGAAAGGAAAAGCCAACATTCCAGTGTCAACCAATGACGTGGAGCTACATGTGAAGGAGACAAGGGCAGATGGGAGCCACCAGCTGGTGGGACACCAGCTTAGAGCCCCGGGGGGAAGTGAACCCCAACTGGAAGTGCTAGCTGGCTGTTCTGGTTCTTCTCTCCCGCTGTCCCTCATTCTCTGCTCTGTGTCCTGGGAGCCTGGCCCTTGAGGACTGCCCCTTCTGGGCTTCCTTGCACTCTGTCTCCTGGTTGGGTTTGGCCAATAGGAGGTACCAGCAAGAGGGTGGGTGGCAGGAGGAAAGAGAGGCTGGGGTAGTCTTTATTCTGTCCCTGCTTTAGTGACGTGTCTCTAGAAGTTGCTGTTTCCTCTTTGGAGACAGCTCTACCAGGCAGCCTCTCCTTGACGGTTCTAGTACAAACTGGGTTCAAGCATCACTCTCTCTCCTTCGTGTCCCCTCAGCCCCAGGGATTGTAATGGCTACAGCTGTTGCTAGCCCAGAGGTTCCTCTGCATCCCTGTGTGTTTACCTCATCCTGGCCACACCTCTCTTTTTGTTCCACCTGTGGTTAATGACCGTTTCTTGCCAGGACCTTGACTAATACATCACATACAAAGGTGCTTCTCAAATGGAATGTTCAGCTGGGGTCTGATTCACATACAGATCCTGATTCAGTAGATCTGGGGTGGGGCCCAAGATTCAGCATGTCTGACATGCTCTCATGTGATGCTGAGGCTCTTGGTCTGCAGACTGTCCTTTAAGCAGGAGGAAGTTTCTTCCTTAACTTCCTTAACTGTATTGTCATAGCTGTTGACAGATGTGGCCCAGGCAATTAAAAAACTGAGTCTCATGACAAAATACAGTAAACAAAAATGTAGGCCTCTTCTCATCCTGAAGGTCAGGAATGGACTGATGTAAAAACAAAACAAAAAGACATGCTGCTTTCCAAGTTTGGCTCTCTACCCCTTCCCTGTGCACGTGTGTGTATTATATACACAGGCAGTTGAGGAATTCTTAAGTCAACTGATTGCTGAATGGTTGTGGGTCATTTCAGAAAATCTGAGCCTGAACACAGGGACAGGAAGGGTGGTATGACCACACAGAATGGGAGCTTGTTTTTTTAACTTAGACAAGAGGTTGGCAAACTATGGCCTATAGGCCAGATCCAATCGCCCCCTGAGTTTGTGAATAAAGCTTTATTGAAACACAGCTCCGCTCACTTGCTTATGTACTGTCTATGGCTGTTTTCCCCCTACAGTGGCCCTACTGAGCTGTTACAACAGAGACCCTATGGCCACATAGTCTAAAATATTTACTCTCTGGCGATTTACAGAAAAAGTTGGCTGATTGCTGCTTTAGACTATTGTATAGAGTTTCTCAAGAATTAAGATCCTTAGCAAAAGGAACCCTAGGAATCATCTTGTCTCATTTTATAGATGAGGAAATGTATATCCACATTCTCCTGGCTAGCTTAAATCTGTATTTTTAAAAAGACACATGGAAAAAACTGGAGGGACTTTGGAGAATGAAATCAACAATTATTAAATGTCCTTTGAGGAAAGCCAGACTCTCATGATAGGGGTTGGAAAATTAAAGGTGTGACAACAATTAGCTCTAGATTACTAGAAAATCAGCTGAACTGTTATTCTCTGTTTTCACATAGGGAAGGTTTTCCCAACTGTAAATGGGCCAGATGTTGGAATTAGGTTTCTAAAGGAGGTCAGGGCCTGGTGACCTTTAAAACAGGGTTGGGACAGCGGCTTCAAGTGACTTAGGCTGAGGTTGATGAGTTTTCTGAGGCAGCATCCAAACTTGTCATTCATTTACTCACCACCGAATAGGAGGAAGGCAGGGACCCAAGGCAGGGTAGGGCAATTTGGTATGCTACCTGTCCCTGGTGTGTGCGTACACACACACGTACACACACACACGCGCGCACACACACACACACACACACACACACACACACACATCTGTTCTCTATACCCCTGGCCATGCTGAAAATCATCTCAAGGCTAGTCAGCTGCCAATGGTGTGAGCATTTGTCTTCTGGGTTGAAGGACCCCTTCGAGCTTGCTGATTCTGAGAGCAGAGCGGTGGAGCTTTCATCTTAGCCCCTTTAAAAATATCTTCGGTGCTAATTTGGAGCAGTTGTAGATTCAAATATCACTGATATCTTTTCGATTTGAGAACAGGAAAAAATGGCAAAATTTGAATTTGTCACAGGACGTGGCAAATTCAGTCATTCCTGATGGAAGTCAGCTACAAAGTTGCTGGGTAGTTTTTGTTTGCGGAGGATCTTTCTTTGGGATGCTCTAAGCTTTAGCAGACTCACTTCTCCCTAGGTGACACAGAGAATGCATGGGTCTCCTATTTTAACATGAGCTCTGAAGAGGTAAGAACAGTATATTATTTAATTTCTGTATTTCAAGCCCTAGGCACAGTCTTGCACATTTTAGGGGCAGGATAAATATTTATTTCTTGTCCGGGGGCTGGTGGGGGAGAGTAGCAGGTACGCATTAAATTGTAGCAGTTAATCTTTATGGTGAACTAGCCGGTATGGACAGTTAAGTGGTATTATAACAAGGAATGGCTCTGAGATATTGTGTTTCCCAGTCCAAGGCACTGCTGCCCTTCCCTCTGAAGATCAAGGTCATCCTAGTTTAGATCTGCTGACAGGTAGGAATTGCTTAAGCAGCACATTTCTGGCAGTTCACACTGATGTCTTGACAATAATGCTGGAATTTATATTGAGCCTTTCATCTTTGAAGTTCAATGCTCTAATCTTTACGACTTACTTGTGAGGTATGAGAGAGTTGTTTTAATTACCTTTTTTTTCAGGTACAGGGGCAATGTGATGGAGATACAGGTTCAAGGACCCTCTCAGGAACTCCGAATGAATCAAGACCAAGGTGGGGATGGAGCTGGACATTTTGTAGCCCCATATTAAAGTAGTCTTTATTTTCTTTCTCCCCGTGAAAAGTTGGGTAAATGCAGCATGGCTTTTTTTCATTTCCTTAGGACAGGGATGCTTGTAATGCTTATTTTTCTTAGTGTGTTTCAAATACGTTTAGAGTCAGAGAGATGGGAATCAAAGAAATTGCAAAGTCTATATTTTCTCAAGTCTCTTCTAAAGTACTTAGAAGGTCTTTGGCCCAACTGCTGGATTTAATTTGAGGCTTAGAAGATAGTCATCATCGTACTCTTCCCCCTTAGCCTGGTTTTTCTTCCCAGCTTCCTAGCTGATCTTTCCTTAAAGTAACTATTAAAATGTCTTTGTTACAACTCACAGGCTTGAGATGCCTGGTGATTCCCAGCCAAATCCAAGGCTTTAGGCAGATTACCTTCCCTCTGATCATAACACAGACCCTAAAGATTGACTCAGCAGTGATGGTTGAAAACTCAAGACTTTATAATTAAAACACGATGGTTTTTCGGAGGACAATGTAGAGTGGCAATACAAGTGAAAAACTAGCCTCTGTAGATAACGAGATCTACGGCGGTTACACAGAGTGGATAGAATGATCCTCATGTTTGGTGAGCAAATAACAGCAGCTTCCTCGACCTGTCTCATTAGCATTTATCAAGCAGTTAAGAGTCTCAAAACCCTTGACAGTTAATCTATAGACTGTCCTTTGTAGTTAAATATTCTGATCTGAGCTTTGCAGAAGAGACGTACCGAGAAGCTTTATGATTTGACCTGAAGGACGAGATGGGAAGCCATGGGTGACCTGAGTGTTCAGTAAAAGCCCGTTCCCTCAGGCAGGGAATACTCATTGCGCTGCTGCTCAGACTTGGCTCTTTCACAGTCACAAATTAAAATATAAGAAAATGTATTTTTACTGTAACAAGTTTATATTTAATGCAAAATGAAAATGCAGTTAATTTAAGTCAGAATTAATCTTTGCCTTCTGCTAGCCTTATTTGTGAAGACCAAGCAAGATGCCACTTATACTGGGCGATTGTAGGGGTTCAAGAGTTTCTCACCCTTCGCCTCTCCCCTTACAATCCTTATGATACCTTTGACATTTAAATGCACTGGGTTGAGGTAAGATCAAAGTGTATCTTGTCGAATTGCCGAGAGTGACAGTAAGACACACGACTTGCCAAAGCCAGAAGATGTTGTCTAATAGGCATGGGTTCCTTCTTGCTGGCCACTGTGCCATATTGTAGCTGTGAAGTGTTGTAAACATTATTTTAAGATGAAGTCAACTATTTTCACCCTTTGCTAACTCATTGAATGTCATTCCTTCCGCTCAAAAAACTTCCTCTTCAATAACATTTTAAAATTGATAACAGAGATTGAAACAGATTTTATAGAAAGTAAGGCATGCATTGAATCAGAATATACTAAATGAATTGAGGTTTTAGATTAGTAACAACAGATGATAATTGCCTATATTGGAAAAAAATATTAAAATTTAAAAGACTTTCTTGTCCTACATGTATTTTTTCCTGAAGATTCTTTGAAACACTAGACTTAAAAAAACGTTACCAAGATAGTCTTATATGGTATAAAATGATCATGGAGAGAGACTTCTGTAAAAAGATGGTGACCTTCAGAAATGAGAGGTTTCTTAAACTATTTATTATTTTCTGTTGAGCCAGTTACTTTTAAAATTTCATTTATTTAGTATCAAGGAACATATATATGTCCACGTTAACAGTTTCTGACCATAAAATGAAAGGACTAATATTAGCTAGTGTTGGCCATTGTTCCAAGAGCTTTACATTTACCAGAGTCAAGCTTCACAGTAATCCTCCGAAGAAGGTAGTTTTGGTATTGTTCTCATTTTGCAGATGAGGAAACAGAGGCTCAGACTAAAAAACATTGGGGTGTAAATGATTGGTTTTAGATTCTGTCATTAAAGCTGGATTTGACGAGAGGAAAGGGAAGAATGAGGAACAGTCGACACATGAAGTATGATGAAGGCAGTACAGTCAGGGTTTCCATTCACTTCAGAATCATTCCAAGACCTGGGCCCTGCTTCAATACATGGAAGATCCATCTAAGTCAGTGTTTCTACCTTTAGCACATGTGCACTGCATACACGTGCAATGTTTGTGCTGAAGTTGATTTCTGCTTCTTGCGTTATTATACGTCTCTGATGTAATAATGGCTATAGCGTTTGAAATGAGTTGTAATCGCTTAGTAAGAGCTTATTTTGATCATCCTTTAAAAAAACATGCAGAGATAGATTTTTTTCAAAGGGAAAAACTACCCCGGAGTAAAAGCTGGGTAGAATTTGAAACTGAGCCCAGTCGATGTCTTGCTGTTTAAGTCTTATCTATCAGAGCCAGGGATGAAAGGCAGAAAGATCAGTCTCCTTCCTGTTTGTTTATTTCTTGGCTTTCTTGTCCTGTCTGTAGCTTTGCCCCCAGAGCTCCTCAACTGTATTTATTTTCCATCTGCTTCCTGCTCTCTAGACAGTCTGAGACAGTCTACTCACCGGCCAGCAGTCCAGAGAGAAATAAATAGTGTACATAAAGCTCATGGTTGCAGCAAGGAACAAAGGGCAGAAATAAAGACCCGTGCATCGCAGACAGATTCTGTTTTAGATGGGGTTGAGAAACGATGTTTTTGGAGTTCTGCAGGGCTGTGTGTTCGGGAGGAATGTCTTGATCAGGTCTAGTATTTTACTCACTTTCTCATACTTACTGAAGTCTTTTTGACAGTAGAGAGTATCATCTGAACCATCTCTGGGGTTTTGTTTTCGTTTATTTTGGCCAGTGTTTACGGATGTCTGGATATCAGAGCCCAGTAAAGAAAAAAAATAAGTGAGTGTATGTGTGTATAGAGGAGGGGACAGATCACTAAGATTGCCAATTTTTATTTTTGACAAGTAAGGAAATTAAAAACAAACTATCATTTCTTCTCATCATCGTTTCACATATGAAAGGACAACATAACCCTAGAGGGTAGGAAGCAGGACCATCTTTCCTAAGCCTTGTGGTCGATAACTATAGACCCATGTGTGTGTTTAGAAAGATAGATTTAAAATTGTTGAATGGAGAACGATTAAGTACAATTTTAGTTAATCATGTCACCTTTTAGATACTTGTTTTCTTGTTGCAAGTTTGTTGATTTGAAGATTTATGTTCTATGATATGAAGTGGAGCCCAAATGTCCAGCTTCTAGGAAGTACATTTAAAAATCAGATTCAGTGCGAAAAATCCATTCTCTCATAATGATTTCCATGCAAATGGAAACATCATACCCGGTATTATCTCATTGAACTTGGAATATCCTGTGTGGGGTGGTAATTGGGGTACCTGAGGCTATGACATAAGTTGGAACTACATTCACACTGGTAATACTTACACTCAGCCTTTTTTGAGGGGTGGTCGTTATTATTATTTTTAAATATTTGTTTATTTAGGCTGCTCTGGGTCTTAGTTGTGGCATGCGGACTTCTTAGTTGTGGCGTGGCATGCGGGATCTAGTTCCCCAACCAGGGATCGAACCCGGGCCCCCTGCATTGGGAGCACGGAGTCTTACCCACTGGACCACGAGGGAAGTCCCAGGGTGCTTGTTACTGAGTAGAGGAAGGTCAGAGGAGGAACCTGGTGGGAGAACTCAGTCTGGCTTTGATGATCTGAGCTATTAAATGGTGCCCCAACCTCAAAAACCCTATTTGGCATTACCAAAATCCTTTAGTTACCGATCTGTTCTCCTCTGAAGACAATCAGGGAGACGGATTGTCTGTTGTTATGTGAACATGCTCTCCGAGGACTGCACAATCCCACTCATCCTGGTAAATACAGTTGTCTTTGTATTATTTCATTTTCAGTAATTGGAAGAGATCCTGTGATATAAGAGGTTGGCACCCAGGAAAGATGTTCTGCTGGCCCACCTTAGCTGGGTCCAAATTCTGAGTGGGCCAAGAGAAGTCAAAAAACAAGAGCCATTCTCCCTGCAACGCTGCTTCTCCTGTCCTCTCTCTGGGCTGGGGGAGAGCAGGCAGGGGCAGACCAGGTGTCTGGCCGGTGGAAGGGATGGGAAGGGGGGCAGAAAGCTCTCTCTACAAGAGCCAGGGTCATCTAGTGAGGCCGGGACCACAGCGGACAAGACTTCATCTGGGAGAGATTTATCTGCCATGGAGGTTGCAGTTGCCATCAGCCTTAGCCCTGGACCAGGATTTGGGAATCACCAACTTAGATGTTGTTATGGGTTGAATTGTGTCCCCTCCAATTTCATATGTCAAAGTCCTAACCCCCAGGACCTCAGAAGGTGACCTTATTTGGAAATAGGGTCATTGCAGATGTAATTAGTTAAGATGAGGTCATGCCTTTGACCTTGTTTCCCAGGCCACCATGGCCAACGCTCTCCATTCTCTATTACAAACTCTAGGTGCTCTGCTGGACTGGCTGCAGAATGCCTCTAGGACAACGCGGTACTGTGGGGATTGGCATGAGGAATGAGCACATCTCCTTCTCCTTTCCATTAGAAGTCCCCTGTCCCACACAGCTTTGCCAAGAGGCACTTTAGATTGGAGTAAGGGTTACCCAGGCCAAATGTGGAACACTGGAAATGGACTTTGACATCTCTTGGTAGTAGATTCTGGGAGAATATTCCAGGCGGGGCGTGATTAACCAGAGTAAAGTTCTCATGAGCCGAATAGCAGAGATTGGAACGAATGGGAAGGAAAAGCCAGGCCCAGAGTTGCATTTTTCTCCTAGGAAAGGGCTTTCTAGGGAGGCATTAATTGGACTTTACCCAGATGCTGAGCTTATAAACTTCAAAGAGTTGGGCAAACATTTGTTGATTTCCTGAACAAGCTTGGGAGAGGGATCCTTGTTACCCTCGCTCTCCAGAAGGGCACCTCAGACAGGAAGGGGGAGGTTTTACAACTGTAGTGTAGGATGCAGCCAGAGTCAGGTTCCCTAAGCAGGTTTTCTTCCATTCTCCAGGCTTTCAGTTGTCCTTCTCAGTGCCTACACTGGGGGACACCGCAAGTACAGAGGTAGGAGCAAAGAGGGAAACAGGAAGACGGAGTTAAATAGTGGATTGTTAGACCAGGACACAGGCTTTTTAATTGTCCAGGGGTTCCTGACAACGTCCCTCCATCTTTCTCTGAGGTTAGCATCTTTAATTATTCAACACAGAAGCTTCATCAATATTTGGACTCCTTGGGAGAGAACCCAGTTATCTCAAATTCAGTTCCTACTGCCACCCTCTTCCCAACTTCAGTGGAAACTCATCACCAGGCTCCAACTTCTTCAAATTACTTTCCCGTCGTCTCAAATGATGTATATAAGTAGTTCATAATGCAGTCTAATGTCACCCTTTAGATTGCTAAACAAGCTCACAGAAGATGGACTGTGATAAAATTATTTCAAGTCAGGGTTATAGCCTGTGGATTATTCTTCCCAAGAAGATTTTATTCACCATTTTTCTGAAATTTTAGAAGATATTTTATGTACATAAACTTACAAAAATAATTTATTCAAACGTCTTCCTGATTTTTTTTGCAAATTAACATCCAAATGAGATCTCTTCTCATATGAACTATTCTATGTCTTGCTGATGAATAAGTAAGAAACATATATTAAAACAGGAATGAGTCTGGTGAGCATGTCTCAGAGGTGTCTGGTACAATCCAGTTGCCTTTGTTTCTAGGAGACTGTATTTCATATAAGAGAGATTAAGATGCGCTTGAGACTTCAAGACTGTGTTACGAGTCAGCCAGCCTAGTGCTCCTATGTAGGTTTATCCTTGACATCAACAGAAGAAGAGAAAGAAGTAAACTGGAGAAGAGGCATGCAGAAATAGGTACAAACTTGTCAAGTATCCTGTGCTTTTTTAAACCAGGATGCTTTTCAATGATTATTTACATCATTATTTCTTAAAATTTGAAACAAAACTAGACGGTTAAAGTAGATGGTAAGATTTTTCTGGAAGTCATCTTTATGTTGATCAAAAAACAGGTGCATCGGACTGAGCCTGCCCTCCTGAAGTCCTTATTCTTCTCCATCTCCCCTTTCGCATCCTCACAGTTGCCTGCGTTCTCGGTCTCTCCCCTTTAGCAGTGGGGCATCCCTTGGCAGCTACTCCTTGTGACCTTCCAGGTTACAAAGGTGTGGGGAGAGAGCAAGGGTCTGCCTTTAAGAATTAAGGTCTATAGGGACACAGATAGCTACTAACAATTCCAGTACAAAGTGATTGGGATCATTACGATCTGCAGAGTAGGAGAGAGGAGAGGAATCCAATACAACCCCAGGGACGGCGGTGTGGAGGGCAAGAAAATTAAACTCTGTCCAACAGGCAGACAAATTTAATTCTCAACAGCCCAGTGCCCCTTATACGTGTAAAAAAGATAGATAGGCAGAGAGATGGATCAGTGGATGGATGGAATCAATTGCTCAGCTTTTTGTAGACCCCATCCTTAGGGGACTCTTTCCCCTAAGGGGACCAATTCCTTTTTGGACATAGTAGGTCTCTCATGTTCTGCTTCTTGCTCTAATTCTGTATGAGAGCCAGAAGCCAAGAGTGGTTCTATTTCCCACAGCTGGGGAAGAACGGGGGTTTGAAAGAAGTTGAAGAAGATGCTACGCTACTCATAATATCCTTGTGTATTTCTGAATCTATCTTATTACCTGTTTTAGGAACAGGCGACATAATCAACATGGGAACTTTGCCACGTGAGCACATTAATTTTTAAGCCCCAACTCATGGCTCTGAAAGCTAACTCACTGGATACAGATAAGGAACGTGGGAGCATTCTGAAAGCATAAAACTTCCCTGGGAGCAAGTCAGGAGACATAAAACAGGGAGGGTGAGAGCTACAGGCAAAGGAGTAAAAAAGGCGAGTTGAGGGCTCCTGTTATTTCTGCCTGGTCTGAGTGTCAGTGTGGAGACAGCCTGCTGCGGGGTCTGGGCGGCCCAACTAAAGGGAGGAATAGCATGAGAAGATAAGTGAGGCCCGGACAGGTGGGAGAGAACTAGGAAGGAGAAGGAAGCACAGAATAGGAAAACAGAAATCTTGTTAGGCAGAGGGACCACGTATACAATTGTTGAGTTATTTCTCCAACCCTGAAGTCTGTGCGTTTAATGGAGGCAATCCTACTGTGGTTCCTGCCCTGTAGGGTCCCCACTCTCAACTGGAGAACAGCAGCCGTCATAGGTCACTGCCTAGACCTGCAAAGGACTCAAGCAGAAAAGGCCAAGTTAGAGACGGAAGAAGAAAGAGTCAGGTGCCTTTGCATCGTCCATAAATGATACCCTCATCATGAACAGTGTGGTTCTTTCGGGCAAACCAAGCAGAGCAAGAGGAGGCTGCACGTTTCCTGAGTGCTTTCCTGGGTCCAGACACAAATGCACAACTCCTGCTTTTAGGGGTTGCATTGCTTTTGGACTCGGTTTCCTGACCTGCCAGAGAAACCTCTTGCAGTCTGAATTCGAATACAGTATCACCTCCCTAATTGGTCTTGAGGGCTGGAAAGAGCTGTTTGAATCCCCATAAGGGTCTGAATGCCAGAAGAAATGTGATTCTAGTACTTTAAAGCCTCCATAGTAACTCAACTAATGGCTCTAAAGTATTGGCAATAGAGAGCCTATAGGGACTTGGAATTATCATTTTGTCAAAAGCCATTAATAGGTGTTTGTATGTAGGAGGTTAAAAGAAAAATCTACTATTTGGCCAAATTCTATATACGAATTATTTATTTGTAATTAAGTATGTTGGTTTGAATGGGAGAACAAATCCCACTAAATGGTTGTATAGAGTCTGCTCCTATATAAAATTTGAAAATTCCCTCTCCCATCCCAATGTTTAAAACATTTCTATTATTTTTCTTGGCAAGCCCTGTTGGGGATCTTCAGGGTCTGCAAGCTCTGCTTTCTTTCTTCACGCAGGACCTAAAATCTCGGTCTGTTACCTTTTTCCGCACCAACAGTCCGCTGCATTGTTTTGTTCTGCTCCTGCCAAATGTGTTTGTGGAGTGGGTCTTGGTCTTACCTGTTCCTTATGTTCTCTGAAGACAAATATGCAATCCCTTGTCATTTACTTGTTTTGAAACAGACGATAATGGAAATTGCAGATGGGAGGAAATTGTAAATGTTCAGAAATATAAAGTTATTTGAAACATAACCTCGAACACTCTATTTTCTCAAACTGCTCTCGTAAGTGCTCTAATAATGTCCTCTTTCCTCCCTCGAGTAATTCTGAGGGTCCCGAGGGAGAGGTTGACCCCCAGGGCTGCCTTTCTTCTCTGGCCGCGGAGCCTCTCTTGCTGACTCTGGTGGGCTCAGCTGTGCTCAGAGGGTGCAGTAATGTCTGTGGAACGGGGAGAAGCCTCCCTCCCTTTAATGTTACGCTGCGCTCAGTGTGAGGCATGGGCTCCACGGAGCTAAAGCATTTATTGAGACAGCTGTCTTAGAATTTGGTCATAACCTCTTTCTCTCACCTGGGATCTGATCATGTGGCCCACGGGATTGGGCCAGGGCTGGTGTAACAACCAGGATGCTGCAAGCCCATGCCGCCTCCCACTGCCTTCTTCGAATAGAAAGTAACCAGGGCTCTGTTACTTTCTTCTGCCCTATTCCCTGCTCCTTCCTCTCTTAGAACGAGCTGTCCCCCAGGGCTCCTAAGTCCTCCCTGCAAGTAGAATGTTGCCTGGTATTCCACCAGGCTGGGATTTACCCAGATTGTATACCCTCCAGCCCTGGGCACAAAGCGGGCCGCTAGTTCCCAGGAGGCTGCTCAGCCCCCAGGCAACAGACCTCTTCTGGCCCCAGCCACCAGCTCAGACCCAGAGAGCTTGGAGCCTGGTGGTGGATGGCAGCAGATCTCAGGCTGAAGCCGAGCTCCCCCTGCAGAGGCTTGGTCTCTGGCACCTGGTTCTGAAATAGTGATTGGGAGACTTGCCTGTAGACTCTCTGCCTTCCATTTTATTTCTGAGCATAGGGCTCACCAAAATCTTCCCAAGAGAAAAGGTGTGAGGACCCTGTCCATGAAGATCTGCAGAGGCAACCGTGTGTCCCCAATGTCGGAGTCCCCCAAATGGCAGCTGCCCATCGCCTTTGGTCTCTGCCTCTCACAGGTGTGACCCTCTTTGGGCCACGACAAAACGCACAAGCATAATCTACTGATTTCTGCTTATCTTCCCACAAATGCAGAATTTACTGGGATCTGAATTAATGTGGTTTTCCTGATTTCAACCTTCACATCAAGATGGTGTGTGGCAGATTATATGTGATTATTATTTAGGATGAAGCAGACTTCAGCTTTGTGAATATAAAAGTACAATCTAGGTTATTAATATCTTTAAAAAATGTAGAGAAATTTTCTCCCATGCAGGAAAAAACAGTTTCAGATGTCACAAGTGTGTTAGACATAGATAAGAGCCAGTTTGAGATAAGTAAAACATTTACCCTGACAGCCGTTAAGTATGCATTTGATTTAGAATCTGGAGTTAACTGTCAGTTGTCTATGAAATTCATTGCTGTAGCTTTGTTTGCCAGTTTCTCTTCTGTTACCTTTTTTGGCTGTTTTTCTTCAAAACTCATCTATCATCTTTCCTACGCCCACCCCCATTTTGGTTTTACCTTTCCTCAGAAGCCCTCGGAGATCCAACAAGGTAGTTTATACCGTGCTTGGTGACATGGAGGTTCCATAAAGCTGACTATAAATTTAAAGGCACATTTGCATCCTACCTGAAGTGAATTGATTTATAAGTCACCATTTGGTAGTTTGGTAAATACTCAGATCCTCATGATAGATGCAAGAACCAAGTGCACTTGTATTATTGCTTCACTTTGTCTTTTGTAAAGCACCTAGTTCCATGACAGCATTCACTAAGTAAATAGCAAATGCAATGAGACACACTTCCTTCTCTATTTTAATAATATACTATTCATGCATTTTTTTGGGGGGGGGGGAACAAAGAATCATTGTTGTAAGTTGCTGTGCTAATAAGAGGCCGATCTTTTACTGCAAGCAGAATAAGGAGATAAAATGGCATGCCACAGGAAAACTGATGAAGTTTCTTTTCAAAACAAAGGAGAACAAGGCAATAATACAAAATATGAAAAGCTAAGAAATGGTTCAGTGGGATGAGTACAGATATGAATACAGGTCCCGTGATTTCTTATTACTTCTCTTGTTATAAATTAATACCTGCATGTCCAGAGGAAAATTCAAATGACAGTTTCTTGATTAATTTTATTAAAAATCTGTTGTTCTTCTCTAGATGATCTGGTCCTTATAAAAAGCTGACAGAGATGTTTAACAGAGCAGAACCAGTGCCAGCCATTTCTAGTGGGGATTGAGCTACCAACTATTTTCCTCAAATTATAGAAAATTACCACTTGTAGAGTCCACATTATATTTAGCTTCTTAATTTAGGATTAAGCATCTGTAACTCATTCTTAGGACATCCGGAGAGTTTGCAAAACTCTGTAATATGAACACTGTTTCTCTCTTTAGTCCCCATCGTATCTCTGAAGAAAGTTCTCTTGGTGCCATTTGTAAAGATTTGATGATGGCCAAAAGAACCAGTATATAATTTTAGACTGAAAAAATTGAGGTCTTCTGCAATGCCATGTTGACATGTTTTCACCCAGATTTGCCACCAGTTGGCCAAGGATTCAGATGGTGGTTATTCTTCAGGCTACCTCATATATCCCAACTGGGATCCAACGAAACTGAAAGAGCTTTGGCTCTCTTACTCCTTGGCTTTGGGTAAAGACCAAGATGCTGTAATAACACAAGCCTTGGAAGAATTTAGGATTGGCCGTAATTTTCCCTCTTTAGGCTTCCCCAGTAACACTCAAGTAGTGTACAGCGTGACTTATCCTTGAAATGTTAAAGAATGGACACTGTGATCTATTTAGGATAATATAACTGAGGGACTGAATGGTCAAGGGAAATGTAATAGAACTTGAAGCTTGTGTTTAGAATCTTTTAGTTTCAGTTCTGTTTCTTAAAATAAGATCAAAGAAAGCTTCTTAAAGGCAACATTAAAGCTGAGCCTTAAATGATGAAAAAGGTGATATCAGAATCAAATTCAAGAGAAGATATTCTGGCTGAGGGCATAGTGTAGCTAAAGCAAAGACGTGGGAAAAGGCATGGTGTGCTTCATTAAATGTTGATCAGCGTCCCCCAGTGGCCCTAGAGGTATAGTTGAGGCTAGAAAAGTTCTGCAGAACCCTACTCTCCTGAATTATTGGCATTGACGTTATTCCTCCTGGAAAGCCTTCTCTGACCTCCAACACTGAATTAAGTGCCTTTTCTCTGTGCTTTCAGAACCTTCTGCCCTTGTCCCAATGTATTTCTTCGTTCAATATGTGCATTTACGTTTTGATTTGACTTCCTCTCTGTTTTAAGCTCCTTACAGAAGGGACCTAGTCTTGACCACTTTTGTCTTCTTAACGCATGGATAGTGCTTGGTAGACGTTCAATGAATATTTCTTGAACGGAATGCATAATGCAAGTTTTCTGTAAGTAATGCCTTTCAAATGTTTTTTTTTTTTTTTTTTTTTTTTTTTGTGGTACGTGGGCCTCTCACTGTTGTGGCCTCTCCCGTTGCGGAGCACAGGCTCCGGACGCGCAGGCTCGGCGGCCATGGCTCACGGGCCCAGCCGCTCCGCGGCATGTGGGATCTTCCCAGACCGGGGCACGAACCCGCGTCCCCTGCATCGGCAGGCGGACTCTCAACCACTGCGCCACCAGGGAAGCCCCTTTCAAATGTTTTAAAAAATTTTCAAAGGCCGTAGACTAGACTGGATAATTGCACTAAAGGCATAAAGGTAATATTAATAAGTGTGGCTATATTTTGTAATTAAACTACTAACAATAAAGCTTACTCTAGACCATTATAGAGAGAACAGAATACAGTGCCAAATGAGTACCTTTTGTATCTGCCCAAAGGATTTACCTATCAAATTGCTAAAAGGTCCCCTGTATATACGTTTCACTTATAAGATGACTTGCTAGTATAAGGGTTATCTGAGCATTTGAGCAGCTGTTTAAGGGGGAGCAGAGCTCTTACGACCATCTAGGAAAAGACTATGTTGGAGAGGACCCTGGACTTGGAGTCAGAAAACTTGGGACTTGGCTCTCAAAACTGCTATGTGAACCCAGGCAAGCTACTCAAAGTCTCTGATCTTCCATTTCTTTTTGTGGTACGCGGGCCTCCCACTGTTGTGGCCTCTCCCATTGCGGAGCACGGGCTCTGGACGCGCAGACTCAGCGGCCATGGCTCACGGGCCCAGTCGCTCCGCGGCATGTGGGATTATTCCCGGACCGGGGCACGAACCCGTGTCCCCTGCATCGGCAGGCGGACTCTCAATCACTGCGCCACCAGGGAAGCCCGATCTTCCATTTCTTATCGGCACACTCAGAACCATACTACCAGTTCTGCTTACCTTGCGGAGTTGTGAAGATAAATAAGATAATGTAGAAATGAGGTAATAAACTACAAAGAATTCTCCTTCTTCTTATCAAAATGGTGTAAGAAATAAGCTGAATTGACCTCCTGAATCCTAGGATGTCTTTCGTCCAGTGGTGGAAAAACACATCAGACCTTAGGACTTTTGATTTGATATTCAATCCATCCATTGTACCCTGCCGCCTCTTTCTAATCGGACAAGGAAAAGAATACAGATCACAGGTAGAGGAATGTAGGGTTGTAAAAGTCTGTCCTTGGCGGGATACTTTATCCCCTCTGGTATTTAATGCCAGAGTCAGAGTCCGCCTCCAGGTAGTTTTTGTATACAGCTTATTGATAGCAGCATGAAAATATCCAGTGACAGATTGTGGCCATGGGGATGTGGGGTGCTGGTAGGACAGAAGAGCACTGTTCTCCAGCGCATTTCTCCCATTCTCTGCTCTTTTCCAGGCTGTCGGGGGTTGGCTCTTGCCAGCATGTTGAAGGGCCCGGCCAGTTTTCCTTCCAGCCTGTTCAGTCGAGGTTAGCGGGAGGATTGGCGTGTTTACCAATCCTCTATCTCCACTGCCTGTTCTGCCAACATTTCAACCTGAGAGTGCTTTGTCACTCCCTGGTGGCCCTTTGTCTTGGTTTATGACAGGTTTATTATCTTTTATCTACCAAAGCCAGAGAGTCGAGGATGGGTGTTTGATTTCATACGCCAGGTACCATTGACTTTATCTTCTTGAAATCAGTCCAGCGCTCAGGAGGGACTGAAGTCTCAAATCACCCCGTAGTTTGGACAGTCTCTAAAAGCGCAATGTGCGCATATAACTTATTCAGTATTTGTCAAGAAGAAGCCCTATTTTGCTGAGCTGTGATTTTCTGATACGCTCCATTTAAAATGAATGGTTTTGTGTGTACGGAGATTTATAATTCTGATGGGGAAACAGCTATAAAATGTAAAGTGTATAATGAGTCAGGACTAAGATCACATGCCACGTAATTTCTCTATATGCTTTGCTGCATTTGATGATACTCGGGTCCTCTTCTTTGCTTGGTGATAGAGTAAACGGATGGGAAGATGGGAAGAGCAACATTGAGTGTGCGTTGTCACGTCACATTTTATAGCCCTTGAGAGACAAAAATTTTCCATTTCAAATATTTCTTCCCAAGATTCTGTCTCATTGATTGGCTCCTGTCTAGTGCATCATTCAGTTTGCATGGTAGTTGGGTCAGCTGTGGAATTAGAGCTTGACAGAGAAACACAGAGCCAGGTATGCACGCATCCAGCCAGCCAGCACCGTTGATATGAAAGGCACTGTGGTAGGCACTGGAGAAACCTACCAAGGTCGGTGCGCTTACAGAACAGAGCTGCTTTTTTTTTTAACCTCTCTTACACTCCTTTGAGAATCTGGTGAAAAGTATCTGAGCAAAAAATTCGATTGCAGGGGCTCCATCAATTACCCATGGGCATAAGTTTAAGAACTATTACTCCCTTGTCAGAGGCATGGATAAGTGGATATACAGTCACAGCAAAGTGGTAGGTTCCATCCTGGAGGCGTGTCCGGAGTGCTATGGGATCGTAGACAAGGTCCCCTTTCCACCCAGGACCCTGCTGCCTCACGAGTAGTCCAGCGTATGCTCTGACTTGTGCTCGTCAATGGTGATGGATTTTTCCCGTCTTATCAGGGTTTTTGTGGTGGGTGTGGGAGAGGGCAAAGAAATCAACAGTCCTCCTGGCAAGAGTTCTGGATTTGGGATTGGAAGTTTAACATTTAGCAGTTCCTGATTCACCACATTCCTGTTGTGTTAAATGGACACATTATGTAACCTCTCCAAGTTCCATATCTTAATCTGTAAAATTAAAATAGTGTTATCAGTCCCATCAGCCTTATGGTCAGGAACAGGACCTTGTGGTGAGAGGCAGTAGGGAATTGGGTATGTGAAACAGTAAAGCTCTTCAGAAGCTGTAATGTCCTGTAAATGTAATGTATTGTCATCACTATACCCACAAGTACAGATACTTGAGAAACAGATAAAACCTGGTTAAAAGGGTTGCATTCAGGGGTTTCCTGTGGCTCACGGAAGGGAGGGCAATCATGGGCTGCCATTGCAGAACTAAGCTTATAGGCCCCCACGGGGACAGAAATCATGACCTTGCTTCTAGAGATTGATCCACTCAAGGAACCACGTGCAAAAATCTTGAATGCATTGGCAAGAGAGCCAAATTTATATATTCAGAGAAAATAAGTTAAGTTATAAGCCAGTGGTTTGATGATTGGACATGCATGTATTTATTTTATTTTTTTTAAACATCTTTATTGGAGTATAATTCATGTATTTACTCTAATGTGGAGTTTCAAAAGATCAGGAAACTATAAAAATTTTGTCAACATGCACATCCCAAGCCAAACCACCCATTTCCTCTTTCTTTATCTTTTGTGCTCCAACTAAGAAGTAGCCTGGGGCTCAGCTGGCAGCCTGGCGAGGCAGGAGGTGGAGAATGTGGTGATGGGCACACCAGTCTTGGAAGCTGGAGTTCTGGGTGTAGGTCTTGACTCTCCCTCCACTGAGCAGCTGGGGAGCAATGAACTATCTCTGATTCTTCATCAGGAGACAAGACAGTAATATCCAGTTTGCCTATCTCACTGGGTTGTTGTGAAGCTCTAGGCAAAATTTCTTTATAAAGAGCCAACTATATAAAGTACTATTATTGCATGCATAACTGTATGTGTTCAATCAATGAAATGATCAAAAGGGAGAAAAAGACACCATATTACACTTTTACAGATTGGCTGCCCAATTTGCTTCTTCGTTAAATAAGCACGTGTCAAAATGCTTGCCCGCCTAATTATGTTTGTGAAGCATGTATCTAGAGGTTTCTGATCAAAATATATCCAGGAGCTGTATCCTGGCTGCAGAAAGGAAGACAGTCTTCCATAGGTGATTTTCACATTTTATATTTAGCAAAAGGAACTTAAAAAAATATGCTTGCTTTTCAGATACATTCTATCTTCTGCAGCAACAGATACCAAACCCTCCTCCCTCTGCACTTCTGCCCATATGCTCTCTCTCAATTCTTTCTTGCCCTCCCCCTACTTGCCCTTTCCATTCCCCTCCTCCCCTCCCTGACTGGTCACGGTGTATTTGCAGTCCGGAAGTGGCAGCTGCCCACACAGATGAATCCCAGTGGATCAGTGGTGGCACGGTATCCATAGGAACCTGAAAAGAACGAGGCAGTCCCTGCTTTCCAACCCACGTGTTTGTGGTGTGGCCGGAGTGGCTGGTGAAGGACTTTTGCTCCAGTTATGACACTTAGGAATAGACAGGGTAGAAACTGCTAGCTGTGATCCAGACACTGGGATGTAAAAGTATGCCCAGCAGGAGCCATTGTGGGCAATTGTAGCTCACTTCCTATTAACCCTTTCCTGGAATCCTGCCTCTTCCTCCAAGCTGAGCGCTCCCAGATCCCAGCCAGACTGGGTATATTAGGTAAACTGGAGACTCTTTGAACTGGGAGCTTATTCTTTCATTCAACCATTATCAAACATTTACTATATACCAGACACTGTGCAAAGTATTAGGGGAAAACCCAAATAAATAAGATATGGTTCCTATTTTTAAGAGGTTGACAGTCTAGTGAGCAAGACAAAAATGTACACAAGTAATCATGACACGTGACAAGTGCTATCGCAGGGCCAAGCGGTACGGGAATCGCAGGAGGAAGTGGGGAGTTCTGCTTAGGTTCGGGAAGGCCTAAGAGGGAAGATGATGTTTGAGCCGCGCTGTGGAAAATGGCTCAGATTCTACCACTGGGAGGAGATAAGAATGGCATTCCAGGCATCGGGATTAGCAAGAGAAAGGCAGTGAAGCAGCGGGATGTTCAAGGAATTGTGACTGTGGAATAGCCTGGAGCAGAGTATCCTGTGGAGTGGGCGTGGGTCAGGCTGTAAAGGAGTTTGAGAACAAAGCGAAGGAGATTGGATGCAAAAAGGAGCCGAGGCAGATATTTAAAAAAATACTGTTTTGAGAAATTCTAAGCCTGCAGAAAGTCCACTGCAGCTGTTTACGTGGGGGAGTGATACCCTTACGTTTCTGTTTTGGGTGGGAGCTCTGTGGCAGCGTGGAAATGGGTTCATGGGTGGGCTGGGGAAGCCACCAAACGCAGGGAGGCCAGTGAGGCAGCTGTGGCAAAGCTACAGGCAGGAAGCGAAGAGGATCCCAAAGGGCAGGTTAGTGGGGCATGAGGCTCAGTAGGGCCCTGGGCACTGGGTGGGTAGGAGTCCGGGAGTCAGCGATGATGCTAACTTAATGGATGGGGTGGGGAGATAGTGGTGCAGGAGCGACATGGGGATCTCAGGGGGAAGCTTCCAGGGAAATGGGAGAGCATATGACTCGACTTTCCACTTAGGATAGCAGTTCTCAGCCAGAAGGAGTTCAAGCACTCTGAGTTGGGAAGGGCCAGGGCCTGAGTTCAGAAGAACCGTGTGCTGGGACTAAACTTTACGGCGTTTGAAAACAGCTACGTAGCTTTCCCTTAGCTTTCTCAGCGCCAGAACAAAACCATTGCAACTCCTTTAATCTTCTCTCAAGACTTTAGGTGACTTGGGTTGAGCTGCTCTCTCCTGTTTTCCCACATCCCAATTAAAATGCAATCCTTAGCAAGTTATACATGTAATTATCCATTTCATGTGTGCTGTGCACACTTCAGGAGAGATGGCTGTGACTCCCACATTGAGCGCTTTAGTTAACACCGACTTTTGCTGAAAAACTAACATTTTTTACTTAATTTAAAAAAATCTTTCCACTAAATATGAACTCTCGGCAGTGTACGTGCCAGCCCTGTGCACGGTTATTTGTTCCTCATTAGGAATCTCTAGAGCAAAGCCTTCTCCTGACTTTTATTGCAGAATTGCTATTTGGGTGCAGTTGTGGAGTCTGATGACATTAAGGAAGGAGATTCCTCTGGAAAGACATAAAATGAGGGAACAACCCCATCCTGTTAGGAGTGCACTGGTAGTCTGGCAGGGTCTTCTAGGAGGGCCAAAGACTGCTTTTGCATTTGAAGATGGGCTTTGCTAGTGTCTTAGAGAAGCTTTTTGGCAACAGAGGGGGGGAAAAAAGCAAAAAAAAAAAAAAAAAAAAAAAAAAAAATCAGCCTGGGGAAGAAGCTGTTTATCTCAAGACTTTGCAGTGGGAAGCCTTCACTGAACAGTACCTGGCTTCATCATCTTAGGCCTTCTGAATACCTGGCCTGACGGGTGAAAAGATGTGGGAATTTTAGCAAGTTCTTGAGTTGTCTTCAAAGGTATTCATGGAGATGTTCGTTGCCCCGTTGAATCCTTAATAACTGGTCCTACGGATTACAGCGGGCCCTCCCTCCGCCAGCCTCCCTCCTTCGAGTGAGTGCGCTCCCACTGCCTCGGATCCCCTGAGGGCCAGAATCTCTGCGAAGGTGCCTGCAACTTGCCACTGTGCTATTCCTCCCACGGACCTTGATGCCTGCAGCACTCGGCAAGGCTCCTTTGCCACGTGTACCTGGCATTCTGCTGGCTCCCTGGCACTTTTCCCTCTGCTCTGTAGGATCCTTCAATGCCTCCACTCTCTTTACCCTCCTCTCCCTTCCTCTAAGCAGCTTTTAAATAGAATTCCTCATCTAAACAGTCCTCAGAAGCAGTTTTTTAAAATTCCCCCAAGGATGATAAATAACTAGTATCACTCTAGATGTGTTGGAGAAAAGTTACTGCATAAGGTGCAACGGATCTCTTAGGGCATTAAGACTTAATTCAGCCGTGGGACTCGGGTTGAGACTTGTGGAATGTTTTTGCATCTTGAGAGTGGAGAAACTCTGGTCCCATCATCTTCCTGTCATTGATGATATTTCTCCCAAATATTCTAAATATGTTGGGACTCCTCTCTGACCTATCAAAAGCTTAGGTTTTTGGAAACTTTAGCCAGAAAAAGACTATCGGTAAGTTCTTCCATGCGAACCCTGTCCTGATGCAATGTGTTCAGGATAGCATGTTGGGGAATCACATGAATCGGGAAAAGTCAAAAGGAGGAAGCTACTAAGGGAGAAGAGAGGTTATCGCCCTGTCACCTTTAGATGAGCACTAACCTCACATATTTCGAGGTCTGGCAAGTGGAAAGAAGTAGGTTTTTCTTGCACTTCACAGGACGCATGTATTAAACTAAATAGTGCTAGCTACTGAAACAGGTAACTCCCGAATCCCGATGACTAAACAGAATGAAAAGTTACTTCTTGCCCCCATCGCAAGCCAGTGGGGATGTGGGTGGGTGTAGGTCTCTGCTCTGTGAAGTCTTTCAGGGCCCTAGGCCATGTCCTCTTGTCTCTGGAGGCCTTTCCAAGCTGCTGGCAGAAGAGAGAGCAAGGATCACACATCAGAGGCTCTTATGGGCCAGGCCTGGAAGAGACACAGAACACCTGGTCCTTGTTCCGCTGGCCAGAACTCAGTTCTCCGGCTACAGCTACCTGCATGGAGGCTGGAAATGTCAGAAAAGAGGAAAAAGAGAACATGGGTGTTGGTGGTAACCAAAGTTTGGATGTTTGGAGCCATAGGTTTTGGCTTGAAATGAGTTACTAGTTACTTGGGGGAATTAGCATGGTCCACGATGGGCAGCCTCATGAAACAAGATCATCGTTGGAGTGTTAGTTGGAGAACAAATTCCTGCCCCTTCTACTTCAGAGTTCTAAACTACAGTTCCCAAATAGCACAGCAATTCCCCCACCCTCCCTTCTTCCTCTTTCCTTGGAGGGCAAACTTCCTAGTTCATGTTACGGAGAAAAGAGAGGGTCAGATAGCAGTATTTCTTCTGTGGAATGCCTTCTTCACTTTTGGCTTTTCTTTTCTACGAGAGCAAGCGGGACTCAAGAGTTCAAGTTCTGTTTTGCCCAGTGCACAGCAAAAACGCTAAGATTTGCAGCAAAGAGAGAGCTTATTCACAACTCAACCGAGCGAGCAGATGGGAGAACAAATCTGAAACCCACCTCCCCCTAAAAGCCACGGGCTGGGGGTATTTACAGGATGACCAATAAAGCAGCAGGGCGGTCAGAGGCGTGGGGAGCAGTGATTGGAAAAACGTTGGGGACGTGGAGAAAGGTGATGGGAAAAGTGCAATAATTGTCCTTCCCTCAGGTGTAACTAGGCCAGGGGCCTCTGCACGTTCAAAAGGTCACAGAGCGGACACTCGTGCATGCCCAGTTGTGTGTGTGTGGGGATGGTCCTATCCAGTCTTAACTGGCTTAGCTTGAACTGGACACAGCTGACTCTAAGTTCCTAAAAAACAGCCCAGGCAAACATCTTGTCTGGGCCCCATGCGGTTTGGAGGACATGCAAATCTTAAAACGACCTCGATTAGTGAAGGCGGGAGAAATGGATTTACCCCGTGGTTTCAAGTCACCCTGCTGGTCAGCAGACCGGATCTGAGGACCCCTCTCTGCAGGGTGCTCTGGGTGTGTGAAGGGTGAGCCTGCCCATTACTGGAACACAGGCCTCTGGGGTGAGAAGTTATCATGAAGTCCTTTGTACCAACAGAGCAAAAGTAAAGATGAGCAGAAGTACTCTAACATTCTGGAATCCTACTATTTTGACACTGGAAGGGACCTTAGAACCTGTGGGGTCTAATCCTGCTGTGCTCCCCGTGGGGAGGAACAGAGGGGTCAAGCCCTCTGTCCTCAGGGTTGCACAGCCCGTACTGGCAAAGCACAATTAGCATCTGGGCCTTCTGACTCCTAGATCTGGGCTCCAGGCTGCCCCTCCCACCAATACAATATCAGGACTTCCCTGTCCTGGTGACATTATTCAAACTAATGCCATGACTTCCTTGGAACCTACATGGGAAGGAGACATGGCATCTGGTCCTGTTCTGCTCTTGGCTCTCTGTGACCTTGGGCCTGTGGATGAGCTTAAGTTTCTCATCCATAAACCGAATGATTTGGATTACATCAGCAGTTTTCAAATCATGTTTCACGCTGGGAGGCCCTGTATCTTCTGGAGCTTTCTTAGGAGCTGTTTTGGAGAATAGGAATGAAGCTTAGCTATTTTATGTATCAGTTTCTATCAATAGTTCACTTTTGTTCTGTGACTTAAAAATAGCTTGAAAACCACTGCAGGAGATGGTCTCTGAGTGTCTTGCTATCTTTAGAGTTTTACATCTCTTTGAAATGTACTTTATGCATTTCATCGTTAAGGCACTTCGTATAGGGGCTGCCTGATGAAATAAGACACAGAGCTGTGGAAGTTAAATAACAAACCAAACTGTGCTACTGCTTGTCTCAGTTGCAGATTCAAATGCTTTTGGGGTCAGGCAGGTCATATAGAAGGAGGAAGGAATATGTTATGGGTTGAATTATGTCCCGTGCCCCCCATCCCCAATTTATATGTTGAAGTCCCAAACCCCAGTACCTCAGAATGTGACTGTTTTTGGAAATAGTCTTTAAAAAGGAAACTGAGTTAATATGAGGGCATTAGGTTGGGACTAATCCAATGGGACTTGTGTCCTTATAAGAAGAGGACACAGGCACATATAGAGGGAAGACCATGTGAAGACACAGGGAGAAGATAGCCCCTCCAAGCCAAAGAGAGAGGCCTTAGAAGAAACCAACCCTGCTGACATTTTGATATTGGACTTCTAGCCTCCGGAACCGTGAAAAAAACAAATGGTGTTGTATAAGCCCCCCAGTCCGTGGTACTTTGTTATGGCAGCCCTAGCAGACTAATACAGAACGTGTGTGCTTGTGTGAGGATAGGTGTGTGTATGTGGGTAAAACTACAGGGAGTGGTAGAGACCGTAGCAAGATTGAGTGAGTTCATCCTGGCTGAAAGGCGAAGATGCTCTTTAGCTCTAGCTGCTTGTTGCCATGTGGGAATATTAGCTCAGTGTTGCCAGATGTTCTGAATCTTTAAATGAAGCTAAATTTTTTTCTTAATGTGAAATTTCCCAGTTTTTTGATAATACATGGGCAAACAAAACATGTCTGTGGGCCAGATTTGACCTGTGGATTACCGGTTTTGACCAGTGACCCCATGTTTAAGGAAACAATTTAGAAGTGACCTCATAAGGCAGGGCATGACTAGAGAGTAAACATTAAGAGACAGAATACTGAATTAGGAGCCAGGACACCTGGCTGGCTGTTAGACCTTGAGCCAGACCTCAGTTCCCATTCTTGTCAGGTGAGGAGACTGAACTAGTCCCTGCCAGCAAAGGTGACTGGAGATTCTGTAAACATCAGGAATTATGGCCAAGATAATTACTCTCCACCTGGCTATTTCTAAGAATGAGTGCCTGATCTCCTAGAGTCACAAAGAAAGAGATTGAGTGTAATTAAGGATTTAAGTGCATAGGAGTGGAAATATCCCCATGTCTTAGAAAAAGCTGCTCAAACTGGGAAAAAAAAACAAAACAAAAGAAAGCAGAAGGAATTGCTCCAAATGAATGTCATTCAAAATATTGGCCAAAGAGGGTAAAAACTTCACCCTTTCATTATAAAAATTATCGTGGTGCTTCTTTGCTTTGCACTGGAGTTGTCACTGCAGGGTTTTCTTGGCTCCTTTTTTTTTTGGTCAGCATTTCAAGGACAAAGTGTGGCAGACATAGACTAATAATAAGAATTATTATGTCTGTACTGTGTGCCAGGGACTTTACATATACAGGCATTTCTTCTTGTAACACAGAATAACACTTGCCAGAAAATCTTGCCATCTGCAAACCTCCGTATTAAAAAATAATAGGATTTATGGGAAAAAATAGGGCCGAGATAGACCATTCAAATCCCGTGCAACTCTGATGAGCCCAAGCAGTCGTTGCTACCTGGGGAGGTCGCTTGGACCACCTTGACAGCCCCTGGGTGGCTAGAAGCTGCCACAGGGGTATTAAAATCCACAAAAGTAATAGAGCGGAGAAGCTGGTAATTGTTTCTTAGACCAGTGCTGGCAGGGGTAGAGATAGGGCAGAGAAATGGAGCTACTGTCAAGGAGAGCACAGGCGGCAGGAAAACCTCGCACACGCTGAGAGCTCAGAGGCTGGGGTGGGCTGATGGAGAAGAGAGCCCTGGAGACAGGTGCTAGTCTTACATTTCCTGGAAAACAGCAAAAAAGTTCCTGCGGATGATGTAGCAGCCGAGCCCCTGACCTTTTCCTTTTCCATTCAAGGTCATGGTTCCACTTGTGCTATTCCACCTCCTCTTGCTTAGGAAAACCCACCTTCGATATGGTGAAAAGCAATGTGCAGTTTTCACATTCTCTTGGCATCATTCCTCTGTAACCAGTCACTGATGGGGTGATTCGTGCTACAGAAAGGCACACTGTAGCAGAACAGATCATGATTTTATTTCATTCTCACAACTCCAGGTATTGGAGCAGGGGTTCTCACATCAGTGGGCCTCGGAATCACCTGGAGGGCTTGTTAAACCAGATGGCTGGGTTTCATCCCCAGAGTTTCTGATGTTGTATTTCTGGGGTGGAGCCCAAGAATTTGCATTTCTAAGAAGTTCCCAGATGATATGGATGCTGCTGGCCCAGGACCACATCTGAGAACTACTGTACTAGTGGCAATGGATGATTGGCCACATTTTGTGACTTGCCCGAGATTGCTGCAGGAATGGACCCAAGGCGGGTCTGAATCTTGAGCCTAATGAGGCTAGTATGCCAGAGAAATGGATTTTGCTGCTCTATAAACACTTAGGAATGTGCTGGGGTTTGCTTCAGGTAATTACTTGTACCTAGTTAGCAGGCAGGCACGGAGCTCAGGCAGTCAGAGGGGATGGGCTTGTGGTCAGCAGCGATACATTGTAGGGACCTGGGGAGTCTCTGCCTCCACCTATGGGTATGCTGTGTGGTCTCCTGTTTTATAAGACATCTTTGTAAATTTTGGTATCATTAGCTATTTAAGGGTTTATACCTAGTGCGTATCTATTATAATCCCACCATCGGGCTCATGACCTTCCTGCCAAGGCAGCTGGTGGGCACACAGCCCCAGGATTTGGACCCAGACACTCTGAATCCAGTATCCGTGTCCTTTCCCACCAGGATGCACTGTCCCCTAAAGAGTTTCCTGAAGGAACCAAGCGGGGAGTCTACCTGTGACTTGCTTATGTTCGTGTTTAGAGTGGCTTGTTTCAGGGAGGTATGAGACAAGGGGTTCACGTTGTGGCTGAAGAGAAAGCCCCAGTATGACTATCAGACCCCTCAAAAACTGACTTTACTTGCTTTGTTTTAGGTATAAAATCTGTGCGACAAAGGCGATGTGGTATAATCCTAGAAGTGAGAATGTTGTCCATTTTCATCATAAAAAACTCCCAACTGCAGAAAAGTTGTAGTTCATTACTGCTTTAGGGTTCTGAGGTTATAGACTGAATTAAGAATAGGAAAAATGTGTCGATTATTACTAAAGGCCTTTGAATATTCCAGGAGGCGTTCCCCTACCCTGAGAGCATGACATGACAGAACGAGCTTTGCAGTCACCCAAAGTGTGATCTGAATCCAAGCTCTGTCACTTACGAATGTTGTGACATTGGGAAATGTTGGGAGCCAAGAAGTTTTCGCCATTAGAAGATGGCCGACATCCTGCTTCTCTTCCTGCTTAAAAACAAAAGCCCGCGCCTAAAACGAAAGCCCGCGCACGCAGCACCAATGATAATTTGCCAAGTACTTCCCTTATTCTGGATCCCGCCCCCCTTTCTCTGTACTGTATAAATACAGCTACTGCAGCAATAAAAGTTTGAGGCTTGATCAGGATTTTGTCTTGCCTCCATTCTTTCGCGTCTCCTGCCCCTTCTTCTCTTTTCAACCCCTACAGGTTCCTCCTCGGACTCACAAGGATTTGTCCTGCTGGTCGGGACTCCCGGGGACGCCCGGGGCCGAGCACAGGGAAAGTTCCTTGTCTAGTCAGAGCCTCTGCTTCCTCTTCCGTAAAGTGGTTTAATAATATTTACTTCACTAGGTTATCATGAGGATTAAGTGGCTACCAGCAATGCAGCTACGCTTCTGGTGCCCACAGCGTCCTGAGGCCCAGATAGCTAGTCGGTGTGCATTCATCCTTGAATTTGCTCCCGAAGAGCCAGGAACCAGGCAGCAGGACCATCTCAAGAAGACAGAAGTGGAAGCCTGCTGGAGACTGGCTTGGTTGAGACTCCGGTTCAGAGTATCACAAGGCTGGCGGTTTTCCCTAACCGCTGACTAACATAGATACAAAGACAAAAAAAAAAAAAAAAAAAGGTAAAACTTACAACACTGGAAAATAACTAACCACCAAATTCCAGAATTATAAGGGAACTGACAATAAATACGAGGCAGATGGAGAGGACCAAGAATAACCAATGTGGCTTCCAGCTATGTCATCCCTCTACTGTGCCTCCATGATTTGGAGAGCCAACGCCTACGTCACACAGGAAGCTTTCCAGTGCTGTGAAGGGAGCAGAGTGCCTCGCTTTCTGTTTTCTCCTCTCCTTCCTCCTACTACCACCTGTCCCTCTTTCCCCTTGTCCCCACTCAGGCTTCCATCTTGTTATATTTAGGTCAACACTCCAAATCTCAGAAGTGACTGGGAAGTAGTGGGGTGCTGGCAATGGCCTAAGACTTGTGAATGTGGAAAATACGACACCCCCCAATTATTCACACCCTTGGATAATACCCTCCCCTTGAGTGCAAGCAGTACCCGTGACTGGCTTCTAGCCAGGAGAGAATGGTGAAGGTGAAGGATGGATGCCCTGTGGTTATATTACTGAGGGAGAGAGCCTCCCGCTGGCCTGGAGGATGGAAGCCGCCATGTTGTGAGAGGGCACAAGAGGGGGGCTACATGCAAGGACCCCAGTGACGGCCAGCAAGAAAGTGGGGCCCTCAGTCCTACAGCTACAAGGAACTGAATTCTTGTGACAGCACTGTGAGCTTGGAAGAGGACCCTGAGATCCAGAAAGGAGCACATCCCACCAACACCTCAGACTTGTGAGACCCTGAGCAGGGGACCCAGTTAAACTGTGCTCTGACTCCTGACCTACAGAAATTGTGGGATAACAAATGTGTGTTGTTTTCTGTTGCTAAGCTTGTGGTTGTCTGTTGGGCTGCAAAAGAAAAATAATAGAGTGAGTTACAGTCTCTATGAGGTGAACATTTTGTGGGGAGTAAATAAGAGCCCTGGGAGCAAAGCATGCTGGGGATTAGGATGCCTAAGTGGGTTCTCTGAAACCAGAAGGCAGATAGTGGGGGTCAGAGGGAAGTGCCACCTCAAGAAGACAGAAGTAAAGTCTGTGGGAAGAGGAAATTTGCCTGGGAGTTGCAGATATGCAAGTCTGTCCTACAACTGTAAATTTGATTAGGAGATTCCAACACGGTACAGGTGACCCCACTTGTGTGTCAAAAAATCAACTTTTCATAAGTTTACCAGGAAATATCCGGGAACAATATAGAGAAATTTACAAAATCTTAAAGGGAGATTGAAAAGAAGTCTTCCCACTGAAAGTATTAAATGTTTTCTATGGATTCAACTATAAATTTAATGTAATCCCAATAAAAATCTTAATTGACTTACTTAGAATTTGATGAAATCTAAATTATTGAGAAGGATGATCATTTCAGAATAGCTAATATGTTTTTTGAAAAGAACAGTGATGAAGGAGACTTTGTCTTATCAAAAAATAAAATACAGGGCTTCCCTGGTGGCTCAGTGGTTGAGAGTCCGCCTGCCGATGCAGGGGACGCGGGTTTGTGCCCCGGTCCGGAAAGATCCCACATGCCATGGAGTGGCTGGGCCTGTGAGCCATGGCCACTGAGCCTGCGCGTCCGGAGCCTGTGCTCCGCAACGGGAGAGGCCACAACAGTGAGAGGCCCGCGTACCACAAAACCAAAAAACAAACAAACAAAAAAAACCAGCTTAAAACTATAATAATTGTAATTGTATTAGTTCAGGAATAGGCAGGCAGATGATGGAATAGGAGAACAGACCCAAGGATACATATGTGCATTTGTTTTGTTTTTGTATATGATAAAGATTTCATTTCCAGTCATTGGGGTAAGGCTGGATAGTTCATAAATTGTGTTAGGGAAAATGACCAACCAATTGGGGCAAACTATTTATATCACTACCTCTTCCATGCCTCACACAAAAATAAATTCTGATTAGCTTTACATTTAATTGTAAAAGATGAAATTTATAGATTAAATAAAATAGGGGTGAATAATTTTGGTGTTTTTGCAGGGTAGAAAAGGCATTTCCAAGCATGCTGCCAAAGCCAAGAGTCATAAAAGAAAGGATTGTTATGGTTGATTGTGCGAACAATGAGAACTCCTGTATGGTATCAAATCCCCCCCCTCCCCACACACAAAACAAAAAAAACAAAACTTGAAAGGCAAACAGAGAAAAAATGTGTAACATAAATGCCAGGTATTGTTAAGCTTTGAGCTTTTCCTGATCAATTAGAAAAAGATAAACAACCAACTGAAAAAAACTGAGGCAAGACTAAAAAGAAGCAACCACAAAATACACCAGCCCATGTGTTTGCTTTGCTCCATGTACCCTTTTTTTTCCAGAAATCATGATTTTTTTCAGGCTTCCAGGAGCAGCAATGTTGGGGGTATGGCACTACTGACCAGTGTCATGGTATTTCTGGGGAGATGTACGGTTGTAATCATCTTTCTGTCAAGGGTCATATTCTTCCACATTACCCAGGAATATCCAGCAAATGATTGAGTCTTCCTTTTATTAAAATAATCTCACTGAATGGAGATTTTATACCTGCCCATATTTTTACTCTAAAGAATGCATCAGTGACTAAAGCCCATTTTACTAAAAGAATTATTTTTCAAAATGGCTATGGCTTTATCTTTTTATGATTATGATTGGGAAAGCAATTCATGCTTTTTGTAAAAGTATGTGCTGTCCAGAAAGTTGTAAAGAAGATAGTAAAAATACCCTTATCTTGCCTTCCAAAGATAACCTCTATTTTCTCTGTGTGAGTGTGGGCACACATCAATCCACATACATTCACAGGAGCATGTGTATATCTGTATTTTCACAAAAATGAGATTATACTTTTTTCCAGTTCAACAATATATCATGAATATCTTTCTATGTTAATAAATATAGATCTGCCTCATCATTTTAAATGGATGCCTATTCTTCTTCAAAATGAATGTGCTATAATTAATTTAACCACTCTACAGCTGATAAATTTAGGTTTTTTTTTTTTTAACCAGAATGAAGAGCTCTATAATTGATTCCATACACATATTCTTGGCCATGGGTCTGGTTATTTCCTAAGAATAAGTTCCTAGAACAGAGATTTGTCCCGAGGGAAGAAAGAGACAGGATGATGTGAGACAGTAACAAGGTGTAATATTTGGGAAGAGAATAGGTAGTGAGTTTATCACAGTCACTAGCACTTGAATCTGTGTCCAGCCTAGCCCTATGGACACATATCTGGGTTCCCGCGAGAGCGAAACTACATGCAGGACTGCTTCCAGAACCTTCTAACAGTGGGGGCAAAGACAGAGGGGAGAGGATAGAGCTACTCTCCCCTGCTGTGCTCCAGAACGATGTGTGGCTTTGTGGAATCTGAGCAGGGAGCAGGCCCAAAGGGACTGGACTTGTCTGTGTGCACACGTGAGAGCCCAGTGGGACCTCCGCAAACACAGAGCGGGGGCCAGGGGTGCAGGTGCCAGTGAGGTTTGAGTCATTACTCTCGAAAGCTCCTTTCTACAGCCAGTGGAGCTGAGACTTAGAGGCTCAGGTTATGCTATAATTACATCTGGGTAGAAGCCAACTCTGTGTGCCCAATGCCTCAAACATCTGAAAGTGTCTTCTATTTTTAAGCACATACAGAAGCCTTGCGCTGTCTGTCGTTTTACAGTCTAAGAGCGGTACCTTGAGGCTTAATCTTTTCTACCTGCCGTGTACTCAGAGCCCAGGGAAGGCCTACTGGGTTCTCTTGACGGCCATTTGCCAACTCAGCTATACGTGATTTAAATTCTTTCACCCCTTTGTTTAAAATTGGATATGAGATTGGTTCTCTCAAATGAAGACTTTGAGTGACTGATAATTATACAGAGATTATATCTTTTATCTTTATTCATACTTGTCAGCACAGAGCCTTTCCACAGTTCAAATAAGTGAGGAATTGAACAATAAAGAGCAACCAAAACTCCAAGTAGGGGAGTGTGGCAGGCACTGTTCACCGTCACCCAATGCTCATCCCCCCTCCTGCTCACTCTTCTTCGCCAGCGAAAGAAGTCCAGTTTATTCAGGAGCTAGGTAGAGCCCCATCGGTTCAGCTTCTTTCCCAGTTCCAAAATATAAATCATGATTCATCAGAACCAGTTATGACACTGTCACCTTGCCTGGCCCCTGGTTGGTTGAAGGGTGGCATGTGACCCTGTGTTGGCTGGTGAGATGTAAGGGGACGTCTACTGAAATAAGCTAAGTTTCCAAAGAAAAGACAGCGTCTCCCCAGAAGAAGTTTTTCTCCTACCTATTCTGCCTCCCTGTCGTGGGAGGTGATGCCTGGAAGTGACCGTGGAAGGATAAGGATGAGGATGCTAGGGGGATGGATCAGCCAAACGGAGAGTACGTGGGTTCCAGGGGACACTGAGCAACTGAACTCCTTAGCAATTGCTCACCTCCGTACTCAATGCAAAGTGAGAAAAATGAATTCCTATTTTTAAAGGTCCACTCTCAGGTGGGTTTTCTGTTACATCACCAAAAGCATTCTTAAGTGATACGTGGAATTGATAAAACAAGAATGACTTGACCATCCAAAAGCATGAAGTCAAGCCGGGTTGCCTGGGATCGAATCTAAGTTCTTCTGTGTACTAGTTTTGTACCTTTGGCTGGGCTAAGCCTCCTGTGCCTAGTTTCTTTATCTGTAAGATAGTACCTATGACATAGATTGTGCAGTGTAGCTCAGAAGAAATACCAAGATGTCAGCTTGACTTCTTTACGGGGTCACAGCAGGACACACGTGTCCAGAGTTGGAAAATTCTGTCTAGATTATTTTTAATAAAAGAATGCAAAATCTCTGCTAACACGTCACTTTAAGTAGACTTGGATGAGGAAGTGGTTTGTAAAATTTTTTTAGCCCTTCTCATATTTTTGATATCCAAATGTAAAACTGTTAGTCTCCAGGAGGGTCTAGAATAAATGTTTGGGATTCTCCACTCTCATAAAACAAAAGAAGAGTTATTCCACATGGAAGTCTTAGGCTTACTCAGCTCTAAGGAGTAGAGCCTTCCGTACTTCGTAACTACAGTTCCGGACAAGTTTCTAATACTTTATGTGGCCACCTTTTCTCTCAATATGTTATTCCTGCCTAAATTCCCACTTTTTTTTCAGAAATTTGTGTAACTCTGATAGCATTTGCATTTCTGCCTCTTTGATTCTTCTAGTATCTTTTAAAAAGATGAGTCGGCAAACAGTTTATGTTAATGAGGTGTCATGAGAAGTGCAAAGGAAGTAGAGACACCAGTCTTTGCTCACCTGTTGCTCATAGCGTTGTCCATCAGGTGTGCGGTCACCCGATGTTCTCCTTTTATAAGCGGGTTTATTAAGCAGGAGGCATTGGACTTTCATATTGGGGGTGATACAGAAACTCAGAGGTTTTCCTCTGCTGTTTCTGATGAACAGGTGGTTCCTTGAAGAGAACAAGGCAAAGGCCCATTTACATTTGGGCTCCTGAGTACATTTGGAATTGTCTCTTGTGGGGCGTTCTGGCTTCTGGCTTAAAGTAGTCATGTTTATCTACCAAGTTGCCCAATGGCGATGGAGTGTTAAATTAAGAGGTAAGTACAACATTCTCTCCGGGGTTAGTTTCCTCCTTCTTGACTTAGAGGAGGAAGGTAGGTCTGGATTTTGGCATAGCTGAGAATATGGGAGCAACCACAGGCCAGCCCCTCCAGCCTGCGAATCACAGCTTGGGTGCCATTTGCCTCAGACAGCAACAAGGACACAGTAAGCC
The DNA here is from genome assembly GCF_963924675.1 of Phocoena phocoena. Taxonomy (NCBI): domain Eukaryota; kingdom Metazoa; phylum Chordata; class Mammalia; order Artiodactyla; family Phocoenidae; genus Phocoena; species Phocoena phocoena. The sequence goes on along the minus strand of NC_089221.1, from coordinate 58,882,655 downwards.
CCCATGTGGGACATGGCAGTGGATTAAGAACTCAGATTATGCTGAGGTTCTGACTGTGGGTTTCAATCTGAGACTTTGGCTGGAAGTAACAAAACATTCACAATATCATCTTTCTATTTAGATTCACGACTCCTTCCTGCCTTTTAATTCCATAATGATCCGATGATGAATAAGGAAACAGTCATTCCAGGGAGCCAACATTAGGTGTCCTGTCCTCTGGCAACAGAGGCCCGAATATCTGCTGAATCAGGGAAGAAGAATTTAAATATAGTAAAATCACCTCAGTTTGAAATCCAGCGACTCAAAACCAGACATTCAGAGATAGAATCGTGGCATGTGGGAATCAGAAGGCAATTTAGTGATTACTTTGGCCAGTTGTTCTCCAACTATTGGGTCCATCAGGATCACTTGGAGGGCTTGTGAAAACACAGATGAATGCTCCGAGTTTCTGATTCCGTAAGTCTGGGGTGGGGCTCAAGAATGTGCATTGCTGCCAGGTTCCCAGGTGAGGGTGATGCTCGTACTCTGGGTACCACACCTTGAGAACCACCAATTTAGACAACTACTGTGCTTTACAAGCAAGGAATTTGGAGTGGAGAAGTTGGTGTATTGTCCAAGGTGATTGGATGGACTGTCCAATTGAAAAAATGGAAGAGTTAAAACTAAATTCAGCTCTTTTGAGTTTAGGTTCATTGCTCTTCTTTCCATTGACCCTTTAAAGCCACAAATTAAGTGTTTTCACAATAATATGTATTTGCTTGGAAACAACAGGACATTAGAGCCTCCAACCCTTTGCTTTCCCACTAGGTGACTGTTGTGTTTAGGGAGTCTAAGTGTAACCTCTTATCTTCTCAGTTTCTGCAAAATGGGATAATAATAGTAATAACCCTATAGGACCCACCTTGCAGAGGGGTTGTGAGGATTAAAATATAGCTTTATATAAAGTTCTTAGAATTGTGCCTTAGAAACTGCTATAATCACTATTATTAAATATTAGTTATTTTCAATTAATTGAAAATATTTTCTATTACTAAAGTTTCACTCTATCTGGTCAAACTGGTTGGCACGAGGATAGTAAAGGTGACTAACAGAGAAAAATTTCAGGATGTGACTAATCCTAGAGCAGGTGATGTAAATAACTAGATTTTTAGATCTTCTCAATTATCTGCTCTATCCCTCTCTTTTTATGTGGGGAACAGAGACGTCCTGGAGAAATGAAGTGACTTGTCTAAGCTTTTATAGCTAATTAGCAACATTGCCAGTCCTAGAACTCCATTTAATTAATAGCTTTCTTAGTCTGTGCAGTATTTGCGAAAGTAGCATTATAGTGGCCATTTACAGATTTGTCTCTATTTCCTAATGTTGGGAATTTAGCTGAATTGTTTGGTTGACAATGGACAACCACTTCAGCATCATTTTTTTTTTTTTTTTTTGCGGTACGCAGGCCTCTCACTGTTGTGGCCTCTCCCGTTGCAGAGCACAGGCTCCGGATGCGCAGGCTCAGCGGCCATGGCTCACAGGCCCAGCCGCTCCGCGGCGTGTGGGATCTTCCCAGACCGGGGCACGAACCCGTGTCCCCTGCATAGGCAGGCGGACTCTCAACCACTGTGCCACCAGGGAAGCCCCTCAGCATCATTTTTTATTTGCTCTGAATGCCTTTTTCATGAACCCCCTCTTTTGTAATCATTGTGATTCCGCATAGGGTAAAACGAGATGTCTTTATTTGTATTAAGTTCTAAAAATACTCAGAAGAGAATTTGAACATATTCCCGTTACTCCACACTTTCTCCCCTGGAGTCTTCTTTATCTTGAGATGAGTAAACGCCATGGAAAGCCCATTATTATTCAATATAAAAATAGGCACTCAGTTAAAGTATCTAAATTCCAATTCAGACAGCAAAAGGTTAATAGTGCCTATAAAAGAATTCCAGCAGCCCACAAATCTAAGCATAATTATGTATGAACATGAGGCTTTTATTGCTGTCAAAATTAATCACTTTTCAACTTCCAGCTGTTAAAACCCTTCTGGCAGCTCTCCAAGCAATTCCCCTACAGTTACTTTTCCTTCAATTAAATTCTGATGCAGTTCACAGGCTCTTATTACGTAAGCAGCAAGTTAAAAACGGACTTCTTGGGGCTTTCTTCTTCTTCTTTGGTCTTTGCTTGAAACTAGAAAATGACAGATTGTGAAGTTTGTTTCTCTCACTCTTTTCAGCTCAACTTTTACTTAAACTTCAAGCCTAAAGAACAGTCAGCATGGGATTAAAGTCTTCATGTTGATTGTAAAGCACTTTATGTGTGTGTAGTGATTTGTAATAACTTTTATTAGCCATTTCTCTCAGTTGTCTTCTGAGGTGATTGAATGTGGTTATGTTTGCTCTCTACAATCCCACCCACTTTTCTCCCTCAGAAACTTTGCAGGAAATGCAGTTTACAAATCTGCACTGGGTTTAGTCCCTATGTTATGCTAGCGCTTAATTCTAGGATGGAAGTTATCCTCGCTGCTCCTTTAACTGAGTGTACAGGTCTGTCGTGGTGGGAATACTCTTGGGAAGAGAAGCCCTCTGAGGGGTCTGAAGGTGCCCAGTTCTCGGGAAGCTCCTGTGGTGGACTGCACCCCGAATTCCAGAAGCCACTGCAGAGAGGCTGGTTGAGCTGTGAAGGCCAGAGCCCCGTGGCAAACTATGGCCACTGAGTTGCATATGACTCAAGGGGTTCAGAAATGGGCCTAGTACAGTATTTATTTTGATTTTTGAGTGGAAATGAGTCCACATCTTTGCATTTTGCATTCGCTTTGCCCAGAACCGAGTGCTTGCACACGGATGATGTGTTGGAAGTGTTGTCTTTCCACTCCTCATTCCTGCGATTCCCAAAGACTGGTCCTTGTATCCTTTCTTGATCTCTACAGGGACGAACGAGGGCTAAACCTTTGCTCGACAGGGATTGGGAGTCCTGTCCCTCTTACCCTCTTACCGTCCCTCTATATCAGGGCACAGGCTCTTCTACATTTGAGTTAGTTTAGCCAGTTTCATTTCCCTGGTTTGTCTCTCCCAATCCCCTCTGATGGTGCCCCTTTGAGCTGTGTGGTGGAGAGCACCTTCCCTGGCCACTCCTGCAGATCTCTGCACCTTCCTGCCACCTCCTGCTTCACGATGTTACTGCGTGGTAGAATGGTGTAACGCACAGATGTCTCTAGCTTTCAGTCTCTGTCATTTCTGCCATCAGCCTCTAATTTCATGCAAAATTAACATATTTCCAGATGCCGATTCCACCCTGAGCCTTTCTACCTGATAGTAACAGCTGGAGTGAGATCTGAAACTGGGCAAGGAGAATGTAGGTGTCTTTGTGGCAGAGATGAAAGAGTATAGAGGGACTGCATGTCAAAGAAAAAGAATGCAGCAAGCAACTTGTAATGCCTGTGCCTTTTAGCGTGGACCTGCGGTTCTGTGCTACCCAATATTTATGGGAAGAGAGACGTTAGACATAGGAGGCATCTACCCTCATCATCCACACTCCAGAGTGGCTTGTCACTGAAAACTTTGGCCTTTGAAGACCTGAGCCAGTCATGGCTTAAGATATTGAGCAAGATTCCTTGTCCAAACAGAAGCCTTGCTGGGCAGTGGATCGGGGAGTCATGGGTGTGTGTTTACTGGAGCACATTGGCCTGCTGGTCAAGCCATATCCGTGCTCACCCAGCCCAGGGAAACGGCTCAAGGCAGGAATATGGAGAAGGGACAGATTCACCAAGAAGTCATCAGCGTCTCTGTCTCTTTACCGCAGTTTGCACTGCAGGGAAGAATCTGTGCCAACCTTTCCCTCTCTCCTTTGTAAGTTAGCAGGTTGGTTTGCTCTAGTGTGACTGAATTGATTCACTCCAGGCAGGGTAATTTGGACAAATCTTTCTAAGCCTGACTTGATGCCCTAGAGAGGACCGAGTCGATTAAGACCTGCTCTGACCCTGACAACCAGTGGCCAAGACTCTTCCACTGGGAAGCTGCCGTAACATCTGAGAGGCAAGACGGAGGTCACGGCGAGAGGGCCAAGGACAGGAAGGACTGCTCGTGAAGTCTTGCCCTTCTGTTCAGTATTTAATATACTTTCTCTTTATGGGGTGTTTCTTAAAAACTGCCACATGCATAGTTTCTGTTAATTGGCTTATATAGGATATGCACGGATATTATCATCCAATGTAAATACCTTGCAAGAATTTTATGTGCTTGTTTCCTTAGTTTCATAGACTCTGTGATTCTAACACTAAACATCTCACTAAATTCTACCGAGTGGTAATTAAAGACAAATATACATGCCATCAACAAGTTGGAGAGAAGTTCTGTTTGGAGTTAGAGTCACTTTGCAGTTGGCAAAATATAGTTCCACTAATTTATATCGCCTTATTCCATCTGCTTTCTTGTTTAAAATGTCCTGGACTCCCTCAGAATCTGTGTATGCAGTATTCTCCATTTACAAAAGTTTCCTGCATAATCCATTTTCTTTTTCGGAGAGCTCTTGAAAAACGATCCTGGTTAGTTTCAAATGTGCAGAGCTTTTATGTGATATGATTCCTGATCTTACAAATGGATGATGAAGCCTAAAGAGATAACCGAGGAGGAGTTTTTAGAGCTACAATGGGTGTGCCAGGGACTCAGTGCAAATTATGCCAACAAATGGATAGCTCCGGGCAGCTGGTCTTTGTGGAGGCTGAGCCTACGCATTTGTAAGCAAGTTTATCTGAGGCCTCTAGCTTCCTGCCACCACTCTCTGGTTGTGTTAAAATGCATGCTGCCTACATGCTTTCATGGAACTGCTTATTTTTTTCAGAGCCATGGGGTCATGAATGTTTAGAAAGTTTTTCTTCGCTCAATTATGGAAGGAGAGTAGAGATGAGTGAAAATGTTGAAGAGATCGGGGAAAGGGTACGGCATTAAACAACAACAACTACGTTTGATGTCTTGACATGGCCTCACAGTGTGGTTACAGAGACTCTATGATTCTGGGTGGGTGGCGGGGGGGCTGGGGGTGAGAGGGCGGTAGCTGCCTACCAGGACCTGGCACTTCTCCTATTTATTTGCCGGCAGTTATAGGCACCCATTTCTGGTCACAGGATTGGGGAAGAAAGGTGGAGATGGAAATGTCAGAGTGAAGAGACCCATCAGTCCCAGTCACATTGCCTGAGTTTTCAAATGATAAAGAGGATGGTTTTGAAGACAGATTGGTAGGCTCTTTTCTTGGCAATAGGCATAGTTTGGAAGACAAATGATTTGAAGCTGTTTTCTTTGTCTGGGAACATTAACGAGGATTTTCTTTATTCCTCTTTGAGCACATGACCCCATTATTTTGTTTAGTTTTTAGCCTGCCTTCCATTAAACGATAATAACACCTTACATTTGAATTCGACTTTGTAGTTTCCACATAATTTTCTTACTGTTATCTCATTCCCTACTCGAATATCCCTGTAAACAAGACTTAATTGGAACCGGAAGGGAAGGGATGTTTATTTTATTGAGTGTGGGCATGTAAATTGAGAGAAAAGTCCAGGGTCATAAGGCGTGTTGGTGGCAAAGCGGGGACCAGAGCCAAAGTCTCCTGCCTCCTGGTCCCGTGCTTATCCTTCCTGAGAAGGCAGTGAGTCATGAAGCTCATGACCTGTTGGCATCCTTCATGAAGATGGCTCCATCTGTGGTCCAAGTGGGCAGTGCACTGAGCTTGCCTTGGTAGACAGCGGCAGGTTGTTTTTCAGTTTGTGGCTGAAATAGCGTTTGTCCTGGTAGGTTATTCCTATCTCACTTGTTGGATTTTCTGGATAATCCACAGCCTTTGCTTAAAAGGAACCTGCACAGTCCTCTTTCTGGAGCCTCACCAGTCTGCCAGTGGCGCTCCGGTTCCAGAGGTGCCTGGCTGCTCTGAATTGCTTGAAGCTGTGCTTCCAGGCACCTGACAGGTGCACCCGTGGCTTCGCAGCATCTGTCCTGATTCACGCTCCTCACAAAATCTGTACAGTTACCTCTGGCCTCTCCTCCATGTCAGCTCAGCTCAACAGCCGGGGAGGTGTTCAGAGATGGACCATCCCCCCTCAACTGGTAGCTTGGCTTCATTCCAGGAACTTTGGTGTTGCTGTCTTGTTGGCTAACATTCTGAAAGCTTTAGAGTTGAGGCTGGTTTAACTGGTGAAGGGTGACCATGGAACATCTCAGTTTTGCTCACCTGTAAAAGTAGTTTCTCTGCTTTCGACTGTCTGAAGGAGCTTGGTGCTGGATCGGTGGTACAACTACCCAAAGGATGTGCTGGCTTTCTTGAAGGTGCCAAGAGTTGAAGATATCATTATTTGTGTACTTTATTCTTCTCTCCTTCCCAATTGCCAGAGCTTAACAAGTATGCCCAAGACTGTATACTTGAAATTGAAGTCGGTTGCTCATTCATTGACATACAAGTTTCTCTAGAAAGAGCTCATCCTCTTGGGTTTTATTGGGTCAGCCAAAAAGTTCGTTTGGGTTTTTCTGTAACATCTTATGGAAAAACTCAAACGAACTTTCTGGCCAACCCAATAGAAATGTGACCTGGTTCTCTGCTTTGGTAGAAGATCCGCTTTGTTCCCTCTTTGTATTTCCCAAGCTTCCGGCAAGATTTCTAATCTGGGGTGGTTTGTCTTTAAGTCTGTTCAATCTCCATTTCAGAGGCTTTTTCTCTACACCCTCCCCTCACCCCTCCAGGCCCCGTATCTCCCAGTGGCTCACTGTTCTTTGCTGTACAGCGCCAGCTTGGTCTGCCTTTGAGAGCATCTCTGGGTCATTCCTGGACTCATTTCCTCTCAAAACTCACCTGACCCATGAGGGCATACAGCATAAAAAGAATTTCTGCCTTGGGAGAGACTACAGTCCGATTGTAGGAAAACAAACTCTACTGATAACTAATAGATTGCTGTCTCACTTCTAGAATGAAACACTTATGCATTCTCATAGGGAAATTATAGGAATATGATGGCTTAGCCCAGTGGTACTTTTGAAAGGCCAATGGGGAGGTATTCAGAAGAGGCAGGGACATTTAAAATCACATCAGCTACCTTTTCACCTCTTCTCTCTCACCCTTTTCCAACTGATGACCCTCTAATCATCACAGACAATAAAACTGCAGGGAATCAGCTTGGGGTGGGCTTGTCTGCTGCTGGGGAGGTTCTGCTGGTGTTTCTGCAGCTCAGTCTAAATTACTTACGATGAGCCCAGAGCACAGCGGAAGTGACATACAGACTGTCGGAGCAGAGCTCCTGCCAGGCAGAGGCGGGATACATCAAGATGCTTAAAAGCAGAAATCTTCCCATGTCTGTAACATTTCCAGCTGGAAAACAGATCAGAGCTACACATTCCAGCTATGCTTAGGAAGCACTGAAATATCCAAGTACTAATCATCTAGGTATGCTAACTGCAGCTCGAAATAAATCTGGGGTTGCCAGTGCCGTATGCCTTATAGGCTTCCAATTCACTGTACTCGCTCCTTTCTTTTTCTCCAAGGGCCAATTACTGGGGAAACGTGGCATTTCTACCCCCATCTCCATCTCCAGCCATTCAGAGAAATGTTGTTACACAGCAGAATGTCTGACCATTACAATAGGCCATTAAACCATTCAAACGTGGGCATTGGAAGAATTTAGCCCTTGAAACATGGATTAAAGACTTAAGGTTTATGAATGTAGAATTTTAGTTAGTGCCAAGTGTTAGAAGAGACCCTAGAGAGGGATGGCCACACATTCCAGTTTAACTAGTATGCCCTTGTCCCAGTGTAATTATTAACATTGCCTCTTTTCTCTCAAAAGTGCTCAGTTTGGGGGCTTCCCTGGTGGCGCAGTGGTTGAGAGTCCACCTGCCGATGCAGGGGATACGGGTTCGTGCCCCAGTCCGGGAAGATCCCACATGCCGCGGAGCGGCTGGGCCCGTGAGCCATGGCCGCTGAGCCTGCGCGTCCGGAGCCTGTGCTCCGCAACGGGAGAGGCCACAACAGTGAGAGGCCCGTGTACCGCAAAAAAAAAAAAAAGTGCTCAGTTTGGAGAAGTTTTATGGTTATTTTTGCCTTAAGGACTATGCAGTTCATGTTTCAGTTTGGTTCAGATTTAATGCAGAAATTACTTTTTCTCCTTCTTCCAAACAAGTGATGTGTTCGCTCTCCACATTACTGGTGCTGAGGAGCTCACTACTTTGCAAGGAACCTCTTATTGTTAAGGAATTCTTGGTTCTGCACCAAAATCTTCCTTCCCCTAACCTTCACCCTTTGATTCTAGTTCCTTCCTCTGCAACAATACAGGACAAGCTTCTTCTCTCTTCCACAAAATATTTTCCATGTTGGTTGATGTGTGGTATATTTTTCAAGAACATACTCATGTTTACTTAGATTACTTTTTTCAACATTTAAAATTCCAAGGAGCCTGTTGTGATTTGGGGCTGCTACATCTTAAAGACTAAAGCAAGAATTTGCTAGGCTCTGCCACTAAACCCCTAGGCAGAAACCATACACATTTGTTTGGGGATTGTGGATAAAAGAGAATGCAGGGGTTACTAATAAAGTAACAATGCCACCATCCTGCAGTGGCAGTTTTTTTAAATAGCTTATTTATTATGCTGTGAATGCAGTTGAATGACTGATAATATCTCTACAACTTTACAGGCAGGAAACAAGCGTACCATGAAGAAACAAGGCTCTCTTTAAAGACTATTTGAAGCTAATGGCGGAAGTAGCATTCACATGCCTTGTTTTAATTTTTAAATTTTTTCCACTCTTTTAGATTATTTAACATCTTTATTGGAGTATAACATGCCTTGTTTTCAAAATGACTTTTTTTAATGATTATAAAATAATACAGGGTGATTGCTGGAGATTTAGAACATCTCAAAAAATAAAGAAGTCCCACTTGTACCCACCATCAGAGATAATATACCCGTTTGTTGGGAGCCAAGAAGTTTTCGCCATTAGAAGATGGCCGACATCCTGCTTCTCTTCCTGCTTAATGAGATAAAAGCCCGCGCCTAAAACGAAAGCCCGCGCACGCAGCACCAATGATAATTTGCCAAATACTTCCCTTATTCTGGATCCCGCCCCCCTTTCTCTGTACTGTATAAATACAGCTACTGCAGCAATAAAAGTTTGAGGCTTGATCAGGATTTTGTCTTGCCTCCATTCTTTCGCGTCTCCTGCCCCTTCTTCTCTTTTCAACCCCTACAGGTTCCTCCTCGGACTCACAAGGATTTGTCCTGCTGGTCGGGACTCCCGGGGACGCCCGGGGCCGAGCACACCCGTTACTATTTTTGGTGTATATTCTTTCATTCCTTTTTCTATGTGTACATACTTGGTAAATACCTAATTTAATGAAATGAGGATCAGAGTGATATAGTTTTCTCTACTGCTTTTATATTAATATTATGTAATAATCATTCTCCTGCATCATAAATGAGCTTTAAAACCTGGTGCATTTAGTACTTTTCTAAAGAGTCTTCTATTGTTAGACATTTAGCTTGTTCTTAACTGTTTCAACAATGGTGTAGGACACCTCCATAAATCCTTGTCAACTTCACTGATTAGTCCCTTAGAATAGACTCCTATAAATGGAGATTCTGCTTAAAGAATTACATTTGTCTGTATGGATTGCCATAACAAAATACCATAGACTGGGTGGCTTAAACGACAGAAATTAATTTTCTCACAGTTCTGAAGGCTGGGAGTCCCAGATCAAGGTGCTGGCTGATTCCATTCCTGGTAAGAGCCCTCTTCCTGGCTTGTGGATGGACACCATCTCTCTGTGTCCTCACATGGCAGAGAGAGCTCTCGTGTCTCTTCCTCTTCCTATAAGGGTACCAGCCCTATTGGATTAGGTCACCCTTATGACTTCATTTAACCTTTGACACCTCCCCATGGGCCCCAGCTCCAAATGCAGTCACATTGGGGGGGGGTTAGGGTCTCGACATACGAATTTTGAGAGGGACACAAATATTCAGTCCATAGCCAGAATACAAATCCTTTTCATCCTCTTGATCTATAAATTTCAACCAATTTAGGTTGAACCAATTTAGAGCTCCACCAGCAAGGTGGGGAGAGCTTCTTTAAAGCATATTCTCTCAACGTAGAGCATTATCATTAAAGAAAGAAAAAAACTGTAGCTAACCTGTGATTAGAAAAGTTGTTGTTCATTGTTTGAATTTGAGTTTCTTTGATTCCCAATAAGGTGAATATTTTTCGTACGCTTCTATGTTATTCGTGGTTCTTATTTCATGAATTAACTCTTCAAGCTTGCAGTTATTTATTTATTTAACTTTGCTGATCAGTTTGTCAGGACTATTTATAGAGAAATAATAAATGACAACCGATGCTACCTAATGTTTACTATGTACCAGTATTGAAGCCAAGCACGTTACATATAGCATCTCCTTTACTGGTCATCAGAATGCTCCGCCTATTGCTTTAAAACCCCGTTTCAGAGACAAGAACCCTGAGACACAGAGAAATTAAGCAGATTTCCTCTGTGAGATGTTTACAGCTACGGCTTCCAAACTATATCCATGCTCATTGCTCTGGTCCCACTGTGTTTTGGTTCTGTCTTTGGTAACACCTATTATTGGTGCATTGAATTTCCTTTCTTTGTCCTCTGCATGTATCACCTATTCTTTTGCCTTAGAAAATGAACAAATTTTTTGACCTCCGCCTCGTTTTCCACCTATTCCGGGAGAGCTTTTCAAATTCTTTGTTACTGATTTGATTTCCCACCGTCTGTTTTACTGGCTTCAGTGATGACTTTAGTTCTCTTATTGTAATGTCAGCCTCCTTGCCTCACCCAGCTCCCCTCCCATCTGGCTCATGCATTCCATCGTCTTGTCTTTTCATCTCGCCATGCTCCTTCAGTTCAGCTTTTTGGCTTTCTGCTTCTGTCTCAGAGAGGCCACATATTCTTAGGTCCTATTGAAGATACAAAAACATTTCATAGTATTTTCTCTTTTTTTTTCAGTTGCCAATTATTTTCAAAGGTCTGTTCATCTTCTTGATCTTTAAGATATTGTTCCCTTTCTCTGGAGCTTTGGCACTTTTTTCACAGACCTCCTATTTAGTTTATTGTTTATTCATCTTTAGATTAGACAGGTTCCCCCAGATTTGAGGTTTGTCAACAGACAGCAGATTTTGTGGTTCCGCTGTATAGAAATGGGATCCTCTCATCCCACTGCTTGATTCTCTGACACTTTGAAACTGAGGATGTTCGTGCAGATGAACAGCTCCAGCAAGCCCTGCTGTTAGATTTCTTACAGTTTTTTCTCTTGCTAACATGGCTTCAGTGTGTGGGCTGCATCCTGGAGGATGCAAAGCATCATGATAGACCCCTTCAACTCCCTGCTTATTGTTTTCAGTCCATAGATGTGATAGAAAATTTGGGTCGGATGGGATTAGTCAGAGAGGACAAGATGGGGAATAGACGATTGGCGTGTCACACTGGCACCTTAAAAGAAACACTCACGTAACAGAGTGACAGTTAACCAGTTTTCCTTTGGGCCTTTGAGGAAGGGCAGACAGTGGGGAAGTGCCAGGGCCCACCTGGCTTTCTTTGCCATGTGTGGGCTTCACTGCTTCAGGACAGCAAGGACAGCCTGAGCCACTCACTGTTTCTCTGAATCAACCTTCAGCCATCCTGGAGTCACTTGAAATTCTTTCCACATTTTGACAATTCTGTTTTCATTTCTGTGCTATTTTTGAGTTTCATTCTTGAAAGTGTGTAGTCTTCTGTATGTCTAGCAGGAAACTAGTGGAGGCAGGGACTGCCAGCCAGGTATCATTTTTAACTGGAAGCTCTTTACCTTGTAATTTTTTTGCTCAGCATCTCCTGCCTGAATGTATGTTGAGGGCACTCAGCATCAGAATCATTCCTGACACCTCATTCTCCCACTTATCGATGGCCTGGTCTGTTGACCACATTTCTCGCCTGTATAGACATCCTTCCATCCCCACCCCTTCCACCACAGTGCAGATCTTCACTGTTTGCCGTAAGGTCCTGTGGTTGCAGCTGCCCAGGCTCCTAGCTATCAGCCTCTTTCCTTTTCCATATTCGTATTACTGTTAAATACACTTTACTTAAAGACGGTTTCCTGGTTCCCCAGGAAGGGTTTCCTGGTTCCCCAAAGCCTGGGAGGGTTTCCTGGTTCCCCAAAGCTCCGCAGTGGCTTCTTTTTGTGATGCTGATAAATTCCAGGTTTACATATTGTACGTCTTACGTGACCCGTGCCCAGTCCTAACGCCTTTACTCAGCTGCACAAATTTGCTCTTCCTACACTGGATGGTCCAACGTTCCCAGATGCGTCTACATTGCTTGCCTCTTCCCCTTTACTTATGCCGTCTCTTCTTCCGGGATCCCTATTATTATTACGATTATAATTTTGCTGCAATCTTACTCATCTTGTAGAACTTTATTAAGATGCAATCTTCTCTTTGAGGCTGGGATGCAATCTCTTCTTTAGCTGGGCCCTGACATTTAGATCATCTAACTAATGTATTCTGCTACGTGTTGGAGTTGATACGTGCCTGTGTGTGTCTGTACTACCTGCTCTCTCCTTTTCTGGATTGTTAAGTTATTCTATCTTGCTAAGCCATACTTCCCTGAAGAATAGAATAAATATAATCTTAGTGCTGAACTCATACATTTGTGGTATTGTTAAATAGGGGAATGCATCTAGAGGGCTAAGCAACAGAGCTTGCTGTACCATGAGGGCACAATAAACACTGGTGGAATAAATGAACAAACGATTCTTCTGATTTCCCACCTTGATCCCATATTATTTCGAATGTAAGACATTTTCCTCTCCTAAACTGTGCTAAATTTGCAAGGCTCCCAGTCCCAGCTGCATTCTCCATTTTTCTTGAGCACTGTCAGAAGGTTAGGGGCAAGGAGGGAATGATCAAATGGAACGACCATTAGTGAAAACCACAGGCAGTGAACAGCTGGATAATGTGAAGAGACAAGTTCCGCTGGATCTCCAGAAATGCATCAATCACAGGACGGCGGCAGTTTTGGGGGAAAGTTCAGAGATGCTTGAAAGGAAGCCAGAGTGCAGAATAAACCGATCCTTAAGAGTTGGGTTTTCAAAACGAGTCTCCACCATGCCCAACACCCTTTGGAGAGATGGCAAATTTAAGTGTAAACAGACTTCTTTGTTTTACTGTGATCCTTAGGAGACTGGAGAGTTTTGTTTTGTTTTTTTTGAACAGCTTGATAATAGAAATTGCCTCAGGGATGGGGCCTGCCATTGCTTTAGCCGTGCAATACTGTTCTCCCTAAGGGACTGTGTGGCAGGCTCCCAAAGTGAATATTGCAAAAGCCACTAATAATGGTCCTTCTCAGGTAACATTTTCTGGTATAAAATATCTTGGCTTAATATCGTCTAAATACATTGAAGTGTAATGCGGTCAACATGACAACGTTCTGACATACAATACTATATTTTTTGTTGTTGAATTTTTGAATTTTATTTATTTTTTTATACAGCAGGTTCTTATTAGTCATCCATTTTATACATATTAGTGTATACATGTCAATCCCAATTCAACCCACCATCTCCCTCTCCCCCTGCCACTTTCCCCCCTTGGTGTCCATACGTTTGTTCTCTATATCTGTGTCTCTATTTCTGCCCTGCAAACCGGTTTATCTGTACCATTTTTCTAGGTTCCACATATATGCATTAATATACGATATTTGTTTTTCTCTTTCTGACTTACTTCTCTCTGTATGACAGTCTCTAGATCCATCTATGTCTCTACAAATGACCCAATTTCATTCCCTTTTATGGCTGAGTAACATTCCATTCTATATATATGTACCACATCTCCTTTATCCATTCATCTGTCGATGGACACTTAGGTTGCTTCCATGTCCTGGCTATTGTAAATAGTGCCGTAATGAACATTGGGGTGCATGTGTCTTTTTGAGTTATGGTTTTCTCAGGTTATATGCCCAGTAGTGGGATTGCTGGGTCATACGGTAATTCTATTTTTAGTTTTTTAAGGAACCTCCATACTGTTCTCCATAGTGTCTGTATCAATTTACATTCCCACCAGCAGTGCAAGAGGGTCCCCTTTTCTCCACACCCTCTCCAGCATTTGTTGTTTATAGATTTTCTGATGACTGACATACAATACTATTGTCTTTATTTCTGTCTTGGTTCCTGTGGCGTCAGAGGTCCAAAGTGAGTCAAGATGATTAATCCTTAGTTAAGGCAGCAGAGAAGCCACCATGGTACTGCACTGGATTTAGAGTCTCTTGTTCTCAGGAAAGAAGGCATGGGTAATATAAAGCATAAAGCAATGTAAAGAACCCTAGATGAAGAGTCAGGATTCAGCCCTAATACTTCAGGAGGGTGAAGCCAATGGGACCTGGGGCCAGTATTTAACCACTGTGGGCCTTATCCATTAATTAAAAGGAATTGGGCCACAGGGTCCTTAAGGGACCTTCCAAATATGGACTTTTCAATTCGAAGATTTCTCATGGTGGGAGAGGAGTATGTCATGATGGTTAGGTTTCTGGTGTCAACAGGTTTGGTTTTGAATCTTGATGAAGTCCCTTTATAGCTGAAATCCCAGACCATTACACCAATCCTGATTCACTCTGGGCCTCAGTTTCCTGACCTGTAAGGTGGGGATAGTAATACTACTACTTGTATCAGTTTGCATATGCAGCCGCTCAACTGACTTATTAGGGACAAAGGCTCTTTTGACAACTTCAGCAGCTTCATTTTCCATCTTCATATTTGTTGCCTCATCTTGCAAGACTGCTGTGGTTTTTCCAGATATTGTCCTCATTCACAGTAGGAAGACGGGGTGGAAATGAGAGGTGATAGCAGGATAAAAAAAGGAAAGGGTGCATAGGGCAAAGGCCCATGTTTCAGGGCTGTATCTTCCTTTTCTCCAAAAAGGAAAAACTTTCACCAAAGCTCCCAGATGATTTCTTCTTGTATTTCATTGGCCGGAACAGGGCTACAAGGTCCCCCATCTGTGAGGGAAGTTGGCAGATTAGTTTTCAGCTTTTGTGGTAGTGGTGAAAGGAGAACGGGTTGGGATTCTGTGGGGTCAGCCAGCAAACAGGTGTGCCACACCGCCCCACGGTGATGTCAGGATGTCACCAGTGGTTGAGTGCCTAGTGCACAGCCTGACCCAGAGCAAGGACTCGATAATTGTTAGCTATTATTCTCCAAGAACCGATTCTTCTTCCCTTTGCACTGATTCAACCTCACCCCAGTGATTTTCAACCGTGTAGTACGTGAACCTGAACCATTGATATTCAGTATCAGAAAGTTACTGGTCTTCTTTCCCATGGAGAAACACATTCCTTTCCCGTGCATGCTCTGTTCGCGTCACCTTCAGCGTGTGGTTCAGGAGCTGTCACATCGTGCATCTGTGGAAGGAAAGCTGAGTCGCAGGGTAGGCTGAGATTGTCCTGGACAAGGTGTTAGGTTTGCCCATGACCCCCTCTGACTCTGAAAGAGCCACAGGGAATTCCTCAGGTGTGGGTTGCCACGCTTTGCCATTGCCCTTTCTACCCTGGCTTCAGCAGTTTGGACCTGGTGCCTGACTCAGAGGTAGCCAGCGGGAGGCTGCAGTGAGATTTCTGCCCCATAAGAACGCTCCATACAGGGTGGAAATGAGCTGACCCAATCAGCTCCTCTGTCTAAGAGTCACTCTTTGAATGGGAGATCCTAGAGCTGTCCAGAAGCCAAGGGGCACACAGAGAGGGGACAAGTAAGCAGATGCCAGGAGGAACAGAAGCGGAGGAGGCAGAAGCCATGAGATAATGGTCGAGATATGATGGGAGCAGCAGCCCATGCTGTGAGGGGCCGGAAGACCAGCTCCTGGGGCCGCTGCTTTGCCTGAGGTGGCTGGAGCTCCCCTGGATCCTGGAGCATGTCCCAGTTGTCCTCTGCCTGGGCTATTGCCTCCCTTGCTCCCCACGTGTCCCATTTTGGGCTGACTTGCAATGGTGTCCCATCCCGGCAGCTGCAGAGCCTGACTCACAGAGGAATTCAACTAACGGAGGCATGACAGTGTGCTACTCTGTCCCTTAAGGAGTAAAGAGGGTGACCGACGCGCAGGCCTGTGTATCCTCCTCTCACACCTCCCACGGTTGCCCACCAGGGAGGAGCCACTCTGGCGGGGAGAAAGCTATCCGAGGACGGGCTGAGATTCTGTCGTGTGTGGGTTCAGTGGCTCATCAGCCTGGACACCAGGGCCCCCTGGCCCCCTGGCCCCCTGTTGGCTGATGGGGAGTCTCTTCGGAAAGGGATTCAGGGGAGCCCGCTTGGCCACCAGAAGCTGGCTGCATTTACCTAATCCTCCCTAGGCGTTGCTTGTGTAATTCGATTATTTGATTGACTTTACATTGTGCGATGCTGGAAGAGGTGAAGAGACAACAGGTTTTTGGCTGTACCTTCTGGCCTGTTCTGTCTTGTTGGCTTTAAGGATTTCATGAAGTTTTGTGTTGCTGCCAACTGTCTTCCCGGGTGTTTTGCACCAGCAGCGTCCTGCTTCCCATGAGCTTGTCTTCCGTAGGAAGTGGGGCAGGGTAACCCTTCAGTCACCCGCACGTGGGTGGGGTGTCCAGGGCCCCTCCAGGTCAGAGAATTTGTAGTGCTGGTGCCTAAATTCTCTACCTTCTCCCCTTCTTCCCAGGAGAAATGGCTGTATTTGTTTGATTGGAACAATCTCATTATGTCTGGCGGCTCTGACACAAGTGAACCCAGAAATCAGCTTCTCTGACATCTTGGCTTGGCCGATTTTCTAGTATGGAGTTGTGAAGCCACATTTCATCTCCATTTCCAGGCATGTGTCTTCTTTATTTATTAACTCGAAGCTTCTGCCATTTCTTACGGAGCTCTGTTATTTATTGTTGTCACATTTCCCTCCCCACCTCCCTTTCCTTTCAGGCTTTCACCAAACTCGAATAAGAGCCCCTTGACTGCTCAAACACCCAAGTTATGGAATGTTTCCCACACGTGACTAGATGGTGTCCCCACGTTGGGAGCGGCGGGGAGGCCCTGCAGGGGGATCCCGGGAGGGGGATGCTCTACTGGACCCTCTGCCCCCCACCTTCACTGCTGAGTAAGCCTTGCAGTGAGTGGTGGGTGGGAGGCACACAGGGTATGTGGGCTGGTCTGTGCCTGACATCTAGAGTTAGAATCTAAATGTGTTTTCTTTTTCTTTTTATTTATTTATTTATGGCTGCATTGAGTCTTCATTTTTGGGCCCGGGCTTTCTCTAGTTACAGCGAGTGGGGGCTACTCTTTGTTGCGGTGTGCGGGCTTCTCATTACAGTGGCTTCTCTTGTTGCGGAGCACGGGCTCTAGGCACGTGGGCTTCAGTAGTTGTGGCACGTGGGCTCAGTAGTTGTGGTGCACGGGCTTAGTTGCTCCATGGCATGTGGAATCTTCCCAGACCAGGACTCGAACCCATGTCCCCTGCATTGGCAGGCAGATTCTTAACCACTGCGCCACCAGGGAAGTCCTAAATGCATTTTTGCTTAGAAACAATATCCTTCATGGAGGTCAGAAAGCCCTCTTTACCCTCATAGAGCTCAACATTACCGTGGAAGTTATATTAGTGATTTTAAACTCTGACTACCCATTAGAATCACCTCGGGGTGCTTTTAAACCCTGCCTGGGTCCCTCTACCAGAAAGTCAGATTAAACTGGCCTAAGCAGGGGCCCAGGCATAGGTGCTTCTAACAAGTTTCCCTGGAAATTCTACTGTGTGTAGAGGGTTGAGAGCGCTGGGATGTTGCACCGGTGTGAGGCCTGGGGTGAGGCCCGAGAGGCACCCAGGGGCAAAACTCAAGGAGTCGCTCACTCTTAAGGGGGTGCAAGTCGGCTCTTTTTTGGGAGGTGACGTTAGGACCTCAGGCAACATTCATTGTTTGGATAGAGATAGGTTTTTTTAGTTTTAAACTTGTGTATTGTAAAAACATTTCCAGGGCACGACCCATTTATCTCTTTGTAACTCCTCTCATGCTAAGCCTCCTTGTTTTTTTCCTCCCCTCATTTCTAGCACTTTCTTCTTCTCCATTGCCGTCTCCTGCCTCTACTCTCCCTTTCCTCCGAGGGCAGGCTCTTCACTTTCTGTCTTCCTGCGTCTTTTGGCCACTTCTGTGGTCCGTTCCATCCCCACTATTCTAGGTGCATTCACTTGTCTGGGTTTTTCCTCCCTCCGCCACCCCCCCCCCCCCCCCCCCCGCCCACCCACATCGCCCAATAGTCAGCAGCCAAATGGTTCCTTTTTTTTTTTTTTTTTTTTTTTTTTTGCGGTACGCGGGCCTCTCACTGCTGCGGCCTCTCCCGTTGCGGACGGAGCACAGGCTCTGGACACTCAGGCTCAGCGGCCATGGCTCACAGGCCCAGCTGCTCCGCAGCATGTGGGATCTTCCCGGACCGGGGCACGAACCCGTGTCTCCTGCATCGGCAGGCGGACTCTCAACCGCTGTGCCATCAGGGAAGCCCCAAATGGTTCCATTTAAAAAAACTTTTCGTTAAGTGAGTGTCGCAGCATCCTGCTGCTCCAGCTGCTTTTTATGAACCACTGCTCAGCCCCAGTCGACAGCAGATGGCTTTTCTAGGCCGGGAGGGTGGGAGAGAGAGGAGGAAGTAAAGGTTGGTGAGGGTGGAAAGATTAAATTGTCACTCACCCTTCCTCCCCCGGAAGCTACTTTGAGAAGTCAAGATTAATGTCTGCAAACCTTTTAAAACCTTGATTCCTGGTGGCCTGGGGGGTAGGTTCCCCTCCTGCCATCCCGTCCCTGGCAGCCCAGTTACCCCGTCCAATCCTGGGACGGTTCTGCCCTCGGGGTTTCCTTGAAAGATAAATGGTTCTATCATCTTTCCCCTCGGCCCCTCCAGCACTCTTGGCACTTCTGTAGTTAGGAATTAGCGACAGTGCTTCACAACCGGGCCAGGTCTGCAGAGCTGGGCCAGCATCCCTTTTCTTGTGTGGGAAAGATGAGGATAAGAAGAAGTCAAGCCCGAGGCCCAGGTCATCAAGGTGGAACTGTTGAAAGCTTGCCTTCCTGCCACGTGTTGTCCACACAGGCGGAAAATGCAGCTCCCTGGGAATTTGTCCCCGAGTGGCCCATGGGCGACTTGTGGGGAGGCATGAGGGATTTGTCCAGGGCTCTGCTCCCTCGACTACACAGAGGCGCTGTGGCTCTGGAGCCTGGGCCTGTCCTCAGAGTCTCGGCTCCCACCTGCACCCAGGAGGCAGGACGGGGGTGGACACGAGGCGGGGGAGGCCGCTGCCCGGCTGGTGGGAGGTTTTGCATGGACCTCCCTGCTCATAGGTAGCACAGCATGGCGCGTCCACGTGTGCGGTGTCAGTCTCCGGGGCCCACCCCTTAGATACTCCATCTTCGGTTGGTGCGAGTGGGATGTCGCAAAGAGCCAGGGTTGCCCCTGCCTACCTGAGAGAGGGGGCAGCACTCTGTGGGGCTGGGAAGCAGGAAAATGGACCGCTGGCTTCTTTCTATCTCCAATTTCCACATGAAGCCCAGAACATTCACTGACACCTAAACATCTTATGATCTCCTAGTAAGTAGATGGATCAGAACGTCAATCCAGGGCTTCCAATTCCAGATCAGTCCTGTTTTCTCTATGCCGTCCCCTGTGCCGAGGTGTTAGCTAAGTTCCGGAGCTGCTTCCAGAGCAGGCTTGAATGTGTAGACGGCGGCAGGCCTGGTGGGCCCAGGCGAAGAGAGGCCAGGGAGGCTGGGGACAGGGGTGACGGGGCCTCCGCACACTTCCCTCACCTAAAAGGAAGCGAGGGCCTTCCAGGCTGGGGTAGGACCTGCTGGCCCAGTGTTCAAGCTGTGATGTGAGGGCAGTGGCCTCCTGACCGGGGACAGCACGGGGCTCTCTGAGTTGAGGGAAATAGCAAATTTCTCTCCCAAAATTTTGGTGGGGTTTCCCTTAGCGAGGGCTTTGTGTTTCCTCCCGATGTCACTGCAGACACGTTTCCATAAACGTATGCCTATCACAGGCTGAGCCTGGTTTGAAAGCTGCCCACACGTGAACGACGCTCTTCCCTTCTCCTCCCCTCACGTGGCATTAAAATGTAGGCATGTCAAACACTCCTTAACTGAAAATCCGTGTCCCATCAGTACTGTGTCCAACCCGTCACCTAACGGAACTGAGGTCTTGGAATTATGGCCGAAGCCTCAGAGCTGAGGACAGCAGGTAGAATGGGCCTCCATGGTCTAACGAGAGCAGACAGGGAGGTGCTGAGGGGTACCCTCCGGGATTCAGCAGGAGGCAGCCAGGCTGGTGGGTCGTCCTTCCCTGGTGCCATCCCATGTGGCCTGTAGAAACAGGAGGAACAGATTCATAGGAAGGGGAGTTGCCGAGTGGTGACTGAGGGCTTTGGAGGACAGGGCTGTGGCATTTGCCCTCCCCTTTCCATGCTGTGCCCTCAAGTCAGGTGAGGCAAGGCCATGAGAACGCTCCTCGGAACCCCCCTGCATCAGGGTCTCTGCTCTGACCTCTACATTCTAGAGAGACCTTCTCAGGAATTCCTCCAGGATTCTCCTCCCCATGGAGCCCATAATCTGTGACCTGAAGGGGACTTGTCCTCCTGGAGCCTCAGCCCCACTACATTCCAGGTATGTAGGTCTCCCAGGATGCCCAGATCCCCTTCCAGGGCCTGCTCAGCCCTGTTCCGAGGTCCTTTGACCCAAGGTGCACTGGGCTCAGCCCTGGGCCTGAGCATGGCCAAGGGCTGGCAGCTTTGCGGGGGATGTGGGCTGAGCCTGGAGGTGCAGCCTGGGTGGCTACGTGTGTTTGCTTGAGGGTCCTCTGTGTGGGATGAGGTGGGGGTAGGAAGATTTGCAGAGCAGGCTGTCAGCCAGGTGCAGGGTCGGGGGTTGGGAGGAATGACTCTCTCAGCTTCCAATTCCAAGAAGGCGGAGAATTCTAAATTCAAACTGACCTCCCAGGCCATAATGGAGGTATATTTGTCAAGGTAGGAGGCAAGAGGATATTTCAGTTTAACAGTATGGTTAGCTAGATTTGTAACTTAAATGTTTGGATATTTGGCATGTGGGCCTCCACGTGGACTCTTGCCCTGGGCCCTGCAGTGTTGGGGGGGCCTGGCCCTCAGGGCCGTTGGGGGTGCTGACAGGAAGGGGCTGGGCTGTTGCTCTCTGGGTGGCTGATTGGGAGCTACAGAGGATCAGAGGCTCACCAGCACTTTGGGAGAGGTTGGCACCTCCCCCTGAGAGTCTGGGGGCAGATGTGAACCCAAAGCCTACAGCTTGCCTGGAGCACGCCGCCGTTGGGGAGGGCTAGCTGCAATAACCCAGCAGGGCAGGGAGAGGAGACAAGATGGCTGTGGCGGCCTGTGTTCCCCACCGTTTGGTGTGGCAGGCGTGTGTGAGCTTCCCGTGGGTCCCATGGGCACCTCAGTGCCTTCAGGGTTCCCTGAGCACGAGGACTTGCTTTTCTTTTCTTTCTTTCTTCTTTTTTTTTTTTTAAATTTTTATTGGAGTATAGTTGCTTTACAATATTATGTTAGTTTCTACTGTACAGCGAAGTGAATCAGCTATATGTATACATATATCCCCTCTGTTGTGGATTTCCTTCCCATTTAGGTCACCACAGAGCATTGAGTGGAGTTCCCTGTGCTATACGGTAGGTTCTCATTAGTTATCTACTTTATACATGGTATCAATAGTGTGTATATGTCAATCCCAATCTCCCAGTAAGAGGACTTTCTGTGAGGGTCAGGGGAAAGGTGGGATGCTGGGACCGTCCACGGGAGGTCTGCCAGAGTGTTCCTCAACCGTAGACAGGAACTGTATAGAGAGAAGGGCCCTGTACGGGGTCCTCATAAGCAGTACGTGATGCTTGTGACACAGAACATTCAGAGTCAAGAGATCACTGCTAAGAGGACCACCAAGCAAAACCCCTGAGCACCTCCTGGTCCCCTCAACCCTGCTCTGACCCAGAAAGACCCAGAAGTAGGGAGGAGGAGTGATGGGTAAGAAAAAGGGGAAGAAGATTCCCACACCCCTTGCCACTTCTGACCTAAGTGGACTCAGCCTCAGCTACAGGAAGACGGAAGTTTCAATATGGAGGGACAGGGAAGTTTGGACTCGGATGTGACGCTTTAAGACCTGAAAAGCTCTTAACTGACCAAATGGGACTTGTTCTTACGGATGGAAGCAGCCCAGGAGGCTATAGAGTGAACCCAGGAAGTGGTATGGGGGCGGGGAAGGGGGAATCTCACGTTGCAAGAGCTTGTGGTGGGGGAAGGATGAACTCATTTCCTTTTGCACCCCAGCAAGTACATTAACCTGGTCACGCTGTCCAGGATCCTGTGCTTACAATAACCTAACACCAAGCTAGCGACCCTTTTCCTTGGCCCTGAATCTGACTTGAAGATCCTTTTGCAAGGAAAATGGTTGTTGATTTGATAACGGGTCCTCGAGTACGAGTCACTTAATGCTCTCTTCGTGTTGTCGATGAGAATGAGGCACCTGCTTGGGGGCAAGGAGGACTTCAGTCAGTGAACAAGTGCCCAGTAGACACTTGTTTCCCTCTCCTTTCTCTTCCAGGTGATGAGTGTATCAGCATGGTTTAAGGTGAGAAATGTCACCCGGTTTTGCATGACTGACCCCAGTGACTCAGCCTCCCCAGCCTTTCCTGGCGTGGCTGCTGTTCTCGAGTCTTGTGTCCTGATGGTGAGCCTGGCCCTTTCTGCCGTGTCTTCAGTGAACTTTCATGCTCACACTGAAAAGGGCAGAAGTGCTGGCTCAGCCTCTTCCTTTAGCTCTCACAGCTGGGCATAATGACCTCATGATGTGTGGACAATTAATATGTCCTTTCCTAATCAATGCTTATGGATGCATTATTTATTCTAGCATGACGACTGGGTGGCCAAAGATTACCTTTGGCACTGGCCCTTCTTTTGTTCTGTACATACAATTTCTCAGCTCCAGCTTGAGCACAATGGGCTCATTGATTCCACTCAAGTTTTGGGAAGGCTGGACTTTGCTGACTAAGGGTCACTGGGTGCCAGCCTGGACGCTTGTGAATCCCCTGTCGGGGAGTAGGCTGTGCCTTTGGGGCTGAGTGTGGTGAGAAAGTGAATGTACCTCTCTTTTTGTTGCTACTTATCGTTCTGCATTAAAAGATGCCTCTTTGCTTGTCTGCCCAGAGAGATGGTGTCTCATTAAAGAAAGCCAGCAATCGGCTTAGGCCATACCAGATTGGTTACTTCCGTTCCTGTCAGCTACTCTCTCCATGCCAGCCCCACTCCACTACTTTCCCTTCTGTCCTCCTGTTTGCTTGTTTGGTTCAGAAGAAGGTGGCATCCCACTCGGGAGATTCTGCAGTGGAGAAACAGTGGAGGTGCTCAGGGGACCGAGAACTGTCGGGTAGCCATCCCACAGGGAGTGGTGGTGTCAGAGCGGCCCGGGACCCCTTGCAGAGGACTGAGGTGTGAGGGAAACTGAAGGATTGCTATGGTCTTGGCTTAGCCAAACTCTTGTCCTGTGATGCCAAGGTGACCATGAGTCTCTGGGTGGCACTGAAGGGCCCTTATTGAGGTTCTCTGGTATATCTTGGCCACTGCCAGAGATGAAACCTCAGCTCTTGGGGTGTGTCTGCTCCACAGTCGTTACCTAGGGGATACTACTGCGGGTGGTGAGTTGGCAACAAGGCACAGGTATATCCCCTGTCCCCCAGCTTGGTAGGGCTGGAGGAAGTCAGCTACCCAGGATGTGTATGCTGCTCTGATTCTCTCTGTGTGTGTGTGTGTGTGTGTGTGTGTGTGTGTGTGTGTGTTGGCCAGGGCTCTGGGAGCCAAAAGGCCTGAATGGTGGTATTGTTGCATCTGAATACCTCTGAGGAGCTGTCTTCAAGAAAAGAAGAGATAAAGTTGAAATGTTAAACGTTTCCAACAAAAGCTATTAGGGGAGAATTTCCTGACTCAGCATTGGTTGGCATTTTTTAAGGCTTTTTACAGACAACATACGGTTGCTCTTTTCTGTGTGTGGTTTTTTCTGTAGTTTTTATTGTGTTTCTGTTTTTTTTGCATATTGGTTTTCATTGATGAGATGGTTGTGCAATCCAGGGGCTGAGGCATTGCCAGGAAAAGCCAGCAACTAGTTGGAGACCACTCGTTCTCTGTGCCAAAGAGAGCCTGGCCAGGCCCTTGCAGGCTGGCCTCTGCTGCAGATGCCCCTCTCCCGACCCCCATCCCCCATACACCGGAGCCCTTCTCCAGGCAGCTCCGAGTCTCGTCTCCAGTAGTTTCCTTCCCGCTCCTGTGGAGCTCCGCTTCTTAACCCATGTGCCATGTGGCTCTTAACGTGTGTTATGGGTTGAATTGTGTACCACCCCCCAATTCATATGTTCAAGTCCTAATGCCCAGGACCTCATAACGTGACTTTATTTGGAGATAGGGTCTTTACATAGGTCATCAAGTTAAAATGAGGTCATGAGGGTGGGCCCTAACCCAACACGACCAGTGTCCTTATAAAAAGGGGAAATTGGGAGTCAGACCCACACACAGGAAGGATGTCACATGGACGATAAAGGTGGAGATCAATGTGATGCTTCTACAAGCCAAGGAATGCCCAACGGTGCCAGCAAACCGCCAGAAGCTAGGGGAGAGGCCTGGGACAGAGTCTTCCTTTCAGCCTCAGAAGGAACCAACACTACTGACTCCTTGATCAGAGGTTCCTGGCTTCCAGGAGGATGAGACAATCAATTTCTGTTGTTTAAGCCACCCAGTCTATGGTACTTTGTTTCGCAGCCCTAGCAAACTAACACAACTTGGAATTCTCTATTTTCCTCCATCTTCCTATTGAAGATTCCTCCTTTTCTCCCTCCCTCTCCCTCCCCACTTTCCCATCATACTGGATCAAACCAGGCTCTGGAGCCAGACTGTATTCAACTCTAACTTCTGCATTTACAAGTTGTGTGTCCATAACCACTTGGTGCCTGTGTTTCCTCATCTATAAAATGGGAATAATAATAGTAATACGACCTCATCAAATAAATGAAAGAATTGGTGGACAGCCTGCCTTGCAATCCCTGTGCTCAATCTGAGTCTGAAGCCTCCAAGTATACCGAGTGTCCAGTCTGGCTACACCCCGCGCTACCAGTACTGAAAGAACAGATTCCAAGTTCTTATAAGACCTTGTTCCCATTCAACCTTATCACTCCTGGGAGTTTATCATCTAATTGGAGACATGAAACATTTTCAGGGAACTGTTCACAGGGCAAAGTGTTATGTGATTATAGGATCGCAGGATCCTCGCCCTGGCTCAGTCAAGTGGTTCTTGACCCTGGCAGCACACGACACCCCCCCTGGGGTGCTTGGAAAATAGTCCACTGCCTGGACCCTTTCCCCAGAGCAGCTACACAGAATTTCGGAACCTCGAGTGAATTGATGAGTCTGTCTGTCCTTCCGTGTCCTCATCTGCAAACTTTGGGCGAGACTTGGATCGACGTCGCAGGGATGTGGTGAGAATGAATGAAATGAGTTCCCGCGTGTAAATGTTTCTCACGGTGCCTGCCCCAGAGTAAACGCTTAATAACTGCGAGCTCCTTTTGGTGAATAAATGTTCCAACACCCTCCCCAGTAGGTGCTTCAGTTTCACAGCGTGCTTGTGGACTCCTATTTGCTTGAAGAACTGAGGATAGCTTTCCCCATCATCCCTCCCATGTATAAAGGCTGTGGCAGTTTTGGGGTGCTTAGAACCAGAGCTCCTTGTTGATAAGGAGGATTGTCTGGCTGGAGGACCTTGTCTGCAGGAGTGGAGGGGGAGACCAGTGCTTGCCATTTGAGGGCCTCCATGTTGTCACCTGTCATGGCTGCACGAAATGCTGAATCTTAATGTTAGGTCTTGTACCACATCTTCTTCTTTCGTCTCCTTCCCTCCCCTCACTTCCTGTGCTTCCTTTTTCTCTCTCCTCATTCTCAATCAATGTGTTTAGGGTCCAAGGCCTGGGCTCCGATGCTGGCCCTGCCATGCACAGCTGTGCGATGGTATGTGAGCTTCTCAACGTCTCTCAGCTTCATCTTCCTTAGCTTTATAAATAAAAATGAAAGTCCCTTCTTAAATCCTCTGTTTCGGATATTTAAATGGAAAGCTGAGAAGCACTTTTATCACGGTGGAAAGTGCTCGGTAAATGTCATTCACAATCAGTCAGGTGGCCTAACTCAGATGGTGACATATGGGGCCAAAGGTTGCTCTTGGTGGCTGGGTCTCAGAGTCCATCTCAGGATGGGGTGGTGTGAGCTAAGGTGGCCAGGGTAGCACGGAGCCCCGAGAAGCCTGGCCTTGATAAGGCACGAGCTGAGCTATCTTTTCTTTCCCAAGAATCTCAGGGGCTCAGGCCAGCACAGCCTGTGCACTCATGCTTTGAAAAAAACACAGCAACAATAGCTATTTGAGCTCACATGTTACTCCCTTATCTCCTACCGTTGGCCTGTGCCAGTGCAATCAATTGTTCCACTGCCTCATTTGAGAACTTGGAAACTGTTTGTGCTAAGGATCTGTGATAACCATTTTGGCTGGAACTAAGGTCCTTTTGGAGGCGAGGAGGGGAAAAAAAGGAAAGCAACGTGACATAGACGAGGCTAGGTGATTCTCTACATTTTGGCAGAAGGGGATTGAGTTTTTGAAAGCAGGCAACTAGAAAGAGAATCTTGTTCTACTTCCTTCTTTTTCCTTCGTTCTCTGGGCTCACATTTCCAAGAACTTTAATTTTCAAAACTTGAACAAGAAAGTGTATTAATCTTAAATGTCTCCCAGTTAATCACCACGTCCAGCCTAGTGGTGAGAGAAAGATGACTCACTTCCACAGTTGATTTCTTGGCAATGGGGGGTCAAGGCTTGCCCTTGCATTTCCCCTCCTGTCTAGCTAATGGAGAAAGCTTCCCCTTAGGAAGTACCCGTCCTGGAGCAATTTTTCAAGGGAAAATTGCAGATGGGAATAGCCACTGACATGAAAATATTTCTCGTAGGGAAACTCAGTGAGTAGAATAGCATAGTGGTTATAAATACAGGCCTTACCTTTGAGAGTTGTTGTAGGATTAAGTTAGAGAACCAAGTGAAACATGTAATTCAGTGTGTGACATATTAAATAGGTCTGCAATAAACAGTAAATATTTACTACATCCCTTCTACGTGCCAGACACTGTGCTGAGTGTGTAACTTTTGCCGTCATTTGATCCTCAGCGTATTTTATGCGATGGTTGTTATCATTTGCCCCTGGTTTACAGGTAGGGAAACCAAGATGCTAAGTGACTTGCCCAAGGTAACTCAGCTGCTAAGAGATGGAACCAGGATTTATATTCATATTGTCACAATACGTTATTGTGGAATTATGTACCTTCTTCTACCCCAATGGCCTTGGGATGCATACAAGCAAATTAGTAGTGATTGAGCCATGAATCCAGCCCCTCCACTGCTTTTGCTGACCAACACCTGAATTCTTCTCTAGAAACTTAGAATTCTACGGCATTAGTAGGTAAAAGCACAGGGGTTGCTTTACCTGGCCCCTGCCCCTGTCCCCGCAGCATTCCAGGGGTTAAGATGCTCTTTATAGGATCTTAAAGGGATGCCCTTTCTGGCCCTGGCAAATGTTATCTCGTAAATGTCACGTGAGCTGCTCTGTCGCCCACCAGGCAGTCTATCCCGCATTCCCCGTCAGTGCTGGGTCCCGGTGGAGCCAGGGGAATGCGGAGGATGTGGTGTGGGTTCTGCAAGAGGGGCCAGTCCAGATGTGCGTGCCCTGGGGGTTTGGGGGAGGGCTTCCAGAACATGGGGCTGGCGGGGAGGGGGGAGTGCTGAGGGACTGCTCCCTACTCTGGGAATACTCTGAGCAGTGAAGGAGCAAGTTCATTTCCATATAGTTGGAGAGAGCCATATTCTCCAAGAAAGTCTGCAAAGGTTCAAGTCTGCTTTTTATAAAGTGCCCGTGTTCCCAACTGGCAGAATCTAGGAAAACCCCATAGGGTCGGAATGACCCAATTTGGTGACTCCTGAGCCAGGCTGCTGTCACCCTACAAGCCAGTCTGTCTTCGTGCTTGCACGGGGGTGAGGCTGAGCGGGGCACATGTTCCGGAACCCCTTAATGATGTCAGGACACTTTTCATTGCTCATTTATCACTTAACAGCTCAGATTTGTAACGTGCTATCCGCACTCTCCCTTTAGTGCAGACAATGCCTTCTTTCAACAGCGTGTGGCTGAGGGAAGGACACTGCTGAAAGCCAGGCGGCGGGCCTGCAGCCCCCTGGGGAGGAGGGGTCTGGGGGGGGCAGGTGGGGACCAGATGCCTGGCTGCAGCTGAGCTGGGGGGGATGAGTGCACAAAACAGCCACTTCTGGTTCCACTTACTCATTTCTCTGTGCTGAAAGGTGTCATATAAATGCTAAATAGAACAGAGAGAGATGGTGCCTATCTATTTGCATTTTGTCTGATATGAGCAGATGCAGACAGAAAGCGGCCTAGCCACGGCTTCTCACCTGCTTCGCCAGGTCATTGCCACGCAGCCCGCGTAGGTTCTGCTCCAGTGCTGTGGCAGACGTGGCGGGGGGTGCAAAGGAGCTCATCCCCTCTGTCCTCAGTGGGTTCCCAGAACTTGCTGGGGAGGCAAGTTTAACCACAGGGACCATCTGAGGATGGCTGGGAAGCCTCCCTCGGGGCAGAAGGACTGGACTTGCCCTCTGAAAGCTGGTGGGAGACAGAAGGGCCGAGGTGGTGAGCGGAGGGGGTCTAAGCACTCTGCGGGACCTTCACAGCTGCTGTTCTGCCCACACGCTTCCCTCTTCCATTTGGATGGTGGGCCCTCGTCATCTTGTAGGACTTGGCTTAAATGTCACACTTCCAAGAGATCTTCCTCTGCAGTTCTCTCCCTACTGCACTATTCTCTATCCGAGCATCCTATTTGCTCTTCCCTGCACTCAGCACAACGGGTAATTAGATATTTGCTCTGCTGCCTCCGCCAGGGGATGGTACCCACCACACATGCAGGGACGCTGCACATCTGTTTCATTCACTATCGTGTTCACGGATAAACACAAAGCCTGGAGCCTAAGAGGTGTTCCGTACATACTTGTTGAATGAAAGAGTGACATTTGAGGAAAGCCTCATTTAGCAAATGTGCACCTTGGCCAATTGAATCCAAGCTCTTGTTTTATTATCCAGGAAGAAAATCTGTAGGTTCCATCGATCCTGTCTTTCAGGAGGAAGAATTTTCATTAAAACATACAACCACAACAAAGCTAGAATAACAGAGCAATTGACGCAAGCTTGTCAGTCAAGTCTGCGTGTTAACAAACAGAGTAAAAGAAATAAAAATGTACGACCGATTGCACTGGGGCCTTGCACAAATGTGATGTGCCGTTATGCATATAATACAAAGCGTGGCATTTGAGACTTGGACCCTGTCCAAGGCGGTTTATTACTGGATGAAGCAGGAGACTCTTGTTAAAACACAGGCTTACCTAAAACATGGTCTCAGACATGGATCCAGAGAACAGCGTTACAGGGGAGGTCCAGTATGGTTGTAAGAAGGCAGTGGCGGTCTCACGTCATGCTCTGTTCAGCTTGCTTTGAGCAAATGGGTAGCCCGGATTGTTCTTCTTTTTCAAAACAATTGTTTTGTTTGAAGATGAGAAAAGCCATGTCAGCGCTAATGCAGGAGACAAAAAAAAATTTTAATGTAAATATCCTTGGGTATATAGTCAATTGCCTATTTATTCAAATTTAGTCCGTGCCACATATCATTTTCATTACAGAAATTAGAGGCTACAAGTCAGAAATATCCTCAAATTTCCTTGAATGACTAAAAATAATCTCTCTCCACTTTTGTAAAATTTTATTTAGGAAAAGGTAGAGGTGGGGGTAGGGCTGGGAGTGGGGGGAGTATGACCAGAAAATATAGAAACTGTGAATCCCTAAATGTTGGTTCTGCGCAATCAGCATCTTGCCATTTTTTCTGCAACCTCACCAGCAGAACCAGAAAGTTCGCATGCCTTCAGAGATTGCTCCTCCCCACTCCCCCACCCCTGGCCGGAGTCTGGTTGCTCAGGCAGAAAGATACTGCTACAGCCACACTCAGGATTGCTGTCAGGGGTCTATCTCTTTCTTACCCTTCTTTACTTCAGGGTGTTGTGTGCAGAACATCAGTCATCCTCCTCACATCCTCTGCCTATAGTGCTTGCTGACTTGTGCTAGAAGAGCACTTTTCCCTAGCCAGACTCTAAACCATAAATATAGACAGACAGCTGAACCCTGTAAAGTACTATAAACCACAGACCATTATGTAGTGTAGATGCAGTCATTTATAAAAAGCAATGTGATTTAAAAATTTTCTTTGTTCTCTAAGCTCTGAAACTGATTGTTTTCAATCTTTCTATACTTGTGTAATCAAAAACTGGGATATTTGGTCAACTTAAATTAATAAGAATGATGATTATGAATGATGTGCCATCACTGAGATTTACTTATAAGATGTTGAAGAGTGGGTATCAGTAGTGGGGTATCTCTGTGGATGCAGAGCCTGAGACTCATTCCTTCTTTCTCATGACCTCTAGAATTAATTCTTCCTTCTACTTCAGAAAAAAGCATTCCAAACACCCAGATCCCTCAGCAGTGCAAGTGGTATCTCCAGCATGGAAACCAAGGAGACCACGTGCCTTCTAGCCTACCATCCTGAAGATCTGCCAGGCACTTACCAAACTTTTAGGCTTGTGTTCAGCACCAGGACAATAGGAATTATATGATCAGATAGAGGGTATTAGGCTCAGACATGCATTATTTTTAAGCCAGAGAATTAAACTGAAAAAAAAAAAAAAAAGACTAAAAAACCAGATTCGTAAAATAGCATAGAGGACCAAGAAATAAATCAGTACGTTTATGGAACTGGGTCATTTATGCTAGAAGTGATACTAAGAAAATCAGTGGGGAAAAGATAAGTTATTAAATTAATGGTGTTGGAATGATTTCAAAGTAGGAAAATACCTGGATTCCTTCCTCATACCGCACACAAAAAATAAAGAGGAGAAACAAAATTATAAAACAATTAGAAGAAAATATAGAATTTCTTCACTACTTCAAGAACGAGAAGTAACAAGAAGTGTATTCTAAAGGAAGAGATTTATAGATTTGACAATATTGAATTTAAAACTGCTATATGGCAGAAGACAGGAGAGATAGGGGCTGGAGGTAAGGGATGGTGGGGAGAATTTGTACGGGATATAATAGGCAAAAGATTAATGTCCAAATTATATAAAGAAAAAGAAAATACATAAAGGGAAAAGAAGCTATTTTTAAAATGTTCAAAGAGAGAGAAAGGCAATTCGAACAAGAGTAAACTGAAATGGCTAATAAACATATTAAAAACCCTATCCACCTTACTAGTGATAGGCAAAATGCAAATAAAGACAATGAGGTACCATTTTATACCCAACAAACTGGTAAAATGAGAAAGTTTGATGACATAAAATATTAGGGAAGAATGGGAGTTTACAGTAGCTTATTAGTATTATTAGTATGTAGCTTATTAGTTTATTAGTTCATTCGTATAGCCAACTTTCCAGAGCAGTCAGTAGTTTTTAGTAAAACCTGTGATGGGTATGATATATGAGTCAGTATTTCTACTTCTGGGTTCCCTAGTTCGTAGGGGGTGAAGAACTGGAAATAACTCAAGTGTCATCCAATCAATACAGAACACGAGTGATCTTCAAAATATTTAGCCGTGAAGTAGAGTATAGGCACCGACCAATCAGAACAGATGGTGGCCGTGGACCTGGGCAGAGTCCGACCTGGTGGGGGCAGAGTGTTGGGGGCACTATTTTCACAACAGGTATGACTGTCTTGGTAAGGATGTCTGAATATTAGGCCTGGGTAATATAGAGTAGAAGTCAAGGGTAGGGGCTCTGGATTCAGGTCCTCTGGGGTTGATTCCTGCTTCTTGCTTGCTTTAGTTTCCTCATCATGTACAGCAGGGGATTATCATCATCCCTTTCTCAGATTTGTTATGGAGATAAGCTCTTGGAACACTTACTCATCTGCTGATTGAGTAACCCCTAATCAATATATGTAGTAGGAAAGTGGGAAATGAATAAATAAAACATACTATATATTTATATAACGGAGTATCATTTAGCAATCAAAATGATTGAACTATATGCATTAACCTAAATAGAGTTCAAAAAAATGTTGAATGAAAAAAAAAGCTGCAAAAACAACTTATCTGTGATGCATATGAGAGATTAAAATAGAGAAATATGGAGGATAACCGCCAAATTAATGATATTGATTATCTCTGGAGAGCCAGGGGAATGTGACTGGGGAGGGGTACAAAATAGATTTCAACTTTCTCAGCAATGTTTTTTTTTTTTTTCAGTCTAAAAAAAATCTGAAGCAAAATGATAAACATATTAGGATTTGTTAATTCTGAGTCATGGCTAGACATTTTAACTTTTCTGTATCTTTAATTTCTTTTAAAAAAGACAGAAAAAAAATATGGTGCCAGGTGTCAGGAGATCTGAGTAGCTAGTACCAGTTCTGCCTCTAATTAGCTAAGAATACCATTTACCTCAAGGGAGTGTTTTTTGAGAATTAAATGAGATTTGGAGGGAGTTCTATAATGCTAAAACTCTATTCAAATGTTAGTTAAAATAAAATTGGGCTGTTGGATTGATACTCCCTAAGACTTCTCTAGCTCTAATGGCTTATGGTTAGCGGAGGTGTTTTGTGGAAGAAGCAGGGTAATGTATATAATGTCCTCAGCTCAGGGGCTGGCACCTAGCTTTTAGCAGAGACTGGAGATGCCTACTCAGTGTTGAGTCTCCCCTCTTCCTCACTAGCAGAGCTCTGATTTTATTCTGGCTGGTGACGTGCCTAGATAAAAAGATATGTTTCCTAGACTTCCGGAGGAGTTGTTGGTTGGGTTTCTGGAAATCTTCAAGAATGCTGTCTCAACTGGGAGAGGTCCCCTTTTTGCCCTATCTTTTCTTTCTTAGAAAAGAGATGATGCTTGGCCTTCCAACAGCCATCTTGGATCACAAGGTGACCTTGAAGATTTAAGCCATGTGCCACGTCCAATGGAGAAGAAAGAAAAAAGTGCCTGGGTCCCTCCTGACTGTGGAACTTCCATTACAGTCTTGGGCTGCCCACTTAAGCCACTTTTTTTTTTTTTTTTTTTTTATGCGTTACGCGGGCCTCTCACTGCTGTGGCCTCTCCCGTTGCGGAGGACAGGCTCCGGACGCGCAGGCTCAGCGGCCATGGCTCACGGGCCCAGCCGCTCCGCGGCACGCGGGATCCTCCCAGACCGGGGCACGAACCCGCGTCCCCTGCATCGGCAGGCGGACTCCCAACCACTGCGCCACCAGGGAAGCCCTTCAGCCACTTTTTAAGATAGACTTGTACATTATGAAGTCACTTATTTGGGCTACTGTTACATGCACTGACCTTACTTATAACTGGTACTTTTTTGTTATTCTGAAAATGCTTTTTCTCCTCCAATGTGTTTTGAATAGATCAACTAATAAAGAGGAGTACAGTGGCAAGACACCTGTCCCTCTGTTGGCCATGGGAGGAGAGGAAGTACTCAGTTGCTCTACCTTTCTCACTCACCTGTCTCTTCACTATGAAGGCTCTCAAGGGTGTGCCTCCAGAGGAGAGGAAGCTCAGGGAAGGCTCTGCTGTGTGCCTGGCCCTGTGTACCTTAGCTGTACACCTTAACTCCCACTAGGCTGTTCATCTCGCCCTGTTGGTGAGTGGGGAGGAACCCTTCCCCCAGTAGTCTGAGGTGGCCAGCATTGTATTTGTTGCCCCTGGTCATACTCAAAGGCAAGACAACAGACGGAGACAAAATAGCTCTCCTGGGAATTAGAGAGGAGAAGAGAGACCGTTGATTATAGGTTTTGCCAAATCTTGCAATTCTGTGATTCAAAGCTTTCTGTGGCCTGATTCTGAAAATTGCAATATGCACCCCGTAGGGAAAATATTATACCAGTTATAAATGCATACTAATCAATACTAACCAATAAGGAGGACCTCATCTGAACTCTGGACATATGGAGAGCTAGATTATCATTTTTTAATGCAGCAGGAAGAAGAAAGAGAGACACAAGATGTTCCCCTTAAGCTTTAGTCATAAAGAGGACATAAAAAGGATTTATCAGTCCTTTGGAACTATGTATAATATGCAAGGTCCCAAATGAGAAATTCTCTGAAACTTAATGTGAGAGTCCTAGCAATTTCACCCAAGATACAGATATTGGTAAGGAAGAAGGTTTAAAAAGTCATAAAAAGTAAGAAAAGAGAGAGGGAGATGGGCAGAGGGAGGAGAGAAACTAGAAGATATGAAGAAAAGAAGGAAGGGAAGAAGGAAGGCAGGGAGGGAGGACGGAGGGAGGGAGGGAGGAAGAAGGAAGGAAGGAAGAAGGAAAGAAGGGAGAGAGGGAGGAATAAGGAAGGAAAGTTCAGAAACCCTCCGATGAGACTTTCTCTGCCTCCTTGAGTCAGATGGAAGCCCTTTGTTGGCATAGGATTAGTGGTCCAATGACGTTCAAGGTGTGATTTACTTGCATTCAGGAAAGACCCCAGGAGAGGTGAGTTTGTTCTAATTAGAGCAGTGGACCCTCAGCATGCCTTCCGTGCATTTGTACACAGCCAGGGAGTTCTACGCCATCTCCTAAGGATGTCGCAGAACCTGTGGTGCCTTCAGGAGGTAACTGGAGCCTCATTCTCAGCCTTACCTGGGTTTTAATAAGGATTCTGCCACTTATGAGAAGTGGGCCATGTGTATGCCACTCAACTTCTTGTAGTCTGCTTTTCCTCATTCCTAAATATTGGGATTTTAACCCGTCTTGTGAAGAGTCACTGGGAAGAATGAAAGAGTCATGGTGAGTGAAAATGCTTGGTAAAGGGATCCTCAATAAATGTCACTTCTGCCCAGTACCCTTCTTCTTTCTCACTCCAGTTGGATATTATTGGAGATGCTCTGGGCTGTCCCCGCTGAGGTGATTCCTGGGTCTGGGGTTATGAGCAGAGAATAACAGAGGGATAGGAAGGGCAGGGCAGTGGGAGAGGTTCAGCTCAGTGCCAGCAACAGGGGAGCAAATGTGTTGAAGAATTTAAAAACAGTTATAACACTGACTAAAATGGGATTTGCTTTTCATTTTCACCATGTGCCCTGATTCTAAATAATGTCATGATAAAATATCTTCCCTGAAAAAAAAAATGTTAGTGATCTAAATTTTAAACAAGGGCTGTGGTTATTGTTGAGTTTCAATGCTGTATGTAATCCCAAATCACAATAAACATTATACTTATTTAATAAGCATTATATTTTATATAGAAGTTAATTCAGAGAATTCCTGGTTATGTAGGAATGAGTTACCTGCTTTTATTTCCAGAATCAGTTCATAGCGGTTTGAAATCATTAGCGATCGCATCATGAGGGTTTGTTTCTCCAGCCCCGTTGTACTTCATACTCCTGCGTTTAAACACTAGATTTGAAGTAAAACATGATTGCAAAAGATAAAGAAACAGAATTTGAATTACTTCATTTCTGTCATTCTCTGTGGACATTTTTGGTGTGTATTTGTGTCTAAAATTCGACATAGTGAAACACTGTAAACCGGTGGGGAATAATATTTTTGTGAAGTGCAAATTTTAGTTCAACACATGAAATATTTTACTGACTGTGAACAATATCTTTAAAATGGGCATTTTTGTCCATGTATTATTCTACTTTGAAAATTATAATTATTTGTTTTTAAACTGAAGAACAAATCCAGTAAATGAAACATTACCACACACAATTATATCCCTTAACAGTTATCTTATAATTTTTGTAGACATTTGGATTTTAATAAAATTTATTTAGAAGTTACTGGATAATTCTTTACATAAAATAATACTACAGAATATTGTGAAGAAAGGATCAAAGTCCAAACTGTAAGGTGGATATAAAACTTTTGAATAAATGGTGCTTTTTCCCTTTTATATACATAGAATAAATTTTCTCTTTTACTGGGAAGATTATACATACAAAGTATAATAAAGGAAATTTGTCACTGCCTGAGAAATTTTCCCTGCATTTCCTGGCCAAGCTATTTTTTATTTCATTTCAAGATTTGGATGAAAATCGTTTTGTTGAAAAGAGGAGGCGATGTTAAAAATGATCTGCTCTGGATATTAAATACGTGAGGTGGGCCACTGACTGCAGGTCAGCTTTTCCTGAGCACCGAGTGCCCACCGTGGCAGGTGGGCACCCAGAGCACAGGGCTTCCCAGTTGCTTGAAGAGAAAACTTTCTCTGGTTCGGGGCACTGGCTTTTCACAGTCCTGTGGGTTCCAACCTTAAGGAAACTAGCAGCAGCAGTAGTCAAAACAAATAGCTTCTTCAGGCATCAGGCAGATATTTCCATCAATTTCTCTCTCAAATGGTCCAGACTCAGACTTCCTTCAGTCTAGGTCAGATGATTTCACAGTCGCCCCTTAGAATCCACCCACTCATCTGAGTGTGCAGGAAGGAGCATCTACATTGTGACCCTCTCTCCGTGGGACCCTCTCTCAAAGGGTCCTTGATTTCTCCCTCCTGTGCTGTGCAGGGCTTTTTTCTAATGCCCTTTTGACACTGAATTAACCTTAAGTCTTGCCAGGGAGGAAGCTCTGGGTTGGTTCGGACAGCCCTGCGGTACCATCCATGACACCGTCTGGGAGTTAATTATGCTGTAACCCTTTCGCTGCTTGGAACTCATTAATCTCCCCTCCTCTTCAGCCCCTTTCCCAGGAAAGCTGTTTAGTTATTTCCAGCTGAAGCGGCTCATCGCTTGGAAGAGTCCCCTAGGACTCAACTGCTCACCAAACAATAACCAGACCTCTTTCTGCTCCTGCTAGAAATGTTCTGCTTTGCTGGAGACGGTTCTTTGGATGATAAAAGCCCGGGTTTGCATACAGTCAGAGCAGTACCCTCTATCCAACTGGACTGGGCCAGGCCAAGTTAGTATAGTGAGTCACTGGCAGACAGCAGCTAATCATCCCCCCACATGTCATTAACATAGGTGAGCACAAATCCACATCAAACCTGGTTCCTTTTTGAAAGGCCATATTTACAGCCCATTAGTAGTTGGGGCAAGTGGGAACAAGGCTATTGGTGGCAAGAATGCAATCCATTACAGTAATTAAATGGGTTTAAGCGCAGCACTAATCTGGAGAGGTGCAAAGAGTTCTGTTTTGACGTCCTAACAAAAAAATGAACCGAGCCAAGGAGAGTTCCTGTTCACTGTCTCTGTCTCTCTTTTGCCCTGTCTCTGCTTCCAGCCTCTCTCTCCATCTCTTTTTTTCTCTGCATTCTGTGTCCCTTTGAATCTCTTTCTCTGCATATCCTTGTCTCTCTCAGATGCCTTTCTCTTTTTACAAAATCTTTCTTCTTCAATTTAACATTACAATGTCTAACAACTTAAGTAAATTCTTCCAGAAATTAAAACAAAACAACAACCACTCTCTTTACTGCCCCTACTTTCAGCACCCCACCCTTTATTTTTGGTCCCCTGCCAGCTGCAGCCAGGGTGATGATGCACTTGGCTATGTGTTTAGATTTCTCATTGAGATTTCAGCGTAGTCCTGGTACTGCCTCACATCTCCCCTGCTACCTGCTGTGGTTCTGTTTCTTTGGTTCGTGGGTAAAATTTCAAGACTCAGCTGATCAGATCCCACCCCCATCCCCCCTTTGAGAACCTGAGCTTCCCCATAAAATGCTGACCTCTGGTGCTTACACAAGAAGCGACCAAAAGAGAATCTTGAGCTCCGAGCATATAATTCCTACCTGCACACTGGAGCGTATCATGGACCCAAGGGTTGAGGTGCTGAGGCGCCGAGGGTACCAGGCTCATTTCACACAGCCTCGAGAAGCAGCTGTCTGCTGAAGGCCCGGCAGCTGTTTAACACACAGAGCAATTGTGCACACCGGTTTAGGACGGGGAATGAAGAAGGGGACCATAGCCAATTGCAGCCACAGGGGGCACTGGAGGAGGCAAGATGAGGTTACCTCTGATGCACCTCTCTGCCTCCCAGCCTCAAAGAGGGTGGTGATTCTTCCTTATTAAAAAAAAAACAAACCCAAATTGTATACATCATAATGCCAGCCAAGGCTGGCTTCCAAAAATAGCTTTAAAATTTGCCTCCAGGGAAGCAATGACCCCAGGAGGGAGAATACAAACACTATGAACCACCGTTGCTGAAAGCCCTGCTTCAGGCAGACAAGACAAAGCAAGAATTTAGGGTCTTCAGAGAACACTGGATCAATTTATTTTCCATAAACAGATATTTTATGCTACAGCAGTCACGGTATACCAGAGGAAGAGTATATACATTTTTCACCCTGCTACTAAAGCAGCATGTTTTACATTGGTGCAGGGGGCTTCCTTACTGATAAAGGACTGCACAAGGGGTTCTGTCCATTAAAAGGGACTCTAATCAGGAAGATGATGTCTGCATTTTTTCTGGCATTTCTTTTTCTTTTTTTTTTTTTTGCGGGACCTCTCACTGTTGTGGCCTCTCCCGTTGCAGAGCACAGGCTCCGGACGCACAGGCTCCGGACGCACAGGCCCCGGACGCACAGGCCCAGCGGCCATGGCTCACGGTCCCAGCCGCTCCGCGGCATGTGGGATCTTTCTGGACCGGGGCACAAACCCGTGTCCCTGCATCGGCAGGCGGACTCTCAACCACTGCGCCACCAGGGAAGCCCTTTGATGGCATTTCTTAACCAAAAATTTATGGTTGGACAATTTCTGTACTCATTTTTTCATTTAACTGCTTTTAAAAGTCATTAAATATAGCATACATATAGAAAGGTATATAAAATACAAATGTGTAGTATAACAAAGAATGAATACCAAGTCACCATGATCTATTTCAAGGAGTGGAGCATCACATGCACCCCAGATGCACTCACATTTCTCCCCCAAACCCTGACGACCTCTCCTCTGCTCTGGCTTTTTTTTTTTTTTTTTTTTTTTTAGCGGTACGGGGGCCTCTCACTGTTGTGGCCTCTCCCGTTGCAGAGCGCAGGCTCAGCGGCCATGGCTCTCGGGCCCAGCCGCTCCGCGGCATGTGGGATCTTCCCGGACCAGGGCACGAACCCGCGTCGCCTGCATCAGCAGGCGGACTCTCAACCACTGCGCCACCAGGGAAGCCCTGCCCTGGCTTTTATGGTGATCACAGCTGTCATTTTCTTTACCGTTTGACCACCTATGTATCACCACCTATGGTTTAGTTTTGCCTGCTTTGGAACTTTATATAAAGAAAATCATAGCATATATATAGTTTTGTGTCTTTGCCTCTTTCACTGCATTTTGTTTATAAGCGTCATTAATGTTAAGTAAATGTCTGGTTTGTTGCAGTATCCTGTTGTATGAACAGGCCACAATTTACCCATTCCCCCTGGCTATTTACCCAGTGCTATGAACATTTGTGTTTGTTTCCCGGTGTACAAGTTTCTCTAGGGTTTTTATCCAGAGGTGAGTTATGGCTTGAAGATAATATTTAATCTTGAAATCTTGAAGGATCAGGAGGCATTTATAAGCCACCTGCAAGAGAAAGGACATTCCAGGCAGAGGGAACAGGGTGTGTAAAAAGCATAGAGGTGAGATATCACATGATGTGCTGGGGAATCACAGTCCTGGATTACTAGAGTGTAGCCCTTGAATAACTCCAAATGGAGTTCCCAGTATGAACAGGGCAGTAGATGTTACAAGGCACATTTATAATCTAGGGCAATGGACATACTTTGCGTTATCACCTTCACAGCACTGGCCACGGCATCCAGTTATAGTGGGACCATGTAGTTGGACCCAGTTGTTGTGGCACAAAGATCAGTCCTGAGCAGTCTTGCTCGGTAGGGATCATCTAAATTTTAAATAGCCTGTAGGGTTCATCTCGTATAATCAGGTCTTATCTATTGGTAAGTAGGTGCCTAGAATACCATGTTTTGGAGAATATGAGGCCATGGCTGGTATCAGCAAGAAAGCTTTGATTAATAGTGTGGAACCCATGTGCCAAGGATTTGCTGACTTTTATCTAAATGCCTCTCTTTGCAGTGGTTCAGACACCATGGAGGAGCTCCCACCCCCCAGCATCCAGCTCACGCTGTTGCACATAGTGTTTACTTTATTACATGTACGATGCTGCTCTGGTCACCAGGGTCCCCATTATAAACTGCATCAGCCATCTGTGTGCCTGCGAAGAACAGCTACTGGGGCAAACAAAATTTAAACTCCCTTGGCTTTCAAATGACAGGAAGAAGAGGTGCTGAATGTCAAGGTCTTATTTAAGGAATGATAAAACAACGAGCTCTGTGTGCTACCATGAGAGCAACCACATTTACTATAGATGAAACCAAATAGCAATTTATATTCTGAGTCTCTCTCTTAAACCAAAATGATCTCAAGATTCTCTCCTACAAGCTGAAGTCGCACAATGTATTTGTAGCAAGCTAGTCTGAGTCACTATTCTGAAAGTGTCGATTTCCTGGTATTAAAAAAAAGCCCTCTGTATTAGACCAAGGCTTTGCCTAAGGTAGCCTGGGTTATGGGACACTTATATATCAAATTCAGTGACCACAAGGAAACAGCTCTGTGTGTCAAGTTAATATTATCAATGGATTATTTGTGCACCTGTGGAAGAACAAAGGTGAGTTTCCTTGTTAAACGGCCATCTTTTGAGTGTTGCCGAGCAGTGGTAGCCAGACCATGAGGGCAGACCACAGTCATGTGCAGTGGTACATGGTAAACCTCAAGGACCTTTGACTTAATAAATAGAGATAAGAAACTAGACATTTCCAATGTCATATGAGTACATCCAAGATTAGTGCCTGTTTGTCCGTGGTGGAAAAAAAGACCACAAAGTATTTTAATGCTGATACAGAGGCCATAAATCCCAGTAGAAACCATTCTTTATTGTGTGAACTTGGTTGGGTTCTTTGCCATCCCCAGGTCTCAGTTTTCTTATTTTTAAAATGAGAAAAAGACCTCGCAGCATTGTTTACCGGGATCTCATCAGGGGAGATTATGTATGTGAAAGTCGTCTTTAAATTGTATAGCATTCTACAAAGATTAGGTGTTATTATTCCCTCATAAGGTTATTGCGAGGTTCAAAAGAGATCATGTGCGTGAAATTACTTGGAAAAGAACTTGGAAAAATTGGTCTGGAAAAGTACACGTGTAAGGTGGTAGTTGAAGTAAGAGTACCAGAGCTTTTAGTTTTGGGTGTCTAGAGAGAGTGCGAGAGGTATATGAAAGAGGGTATAAGGGCATTTATGAAAATACAAGGTTTAGAGCATTTTAAAAACAGGCATGTGGTTAATTCAATAAAAATGGAAGATGAACCCTGGAATTTCATAGAACAGAAGCATCAATGTCAGTGGAGCTGTGAACAGGAAATTATTGTTCAGCCAACGAGTCCATGTGGCATTTTATATTTAATAGGCATTTTTGATGATAAGAAAGAGAGACTGACTCAGGTTACAATGAGGAAATAGAGATTCATGGATGGATAGATGCAGGCATTCATCTGCACCGTCCCTCATGGGAAATTACAAAGAGCCAAGTCACGTGGAGAATGGAATGTGCAGCAGGAACTGAGGGGTTATGCAGGGTCAAAAGCAACTCTAGGAACTGGATTATCACGTTGCCCTAGAACGACAGGGTTTTCTAATTTTCCACCGTTCAAGCCACTCCACAACCAAGCAGATCACCGTCTCTCCTGTGCATCACTCAGTCTCTGCTTTCTAGAGTCCCAGGCTTATCTTAGCTCCTGCTATCCATGCTTTCCCTCGCCCATGGCCCCTGTTCCTCTAGGTTTCTGCTGAATGCCTCTCAGCTTCTGTTTCCTTCCCACCTTCCAAGTCACAAACCTCTCTCTTTCTTTCTCTCTCTGATTCTCAATTTAGATTCTTCAGCGGAGAGAATCCGAGTGGTTCCATTTATCCCCATTGTCTTTGCTGGATGTGACGTTTGTGTCGGGCCAACTCAGAGACTGGCTGCTCGTAGGTCAGGCTTTTGTACCTGGACCAGTTATCTGGGAGGTAGGGTGGCATGCTATGAACATCGCAATTTACGCTTCAAGACCCCTCAGTTGGGGCTGTAGGTTGGGCCCTCTTGGAGCAGCGTGGGACAGGGGTCTGTTGGTGGGTGTTCTGCAGCCTTGGTACCATGTGAGGACTTGGAGTTCCGTGGCTTACTTCCTGTTCCTCAGTAGGCAGGAGCAGCGGCTCAAGTAAAGCACTTTCTGCAAAGGCTGATGATGGTAAAAGAGAAGAGTAAGGAGAAGTAGAAGGGAGAAAGAAGAGGAACCATGCAGGGATTTCTGAAGTGTCTTCTCCTCAAGGCACTATGGAAAGAGACATAAAATGCAAGCCTTAAAGGGTCAGGACTATTAGGCTTGGCCCCAAACAAGCATTGTTTTGGGTTCTGGTTCTTTTGCCTAAAGTCGGTTCAAAGTAGCTTCTTCAACACAATTAGGAATCTCAGGATGTTGGCACAGAAAGACACCTTGAGGTCAGCCCTTCTTCACTGTGCGTGGTCTAGCACCTTCTTCTCGGAGAGGTGGGAGGGGGAGGCCTCTGACCTGCAATCGCTGAACAGAGGATTGAGCTCTGCCAAGGAGATTCCCTGCCGCGGAGCTGCCCGCTCTGGTCAGCTGGTGTCCACTCGGGCACGTGTGCAGGTGGAAATGTTATTGGCTTGAAGAGCTACCCATTCCATTTGGAGCAGTGGGCCTGCAATTCTTGCCAATCTTCCCTTTACATGCTTTTTCTGTAAGGGGTGGTGTATTTTCTCTAAGATTTGTCTTCCGCCTTCTGAGTGTTTACACTCCATCTCTCTGTGTCCCGTTCCCACCTCCGATTTGCTCAGCTGCAGGCTTGTGGCCCAAGGGCCAGAAGAGGAAGCCACCTTGGCCTCCAGGTGCCTGGGAAGGCTGTGGCCACAAACAGCAAAAACAAAACAACAACAGCAATAAAAGGCCCCCATCAGCCTAATCAGCCTCCCGACCTGATCACACAACAACGGCTGTCCTGGGTGAACCTTTGTACAAGTTTTGTCTTCTGCCAGCAAACAACCAAAACTATGGTCATTGGAGTTTTTTAAACATTTCACGTGTTGCAGAGGCAGCTGAGATGCTCATGGTTCTAAGCTGACAGACAAAATAACTAAATATGCATTGGATGTCTGTTCCGTGTGGCGTGGGGGGCAAGTTACTTGGTCTCTGCGTTTTACATTGTTTCTTATCTGAACACTGGGCTATTTACTTTCTTAGCCCTGTGCCTCACTTTCAGGAAATGTATAAGAAACATTACTTATTAATATGATATACTGTTT
Organism: Phocoena phocoena; assembly: GCF_963924675.1. Classification (NCBI taxonomy): domain Eukaryota; kingdom Metazoa; phylum Chordata; class Mammalia; order Artiodactyla; family Phocoenidae; genus Phocoena; species Phocoena phocoena. The sequence goes on along the minus strand of NC_089221.1, from coordinate 58,839,262 downwards.
TATTTAGTCATCCTGAGAACTTTCTGAGGCTCAGAGAAATCAAGTAATTTGCTCAAGTTCTAGAAGGCAGTAAGTGATGGAGTTCGAATAGGGAACCACTCTTCTTTCTTGAGTGAGATGGTGTTTGCCTGCCACCAGACGTTCCCGCGACACCCCCTGTAGTTGGGATGAGGTTCTGGAGAAGGTCCCAGTGCCGGAAACTTCCTTCCTGATTTTCTTTCCTTCCCAAAGGGGGCTGGGCAGGGGGCACCCCAGTGTACACTCTGGATCTGAGTCTCCTCGCCACAGATTCAGGAGCTCCACGCAGCCCCTGCCTCCAGGGCCCTTTCCTTCCGGGCGTCTTGTGGGCCTCATCAAAGCCCCCCACCCCCCGCTGCCCTGACGGGGAACTCTGGAGGTGTTTGAGGAGCACATGCCCCTGCCTGCGGTTTGGACCGTTTGCCACTCCCTACAGGACCTCAAGCACAGCGTCTGGGCTCCTGACCTTGGCAAGCAGCCTTGCGCTCACCAAGGCTCACTTCCTTCAAGCTAGGGTGGCTCATGCACACAGAATTACTCCGTAAGGTTTATAGAGGGCCCCGCGTGAAACCTGCCAGCTTTTATTTCTTAGGTGATGAAAAAGGTGGCCCTTACGGTGGAAGGCCGCGTGGCCGGCCACCACTCCCGAACCAGTCGTGTCAGCTCGAGTTCCAGAGAGTCCAGGGGACGGCGCGGGCAGGGTTTTATTGCCACCTCGAAATAGGCAAATTGGCAGCTCTTCATTTTCTCCTTCCCCGACAGGTGTGGTTGTGGAGCCTGTTCTCAGATGCCCACCAGGGTCCCAGGAGACAGAAGTCAAAACGCGAGTGAAGGGAAAATTAGAATTCAGTGAAACCAGGGAGAGGAAAGGACTTCGGGAGGATGACTTGGTGTAGGTCATCTGGAAAGTACGTACCCTTAGGAGGTGTGCGTAACAGTGGCCTCGAGGAGAGGGTGGGCTGGGGTGGGCAGGGGCGGGCAAGTGTCTGTGGGCCCAGCAACGCACCCCAGTGCGTACGTGACCAGATGCAAACACCTAAAACAGGTGTCTCCTGAGAGGCCGCCACTGGCGGATTATGCAGTCACTCCATTTCCGGCTTGCTTGTCTCACTCAAGAAAAGATGTAGACTGTTTCCACCATGCTTCCACAGACCACTGCTAAGTGACCAGATGGGAAACAGTCTACTGCTGACCTAACTGCCAAGCAGGCCACGAGCGTTCCAGACAGTGTGGGATTTGTAGCAAAGGAATTAGTAGTATTCTTCCCCCACTCCCTGAAGAAGCAAAGGCCTTCACCTTTGACCTTGGCATTCCCTTGTTGCTTTCTTCTGTTCCACACGACACCTAGGCTTGATGTTATTTATCCTGGGTCTTCTTGTGAATATTGGCTGGATTCTAACTTATATGGAATACAATTCAGAAGACCCAGGCTTTCCAAGTTTCAGACCTCCTGAGAGAGCTGTGAGCGCGTGTGTGTTAAAGACGAGCTCTCAACTTATCTCATGGCTGAAAGCCCTCGGGAGATCTCTGAGCTTAATCTGAGGAATCAAGCAGGTTGGTTAGCCCCTGTCTGATGGGTTCTATCAAAATGTGATAAAACAGGGTCATGAAAAATGGTGGCCTGAGTTCATTATGGTCCTGTATGGGGCTCTGTACAGGTACACCAAGCCATAACTCATCTGTCTTGTGACAGGTTTTATTACTCTGTTTTAGTGCCATTCTGAGGAGTGAGGGGAATTGCCTTACAAAACAGACGTGGGAGACTTTTTTCACCTGCCCGGTCCTGTGGACAGGCCTAAGGCTCCAGCCTGGTGACTCACTGTTGTGGTATTATATGCCTCAAGATTAAGTGTGTGCTGTGGAAAGTGTGGACCAGGATTTATCAGTGAGAGTTCTTCCTTTGAAGTATCGGGCAGGCTGCTTTGCTGACGGTCTCTGGAACCCGGCCAAGCCCCAGTACGCTGTGAAAATAGCCATCTAGGTTTGCCTGGCGCATGAGCACATGGGCACTTGATCCTCAGACCTCCACTCTTTCTGATGTTTTTGAGGCGAGTGTTCTTGGGAATCAGGGCCTGGGGCCAGATTGCAACCCTGCCTGTGTGTGCCCCATCCAAACACGGTCTTGCTGGCTCCAGATATGGATGGTCACACCAACCTGAATAAGAATATCCTTGAGTTCCAACATGCAGGCTGGCTTTGAGTTGCTTTTAAGCACTGATGTGTGAATTTCTCTAACCTGCATTTCCTGCTGCCCTGCCCCCACCAACAATGTGTCGATGCTTAAAGCTTTTCACAGCAGCTACGCCTTCCACAGCAGTGCATCTTTCCTGTCCAGCTTGAAACTAAAGCAATGCGTGTGTGGAGAAAAACCTCGGTGACGCCATTATAACTCTACCAGTAAATTAATTGAAAAAACCCCATCTTTCTCTAGTGAAAAATCCATCATCGATTTACCTGCGTCTCCCTCCTCCCACCTCTACTCATCGTCATACTGTTATTAATTCTGAGAACAAAGGACAGAAAAAGCTAATTACATTAGGTTCCCAGACACCCTTCCAGAGGTTAGTCTCTCAGTCACGCTTCTCATCACCCAGCTATGTGTCAGAAAGAGCTTCCATGTAAATGCATATTTCCCAATCGACTCCCCATTCCAGGCTTCCCTCCAGCCTGGGAACCAGACTCTGTCCTTCCTGATTTTAATCTTGCCAACCTGTGTTGGAGAACCTGCCTATAACCTGGCCGAGCATCTCTCTTTCTTTTAGCTTTGTGAGTGGACAGACCATGTAATAAAGGCAACTTGATATGACTGGACTTGAATCGTAGAGTGGGCTCAGGAAGCTGTCAGGTCCATGTCCATTGACCTCTTGGTTGAAAACATAATTGAATGTGGTTGCAGGTTGGGCTCTGTTAGGTGTTGAATTATGTCTCCTCCTCTACTCATATGCTCAAGTTTTAACCCCTAGTACCTTAGAATGTGACCTTATTTGGAGATAGGGTTCTTTGCAGAAGTAATCAAGTTAAAATGAGGCCATTAGAGTGGGCCCTAATCCAATATGACTGGTGTCCTTATAAAAAGGGGAAATTTGGAGACAGACCCACACAGAGGGAGAACGTCATGTGAACATTAAATCGCCACCTGCAAGTCAGGGAAAGAGGCCTAGAACAGATTCTTCTCTCAGAACCCGCAGAAGGAAGCAACCTGCCAACACCTTGATTTGGGACGTCTAGCCTCCAGGACCAAGAAAATGAATTTCTATTTTTGAAGGCACTCAGGCTGTGGTACTTTTTTTTTTTTTTTTTTGCAGTACACGGGCCTCTCACTGTTGTGGCCTCTCCCGTTGCGGAGCACAGGCTCTGGACGTGCAGGCTCAGCGGCCATGGCTCACGGGCCCAGCAGCTCTGCGGCATGTGGGATCTTCCCGGACCGGGGCACGAACCCATGTCCCCTGCATCGGCAGGCGGACTCTCAACCACTGCGCCACCAGGGAAGCCCCAGGCTGTGGTACTTTATTACAGCAGCTCTAGCAAACTAATACAGGGACCTTGGGCAGCAGACTCTGAGGCAGAGATTAAAATGAAGGAAGTTTGTAAGGGAGAACTCTTGGGATAAACTCCTGTGGAAAAGAAGAGAAAGAAGCAGCCTGGGAAGTGGGAGATATGGAGATGTGATGGAGTCCCAGTGAAGGCCTCAGCTGACTCCATGGGATGCTCTGGATCTGGGGGATGGCCCTTCATGGTTGGGAAATGGGTTTGAGCCTCTGTACGCCCTGGTCGATCCATCATTGGGTGAGGGCTGCTTCTGGAAGGAGGTATGACCTCGGGGGAGGCAGTTTTCTTCAGCCAAAGCAATTCCTGAAGAGGGTCAACAGTTGGGGATGATCTTTTGGGATCAGTCCCAGAGTTGGGGGCATAGTCCTTCATTCCTCAGAGGGGATCCGGGTGGTACATCACAGCATCCACCATAAAATCAAGGTGAAGGATGGCTTATCACACTTCAGGATTTTCAAATGGAGTTGAGCTTTGTAAGGTGTGGTGCTCTGTTTGGTCCTCCTTTCCTCCTTTACCTTCTAGATGAGGCAGGCTGTGGTTCCTCACAGCCTTTGAACCTGCTCTGGGAGAGCAGTGGGCGGAGGTGTATCCATCAGTATCTAGAGAGGAAGACAGAAACTACTTTGGATGCTTCAGATAGAGGGGATTCATAGAGAAAGAAGGTTCCAAAGGTGAAAGAGCTGGGGGAGCACAGAGAGAGGGCGATCTTCCCCAGAGATCAGGGGGATGGTTTTGACCTGGGGTTGGAAGCTTTAAGCCCACACTCCCTGCTGAGCTGCTTCGGTGCCGCTGCTGTTGGCTGTATGCTGGTCTCTCTGAACAGGAACTCAGGATGCCACACACTGATGCTGGTGAAACCAGGGCTCATGCTGCTACAGCTCAGAGTCACCTCTGGAGCCGCAGGAGCTCACAGTTGCTGGTACCATACTAGTTGATGGCACCACCAGCATCAGATAAAAAAGACTACTTCTTCCTCCTGCTTTCTGGCTCCTAGTCGCCTACGGTGGAGAGGAGAACATAGAAGAAAGGGCAGGGGTCTGGGACAGCAGACAGCCCAGTTTCTCTCAGACTTGCCCCTGCTGTGTCTCTAGTCAGGGCACGGTCCCGAGAGGGAGGGCCAATGGCCAGGAATGGAGGTCACAGAGCCGTGGCCAGGAAGGCCCTCCCCAAGGCTGAGGAGGGGCCCCATCCAGGGAGTAGTGCACAACGCTAGAATGTGATGGGTCTTCCACTGCCACCTGCTTCCTGTCGCACATGCCTCTACTCCCTCTGAGGAGAACAGAACTTTCCCAAATGGTCTCAGGCCAAGGTCGGCTTGGTGAAATGGAACTTTGTTTCTGGAGGGGACCTGAAATGTGATCTTGTAGAAACCGGGTCTGCAGGCTCTCAGCCGGTACTCTCCTGACACGCCACGGCACAGCTGCAGCCCTCCCTCCCTTTTCCTTTCCTTCTGACTCCTGACAGGAATGGTGGGTCACCACTAGGGCACAAGGGACATGACCACAAAGGGAAAACGAGATCAACCAGACTCCTAGTTTGGTTGACAAGGTATCTGGCTATCCAAGTCAGATACCTTGTCAAGCTGGTACCTCAAATGACTTTCTGGTTATTTGATTGCATCAACCAAATAAATGTTCCATGGCACATTTAATAAAATAATAGCATGTACCTTATTGTGAATAAAACTTCTGACATTTACTACCTATTAATTTTTCAAAATGATTTTATATCATTTTCTTCACTCTTTCGGCAGCCACGTGACACATCCTAAACTGGCCTTCTTCATCCATCCATTTGTTTTTTCAAAAAATATTTACTGGGTGCCAACCATGGACAAGTGTTTGTAGTACATACAGTGGAGGGAATACTGAGAAGCAAAAGAAATATCCCTGTTGAGAAGGAGTTTATCCCTACTAAGAAGGAGTCCACTTTTACAAATAAAGTAACTACATTAAAGAAATCTGCCAAGGGGCTTTCCTGGTGGCGCAGTGGTTGAGAGTCCGCCTGCCGATGCAGGGGACACGGGTTCGTGCCCCGGTCCGGGAGGATCCCACATGCCGCGGAGCGGCTGGGCCCGTGAGCCATGGCCGCTGAGCCTGCGCATCCGGAGCCGCTGAGCCTGCGCATCCGGAGCCTGTGCTCCGCAACGGGAGAGGCCACAACAGTGAGAGGCCCGCGTACCGCAAAAAAAAAAAAGAAATCTACCAAGACTTCAGATTGGTAAACCCAAGCCATTTCAATAAACAGTCTCCTTCTTCTTGAATCCTGAGGTGACACAGTCAGCAGCATTCAACTCTAAGATTCAAGTTAATGTCTTATTATTTTGAACATCATCCGACTCTAGATTGAGATGTGTTTGCTGTAAGGTCGCTCGGAAGCATCTCCATTTGTCCTTATGGGAGGTGACTGAGCAGGCTTGGTGTCTTCCACAATGCTTAGCTTTGTAGATACAAAATAAGCAGTATGTTGTATTCCTTCTGCCAAAGCATGGGCTTGGTATAAATTTTTCCACAGACCGCTGAATTCAACAGCCCGTGTGTGGTGGTTCAACACGGGCGAGGACAAAGTGGTATGTGATAAAAGTTGTCATGAAAGACATCTGGGACTTCACTATGCACTGCACCTGGCGCCAGATCCTCAGATTACACAGCAAATTCAAAGGTGCTGCCACAGACCAAATTCTTCTCACCTGGGAATTTTACCCACCGACCAGACCCCGTATTGCTCGTAAATTTGAGACCTTGTGAGAAGTTTTATCAAACTGAGACTGCAGTTAAGTGACTCGTAACCACCATCTTGCATATTATTCTAGCCACCTAGCAATTTCTTCAAATCATGGGCTATTTCAGAATATTTCCCCAAATCATACTTCTGATTTCAAACCACAAACTGAACCCATTCCTTTCTCTTTTGAGCTGCCACTCAGCTCCGCGGAAGCGTGGATGTTACCATGGTTTCCTTAGTGATGCATCTGTTACAAAGTGGAGAGAGAGTGGTTGGAGGAGGCAAAGAAGGAGAAGGAAAAGGGGGCTGCATCCTCCCCATCTGTAGGGTGCCAGCTAGATGCTACTGCTTTGCATTTGGGCTGATCTTCCCCTGTGAGAGGTTGCCCTCAGGCCATAAAAGCTTCCTTCGCTCACTTCGAAATCTATTTTTTTTTAAATCTTTATTGGAGTATAATTGCTTTGCAATGGTGTATTAGTTTCTGCTGTGTAACAAAGTGAATCAGCTATACATATACATATATCCCCATATCTCCTCCCTCTTGCATCTCCCTCCCACCCTCCCTATCCCACCCCTCTAGGTGGTCACAAAGCACCGAGCTGATCTCCCTGTGCTCTGCGGCTGCTTCCCACTAGCTATCTATTTTACATTTGGTAGTGTATATGTGTCCACGCCACTCTTTCACTTCATCCCAACCTACCCTTCCCCCTCCCTGTGTCCTCAAGTCCATTCTCTATGTCTGTGTCTTTATTCCTCTCTTGCCCCTAGGTTCTTCAGAACCACTTTTTTTTTTTTTAGATTCCATAGATAAGTGTTAGCATACGGTATTTGTTTTTCTCTTTCTGACTTACTTCACTCTGTATGACAGTCTCTAGGTCAATCCACCTCGCTACAAATAACTCAATTTCGTTTCTTTTTATGGCTGAGTAATATTGCATTGTATATATGTGCCACATCTTCTTTATCCATTCATCTGTCAGTGGACACTTAGGTTGTTTCCATGTCCTGGTTATTGTAAATAGAGCTGCAATGAACATTGTGGTACGTGACTCTTTTCGAATTATGGTTTTCTCAGGGTATATGCCCAGCAGTGGGATTGCTGGGTTGTATGGTAGTTCCATTTTTAGTTTTTTGAGGAACCATACTGTTCTCCATAGTGGCTGTATCAATTTACATTCCCACCAACAGTGCAAGAGGGTTCCCTTTTCTCCACACCCTCTCCAGCATTTATTGTTTGTAGATGTTTTGATGATTGCCATTCTGACCAGTGTGAGGTGATACCTCATTGTAGTTTTTTTTTTTTTTTTTTGCAGCATGCGGGCCTCTCACTGTTGTGGTCTCTCCCGTTGCGGAGCACAGGCTCCAGACGCACAGGCTCAGAGGCCATGGCTCACGGGCCTAGCCGCTCCGTGGCCTGTGGGATCTTCCCAGACCGGGGCACGAACCCGGGTCCCCTACATCGGCAGGCGGCCTCTCAACTACTGCGCCATCAGGGAAGCCCTGTAGTTTTGATTTGCATTTCTCTAATGATTAGTGATGTTGAGCATCCTTTCATGTGTTTGTTGGCAATCTGTATATCTTCTTTGGAGAAATGTCTATTTAGGTCTTCTGCCCATTTTTGGATTGGGTTGTTTGTTTTTTTGATATTGAGCTGCATGGACTGCTTGTATATTTTGGAAATTAATCCTTTGTCAGTTGCTTTATTTGCAAATATTTTCTCCCATTCTGAGGGCTGTCTTTTGGTCTTGTTTATAATTTCCTTTGCTGTACAAAAGCTTTTAGGTTTCATTAGGTCCCATTTGTTTATTTTTGTTTTTATTTCCATTTCTCTAGGAGGTAGGTCAAAAAGGATCTTGCTGTGATTTATGTCACAGAGTGTTCTGCCTAGCTTTTCCTCTAAGAGTTTTATAGTGTCTGGCCTTACATTTAGGTCTTTAATCCATTTTGAGTTTATTTTTGTATATGGTGTTAGGGAGTGTTCTAATTTCATTCTTTTACATGTAGCTGTCCAATTTTCCTAGCACCACTTACTGAAGAGGCTGTCTTTTCTCCATTGTATACTCTTGCTTCCTTTATCAAAGGTAAGTTGACCATATGTGTGTGGGTTTATCTCTGGGCTTTCTATCCTGTTCCATTGATCTATATGTCTGTTTTTGTGCCAGTACCATACTGTCTTGATTACTGTAGCTTTGTAGTATAGTCTGAAGTCAGGGAGCCTGGTTCCTCCAGCTCCATTTTTCTTTCTCAATATTACTTTGGTTATTTAGGGTCTTTTGTGTTTCCATAAAAATTGTGAACTTTTTTTTCTAGTTCTGTGAAAAATGCCATTGGTAGTTTGATAGAGATTGCACTGAATCTGTAGATTGCTTTGGGTAGTATTCACTTCGAAATCTTGAAGGGTGTCTGTGCACCGGGCCTGTTCCGTTTTTAACTCTTAGAAAAGACAGCTAATTTTTTCTGATACATCTGGCAAGTTTCCCTGAGAGAGCAGAAAAGGGAAGGCAGTTATGTGGTGCCACAGTCATATATGGGCTTACCTTGAAACTACTAGTTTCATTAGCCTTGATATTCTAATTATATCTCTGCGTTTCACCCTGCCACACTATTGCTCAAACAAGTTGGCTCAGAAAATAATTGCCATGTTCTTGCATAAAGAATACACAAAACAAAGGGCTATTGTTCCAGGGCTGGAAGGAGTGTTTTTCGATTGTTTCTCATTGCCGTCTGTGTGTTCAATAGAAACCAACCCCGAATGTTCAGGAAGGCCTCCAAGGAATTGGGAGCCATCGAGGATAGGCCTGCCAGGGTGTGGGCTTACCCGACAGGTTTCTGACTAGTCGTGGCTCTGTCAGAACTCCAGAACAACGTTTACTAAATTTCTCTTTGGCTGCTAGACGATCTGTTGTCTATTTTTCAGAGGTTCTTTCCTGGGCAGTGTTGCCACCAACTCCATGGAGTATGAGAGCCACCAGGAAGTTTAACTTTCACTGTGTTTGTCAGTGATGGGGCAACAATGCAACATTTTATATTTGCAAGCTGATGGGATTCTATAGGATAGTTAATTCCCGGGCTGCTAGGGAACCTCCATTAATCCCGCTTTGAGATGAGGAAAATAGGATATGGAAAAGGAAAGTAAATTTTTTGGAATTTCCCCATCCATGATTCTGTGTTGATATAGAATTCCAGAATGATTTTCCTAGCCCATTGTCAGAAATTTCTCAAAATTGAAAAGAGAAATCCTAGGGTAGTATATGGCAGTAAAGGAGAACTCACTGCCTCATGGGAGATGCATGTCTCTCTAGGAGGATCGGCATAGGGCATCATTTTCCATGGCCATCAGGTACACTCTTTTGAGATATTAGGGCTCTGTAATCTGTCCAGCTTTGGACTTAGTGATGTTGTGAAATCAAGAGACATAGAAGATATGGTTCCTAATCTTTCAAAATATCTACAGTCTGGTTGGAGAGGTAAAATTCATACAAATGAATTAATTAAGGAACAATACCAGATAGTATATAAACCTGTGCTAAGTGTTTATAGGTCAGAGTTTCTTCTCTGGCCATCAGAGCAGAGAAAAGGCAGAGAACCCCAAGCCTCAGAGTAACCAGGGAAGACTTCTTGAAGAAGGAGAGAATTAAATTGCGGAGAAGAGAAGGAAGGTCTAATAGGTCCTTAATTTTCTGAGAGCCCAGTTTCACCAATACCACGATGGTATTTCATTTCTCCCATAAGCCACAGTCAAACACAAAGAGTTTTTGCCTCTGCAGTGACAAGCAGAGAACCGTGGGGCCATGTAGGGATGCAAACTATGGCAGGCTCCACCCTAGCTGAGTGGCTCACGTCTCTTCCCCTCAGATTGATGACAGAAAAGTACAGGCCATGGACCTTCCAGGTTGCTCTAGTATATTTCAAAGTGGGGAGATTTAGTATGAGGCACGAGGCGCAAATGATAGAGAGTCTGATCGGGCTAGAGGTGATAGCTTGTGTAAGAAAGCAATAGAGGACAAGGTTTGCTGGAACGGTGGTAGCTTAGTGCTAAAGGCTGTTGAGGTCAGATACGATGCAGTAATTAAGGGGTAATTATTAGTTTTATTGAGCAGGCTAGTGACATGGGCAAAGCGTTCTTGTAGAAATACTTGAATGGAAGAGGGACACCGAAAGGACTGGAGGGAAGAGAAAACTAAAGTCATACAGATGAGTTAGGATGCAGATTGTATGAGGGGATGGAGACAGCAAAGGCAGAAAAGAAAGGGCCATTCAGCAAGATTTTGCAGATGACAAATGTACATAAACTGAGGAAGATGAAGGAGGAGGAGAAAAGAAGGTGATGGTCTGAGCAGTACCCTGCAGCTTCCCAGCACTCCAAAGTGGTTTTCCACCTTCGTATGTGCTGGGTGATTATTTCACAGGCAACATACTCCATGGTCCCATAGTAGTATTTTTTTAATCTTTAAAAAAATAAAAAAAAATTTTTTTAATTGTGGTAAAATGCACATAACATACCATTTACCATCGTAACCATCTTCGAGTGTTCAGTTCAGCAGAGTTAAGTACATTCACGTTGTTGTGCAACTAATCTTTAGAACTCTTTTCGTCTTGCAAAACGGAAACTGGATACCCGTTAAACAACTCCCCGTCTCTCTCTTTCCAGCCCCTGTCAACCACCCTTCTACTTTTGGTCTCTCTGAGTTTAACTGTTCTCATACAGTATTTGTTTTGTGACTGGTTTATTTCACTTAGCATAATGTCCTCAAGGTTCATGCACGTTGTAGCAGGTGTCAGAATTTCCTTCCTTTTTTAAGGCTGAATATAACATTCTATTGGATGTATACACCACATCTGGTTTATCCATTCATCCATCCATCAGTGGACACTTGGGGTAACTTCCATCCTTTGGCTACGGTAAATAATGCTGCTATGAACGTAGTGCGCAAATATCTCTTCGAGCCCCTGCTTTCAGTTCTTTTGGATATATATCCAGAAGTGGAATTGTTGCATCATACATAATTCTACATTCAACTCTGAGTAATCGCCATACTGTTTTCCATAGCAGCTGCAGCATTTACATTCCCCCCGACAGTGTACAAGGTTTCCAATTTCTCCACATCCTTGCCAACACTTATTTTTTTATTTTTATTTGTTTGTTTTTAATAGTAGCCATCCTGACGGGTAGGAGGTGGGCCATGGTTGTATACTGAGGATGTGCAATTTCTCTCACTAACTGTAATTCTATCTCTGTCTCTGCCATTTAAGAAAGCACATTGGACTACATGGGCTTCTGAGTGACTCCAGAATGGTGAGACCGTTGAGTCAGCTCTAATTTGTAAAGGAACTCATCATTCCCACGCTTTGGTATTCCTTTATGAGTATCAACTTATTTGTGACACTCCTCGTAAGTCATTGCGTTATAGCAGTCAGTTTGAATTGAGTTTTCAATGCAGAATGGATTCGTCTTACATACCCAATGAAAATAACACACTCTCCCCTGGATGGGTGCTGCAAAAAGGAAAGAGAAAAGCAAAAGGACAACAGAAAGCTCATCACAGAACATGATTTTATATTGTCTCGTCCCAAGTGGTTCAGTCAGTGACACTTGTTAGAAACAATGTCCCTCTTTATCTACAGAAACTCTGTAGCCCAAGGTTTGGAAAACAAGCCGGAGCATTTGTCCTTCCTCTCTTATGTAGATATTTAATGATTATATTTTTGAGAGTGATTCCTGCCTGTCTAAGTTGGTCAGGCAGTAGCATCTAGAGAGGAAAAGTTCTAACAATGAAGAGTTTTTCCTTTTTTCTGAGGTTTCATTTACTCAAACAGGTCTGGTTCATTTTAAGTAAAATTTGTGGGGGTTTTTCAGCAAAGAACTTATATCTGAAGAGCTGCTGTAGACGGCTTAAATAGTATTTCAAGTACACAGTGGATCTTTAGGCCCCCCAAAGACCGTGGCAAGCTGAGGATGCCAAATGCTGGACTCCTAGACTACAGTGGAATAGCAGAAAGACGGACCCTTGGCCAGGGCTGCTGGTGACACTTTCTCCCAGCAATTTCTCCTCAAGGCCAAGGGCAAGAAGACAAGGTATACAGGTAGAATGATATCAGAAAGACCAAGAATATTCCAGTGCATTCTCTGTCTGAAGGATTCCCAATATTGCTCTACCTGGGTACTTTCTCTATCGTCAACAATGCCTTAGATAATTACAATGAGCGTTTTCGTTTGTTTGTCTTCAGCTCCAGTTTGAGGTTTTTTTTATCCTTTTTTTTTTTTTTTTTTTTTGTGGTACGTGGGCCTCTTACTGTTGTGGCCTCTCCCGTTGCGGAGCACAGGCTCCGGACGCACAGGCTCAGGGGCCACGGCTCACGGGCCCAGCTGCTCCGCGGCATGTGGGATCCTCCCGGACTGGGGCACGAACCTGTGTCCCCCGCATCGGCAGGCGGACTCTCAACCACTGCGCCACCAGGGAAGCCCCAGTTTAAGTTTTGAAAAAAGACCTGAGGACACCTGGAAACTCAAGGCTGAGCATTTTAAAGCAAGATTTGGGGCTGTGAGATGATGACAGCCCTGGGAAACCCCTCTTCTACTTACCCAGTGCTCAGAACGAGCTGAAAACCAAAGGGAAGGCAGAGGTTCTGTGCTGGCCAGGCTCCTTCTCCTGCGTGGGGAGCATCGCTAGCCTTCCAGCCACGCAGATAGCCTTCTTCCTGGCGGAGGCCGCCTTACCAGCCCTCCCACACACAGCTCTCGATCAGATTGCTTTCCAAAACCTGCTTGAAATTTCTCTTTACCTAGTTTTTCTTTTTTTAAACTTGTAATCTTGCCTGTGGGAAACCATTCATGAGAGTAATGGTGAACACGCACTCAAGAACCACTACCCTGGAGAAGTGGTACAGGGCAGTGCTTAAGAGGGTGGGGTTTGGGTCAGACCACCTTTGTTCAAATCCTGAGTGGCCCTCCCTCTTACTCGCTGTGTGACCTTACACAAGTCACGTGACCCCTCTGGGCCACAGGTTTCACATCTATGAAATAAGGAGAGTGATACTGCCCTCTCCCCTACTCCAGGTTTGCTGTGAGTGCTAAAATATGGAGAGCACTTGGAAGAGCGTCTGCATATAGGATGTGCCATGTAAATAGTATTATCATTGCCCTCCTGGGCCCTGAGTTCCATTTCCTCTGTCCAGCACACATGGGGCAAGTCCAAAATCCAACGCTGTGACCTATACTTAACTCACACTTTTAACCTCTTTGGGTTCTGTTGGGGTGAAGTCTTAAGGTTTATTTGCTCTTAAAGGCCTTAACATGTTGACTGCCTGACTCTGAAATGGCCTCTTCTGCCCCCACTGGAGTTATCCTCCTTTTTCTGTGTTCTCTCTTTCACCCTTTTCTTTTCCTTTCCCTTCCTCTTTGATTTTATCCTCACACCAGAAGGTATTACAACCTTCCTTTATGCCCCAGTGCTCCCGAGGAAACAGAAGTTTAGTTCCCATTATGCTTTCCTTTACTTGAAAACTGTAGAAATTATTTTAGCTCTACTTTTGCCAAATTTTCTGTTTTGTTTTTTCTTTCCTCTCTAGGAAAGGAGAGGAAACATTGCTGCTTTGCTGTATCTCTCTCTATATATACAATAATTTATATATTTAATAATGTGCATATTTAATAATATATAAAAATGTATATTTATACATACATTTATTTTATCTTTGTATAGAATTGGCCCAATCTGAGGGCCAAAGTCAGCCATGGTAGCCCAAGAAGTTCTGGCAGGAGAAGGAGTTTTATGGCTCTTTCTGAGGGGGCTTTAGGGAGTCTGTGACATAATCTCTCAGAACCTCTAGAACCTTCCCTGTTCCTCTCTTATTTCCTCTCCCTCCCGCCCCCAGGGTCAGTTAGGCTCCCTTCCAGGATTCTTTGAGGTCCGACCACTCTGCACGTCCCACATGAGTTTTGGTCCTGTGAGGAGCCCTGCTTGGCCAGCACTACTTCACTCACTATGGACAGAGCAGAGGCCAGGTGCCATGGCAACAGTCCTCACAAACATACACAGGTGGCCAGGTAGGGCCTGTTGACGCGGTGCTGTAACAGGGCCTCACCACGCAGAGGCTGTGGCTTCCATACCCTGATGCCCACTCCATCTGGCGCCCCCAGGCCGGGAAGAACCTGTTCTGTTGAGCCAGGGCAGCTGAGACACAGCACCAGAGAACCACGGGGATACTCACCTCCCCAGCTCAGTGCTCGGAAGGAGAGGAGGACTGGAACGTTCTCTGGGGATTTCCAGGCTGGGTCAGTGCAGAAGCATTCCAGTGACTCAGCTTTCTGGTTGCAGACCAGGAGCTCTGCCTGGGAAGTCAGCCCTTGAGCAGCCCTATGACAATTGCTCCTTTCTGTGAGGCCGTGGCTGTGTTGCCAGCACAGCTGGGATACAAAGCTCACACGCATTTGCACAGTCTTGTTTGAAATAGGGCTGGCTGGGGTTTGTTCTTGTTCTTGGTTTATTACAAATTTAACTCTTCCCTTCAGTTGGCCAGACAGCTTCCCTTTTTACATTTCTCCTCACTCCTCCACTTTGCCCTGATTTTTAAGAACCAAGGACATTGGATTCCGTGTTTGTACCCTGAGAATGCAAGGTGACACCTGGAACACTGGATGCCTATGGCACATCTTCCTGAAGCTTCAGTTCTAAGCACATAAGAAATAGAATATCATTTCTATGTTAACATATGTGGACTTATTACGGGCAAAGTGGGGGATTTCCACAAGATTTAAGGTAAATCATTAGACTTTGACGAATCTCTTCTCTTGCTGAAGGCCTTTGGGCTGACCCTTTGGGTGATGTACTGACTCAACCTGTCCTTGGGAGATTTTGGTGAGAAAGTTTGAGAAGTGCCCCTTGTGACTTGGTGACCCTTGACCTTGACTGTCTGTATACCTATTCTTGAAAGAGCAGGATTTCTTGTGGACCCCATGCCCAGAAAAACTGAGAGACAGGGATTTGGAGAAAAGCTGAACCGATCCCAATCTGATAAAATCTCAGATGCATAGTTACGTAATCATATTATTCTCACCACTGTGGTCAGTGTTAATTTGATGTAATGAAAGAAATACAGGTGGCATGGAGATGGTGATGACGTCAGCTTGCCTTTACGTTGAGAACCAGTATTCTTCAATATGGTTCTCTTGAATCACGTCTTTTTAATTTTCTGCACTATCTAGAGCATATAAACTCACAAGTGTGTGAACTCATATTCCAAAAATGTGTGTTAATTTATGATTATATTCTGTCTGAATGCAGCTATACTGTACCAAGAACTTTCTAACACGTAGTAGGATCGCCAAGAGGCCAAGTAAGAAGGTCGGCACTGGGCACCGGGGAGCTGGTAACTCTGGGTGGTTCACGTACCACTTGAATGTTTCTTGTTCTAGCAAGCTCTAGATGCTTCTTTTGGCCACCCCTACTAGCCAATTATACATTGAAGTTCCGTTGTAGATTTTCACATGCAAAGGAAGAATGCCCCTGCTGTCCCTCGGTTCTCAGGGACGGGGAGGGTTAACAGGCGCTCCATTGACAAGCTGAGCAAATGCTGGCACCTTCACCTTCTGTAGACATGGGAATCCTGCAGACAGACTTGTTCTGCTAGTCTCTGGAGGGTCAGAGCTACCGAGTGTGCAGATGGGCCACCCATCTGTGCACAGAGGCAGCTCCTTGCTGGTTCTTGTCCCCTGGGCAAAACTCTAGTCCTGGGGAGGTGGCTCTTGGATAGTGAAAGGATACACATCAAGCTTCTAATTTTTCAGTCATTTACTACTTCATTTGACCTTGGGAAGAAACTTAATTGCTTGGAGTATTAGTTTGTTTAATGGGGAGATATAGCTACGTTGAGAGATGACGATTGTCTTTAAATGAGATAATGCATATGTATCGACTAAGCACAGAGTCTGGCATATATATAGTATTGAATAGGTGATCAATAAACAATAGGTAAGACAGAAGCTCCAAGACCATAGTAAGTAGCTGCAAAGGTGATAACACTACTCTCTCCCGAAACAAACATGTAAAAATCCCAAACTCAAAACTCCAGCCAAGCGGAAGGTTGAATTCTGGCATATTCTGAAGGCAGGAGAAAGAGCATCATCTACACAGACACCCCCCCATCCCACCCCCATGCCTGGTCGCCTCTCTTGTGCTTTACCAGTGAGACACAGGGATGAGGCATCAACATAATCTCACTCTAAAACTTCTGCTTAGCGAGAGTCCAGCCATCTTCACTTTGGTAAATAAGCTCAAAGGAATTTAATCTACCCTGTGAAGTGTGGATAGTACCAGTTTGTCTTTTAGAGAAGGCCTGCCGCAGCCTCCATAGCATCAGTAACGAGGCCATTACCATCTGAGAGCGGCTCCCTCCTGAGTGCGGGTGGAGCTGTGGACCACAGCTGTCATTCATCTTCCATGTGGTAATCTCAGCCACTCCCTTGGTTGTGCATTGCTGTCTCAGAGGAGGGAAGAGGCGGAGAAGGAGGGGATGGAGGGGAGGGTAATGGGATGCCAGGCTCACTGCTGTGTTTTGAAAAGCCATTACCTTCTGTTACCCCCTATTACCCCCATTTCTGCATAATATTTTCTACTCAATTCCTGGAGACATCACAAGAAATTGACGTGTGCATACTGAATGAGCTTGGGATTTTTTTTTTTTTTTTTTTTTTGCGGTACGCGGGCCTCTCACTGCTGTGGCCTCTCCCGTTGCGAAGCACAGGCTCCGGACACGCAGGCTCAGCGGCCATGGCTCATGGGCCCAGCCGCTCCGCGGCATGTGGGATCTTCCCGGACCGGGGTACAAACCCGCGTCCCCTGCATCGGCAGGTGGACTCTCAACCACTGTGCCACCAGGGAAGCCCTGGGATGTTTTTTATATTGTTAGTTGTCTAGATCATATTTTTGCAGACAGCAGTAATATGTTAATTGTTCATTTGGGACATAGAATAGCTATCCTGATAACTGTCTTTATTTGATTTGGTTCATCTGTTCTTATCACAAATGCCGTTGGCAATAGGGATCAGGAGCTGAGGATCCTACCTCAGCATACTTTTGCGCATTAGGTATGGAGATGTTCACTCATTTTCCAGTTTCCAGTTCTTTAGATAAAACATAGGGATGAGATGTGATCATCAGAGAACCTAAAATTGTTGAGACCCCCCCATGTGGAAGCACTGTGGCCAGATAAAACACGGTGGCGGGCATACAAGTCCTCAGCCCTGATTGGTTCAGATGGCATAGGGCCAATGAAGTCCTTACTTGTTTGTTTTTTTTTTTTTTTTTTTTTTTTTTGCTGTACACGGGCCTCTCACTGCTGTGGCCTCTCCCGTTGCGGAGCACAGGCTCCGGACGCGCAGGCTCAGCGGCCATGGCTCACGGGCCCAGCCGCTCCGCGGCATGTGGGATCTTCCCGGACCGGGGCACGAACCTGTGTCCCCTGCATCGGCAGGCGGACTCTCAACCACTGCGCCACCAGGGAAGCCCTGAAGTCCTTACTTGGTTTCACTGCCCAGTAATGCAGGATTTTGTATGTTTGATAAAGTCTTATTAGACAGCTGTCAATTGCTGATATGAAATCCATACTGCAGGTGCCAAAGGAGCAGAGCAGGCCCAGTTGTGGAGTTTACATCGTCTCTGGAGGGTCAGCTACCGAGTGTGCAGATGGGCCACCCAACCCCAGCCTTTGGGCACAGTCCCCTGCAGTCATCCTGACAGACCTCCTCTTGGGAGGATTGAGCTGACAGACTCAAAGTTTACACAGAGACCACTAACGTCATCTCCAATAGTTCCCCAGTAATAGATTTTTGCTCTTTTGTCTCTTGCTCAGTTGCTAAAATCATATTTTTCTTCCAGCTCTTGAAGGGTTCATCAGAGCCTCAAAAGTCCCAGTCAGTGCATTCTCCCATGTCACCCTATCCTTAGTGGGCATACTTTTCCTCTGTGTCAGGAAAGCGAGCAGATTTTCTTCCTGAGATTCTCTCAGTGTTGTTCTGGGTTCTGTTAAGGTACTGGGTTAGATTTCAGAAGAATTATTTCATCCTTTGAGCAATTAGTACCTTTTTAAAATTCAGACATCTTTCAGACCCTGGCCCTCTGAAGTGCTTTTGTCAAGACGGTTTATCAGTCTTAGATCATGTTTTGCCAGCTGCTCAGGCCAGCGGCACAGAAAAAACACTGAGGCATATGGTTCAGATGCTCGCATTTTTATCTGAGTAAAATCTCTCTGAAAAGACCTCAGAATATAAAAAGCCAATCGGTTCATATGATGTCAGAATGTTTACTGTTTCTCTCTCCTGGGGACATTTTCTTGGCATCCCGGTCTGATCTTCTAGGTGTGTCTAATTGTTCTAAAGGCACAGCTGTGTGAATTTGATTTGCCTGCAGAAAAAAAAAAAAAGCCATATCTCCCAATGTCAGGGAACAATCTTAAACTTCCCTCTTAGCTCTCACCGTTGAATTTCTGCAAGGCCCCTGATTTAAACTCTTTTGGCGGCTAAGTAAAAAGGACCATTTTCCTGTCAGCCTCAGAGGCTGACTTTTGATGTCTTTGAACATGTCCTGAGGAACAAGAACCAGATAGAATGGGCCTCAACACTTGGACTTTTTTTTTTTTTTAAACATCTTTATTGGAGTATAATTGCTTTACAATGGTGTGTTAGTTTCTGCTTTATAACAAAATGAATCAGTTATACATATACATATGTCCCCGTATCTCCTCCCTCTTGCATCTCCCTCCCTCCCACCCTCCCTATCCCACCCCTCTAGGTGGTCACAAAGCACCGAGCTGATCTCCCTGTGCTATGGGGCTGCTTCCCACTAGCTATCTATTTCACGTTTGGTAGTGTATATGTGTCCATGCCACTCTCTCACTTTGTCCCAGCTTACCTTTCTCCCCCGCCGTATCCTCAAGTCCATTCTCTAGTAGGTCTGTGTCTTTATTCCTGTCTTGCCCCTAGGTTCTTCATGACCTTTTTTTTTTTTTAGATTCCATATATATGTGTTAGCATACAGTATTTGTTTTTCTCTTTCTGACTTACTTCACTCATCACTTGGACTT
Source organism: Phocoena phocoena (assembly GCF_963924675.1). Taxonomy (NCBI): domain Eukaryota; kingdom Metazoa; phylum Chordata; class Mammalia; order Artiodactyla; family Phocoenidae; genus Phocoena; species Phocoena phocoena. The sequence goes on along the minus strand of NC_089221.1, from coordinate 58,819,891 downwards.
TTAACCACATTCATAGCTTAGAGCTAAAAGGGAGGGAAGAAAAGAGCAGAAATCTTATCTGACTTTTCCCTTTGTGGATGTCTGTGTGACCCTTTCCTGCAGGCTTTTGTGGGAGCGTTGCAGCAAAAGATAGCTTCGCCTCAGACAGCAGTTTTGTTGAGACACAACAGACGCATTTTCCTGGAGCTGAAATAAGCATTTCAGCGTTGGTGTTCAAGGCGCCCTCTGAGCCCTATCTCAGGGAAGCAGGAAGCTACTATTTTTAGTTGTGAAACACAGCAGCATAAAATGAAGAGACTCGGATCGTGGCTAAGACTCTACTGTTTCTTCAAGTTACTCTAGGTCAGTAATGTCAAAGGTACTCACTAAGCAGTGGGCACAGCCCTCTGGGCAATGTTCTGAGATGATCCAGTACTCAAGCGATGCAAGGATGCTGCCTAAACCCAGCTAGGGTAGACACTATTTGAGGAATCTTCTTCCTGAGTACTGTTTTCTTGAGATAGTAGACTACGGTCCCTCCCCCTCCCCCCTCATCCCTCGTGAGAAGCATTCAACATGTGTGAGGTTGGAGGACTCTGCTCCAAACCTTGGGACTTCCGGTGACTGGCAACCTTCCCCACAGCTGCCTGGACCAGTCCTACTGCTTCTAGAGATGGCCTCTCTTCTGGCTTTGGAGATTGCCCCCAACGCTGCTCAGACAGTGACTCAGCCACCAACCTTCCCTTACTGAGCTGATCAAAGTGCTGTTAAAACACTTACAACGTAAACAGTCCGTTCTCAATCATCAGCCCTCACACAAGAAAGCAACGGCATAGAGCAAAAGATACACCCAGCTAGTGGTCAACTCCCAAACCTTTTGCTTTTGAACGGCTGTGTTTTCTATTGGCAGAGTATGATCTTTCCTAATGTCAGCATAAATACCACCCAAGCAGTCCTTTCTCAGACTTTCCACTGGATATTATTACCATTTTTGTAGCTGTTAAAGAATCAAAGAAGGCCCTTGTGAAGGTTTATCTCAGGGCTGCTGTGTCAGTTACAAGTAACTGAAAACTCAAAAAGACTTAAGCAGGAAAGGGAATTTATCAATGAGAGGTAGTCAGGGCTTCAGGAGTGATGGGCTTTGGGGCTCAGTTGATGTAATCATGACCACTGTTGTCGTCATCACATTTTGACTTAGTCTTTCTTTCTGTTAGCCAGAAACTCTCAGTTTCATGTGATAGCTTGGAGTTTGCTTCAAATCTGGCAAGCAAGAAGAGGAACTGTCTCCCTGTCAGATACCTCAGCAGAAATCTCAAGGTATCTCATTGGCCCTAATAGAGTCACACGCCCTTCCTAACCCAATTAGTGAGGAACGCAGTGATCTCTCTTGGTGGCCTGGATCACACGTCACAACGAGCCTGGGGTAGAATCATCTCCCCTAGAACCACACTGACTGAAAACCGGAGATGCGTGAATTTCCAAATGAGAATGGGGACTGTTTCCACATGAAGGGGAAGTGGAAACTGAGTGTGACAAAGGGCACACACGTCCATTATAGGCACAGATACATGTAAGCAACTACACCTTCTCTGACGGGGCCGACTTCATGGCAGACACTGAACTAAGTCTGGGTGAAGGGAGAGGAGAGGTAGGGAGGCACAAAGGTGAATAGAGCAGAGTCTCTGCCACTGAGGAACTTGATGTCTTAAGTTTTGCTTAGGCCAGAGGTAGCAAATTCATGGCTCAGGGGCCAACACATCTTGTGTCCATGGCAGTCATCAAGACATCATTGATGGGCCCTTCCTGTTGAGCCTGGACATGGCATTAGAATTCTTCCCATCCCTGTGCTCCAGGCAGCCACTACAAACTGACAGTTACCAGCATATGAGAAAGTACTTATTTTCCAACCTGTCTTAGATTGATATTTGGTGAGTTGGACCAAATGAACAATCTCCTTCAGTGGGTTTGGATAAAGTGGGCTGGGTGTAAGCTGGAGGCCGAGATGGCTGGTCGGCAGTTGACCACCAGTCACTTGTCTGGAAACCCCTGAAGCTATGAGAAGACAGTAACTAGTTGACTGTACTAGGTGACAGCTTGCAGACATCTAGCGTCTTTCAAATAGGTCAATGTGTGTTTTACACTAATTTCTTTTCAAAGCACTTTAAATAATACTAGATGAGAATAACAATTGGTAACTAAGTTCACTTTTGTTTTTTTACAATTTTGTTGAGTGAGATCTATGTGGGATGGGGTGAAGAAAATTTTTATTTTACACAACGTAGCAGAATTAATCTAGCTCTCTACTCTCAGTGATTAAAAATCACACTCAGTTAATTAATGGTAGAGTAAAAGGCCAAATTTGCCATATATGAACACGAAGCCAGGATGAAGGATGTAAGGTACAAAATCATGACAGGATGAGCAAACATTTTAGAGACATGTACTTTCTCAGAGCTCTGGGACCTACCATGAAGGCATGTTAACTAAAAGAATATAAAGTGATGAACTTAAATGGTCTTAAATGTTAGAGGTAACCACTTCTTACCTCATCTCTTTAACACATTCAATCAACAAACATTTACTGAGCTTCTACCATGTGCAAGTTACTCTTAAATGTTCTGTGAGATACAAAGAGAATAAACTTGTCCCTTTCTACAGAAGAGGTAAACAACCAAACTGAAGATACAAGATTTACAAATATGAAAACTTAAGTAATAATAAAGCACTTAACAATAGAAAGCAGTGATTGTCGCAAGATCAGTAGGCATTAAGTGGTTAATTGCCAGTTGGATTATATGAAGAATAATTATGGGAGGTTTTTAGGAAGGACTGATTAGTTCAAACTGGAGGCTGAAGAACCTCATTACTAAGGAAGGGGGAACTGACCTTGGCCTTGGGAGCTAGGATTGGTTTTGGAAGTCAGTCTTCATGGGGAAAGCAGCCTATAAAAAAGCAAGATGAGTGGAAGAAGCAAACTATATTTGAACAAGAGTGAATAAATACATTTGTCTGGAACTGATGTTTTGTGTAGAGGAGTGGAGGGGAGATGAAGTTGTAAAAATATATTGGGTTCAGTGGTGGAGGCCAAGTGGAAGGTTTTAGAGGTAATCAGTAAGCAATGGGGAGTCAGGGGAAGTTTCTGAGTGGCAGAGTGGCATGGTCAAACCATCTTAGGGCTGACTAATTTGAAATAGAGGTGGGGACAGAATGGAGGTAACAGGTACTAGAGTCAAAGAAACAATTAAGGGGCCTTTTTCAATAATACTAGGGAAGCTTAAAGGGTCTGATTTAGTTCGTTGGCAGTAGAACTATAATCCTTATTGTGAGGTAAAAAGAAGAGGTGGTCACTAGTGAGATACTTTCCAGAAGAGAAAGAAGGAGAACTCAGTTTGAGATTTTAGTCCCAAGAGATTGGAATAAATGGAGGAAACTGGAGAGGAGACAGTTCTAGGCTCAGATGAGAAATTTAGGCCGAGATGTTGAGGTTAAGGTGAAGGCCCAGTGACCGAGCACAACGTCCAATACTTTCCTGTGTTGATGGCCAGAGAGGTTTCAGCCGCAAGTTCAGGAGTCCTCTGCGTGGAAGAGATGTTTGAATTAATACTTTTCACCCAGCTTCAACAGTGATCCATACCTGACCAGACTTGTTTCATTTGCCCCACCACTTCTATCCTCTCCAGCACTCATTTTCTTGGATGGAGGAGTGTGCTGGCTGAGTTTTCCTACGTCTCACTGAGAGTCAACCCTTGTCTATGTAGCACAGAGCATGTTGTTTAAATGAAATTTGTGATGAAATTGATGGAGCTTAGAATTCAGGAAATAAAAAAGGATCTATTGGCTGATAGATCCTATTCTTGGGTTTTCCCTATAGCTTCAATTCAGGATGTCCCTGAGCTTAAGACAGTATACGCATGTGGTATGAACTGCGAATGTCTCTGCTGCGTACAGACAGCCATCCAGCCTTCTTCATCAGCCCAGGCACAGAGCTGTGACAGGGGTCTTCATGCGACAGTCACTCAAATCGGAACCCAAGTGTGGAAACTGAGCAGGAACCACAGCTCCGGTCTCTGAGGGAGGCAGGAGACCGAGTTAATTGACCTCTGCTCTTCCTCCTTTCCCCTCTCTCCATTAGAAGTATCCAGAGTCATAAAGAGAGAGAGATCTACTCACGGGAAGTCACCAACAGGAACCCAGGACTGTGGGTATTGCTGAGGTTCTTAGCAGAACGGCAGAGACCCGAGCCTGTATCACAAATAAGTCTTCATTTTCACGTCTCGCCAGATTTTGTGCTCCAGAAAGGTTAAAAGAGGATGAATTTATGAACTGGCCATCTTCATTTTCAATATCTCTTTTACTTTTTATTGGAGCGTAATATTCATGTAGAAAAGTGTAGATCTCATAAGTACACTGGTTGATGAATTTTCAGATTGAACACAGCTGTGTAACTAGCACCCAGATCAGGAGACAGAATGTTACCTGCACCCACGAGCATCCCTGTGCCCCTGCCCAGTCACTGCCCCTCCCAGGGGTAACTGCTCTCCTGACTCCCTGCACTGGACATTACCAGCAATGCTTCCTATAGTAAAATGGCAGTGGAGATAGTTCTTAGAGAAAATCCTTTCTTTTCAGATCCTTCCCCTCCTTGTGATACTCCTAGTACCCTCTAAAAAATAAGCCAACGATCCCAGCAGTGCGGGAAGTGCCCACGTGAGAAGTAACAGCCGTTGGGTAAGAGCATCACTACAGTCTCTTCCTGAATCCATGGTGGACTTTCACCTTCGTGGCTGCCTTGCTATTCTTGGCTAGCTCCTAGCAAACTCCGTGGAGTTGATGGTGTCACCTGACAGCAAAGAAGGTGTTGTTGATGCTTTGGAGCACTCTAACGGAACATGCTGGAACTGTTGAATCCTCCATACAAGGCGGGAGCAGTGGCACCTTAGTGGGCCGAGCTGATGTGTGATGGCCACCCAAGCCTAGGAGCTTTGCTTCTGAAGCTCCCTGAGTCCTCCATCAGCAGCACAGCCAGCTTCTGCATGGCCCAGGTTTCTACCCACAACGAAATACAGGTGAGGCAGAAACATGGGCACTCAGCCCTCTGTCTCTCACCAGTTTGGGGTATAGAGGGAAGGGCAGGAAGGAGTAGAGGTGAAGAGGGAGGGTGTCAGGCAGTCATGTCTTTATCTTGGGTCATTTAAACATGTCTTTAACTGCAGTTTTCTTATCTGTAATATTGGAATAATAATAATAATATCTACCTCAGAGGGTTGTGGTGAGACTCAAATAGGACAACGCATGTTGTAGTGCTGGGCAAAGAATCTGGCCCATGGTAAATGCTCGGTGAACATGAACTCTTACTATACTCTAAGAACCATCTTCCCAATGAAAGAACAAGGGAGTTTTAGGCTGGCAGAATGCAGTACTAGATGAGCTTTTGAATGCTTGAAACAACTGACTAGGATTGAATTTGAGTATTTTGACCTGTACAAACCTCTTGGTTATGTCTCCAAAATCAAATTGGCCTTTTATGGTTTTGATACCTCAGAGGCCCCACTCCCTGCATGGAGCTGGGGGACAATGGGGGACTTTCTCCTGCCACGGACTTGCATTTGGCGGGGGGTGGGAGACCCCCTAGGATGAAGTAAGGTTTTGGCAGAAGAAAATAATCCTTTTAAAGTTCATAGTAAGGCAAGGGGAAACTGGATTGAATTTCCCCTAAGACAATTTTAAATTAAAATGCAGACTAGTGGCAGCTTGCAATGTCCTTTGGGCACAAAACTGGAACTCCTACAGTTCTCTCAATAATTTCTGTGGCTATCATATTGCCTTCTTCATCTCATCTTCATCCTCTCATCTTACCATGCGCCCAGCTTCCCCTCAATCACTAGCCTTGTGTGCTTGTGAATTATTGGCTCCAACACTCCAGTCTGCTGCTGGCGCCCAGCTTAGTCAGCGCCCTATTTCCCCTTGCACTCTGTGTCTCTCTTGGAACCATTTTCTAGGATTGAAGCCCTGGGTCCACCATCTACCAGCTGCACAAACTTGGGGGAGGATTCACATACTCTTTCAAGTTCAGTTTTCTCCTCAATAAAGTGGGGCTGTTGACAGCACCTCACTCGTGGGGCTATTGCGAAGAATAAATGAGTTAGTGCAAGTGAATGGCTTAACACGGAGCTTGGAACTTAGTAAGCACTCAAGAGTTATTCATCATCGCCATCACCATCACCAATTCCTGAGGTGCAGAAGTCTTACCAACAATCTTTCTCACGTGTCCACGGTGTAGTTATCTTCTGACTTGCTTTAAATGTGAACCCTTGAATTTACATCATTAGGTCATGTAGTTGCCTAATCGATTTCCAGATGCCCGGGCCTCCGAAATGTCTACCTGTCCACCTCAGAATTTTCACGTCCATTTTGCATCTGAACACCCAGATGAAAAACTCAATCAGATGTTCAAATATTCAGTATATCTAGTACCAACCACTTAGGTTGTCTTAAATATCTGGAGCACTGACTGAAATTTTTCATCTGTATTTGGATGTCCGGCATCAGAAGACACTGCCCTGTCCTGGACAAGGCTGGGAAGAAACAAGACACTTGGATGTAATCAAGTTGTCACAGATTGTTGATATAGAAGACACTTTGATGAATCAAAACAATTTTAAAAGTTGTTTTTACCAAAAAAAATGGGTAAATCACCATATATCCCTGCAAGATGAAGGATGGGGTAAAGATGAGGAATGAGGTGAGGATAACTCTTGCACATATTACAATTTATAGGTCATGATTTTTGAAAAACTGAGGTATAATTTACTTTCAATGAAATTCACTAATTTAAAGTATACAAGTTCAGGAGTTTAGAAGCATATACGCCATTACCACATCAAGATATAGAAAATATTTTCACCATACCAGAAAGGTCCCCTCATGTCCCTTTGCAGTTAGTCCGCATCCACTACCCCCATCCCTTCCAACCATTGCTCTGCTTTCTATCACTATACTTCTGCCTTTTCTAGAATTCCACATGAATGACATCATCTGATATGTCGGCTTTATGTCTGGCTTTTTCCTCTTATCATAATTCCTTTGAGATTCAGCCATGTTGTTGCATGGATCAGTAGTTCATTCCTTTTTATTCTTGAGTGGTATTCCATCATACCACAATTTGTCTATCATTCACCAGTTGAATGGTTTCCACTTCTTGGCTATCATGAATAATGCTGCTATGAACATTCATGTAAAAGTTTTTGCACAAACCTGTGTGTTCATTGCATGTGAATAAATATGTAGGAGTGAGAATGCCAGGTTGTATGCTAAGTATATGTTTAACTTTTGATGAAACTGTCAGTCTGTTTTCCAAAGTGACTGAACCATTTTATACTCCCAACAGCAAAGTATGAGAGTTCCAGCTCCCCATTCTCACTAATACTTTATATGGTTACTCTTCCTTATTTTAGCCATCCTAGTGGGTATGAGTGGTTTCTTGTTGTGATTTCAGTTTTCATTTCCCTAATGTGTGTGACGTTGAGCATCATTTCAGGTGCTATCAGGCCATTTGCACGTCTTCTTTGGTGAAGTGTCTCCTGAATCTTTTGCCTGTTTATTTTTATCAGATGTTTGTCTTACTACATAGTAAGAGTTCTTTACATATTATTGATGTCCTTTAGCAGACTACGTTCTGCAGTTATTTTTCCCAATCTGTGACTTGTCTTTTCATTTTCTTAATGATGTCTTTCTAAGAGCGGAAATCTAAAATTTTGATGAAGTTCAATTTATCAGTTTTTTTTAATGGCTTGAAGTTTTTGTGTTCTAAGAATCTGCTTACACCAAGGTTATATTTTCTTGAAGAATTTAATATTGTTTTAGCTCTTACAGCTAGGATTTATTTTGAGGTAATTATTTTATAGCGTAAGGTCAAGGTTGAGGTTCATTTATTTGCACACGGATATCCATTTTTTCCAGTACCATTGGCTGAAGACTGTCCTTGAATTATGTTGCCATACGTGATGACTTTTAAGAGCTGAAAGTTTTCTTTTTTTTTTCTGTTATGCCAAAATGTCTCTTTCAAAAGGGTGTGACAAACTTCTGTGTACCATTTTTAAAAATTAGAAAATTATTGGAAAGGCAAAGATACAAGCTTGATTATTACAAAAGTGTTTACAATAGCAATAACTGGAAACAATCTAAATATATAGCAATAGGAAGCAAGTTAAATAAATTATGGCATATTCATGTAGTAGAATACTGCAGCCCCTAAGAATCTTAATGTTGATCTACATATATGAACAGGGAAAGATATTCACCATAAGCTTTAAGGGAACACACATAGATCACAAATAGAATGTCTGATGTCCATTTTTGTAAAAACAAAAACAACAATAAAATTTATAATCATTTACGTGTGTTGAGAAAAGAAGGATATAAAATAGTATAGAGTGTTTATTTTGGGGTGCTGGGATTCCAGATAATTGAGTTTTATATTTCTCTTTCAAAGAATATGGATTATGTTCAACATCAAGGAAAAACATTTCTTTACAAAAAGAGCCATGTACTCTTAGCATCAGTATTTAAGGATTCCCTATGTATGTGGCTTAACATATCACTATGATATTCTCACCTTAAATGCTCTTAGGTGGTGTGAACGTTCTGGAAAATCAGATTCCAGCAGAAATCTGGTTTGCTCAAGCTAGAGAGACCTACGAAAGGCTTACTGAAGAGAATGAGGCATTTGAAGCTTCATTTCCATTAAAATGCAAATTAGAATTAAAGTTTTCCATATGGTGATGCATCTTATTTCCAACCCCCCCCAATAAATCTAAATTCTTTAATGATGTAATTCCTCACAATTATGAGTATATGTAATCTGCTCTGTTTTTCTGTCGATAGCACAGATAGATGCATTTGATCACTCATGTGGCCATATGGTGTGATGAGACATGAATCTACTTTTAAAAGTTTTATTTTCCCAGAATATACTTTGCCTTCAGCTATATGCACATCGACACTCTGTTTTTTAGAGGGTGGCTCTCAGAACTGTGACTTAAGCCAGGACAGAGCTAGACTGGAATGTTCCATGAAGACAAGGATCTGCAGCCCCCAGCCCGGTGCCCGGCCCTCAGCAGCCCCCGGAAAATACTTGGATGATCAAAAACAAGATGTTTCAACTTCAGGGGTCCTGACTTACATCTTTTATGATGTGAAAATAATTAGAATCCTCAGCATTGTCTTATTTACCATATAACAACATGGTAAATATTTTATGTTCCCAGAGAAATGTGAAGGTCAAGATATGATGGCTGGATTTGCAAAAGCATGGATGGGCCTAGACAGTATCATGCTTAGTGAAATAAGTCATACAGAGAAAGACAAGTACTCTCTCTTATTACTTATATGGGGAATCTTAAAAATAAGACAAAATAATGTATATAACAAAACAGAGACAGACTCACAGATATAGAGTACAAGCTAGTGGTTACCAGTGGAGAGAGAGGATGGGGGAGGGGCAAAAGTAGGGATATGGGGATATGGGATTAAGAAACACAAACTACTGTATATAAAATAAATGAGCAATGAGGATATATTGTATAGCACAGGGAGATATAGCCATTATTTTGTAATAACTTTAAATGGAATATGATCTATAAAAATATTGAATCATGCTGTATACCTGAAACTAATATAATATTGTAAATCAGTTGTACTTCAATAAAACAAACAAACAAACAAAAAGATATGATGGTTGGGTGTCAATGACATCACAACCAGACCCTCTGCCTCCTACTGCCATTTTCTTAAAAAAATTTTTCTTTGTTATCTGCCTCATCTCTAGAGCTTAAATATATTAGAGACAGGTGCTTCACTTTGACTAGCTGAACAAATGACCCAGTTTACTAGAGTGACATCAGGAAGAGCAGCTCTTTTGTGAGCATGGTTGATTCAGGGTATCAAGGCCTGTTTGTCTTCATGACTTTGCTACCGACATTCTTCATCTGCTTATCCATCAACACTGTGGGAGAGATACATGCCAGTGCTGTGCTGGGCACCAGGGGGATAAAAGGTGAATGAGAGCCATTTGTGTGGCTCTCGGTGGGTTCAGTGTTGAGCAGGAGAGATGATAGGACACGCACGTGACACAGGCATCGTGATGAGTCAGGGACTGAGCCCGGGGCAAAGACTCCTCCCATAGAGAAGAAGGCAAGAAAGGTTTGGTGGTGTGGCATTCGAGCTGAAACTTAAAGAATGGAAAAAATAGAACAATCTGAGGAATGGGGAGGCATTTTAGTTCAGGGAGTGGTCAGAAAGGGTGGAGCCCTTTTCCAGGAGCAGCGAGTTTTCCTGTTTGACTAGAGCAAAGGGCTAAGGAAGGATAAAGCAGGACACAAGGGTGATTGGTAAGCTGGAGCCAAATTATTGGTGGGTTTTGGTGTCAGGCTGAGAAACGTTCACCAGGCAGTGGGGAGCTGACGAAGGACTTTTTGCTGAAGACAGAGGCAAGCAACCTGCACGTAGAATGATTCATCTAACTGGTGTATTGGATGGATGGAAATGGAGAAATGCTGTGGTGGGAGAGACCAATTAGGTGGGAGGCTACTGCAATAGACCAGATGAAAAACCATGTGGGCCTGAGCTACAAAAGGTGATGCATAGGTTACGAGCTATTCAGAAATTAAAATCAGCGGGCCTTGGAGACTGATTCGGTGTGGGTGATGAGGCAGAAGAAGAGTCATTGGTCAGCGGAAAGGGGTAAAATAGGTGGAGGAGTGTGTTTTAGGAAAGATACAGTGATGGGAGCCTGGGGTGTGTATTAGTTTGCTAGGCTGCAAAATACCAGACTGGGTGGCTTAAGCAACAGAAATGTATTTTCTAATAGTTCTGGAGGCTAGAAGTCCAAGATCAAGGTGCTGGGTAGGTTGGGTTTCTCCTGAGACCTTTCTCTGTGGCTTGCAGGTGGCTGCCTGCTCCCTGCATCCTCACATGGTCTCGGCCCTGTGCATGCACCCTTGGGATCTCTCTGTGTGTCCAAATTTCCTCACCTTATAAGGACACTGGTCAGATTGGATTAAGGCTCACCCTAACTGCCTCATTTAACTTAATCACCTCTTTAAAGGCCTTCTCTCCAAATACAGTCACATTCTGAGGTAGGGCTACAACATATGAATTTGGGGAGGGGGGACAGAAATAGCCTATAACAGGACATAGAATTTGACATACCTGTGGACGTTCCAGAGAAGGTCTAGAGGTGGTTTGCAGCGTCAGTTGGAACTCAGGGGAGAGGTCAGGGCTGGGCATGTAGAGGTGAGTGGTATGAGTCAAATGCGTGAGCTGAGGTCAGGGGAGAAGATGAAAAGAATAGCTCACTCTGGGGGTTGTGATGATAAAGATAATAAAATAGTAAGAGCATCCAGGTATTGAGGTTTCTGTGTATTAGGACTAGGCTGAACTTTTGGTACTCTGAGTTTTTTGATGTGGCCCATTTTTTTTTAAAGTCTTTATTGAATTTTTTACAATGTTGCTTCTGTTTTATGTTTTGTTGGCCGCGAGGCATGTGGGATCTTAGCTCCCCGACCAGGGATCGAACCTGTGCCCCCTGCATTGAAAGGCGAAGACTTAACCACTGGACCTCCAGGGAAGTCCCATCATTTGCTTTCATTTTATAGAAAAGAAAGAAAAGAAAAACCTTTCTTTTATTTTAAAGAAAGGAAAGGTTAAGTGATTTTCTAAGGTCGGGGTCTAAGTTCTGAGAGCTCACAAGTAGCAGAACCAGAATATAAAATTCAAGTGTGTCTGAATTTAAAGATTTGTGCCTTAGCACTGCACTGCACTGTCTCCAGGAAAAGCAAGTAGAAGAGAAAAAGAAGGAAGGCGGGGGCAGAATCAATGTTTGCAGGTGGGGGGAAGGCAGAGGAAGAAGAGCAGAGCAGAGGGACAGTGAAAGGGTGGTCAGAAGACAGAAAAACCAGGCAGAAAAAGATGACAGATGGCATGGATTGGGTGGAGAATGGCAAGTGCGAAGAGGAGGTGGCAAGCCTTGTCATCACCGGAAGCAGCAGGAGGGAGAGAGCTCTGGTGGAACGGGAAGCGGAATCAAGGGGAATTTATTTTTAGAATGGGCTTGAAAGATTTAAAAATGCTGGTAGGCAGAGAGGGGAGACCCAGCTTCCAAAGATAGGAAAGAGGAAGTCATCTAATGAGAAGTAGGGGTGGCAGGTGGAAGATGGCTTTAAAAAGGAACAGGGACTCTTCCTCTGAGACAAGAGGGAGTAATGAAGAATGGGTGATGACATGGACGAACCAGGAGGTTGGCTGGCTTAGAACAGAGAAGGGTCAAATTCCAACAAGTAGTAGCGTCTGAAGAAAAGTTACCAGCAAGAATGATGGGTTCCTGACGCACAAGTTATATCAATCCAGAGATGGTCCATTTTTCTCAGTCTAAGGCTTAGGCTTGTCCTGAAACTAGGGCAAAGTGGAACCTGAGAGTGAACCCAAATGGTTTCAATTGAAGGAATTATTGGGCTGTCCAGGATCAATAAATATTTGTACACAGTGAGAAACATTCCCAATCTGCTAATATTTATGGAATGACCTCCGCTCGCAAAGCATGATAAATTCTTGGGAGACTGATATTACAAAGGTTTCCCAACATGTCTTCACAGGTAGATGAATCCCATCTTTAGCCCCTGACATGTGCAGGAGCCAATGTAGAAGCTGGATGGGGAATGGCTCTATGCTGGTCCCTGGCCTTCTCAACATTGTCCTTAGAGATATTTATGATTTGTTTGACTTGACCTGAGTAATAAGCAAATCATCCAGTAAAGGGGCTCACCTTCTAGCGATCTGGCTTGGCAACAGGAGAGCCAGTTGATTAGAAGGTAATTTTATAACACTGCTTTTAAGTTGTCCACGTGCTGTAGCAGAGGATTCAGGGCTTTTTGAAGCAAGGGGCATTGGGGAAAATGCAGGTATGAGTGTATTTCACAGTGTGGGAGTGAGAAGGGTGCAGAACTCAGTGGTTCTGTAAACCTCCCCCAGGCTCTCACGAGAGCGGTCACTTGTGGTTGGTCGTTTTTGGATGCTTGCTCTGTGGGCAGTGAGAAAGGCCGGTTTCTTCCCAGGGAGTCTCCTGTTGGTGGACGGTGAGCTCGGCTCCCATGTGTGGATCTAGCATGAAGTGGACGTTGAAATGGTGGAAAGCAGAGGGAGGTTTCTGCAGCCGCTGCAAAGCGGTGTAGACCACATCAAAACCAAAAGAGAGTCTGGCCAAGCTTGGCTGCCAGTAGCTCACACCAGTGCGTGCCTCCTTGAGGGCGTCTGAGACGTGGCTTCTTGGCTATTGAGAAACAAATTAGTGCTGGGGACCTTGGCTCAAGGATTCCTGGGTCTGGAGTCCCAGCCTGGACCATGATTTACACAGGGAAGATTTCACAGCCCAAACCCGAGCTTCCAGAGGCAGCAGACATAGTCCTCTCACCTTCAGTGCCACACATGTTTGGTATTTTAAAGTAGGAATTTGCTTGAAAACGGCAAATGATACAGCATGAATTTCAACAGGATTCAGCATGATCCCTCGGGGGGGGAGGCAGGGTGGGGAGTGCAGGTGTCTCTGGGGAAACAGGCTTCAGAATACAATCCTTCACGGCTGGTTACAGAATAAAGGTCACCTAGTTTAAAAATAAAGTTCTATTTCTTTTGAAGGAAAGACAATAGAAACATTAGACTAGAGGAGGTGTTCTAGGGCCATTTAATCTCTCCCCAGGGAAAAAGAAGAAACCCATTGCACACTCCTACTACCCTTTATTCCAGCCCAGCTCAGGGCTAGGCAGAGGAAAGGCTCTGTCCCGGTTTGCTGAAATCTCTTTGAAAAAATTTCTTTTCTTAGCAGGCCACTTCAGGCTATACCCCCAGACCTTGAGATAAATATATCTATTCTCAGTGCTGACCCTGGGAATGATTTGATGGAAAAATCTGAAAACCCTCTCAAATATGTTATTTCACCTGAGCTTTTAATAGGAGCTATATGGCTGACAATTCAAAATTGGGGTCCCCAATAAGGATTTGAAAGGCAGACATTGTGGATTGAGACGGGATGCCTGTGCCCGTGTCCCAAGCAGACAGGCAGGAAAAATGAGAACTTGCTGTTAAGTGGATGCACCATCATTGCTTCTGAGCAAAGAAGCTTTGCTCCAGCCAACACACAAATGCTGGCACACCTAGACATGCCTTGACTGAGAAATATTTAAGCTGTGAGTTAGCAATGCTATTCTAGTTTAAAATTGATTCCGTTTGGTGAAGGATTCTGCATTTGCCTACAATACTCTTTGCTGTCCATTTAATCTTCACATTAAAACTGAGCCTTCACAAATATCATACAGTACCACTTATGTGTGGAATCTAAAATATGATACAAATGAACTTATTTACAAAACAGAGATAGACTCACAGACATAGAAAATAAACTTATGGCCACCAAAGGGGAAAGTGGGGGAGGGATAAATTGGGAATTTGGGATTAACTTATACACACTACTATATATAAAATAGATCAACAACTAGGTCCTATTGTATAGCACAGGGAACTATATTCAATATCTTGTAATAACCTATAATGGAAAAGAATCTGAAAAAGAATATATATATAGTAGAATATAATATATATATAGCATATATATATAAAACTGAATCACTTTGCTGTATACCTGAACCATTGTAAATCAACTATACTTCAAAAAAAAAATAAAGTTAACCAACAAGGACCTACTGTATAGTACAGGGAACTATACTGAATATTTTGTAATAAGCTATAAGGGAAGATATATATATATATATATATATATATATATATAAGGGAAGAATATATATATGTGTGTAACTAAATCGCTGTGCTGTACACCTGAAACTAACACGATATTGTAAATCAATTCTACTCCAATTAAATATGTATATTTATACATATATATATATTAAAGAACTTAAAAAAAATAAAGTAACTAAAAAAAATGAGTCTTTACATTTAATTCCTTTGAGCTATTGCCAGCTATTGAAGAGCAGCACGAGGGTTTTAAGTAGGGCAGAGACTCCCTCTGTCTAGTGAGGGGAAAACTCTATTCAAATCCAGGGACACGAGGGCAGCAGACTGCTGCTTTTTATTCCTGTGGTCATCCCACAGTAATATGTGGTCCAGAATCTTACTGGTGTCCCTGCCCCAGGCTTGCTGTTGGAGAGATGACATTTGGAAAATGTCTCTTCCGTATGCACAACTCTCCAGTGGTTTCCCCTCACACACTTGGACTAAAATCCAGTCGTGACCATGGTTCACAGGGCGCCCCCAGGGTTTGGCGGGTGGCCACCTCCCCGCTCCCTTTGCCATCCACTCCTACATGGCTTCTCTCCAGGCGTGGTGGCCAGTGGTCCCTTGCCTCTGCCAAGTACACGCCCCCTCTGTCTCTCCTCTCCACCTGGGACGCTCCTCTCCAGGCATCAACACGTCTCAGCCCCTCACCCTCAAGTAGCCACTCAATTTTTACCTCCTTACTGTGCCTTCCCCTGGCTGCCTTATGTCTCCAACTTCACCAAGCCTTTTCTTCTCCTCCTTCAAGGCACTTACTACTAACATTATATTATCTGTTTGATGACTTGGTTTATCGTCTGTCTTTTCCTGCTCGAATGTAAACTCTGTAAGGGCAGGGGATTTTTCTGTTATGTTCCCATCATTTAGAACAGTATGTGTTCAATGAATTTTGGGGGGACAGTACGTCAATACTTCATATCCTTGTTCATCTGTGGATGACAAAAGACCTGAAAGAGGTCATTGTAAAAAGACGGGTTGCCAGTGGCTGGTGTTATGTGACTAGAAATGTGTGTGGCCAGGAGAGGCATGGGAAAATGAGTTGAAATACTTTTTACTCTCCTCCTATGGGAGAAAATTCTGGAGAAACAGGACGGAGAACAATAGATATGTAATATGGTTGAGCTAAAAGTTCCTTAGGAAAAGCTTTCTGGACTTTTCATCAACAAAGGTCTCTTTTAAAATTTCTTTCCTGTATTTTGTCAGATATTCCTACCAAAACCTTATACTTTTCCAATAACGATCCATTGATTTTCTCAGTTTTATTAATTAAATACATATGTAATGTCCATTAGAACATCACATCAGAGTGAAAATAACCAGGGTCATTGTGTGACTCTGAGATAATTCCTTCTGGAAGCAAAGGCAGAACTTGTGCATCCTCAGCTCCAACAATTAGATGCTCTCCACTGGACTCTCTGAAATTTTGAAAATAGCTCAAGGGCCCCCACTAGCCTCTAAAATACGGTGACTCGCCCAAGGTCACAGCAAGTTGTTGGCAATATTATTAGACTGGAATCCTGCTGTAGTGACTCCTGTATACTCTGGGTGCTCTGTTTATCTCCTACTCATGCATGAACAATTTCCCATGGAGACAACTCACATGTTAGCTCTGCTCCAATTGTTTACTTAGAGGCCAAGAGTAACAGTAGCTACTATTCATTAAACATAAACTATGTCTGTGCTGAGTGGTTTTCCTAAATTTGCTATGAGTCCAAATAACCTTTATAATAAGTATCATTACCCTCGTCTTACTAAAGAAAGAGGGTGGCGGAGGCTGAGTAACTTGCCCAAGAGCTCACAGCTAGTGGGGGCAGAATCAGGACTTGAACCAGGTTTTCCTGCTTCAGAGACCAGGTTCTTTGCTATACCTCTGTGTCACCGCACCCAGTGCCAGGTTCTTACACGCGATTCATCCTTTGCGAGACTGTGCCCTGGAGAGGCAGTCATCTAAAATTACTTCAGTGATGGAACCCTTCCCCCAAGTAGATAGGTCACAAAAAGCACTGCCTCTTTAATTCACTGCTTTCTGAACCCCAGGGAGGACAGGAGACAATTGTAGGAAAACCATTTGGGAAAATGGGTGGAGGTCCTTCAGAGCCAGATGACCTGTTCAACTCAGGTTATTTCTATCATCACCCAAGTCCCTTTAATTTTCCACAGCTTCTCTACCTCCTTCCTTAGTTCTTCCTCATCTTCTACACACACACACACACACACACACACACACACACTAAATTATTTGTGTCACCGCGACCTGGGAGTCTTTCTAACTGAGAATCCCATATCCTGGCTATTTTTAAAGACTGTACGATCCTTCATACAAGATTGCCTCTCGGAGCATTGACAGATGGAGAGCATCTCAAGCAGTGGTCACCAATGTTTAGAAGCTATAAAGGTCATGTCTATTGCCTAATGGATATTTGATTTCTGATAATGGACTTGTGACAAACACCTATCATTTGAATACTGATTACTATGATGTATACTGAATTCTCATTGGTTGCCTTAGAAGTTGATGTTCCAGAAAGTCCCTGCTGGGTGAAAGACATAGAATCATGTCTGGCATTGAGATGTTAAAAGGAAAACAGTACACTTTGTTCTTTTGGCGAGCTCCCATTTAACTGACAAATCTTTTGAGCTGGAGAAGCTTTGTTTAATTAAGGAATATGGAATGATTTAATTCATGTGATAGTCTAAATATGGTATTTCCAAGATGGGCTAGGAGAGAGATGTCGGACCTCTTTTCTCAAAAGAAGGGAAAAGTGTAGCTTGGTGGGAAAACCATGAACTTTACAAGTAGAAAGACCTGGATTTTTAATTCTAGTGTCACTGTTCATTATTATTATTGCTGTTGTAAGTAATAGTAATAATAACAAAAAGAGTCTGGTTTACTTTGCACATAGAGCCAGTATATTAGATGCTTGCCTGAATTATCTTATTTAATCACCACAACGATCCTCTGATTTTTTTTTTTTTTTTTTTTGCGGTACGCGGGCCTCTCACTGTTGTGGCCTCTCCCATTGCAGAGCACAGGCTCCGGACGCGCAGGCTCAGCGGCCATGGCTCACGGGCCCAGCCGCTCCGCGGCATGTGGGATCTTCCCGGACCGGGCCACGAACCCGTGTCCCCTGCATCGGCAGGCGGACTCTCAACCACTGCGCCACCAGGGAAGCCCCCTCTGATGTTTTATCATGAGGTATTATTAGTCATTTCTATTTTACAAGTGAGAAGGTTGAGGCTTAGAGAATGAATCAGTCTGGGTCCTGGAAGGAAACAGAATTGAATGCAGATGGTTCCAATATGGAGCCTTTCCTAACAGAGGTGGGGCAGGGATAAGGGGCCCAACAAAGGATGTTGAGGCTCGGGAGACTGCAGCCTTGGAGATCTGTTACCACCCTTGGTGCTGAAGAGGCAAGAGGAGGAAACAGAGTGCTAGCCTGTGGAGGAGGGCCTGCCTGCTGGGAGCTGATGTCATGGTCGGGGGGATGCTGCAACAGCCAGAAATGTGTCATCAGATCAGGGAGGAAGTGGGAAGAGCACCTCTCCTCTCTCTCTCTTCTCCTCTCTGATCTCCAGTCTATGCCTCTGGCTGACTAAACCCAGTGGGAAGCCAGAGGGTAAGGGAGACTGTGACATTGCAGATCCAGGGCACAGGCAGATTAGAGGATAAGGAGAATGGGTTGAGGGTTGAACACTCTGAAGAAGCAGATCGGATCCCACCCAGAATTTAGTTTGGATGTTGACACTGGTGATGCCATATATAAACCAAAATGGTATGCAGATGCTGAGCTCACATGAGGATTTCAGGGAGAGCCTGGCAGCTCCCAGGCAGGTCCAAAAACAACTTGAGAGAGCAGAGAAAGGAGACTGGCTTGGTATTTTTATGGAGGTTAGGGGGTGGGACCAGAGTGAGGGTTTAAACTTGCATGCATGGTTTAAACTTCTGGCTAGCGCCAAAGGAGAGAGCTCCCAGGCTATCTAATTAGCTTGCCCAGATGAGAGGCAGAAGGAGAAGAGGGAGGGGTGAGTCTTAAAAGCTCAGATTCTTTATTACAAGATTTCAAATGGAGATGAGCCAGCAGAGAGAGTTCAGTGTTTTTCTCTAAATCACTTAACTATTAAGTGATGGACTGAGTTTTCAACCCAAGTCAGTCTTTTGCCCAAACTCATGCTTTTAAAATAAAAAATTTATTGAAGTATAGTTGATTTACAATATTGTGTTAATCTCTTCTGTACAGCAAAGGGACTCAGTTATACATACATATATGTGTGTGTATATATATAATTTTTTGGTTTTCCATTATGGTTTGTCACAGAAAATTGAATATAGTTCCCTGTGCTATACAGGAGGACCTTGTTGTTTATCCATGCTATATATAATAGTTTGCCTCTGCTAATACCAAACTCCCATTCAAACTCATGCTTTTAATGACCACATTAACTGGCTTTGTGACCTTGAATGAATTACTCAACCTCTTTGAATGAAAACCTCAGTCTTCTCAACCATAAAATGCAAGTTGTATCTCTGTGCCTGGTACATCGCAGGTGTTGTGTTAATGGTGGTTATAATAATTGCCCTTTTTTTTTTTTCTGTTGAGGCTGTTATTGTTGGTGCTACTTCTGTCCCCCATCTTGCCTGACTCCCTCAGGGCTTCTGGATACCCTGGTGTTGTTCTAGTGTGTCTTTGTAAACAGTCCGGCATAGACTTTACTTCCATTTTCCCAAGGAGTATATCCTTGGACACGGTACTATTACCACTTTCTCGAGATAAGGTTGAGAAGACTCATCTTGCCAGGTAAATCAGCAGACAACCTTAATATCTGTCTTCAGCTTCAGAAAGGAAGCTGCAAGGCTTTCCATCAAGCAGATACCACAGCCATGTGATCCAGGAGGTCAGAAGTGAGAAAGGCCTCTCCCACTCTCTCCTTAGTTATCGGCTTTGGAATATCGTCTCCTTAAGGCGCTAGGTAAGAAGAGGTGTGAGATGGGTATTATTACCCTTAGTGATTCTTTAATGTCACGTGGTTCCAGAATCTTCTATTTCTCTGATACTACTCAAGCTCGCCCACACCATGGGCTAAGAGGTGTTTTGCACATAGTCTGTCCTTAATTCATCTTTGTTGAATTCAAAGCATCACATTAAAGACTGATTTTTGAACCAATGGGGCACCAACTAAGCTACCAATGGTTTATGAGTTTTTCTTTTAAAAATGAAGCCAAAAAGATTAATTATAAAAAATAAGGGCTGTTGCAGAACGAATTTTGCTAGTAGCCATCTTCTCATGTATGGGGACTGAAATCACTTCTGAAAAATTCCAGGGCCCCGGACAGCACGTGTGTTAACAATTGATCCATCAGGTAATGACACCAACTCACAGCCTGGGACTGAGTAGGTCCTTAGCCCGCAAATGCCAATTCTTTCAGCCAAGGGGAGGAAGATGTAAAGCAAAGATACCATTCAAAAAGCTGTGATAGGAACTTTCCTGGGAATTTCAAAAATCATTATTGGAAAAAGAATCCTGGCATATGTCCTTCAGCCAGCAGTCCTGTTGGGGATGAGAACAGATACTACCGTGGCTAAAGAAAAAGCATAGGTGCTGGTCTTTATTTATTTATTTATTTTTGGCTGTGTTAGGTCTTCGTTTCTGTGCACGGGATTTCTCTAGTTGCGGCGAGCGGGAACTACTCTTCATCGCGGTGCGCGGGCCTTTCACTGTCGCGGCCTCTCTTGTTGGGGAGCTCAGGCTCAGTAGTTGTGGCTCACGGGCCTAGTTGTTCCGCAGCATGTGGAATCTTCCCAGACCAGGGCTCGAACCCGTGTCCCCTGCATTGGCAGGCATATTCTCAACCACTGCACCACCAGGGAAGCCCCATTACTTTTTAATTTAAAAAAAATGCATAAACCTTTAAAAAAAAATGAAAGAAAAAGCATAACACGAGTCTATTTCTTCCTGCTTTTTAAACCAGAAAACACCATCTACTGCAGGCCGACACAAGGCAGGTGGCATCCATCCAAATTGGAAATGAGGTACCGAGATAATAGACAGTGGGATCCACTGTGGCCGGCCTCGAGGGAGTGGCCCCGGGTCAGAGGGCTCATTGTTTCTCTCTTTTAATGAGGAGACTCTATAAAATGTCCAGCTCCCGATGCCACTTTGATTCCCTCAAGTTTATTAACTGTTCTTTTGTGTGCTCCCCTTTGCACAATTGGCTTTTGATGAACCCCAAGTGTTCATCATGACTGAACAGGGCTGCCTCTCACAGAGACCTCGGGCTTTCTGTGAAGTGACATGGGAAGACTTGGTTCTGGCTGGGAAGTTCCCAAAGAGCCTGTGTCACCTCCTGGACACAGACCCTCAGCATGTAGGAACCCTCAGAGTCGGGGAGAGGAGAGTGAGCGTTCACAGGTGAAGACAGCTGGAGAGTCTTCTACCATCTCCAGACCGGAAAAGGCAGGATTGTGTGACGGGTTAGTGGGGGTGGCGGAGGGGCCTTTCCTTCCCTCCGTTGGTGGCCACTCTTCCTTCCCCTCTCCCGCCACAGCATGACACCCACAGCAGCCACTCGCTTCATGCAGGGTGGGGTGGGGAGACTTGGGGGCTGGGGAACCAGATCCATGTTTCAGATGTCCCTCCTTTTCACACCATTTCTCATCTTTATATACATACTCCTCAACAATAAAACCCAAACTTAACGGCACTCTGGGCTCAGAGGAGGAGGGAAAGCACACCTCCCAACAGTGTGCTCCATTTTCTAGCTGGGTAAATGGGAACGTTGGTAGTTTCCCCGCAAATTCTGTGCATATAACCAAAGCAGGGTGCGGTAGATTTCAGTCATCATGAAAGAGCTGGTTTGGGAACTATCTGGGAACAGGGAGTGTCTTTCTATATTTCAGAGCCCCTCAACTTAAGCCACAAGGACCTCATGATAGGCAGTGTGGCCCCAGGGAAGAAGAGGGGGAGCTGATATGTACCAGGAGGCCCAAAGTTTTCACATCTTTGGATGTAGTAGTTGCAACCCTAGGCATCTATCCTAACGAGGAAATATTCAGAAATGCAGACAAAGCTTTATGTGTAAAAATATTGATTGCAGTAGTGATTTTCTAGCTGAGAAAATAATTAGTCCAAGAGCTGGCAAATAATTTTTTAAGAGAGAAAACTGTCTTGAGTTAGGGTCACAACTTCTGGGGGTAGCTATGGTTATGAAGATGAGTGAGGCTCTCTAGTGATGAATGGGAGCTGGACAGAGAGATAACAAAACTTCTCTGCCTGTGATGTTTCTGGGAATCTGAGGGTTAGGAAGAGCTGACGATAGAATAGAGAGAGAATGAACAGAGTATCTGGAAGTGGGGGGGAGCAGAAATGTCTTGGCTTATGGGTGAGTTGAAGGAGTGGGTAGTCTGCAGGCATCTATCCGTTTGAGCTTATTGAATGGGGGAAAGAGAAAGGGAAAGGAGGCAAGCTGGATAAGGGAAACAGAGTGGTACCTCCTGGTCCATGGGCAGAGTTCTGAGGCCTAAGCAGAGAGGTTATTTTCACAGAGGGACTCTAGGCCCTCACTGCTCAGAGCCAGGTGCTGGGAACGGCAGCATCAGCATCACCTGGGAGCATCTAGACCCAAGACCCACCCAAGACCTCGCGAGTGGAGATCTGCGTCTTAACAAGATCTGGGTGATTTGCGTGCACACTGAAGTTTGGGAAGTGCCGCTCTGGAAGACCCAGCACATCCAAGCACGTCTCAGAGAGCAGAAACGAGCAGCATCTCCCCACGTCTGCCTAGAGCACTGCCCTGGGTTGGAACACAGGGTATAAAATGGAACCAAGAGGGCCCTGGGATTCTCATGGAAGGAGGAGTAGCAGTTAGAGCATAATCTTCAAGCGATTTTTTTTTTTTTTCATGTGGTGGAAACCAATGAAAAGGACCGAGAGAGAAAAGTATGCCAGGATTGTTTGAGAACAAACATGAGATATACTGGGAGGTCTCAAAACTAATGCAGGTTTGGAGAAAGGGGGGATCTTGTGTTACATGCAAGCCCTCTTTGGGTTAGAACTGTCAACAGGACCACTTCATAGCCATAGTCTGGAAAGGCCTTGGGAAGACACAGTGGCATGTGTAGCTGGTAGGACCTTCACCAGAAGCAAAGTATATAATCAAGGGCATAGTATCCAGTCAGTAATGTTGCTTTAAAAAATACACTTAGGAAAAAAGATCAGAAGGAAATGGACCCAGTTTATCTCTGTGTGATTTCAGATTTTACTTTGCTACATTTTCGTACTCTGCAAATTTTCTGCAGGGATGGTGGGTAACTCTACGTAGAAAAATGCAGCAAGATGGAAATCATGCCTACCTTCTTCACATTCTCCTGTACTTTCCAAAGTTTCTCTGTGAGCTGGTAATACACTTGTAATCAGGAGGGAGACAAGAAGAAGCAGGGGATGTGGAATCAGAAGACCCGTGTTCCAGAGGAACCCCTGCCCTTCCCAGCTGTGCCATCCACAGTTATGCAACCTCGTTCAACTTCTCCTCCCTCCTACGTACAGTGAGATGCTGTCGCCCACCCTAGGGGCTGGGAAGATATTGGATGTGGAGGACATGGTGAACTGTTCATGCTACACAAGTGTAAGAGCTGAGGTGGCCTCACAGGGCCAAGCAGAGTCCTTCCTCGGAGCTCGTCCAGCTCGTCCAGTTTTTCCAGCTCCTCCCCTTGGCCCACCGGGCCGGTGGGCAGTGGAGAGTGTCTGCCTCAGGCTCATTCCAGGGGAGGTCTCCAGCCTCTGAAAGGGACTTTCCTCTCTACAAAAGAGAGGCTATGCCGGCCCAAAGTTCTTCTTCCCTTTTGGCCAATTTGGCAGAGAGAATTTCTGAACTTTTCTTAACAGAAGGCCACCTACCATCTGTCAGGCAAGAGCAGCATCTCTCATTAATGCCACTAGGACCCAGCCACACAGTTTTCTATTGAGTCCTCATCTTCCAGCATGACAGTGGCATTCTTGAGACAAGTTGGTGGAGTTTCTATATAAAGGATGATAACCCCAGTTTCAGGCAACAAGAAAAAATCCCCAAAAGGATGTATATGTCTGAGATCTGGAGTAGGTCGCTGAAATCAGGGTAAGTATGACTAACAAGTAAATTGAATAGTCTATAAGGCCAATTCAACATAAATGGGAGAACCTTCTTTTTACACAGACTGAAACGTTCTGCTGGAGATCTTCATACGTGAAGCTTCTTGGTCCTGCAAGCCCAGTGGTGCCTAAGTCATGGGGGTGGCTGAGACCAAGAGGTTTTTTGACTTACAGGCTGGGGTGCTGTGATTCAGAACAATCGGTAGGCTGATCAGAGAGCCCTCGAGTCCCTTGCTTCTCTTAGCACAGATGTGATGTGGAAACCCGGAGGGCGCTGGCTTAGCTGGAACTTTGCAGGTAGGTCCCTCAACGTCTGTTGACATGGCGACAATGCAAGCAACTCTCTGAGATCAAAGTCCCAGTGACCCGCACTTTCAAATTTTGCAAAACAAAAGTGAGAGAGAGAGACAGACTCTAGGACAGGATCCGATCTTCCAGTTTTAGGAAGATTTTTCATTTTGCAGATATGGAATGTCAGGCCTTCTGTTCTGAGTCAGGACTATAAACCCAGCTCTCTGACTTATTTCCTAATGGCCTTGACCCTCGTCAAATACAAGCCAGGGTATTGGTTGGCTTCTTTGACCTTGTTTGTGTCTTTGGTTTTGACAGACAGTAGTTTGTTATGGTGGCAACAAATACTGGCTGGGCCAGCTGTCCCTGGGGTCTGGCCAGGCGGCTTTCTTCCCTACTGTCTCTGTAGCTGTTTCATGGGGCTCAGCTGGGCAGAGACTCAGAGAGGCAGCTGGGGAGGAGGGACCTGCTGGATGGTGGGAAAGAGACCAGAGACCCTTACTGGCACACAGACAGCCTATAACTCCCTGCCCATCAAGGCGAGGAGAGCAAGCCAGCCTTTCCTTCCTTCCCCATGTCCTTGCCCATCAGGTTGCATGCCGCCCTATCACCACTGATTTTTCCTTTCCAGGATGTATTTTCACTGGTTTGCACCTGGTAAAAAAGAAAGTAGGTTTGTGGTCAGGGGGACACAGTGTATTTTGCCGTGGACAGGGCTTGAAGGCTAAACTCTGGCCTGCTGCAACTTGGGGAGAAAATTCTGATGCACAAGAAAAGATCACATGAAAAATATTACTGGCTATATTTTTAGTGACTCTCATTATTTTCCAGGCATTGATATGGGTGGTTTATGTGTAAATTTTTGAGAATCTAATGTAGCGGGATATGCAAATATGACTACATTATTTATTTCTGCTGCTTGGAGGAAGTAAGCTCTTCATTCCTGGGGGAAGGGAGGCCACTATTGCTCTTCTGAAGGCTGATCCTTCTTTCCCTGAGGAAAGATAAACCAGCTCTTTGATGGGCTGTTAGCTTCATAAATCATCCAGCACTTCTCCCCTAGAGCCATTAAACCTCCTCATGAAACCAGAGTAGAAAGATTTGCTTTTTTCTTTTTAAGGGTTGGGAAACAAAGGCTTAAGGAGAGGAGGAGAGTGGAGTTCTCCAGGATAAGGAAAAAGGGATGGTTGGTGCATTCTGATGGTGGTAAAACCTGAGCCCGTATGCACCCAGCACTCTAGAAGGTGCTGGAGCTTGGAAGGAGATGGCTCAGGGTTGCATGTGGGTGCTGGAATTCAAAAGCAATGAATCTCCCAAGGCCAGCTAGGCACGAAGGTGGTGCAGCCACCAGCAGGGCCATCTGCCTTTGACAAGGCTGTGTGAATGTGACAAGATGCATCTTCAGAGGTCATCTCATCAGACTGGTAACCTGAGACCTCTCCCCCACCAGATTTCCTTGACTGGGGTCCTGGATTACCAGGTCAAGGGGTCAGGAGCCATAAAAACATGACAGATATTAGACTGGTCATGACATTGGTGAGTGGAGTGTGGGTCCCAGATTTGACATAATTTAGAAAAAAGTAAAACAACCACCACGATGGTCCAAAACAGGCAAAACTAAACTCTACATTTTGGAATCAGTACATATGTGGTAAAATTATAGAGAAAAACAAAGGGATGATTATGAGGAAATTCATATGGGGGGAGGAAGGGTAATGTTATGGGGAGTAGGCATCTAAGTAGGATTGCAAGACAGAATACAGGACACCCAGTTACATTTCAAGTTCAGATAAACAATAAAAGATATTTTAGTGAAAGTGTTTCCCAAATATTGCATGGGACAGACTTATAGTTTAAAAAATCATTCATTTATTTATCTGAAATTCAATTCTTGTATTTTTATGTGGTAACTCGGGCCACTCCATATATAAGGTACTAGTGATGTTCTATTTCTTGACCATGGCTATTCTGTTTTGTGACTGTGAAACGGTCATATGTTTTATATGTTCTTGTGTATGTTATTTTTCATAATAAATTTTTGTTTAAGTGTTCTCACTCCTGAAATACTGTGGAACAATTTGCACCAATTACAGAACCACCATCTTATTTATCCGGTCCCTTCCTCCCCGTCCCCTCTCCAACAAATGTTATAAGAAATGTACCCATATCCAATTACAGATGAGACAACTGAGGCTCAAAAGTTAAATAACTTGTCCAAAGTCACATAGCTTGTGAGTGGTAGAATCAAGTTTGAACCTGAGTCTGTCAGACCCCAAAGTCTTTAAAATGCCTGTGTTATGCAACAAAAGGCAAGGTAGATCAAAATCTCCTGGGGCTCAACAGGAAATTTGCAAGGGATTCCCAGGTCATTCTGACAGTGAGGTAATGAGTAAAAAGTTTCCAAAGGTGAATAGAAGGAATCATCAGACACCAGCACTGAGATGTCATAGCTGTTGGAATTCTCTGACAAGGATTTTAAAGCAGCCATCAAAACAGTGCTGTGACAAACAATTATGAACATACTTGACATAGTGAAAAAATAGAAAATATCAGAAAAAAAGAAGACAAAAAGAAGAACCAAATGAAAATTTTAGAATCCAAAAATACAATAACAAGATTAAAAGCTTAATGGGGGTCTTCCCTGGTGGCGCAGTGGTTGAGAGTCCGCCTGCTGATGCAGGGGACACGGGTTCGTGCCCCGGTCCGGGAAGATCCCACATGCTGCGGGGCGGCTGGGCCCGTGAGACATGGCCGCTGGGCCTGCGCGTCCCGAGCCTGTGCTCCGCAATGGGAGGGGCCACAACAGTGAGAGGCCCACGTACCGCAAAAAAAAAAAAAAAACCTTAATGGGGCTCAACAGCAAAATGGGGAGGACAAAGAAAGGGATCCATGAACTTAAAGAAAAAACAATAGAAATTACCCGATCTGAGCAGCAGAGAAAAGAGAGGCTAAAAAAGAAAAAATGAACAGAAACTTTCAGGGACCTGTGGGATTTTAACAAAGGATCTGACATTCATGTCATCAGAATCTCAGAGAGGAGAAGGGGGAGGGGGCTGAAAAAGTACTCAAAGAAATTATGGCTGAAAAGTTCCCAAATTTGGCAAAAATGCGAAATATACAGATTCAAGAAGCTGAGAGAACTTCAAATAAGATAGATCAAAAGAAATCCATACATTATAATCTAACATCAGAAAACTAAAGACAAAAACAAAGAATCTTGAAAGTAGTGGGAGAGAAATGCCACTTTTCCAAAGAGGAAAAAACAGTTTCAAAGACAGTGGGGTCCTCATCAGAAACCATGGAGGTCAGAATAAAGTAGCACATTTTTCAAGAGCTGAAAGAAAATAACTGTCTGAGTTGTATATCCTGTGAAGCTATCCTTCAGGAAGGGCAATCAAGACATTCTTAGATAAAGGAATACTAAGAGAAATTATCACCAGCAGACCTACCCTAAAAGAATGGCTATCAGAAGTTCTTGAAACAGAAAGGAAATGATAAAAGAAGGAATCTTGGAACATCTGGAGGGAAAAAGAATAAAGACAGTAAAAAATATGAGTAAATGCAATAGACTTTCCTTTTCTTCTTAAGTTTTCTAAATTGTATTTGTTGGTCTGAGCAAAAAGCATAACATTGTCTGATGTGGATTTCAGTGCTTGTAGAGGAAATAGTTGAGAAGATTGCATTATGAATAGTGGCTGGGGGTAAGGACAACAAAGGGACTTAAAGGGATATAAGATTTCTACACTTCACTCAAACTGATAAAATGTTGGCTCCAGTAGATCCTCATGGAGATCTATATCTTGATTGTGATGGTGGTTACAGAAATCTATGCCTGTGATAAAACGGAATAGAGCTATATACAACCATTGTTCCGATGTCAGTTTCCTGGTTTTAATATTGTGTTATAGTTAAGCAAGATGTAACCGTTGGGGGAATTAGGTGAAGTGTATATGGGAACTCTGTCATATCACTGCAATTTCCTATAAATCTGTAATTATTTCAAAATAAAAAGTTGAGTGAGAGAGAGAGAGAGAGAGAGCGAGAGCGCAGAGGGCTATGATTTTCAATACTTGGGCTTCTCCGGTGTAGTTTGACTTCAGGATGTGTAGGAAAACCCCAAGAGGTTATAAGATGTCTGAGTTATGTTCTGGCTGGATAGAGACGCCACTGATCGAACTGAGGCATCTGCGGGTCAGCCTGCAACAAGATGATTTTGTGTCTGAAACACATGCTGGTTTCCTGTGCCTTTCAAGGGAATCAATATATTGACTTTCATTTTACCCGGCCATATGTGGTCAGGACATGGTTTATCTAGCCATGTCTCCTCTCCCTGTGCATCAAAAGACACTGCATTGAGGAAGCCAATTGAGAGGTCCAAAACCCAGTTTTCCTAGGGAAGAACAGGTCGCAAAATAGAATGTTTCCCTATTCGGAATTTCCTTCTCCTCCTTCTGGCCTTGACCTTTTGTGTGCACGGTCTGGTCTATCCTGATAATGTACATACTATGGACACCCAGACCTTCTGTAAGTCCTCTCAGCTCTACCTCCAAACTCTCCTTCAAAATTTCCCACACTTTTCTTTATCTATTGCCATTTTCCTTGTCCAGGTCACCCTCACAACCCATGTGGATTACTTCAATGTTCTCTTCTTGGTCTCTTTCCTCTGTCTTGCACCCTTAGAATGTGTTCTCTACACATCAGTCCGAGTGATGTTCTAACAATGTACGGCAGATCACGTCACACCCTTGCTCAGCACCTCTGATAGCTCCCCTTGCGTTTGGAATAAAATTTGCACTTGTTACCAGGGCCTGCAGGATCCTGTGTGACCTCGCCCCTGCCTATTTCTCTAACATCGTCTCAGTGATTCCCTTGGTCTTAGGGACATTGGCTGCCTTTTTGTTGCTTCCCCAGCCAAGCTGTTTCCCAGCAGAAGCTTCACCCCACTCCTTGCAACAGGCCTCTTGCTGCTCTTTGTACAGCTCATGCTTGCTTATTCTTGTGTTATAGTTGCAATACCCCTTTGACCTTCTTTGACCCCCGTCTCAAGCAGCTCCCATGTCATTGACTCCCCATTACATCAGCCTGTTAATTTTCTCCATAGCATTTATGATACTTTCTAATGATCCTAGTTGCTTTCTTGGTTATTGTCTGTCATTCTGATAAAAATTAAGCTCCATGAGGGCAAGAACTTAGCATTCCTATTCACTGTGGTAGCCTCAACTCAATAAATATTGGTTGACCTCGTACACTGTTGTGGGAATATTAATTGGTGCAGTCACTATGGAGAACAGTATGTAGGTTCCTTAAGAAACTGAAAATAGAGTTACCATGTGATCCTGCAATCCCACTCCTGGGCATACATCTGGAGAAAACTGTAATTTGAAAAGATACATGCGGCCCAATGTTCATAGCAGCACTATTCACAATAGCCAAGACATGGAAGCAACCTAGATGTCCACTGACAGATGAATAGATAAAGAAGATGTGAGATTTATCTATTTATCTATATCTATCTATATCTATATATAGATAGATATAGATAGATATATACACACACACAATGGAATATTACTCAGCCATAAAAAAGAATGAAATAATGCCATTTGCAGCAACATGGAACAAACTAGAGATTAGATAAGTGAAGTAAGTCAGAAAGAGAAAGACAAATACCATATGATATCACTTATATGTGGAATCTAAAAAAGGATACAAATGAACTTATTTACAAAACAGAAATGGACTCAACAGACATAGAAATCAATCCTATGGTCACCAAAGCGGAAGGGGAGTGGGAAGGATAAATTAGGAGTTTGGGATTAACAGATACACACCACCATATATAAAATACACAACAAGGACCTACTGTATAGCACAGGGAACTATATCCAGCAACTTATAATAACCTATAATGGAAAAGAATCTGAAAAAGAACATACATATATATATATTTGAATCACTGTGCTGTATGTACACCCAAAACTAACACATTGTAAATCAACTGTACGTCAATAAAAATTGTAAAAATAAATATTTGTTGAAATAGTGAGTGAATGACTGAAGAATTGCAGACCGGTAGGGCTGGCAGGGTTACTTGGAGGCTGTTAGGAGAGACAACAATAACAGTCATGTGACATGTGTATGCAGCATCCTTGGAGTTTACCGAGCCTTTTGAATCCTGTGCCTCCCCTTAACAGGTAAGAAGCAGCGACTTTTCTCAGGGTCACCCAGATGGCAGCAGGCAGGTGCTGGATTCCAGATGCAGGAGCCCGGAATCCAGATAGGACAGTTCAGTCTCTCAGCACACCGGCCTCTGGCAGAGCGCTTTGGAACAAGAGTCACCGTTGTCGCCTGCAGCTGTGTAGCTCTCACCATCTAGCCAGCAGCAGGGTCTTCTGGCGTTCTGCCTGGGCACCGTCACCTGAATATACAGCAAAGCGAAGAAAGAGAATTCCCCAGGGAGGGTAAAGACCTCAGAAAGCAATGGAGACAGGACAATGCGAGGCGGAGGAAGAGAGACCGGCAGGAAGGTAGATGGTGAGACGGAAGCATCTTTTAACTGAGCTGGTGCCCTGGAGGCATCAGTTTGTCAAACCTTCAGCATCCCCCACTCCAGAGCAGGACCTGGTCTCTGTTGCCTGGAGAGCCACCCCGGGGGATTCTGCGGTCCCTCTCAGTGCTGTGCACACAGCGAGGTGTGCGCTCGGAAACCTGCCCGCCCCGCTGCTGGATTGTGTTCTCCCGGGCAGTCCTCTGTTTCCTCAGCCTTTCTGAAAAGGTTGAGATAATGATGAGAGAATTTCAAAAGCTACTCTTTGTTGCCGCTCTCCTCTTGTTTCAAAAGAATCGTGGTTTTCAAGAGACTAACAATCTCAGTTTCCCCAAAGTATCCATCCGAGCCAGAATGTTACCACAGAAATTCCACTTGCATCTACCTTTAATCATGTGGCAAATTACCTTATTAACCACCAGGGAGTCTAGTCTTATTACTGAATTAAGCCATCTCTTTCTTTGCTTCTTATTAAAACCACATGGGTTTTAACTTCTGTGCGGTTGTAGATTCTTTCCCCCTTCTTTGGATGTCGAGGAATAATGGCTGCATGAAAGAATTTCTGTTATTTTGTGTTGATGACTAAAGGGTTAGCAACATTAAATACAAGGGTGGGGAGGCCTTGGTGGAGACCGTCTGGACAGGCTCACGCTGATTAGTGATGTAACAGCCACTTGGGTGGTATGGAACTCTGAGATGTGTACCCGTCCCTTACTGCTTTCTCTCACCCAGACTTCTGAAATACCAAATCCTGTCATTAGACAGCTCACATGTTAGAAAAACAAAAGGACAGAAAAAAAGAAAAAGAAAAAGAAAAAGAAAACCCAGTCCCCCCCAGATGGCTGGAGAAATCCTCATTATTGCTGGTAGGAAATTAGACATTTAAGGTTATACTTCAAAGCAACTATTTTTATTACTAGAGGCTCAACATTTTGATTTATTGGGCCGCAGAGCAAGATTGTGACAAATATTTCCACCTCAAAGAAAAGATGAAACAGGCCTCTGAGCAGCATAGTAAGTAGTTTAAAAATAAAGTTTGTTGCAACAATAGTTGTAATGATGAAACTTGTATGGTTCAACTCACAGACCCTAGGAAAGGGCCGCTTCAGCACACATGCCTCGAAGAAATGATTTAATCGTGTGGGAATTTTCTTCTCATCAAAGCACAGTACAAAAATTTTGTGAAATGAAAGAGTTGAAATTGTCAGTAAGTCTGTGCTACCTTTCTTCAAAGGTCAGCCCTGAGCAGGGCCTGTGTACGAGCCTATATTTCAGTCTGAGGCACCATTCGAGAGGGATGCTAAGAATGTAGGGTGGGTTCTGAGGAATCTATAAAGATAATTAAAAAGTGAAACATAGGGCTTGGAGACAAAGCTGAAGGAATTTACAATATTCAGCCTTGTTGGGAAAAAAAACCCCAACAAAACACTACCTAGAGGGTTAGGTTATCCTTGAGGGTTAGGTTAACCATTTTTGGTAGAAAAAGCGGTAGGTTGCATTAAATGGTGACACATCTTGACTCATCTCCATCTGGACGTGACCTTTTTTTCTATGATATGGACCATTCTGATTAGAGTAATTCAGAGGGAGGTATCCGGGAGAGTATGCATTATTGAATCTGGAAACTGAGTTTCTCAGGCAGGTTGTAGAGTTGTCTTCTCTGCAGGTCTCTGAATAAAGAAGCACTTACCTTCTGAGGTGTGGGAACAGAAGTTAGTGGAAAGGGTAGAGGCTATGATGGGAGGCTCATAGCTTGGGTTGTAGTCTCAGCTCTGCTGCTAATGAGCTCTGTGATTCTGGCCAGATTTTTCTGGGCCCCAGTTTCTCATCTATACAAACTGATTGGACAAGGTGATCGAAAAGACCTCATGCAGTGTATTTTGATTTTAGGCCAAAGGCCGAATAGGAGAGCAATGAGATCCTTCTTTACTTTATTGTTATGACTGCTGCTTGGGAGGGAAGTTTGAGTATATGTGTGTAGGAGTGTGTGTGTGTGTGTGTGTGTGTGTGTGTGTGTGTGTGTGTGTGTGTGTGATTATATTGGAGGGAGCATAAGGGGACTCTATATGCACCATAACAATGTTCGTACAACTATAGGTATAATTTGAAATTATGTAAATGACTTTAGTCTTTAAGTGCCATGCAGAGGAATTCTAAAGGTGAATGCTTTCTTTGTGAATTGAATAATTACTGCCACATGCATCTGTTTTGTAAGCACGCATTATCACTTGTCCTGGGCCTGTGGCAGTGCTGAATGCCATGCTGAGCTCCACAAATGTGTACATGAATTCATGGCTAAGATACTCTAGCGTCGAGTATCTCCACAGTCGACACTAAGAACAGAGATAAGGGAGCTTCCACAAAATGAGCCTGAAATACTGCACAATTCTGATAGATTTTTTGTATCACAAAAGATAGGTAAATTTTGCCCAGGTAAATTTAAAAACTTTTAAAGATGCTTTACTGAGTACTAACTTTGAACAGTTAGGAAGCCCTCAATAAATTTTGATTGATTGATTAGACAGGGTAGGAGAGAAATTCTATTAACTAGAAAACTGGACTTAACTGAACATCCCAGCCTTTCAAACTTTGTGCCGTTGGCCCACCCTCTTCTGTTACTGAGGGAAATGGGATAGTGAGTAGGAAAGCATTCAGGAAACCATCAGGCTGACAGCCACGCAAACAGCTCACTGTAAAACATTGCCCTGACTGCTTACCTTGAGCTAGCAGGCCAAGGTCATGGAGAATCTTCTTAAGACAAGGTCCTGGTGAGTGGGGAGAAAAGAGGAAAGCCGGGGTGGTGCTATCGTGCCCTCCAATGGCTCCCCCAAACTCAGCAACTGACAATTACTGGGCTTCCAACTCTGGACTTCAAAGCATGTGGAAAACGTTCATAAACATGTTTAGAATCCCATGGTGTAAGTAAAACATTTTTATAAGATTATAAAATAAAGAAAACTGGCACACGTCTTGTTTGAACAAGTATGCTGACCATTTCTTTTCCTAAGGTGAGAGACTCTTAAACAAGTCTTAGTAATTGCTGTGAGGGAATTTGGCCTCTTAATTTTTGAAAACACAATAAAATCCGTGCAAGTCTCTAAAGCCTGTAGATGACAGACCTCAAACCTCAGACATACGGGGAGAGAGTTTTGAATGAAAGATGACTCTGCCCAGGCTATAGTTTGAGAAACAGAATTAAAAAGGATACAGTGGGATTCTTGCTCTGATCTTTGCTTATAAGGGACTGAAACCGTGCACCTCAGATTGGGACTGGAATCCACGCAGCCAGGACTCGAACCTGGCCAAAACCCACGGTCTTCCAACTGAGATCACACACCTGGTTTCAGGACTTAGTGAAGCTCAGGTTCTTGATGTCTCATGGCAGAAAGAATTCAGTGAGAGACAAAGTGATAGGTAAGAAGTGGATTTATTTAGAGAGAAACACACTGCACAGACAGAGTGTGGGCCATCTCAGAAGGTGAGAAAAGGCACCAGGGAAAGGGGTTGTCAGTTTTGATAGGGGTGGGTAATTTCATAGGCTAATGAGTGGGAGGAGTATTCCAGCTATTTTAGGAAGGGGAGGGGATTTCCAGGAATTGGGCCACTGCCCACTTTTTGATCCTTATGGTGGCTCTTGAACTGTCATGGCGCCTGTGGGTGTGTCATTTAGCTAGCTGATGTGAGCGTACACTGAGGCTCAAGGTCTAGTGGAAGTCGACTTGTCCGCCATCTTGGACCCATTTGGTTCTAATCAGTTTATGTCATGTCCTCGGGTTGCGTCATTCTTTCAAAGGTTGCCCTGCCTCCTTCCCTCCTGTTTCAGGACCATGAGAATTTTGGAGGGTTTCTTTATCCAAAGAACTCCCACGGCTTCTCTAGGAGGTAAGTAGACCTAACCATTCATAAACTAGTTGCTTCCAGAAAACTGAGGTATAAAACGTCCTTGCTGTGGGGAATTCATATTAATTGCCACTTTTAACAGTTAAAAGCTTAAAGGAAAGAAAGGGTGGGAAAAACAGTTACTTTTTTTTTTTTTTTTTGCGGTATGCGGCCTCTCACTGTTGTGGCTGCTCTGGACGTGCAGGCTCAGCGGCCATGGCTCACGGGCCCAGCCGCTCCGCGGCACGTGGGATTCTCCCGGACCAGGGCTCTAACCCGCGTCCCCTAGCATCGGCAGGCGGACTCTCAACCACTGCGCCACCAGGGAAGCCCCAACAGTTACTTTTTTGTGACAAAATATAGAAATTACATATAATTTCCTTCTCCCCCCCCTTTTAAGGAATTTTCTAAAGTCACAGGAAACCCTACCCCAAATCTGTTGGGATCTGAGCGTGGATAGGGGAAGACAGGATGGAATTATTACTTTAGGAAATTGTGGCCCGAGACTCTCATCTTCCTCCTCTGGCCTTTGTTTACCGGTTTCAAAGGCATGCCTCCAAGTCAGGGCATTGGCTGGAGTAAATAGTCTTAAAATGAGCAGTGAGAGCTCCTCTCACGGGAGCTGAGAGGATTGGTGTTCTTTCTTCCAGGAAAAGAGAACAATGGGAGGAGATTTATTTAAGCAATAAGTAGTGGCTCTCTGATAAGAGGCAGCCATGCAGTTGGTCCCCAAGTTTCCAGTTAATGACCAGGCAGGGGGAGGGGCAACAAGATCAAAGTTGCTTTAGGGCAAAATTGCTGGCATTCCAGAAATAGTCCCAGATGCCTCACATCCCAGTAAGCCAGAATCAAGTTCACTGACTTGTGAAGAGGACCCACTACAGCCTTCCATCCTTTTGTTACCTTGACTTTTAGCTTCATTGTCCTGTCTGACCTCCTCTTAAACCAAAGAGTAATGACTGCTGATTTGACCATTGTTCTCTGCACACAAAGATGTCAGGGGTCAAGATCTGTGGCTACAGAGAATCTAAGCTCAAGAAAATCTAAATGAAGGCTCCGAGCATTCGTGTGGTTAAACACTTAGACATGTAAAGACAGTTCGCATGTAAAAGTAATCTGAAAGAAAAAACTCAAAGGAAGTGAGAATCGTAATTGTCCCGTTAAGATTTTGAGGGGTTCCAGAGATGATAACACACACACAAACTCTAAAAACCTAGAACCTTCTTAGGGTCCTGGTGGCAGTATGCGCTACCTAGCAATAATATGTATTAATTTGGAGTCTCGAGTCCCTATTCTAATCCACTGAGAGTTGTAATACCCTTTAACAGTCTGTACTAATACTGATGAAAGAGTACTATTTTATGTATTCTAAATTTTAAGAAAGACGTGAAGGGGAGAAGGAACCGAAAAATTGAGTTGCTTAAAATACTAAAAGTAAAACCATTTAAAGAAAAATGTTAGCTTTTAAAAAATAGCAAAACAAATATCGGTAAGATATCCTTCTAACATTGGAAAGTGATTGTTACAAGGCGTTGTGTGGATATATATGTTTAATTCCCTAGGGGAAATACCTATGAATGGGAAGGCTGGGTCACATGTATGTGCGTAAGAGCCTGCCAAACTGTTTTCCAAAGTGACTCTATCATTTTGCATTCCCAAGAGCAACGTAGGAGAATTCCAATTGCTCCACATTTTTGATAACACTCGGTACTGTTAGTCTTTAATTTCAGCCATCCTGGCGAATGTGTATTGGCAGCTTATTGTTAGTTTTTTGGGGTGTCTTTTGCAGTACGCGGGCCTCTCACTGTTGTGGGCTCTCCCGTTGCGGAGCACAGGCTCCGGACGTGCAGACTCAGCCGCCATGGCTCACGGGCCCAGCTGTTCCGCGGCATGTGGGATCTTCCCGGACCGGGGCAAGAACCCGTATCCCCTGCATCGGCAGGCGGACTCTCAACCACTGCGCCACCAGGGAAGCCCTACTGTTAGTTTTAATTTTCATTTCCCTAATGATTAATGATATTGAGCATCTTTGCTTGCATATATTTGCTGTTCCTAGATCTTCTTGGGAAAGTGTCCAACTTATTATTTACTCTATTGCCCATTTATTTTTTCTGGTTGTTTTTCTTCTTATTATTGAGTCTAACTTTTGTCAGACATGTGTTTGCAAATATTTTCTGCCAGTCTGTGTCTTGCTTATTCGTTTCCTTAAGAGTGTCTTAGTTAAGAGCAAAAGTTTTAA
Source organism: Phocoena phocoena (assembly GCF_963924675.1). Classification (NCBI taxonomy): domain Eukaryota; kingdom Metazoa; phylum Chordata; class Mammalia; order Artiodactyla; family Phocoenidae; genus Phocoena; species Phocoena phocoena. The sequence goes on along the minus strand of NC_089221.1, from coordinate 58,782,992 downwards.
ATCTTGATGCAGTTCAATCTATCAGCTCTTTTATGGTTTCTGCCCTTTATGTTTTGTTTAGGAAATGTTTCCCTAACCCAAGGTCACAAAAATTTCCTACTATGTTTTCTTCTAGAAGTGTTGCTGTTTTAGCTCTTATAGGATCCATTTCAAGTTAATTTTTTATATGGTAAGATAAAGTTCGCGGTGTTCTTTTTTGTTTTATATAACTAGCCTATCGTTCCAGAAACAGTTGTTAAAAAGACTATTCTTTCTTCATTGAATTACCTTGTACTTTTGTCAAAATCAATCCATAGCCTGACAGTCTTTTTAACCAAGATGACTAGCTGATTTAAAAAATCTTTATGGAGGTGCAAGGGACCTAGAATAGCCCAAACAATTGTGGGAAAAAAACCAATTTTTGAGGTCTTATTTTAGTGGACTAACTGTAAATTATATATTAAGACTTATATAAAGCTAGAGTAAACTAAACAGAGAGGTACTGGAATAAATATAACATATAGAAAAATGGAACAGAACAGAGCTCAGAAAGAAACCCACACATTTATGATTAATTGTTTTCTGTTTATTTTAAAAATATTTTAAACAACTTTGATTTATTATTTTCTGCAGCTACAAATGAAATCACAGTGCCAATAACCTGAGGCTTTATTCTCCCTACTTGCTTAGGAAGAGTCTCCAGTTTCCCCAACTAGCTCAGTCCCCTGAAAGTGTCCTTTTTCTAGGTATTTCTCGGGGCTCCTAAAAAGAATCACCCATGTGTTGGGCAGAGCACGTGAGCTGAGTGCATCCCTCAGTATGTGCCATGGACTCCCCCTCTGCCTCGGCTGTACCGTCAGCCCACCGTCCTACCATTTGCCCTGCTGGGGCCACATGAAAATGCCCATGATCTTCTGGAATGCCATCTTCCTATTTCCAATGTTGCTGTCAGTTTTCCAGGTGTCAGAGGGGGCCAGGTTCCACGTTTCAATGGGGAGACGAACTTTCAACTCGAGGACTCCTGACCTAACACAGCATGGCTGCTGCCCCGAGTCTCACAAAGTCTGTCAGAAATCCAGCTCCTTCAATTGCTGTTCTAACCCACTCCCCAGGGAGCTAAGTTAACACCAGCCTAAGAGGAGGAGTGGAGAACAGATAACAGGCTCTCCTCCTCCAAGTGACCTCTCTCTCGTTCTCTCTCAGGAATGGGGGCTTTGAAAAACTCAAATACACGTACAGCCTCTCAACTTTCTTCCCCTAATTTCAGCCCCAAAAACAAAATCTCCCATGCCTATCAACTCAAGGCACATACATGCTAGGAATAACAATAATCATTATTAACATTATTGAATGTTTCTTAATAATAGATATCCCAGCCTATCAGTTCTGAATATTGATTGGCCATTTTGGGGGGCACAAATGGAATTCTCTGCTTATCATCTCACAGTCTTGAAAACTGAGACAGCAAGTGAGTTTATCTGTGGTCACGTACCAAGAAAGTGGAGCCTGGGCTCAGATACCAGGACCCTGAGGTCATCACTATACAAGCTCCCATAAATTAGTGATTCAATGTTCATTCATTCAGCTGAGGGAGGCAATCATCAATCCATTCTAGTATTTGAATAAAGCAAATGATGAACTCAGTCCAAATGGTAACACTAGTGGCCCCACAGACTGTGTTAGAAGAGAAATATAACAAGGTTTCTGGAGAGTATTTCTTACTAGTAATTTTGTGGCTTTGAGTTAAGATTTTAGGAAGAGAGGCTGTCATGGAACACTGGGAGACTTTTCAAAAGGTATGTCTGGGAAGTCCCTGGGAAGGTTAATGAAAGTATGTGTCAAAAGGATCCTGGTGTGTGCAGTGAGGAGGTATGCAATCCATCAAATCAAAACCTAATCAAAGGCATAATGGGAAGAAATATGATTATAACTTATACTTACTATTAGAGTCCAGACCTCACCCATGTAACCTCCCACTTCAAACTCGAACTCAAATGAAAGCAAATCTGCTGTATTTCAGATAAAACAGCACTGGATTTATGAGGGAGAAAGTTGATGAGGGGCTGTGGGTCTACGGGGAAGACTTAATTGTAGGACTGAAAGAATCCAATGAGTAAACCACTCCAAAGGTTATAGAATCCAGACAGCCCTGTTAGTATAATGGTCCCACCGATTTCCAGAAACACAATAATCCATCAGGGGAGAAAACTTTTGTTCAGCTCACTAAGGCTGTACTTCTTATTGATTACAGTTCAATAGCATTCCCACATAATTGGAGATAGATGACACATTTATTCTCTCTCCTCTCATAAATACTAAGTTCTTAAGAGAGGAAACCTCCAGGGACTGAATCTCAGGAGTCTACTTTTAGCCCAGATTATCTTTCTATTCTGGTAAAGATGTTGTAAGAGGTATGATTGTTCATAGCCCCAGGAGCCAGATACAAGAAGACTAAAGTCTCAGAAACAAGCCGCAGGGACAAGGGGAGGTTGTGGGCAATAAGAGGGAACGTGGCTCACTGACGTCACACATCCGTGTCACTTGGAGGACAGACCTGCCCGGCTCTACCCAGAGCTGTCATAAAACTTGCCACCATTGTGCTTTCTGGACTCTGTTTACTTTCTCTACAAGCCCAGTAGGTCCCGGGCCTTTCATCTGAGGAAGGTCAAATGATTTTGATACCATAAGACCCATATCTTGTGTTGCGTGAAGGTAAAGGGGCCACTAGAGTGTCCCCCGACTGTCTGGGGTAGAGAACATGTCTCGGGTGGAGGATTGTCTCCTGTGAAACCTGAGATCTGGGAACCCTGGGATCTGGGGCAGAAAACAGCAGAGGATGGCCCTGGACGCACTAGCTGCAACTCTAGTGCACATCGCTAGGCATTCAGAGCACAAACCGTCCTTTGGCCCATCAGTTAGTCAGTGTCTGCAGTGGTCACATAGGAGAGGCAGGGGCAGCCTTTGGCTAGTACTGTTCCTTCTACCAGTGGAGAAGGCAAAGCTACTGACCCCCACAGGGACTAGTGTCCCTTCCTTGTGGCCTCCAACTAAGACTGACTGTGTCTGGCTTCCCCATCAGTGACTTGTACTTAGCTGGTGCAGTAGAGATTTCCACTATGACTTTTCCAGAAATGACAAAGACAACTTTAGAGAGGCTGTGATTACTAAGATTTTTTTTTTTTTTTTTTTTTTTTTTTTTTGTGGTACGCGGGCCTCTCACCTCCGCGGCATGTGGGATCCTCCCGGAGCGGGGCACGAACCCACGTCCCCTGCATCGGCAGGCAGACTCCCAACCACTGCGCCACCAGGGACACCCTAAGAAAATTTTAATAGAAAGTTTTCTAGTCAGTCTCTACTCCCTTCCCAGACACCCTCACCCCGCCCACTCCAACACACATACACACACCAACAACCAACCCATCCACAGAGTTTATCAATTAATAACGGCAGGGAAAACCTTCCTGAAGCTGATCTTATTTGGGGATATTGTCACCTATATTCCTTATATCCAAGCTTTAATGTTCTTTTTTTAAAATAAATTTATTTATTTATTTATTCTTTGGCTGCGTTGGGTCTTCGTTGCTGCGCGCGGGCTTTCTCTAGTTGTGGCGAGCAGGGGCTACTCTTTGTTGTGGTGCGCAGGCTTCTCATTGCAGTGGCTTCTCTTGTTGTGGAACATAGGCTTTGGGTGCGTGGGCTTCAGTAGTTGTGGCTCACGGGCTCTAGAGAGCAGGCTCGGTAGTTGTGGTGCATGGGCTTAGCTGCTCCGCGGCATGTGGGATCTTCCCAGACCAGGGATGGAACCCGTGTCTCCTGCACTGGCAGGCAGATTCTTAGCCACTGTGCCACCCGAGAAACCCCAAGCTTTAATTTTAAATATGGCACCAGGATAGCATCTCAGAACTTTGAAGGGGCCACATTGTTTGAACAGGGGTTAAGAAAAAAAAAAGGAAAGAGAAGGATCGAATGGGGAGCTGAGGAAATCCCTGATCCCTGCAGTCAGAGCGGGCTAGGCTGCAGTTTTCTCCTCAAAAGTATGCAATGCTAATTGCCTCCATCCAAAGTAATTTTCTAAGCAGCAAATTAAGAAGCTTAAAAAGAAATAACCCTCAGTCACTGTGGATTAGTGGATGAGCAAGTTGGTAGTGTAAGGTCCTGATTGATGTGATACAGAGCTAAATGTGAGGCAGGAGGTGGAGCCCATGCGGTCTCTGAAATGACGAGCAGCCCCTAAGCCAGAACTGAAAAGGAGCAACTTGGGGGTTTTCTGTGAGCCTCACTAAGGAGGAGATTTATGTAAGCAGAGGATTTTCCAGGCAGCCCAGTCAGCCACTTGAAGAGCACCAGGGGCTGTTCCTAAAGACGTTGTCATTCAGCAGATTTAGGTCAACTGCACTTAAACGGAAAGTTTACGTTTTTGCCATTGATCTTAAAGGAGATGAACAAGTTCTCATACAAGCATTCTTCTTCACCCGGATGCGGTGCAGTAGAGGTGGGGACAGAGAAATTCCATAAGGACTAGCTCGCTGGGCAAGTTCCTTTGTGTCTTTGGGTCTTCCTTTCCTGGTGCTTCCCTGTTCCATAGTTTCCATAAATGTGGTCCTAATAATAAAGTCTAACAGTTAAATGAACACTCATTTTGTGGTAGATTCTATTTGGGCCCCCATTTACTTTTTTAATCTTTACAACTGCTCCATGTAGTAAGTACTACAGTTATACCCATTTTACAGATGGGAAAACAAAGGTTTGGAGATGTTATGTAACCCAACCAAGGGTTCATAGCTACTAGAAGAGAGAAGGAACCAGAGCTTGAGGTCTTAGTTCCCCAGCTAGGGATTGAACCTGGACCCTCGGCAGTGAAAGCATGGAGTCCTAACCACTGGACCGCCAGAGAACTCCCCTCCAGAGCTTGAGGTCTTGACCACAGTATGTATTCTTATATTTCTATTTTGGACCTTCCAACATTCTCATCTGCTCCCATGGAGTCAAGTTGCTTTCTCCATGAGCACACATCGGCATCTATATGAACGCATGTCTCTGGCACTTCCCTTGACCTTTCTGAGCCTTCATTCTCAGTGTTCTGTCTGCTGCCCAGAGTGAGGTGAAATTCACCCATCTAAAACCAGATCTCACTTTTCCCCTTAAATTTGCTTTCTAGCTTTAAAATTGTGTGTGTGTGATTTTTTTAAAAATGAGACTCTGCGGTTAATAATAAAAGCTAGCACTTGTTCATGTATGCTACATGCTAGCCACTGTTGTGAGCACTTTAGATGTCAACTCATTTAATCTTCATAACAAACTCAATAAGTAGGTGCTCCTATTAGTCCCATTTTAGGGGAGGAAGCAGAGTGATTACAGCTAGTGGGTTGGGAAGCCAGGTTTTAGACTCCAGCACTTGGCATCGGTTCCTGTGCCCTCAATACTGAGCCCTACCGTCCCTCCACAATTTCACATCAGACTCCCAGCCTTCCAGCCTCCCACACCCAAGACCCTGGTGTCAGGCACTGACTCTTCGTTCTTTCTCTTACATCAGTCATCAGGCCCTTTTCTTACTCCTTCCTAATGCCTTCCTGCGCACACCCTGTCTCTTTCATTACCCACCTGGCCACCCATCTCCACCGCGAGGTCCAGATCCTCACTAGACCTTACTAGGTTACCTAGGCCACCTCTTACCTGGCTGGCCCACCTCCAAGCTCTCCAATTCACACTAAATATTGATGCCACCTGAATTTTCCTGAAATGCTGATTTTTACACATCATACCCCTCCTCAAAAATCCCAAACGTGTTGACCAAATAGAGTTCCGATTTTTTATTTAGGTCTCCACGATCTACAAAAAGGGTCAGCAAACGCCGGCCTGTGGGCCATATCTGGCTCCATCCCTGCCTTGTTTACCTCATGATATAAGAATCATTTTTATAATTTTTAATGATTTTTTTCCAATCAAGAGAAGAATAATATTTTGTGAAAATGATATTAAATTCAAAGGTCAGTGCCCCAAATAAAGTTTTATTGGCATATATCCACTCTCCGTTTTCTTACTCATTGTCTGTGGCTGCTTTTGATCTAGGACGGCAGACCATAAGGTCTGCAAAGCCTAAAATTACTATCTGGCCCTTTATGGAACATTTTGCCAATCTCTGACATAAACTATATTTTTCCACCCAGTCTTATCTACCTAGACACACTGGTGTTCTTACATTTTCTTGACGACATATCGGTACTTTTCTGTCTTCGTACTTTGTTTCTGTCCCTCTCGTTCTTCGGCTTAGATCAGGGATCAGCCACCTTTTTCTGTAAACTTCCAAGTAGCATAACCAACTGGAACTCTCATGCTCTGCTAATTGGACTATAAACTGGTACAAATACTTTGTATACCCCTTAGTAGTACTCTACAGTAGAACCGAGCACACATACACCTCACAGAACAGAAATGACACCTCTCGGTATATACCCAACAGAATTTCTTCCATATGTGCACCAGAAGATACCCACACAAATGGCCATTGCAGCATTATTCATAGGAACCAAAAATTAGAAAAGACCTGAAATGCCATCAACAAGAAAAGCAACATAGATTACTGTGGCGCATTTATTTCAAGAATACTGCACCACAATAAAAACAGAGAAAACTATGGTTGTACACAATGACGTGTAAACCCCACGGACGTAATGCTGAACAAAAAAACAGACACAAAAGAGGTCATGTGATCCCATTCATTCTGAAGTTCAAAATCACACGGAATAAGCCACGATGTTGGAAGTTAGGCGGGTGGTATCACAGCTTGGGGGCCCCAGGAAGCGAGATTTGTGCGCAGAAGTTTGGGGGGAGTACCCGGGGAGTTAACATCAGCCCCTGTGAGGGGGTAAAGGAGGTGGAGCGGGCAGAAGGACAAGGGGAACAGTGATGGCGTCACAGCAAAGACATCGGCTGACCTAAAGGGGGGCTCTGGAACTGCTACGGCCCTTCAGAGCTATATTGAATTGGGATGAGGGGCCAGGTCTTTATACTCCGACATCAACCAGTCAGTGGATGTGGGTTGCCCCCCCGGGAGGGTGTGTGAGCTTGGATAAGCCTCCTCTCATCCCTCGGAAGTCTTGGAGGGGGAGACTGAGAGCTGTTGGCCACTAAGACTCCCGGTAGCTGGGGGTATGACTGCTTCGCATCTGGGGGGTTCTGGGTGACTCCCACACAGCATCCACTGCTAGTGCTGGCCTCTCAGTAACCGGGAAGGGGGCACCAAGGCGGGGGGAGGCTTCTAGGGTACCGGTGACGTTCTCTTTATCTAAATGGTCGTTATAAGGGCGTGTTCACTTTGTAAACGTGTATAGTCGTGATTTTTGCACTTTTCTAAATTATATTCTATGTCAATGAAAAAGCTTATTTAAGAATGAAAGGGGGGGAATGAGCAAACGTGTCAAAGTCAGCTGAAGTCAGGACGAGGAGGGCAAAGCCCTCCTTGGGTTTCACAGCACGGAGGTACTGGTAACCCTACTGACAACTGTTTCTGGGTGGCAGTTGGGTTGGAAGAGGGTGAGGCGGGGAGTGATAAGGGAAGGAATGGAGAGAGTGAGTGTGGGTGACTCTTGAGATGTTAGCCTGAAAATGGTGGTTGCCTGGGTAGAGGGTAGGGCAAGAAGAAGCCCAGAGAGGATTTTGTTTTAGATGGAGAATACTTGAGCCTCTTGCAGATCTGATGGGAAGCATCCAGTGAGAGGAACTGGTTGTATATGATGGGAGGATAAGGGATGGTTGATGGGGTGTGGTGCCTACAAGTGTGGAAGGAAATGGGGTTCAAAGCACAAGGTATTGGCTTTACATACGAGGAGGGCATTTCTGACCTCCAGTCGCACCAGCTATGTAGGCCACTCATCCAGGCCTCAGCATGTGATACCTCATGTTGTTGTGTCTCTACGTACACATATGATTTTTATCTGTCAATAAAATTCTGTTGAGAGCCTTGACTATGAGCCCTGGAATCCCCACTGATTACTTAGCACAATGCTTTGTACACTGTAGGTGCTCCCTAAGTGCGCTATGGTAAAAGACGATGGCAATGAGGTAAGAAGTAAGGATAAAAGGGGAGCACGTTGATTTGTTCGGACCTGATATGGAGCTTAAAGCAAGATAAAGAGAAATCCCTTTGAATGAACTGACATTTGCTTTGTTTTTTACATCTTTATTGGAGTATAATTGCTTTACAATGGTGTGTTAGTTTCTGCTTTATAACAAAGTGAATCAGTTATACATGTACATATGTTCCCATATCTCTTCCCTCTTGCATCTCCCTCCGTCCCACCCTCCCTATCCCACCCCTCCAGGCGGTCACAAAGCACCGAGCTGATCTCCCTGTGCTATGGGGCTGCTTCCCACTAGCTAGCTATCTACCTTACGTTTGGTAGTGTATATATGTCCATGCCACTCTCGCACTTCTGATATTTGCTTTTATTTGTATAGTGTTCGCATCTGAAAAATGGGATGAAAGGGTCCGGGCAGTGAGCAAGTGGGCTATCCCAAGTTATGCAATTAGGAGAAGATGCAATTCTCTGTTTTGATCCCTTATAGGGACTATGACGTTGCCCTTTCTTACTCTTCAAAGTGCTTTCACGATTCGGAGGAAACAAGTTCAGAGAACTTAAGCAACCCGTCCAGGGTCACACAGCTACGGGCAGAAGCACGCCAAGCACCCAGGTCTCTTTCCCCAGCGGCCCCGCAGCCCGTCTGCCTGCACTGACCGTGTGTTCCAGATGGACTGCACATGCGGCGGTGTCAACATGCCAGCCGGGAAATCTGAAATGTGTGTTTGATCAATGATGGCGAGGACTCAGTCCTTGGTGAAAACCCACTTGTCCCTTGGACTTGTCTCTTCAGACATATTTGTATTATGATGACAATTAGTAATTACACGGAGTCAAAGCCCTCAAACCCCTTTTAGATTATAAATCTACTAGTGCCTTCTGTTTGGCTTTGTGGGTCACTCTGCAGCCTCCAGCATCATGGAGGTGCTTAGCTGTGGGACCTCCACTGCTGGAGTGTGGGTAGAACATCCAACAGAGACAAAGAAAAACCTGCAGGCGAAATCTTTATGCCACAAATGTCTGGATTTATCGTCACAGACATTAGATCATAACATTTCAAGCAGCCAGTGTGCTACACAGTTTGATTACAGATGGCAGTTGATTTTCTCCTTGCCTTTTCTTTATGTCAGTGATATTACAATTAAGTGAAAAATGAGAAGGGCGTGCTTTGTATTTTCCCTGGGTCTGAATCTCACAGCATCTCTCTTTGTTAACCTTTTCTTTCCTCTTAACTTGGCTTTCTTGTTGTTGTTGTTTGTTTGTTTTTTCTTGTTGCTTTTTCATTTTGGAATCTAGTTGGGATGGTTTATGGAGAGGTCACAAGAGCCCCCGACACCACGGCGCTTTCTGTGGCAGGTGCTATGTCTCTCCACTCCACGTCCCCTCCCTCCACTCACCTCTGAGCTCACTGCAGCCCACATCAAGCACCTACACGCTCTGCTTTTCTTGGCTTCCTCCTGCCCGAGGGCTCTCTGTGGTACCAAAGATGCATCTCAGCTAACCCAGAGCAGTGCGAAGTCTCACAGGTTTAATATTCCCAGGGAAATCCTCAGTAATCCTCAGTAATGGGTAAGCAAGCCAGGCTCCCCAGCTCTGCTGGGAGAGTTCTGGGATGCATTCTAAACGTTCCTTAGAGCATCCTAGTGCCAGAAGTCCCCATGTGCCTAAGGAAGGGACCTGCGGCTCTCCTCCCTTCCCTTCTCACCTCCCCACCCCCTCAGGTGTGTTTCCTGGACTCACCTCCCAAGTCGTTACCTGCACACAAGTCCTCATCTCGGTGTCTGCTTTTGCATCGTTCCCACACAGAGATCCTTCCTAAGTCAATGGTGTTCAAATTGTCTGTCGTGAATTCAGTGCTGGACCCAACCAGCATTTCCAAACAATAGGAAATATTACTGTGTGTCCCAGTTAGTGAGCGTAAGTCCTATATCATGGACACTTTGGTTCAGCTCCACCTATGAATGTATACTGGGTCATGGTACGAATTTATTTCCTCCTGTGGGTCACGGTCAACAGAGTTTCTAAGTGCTTTTGACAATTTTACTTATGAAAAGCCAACATAATTTCAATAAGGGAAATGAGATCAGAGAGATGAAGAAAACAACAGCATCTGAATTGGGAAGTGGCATTTCCCACAGGATAAAGACATGCAAAGAGCCTGGCTGCCGGCCTTAGCTTTGCAGCAAACGTGCTGTGTGCTGTGAGGCAGGTCCTGTAATCCCCAAGTTTCCTTTTTCACATTTCTAAATTGAGGGGCTTCTAGGGGAAGAAAGACAATTCTTCTTCTCTCTTCCCATCTTAGGTTCATTGGCTGGGGCTTTGCAAATTAGAACAACAAAGGACAGATTAACAGGAGAAAATCAATCAGAAGTTTATTAATGTGTGCATCTGAGCGTACCCGTGGGAGGCCTCAGTGGCGAGTAACTCAAAGGGCTGGTTAGAACTTGGGTTATGGAGCATCTTAACAAAAGAACAATAAGTTTATAGAGAAACAACAAGACAAAGAAAAAGGGCTTTAGGCCTTGAGGGGCAGCAAACTCTGGGAAGGTAAATATATAGGGGAAAGTAACAGAAGATGTGTTGCTTTTAAGGAGGTTTGTTATGTAGCTGCCTCTGGTGTAGTCTCTGGGGTGATAAGAGTCTGGAATTGTCTGTGGTGATGAGGAATCTTCCTGCCCTTCCTGGTAAAGAGGGGGAGGGCTGAGAATTTTCCTTGTGTCTCCTCCTTCTCAGTCTTCAGCTCAAAATACTCCTTATGCCAGAGTGACATATTTTGGGGTGAATGTGCCACACCCCTTCAGCCAGACCATCTGTGGAGTTCTCATTAGTTCTGATACTCCGGGTGTCCAGGCCATTTCTGAAGTGCTGCAGATGTGCAAACCCACCTGGGCTGCTCTCCCCCAACTCTGGCTTCATGAGTGGGTCAGAGTGCAGGGGCCCTTCCCGATTGGGCATAGAGGGAGAGCAGGCAAGAGGCCCCTGTTGGGAATGCTCGCCTCGCTGCAGCAGGGGAGGGACCGGCAGATGAGGGGGCCTGCGGGGATGCTGCACTGCCCGTGTGGGAGAATGGGGCATGGGGCTTGGGGCTAGGGAGCGGCTTCCGGGGGGCCGAGGTGGTAGGGAGTGCAGGTTGAGGGGGGCAGCAGGTGCCACTGTGAGGGAGGGCGCTGGTGGGCAGTGCAGGGGCCCTGGGTTTGTCTTCCTCTCCCCTTGGCAAAAAGAGAGTTGCTTTGGAAGGAAATGGGCGGGGTGGAGGGCAGCACCTGGGGAGACACAGAAGACTGGTTACTTGGATGCCAAAGGGGATTTTTTCCCCAAAAGTCACAGCGCCCCCTGAGGTTAGAGCTTTGTCAAATTTTTTTCCACCATTGCCCCAACCTCCTCCCTTGTTTCCAGCACAGGTTTTAGCACATGGTAAGTTCAGCACATATATGTTATATGAGTATTGGAAAGAATACATACTGTATACACACACTTCTTCCCACATGTCATTCCCCAGCCTGGACTACCCTGGGGTCTTTTCCCCTCTCTTTATTTCATGTCTTCCTCTTCTTACATACTCTGCTCAGTAGTCGACCCTCTATGATGTTTCCTCCGCTTTCCCTTCTCTGCAGCAGGATCCCGGCAGGCAGGAAGGATACATAGCTTGGTACAATATAGTGATTTGCTCTCGTGTTTCTGTCTCTCATTATCCTTTCACTTAATAGCCAATCCTTCTTTGCTACCAGGTGAGTTTAAGGAATGAAAAAAAGAAAACAGGGCCCCAGATCTTTCCTTATAGCACAGAAGATATGGTTCAACTAAGACGAATCCAAGGCAAAAAAAGAAAAAAAAAAATCCCACAAAAATGGTGTGCCACTAGAGAGCATCAGGATAATTCTGTGAAAAAGAAAACATGGTCAGGAGGGTAATAATTTAATACTTATTAAGTGATCACTGTATGGGAGGCATTCTTGTAAGAGCTTCACACGTATTGACACATTTAATTAATAAAGCTATGAAGTAGATGCTATTTGCATCCCCGTTTTGTAGGTAAGGAGACTGGGGCACAGAGAGGTTGAGCAACTTGCCCATGGTTGCACAGATGCCAAGTGGCAGTTGAGATGTGAACACAGTATGTCTGGCTCCAGTGTCTGTGCTTTTACACAGTGACATCTCTGATACCCGTGGGAGTGGAATATCAGGGAAAGCTTCGTGGAGGACAGGGCATTGACCTTGAAGCAATAGGCAGGAGTTGGCTGTTTGGAAACAGGGGCAGGGCATGCATTTCAGCTGAAGGGGAGGAGTGTTTTCCGAATGCTGCACATCTGTGACAGCCCTAAGGTCCGGGACCAGGTAGTCTGTTTCTTTTGTACGACTTAATGTTGCCAAGTGTAGGACTCAATCTCCACTTGAGAAAGGGTAAATAAATAAAATCTATTGTGTGTTTACATTTGATTTTCCTAGTTTTCTTCTTTTTTCCTTTTTTTTTTTTTTCCCTTCATGATGCTCAGCTGCAAGATGCAAGTGTTTGGGAAGCTTTGACCACAGGGCAGGAGAGAGCAGTGTATTCTGGGAATGCAAGATTTCTTCCTTTGGACCTACTTCCAGTGGAAATCCCCATGCATGTCATGTCTCCCATCTGTCTGCTGAAACACAAAGATAAATGCCACGACCAGAGAGCAAGGGAGAGGTTTTTAAAACACCCAAGATGCTTGAAAGCAGAGAATCTTGTAGGGCTTAAGAAAGACTTTCCTCTCGTAGTTTCGTTTCTCTAGGGAGCGTTAACTGCCCCCAGACTTCATCTCATCCTTGAGTGACCAGGATGCAGCAACTGGTAAAACTATTTTCACAGTCTCTAAAGCATCCTGGAAGCGCCAAGAGGCCAATTCCTCAAAAGAAGACATACAAATGGCAGTTACAAAGTGCAGGGCAGGGGGCAGGCAGCAAGCGCACTGGCCGGAAGAGCTGTGTGAGAATCACAGGTGTAACTTACAAGCTTTGAGGTGCCTCCTAAGAGGGCAAAGTCTGAACGCTTCTCAGATATAGAAGCTGCGTTCCATGCAGCGTGGCCCTAAAACATTTTTATGTTATCAGGTCCTGAGCTGGGTTCACTGATTGCCTAATTACTCTTGCTTGACTCCTGCTCTCTCCCTTCCGTTTGCTGCAGCCAGGAATTATAACTCTGATTGTTCCAGGCTGTTCCTTGAACGTTCATGTGTTTCCCTTAACTGGAAATATTACTCGGTGCAGCCGCCTCCCTTCTGGGACTGGAAGATGAGATATTTTGCAAGCTTGTCTCATCCTCTGAAGCACAGAGGGGGACGCTTTCCCCTGACCCTTCCCACACACTCTGTCCTCCTCCTCTGAGTGCACAAACACTTCCTCCGAGACCTATGCTCACCCCCAGAGTGGGAAAGAATGGAAACCTAGCCCAAGATGAGTTTCCCCGCTGTGATGAGTCTGTTGAATATTAAATACAAGACATATTTATTCAGGCCTCAAGTTTAGGAGGAGTGACCGGCCCCTGACTCTGAATGCATAGGAATCCAAAGACAGTAGAAATGTATATTTTCCTTGACCAAGAGTAAAGTCCTGAGTTGCTACAAGGTAATTCCTTTTGCAAAGCACAGCGTGGGCTGGGCGGCCGGGCACAGTCACCTCGGCCATTCCAGTAGCCAGGGGGCTGGTGGCCAAACCTTCTGGCAAAGCACCGGGGAGCCGGCCGCAGAGCAGGGGGGCCCAGCCTGGGAGGGGCGCCGAGCGCTGTTTCCTGGGAATTCTTCACAAATCTCCCCTGCGTTCTCCCAGCAGCTGTTGGGGGTGCATTCATGCACCCAGGTACCGGAAGCCTCGTTCTGCATTCGGTTGACCTTGATCTCCGTGACAAGCTCACATCACGCAGGTTCAGTGGAGTAAACCCAGGCAGAGCCTCAGCCTGGGAACTGCCAACCTGTGACGTCAGCATCTCTACCGGCCGAGAAGAAGCCTGTGGAAACCTCTGCTCCCTTCCAAGCACTCTTCATTTTTCTTCTTTCCTAGAGGGATGAGCAGTGGGGAAAATGAACTCTTCTTCACAAAAGTCGCTTCACGTGGCTGCATTCTGGGAACCTTTGGTGTAGGTTTGGCTCGGACGCCACATTGTCTGTTTTTCTCTTCTGCCCCCTCCCACGCTTTTTAAAACCGATATTCGTTACTTTTATTTTCCTTTTCCTTTTAGTTTTAAGTGTGCATTACGCAAACATCACAAAAGCATTTTTAAGTGTGCATTATGCAAACATCACAAAAGCATTAACAACAGAATTGTAAGTCAAAGGCAAGAAGAACCATCCCCGATCCCACCACCACCAGCAACGAAGCTGTTTTCGGTTTTTCAGTCACCCTCTTCTGCTCAGAGCCACATGAATATGTAACTTTACCGGCATAATTATAGCAGAGAGACCTTTTGCATCAACTTTTTTTTAAACTGAACATTATACGGGAAGCCTTCTCCCATGTCATCACGTAGCATTTGCGTTTATCTTTCTACTCTTTGCTTACTCATCCCATTGGGTGAATATAATGCACATAATTGATGTAACCAGTTTCCTACACTTAATCAGTATGAATGGCTTCCAGCTTCTTGCTGTTAGAGGAAAGCACTCTGCTTTTTCCCTTTGGGATTATTTCCTCATGATAACTTCCTAAGAGTCTCCTTTCTATTTTTGCTTTGGATCCAGAGGTAAATGCTATCATCCTGTCTGTAAGGTCTTCTGTGGTCTGCCTGAGGGCTGGGAGTCTGGGTGGGAACCTCCTCCCCAGATGTCCCGGGCCGTGGGAGAGGGGGCACAGGCCTTTATAAGGAAGTGGAAAAAACTCAGTGCACAACTAATTAGAAAGTGCCATGAAGCAAGTCGGAACTGTATGGCTTTCCTAGAATTGATGGCGGTTTCTAGGCAGGCCTGCCCGTTCTCTTGCAGGTGTGTGCACCCTTCAAGGCCATATGGTTTTCGGCTGCACTGGGCCTCATTCTTTGTTCCATCCATGATCCTGTAACTGAATATCAGTTAATAACTCTTCATAAGAATGTAGCTTGGATCAGCTTCGAGGTCCAGAGCTCTGTCTTTTCCAGACTCCTGCTGCCTCTCTGGCACACCTGCCGGGAGAGGCGGGGGTAGGGGGCCCGTGGCGGTCCCCAGGGCAATAACAACAGCCCCGCTCACGGAGGGCCAGCTGCAGGCCAGCAGGTGGAGAGGCCAGGGCACAGAGCTCACTCTTCTGCAGTAACTTGTCTCCCTCGAGATCTGCCAGGAGGGTTGGGGTCCTGTGACTTAAAAAAGAAAGGGGCAGAACTTTTGACTGGAAAATGTTTTAAGGCAGTTTCCAACACACAGGCAGTTGTCTGGCTTACGTGAGTTGATTTACAGGTAGTCCTGAGAGGCTGGAGGTCACTCGGGATCTTGAGAATGGCTGGGACAGCCCTGTGACCAAAGGCATTCTCCATCCTCCCCATCAACTGTGGGATTTCCTCCTCTTTCTTCCTCCCCATGTACCCCACCGTCTGCTTAAAGGGGTCCTGCCATCTTTCCTGCTGTCCTCTCTCCCCGGTGGCCTTGACCGAGGGGACGGATGGGAGGAAGGCCCTCGCGGCTGTGGTCTGCCTGGCTTCACTCTGCGCACACCTGTGGTGGTGGTGGTGTCCTCGGACTGCAGGGCCCAGCGGTCTCAGGGAGCTGGGCGTCCCTCTGAGCCTACTAGAATCTGTCTGATCATCAGAATCGCCAGGGATCTTCTGAAAAATGCTTTTGCCTGGGCCTCATTGCAGACCCACCGCAGCTTGGCGGGGGTGAGGGCAATGAGGAGAAGGCTTTCGTGAGCCTGGGAGTGTGCCCTTTTTGTTGTTACCAAGCAGAAAAACATCTCTTGAACACTGCCTGCCAGAGACAGGGGAGTGAGGGGAAGCAGGAGACTCTGTTTAACTTGACAGTCACCCAGGAAGGGAGAGGTAGGCCTAGACTAAGCAACAGGGAGACGGGCAGATGCACCCCGTAGCCCTGAGTAGGAAACAAAGTGATGGAGAGTCAGTCTAGGACATAGAGGTGTCCAGGAGCTGGCCTGACAGAAGGTCCTCACCCCTTAAATGTTCTCATCCACTCGCCTGGACCCGTACCAACCAGACATCCCTGCACCCAAGGCCTGAGAGGCAGCAGAGCAGGGGAGAGGGTTTTGATTTTTCATCTTCGCTCACACCGTATCCCAGCACCCAGCACAGTGCCTGGCCATGCTCAATCAATACTTGTTGAATATTAAAATAAAGTATTAAAATCCTTTAAGTATTTACAGTGACTTAGGAACCACGCTAACCATTTTCCTTGTGGTATCTCATTTAATCTGCACAATGACTAGAGGTGGTCGATCCTTCTATTATCCTCATTTTAGGGATAAAGCTGGGATAGAGTGAGATCAGGTTTTGGGACCAGGGTCTCACTGCTAACAAGCAAAGAGCTGGGGTTAGAACCCAGGCCATGGTGGTCCTGCTTTCACTCTGTCCTGGCCCATGAGGCTGGCAGGTTTTGTTCCGAGAGTCAGCCTCCAAGCTAAAAAGCATCACAAATTACATAGGCTTTTGTGTGTCCTCGGCACCTGACCCTAACATATGACACCATCCCTATGGAAAAATGTCCTCATCATTCCAAACATGAGGCTTAGGAAAATCCAACTGGAGCCTGGCCAAATGGCAGAAGGGCAGAGCACAATTTGGGGTTCTCCGGATTCCTAAATGCTATGGTCTTGGATGACAATCCTGAGAAATAAAGCCAAAAAAATAAAAAGCTTTGATTAAATACTGTGCTGATTCTTAGAACATCTGCCCTCCATCCCTCCCCACCTGCCCCCCTTCTCTCTCCTTGAGATAACTGTAGGAGCAGCTCAGAGGTTGGATGGGTTCTGGCTAAGAACTGGGTGTGCTAGGACAGAGGTCAAAGGGAGACTGCCCCCTGCCAGCCCTGGCAGCTCTGCTATTTCCTGAATGATCCAGCTAAATTTGGGGCTGAGTTTCCCCCAACTGGCCTCTTAGACCCTTCCAGTGGGGGTCCAGATCCTCACGGAGGCACTGGATCCAGCCAGCACCATTGCCTTGGGGCCCTTCCAATAGGGACATGGGAGCATCCGCCATGATTCTTGCGGACCTGGGAAAAGTTGGCGGGCCAATGCCAGAGAGAGAAGATTGTCCGCCTTGCTCCTTCCCAACTCATCCATCTTCTTCATTCTCCTCCGGGCCAGTGGGAGGGAGACACCCTGGAGAAACCACTAACCAAGCGCTGCTCTTAAGCAAACTGACTTGACAGACATATTGTAAGGGAGGGATGGCTCAGCCTTCAGAAATATTTTACAGCAGGATGTGAGAGGGAGTGAATCCAAAAGTGTGTATGTGGCGTGGGGGAGTAGAGATTCAGGAAGGCGCTAAACCATCTTCACGGGCGGCAGGGGCGACCTTTTGCTCCCTAAGAAGCATAACACAAGCTGAAGCAACAGTGACTCCCTGGCGACACTCTTCTCCTCTTATATTCACCTAAAACCCTTTCTCTGTTCTCGTTAGTAACTATGAGTGAATGTTGATCGGTCCCAGGGCTATCCACTAGCTTAAAAATGTTGGGCGAGTCATTGGTTTATGACGGAGACAAATAGAATCTTCAAATGAGAAGCAAGTGTGTGCGTGTGCAGTGTGTATGGTGTGGTGTGACGTGTGTGTAGCATGGGCTGGGGTAGGGGTGGTGGTGATGGTGGTGAATGTGTGTATGGCGCGTGTGTGTATGTGGTGTGACAGTGGGTATTGTGAACATCATGGAGGGAAAACTTCTCGCGTCCACTTAACCAAGTGAAACAGCCCCTTACAGGTGAATAGCGAGCATCCCTCCTGATACACATTTTCCACCACAGATGAAATCCAGCAGACATCCTAAGAAGAAAGAAACTGCTAGATGACACAGGTTCTTGGGATTTATCTGTAAGGAAACAATGAGTGTGTTCATTATGGTTCCGTGGAGATACAATTGGCCTTCTGTGCAGGCAGGATCGTGTAGTGTTACGTAACTGATCTGTGGGAGGGGACACTGTCAGGGGCTGGCCGGCAGGCCTGCGCTGGCTCTTCTCCATTTCCGCTCAGCTACCCTGCGATGTTGCCGTGGTGCTGCCCCGTCACCTCCAACGGATGCAGCTGGCATTGGGCTGAGGTTGACGCTTCTTGTCCCACAGGGGCAGTAAGGTAGGCATTGAGCTGCCCAAGGCAAAGTGGGATCACAGAAAGAGCAAACACTAGGATTCCTGCCCTGTGGGTGATTCCCAGTCTCTCTGCCAAATCCGCAGTCCAGACCCAACCATCGTGTACCTCTCCATGGGTTTCTCTTTGGTTTTATGTTAGGCTCTGGGGTCCTGGATTTTCCTGTCACTTCCCAGCATTTTCCAGAATTGAGTTTACTTTGCCATATTGTCCAGAATAGGAAAAGATATTTATTTTTGATGATTCATTTTGTAAGCAACCACATTATCAAGTTACCCTGTTTGTTCTAATTATTTGTCAGAATTCAGAGCCTTTATATGACTCTCTTAACGTTTGTGATTTAGTACTACAGGAAACTCTGATAATCTAATTTATTTTGAAGGTAAGTTATATTTTATACCTATATATACATTTGTGGGTTTCCATAGTTTTTAAATTCAAAGTTTGAGTGTTTACAACGTCACCAGGGTATGCCTATGTGTGGATCTTCTTTGCCCAAATAATTTGTAACCTTTTGATTGGAAGTCTCAAGTCATTCTGCAGGAACATGATTACTGTTCTTTCCTGGAAAAAAATTTTCTTCCTCCACTTCTCCTCTGTGTCTCTTATAGGTGGCCCAATGTGTAATTTTCTTTATCCTTTCCCTGTGAATAGTGGACAAATTGCTCCTAATTCTCAGTTATTATTTCAGTATCTGGCTGGCTGTGTATTACCTCTATTGCCTCCACTGCATCTTGAACTTGCTAATTTCTGAAAATACAAAAGCAGTTCTTAATCTCAGACTATGTCTTCTCAGATCTCTGCCTAGGGGTCTCATATTTTTTCCAAGTGCTTCCCTATTTCTTGGAGATGGGGGTCGTCTTTGCTCTGAATCTAAGAACAGCCGTTTTTGTTTTGTTTTGTTTTGTTTTGTTTTGCAGCACGTGGACCTCTCACTGTTGTGGCCTCTCCCGTTGCGGAGCACAGGCTCCGGACGCGCAGGCTCAGCGGCCATGGCTCACGGGCCCAGCCGCTCAGCGGCATGTGCGATCTTCCCGAACCGGGGCACGAACCCGTGTCCCCTGCATCGGCAGGCCGACTCTCAACCACTGCGCCACCAGGGAAGCCTCAGCCGTTTGTTTTCAACAGCTTTATCTTCTGCTATATCCAGTGAGCTTTCTTTTTCCCTCCCTTTCTTTCTTCCCTCTCAACCTCAGGGGGAAGTCTATGTAGGTCTAATATTAGATGTTGAGATAGATTTTATCAGAGTTTTAGAAGATACTTGTCCAAATATTCTAGTCCCAGACTAAATAGAAACATGGAAAGTTTACATTTTCCCTAGTCTAACTGTCTATGAGGAGCAGGAAGAAAACAGTATCAGAGGCAGCCACAGGCAGGTGTGTCACGACGCCAAGAAGCATTTCCTGGATGTACGTGCTGTGACACACTAACGGCTAACGGCTGTTATTTCTAACTGAGGTGGATGCCCTCTTGAATCAATGGCTGAAACAATACCCATTTTACCCAGTCCACTGGTTCACATCAGGTAACATTGTGGTGTGATCCCCAGGCTGAGCTGCTTCAGGTGTGGGGTTGGGATTTTCCCAGATTTGCCCCTGAGCTCACTTCTCTTCTTGCCTTTGTCCCATTGACTTTGAAGGTATATCTTGACTTTGTTAGCGATCACAGTCTCTTCCACCTAGTTACATTTTTTCTGTCACGTATTTGACAGATTGTATTTTCAAAATGGCCACGTCATCCTCTTCCAGAACTTTCCAACCCTTTCTGTCACAAAAGGACGAGTAGTTCCCTTCCCCTTGAAAACAAACTGGCCTTTATGAGTTGATGGCAGTCGAAGTGACACTGTGTGACTTCTGATGCTGTGATGTAGAAGGCAGCTTAGTTTCAGCCTGGTTTTCTCTTTGTCCCTCTATGCACCTTGGGAGCCCTGAGCCCACTTGTAGGTTTGCTGCCCTAAAGCCACAGTGTTGGAGCGAGAGAGGGTGTGGAGAGACCACACAGAGGTAGAAGTGCCCCAGGACGCCCACGAGTCCTCCCAGCATGCACCACAAGACATGTGAGTGAGCCTCCAGATGACTCCACACTCCAGCCTTTAAGATTGTCCAGCTGACACTCCATGGAGCATGGATAAGCTGATGCTGTCAAGCCTTGCCCCAAATGCAGATCCAGGAGCAAAATAAATGCTGTTGTGATTTTAGTCATGAGTCTCAGGGTGCCTAGTCACACAGCAGCAGATGAGGGGAACTCATGTTAACTTGCAGGTGGGGACTTCATTAACCCCATTCCATTTCCATATATTGCAGCATTTTCCAAAATATCTGGCCTTTCATGTTACCCTTCCCTGTTTCATTTTGATAAAGACATTATTTAATTTATTTTTTATTTCTTATTTTATTTATATAAAAAGAATTAAAATTAAAAAAAATTATTCTCAGTCATTTCATTAGACTTGTAGGTGAAGAGAAGATAAAAAAATGTGGCTCAGATTGCCACCTTGAACAGAAAATAGTGGTTTAGTTTTCAATGCAGATACTGTGTTATATGCTTACATTCCCATCCTTTATTCCCATGACAGTGTGAATGAGTTTGTCAGATCAGCCCTTGTCACTAGGCCAGCTCTGTTACACTCTTTGGTCCTGCCTGTGTGTATACATGACATTAATCTATAGTTTAGTGGGATTTATATATATTCATCTGCTCGATAGGTAGGATAAGCTACTTCTAAATGTTGTCAGTCCGTCAAGGCAGCTCGACACAAAATAACCAAAGCAGAGTGTTAGGTAAGGAGAAATAAAAATAATAATGCCTCCTAATTTCATGTGGAATCCACAATTCCACAATCACCAGAAGCTGCAAGTAGAATGTCAAAACCAAAACTTAAAATTCCTAAAATATTACAATTTTGTTAAATGGGGAATAAACAGTTGATCATTTTCCATCTGGGTTGACAGATGATTTTAAGTGTTTAAAATATTCCTGAACATGCCGTATTACAGAGGATTTTCATTGTCCTCGTATCCTTTCCAGATGTTGAGTCCTGAAACATTCTTTTGTTCCTCCTGATTGGCACCTCTTTCTTGTGTTCCTCCTTTTTTTTTTTTTGCGGTACGCGGGCCTCTCACTGTTGTGGCCTCTCCCACCGCGGAGCACAGGCTCCGGATGCGCAGGCCCAGCGGCCATGGCTCACGGGCCCAGCCGCTCCGCGGCATGTGGGATCTTCCCGGACCGGGGCACGAACCCGCGTCCCCCGCATCGGCAGGCGGACTCTCAACCACTGCGCCGCCAGGGAAGCCCCGCTCCTTGGCTTTAGATGGCCGTCTCCTCCCTGTGTCTTCATGATCTTCCTTCTGTGCATGTGTCCTAATCTCCTCTTCTTACAAGGACACCAGTCATATTGGATTAGGTACTGCAGGTTAGGGCTTCAACATAATAATTTTGAGGAGACACAGTTCAGCCCATAACACACACCTATCCTAAAAAGGTGTTTTGAGATATTGTAAAATAAAATTCCTGGTACACAGTACAGATGCTAAAAATGTTAGCTCTCATTCTTCCTTCTCTCAATTCGAGATTCCTTTGTCCTTGGTAGAAAGGAATGTATTTCCTTTACCCTCAATTTAACTTTCCCTCTTTTTCTTCCCAGGAAATTATTTGTGAGAAATCATGGGAAGATGATCTATCTTAATGTTTTTCTTTTTCAAAGATACTACTTCATTAGTCTCAAAAGGAATTCCAACAATTTTCTTCCTCTCTTCTGGAATGTCAACATGGTGACTGGAATGAGACTAGGAGATGACCTTGACGTTGGAAACCCCATATAAGGTAAAGGTGTGAAAAACAGAAGACACCCAGGGCATGGATGACATTACGTGGATGCCCATCAGCTTTAGATTGCCTACCTCAGGACTTCATGTTACATGAGAGAAAAAAAAAAAAACCCTCTATATTATTTATGCTACTGTTATTTTAGCCCCAAATAATTCCTAACTGGTGTGGAATTTGAGATCAGTTGCAAACTTTAACATGTATGTTCATAAACTAATGAGTTTCAAAATAAATTGGCTTCATGTCCTTCAAAGCTTACATTTCGTGTCTTACCACTGACTGCAGTTGAGAACACTGCTGTGTGGGCACATGCACATAAATCTGTTCCAGAAAGTAGGAGGGGAAGAGTGGACAGGATTGGAGCGAGCATGGAGGCAAGTGCTATGAGATAAAGTCAGACGAGTAGGTAGGAGTTGGCTCATGCCCAGTTTAGCAATTCACTGTAAGAATTTGGGGATTATTCTAAGTGAAATAGGGAGCCATGATCTGCTTTGCATTTTTAAAATCCTGGTGTTGCTTAAAGAAAGGATTGTAGAGGTAGCAGCAAGTGTAGAAGAAGAAAGCCCATTTAGGAGACAACGGATTTAGTAAAGGAAGTAGTGACTGGGATGAAGGGGGTGGCAGTGGTGGTAGAGAGGCAAGAAAGACATATTTTGGAAAGAGGACCAACAAGATTTGTTGCTTGTTTGGATGTACAGGGTGAGGGGTGGGAGGAGTCAGGGATGTCATGCAATCATCTGGTTTTAATAACTGAGCCGATGGGTGGTGGTGATTAAGGAGATGGGGATGGCAGAGGGAGATCTGGTATTTTGGGGAGAGGAGATGGGATTAAGAGGTTTGTTTTAGATGTGGAAAGTTTGAGATGACTGAGATATACAAGTGTTAATATCAATTAAGAGGTTGGCTATCGGAGTCCAGACTTCAGAGGAAAAGTTCAAGGCAGAAACATAAATTTTGGAGCCACTTAAAACGGCATCAGAAGCCATGAGATTAGATGAGAACACCTAAGGAAATAAATATGGGTAGACGAGATGTTGTGAGGTGAACCCCAAGGAACTCTATTCTTTAAAAGGCAGATGGAGAAGAAAGATTCAGGAAAGCAGCCTGGTAAGGAGTGGCCAGTGAGGTAAGAGGAAAAACAAGAGACTGGTGCCCTGGAAGCCAAGGAAAGACACAAAAGGGAGTGGCTAACCACGTGCAATGCTGTTGAGAGTTTAAAAACAGGACTGTAAAGAGCTCGTTGGACTTGGAGAGATGGCGTTCATGCTGACAAGAGAGAGCAAGTGAATTCATGGGAGGCGAGGACATGAAGGGAGTGGGTGGGGATAATTCTTTAGAGTTTCCCTCTGAAGGGAAGCAGAGGAATGGAGTTGTAGCAGATGGAGATGTGGGGACAAAAAAGGATTTAAAAATTCAAGAGATACTGAGCGTATTGGTATGCTGATGGGATATATCCACTAGAGAGAGACTGATGATAAAGGAGAGAGAGGGAATAATCGAAGCAATGAAAGCCCCAGGGAGTTGGGCCAGAGTGTAAGTTCTAGAGCACAGGTGAACTGTGATGGGAGAAGAGACGGGGTGTTTTGTTTTTTTTAATTCTACTGCAAATACTGCTGCACAGATCACCTATTTATATCAATATCTTCCCACATCTCTAGCATGTTCTTAGGACAGAGTTGCCAAGGTCAAGACCATGGACGTTTTTTAAGGCTCTTGACACATTTGGAAAGCTACATCCAGAAAAGTTATATCAATTAACATATCTCATTTTCATCTTATGTACGTTCCTTTGAATATTTTTCAGTCATTATAATTTTTCTTTTGGGAATGTTCTACCACTCTTTTAAAAATTGGAACACTAATGATTTTTTAAAATATGTGTAAGTTTTTAATACATTAATAACTGTTCCTTTTGCTATATTTGCTGCATATCTATTTCTCAGTTTGCTGTTTGCCTTTTAAATTTTTTGCACGATGCTTTTCTAC
The DNA here is from genome assembly GCF_963924675.1 of Phocoena phocoena. Lineage (NCBI taxonomy): Eukaryota > Metazoa > Chordata > Mammalia > Artiodactyla > Phocoenidae > Phocoena > Phocoena phocoena. The sequence goes on along the minus strand of NC_089221.1, from coordinate 58,758,887 downwards.
CAATTTTTCCTTTGTGATTCCTTCTGTTCATTTTATGCTTAAAAAGTATTTTTTTCTCCCAAGAAACAATACTTTAAAGAATGGTTTGGAAAGCACGAGAATATTGTGATCAAGGTTGCCCTGGCCCTCAGTACTATGAACACATGGCTCAGAAATGGAGCAGTTCCCCTAAGCCCGCTGCACTTCCAGCTCCAAGAAATGAAACATTCCCCCGAGAAAATGCATCATATTTCATGTCTGCTAAACAGCAAACAACAAAACTCAAGTAATCTACATCAAAACAGTTGCCCATAGAAACGTTCACAAATGAAAATTTTGCAACATTGGAAGCTAAGCCAAGTAGTAACCAACCCACCACACAAAGCCCAAAATGCTGCATCAAGTTACCAATTTTCTGTGTAATCTTGCTTTTCAGTTGTTTAATGAAATGCTCCTTTGTTTCACCCAGAGAAACTTCTGCTCTGTGATCATAACTTCCTTCCTCCCTTGCCCGCAGTATGCAGTATAGGAAATTATTATGGATCTACAGTTATTATCACAGGAAAATTAGGTGTCCCTAGTCTCTGAGAAGTAATGGAGGTGGGGGAATAAAACACGAATCAGGCACGGGCACTCACTTTTCTCCACGGTGCGGGTGGTTCATTCAGTCTAGAGGAAGACTCATAGCTTGATACCCAGAAGAATACCTGGTCCCTCATATATGGATAACAGTAAAAGCCACTTTTTGAGAGATGTCTTCTAAGTCTTTATCACCTGCTATTTCCTCCCTTCTCCCTCCTCTTTCCTCTCTGTCACATCCTTAGCCCTGAGCAAGACGGCCCCTGTCCTGGTCCCATGCTTCCAGGGACCTGCTTTTGTTTTCCTACCCCTCCCCAAGGGATGAAGAATTCACCAGCCAAGGGGTCACGCACACCTAGAGCCTGCACTTCAAGACCTGGCTCTAAGAAGTCAGGCAGAATTCTCTGCCCCAAAGACCCTGAGTCTTTCCAGAGCCCTTATGGGCATCTTCCCTGGATCCAGCCTCTGTTGCTCCTCTTAGGTGGGAGTGGTAGCCAAGAAGAGCTATTTACAAGGGGGTGTGAATGGGGCCAGGACTCACTGGCAGCTTATCTGTGTGTATGAATGAAGCCCCTGGTGGTCTGGGGACTGAGCCAGGATGGGAAGAGAAAGGGAGAGGAGTCGTGGACCAGAGGCCAGGATGGGTACCCATTCTCCTTGCATGACTGCATTCTGGAGCTCTGAAGAGTCCAAGAATACTGAATTTACCAGCCCTGGGCTTTCAGTTTGCTAAGAAGACATGTCTGTCAAAGTAGGAGGATATTACATGTTTTACTTAATAGTCTTTTCACTTGATATACAATTAATTTATAACTTTCAAAAATTCAGACGTACAGTGTATGAATCTCTGTTTGTCCTTTGGCCCCTGGCCCTGCCGTGTTGGGGTGGGATCGTTCACATGCAGTCCTCTTTCTATTTTATTTCTGTGCTCCTCTTCCCTTTTCAGCCCATCTTCTCTTCTCCTCTGAACCGTATCACTGGGATTTGCTGGCTTCTGGTACTGACCTCCAGGACTGGTGGTGTTGATGATCTCTCTGCTTCCTTGCCTGTCCTAGATCATTTCCCCACCTTGCTAGTTTGAGAATCCTGTGCATGGTGATGGCTATTTCTGAAGGATAAACAGAACCCTTTAATATGCCACTGAAAAGATTAATTAATAAATGAGCAACTGAAAACAGACACTAACCACCACTCACATAGGCTCAGGTGTGTCCCCCTTGTCTATTTGCTCTGTTCAAAACGTCTCCTACCTCCACATGCCTCTCCTTTCTTATATCATTATGGGGGAAATGGTAGGTGGGAATTAGTACAGGCATACCTGTCTGGCCACACTTTGGTTCTCATAAGACTCTAGAATGGTTTGCTTCACTCCCATCGCCGGGGTTTGCAGAAGCCGGTGGTTCTCAACTATAACATGTGTCAGAATCACCTGGAGGGCTTTCTAAACCACTTGTGGGGCCGAATCCTCAGAGTTTCTCAGTCAGTAAACAGGAATGGGGTGGGGTCCAAGAATTGGCTTGCTAACCCTTTCCCGGGTAATGCCAGTGCCACCAATCCAGGTGGGACTCTGAGAACCGCTGCTACAGGTCATCAGGTTTTACTGGATTTTCCCTCTTTGAATCTCTGCTAATGTGAAATCACTTTCAACTTGGGGTCCACGAGCAGACTCTGGCTGTGCTCAGAACATCACACAGAGGCCAGAAAAGTGACTTGGGACTCTAGCGCCCCATTCCACACTCCCTGCCCCGTGGACAGGCAGCTGGCTTGGTTAGCAATGGCAGGGGAATTCTCCCACAGAGGCAACTTGAGCCTCAACTTGGCAGAATATGAAACAGCCTTGGCCATCCCCTTCTCTGTGAGTTTATCTTTAATTGCAGAAACCTGGGTGGCCTTCACACGAGTTGTTTGTACAGCCAAGGAGAAGAGATAAGTTTGGTAACCTTGGAGAACCGAATCCCTTTTTTCCCAGCCTCCTGAGAAGCAATGCTCAGAGGAACAAACACTGTGTGTGGGAAACCAGACAGGGGCTCTGGAAGGGGGACGGGAGAGGCCAAAGAGGGAGTGGCTTTTCTTGAGAGTAAATGTCTCCCTATCTGTCTAAACCGTGTCCTGCTGGGTGAGAGTTTGTTAGCTGGAATTCCATAAATGACAACAGTCTAAATCTCCTCAGCTAGATTCCAGGCCATGATTCTTTTTACTGACCTATCATCACACAGAAAAGCAGTCTTGGCTCCAAATGCTGTGTTACAGCAGCCAGTCCAAAAATGACTCTTAAAGGGAACCTCTTGGGGATTTGCATCTTATAGGGACAAGGAATTCTCTTCTCTGTCAACAGTGAACCACATGGGCTTTGGGGCACTGACTCAGGCAGCGTGAGCTCAGTCACCAGCCAGTGTGCCCAGGAACTAGTCATTACTTGCCAACTTTCTCTTGTGCAAATCTCTAGGCCAACCGTTGGCTTTGTTTTCCAACCCCACCTTCTCCAAGTGACTTTTGTCGTGGGTTGCTCTGAGTCTCTCCCTGATCGTTGTGCTGTGAGAGGCTCCTCGGCAGTGACACAGTTTCAGTTCCATAATAATAACAGCAATAATAGATGCTACTTAGTGAGCATGAATTCTACATCAGGATCCATGCCAAACATTCTGTGTCCGGGGCCTCACACAATGCCCACGATAATCCTAGGAAATGGGGCTTATCGTCCCAATCTATAGGTGAGGAAACCAAGGCTCGGGAGTTAAGTAACTTCCCCCAAGATCTTGCAGCCAACAACATGTACAGCCTTGATGGAAACCCAAGCTTGTGCCAACGCCCAAGCTTTTGTATTTTGTACTTGATAAATGTTTATTCATTTAAGTCCATCTGTATGTCTGCATATGCATGAAGGAGATTTCAGACACAGGTTCTCACTGCTTAAATGATTTAGAAAGAGGAAACTCACTCAACCAATGGCTCCATCTTCCAGCCAGATCAGTTAACTGAATTGTTACTGTGTAATCAATACTCAATCTCCACTCAGTCACTTGCGTCATAGGAGGTAGCATGAGTGGAGATGGAAACTGTGGACCATCCAGCTGTGTCTGTGCTGAAATTCTGCCGCCAGGTACATGGCAATTTGGTGTAAAGAACGTGACAGCCTACCTGAGGGCTGTGGCAGGTAAAGGGCAAAAGTCCCCTCTTTCTAGGAGTGTCTGTGGCTCCTGTTTTTTCCTGCAGCCTGTTTCTGCAGACCTTCCAGGTTGCGTGACAAGCTTCATTTCTTCCCAAAGCAAAGCCCATGCTCATAACATCGTCTTATTGGCTTTGCCCTGGGGATGTGTGTGTTTATGTTCACCGGCAGATGGGGGGAGATGATCTGTATATGACAATCAGCACCTGCAAGAAGTGATTCCTTCTTGCTATGGCCAGAAAGGACATGGGGATTACCAGGCTGGGCTAGACCCCTGTTCACACAGCTGCCTCCAATGCCAGGTTCAGAAGGTCAGGAGCAGCCTCTAGAATATCCTAATTGACTGCAGAGTTTCATTCCGTGCGGTTTTCTAAAACCTTCTCAAATGTATGGTTTTAACTTATAATAGCTTTGGGGCGTAATCGTTCCATGAGTTTACTTCTATTCTTCCTTTGTTAAAATTCACTTTGGCTACATCTTTCAACCTTGCTGAGACGCTCTGGAAGAAATGTGTTAAAATAAAAAATTACCCCTGGTTTTAGGTTCAGAATACCTAGGTTTGAAACCCAGCTTTGTCGCTTATTAGATGACAAGGGCTTTCCATGAAGACAGTACACTGAGCTTACATGGAAATCCTCCGTCCCATTCTGAATGCATACAAATGCTTTAAAACTTAAGGAATTTAACATACCTGGTTGAATTCAAAAGCAAGAGAGGGAAATGTCAAGAAGCTGTGATAAAGAAGGAGCCATAGTGGGGAAAGAGCTGAGGCCACATGGCCTGTGGTGACACACACAGCAGATATGTGGCTCAGAGGAAAAGGTTTTATAACTGACATGGGAACGGCGGTTGTTTGGTCTCATGAGTCAGAGGGAGACAGGACTGGCTTCTCTGGACAAAGCTGAGAACCATTAAGATTCTCTTGAATGGGGACAAGAAGGTCTCCGCCCCATCTCAAGAATGGCACAGACTTGGGCTCCTCGCCCCGGACCATGGGTGGAAACAGAGTTAACTGAGAGAGAGTCATACCCCAGTTCTGTGGCACATGACTCCTGGGGCCTGAATGCTTGTGTCACGTGTAGTGTGGAAATCCTGGAGTGTGGGAACCCAGAGACCCACCTAAAAACCTGTCCTGGACTGGCGAACTCTGTGGGCTCCAGGCACAGAAACCATAGGGACCCTTCTAAATCATCCACTGATTAGCTCAGTGACCAGTGGGAGAGCACCCTCTCCCAGTCTTGCTCCCCCGCTGCATAAAGTCACCCGGTGCTTTGGGGGAAGCCTGCAGGGTCTATGGAGATGTGTAGCCTCTGAGGTCTTGGATCGCTACCCACCCCCCTCCCCATCCCTCCCTCCACGGCCCCCACCCCTGCCCTGCCATGCCCAGGAAAATGCCACAGCCCACTAGTCATCCCCATTTCTCCTGATAGTAACGCATTTCCTATTCTCTTTCCTAGATGTGGGAACAACTATATTCAGATACTCAATCCTTTGTTCCCAGAGTTGCTATGACCACAGAGACATATGCTGTGGAATGACCACATCCAGCTTCCTCTGGTGTCAGTCACTGGAGGCGCTCTGCCCCAAGGTTCTATAGTCCACAATCCCCCTACTTTGCCCCCAAATATTCCTTTGGTTCTGCTCTTTTTATTTATTTATTTTTGCGGTACGCGGGCCTCTCACTGTTGTGGCCTCTCCCGTTGTGGAGCACAGGCTCCGGAAGCACAGGCTCAGTGGCCATGGTTCACGGGCCCAGCCGCTCCGCGGCATGTGGGATCCTCCCGGACCGGGGCACGAACCCGCGTCCCCTGCATTGACAGGTGGACTCCCAACCACTGCGCCACCAGGGAAGCCCTGGTTCTGCTCTTTATCATGATATCCTCCTTGTTTATTTCCCATATGGAAGTAGTATTTTCCTCCTCCAAGGTCCCACGCCTCTTTGTCCTCCCCTTAGAACATTTGACATTTTCCTGTTGTGTGGTTCTCTTTATGCCCTTGTCTCTTCCTCTTCCTAATAAGAAGCTTCTTGACTCCAAGTCCGAGGAAAAGGAAAGCTACTGCCCCATACTCTGTCTTCAAGTCCTCAAATTCTGTAGAGGTATAAAAACCACACAAACAAAAACCACAGCTTTTTTCCCTTTCCACTTTGAAATCACCCTCTTCTTTCTCTTCGGTGCCCTAGGTCCCTTTTGGAGTGGTATTTATTCATGAATGCTTCTATTTATTCTTTAGGGAAGACTTTATTAATTACCTACCATGGTTAAACACCATAGAGATTTGTTATATAGTCAAACAAAGAAAATAATATATGTGTGTGTGTGTGTGTGTATGTGTATACACTTGGGGGTCGATTGCTGTCAGTCTTCCTCTCAGAATAAAGGAACGGGGCCGGGTCATAGGAACTCCTTTAGTTCTTACTCCAAATGTTATGGAAACAACCAAAGACCTACACAAGGCAGATATGAAAAGACAACCTACATTTCAAAGGCAGTTGCGGTGCCCCATCTTCTTGTTTAGGGCAGGACAGAACTTTGATCTTCTCTTCAGTGCTACTCACTGTTTACATAAGTTTCTGTGTCTGCCGCCTTCCTGTTGCTCATCAACAACCAGCACAGCTTCTACCGGTTGGGCACCCCCTAAGCCGAAAAGTTATTGATGCCTCTGGGAGACTAGGGCAGGGAGATGCTTAGTTCAAAATAACCTGCCAGAGTGGCTAGAGAATGTTTTAGCCAGGGTGCTTTTGGTTTCTGGGAATTGAAATCCTTTCAAGGAAGCTCAAGTGAGTAGGAGGTTTATTACAGGATGCAAAGGAATCCTACAGAAACACATGTATAGGAAGGACAGCCGGGCCTCCTAGGAATAGGAAAATCACTGGAAGATTGCATCTTATTTTCCTTGTCTTCTCATGTTCATTTCATCTTCTCTATCTGCAGACCCTTTTTCTGATTCACTCATCAACTTAGAGGCAGTTACCACGGCCACCGGCAATAGCCACCTCATTCTCTGAATCTATATGATCTTCTACTTCCTGTCCCCGTAGCTAATTGGCCCAATCTCTAGGTCTCAACTCCAAGCCCCTGGAAGAGTAGATCTGATCTACTCGCTTGGATCAAGTGTCATCCTGGTCTAATACTGTGGCCACAGTTGGGAGCTGGGGAGATGAGAGAGGGGAGGAGAAATTTATGATGTGTATGGGTTGGACAATCTCTTTAGAAAGACGTAGATGGGAAAAAATTTTGCGTATAGGTGAAAAGATACAAGGCCAGAAAGCACTCTGGGCCAGTTTGGATATGACTCAAAATCACACTTCCATTTGAACCCAGTATGGCCCCAGCCTGTCAATGATCCTGACTGGCCCGGGAGTCCACTTTTCAGTTCAGTGTCTGTGTTGAGTGGTGAGCCACTGGGAATAGACTGAGAAGGACAACGTCTTTGGAATGACCCTATCAGCCACCTATTGAAGATGGTCACTACATCAAGGGTCTTTGCCTTGAAAGGAAGCAACTTATTCCTGTGCATGATTCACAGATCCTCCGTTTGGAAATGTTTTGAATTACAGTTTCTTACTCAGTTTAGGTTTAAGAAAACACTTTGCGTTTCTGGGCACCCTCCCTTCTCAAAGCGTATCTCTTGAGGTTTAACAGCTGTTCTCTTAGTTTTTAGGGACTAGTAACAGGAGAATGGAATTGAGGACTTTTGACCACACAAAATACGAGAAAGAAAGTCTTGCAGCGTTTGTGTGTTCCTGACTGGTTTTCTGGACCATGGTCCCTTTTAGAGCAGTGATTCTGTCTTGCCCTATGACATCCTCCCAAAGAACCTGAATCATTGCATGCGCCATACTGCTGGGTGGATTAGGTGACTGAATGAGGGCTGTGAGGTGATTACAATAGAAGGAGAAATAGTAGTAAAATAGCAACCACAACCATTTCAGTGGCTACTTAGGAGAACTCTATATCATTTTCTACCCATTACATTATTTAATCCACCCTACAAAAGCCGGAGTATGGCGTCAATTTATTACACAGAGAGAAACTTAGATGGTTTGATTATCTTTAGTCTTTCATTCTAACAAGACAGTGGACTTAGGTTTTATCTATCCAATGCCCCGTGGCTAGTTAAATCAAGGCAATTTGGGAGTGTTACGTATGTAAAGTTGGTCACAGAACTAGTTTTCATTTGTGTTAGAGTGTCTTTGCTTAAATATTCCAGTGGTTATTTTTCACTGTCATTATTTACAAATGGGCATCTTCCTACCTCTGCTCAAAATAGAGACTTTAAAATGAGCCTTGTTGTGGAGGAGGTACCCTACCAGCTACTTCAAAAAAATACATGACATTTAGTCCATTAAACTACAGGCATGATCAGTGTCCCATAAAAGCAAGAAAAGAAGAAAAAGGCTCTGTGGCTAGTTATACATAAAAATCAATGTGTGAGTTCCAGTGAGTTGCATAAAAACAGTAATAGTGAGGCCATTTCTTCCTCCACACGGTGTAACACTTTAAGACGAGTGTTCCAAAGTGCTCAAGTCATTATTTAATGGATTTAAATAATAAAAGAAATTTCTCACTACTAATAAAAATATTATTTGTGATTGCCCATTCATCGAAGCTGCGTTATTGACCACTGTGTTCTAGTAAATACTTTACATTTCATTAATATTTACAATGGCACTAACAGCGTTCTCCATTTGAGACTTGTTAAGAATACTTTCATTGCACTCACCTTGTTTAAAAATTTCCAAGTCTATTGTTCACATCAGATCTCTGCAAAATGTTTAAATCGATATGACAAAAGAAAGTTGGGAACTTAGAGTTTTGAGTTTTTATTGATGTCACTTGGGACTTCTAGTGGAACCTTAATCTTCTGTGCTTTGGGTGTCTATAGCTTTGAAATGGAACTAAAACTTGTTTTCTAAATACTGAATTTGTTCTCCTTCCCTCTTAATACTAGTGTTACGGCAATCTCATTGTACAGGAAACGTTTCTTCCCTTACTTCAGAGTAAGGGATGCTACAGAAAGCACAAGGACTTTGGGGTCAGATAGAGCTGGCTTTAAATCTGGGGTCCATCACTTCCTAGTTTGTGACCTTGGTCAAAACACTTAATCTCTGTGAGCTTCAATTTCCTCATCTATGAAATAGAGATAACAATAATCTCCCAGGGAATTGATGAGAAATAAAGTAATCTAAGCAAAATGCCTGGCATAACAGGCTCTCAGGAAATAGTTTTCCTTCCCTACTATACTATGTAAAATGTTGTTGTCAACAGTTTTTGAGGGGTTGGAGAAAAAAATCTACCCTGTTTCATGGAAATGTTTCAAGAACATACGAAAGATTATTGCTTTCTTTGTTCATGCATAGTGAATAGAGTGATTCTTTTTATATTTCCTATGTTTCTTCTATTCACTCTTTCATTTATTTCTTCACTAGACATATAGTGATTGCCCATTAAGTTTTAGGAAGAGTTGAGAAAAACTGATGCAGGGAGATAGGTGGGGATGAGAGTATCTCTTGATGCTGTAATAACATCAGGGAATTTAGCTTTTCCTTTATTAAATAAACATGAAAGTAAATATAAATTTTAAATGTCTAGGCAACACTGGCACAAATCTGGGCAGGTGACCTGGATTGTTGGGGGCAGGGCAGGTGCATTAGCTTAAAACCCTCACTTTCAAGAATGAGTTTTGTTACCTTTGGTCCGTTATCAGTGTTCTTTGAATTCCTGGTTGGTGGGAGATTGTTGGTGCTGAGTGTCAAATTTTAAAAAGTGGTTAGAGCAAAGAGTAGGGAAGGAGAGTCTGTTATTACCACCGCAGCAGCTGCCAACGTTAAGTATCAGGACAGTAACTTCCGATAATTCCTAAGCCGTCATTAGAATAAACATGATCCCTCCAGCTATAGAACCGTGTCATTTAATTTATTAATTAATACTTTGGAGTACTGTTGAGTCATTTTGAAGACGACCCTACTGAAATTGATCAAGGCATGTTTTGGGAGAATGGCTGAAATGGCCAATGAGAAACAAAAGTCACCAGGGTGCACAGGTAAAACTGGTCCTTAGCTACACATCTGTAACCACTGTTCCTGAGTGTTGGAAATGATCTAATAGTTAGAACAAATCCTTAGGATTAGAAGGGAGTAGAAGGACTTTATTTGTTATTTATTGCTGTCTGCTGTCCTCTCAAGCCAAGCCCTTGGTTGTCAAGTTTTTAGGTCAGAGAAGGGCCAACAGAGCCTTTGCTTAAGCCTTTAAGAATGTCCCAGCCGCCCTCTTTTGTACTCTGAAGGAACAGCTTCAAGGCACCTATGTTTAAAAGGACAGATCAGTTCTCCCATAACTGAGAACATGCTTAGGACCATTCGAGTCACAGGGCCAATTTTGGCTGAGATGTGAGACAAAACAACCCTCTCTGTGGGAACCAGTTCTGTTGTCCTTCTTGTCTTTTAGGGTCATGAATAGCACAGCAAGCAATTTGGAATGTCCTACCAGGGATTCAGCTAGGTTTTATTGTTTTGTTTACTTCATTTTTCAACTTCAGCCTCTTCACATCTGTATTATTTAAAATCCTTCTTCCTAAAAATGTACACACTTCAGTTCCAAACAAACAAACTAGAAAACGTTTCCTTAATTTGAGCAAGATCCATCTGACCATTTGTCTATATACTTGCCTATCTGTAAGTGGGCATTTTTCTGTACATTGGGTCACACACACACACACTCCACTGAACTTGGAGGTTGATCACTCCCCAAGCAGACAGACATTATATTAGAAATGACAGGAAACCTGGGAAAGAGTCCACAACCTTTAAAGTTTTGATACCTGTCTTTGGTTCCTGAGTATTAGGATCTATCAAACCATCGGGATGGGACAAACTGGTTGGGCATGAGTGATGGTGAGGCATACAAGTCAAAGTGGAAAAAGCAGGACTTAAGTCTTAAGGACTAGCCGGCCAGGAGGCCCAGGTCCTCAGCTCAGCACTGCCATTAATTATCAGGGTGAACAGGAACACATCGCTTCTGGGGCCCATTGTCCTCATTTGTAGGAGAGAATTGGTCTAGATAGGGTGTTGACCCACTACAGTCTGTGGGTCCCGTTAGCCTACTACCTCTCGCTGTAAGTCAAGTTGTATTGGTACACAGCCACGGCCATTTATGTAGGTGTTGTCCGTAACTGCTTTCCCACTACAAAGGCAGAGGTGAGTAGCTGCAAAATAGACCTTATGGCCTGCAAAGCTCAAGGTACTTAGTATCTGGTCTTTTACTGGAAACATTTGTTCAACGAGGTCTAAAGGAGTTCTATTATTCAAACTCTAAACCCTACAATCCCTCTATATTTTGAACTAATCTTTTTCTTTAAGTGTTTCTCTGTGTCTCACGATTGGATAAGTACTTATTTTCCCTCTGAAGGCCAAGACATACCCACTTGACAGTAAGTAGGACTTGAAAGCAAAGAATCAGACCCTCAAGGAAAAGGAAGACAAGATGGAAGATGGTGGAAAAGCTGAGTTTGGTGAGATGGGAGAGGAGTGCTCAGCACACACTGGGCTGCATCACGGTTGTGTAATAGGAAAGTTCCCACTCAGCAATGTTCATGGAATGAGGCTGGACCAGCTGCTTGGCAGAGGGGGTTTCCCCTTTGGGAGATGCCACTGATGATTCACACACATGTGGGTTGACTGCAGAAAAGTTTTGAATTGGGGGAGGAGGGGACAGAGAGAGAAAGAGATAGAGGGAGGCGGGAAAGGGATGGGCAAGTGAAGGCACCAAGATGCCTAAGCATTTACCATGACCCGGGCTTTGTGCTAGGTACTCTGGGTACGCAAAGGGCGACAGGACATGTTCCCCACACCGAGAAGCTTAGCTTTAAACCGGAGCTTAAGGACAAGGGCACGGCTTCTGGTAGAATGAGAAAAACTGCCACAAGGAAGAGCAGAGCAAGATGGATAGAATTAGTTTTTGAGAAAAATGTATAGGAAAATGCTTAGACTATCCAAGTCCCACATTTTATATCTAAATCCTAGCAAAGTTTGGGAATGTTAATGTTAAAAATTCCTGCTGAAAATAGGCACATTTTCCCATACTTCTCAGCCTAGTAAACAAGGTCCTTCATGATCTATTCATTTCTTACTTCTCCAGCTTCATCCCTCATCTCTGTACCATTCCTGGTCCATGTCTCAGCCTCACTGAATCTCTTCCATTTTTTTTAATACATCAGACTTGCTCTTGCCTCCAGGTCTTTGCCATGCTGATCCCTCTGACTAGAATTCCCTCCAAGCTGAGTCTGTCCCTCCCACTCCTATTCCTACTTGCTCTTCAGACCTACACTCAATCCCTGCATCATCTCTGACCCCCAGGGCTAGGTCAGGTTCCCATCTGCGTTATCTCAATATCAGATATTTTCCCTGTCATGCGCATGATAATTTCCTGTCACTTAAAAAAAAATGAGTTTGGGTCCCCTCAGAAGCAGACTCTGAGACAGAGATGTGAGTGTAGGTAATTTACTTGGGAGGTGATCCTAGATAAAACAAAAGCCCAAAATGTCAGGGGAGTAGGGAAGTGAGACAGAAAAAGAAAGGTGGGAAATAAAGGAGTCTTTATGAAGTAAGTTATCATGGTGGGTAACCAGAATGTGACCCTTCTGGGGAATCTGTGGGCTATTTTAGAATATGCACTGCAGTTATCCAACCTGAGGGTGAGGGAGCTTGGGTACTGATACACCAAGTGCATTAGCCATTGGTTGAGGGCTAATCTCAGCGAGAGGGATGGAATGAATTCCTGGCACTTTTGGTCCACTGAATGGGCATGTAGAGTGGGCTTTGGGGGTCAGAGACAGTCCCTTAGTTGGAAGATGCAGGTGTTAGCAGTTGGAAGTAAGGTTGGTGTGCCCTCAAGTGGGAAGGGAAGAAGCTGGGGGAGGAGTACTGGTAGTTACATTTTTCATATCTGTTAGACTCTCAGATTTGAAAGGAGCTGGGGCTGGAACAGCTTGGGGTGGGGAGAGAGCTGCTAAAGCAGCTGGAGGCTGGCTGTGTATCTCTCCTTCATGGAGTTTTACTTGGGGTCTCTCCCTGTGGTCTCTCCACCTGGGCTGGTTTGAGCTCTGTCTCCCGGGGTGGCTTCAGAGCCATCAGATTCTCACCTGGATGACCAGGGATTCAAAGGCAAGTGTCCCAAGAGAACCAGGAGGAAACGATGTTGCTTTTTGATAACCTTGCCTCCAAAGTCACAGAGCGTTACTTCCCCTGGAATGCCAGATTCAAGGGGAAGGAACACAGACTCTACTTCCCCATGGAAGGTGGGTCAAAGTCACATGTTAGGAAGAAAATATGATCTGCCACAGTGATGATGTTTCAGTAACATTTTGGAGATACATTGCAAAGCTTTTCTTCAGTGTCAAACTATGCCATCTCTGGATACATTTGAATATTCCTGGGGCTCTTAACACTCAGGTTCTTTATTCTGATTCTAGAAAAAATTTCATGCCTTATTCTGCCAAAGCATATTTGGCATAGCTAGAGCTCAGCTTGGCATCTGAGCTGACTTAAGGTATGTTTTACTAGCACACATTCCATCTATGAGATATACTATAAAATAAGCAATCTCAATCAATATGCAGCAAAGATCACCGATGGTAGACACCATAAAGAGAAAGACTAACAGGTTTGACTAAGGCAAAATTAAAACTTCAGCACATCAAAAATACTATAAGCTAAATCAGGAAAAACGAAAACTAAGAAACTTTTGCAACATTATGAGAGACAAATAATTGGTATTCCTAACACATGAAGAACTTTTATGACTAAATTAGAAAGGATAAATAGGAAAAATAAAGGGGGGGGGGATACATAACTAATCCCCAAAGAAGAAAAACAAGGTATCAAAATAAATGAAAAATGTTTAGTTTCTCTAATAATTTCTTCAATAAAAAAAGATTTACCATTCTATATTTGCCTATCAAATAAAAACAACGAGACATTATTTTAGTTTTGCCTATTGAATTGGTAAAGACTAAAAAGAATTATCACATTGGCCAGAGCGTAGGGAAATGTGCTGTCACAGTGCTGGAAGGCAGTTTGGCAATAGGTGTGGGAAACCTTTGAAAAGACATGAGTTTTTGGTCCAGCAATTCCTTATCTGGGAATTTTTCCTATGAAAATGCATGGGCATTTATCTCCAGTATTGCTCATATTAGAAAAACTTATAATTGACAGTGGTGGTTAAAATAGAATACTCTGCTACCTTAAAAATTATTGTATATATATACATCCCTAAGTAGAAAGAGGTTCATAATATATTTTTAAGCGAAAAGGCATAAGGCAGTTCAAAAGAGTAAATGAAATATAATTTTATATGTGTGCGTTTGTACATGGCTCCAGGAAAATATAGTAATCTCCCCTTATTCATGGGGGATGCGTTCCAAGATCACAATGGATGCCTGAAATCACAGGTAGTACTGAACCCCATGTGTACAATGTTTCTTCCTATATATACATAACTGTGACAAAGTTTAATTTATAAATTAGGCACAGTAAGAGGTTAAAAGCAATAAATAATAATAAAATAGAACCAGTATAACAATATACTGTAATAAAAGTTATGTGAATGTGGTCTCTCTCTCAAAATACGTTATTGCACAAATTTAACACCTTTTCTATCTTAACTAAGTACTTATCATGCACTGTGTCCGTAACTTTTGCAGTTTGAGGTGCACCAACAAAACTAGCCCAATTTTCTTTCTCTTTCTTCACAATTTCATAGACGGAAGATTGGTTTTTACCATAGATCTTAGCCACCTCAGCATACAATTGTTTTTCTTTCCTTATCAAGTTGGGAACTTTCACGTTTTCACTTAAAGGAAGCACTTTAGGGTTTCTCTTTGGCATATTTGAATTACCAGCGTCACTACTCTTGCGCGTTGGGGCCATTATTCAGTAAAATAAGGGTGATTTGAACACAAGCACTGCGAAACCATGACAGTTGATCTGGTAACCCAGGAGGCTGCCAAGTGACCAAGGGGCAGGGTATGCTGGACAAAGGGATGATTCACATCCCCAGGAGGGACAGGGTTGGGGCCACATGAGATTTTATCACCCTACTAAGAATGGCGCACAATTGAACACTTATAGTTTATTTCTTAAATTTTCCATTTAATATTTTCAGACCCCAGTTGACTGAAGGTAACTGAGACCACGGAAAGCAAAACCCTGGATAAAGGGGGACTACCGCATTTCCATGTATGTATATAGTCCAGGAGAAAAAAAAAAAAATGAAAGGCTATACGTCCAAGTAATTATCAGATGTTACCTCAAAAAGATATGATTACGGATGGTCTGTAATTGAGTCTTTTTATCGGTGTATTCTAAGGTTTCTTTAAAACGAGCATATTCATACTATTTTTTAAAATTCTGAAGGTAAATGTGACATTCAAGCTTCAAAAAATGTATTTTGAATGACACAAGAGTACACGGATATATTCTAATTGTAAAAACTCTAGTGATATGGTAATTATAAATAAATAGTATAAATAACAAATATATAATGTATATAATTATATATATTGTATAATATGAATATAATTATATAAAGTAAAACCCTCCTTCACCACTAAATTATTTTTCAAAGGTAAAAAAAGAAGGCAAGATTCCCTCACCTTTCATAAACACAATCCAGATATGGTTAAACACACACACCAATGGAGTTAGTATCTGAACACAGTGTAATAACTGCCTATTATCTTAGTTGAATGGGCCTAACTACAAGTCAGGAAACCATGTAGTAACAGAAGAGGCAGGCCTGGCTTACTCTGACTAGCGTGAGAAACGCCCACAGTGTGGCTGGTCACATTTTAACCCAGAACCCTGTAGTTCCACCCAGAAAGGCGTACCACTGACAGATCGGGAGGAAGATAATGTGAGGCAGAGGGAGTTCAAACAACAAGACTCAACCCTGGAATTGAAAGGCTGGCCATGCTTCTGAAGACCCAGCCAAGAGGAACTGCTTACATGGAAGCCTTAGGAGTGAAAATCTTCTCTCCGAGGGGTGACAGGTGCAAGACTCAAGTCAAATTTCACATTACATTTGACCTGAGCTATTTTTATAAAGCTCCAAGAAAATCAGTACTTTTTCCAGCAGTGAGTAACGCTTTAAGAAAGCTTTTCTTCTCTCTCATTTATCCCCCTGCCTTTGCATTTACAGAGCTCACCAGGAAAAAAGGCTGCCTGCATGGATGTCCCCTGAGAGTTTTCATTTTTGTGTGAAAAGCATTTTAGTTGCGCTGATAAGAATCTGTTTGTGTAAATAATCTCTTCCTAGGAAACCTGGAATTTTTCTGCCCCTTGATCACAAAGGGATGACTTGACTCTCAAAGAAGAGACAGGTTTGATCCTCAGAATCCTCACCTGTTTCTGTCCCCTTAGTGCACATTCAGGACACGCTCAATTTCTCTATGCTTCATTCTCCTTGAATATGAAGTGAATACAGAAGAAAGACTCTAATGATAGTATTGAGGGGGGAAACAACAATTTTCTAGATGTTTCTATTACATGACAAGCTACTAAGAAACACTGGGGCAGTTCAAAAGAATGAAGACATATGGGGGTTATAAGTGTTTGGGGAAATGAGCTATTGGGCGGAAAGGGCTATAGAACCACGAAGCATTTTTATTGTGTTCTGCTAATCCTAAGAGAAAAGTCTGTTCTTGCTGATGCCGTTAGGTACTTTAATCTGTTGCTTTAGTTTATGTCTTCTGGCACCACCTGCCAGACTATAATATTAGTTTTCAAGAATCAATTACCTTTTGGCATTTTAAGCACGTCTATGGTAGATATATGTCAGCCCTAGCACAGCCCAAAAGAACGTTGGCCCTGCAGTCCTGCACACCACGTAGACACGGACCACAGAACATTTGCAAATGCTGGGCTGACATCTGCACCGCCACCCCTGCGCCCCTGCATCAGAAAGCAGCACAGCCTGAATACGGAGAGCCTGGGCTTTGGTGCAGGCTGGCACTTGGGTGATGTGTTTCCTTTTTGCAGGCTCCCTGCCTCTCTGTTTTCTCATGCATAAGATGGGGTGATGATAATAACACACATCTCATAGAACTGTGTGTTGATTAAATAAAAGCATGCATGTGAAGTTCTCAGTACGGGGCCAGGTAGGTAGAAAATATCCTATAATGTTAGGTCCTAAACCTTTTTGCCAGACTGTAAGGCAACGGCCTCCCTCCCCATGGTCTGCAGTGCTGCCTCCCACTCATCTTTGCTTCTTGCCATCCCTCTGCAGCTCTGTGGAATATTCCTTCAGAACACAACCCAGTCAGTCCATCTGCCCTCTTTGGTTTTGCCCTGCTATGTGTCTTATATCCATTCTCCTTCCCAGATAGTAAAACCCACGAGGGCAGAGAATTGTGTGCTAGCTTTGTGCACAGAAATATTGGGGAGCAATGTTGCGACTTCTCAGGGGACAGAATGGGGTGGTGTAGAATCAATTTTATATAAATATCAAAGGGCAGGCTTTCAAATGGAGATGGAAACTGGGGCCAAAGAGGGAGGATAACCCTCCTGCGGATACAGAGCCTCCTTTTGCTGAGGCTGGAACAGATGTCCCTCTGTGTGACAGTGGGATCTCATTTTGCCTTTCTGAGCCCTTCCTCAGATGCTATCTCTGACCCCAAGGCTCTTCCTCACGCATCCAGCCCACTGGCTGGTTAGTGTTTCCATGTATGTTCACTTACCCCTGCTTTGGGGTTTGACCCAGGGGAACTGGTCTCCGTAAGGGGGAGCTGGCCCCATCCCAGGACCCCAACAAAATGATTCTGGCTGGTCACTTGGTGCCTGCAGGCTTCTTACGTGATGCCGATGAATGGTACAAGCAGCTAGATATGCAGGATGCTCTGTGTCCAAGTTCCCTAGCCATGTAGATTCTGGGACACGGTCAGCCCTTGGCAAACGTTTGGCTTGGCCCGCAGCTTGATTCCACATTGGTGCCATGTTTTGTTTGCCAGTCTCCCAAATAAAGAAAGGTGCAGGACAGCTTCTGGTACTGCCATCCAGGCCTTAAACTTTCCATCCCGTATGAGCGAGCTTTGGTCTCACGGCTCCCTTTTAAATGAAAGCAGTCGAGTGGTTAAATATTCATGCTTTGCTTATTTCAGTATATTTAATTTATTGCGTATCACTTTTCCTGGGTTTTATATAAACTTGTCCGAGGACTTTTTTTTTCAGTGTAAATTCTGGCAGAGTTGCTCCCTTCTCCTTGGCAGAGCGTTGATGAGTTAAAGGATATAAGATGTCTGCCTAGCTAAGAAGGTGATATCTTTTTTTTTTTTTTTTTTACAGATTGCTCTTGTACTTTAATAAAAATAATGCTCCAGTCATTATCACCATCATTAATTAATCTTTAGTGATTATTAATGTGGTGCTTCAAATAAGGTGCCGTTAAAACATCTGCTTCGTTTTATTCCCAAGGCTGGAAACCACTGCCTCAGCTTGTCTGCCCAGCATTTTCTATTCCGTTAGGTGCTGAAAATGAAGTGGAGATTGTTTCTTTTTTCCTTCTCATTTCTCCCCCTGGTAAAAATGGAATCATACCTTCCCCTTCTCTCTCTTTTTGCAGAGCAAGTCTTCACGAAACTCTATCTTACAACTGTCTTGGTCTGGAAGATGTGATGAGAGGGCTATTTCTCAGACCTGAATAGTAGGCTAACTCTTCTCCTTCGAAAGCCTTCCTCACCCTCACACCCAGGGTTTTGGGAAGCCAAAGCGTTATGCAGATACAAACGTGATTGGGGCTAGATTGAGGTTCAGAACTCTGGATGCATATCTAAAACAAAGGGCTGACAACAATCAATGAGAATTTAAGGTCTTTATAGGAGAGCTTCTAACTATGGCCCTTGGAGGCATATTTTCCTTTTTTTAAGAAGTCATAAGGCCCTGTCGTACCCAATTTTCAAATATGTGAAGAATGATCCCTTGATTGTGGGGAGCTAACTGAAACTGAACAGGCGCTGCTGTGGCCTGCACACTACACGCCCCACTGCCCCAGCATAACACAGACATCATCACTTGCACCGCCTCTTGCCACCCACAAGGCATCTGTTAGAACCTAAGGACGAGTCACAGTATTAGCCAAAGAGAATAACAAAACAAAGTTAGACATTTAAATTAACTGCCAAAGAAGAAATCATATGTCACTTTTCTGTTTAAGAACATTATATAAGCAGCAACAGAAGAAAGGGGAAAAAAAGGAAAAAGGAAGGAGGAAGCCAGGAAGGGATGGAGAGGGAGCGTGAAGGGAAGGAGGATGGGAAGGGAGGGATGGAGGGAGGAAGGACAGAAAAACTAAGTAGAAACTTAAGAAATGTACAAGAACTATAGGAAGGAAATTTGGGGAGTTATTGTAGGACATAAAACAAGATTTTTATAACGAGAATGGGGATGGGAACAAGTAATATTTTAAAAAGGCAATTTCCAAATTAATCTGTGAATTTAATGCATTTAATCTTAAATGAAATTTTTTAAGGAACTTGAAAAGTTATTCTTAATTCTATTACCTGAAAGACTAATTTGTTAGTAAAGGGATACTTGTATTGCCTGATATGAAATTTAAAAGACGTGATATTTAAAAGTGTTTACCAACATAAGAGTAGACTAATGGATAAAAAGAATAAAACCCAAACATATACATAGATAAAAATACTTTATATGTGATAGAGATGACATTTCAGACAAGTGAGAAAATGATATTGTTTTAGGAAAAATATTTGGTGGGGTGTTGTGTTAGTTTCCTAGGGCTGCTATAATTAATTACCACAAAGTTGGTGGCTTAGAACAACAGAAATTTTTTCTCTCAGATTCGAAAGCCAGAAGTTGGACATCAGTTTTATTGAGTCGAAAGCAAGGTGTTGTCAGGGCCTCCCTCCCTCTGGAGGCGTTAGGGGAGAATCTGTTCCCTGCCTCTCCAAGTTTCTGGTGGCTGTTGGCGTTCCTTGTCTTGTGGCTGCATCACCCCACACCCTGCCTTCGTCTGCCATCACCTTCTCCTGGTCTCTGTGTGTCAAATCTCCCTCTGTCTCTCTCTCATAAGGACACTTGTGATTGGATTTAGGGACCATCCAGTTAATCTAGAATAATCTCCCCATGTCAAAATCCTTAAATTAATCTCAATCATCAAGATCCTTTTTACTTACACGGGAGCACATGTTCCAGGGATTAGGACCTCATCTCTTTGGGTGGCCATTAGTCAGCCTACTACAGCGGTAAATTAGATTCTCATCTCACCTTATACATCAAGTAAATTGATAATGTGTTAAATTCTTAAATAGAAGAATATGAAGGCAAATAGTCATCTGATCTCAGAAGGGGAATGGCCCTTTTAAGCATAAAAGAAAAGATTAATGGTTCTGCTTATGTAGAAATGTAAAAGCTTGTTTAGGTCTAAAATGACCATACACAAAATTACGAAGAATTGACAAATTGGAAAAAGCATTTGCAACAAAGTTTCTATCATTAACATATGAGAAGCTTTTATAAATCAGAAAAAGACATCTCCTAATAGAAAAATAGTCCAAGAATAGGAATAGGCATTTCACAAAAGAAGAAAAATCAAAAGGTCAATGAACATTAAAAAAAAAAAATGTACCCTTGTAGTAATCAAAAGCAAGTTAAATGTTGATGATATATTCGTTTGGGCCAACAAATTGACAAAAATTATAAAAATTGCAAGAACCCATAATGCAAGAAGAGGAGGAAATTTCCTCATTTAATTCCTCACATGAAGTTATTGGTGCAGCCTTTCTCAAGAACTATTTTGCAATAAATACATAAGGCCTTAAAATGTGTATTCACTTTGAGTCATAAATTGTGATTTTAAATTATGGCAATAAATGAGCAACTAAACAAACAGAATTGTACCTGCATGCTCCTCATAGCTTCATTAAAACAAGGTGAAATTACAAATGGTCTAATATCCCATAATGGAAAGTGAAAAATGTTTACAGTATGTGGTTAAATGAAAAGAACAAGTTACAAGGCCATCTGTACATCTGGTCCCTTGACTGTGTGTGTATCTGAAATAGTGAAAATGTTAACAGCTGTCCTCATTGGAGATATAGAACTATGGGTGATTCTTCCCACCATTTAAAAATTCTTCAAGTTTTACACTGAGTATGTATTACTTTTGTAATTTGGAAAGAAAGGATAAATGCATATATTTAAAAACGATCCATACAGAAAAAAGTCATATCTTCTAAATGTGGCAAATACTATTTTCATCTTCCTTTCCATTTTCACCTCCTTTGATTACCCAACACCTGTCCAGTGTTGCTGCAGCAGAAGAGAATCTCAGCCTGCTCTGAGCTGGATCCTGTGTTCTCATAAGCTTATGTCTTTATACATGTTGTTCCTTCTGCCCCAAGTCCCCAGAGAATCCTACCACTCATAGAAAACCCAGTCCTCTAAGGAGGGCAGAGAATCTTCACAATGCCTCTAAGGAGAATAGATTACTTCCTCATCTTTGCTATCACAGTTCAGCACACTTCAATATGCCGTGATTGTATTTCTCTTCTGTTGAGGTGCCATGGCTCTATTTCCCTCCTGGATTGCGACCTTAGTGCAGGTGAGTCAGAATCACATGGGAACCTCCAGTCCCCGGCACAGGACGTGGGGTAGGGGGTTAGATTGGCCCACGAAGAATGTAAAAAGAAAAAGGCTACCCCCAGCCATGGTGCTAGGAGGGAAAGTAAGGTACAAGGTGCCCAAAGATGAGAGTCAAACCTGATCTTTTTGGATTGGTCAAATGGGCAGTTTTAAATTGGACATAATTCTTTCAACCTACTGATTGATGTTGGTTGAAATTAAATTAATACATTTCAGATTTGGTTTGAGTTGCCTGCATATTTTTGATTTTTTTAGTGTGAAGAAAGCTGTTTCATTGTTGCTTCCCCTTAACTTTTAATTAACGTTAAATGCTGCAATTTTGTTTAGCATAGGCTGGTGGTGTTTCCAAACAGGCTCACCTTTTTACAAAATCAGATTCCTGAGCCGTGCTGAATCATTGACTCTGAGCGAGTCTTTGAAGATAATTAGAAACAGCTGGGGAGCAGAGACGCCTCAGCACATACCTTTCCATAAAAAGAAGAGAACAGGTGAGAAATAGGAGTCAGAGATTAATAAGCCTGGGGCTGGTCAGGTCACCTCTCAGAGTCATAACTCTCTGTTTTTATTAAATAAGGAAAGGAGCATCCATGGCATTTGGTTGATAGCAGCTGCTGGATCTGAGACGTTAGGAAGGAAAGAGCAGGTGTCTTTAGGGAGCGGCTGGGGCTGGTTGTAAAGCTGAGCTCTCAGCCAGGGAGTCAAGGAAAGATGCCATTTACTTCCAGGTTGTCACTGGACTAAGTAGGGAATTGTCTGAAGAAGATCACGGTTGAGTTTAGAATTAAGTAAACAAATATATAGACTCAAATTTTATTGCTCTGGGAGTAAAATTAAGTGTGCTGGATTTTGGTGCACTTTTTCTTTCTAGTAGCGGGTGTTCCATTTTGTATGGTGGCATTTGTATATATTAGATGTAGTAGTTGTGGAATAATTTTACTCTAGGTTTCAATTTTTTTTTCCTTACATTCCCAGTGAAAGCCTAAACTGCCCACTCCCAGATAGGGAGCAGAGCACAGGATGGATTGGAAATATTTGTGTGTCCAGAGGCAGAAACGTGTACCTAGGGCTGGTGCTGGCTTGAGAACTAAGCAGCTCGAGCTTGGGTGAATCACAACCTCCAGGGCTCAGTTTATCTCTCGATAGGGTGAGGGACACAGACTAAATCATTGTTATTGATGAAATTGATTTTTTTTAAATGGAGTGTAGTGATTCTGGCTGAGATAGAGGAGGACCCAGACTCTGTCTGCTAGCTTTACCTTGCTCCCTCTCTATCCGGACACCCCAAGGAAGCCCATGGAGTTTGAAACGGAATGAAACCTTAATAAAATTGCCTTGTCACTCATCTGAACTCACCCCCTCGTTTGAAGACATCCACCCAATCTGCAAATTAATTGAAAAATGATTTAAGTACTTCCCTGGTGGCGCAGTGGTAAGAATCTGCTGCCGTAGCAGGAGACACGGGTTTGAGCCCTGGTCCGGGAAGATCCCGCATGCCACGGAGCAACTAAGCCCGCGAGCCACAACTACTGAGCCCGCGTGCCACAACTACTGAAGCCCGCGCGCCTAGAGCCCATGCTCCACAACAAGAGAAGCCACCGCAATGAGAAGCCCGGGCACTGCAAGGAAGAGTAGCCCCCGCTCGCTGCAACTACAGAAAGCCCGCTTGCAGTAATGAAGACCCAATGCAGCCAAAGATAAATGAAATAAATTTTTTAAAAAAGAAAAAGGATTTAATTGTTTACTGAGGTTTTATACAATGAAACAAATCAAACAAACAAAAAACTATGAGAAGGATATTCAATTCATCACCAGAGCATAATTTCTCTCTGGGTCTCCCTCCCCACTCCACTCTCCTCAAGTCCCACCTCCCCTTCCTGCTTCCAAAGTCCTGCCCTTCCTCCCTTCCACTCACTACACGCAGACTCATAAACTCAGCTTCCAGAGTGTGATTCCCACCCTCCTTCCTCCCCCTCCCCGCTCCTTAGCTCCTTAGCAGACCTGTCCATTTCTCCTTCAGTCCCTTTCTGTCCTGTCCAATGGGAATCTCAGCTTCTCATTATACTCCAGAATTATCTCATTCTGCCCCCTTAAAACTCCATTAACTCTGTGAACAGTCCCAGGCAGGTTACAGCAGCCCAGTGCGAGATTCATGAATTTCTTCTGTTTGGAGTGGGGAGGGGTTGGGAGGAGATCAAAAACGCTTATAGCTAAGTATATTCTTTACCAGTTCTCGCCTCATGGGTGATTCTAACGCCCCATTCTTAGAACTCCCACCCTGCCTCCTGCTGTAATGCAAATCACTAAAAACAGTGTGTGACTGGGACCCCTGGGTCAGAAGCACTGCGCGAGGTTTGCATTTTGGGAGGTGTTTTTTAATGCTCGTTTCCTCTTCCTTCTGTGTTTCTTTTGTTCTTTTTTTTCTAACCAGTAGCCATTCCTAGGACCACTTCCCACTGCCCCAGCATTTCTGTGCCGGGACAGATGGTCCAGAATGGAAGGTCTCCCTGGCTCTTTAAGGAAGCCTTGGGATCTTTCCAAGTGAGTTGCCCCATAGGATTCATCAGGCTTTGTGTGGACGCAGGGGCACCCGAGGGGGCAGCAGTCCGAGAGGGCGGGTCCCAGCTAATAACTGAGGCCCTTCAATTATCATCAGGTTGTAGATGCAGCTCTGCAGCTAGAAGTATAGCACTTCCTGCTTTGGTCACACTCACCTGTGTCCCTGTGGCTGGGGCTTTCTCAGACACAGTCAATATAAGTTTAA
Source organism: Phocoena phocoena (assembly GCF_963924675.1). Taxonomy (NCBI): domain Eukaryota; kingdom Metazoa; phylum Chordata; class Mammalia; order Artiodactyla; family Phocoenidae; genus Phocoena; species Phocoena phocoena. Next base: position 58,734,746 of record NC_089221.1, on the reverse strand, counting down.
GTGTTTTTTTGCTCCACATGAAAGAGAACAGCAATCTCCGTCCGCACGTCAGAGTGACTGTGTTTTCCTAGTCACTGTGCACATATTTCTTGCCTTTGATATGTGTGGATCCATTTCCTTATGTGTTACTCACTACTCTGGTGCCATAGTCCCTGCTGTGACCCCCGCACGCACACGCACACACACATTCACCCTCACACCCCTCTGGAGAAAATGCCCTGTTGCCCGGCTTTGGACAATGCCAGGACCCCACAGAGTGTGCACTCTATCCAGTGCTTGCCAACCAACCTGTCCCTTTGGCAGCTGCAAACCAACCACATCTACAGACCTTTGCTTTTTTCTTCCTCCACTGGCAGGCCCACTTGTAAAGGTAGGTGATGGAGGAAATTTTAATATGCAGCAGGCGAGTGTGAGTGTGTGTGAGTGTGTGAGAGAGAAGGAGAGACAAAGAGACAGAGAGAGAGCAGGAGTCTCCCAGGCATCACTCAGCTGGGTCTGTATTTGTATAACATTAGTTTCCTGCAGAGTCATCGGGCTGGGGAACCAGTTCTGCCTCATTGTAGAGCTGTGCACCTGTTGCAGATTGCATTCACCCAACATACTTTCTCCTCCCTTTGTGTGCTCATCCCCTTGGGCTGGAGCCCGGGCTTTGCACTGGCCCAAAGAGACACGAGGGAGCCCAGGACTTAGACTCAAATGATCTTGTCCGAATCCGGCACTGCCAGGAGAGGCAGAGAGAGGATCATGACGGAGCGGTTAATGGCATATGGTCGGTGGACCCGGGCTGTCTGGATGTGAATCCTGAAGCTGCCTCCTACCAGGTCTGTGACCTTGAACAAGCTACTTAATACCGCTGTGCCTCAGTCTCCTCATGTGTAAAATGGGGATGATAAGACTAGCACCCCGCTCATGGGGTTTTTGTGAGGGCTGAGTTAACTCAACGTAAGTCTCCTTCACAGTAAGCTCTAGATAAGCACACTATTTGTTATTCATAGAAGCAACGGGAATAACCCTGGGCTGTTGCACAAAGCAAAGGCCCTGCTATTATCACTAGTTGTGTGAGTCTGGGGTGAATTAACTGCTCTGAATCTCATTTTCCCCATCTGTAAAATGGGGATGAAATCAGAACCCCCTCCCCCCCACCCTGCCCCAACAAGTCTGTGCCTTATTGTTAAGCACAAGTTTGCTTGTTGGAGATGGAAATCCGTAGTCGATCATGTCTTTGCTGCTGGAGATTGTGCCAGGCTCCACATGCCCTGCCCTAGGAAGTTTGAAGTTGTGGACCAAAACATCTCAGATATTTAAAATCCAAGAAGGACCAAAAAAATAAAGGCAAGTCATGACTCATTCTTTGGGGTCACATGTCTCATATCCCAAAGGGTTTAGGAGGAACTTGCTTTTCCTGAATCCACATGTGATCGCTCCAGAGGGACCTCCTTTGACTACACCAGGAGAGCTAAAGGGCTGATGGGTTCTGAGGAGCAGAGGAATGCTGTACAGATCTGGGATGTGTGATGGAGCAGAGCTACTGATTCTATTATTCCCGATTCTGCCACTTCTTTGCTGTGTAACCTTTGGCATGTTAGTTAACCTCTCTGAATCTGAGCTTTCTTCTCAAAAGGAAGATTAATAAGGTATCATAAAAGAGTTTGGCCGAATCTGCAAATGTTTGTTTCTTTCTCTGGGAAAAAACTTAGCATCTGGGTTTATCAGGCCAACCTTTGGATCTGGGTTGATGCATGGGACATGGTTTATGAGCTATAAGAAGTGAAAATGCAGTGTGATTTTAAAGTTCCGAAGGTACTTATTATAAAACAATAGGTGTTTTTTTTTTTTTTGCAGTACGCGGGCCTCTCACTGTTGTGGCCTCTCCCGTCGCGGAGCACAGGCTCCGGATGCGCAGGCTCAGCGACCATGGCTCACGGGCCCAGCCGCTCCACGGCATGTGGGATCTTCCCGGACCAGGGCATGAACCCGTGTCCCCTGCATCGGCAGGTGGACTCTCAACAACTGCGCCACCAAGGAAGCCCCAAAAGGTGTTTTTTAAAACCCAGCTGAGCTGGTAGTGGGCTTTCTGGATCTGACCTTTGATAGCTCTCCCACAGTTAAACAGTTTGCTCTTCAATCTAAGAGTAGTTCAGCATCTTAAATCATGAAGCAAATTACTGTGTATACTAATCTCTTTACCATGTTAGATAGGATGACCATGTAAAGGGTAAGGAATAGCCTTAGGGTGGGTGCTTGTCTGTGCATAGCTTGGACAGATCAGATAAAGAGAAAGCCAAAAGGACCATAATGAAGAGCCTGGGGATGAAATGAAGATGGTCTGACATGGCTTCTCCTGGTGTCTTCTGGGAATTGCTGTGGGGTTATGTCTGGAGTCACAGGAGGTAATCCTTCCCAAACTCCCACTGCCCAAGCTCTGAAAAATCCTGCCCTGGAGGCATTTTCAAATGCTGGTCACAATCCTTGAAAATCGGCCTACTTTGGCCCTCTCCTCTGGGGTATCTATTGATACACTGGGATGTACCTCCAAACTGTTCTGAAATCTGACCACTTCTCACCACTTCCACTATTATGCTCTGATCCAAGTCATCATTATCTCTCAGCTGAGTTATTGTATATAATCTCCTAACTGATACCCTTGCTCCTGCCCTTGACGTCGACTGAGGCCAGAGCACTGCACTCTGTTTGGAATCATCTACTGACTCCCTATCTCACTTAGAGTAAAAAAAAAAAAAAGCCAGTATATTGACCTAAAAGCCCTAATCCATCTGGCTTCTGCAACCTTCTCTCTCTGTCTCCTAGTCTCCCTGTGTTCCTTGCTCTGTGCTGCCCCTAAGGCCTCCGTAGGAACTATTCCTCCAACAGATGCCTGTGTCCAGATTTCCAGATCATTCTCTCATCAAACCTTGCTCACTGGTTGTTATTTTTACTGGACACACAGGTCCTAAAACTTGGAGATCATGTTTTTAATAATCCCCCAAAGGACAGAGCTCAAAGTCTGTTCCTCCAGCCTGCATGTGTTGTTCCTTTCTCTGAATTCCTAGAGCATTTTCATTCCAGGAATCTCATAGTTTGATGACTTATTTATACTTTGCCTGGACTGATCCTCACTCATAACCCATTTTAAAATTGGGTTATTTGTATTTTTATTAGTGAATTATAAGAGGTTTTAATATATTCTAGACACAAGCCCATTATTAAATATATGATTTGCAAATATTTTCTCCCATTCAGTGGAGTTCTCTTAATTTTCATGATGATATCTCTTGAAGCACAAAAGTCTTAAATTTCGATGTAGTACAATTTATCTAATTTTTCTTTTTGCCACTGGTGCTTTTGATATCATATCTAAGAAGGCTTTGCCTAACCCAGGGTCACAGAGATCTTCTCCAATATTTCCTTCTAAGAGTTTTATAGTTTTAGCCTTTAAATTTAGGTCTGTGATCCATTTTGAGTTAATTTTTTGTGTATGGTATGAGGAAGGGGATTTAACATCATTCTTTTGCATATGAATATCCAGTTTTCTCAGCAATATTTGTTGAAAAGACTATTCTTTCCCCAGTGAATCATCTTGGCACTCTTGTCAAAAGATAATTGACTGTAAATGTGAAGGTGTTATTTCTTGACTCTCAATTCTGTCCCACTGATGAGTATGTCTATCTTTATGCCATAACCACACTGTTTTGTAGCTTTGCAGTGAGTTTCAAAATCAGAAAGTATGAGTCTTTCCACTTTGTTCTTCTTTTTCAAGATTGTTTTGGCTATTCTGAGTCCCTTGAATTTCCATATGAATTTTAAGACTGGCTTGTCAATTTCTGCACAGAAGCCAGCTGGGATTTTGATAGAGACTGCCTTGAATTTGTAGACTGATTTGAGCAGTATTGCCATCTTAATGATATTAAGTTTTCAGGTCCTTCAACGTGTGATGTCTTTCCATTTATTTAGTTCTTTAATTTCTTTCAATAATGTGTAGTTTTCAGAGTATAAGTTTTGTACTTTTGTTATATTTATTATTATTTTATTTTATTTTACAATGCTATATAACTGGGTCAAGGATTTTCTTTAAAAAGCAATGGAAGTCATTGAAGGGTTTTAAGCAGGAATGGGCATGACCATGATTGAATTTTTAAAGATCCCTCTGGCCTCTGTGTTGAAAATTCATTTAAGGGGGTAAGAGTAGATGAAGGAAGACCAATTAAGAGGCTGCTGCAGTGGTCCAAGTGAGAGATGGTGGTAGCTAGACAAGGATGGTGAATCAGACATGGTAAAATATAGACAGACTCAAGATGCCTTTAAAGGAAATTCAATAGAATATAGTGATGGATTGGATTTGAGGGCATGAGAAAGGGAAGTATCAAGGCTTTTATCTTGTGTAACAGAATGGGTGGTGGGGCCATTCATTATGATAAGGAAAACAGGAAAAGAACCAATATATGGTCTTTAAATACCACTTTACCTTAGAGATAATTCAATCCAACCCACATATTATCTCAGTTGATTTTTCTAAGACTTTTATGAGGTAGGTAGGATAAGCATTAATGTCCTCAAGTGCTGAGTGATAAAACTGAGGCCACCATGGGAAAGAGCACTGATTAGAAGTCAGAAAGCATGGGATTTGGCCCAGGCTATGTGAAATATTGCTGGGTTCCCTTGGTCATAACGGTTAACTTCTGGAGTGGTTGGCTTCTTTATCTATCAAATGTGGGACTTGGTGAAGTTATCCCTAAACTCCCTTCTGATCTGCCTTCGTTCACTGTTACCATTCATTCAGAAATACACGTGGGGTTGAGGTACATGGGCAGAAACACATCTGATGATGGAATTGGGATGTGAACTCATCTCCCAATTTCTAGTCCTCTCATTTATTTTTTTTCCCCACTCATATTTTATGAGAAAAATGGATGTCTCCACCTTGCTCTGGGCAAGATACTGGGCAGTGTGGTTTATACTTGGGTCAATACATCTAATTTTAAGCTTTGGCAACAGGGACACACTAGTTAAAAATCCCTTGAAGCTGTGATTGTGTTTATGATTGTCTTTAATATGTTTGTAAGACTTGTGCTTCAGGCATTTACACTTCTATTCCCACTGTGACTTTAAGCCCTTGCCAAATTTAGAAGTACTCTCTTTTCTCTCCTCCTGTGGTGCCCACTCAGAAACTTTCTCAATCAAGAATGACTCATGGGTTGCTGCCCACAGACCAGACCTTAGGTATTCACTCTGGAGTGTGTCGGGAGTAGTTCTTAATCTCTTATGAAATCTGGTACAAGGTAGCAGAAGTCCACCTATGGGGTGGGAAAAGTAAATACCAAAAAAGTGTTGCTGTACTTGAAAAAGGATCTGTGAGTTTTCCCAGGTGATGAAGAGGGAGATTACTGCCCCCAAACCCAGGCCCTCACCACCAAGCACCACCCGCTCAGGACTCTGAGAGGGTGAGGAGAAGACTCGCTCTGTGCTCAGCTGGTTCTAGGTTCAGGCTTCCTCCTCGGTGGCCTTTGTAACCTGAATAAGGAAGAGGGAGGAGGGATTCTCTTCAGGACCAGCCTTTGAATTGGCCGCCTGGATGAAGGCCCAGGACGCACCTGATCTAGTCAGTTTCCAGCAGCTTCTTTCAAACAACAAACAAGCTCAGCATTTACGCAGTGTATATACATTTCCATCACAATAGCTGCCCTGCTTTTATGGAACCAGGAACAATTTGATAGTGCAGATAAAGGGGGAACGCTTTGAAAGAGGATACCCACTGAAATAACACCTCTGTCAAAGGGGCACGTTTCCTCCACACATGATCCCTTTGGACGAGTGTCACGTCGCAGAGAAACAGGATAGCGACTCCAAACGGTCATTTCTGCACATTTTGATGATGACTTTTACAGAGTTGACTGCAGAGCTGTCGGGCTGACAGAACTTGCCCACCAGCTGGGCGATGAGCCCTGTCCTTGGCTGTGAACAGGGACGCGGAGGTGGAACGTGTGCAGACGAGCGGGGGAGACATCTCAACGTGTCACTTCCCTTCGGAGGGAAAACAAGGCTTCCAGAGAGTCTGAGAGTCCACAGGTTTTAAGAAAACCAGCTCGTGTCTGAAATGGGAAAAAAAGCTAATTATATGCTCTGGAGCGATGAGTCCCCAATGTGACTACATAGCAGAATTGCCAGGAACACTCGGAGAAAGATAAATTCCTAAGCACCTGCCTGGACTTATTGAATCAGAGTCACCCTCCTTCCCCTACTCTCCCATGAGGGAATGGGGGAGCAGGAATCTGAATAAGTTCACACCCCAAACCATTCGGACGAGATGACTGACGAAACTCCACTCTGAGAGCGTTCATCCGCAGGGCAACCTTGAATCACTGCTCTCGCCACAGTCAGAGGGGGGCCATAGTCAGCACTTTGCTGTCTGTGAGGCGAATATGTTAACAGGACAATAAAGGTCACAATTTCAGAGGAATTGAGAGGACAATCTGAATGAGAGAGGATTTTGAAAAATAAAATGAGTAAAAGTACAGCTTCCTGTTTTTTTTAAATTATTTAACATCTTTATTGGAGTATAATTGCTTTACAACGGTGTGTTAGTTTCTGCTTTATAACAAAGTGAATCAGCTGTACATATACATATATCCCCATATCTCCTCCATCTTGCATCTCCCTCCCACCCTCCCTATCCCACCCCTCTAGGTGGTCACAAAGCACCGAGCTGACCTCCCTGTGCCATGCGGCTGCTTCCCACTAGCTATCTATTTTACATTTGGTAGTGTATATATATCCATGCCACTCTCTCACTTCGTCCCAGCTTACCCTTCCCCCTTCCCATGTCCTCAAGTCCATTCTCTAGTAGGTCTGTGTCTTTATTCCTGTCCTGCCCCTAGGTTCTTCAGAACCCTTTTTTTTTTTTTAGGTTCCATATATATGTGTTAGCATACGGTATTTATTTTTCCCTTTCTGACTTACTTCACTCTGTAGAACAGTCTCTAGGTCCATCCACCTCACTACAAATAACTCAATTTTGTTTCTTTTTATGGCTGAGTAATATTCCATCGTATATATGTGCCACATCTTCTTTATCCATTCATCTGTCGGTGGACACTTAGGTTGCTTCCGTGTCCTGGCTACTGTAAACAGAGCTGCAATGAACTGGAACTGCTTGCCAGCTCTTCGTAGCTGAGCAATACCAAGCCTGCTGGGTGAGTCACTAACATTTGAGGTCCTGCATTCCCAGAGGAGAAGCGATGGGACTGATAAAGTGGACCACCAGAGTAAACTGGAAGCACTCTCCCCTCTCCTGGTGGGGCTTCTGCCATCTTTGCCGCTGCTGCTTCTGCTGCTTTTCTAATGTTTCCGTGTCAGGCGGGGATTGGGGAGGAGGCTGAGATGGGTACAGGCAGGGGACTCCAAGCTTTGGGTGAGGGGAATAGAGAGGGCAGGAGTTGGGGGGTGGGGTGGAAGGACGAAGAAGCCTTATAGAAGATCAGTTCACCAAGAAGGGAAAAGAGTTGGTGATTTACTCTGTTCTGAAGGTTCTCTTCTGAGATCCGAGGGCAGAGCTCACATACAAGGGACAAGGATGCACGCTGGCCCCCGTGTCGGCCTCCCAGCCCCTCGAGCTTTACAGCAGCTTTCAGCCACCGGAGGCTAGGGCTCAGAGTTTGCCTCCGCTGGGTCTGTATGGAGACTGGGACACAGTTCTGCTTCCTTCAACAAGGTCTCTCACCCTTGAGCTCCCACCCAGAGCTCCTTTGCCTCTTGTCTAAATGTATGTTTCTACTGTACCTTAGAAGAAGGTCTCTCCTTTAGAGTTAGGAATTTCCACTCCCCTTAGTACCTTAGGTGGTTGAGATGATAATTCTATGTGATCTCTTTATAAAGCTGGCCGAATTGGGCTTCCCTCTAGCCTGAGGGTCCTCTGTGACCTATTGTTAACCTCTAGGTCCACCCCTCTGCCCCCCACCTCTACCTCAGGTGTATGGACTGTTTACCCCACTGGACAATAACCTTCCAGAGGGCAGGGAATAGGGATCGTTCATCTTCGGATCCCAGCACCTAGCATGCGGCTCGGCACTCAGGGGCTAGTGGCTCATGCTGGATAAAATTGAAGTTAAGTTAATCTGATAATGTGTTATGTGTTCCGTAACACATACACCACCTTGCCAGCCCGTGTCAGAAAGATCTAGGTCAAAAGATCTTGTTCTGCCGATATTAGGGATGTGTTAAAAAATTCTTTTTTGGACAGTTCAGATATTCAGCAAAAGTCTGCAGATCACTGCCATAAACAATGTCAAATGCACTCTTGCATTCCCCTCAAAATGCCCGGCCCCCTCAGCCTCTGAGGTCTGAGGCAGCTCCCCATGAGGTGGGCGTGAGGAGTGAGGCCCACAGCCCTGGCCATGCTGCTGGGGCGTCCCAAGCTGGAGGTTCCCAGGCTGCTGCAGGATGGGCTCCGTGCTGGCTTCCAACCTCCAGCAGCTCAGGTTGCCGGCTCAGCCCCTCCAGATTCAAAGGCCTTTGGCCTCATCTGGAACCGTCCCCTATGGCCCATGGGTCTTTAGGATGCTTTATCATTTCATTTCCTGAGTAAGTGGTACCTTCCTGCGCTTCCAGTCTGCCTCCTGAGGAGTGTATGGTTGGTGGTCATTTGCATACACGGAGGACATCTTTCTTCTGAGCCTGACATCTTGGTGGCTTTTTTTCTCTGTCCAGGAAGGTGGCTGCCCCACTGCTGTGTGTCACCACTGCTTCCTTGGCAGCTCATTCAGGGTCTGAGAGGCTCAGCCTCCCTCTTATATCAAGGTTTCCAATATGTTAAATAAAAATGCCGAAACAGGCTAACAAGAATTGTGACTTTTTTTTTATAGTTATGTTCAAGAAAATGATGCTTTTAATACAAAATGTCACATTTGGTTGATTTTTATACATGACAAAAGTATGGTTTAAAAATATCTGACTGATGTGAAATATCAAAAGTTTTATAGCAAAACAATGTAACTTTAAACATTGATAATCGTGACTATTAGAAGGATGTCGTGACTTATGAGAACGTCATGACTAAAATCATTGCTACATTCTATTCATAATCTATTGATTACATTCTAAAAGGAGACAAAAATGTCCCATCACAGAAGGAAGTGTCACATAATATAAAGTTGCGAATTACAAGATAATTATAGGAAATATAGAAAATATTGATTTATAGTGCCTTAGAGACAGCCTGGGTCTGGGAAATTAAAATTAAATGATGATATCTTTCCGCTCTCTCACTTTATCTTTGCTAGAAGCAAAAGTTTAAAATTGAGGTTCTTTATGACAGTGTGACATAAGATAAATGCACTCCCTGACTCCCCTCTCCTCCTCTCTGTCAGCACCCTGCCTGGTCCCCTACAGCGCTGCAGCCAAGGCCCAACCGGGCAGTCCCTGGATGCAGAAGGCCTATAGCTTTGTGACTGTGTCTGTGGCAGGGGTATGTCCCAGTGGAGAAGCCTGGGCACCGCATCGTCTCTGGGTCCCCACCATTTGCAGGCACGTGGCTCTCAGTCTGCTTTCTTCCCAGCAGCCAATCCCTGTTTCTCTTTGCTTTCCCTCAGACTAATGGAACAATTTGCCAGGAGAGCCCAGGGGGGTGGGGGTGGGGGAATATCTGGGAATTTACATCTCCCTGGGGGGCAATCCCTGGGGGGGCCAGTGAACTGACTGGTTCAGAGGTATAAATACCCCAGCTCTCTTGCCCCTGATTGGATCAACTCTGAGACTAATACTGTCTTCAGGGCTTAACTTGGCCTACTTTCCTTCCTGGTCCCACTTCTCTACTCTATTACCACTTTGCCTAAGAATGGCTACTAATAAAGTACTTTCACCTGCATCTTCTCACTGCTTCTGGAGATCTCAATCTATGACAGGAGCTTAACCTCATAAATTACTGTGTGACTTTGGACAAGTTACTCGTCCCATATGAATCTGTTTCTTTACCTGCAAAATCGAGATAGACACACCAACCTTATAGTGCCATCGGAAGCATTAGAGACCATGTATATAAAGTATCCGGCACAAAGGCAGCTCCAGTAGATGCCAGCACTATCATGGCCTATTTTCTCAAGGCCATTAGGCTCGTTCCCCCCGGACATTGACAATATTCTCTATGGTTGGAGCAAGCTGGGACTATAAGAAGTGAGTCCAGTTAATTATTGTCCTAGGACCGAGCCCACGTCCCCCGTCGGCTTAAAAGGATCTGAGCAATTCAGCTGTATGCTTTTAAAACCCTTAGCACAAAAGAACGTGATTTGGAGTGTGGATGCTGGGAGAGGATTCAGGATTTGATCTCAATACCTCTCAAGGTTGTATCCTGACCATGGAAATCTTGAGGGGTTTTGATACAGGGTTTACTCTGATAAGAGAGACCCTGCCTCATTTAGGTCTACTGCTGTGTTTTGGAGCCCATTTGGAACTGGGCGTTGGTGCCAGGCTGTCTGGGCAGGGCCAGAATGAGAATCAAATGATCCCATATACAGGAAGTTATCAGCGCTTCCATGTTATGTGCACTATCAGGTAGGCGAATCCAAGTACGTCATTTCCTTTGTCAAGCCAGAGAGTTGTAGGGACTTAATACTGTGACATCCACTCTCATGCTCCTGTCCCCTGCTGTTTCGTTTTCTCTACTTCATTTCCCTCACCTCATTCTTCCTAAACATAGACTATAATTCTCGCAGGTTAACTGCCCGGAAGCGTCTATTCCCTGAGGTCTTACACATCCGCTTTGGGTGGTTGCCCCAACTCCCAAAGAAGTCCCCTTTGCTGTTAACTGTAAACGCGCATGACATAAACAACAATTTAAAATGAGTCAGAGATTGGGACTTCCCGGGCAGTCTAGCGGTTAAGACTCCGTGTTTCCACAGCAAAGGGCGTGGGTTCAATCCCTAGTAGGGGAACTAAGACCCTGTATGCCGCGTGGCATGGCCAAAAAATAAAATAAAATGAAATGAGTCAGAGATGGCCTGATAAAATCATATGCACTGGCCCGAGGAGATGGTGCTCAGGAAGGAGGCTGGCTCGGGTGGGGAGGGCTCCCTGGGCGTGAGAGGTGAGGACGGCAGGGCGGTGTGCCTGAGTGTAGAGAGTTGTCTCAGCGACAGTCCTGGCTGGATTCTGGGGGCAGAGCCTGGAGAGCACACGCGCACTTTGTGGCCTTGCACGCAAAGCTTAGGGGAGATGGCCCTTGCTGGCCTGCGAGTGAGCAGTGAGAAGCAGCAGTAGTGGGAAGTGGGGTCTGACTCCAAGACTGTCACCGTGAACAACGGGTCCTCTGCCAGCACAGCTTCCTCTTGGGAACAAAGTTCCATGATTTAGAAGTCTCCTGGGAGGAAGTCTCTAGGTAAACAGGAGTTGGGGGGGATGGTACAGCGAACTCCTCCCACCTAGAATTCTCCTTTTAGGAAGTGCTCTGTGAGAAGTTGTAATGACTATATTGTGAGCCCCCCAACTTCCTCTCACTCTAGTAAGGTAGGTTTGTTCTCCAAGGAGGGGTATGCCGGATGATGCCCTGTGGCAAAGGGAACCTGCAGAGGAGTGTAGGGATAGAGCTTCATTCACAAGTCTAAGCAGAGCATGCTGAGGACCAACGCACCGGGAGCCATTTGTTTAGAGCAGCGAGGATGTGCCTCCATCCCCCAGCCCTCGACATCTGAGGCTCAGCCTCCCGAGACAGGTTACAACCGGCAGCGTGAGGCTCCTTCCTGCGCTCCGCGAAGATGAAGCATTCAGTTTCAGGTCATAACTGTGAAAGTGCACCCGAGATACGCACCACCTTGCCATGATTGACTTGGGGCAAAGGGTCAATGAAAGCAGTCAAAACCAGGAGAGGGCTCCTATTTCCTCCAGGGACATTAATAAAGGGAGCGCTGTTGCCAAAGGATATAATAACGAACGCCAATCAGTCCTGGAAGCACATCTCAAGTTACTAAGCCTGAAGCTGATGGAGGCCATCACAGCCCCATCCACACGACATGCACCACACCTGTCCAGTCACCCTGTTTGCCCAAAACACTAACTGGCCCTTCCTTGGTTCCTCTTCCTCATGCCTAATCCTGTGCATTGCATATGTACAGTCAGGCCCTGCCCTGCTTTATCTCCAGGGGCACGTGTTTGTTGTTACTAAATCGTGTTTTTCATGGAAACATGGGCAGGCACGGATTACTTCCTGTTTCCCCAACTTCCATGCATCCACCTGGCAGTGCTGGTTCTGCTCTGAGCCCCCTTCTTCTCACTCACATGAAGCCACCAGATTGGTTAACAGCATGTCTGGGCAAATCATTCTTATCCATTAGCTGAGCGTTTTCAGACACACCCTTGTTGTCCTCAGACTGAGGGACCGGTTACCTTTGGGAGGGAGGTGCAGCTGCCAAACAACAGGGTCTCTACAAAGAGGCCCCATTGTTTATGTTATGCCCAGGTCCACAGTGAGCAGAAAGCTGGTACAGCGCAGTGCTGCGAAATCAGTGTCCCCGTTAGTTACCCTGGGGCGGAGGCTGCTAATGGGCAGAGTTCCTTCCTTCGGCATCCTCTGGAGAAGGCCTGGGCTCTCTCCAACACTCTCTGGGATGTGGCCCTCAGGGCAGGAAGTGGACAGCCCTGCTCCAGCGTCGACTCCATGAGCACTCATCCTACAGCTGCTGGTGGAGGCCAAGGCGATGGTATGGGTTCCATGGGATGCTGTTCAGGGAAAATCTTCGGGGATGAGCGGGTCTGTGTTCTGAGATGTCAGCATGAGCTCAGTTCAGGGCAAAGACAGTCTCAGAATGACTTGGCGTCCCTTTTTAAGTGTCTCCACAGTGGACTCTCCCGGTGATGCTGTGTCAGATTGACTGTCTGTGGCCTTTTCCCGACTCTGTTCTGCTGGGGCTGCTGACCATCTTTGAGGACGGGGTTTGGGGAGTTGTCCAGGGGCCTCCATGGCCCTTCCTCGGCCACTTTGTGATAGTCCTAAGCTGGGTTTCCAGAAACCAGACGGGGAAAGATGAAGGAATCTGCTGTGCGAGCATCTCCCAGGCCAGGCCTTTGTGGCTACTGCTGCTTCGTGGGAACTCGCAGCTCTGTGGGAATTCAGCTCTGGCAACGGTGTCTGCAAGAGGGGGTGCTGAGGGACCCCTACAGCATCCTAGCAAACCCATACTAGATTCTATAGGGTCCCTTTATGAGATGCGAAAATGGGTGGGAAATATATACAGTGTGGGCTTTACACCTAAACTGACTCCTGGAAATGGCATCCTAAGACATCCTGGCGCCAACTGATGGAATGGAAATTCTCTTCCCGCAAGAACAGCGTTATTTTCGAGAGGTATATCCCTGAATAAAGACTTGGATAAAGTGCAGCTCTAGTGACCTGTGTGTCTTGCAACACCCTTTGAAATCAGCACTCACTTGTTCCTAGTGCCATCTTCCTACTTTGCTCTGTTGTTCCTTACGGCAGCACCTGACCTGACTCCCCTTTTCTTTATCCTACAGATTCTGCTTACTCATGACTTTCATTTACTCTGGTGTCCATCTCAGATGGTTCTTACTATCTCAGGACTTCCATGTATTGTTTTCTCTGTGTGTCTTTACAATTTACCAACTACTGTCAACTCCCAAGTCTTCTCTCTCTTTCTCTCTCTCTTGAGTCTAGATGTTCCCAGAGAATCTCCTTGGACCAGTTAGCCATCATCTTTCTTCTTGACATGTCTAGTTTAGAGACCGTCAGCCAATTTAAAGTTTGCTGTTAGCTATTCTTAGGTCAGGTTCCTGATTTATTACTATTGGTTAAAACAGTGGAACTCATTTGGGGTGATTTTTGCTGAAGTAACCCATTAGAAGGATATTGTGGGTATGTCAGGCCTCTGAGGTTTGGTGTGACCGATACACTAATCCCTCCTTTCGACAGGCTGACTCAAAACCTTATTAACATGCTTTTAGCACAGTACACACTTCACTGGAAACAGATGCGATCAAATTGCCCTTTGAGAGGATTGTTACATGAGACAATGGCCAGGACAGGCGTAGTTGACTAGGACCCGAAAAAATTAATAGGGCAGAGAATGCAAAACCTGGGAAACTAGAGGAAGGCAGGTAGCTAAATCATGTGTGTAACCCAACTGTTCTGGTTATAGATTGCTACCACGCAAATCATCCCCAAAGTCAGTGGCATCCAGCAACCCCCATTTTATGACACTCACAGATTCTGTGGGGCAGGAATTTGGGTAGGAGACGGTGGGGCATGGCTTGTGTCTGCTCTATAATATCTGGGGCCTCATCGGAGATTGATGAGCACAGCTGGGGATAGGAGTCACCTGGAGATTTCATGTAAATGACTGGTGCCTGGGCTGGGATGACTGGAAGGATGGGCTCAGCTGGGACTGTCAACCAGAGCACCTATGCAAGGCTTGCCTCTCTGCAAGGCTCAGGATTCCAAGAGTAAGCCTGCAAGCGAGGCAGAATCCCATGACATTGCATGACCTAACCTTGGAAGTCATGTAACATCCCTTCCACCATACTCCATGGGTCAGAGCAGCACAAGCCCACTCAGATTCATGGGGAGGGGACATAAACCCCACTTCTCAATGGGAGGAATCTCAAGAAATTGGTGGCCTTGTCTTAAGAAGGCCACACCAAGGATCAATTTTCTCTTTCCCTTAAGGATCGCCTCCCTCTGGTATTCTTGAGAAAGGGAAGTTCTCTCAATTCGGGTCCCAAATTGTCCACAAAACAACAGCTGCTCCTCCATAAAGTGTGTCTTTTCCAGCTCCCCTGAAGGTCACTGCTCCCCTTGCTGAGGATCTTGGTGTCCAATAATGGATTGTGGTTTCAATGTCGTAATTCCGCTACATCCACAACGGCCTACATGGAGAGGGAAGGCAACGTAAGGTAGGCCCTGTTTCTTACATCCCTTGGCAAAAGCATGATCCACATTTGTGTGGATTCATCACATTTTGTGAAACACTGAGAGAACCAAAAGGAACGACAATATACAAAGAAAGTCATTTAAAACTACATTATGGGCCTGACTCAGCCCAGATTACAAATGAAAAGTCTCCAAAGGGATAACAGGGAGTAGATCACATGTGTTTGTCCTCATGTCTTCCCTCATCTCTTTGAGAACCTCCTTTATAAAATCTGTGTTATAATCTTCATTCGCTTTTTGAGAAATTCCAACTCTACCCATGAAGTTGTTTTGAGTTTGAACTCAAACTGAAGAGATTGAGTTCTCTTTCTCTAATAATATATTTCCTTAAGTTGGAGTTATTCAGTCCGTAGTGATACCCAAGGGAACTCCAGAGGGCTAGTCCACCACTATCACCAGAGTGGGCTTGGGCTCTCCAGATTCCTTCCATTGGTGTTCTGAGTCTCAGAGACACATTCGGGAATGATTCATCCAGTCTACGTGGAGGCATCCCCATCGGTGTGAGTTAGAGATCCATCTCGTATTTTTCTTATTGTCTTGTTGGTAATTGTTTGAACACACACATAGGTCTTTCAAGAATAAATATTTATTCTTAAAGGCATTTGAGGTTAAAAGCCGAAGAAGAGGAAATATTGCCCTAATTGTCCCAGAATTTGCATGACCTCTCTGAGTATAGGGATTAGATTTCATTTCCTATCCTTTCCTCACTCTCCTTTCCAAGTTGTGTTCTCCGAGCCTCCAGGAAATTAGAAATTGACCTGTTGCTGACCATGTACAGTTTTATACATAAGACCTGGCTGAAACTTTGAACTTATGCTTTTAAAGTCTCAAATAAACCCTCAGAAAAGGGCAACTTCTCAGTCAGCTTCTGTTAGGGAGCAGGGAGTGGAGAAGGTTGGAGGTGGGGCTGGCTTCCTTCCTTAGAGTCTGAAGGAGTTAGCTCGCAGCAGTGCCAGGGGCCTCGCAGTTCAGCTCTGTAGCATGAAGCTAGCTGGTGGCAACAGATCTCGGCCCAGATTCATAGCCTGACCTTCTGAAAAGCCAGTTCTGCTCTAGGCAAGAAGGCCATTCATGAGCGGATTCAACAGCTCTGTTTTTCCTGAAATATTGACTTTATATGTCACCGAACCAAGAGCCCAACCCTACAGAGCCTAGTGTTTAGAAAAGTAGTATAGGTTCTCCTAACCCTGCTCTTTGCTCCCCTTAGGCACAGCAGACCCCAGCCTCCCCAGTGAGAATCCCTCTCCTTTCTCAGTGCTTTTATTTCTCTCCGTCTGCCTGGAGACAGTCCCTGGCCAGAGCAGCTGGGTTTGAGCCTCCCCGTGTCTGCGTCCTCCCACGTCACCTCCCTCTGTGGTCTTGTCAATTCAGTTCTGAGTTCCCATTTGTCTCCTCCCTTTCCACTTCCTAAAACATAACTTCTCTATTTGCTGCTTGCTTCAACTCTGTTCTTCTAGTACTTCAGCCAACACTTTGAGTTCCATTCTAAGTCTCCAAACTCCTTTCCTTCCATCCAAGTCTCCAGAGCCACATGTCCTCCGGCTTTTAGAAGGTTTTTAGCACGTAATCGGTGTTATCGTTCATTTATTAGATTTTGAAGTTTCTAGTTGGCTATTGAACCAGCATGAACATCAATGGTCAAAAGCAACTATAATTACTGAGATTCCTACTATGGCCCTAGCAAGATGTCCCAAGTTGTTAGGTTGTAAGAACCGTACTGACTTTGTAATGAATTGAATACGTTACAGTATGTTCAAGGTAAACCTCCTGAGATTAATTTACTCATTAACTTATTTTCATTTCATGCTTGAACCATAAATAATGTCAATCTTAGAGAACCACATTTTCATAGTTAGAGCTCTTGTTGGAAGTGAAAGAGCTTTCATCTTCAGTAAATGGGATAGACTTCCATGTGAATGTAAAATGTGATAATCATATTTATATATTTTTTTGACATGCTAACATTCTCAATCATTTTTATTATAGTTTAGGTGTAGTAAAAAAAAAATAAACGTTCCCTAAAATGAGCTTGAAGAAACATTCTTCAGTAACTCTCTTCTGAAATCTGAATCATGCTGCACTCCTGCTTGTTTTCCAGCTTCTGGAAGAGTCTGTTCCCCTTTGGAGACTGCTTTTTTCCATCTCTCTTTGCCTGGCCAACTCCTGGCCATCTCCCGGGACTCAAGACACCTGACATTCTCAGGTAGACTTTTCTGACTTACCCCTGCTCCTCTCCTAAGGCTTGATATCATAATACCTTGTACGTTACAGCGACGATTATGGTTGTGGTTGAACGTGAGAGCAAGGACTGTGCCCGCTGCTGCTGCTCTGCCCTGTATTCCCAGTGCCTAGACCAGCACCTGGAAAAAAGCACAAACAAATATATATTGAATGATTTAGATGAAAAATTAAATGACCCAGCTGATATTTGAATGAATGAGTGCATAGACGGGAACTGTAAGAAATGATTATAAGAAAGGTCGCGGCTCGAACCAATTCCCATTGAAAACATGCTCATCTCCTTTGCTGCACATAATCATTATAATGAACATCATTTGGTTTCTTTTTTTTAAAAAATAAGATATTTGGTTGATAACCTATGTAACTTTCAATTTGTAACCATGCAACTGGGTCTTCAACTTTAGGCTACATAACAGTGTCCCATACAAAAACCACAAATAATACTGAACTTCCCTACTGACCTTTAACAGTCCAGATTTCTACTTTTATTTCTACCTATGTGGGTGCAAATCTCTGTCCTCCATGTGGGCAGTAGCAGAGGTCCTAGGTGAGGTTGCAGCCCTCATCACCTAGAGCTGACTTAACTGCTGCTCTTGCTTGGGTCAATGGCATTTCTGCTAATGGATTCCCTGTTGACCCAACCTCATTCCCAAGACCCTTCTCTCCCACCCATCTCCATGCTAAAGAATGGAAAAGCTATCTACCTGCTTTCGCAGCCTCCCTCAAAGCTAGGCTTTGCTTTGAGGCTGAGCTGGGAGAATGAGATACAAGAAGAACTTTTGTTGGTTGTTAGCATTCCTGACAAAAGGGACCAATGTTTCTAATGGCAACATCTTTTTTTTTTTTGCCTCGAATGTGGACATGACGGGTAGAGACGTAGCAAACGTCTTGCAATAGTGGGGCAATAAGCTAATGCTCTAAGGATAGTGGAGCAGATGGTAAATAGAGCCTGGGTTCTTAACATAGTGACCAGCTCTGGACATTATCACATAATAAGAAATCCTAAGGTAGGCAAGGTAAATCCCTGCTTGTTTAAGCCTGCATTAGTTGGTCTTGCTATTAATTGCAGCCCAAAGCATACCTCACTGATAGAGCTAAATAGGCTATTTTTAGTCTGCTTCTTAATCTAAATCTAACTATACCCTTTATCTAAATCTAATCTTAGTCTAAATCTAAACTTAATTTAAATATAAATGCTTTAAGAAGGGGCCCTTCTGATCAGATCACAAACAGCCATTTATGAAGACACTATTCGAGATATTTATAAATCTAAGAATGACTCGGCCCTTTCATCTTACTTCGCGGCAAAAAAATAAGCCTCCTGCTATGTCTCTCAGATTTTATCGCATAAAAAACTTTCAGGAATGTGACTCATTTTTCAGAAAAGGAGAAATAACTCTTTTCTCAACTTCTAGTTGGTCTAAAACCTAGGCACTACCTCCACTTTAATGTCAAAGTTATTTTGGAATTAACTAATTAATAACATATATATCAGCAAACAATGTTTAACGTTCAGGCACCGATGCTGTGATTATAACACGTGGGATGTGTAGAACAGCAAATCTTTTGGCCCATTATACAACTTTAAATGAAATCGTTCAGACTATGGTTATTAAATACTAAATGAAAATGCAGAAATACTTCCAAATTCACTTTATGCAAAGCCTCCGAAACGCTTAGCTCTTTTCATCTCTAGGAATTAGGGGAGCCTAAAGCTTAGACTCAAACTCACTCACAGAGTCCTTCCTCCTCAGTCTCTTCTTTCTCCTTGGCTTTTCCCTCAAAGCCCAATGTTAATAGGTTGCACATGCCATTAACTGAACCTCCGTTCCTACCCAGTCAGCACTGCCAAGATGCCTTGACTTTCAGCGTGTCTCCCCAGTTCCTGGCTTTGGTTTCATGTGCTCTGCTCTGAAGCACTCTCACATGGAACCAGGATGATCTGCAGGGCAGCAGTGTGGAAAATGTGAAACATCAAGCATACGATAGATTTTTCAAATCTGGACTCAAATCAAAACTTGGCTTCTTTGCTGTCTGGCTGATAAGGATGGATGAGAGATGAAGACTTTGCTTTGCTGTTTCCACCACAGAATCTGAGCATTCATCTTAAAAGGGACATTTCAGATGAAAGAGGTAATTAAGCTGGACAGTCTTTTGTTTTCTACCCTGCTGGGAATCACTGCTAACGTAGGAGCTGCCTGGATGATTAGATGGGCCAGGGGCTGGAGATGGGGAGGAAGCAGGCGCAGAGCAGCTGGATCTCAGTCTCCAAACCTGTCGAGGCCTTGGGAAAGTACTGACTGCACTCTGTCTGTGGCAGGGAAACCGTGCCTGTCAGTGGTGGCTGCCTCCCTCGAGAGGGAAGGGAGTGATTCAGCTGAAAACTGGCCTCATCTGTCTTGAGCAAGCCTACTGTTCTTAGGCCACTCACAGCTGGTTTTTTGGTCAGAAAAATTCTTGCTTTTGAACTTTCAAGATGTGTAGGGTTGTATAGGGTATTTTTATGAATTCGTGGTGTGTCTGCTTTGCCTCTGCAGAGGCAAGATGTCACATCTGTCATGTCTGTTTAGGGTTTTACGGTCTCTTATTGATTATTCTTTACAGACCCCAGGAGGAAACTGGGGTCTCTAAGCATGAACTGGCAAACTCACGCTCATTTAGCTCACCTGAGTGCATTGGGGTTTTTTTGATTCTGACATTCTTTCCTTTGTATAGTTTGGGGGTGACTGATTTTACCAGATTCTGTTTTGGTGGCCCATTCATATTTAATAGTATTTTGGAAATCACTAATTCTGACCATGACCCTTAAAAAGAGATACAATTTATATCACAACAACCTAGAACCTTTTCTAAACCTTTTTACATGCAGTGTACTCTGATAGTTTCTGCTTTATTCCATTTTATTTTTTTTAACTGCTGATCGTGACTACTAAATTTATTTCATGACTAAGTTACACGTTGCAGTTTATTTATTTTAATTTTTGTTGGCTTAGAGTTGATTTACCGTGCTGTGTTACTTTCAGGTGTACAGCAAAGTGAATCAGTTATACATCTCCACATCTCCACTCTTTTTGAGATTCTCTTCCCATATAGGTCGTTACAAAGTATTGAGTAGAGTTCCCTGTGCTCTACCGTAGGTCCTTATTAGTTATCTATTTTATATATAGTAGCAACTTGCAGTTTAAAAAACGTTGGGATATCATAACCAATTTCAAAGGACAAATGGCGTCTACCATGATGAAAGGAATGGTGTAACTCTCAATTCATTGGTGTTAAAAATTATCCATGCTACCTGTGGTAGACAAAGCTCTAGGATGGCCCCCAGTGATTCCTGCCTCCTGGTAGTCTGAATATAGACTGGGCCCACTGACTTGAGACTGCTTAATAGAATACGGTAAAAGTGACGGGATGTCATTTTTGTGGTTGGCTTATAGAAGACTGCGACTACCTTCTTGCTCACCCTTACTCTCGTGCTAGCACTCTCTCTCTGGCTCTTCCCACAGGCTTTCTCTAATCAATTAAGTTGGAGAGGTCCATGCGGCAAGGAACTGAGGTGGCTTCTGACCAATTGCAGATCATGCCCCAGTTGAACCTTTAGATGAGACCACAGTCCCAACCCACACCTTGATTGCAGTCTTGTGTGAGACTCAGCTAAAAGTACCTGAACTCCTGGCCTGCAGGAACGGTAAGATAATGAATAGTTGTTGTAAGCAACTAAGTTTGGGGGGCAACTTGTTAGGCAGCTATAGATAACTAATACACTATCTCTTAGTGAAACATAAGATTGGCGTCTGCACTCTTGGTTTTGTAACAGTGTCCACTTGCCATCATGTACACAATGAAAAAGACATTTAGAGCTCTGTCTTTGCTTTGGTATGCAACACTAGCCTAGTCATTGACAAAGAAGCTTTTGAAACTTGCTTCTGAAAGCCAGTGACTGAAGACTCCTTCGGCACCAACAAGATGGAAAACTTAGTTATTGTCATCTTAGTGTTAAGCGCTATTTTATTACAGGAGCACTCTAGTTGAGAATATTTGGAGAAAGACCATGTTAAGTTGCTTGATTTGACAAAAGAGGGTTTTCTGAACTATGCAGGACGAGACATTTACGAATAACACCACTGTCCAGAGTTGCATCATGTACATACTTCCAAATGCTAAAACATGCCACAGGGCTCAGTCCTCAGATATCTTCTCTTTTCCACTTACGTTCACTACCTGAGTGATCTCAGTCAGTCTCATGGGTCTAAATATCATCGAAATGCTGATAAAAACCTAAAAATATGTCTCAAGCTTCAACTTTTCCCTTGAATCCCAGCTTTCTCTCTCCAACTGCCTACTCAACATCTCCATTTGGACGTCTAATAGGCATCTCACACTTAACACATCTATCTTCAAATCCTCACCCCCTTCTCACTTTCTTTCCTCTCAAAAAATGACAGTTCCACCCTTTGGTTCTTATGCCAAAAAATCTTAGAGTTATTCTTGTCTCTTGTCTTTCTCTCACAACCTACATCTAATCCTTTAGCAAGTTCCATTAGTTCTTCCTTGAAAATAATCCAGGACCTGGCTGCTTCTCAGACCTCCGGTCCAAGTCTTTAAAGAGCCTTCCTAGATCGTTTTCCCGCTTCTGCCTTTGCCCCATATAGCCCGTTCTTAACATGGCATCCAAGGGGATGTAATTAAAGCATAAGTTGGGTCCTGCACCCCTGCTCAAAACATGGCAATGGCTCTATCTCACTTGGAGTAGAAGCCCAAGTCCTTACAAATGGCCCGTGGTGCCTGATTTAAACTGCCCCTCCTTTCTCTCAGGCCTTAACTGCTGCCACTCTGCCCTCTCCCTAGCTGCAGTCATGCTGGCCTCTTCTTTGCAAGTTTCCATCGTTGCCGTGAATGCTTTTTTCTTCAGATATCCACATGGATCGTATATTCAGTTCTTTCGGGTCTTTGCTCAAATACTAGTAGGTCTACCTTGACCACCTTTTTATAAATTGTAGTCACCTGTCCTGTGCTCCCCGAAACCGCTATCCGTCTTCCTCATTGTATTTTATTTTTCCATATCACGTCCACCTGCCATAACACACACTTTACCTTCAAACGCCATACACACCTACATTATTGTCTGTTTCCCAGCACTACAACCTGAGCTCCATGCGGGCAAACATTGTCTGTATCCTCAGAGCCTAGAAGAGTACTTGGTTCAGACTAGACATCACTAACTGTTCGCTGAATGGATGGATGAAGCTCTTTTCTCCCAGCCATTCTTTGCTTTTCTATTCACATTACACGTATTCATCTGGTACACCCCGAGCACCAAATGCTCAAGAGAATCCAGCGTAGAGACTGGTCGTGGAGAGAACAGTTACACATTTTGTCTTTAATTGCACTTCACACTTGTGTGAAGTCTGATTTCCTGTAGGCATGGCCTTATTTCTTTCAGCTTTGGCCTTATACACTGGTGATACTTTAAGCAACTGTAAGGGGAAAAAAACCACATCTGGGGTCGCAATGGTCTACAAGAAGAATATTGAATTCAATGGAGATCTAGTCCGTGATTAATAAGAGCAATATTTCTGCATGCAGGAGGCATGAATACACATTAGAAGCAAGTTAGTCAAAATAAGGAATAATAAACCGTTGAGAACTGGGATTTAGAGTCTTTTTCGTTTCTGACTCATCCTTAGACTTTGAACAAAAATCTCATGACACCCCATCATTAGCACATAGTGACAGTCTTAAAATATGTATATGCCTTTTCCCCCTAGACAGGACTGTTTATAAATACTAGAATTGATTAATATCAAAAGACCTGCCCAAATAATGGAAAGGAATGCTGCAGAGAGAAGCCAGAAGCCATGGACACTGCAGCTTGCATTCTTTTCTGAAGGCATCATGCTTTAGGGGAGGAACAAAGGCCCGTTTGCTGAATTAGAGTTGGGGTGGCAGTCAGAACTTCAAATTTCTTGGCATTTGCTAGTTTGAGGCTTAACTTTCTGAATACTTGCACGTAATTACATGTGGTTTCTTAAAAGAGCTTCAAACAAAGCAAATTATTTAAGGAATGTCCTAAAAGACATATCATTTAGACAAACTATGCTTTAGTCCCTCCAGACCTGAATATACCTGATGCTTTAGTCCCTCCAGACCTGAATATGCCATGAAAGAGACTTTTTCATGAATTGCTGGAATTTTCAACAACACAAAAGACAATAATCCTAGGAACTCAAATTTCTGCTGACTCATGGTATCCAAACTGCCCCAAATGTTCCTTACCAAGAGTTCCCTTAAATGCATCATTTCAAAGCAAAAATCGGCTTTGAAAACACGCAACCAGACCTCATTTACCAGGGAGTCTGAAAGAAAGCACGTGGGGCCAGTGTGCAGGCGTGGTGAGCATATTTTAGGACATTTTCGTAAAAGGAGATGTGTAATAGTAGAGTATTTCATGGATGTAATCACTTGGAAAGGGGCTAATTTGGGTGTTTAGAAATGTATAGATTTTCTTTTCCAACCTGTGCCTCATTCTTAATAATATTAATATCTAATATTGATTGAGCACTTTCTACATCTAGGTAAAGTGCTTTAGACAGATTACCTCACTAATTCTTATGGCAGCTCTATGAGATAGAAACATTATTATTCCTATTTTGCATGAGGAAAATGGGGAGTAGAAGATTAAGTCATTGCCCAACTTGGTCTACTTTGTAGTCTGTGGGACCAGTTCGTACTCTGGTCTACATGACTGGAGTCCCTGCTGCTCAAGTCCCAACAAGCCCCCTTGGGCCCACTGCCCTCCCTGTCATCCAAGATAATTGCGTTGAGCTACTTAATGGCACTGCTGCAGCCCCCTCTCTCCCAGGAGGGTCTGGCTGGAGCCAATTCTGTGAGGTTCCACCGTCAGGAAATTGTTGGTGGTCCATCTCCAAGGTGGTACACCTCTTTGCTGTACCTTTAACCTGATGATATGGCCAGCAGCCAGCTTTAAGAAGTGGGGACGGAGCCAACACTTGTCAGAGGCCTATATGGTTTGGGAATATTGTTTCTGAGGATGAGATTAGATGCTTAAGGATTTATTCTAATACTTTGCGTTCCCAAAGCACAGTCCTGTGGTTTCATACCCCTTTCTACTTCCCCAGAGGTCATTCCTTTTCTACTGTTTGTGGCCCACATGGGTTATGGGCTGACTCGGGGGCTTAGAATAGTAGTGGAAGGCCGGCTGGGTGTGTCCACGTGGCTGGACAGAGTGTGGCCTGAACCTCTCTGACTACAGGAAGGAGGAACAGAGGAGAGAGTGGCTTTCTACCTCTAGCTCCACCCTCTTGGCCCACACCCTCTCCAGAGCTGTCATTGCCGTGGCTTTTCTCTCCCCTCTGAAGTTGTGGTCACTCTGACGGGTAGTTAAAGGCAGCCAACAGGAGCCCAACAATTTAGCCAAACCAATTCTGTCTCCTTCAGAAAATTAGCTACTGGCAGTTTCAAAGCTGCACCCCTGCTCTTACAGAGCTCTGATTTATTTCCTAGTGTCTCTTCCAACCAGCTATAGGAAATACCTCTTCTTTCAAGTCACGGTCTGCATGGAGGACAAGAGGCCAGGGATGCCCTCCGGGAGAATTGGAGGGCTCCGGCGAGGGGTCAGCCTCTCTCCTTGTGACGCAGAGGGCTGCGGAGGCATTTACACAATTCTCTGGGGTGGTTCCATCTGAGTTAGAATGCCTTGACAGGGCAGGTGGCAAAAGCATTTCTTGCTTCAAGAAATATTCAATCCAGATAAGGTAGAAGGAACTACCCCCAGAAGCAAAATATAAGCAGGTGAGAAAATGCAGTGCCTCTTCCCAATCTATCCCAGGTGGGAGCCAGGGAGCAGAGGACACTCTCTCCCCTCATTTACAAGGCTTCAGACGCACAAGGATTAAAGGCCTGGCTGACAAAAGCAGCGGGATTAGGTGCTTCCTCGGGAATCCTTCTTTGAGCACTTAACAGCAAATCTGGTTTTATTTTCCCATGATGGGGCTTAAATGCAATACAGAAGGCAAGGCTGCAGTCCACAGACCTCCACCAATGGCTCCTCTCACATCTGAGGCATTACTTGCTTGTGTGTTACACCTAGATCTCACGTCAGCAGAAGAAAGTACATCTCTGAGGCAAGACTCAGATTGTGCACTGAATGACTGAGCCGGCCCCGCACCCATCAACGGCACCCTTATCCTCTCTCAGCCTGGGTGACCACGCTTCGAGCAGAGCCAGCCCTCGCAGACACCGAAGCATGGGGAGCTTAAGCCCAGCTGGGTGGGGCAGTCCCCAGAAAGGGCATGGCCAATGACAAAGAAACGCCACACTCCTCAACTTCCAGAAGAGAGAAACAACACAGCTTGCAACTGACGTCCTAGTAGAACCGTATGCAAAAACATCAACGTCAAAGGGGGAAATAACGTCCTTCTATTTCTTCTTTAGGTGGGAAAGAAGACCACCATTACTGTACCCTTGTGACTTGTGACCTGCCCCTCACAAGTCACAAGTGGTGCTGGGACGTGAGGGAAGGTCCACAGCACGGCACCCTCTTGCCGCTGCACAGATTCCTGGCTTCAGGTTCAAACTCTGGAACATCCACCTCGACCTTCCACTTTTTTGGCAGAGACAATTGGGCCTCTCTTTTCTGGCATAACAAGTTCCACACTCCCCTTTTCACCCCAATCCCTGCCCTTGGAGGGAGTCCCTGCAGACTTCCTGACTCCAGTGGTACCAGGACTGGACTAAAGGGCCCCTCCCTTGGCAGCCTCAGGGACTCCCTCAGCTAGGCGGGGTCCCTTCATTTCTCGAAGCGTCTCCATCAGTGAGGGCCAACTGGGCTGGGGCTGCACTGAGGGGTGGAGATCCAGTCTTTCTGGGTCATTACCTCATTGCTTCAGGTGAGGAGTTACTTCATGGGTCTGCAACCCAAGGCTGCACATTGGAGTAGCCTGGGGAGCTTTTCAAAGCTACCATTGCCTGTGCCCCAGCCAGCCCTTTTCAATCAGATTATCTGGAGCTCCAGCTGGGAAAGGTGGTTTGTAAATGCTCTCCAGGTGATTCTAAAGTTCAGCCAGCGTTGAGAACCAATGATTTACTCTCTTCTCATCCACACCATCTTGCTCTAAATCTGTTAGGACACAGGGGTCGAGCTCACTCATCCACTCTCTGGCTTCAGATGCTAAAATAGGTAATAAATTTACCAAGGGGGAGCCCAGCCAGGAGACACAGTAAGGTGGGAAGGGAGGAAGAGTTATGCTCCCACAGCTTCACCCTCCCGTGGCCAGACCTACTTAACTGAGAGGGTCTGCTCCTGTAGGCATTTTCTTTTATCCTGGAAATATCTGACGTTTGCAGGATATCCTCCAACCTCATGCATTCAGTTCTTCCTGCAAACCCTTTGAAAAATCAATCTTCTTAAAAAGAAAAAAGCCACCCCACTTGGACTAGCTTCTTACCCTGTGACTCATCCAGAGTGACAGGCACCCATCAGCTCAGGAGACTGGGCAGGAGCTGTCACGGGTAAAGTGACATCAGGGCCGCCTATTCCTTTGCTCACGAGCTGCTTGGATCGAACAGATTCTCCCAGAAGACATCCAGAGGGGTGGGCCATGGTCCCCCAAGTGGTTCTAGCCTTAACCTCTGCTGTGACATCTCCAGGAGTGTCTCCAATCTACCGCAGGGGAGGAAAGCATCCTTCTTTTAAACAGTATAAGAGGCACAGTGAGAACCCGATTCCAATGGTGCTCATTAAACTTGCTCCGACTCTTAGACAACCACAGATAACATCAGACAAATGTTACTCTGTTTTTCTTTATCCTCCTCAACCCCAAGTCTCTTCGCTGAGACAACTGTTCCCAAGAAATAAGATCATACTGAATTTCAGATGGAGCATTTAGATTCTGGTTGGGTTATAAAAGTGCCCCCAAACCTCTTGAATGAATCCAGTTTATTTGGCCACATGTTTTTGGGCTGAGTTCGTGAAATCACAGCAAACTTCATCCTGAATTCTGTAATCTCGTTGTCTGGAGCTTCCAATTCTGATAAAGCTCATCAGTGTCATTCGCTAGCAATGCTGGTGCCGGATCACAGCAATTATGGGCAAATGTCAGTTTCCAAGTCTGCCAGTGCGGGTTAAATTGTACGTGGTTGAAAATAACAGCAAGGCACCTGTTCTGTCCCTTGGGGTGGGGACCCACCCACGGGGCCATGTGTGGCTGCAGGGAAGTGGGTGCTGCCTGATGGGGTGTGACCCCAGAAACGCTCACCCGGCTAAAGATGCTGGAAGAGCCACAGTCCCTTGCAGCCAGGGACTGAGGCACCCACTTCTGGCAGGTCAGAAGGACTCAAAACTTCGTCAGAAAGGACTAGTTTCAGAATTTAAGAATGGACTGTGTGTTAGTTTGCTAGGGCTGCCATAACAAAGTACCACAGATTGGGTGGCTTCAACAACAGAAACAGTCTTGCAGTTCTGGTCTCCACAGGCTTGTTTCCTTCTGAGGGCTGTGAGGGGGCATCTGTTCCAGGTCACTCTCCTTGGCCTTGGATGGACGCTTCCTCCTGTGTTTCTTCACATCCCTTTCCTCTATGGGTGTCTGTCCCTGTGTCCAGATTTCCCCTTTTTATAAGGACACCAGTCATATTGGACTAGGGCCCACCCTCATAACCTCATTTTAACTTGATGACCTCTGTAAGGACTATCTCCAAACAGGGTCATATTCTGAGGTGCTGGGATTAAGGCTACAACACATCTTTTTGGTGTGTGTAAGGGGGGGGGGGCACAATTCAACCCATCGCAGACAACAACTAAACTGGAATCCAATAAGAAAAGCTAACATTCCCTGAGAATTTCTGCTTCGAATGTGGCATTGCTCCGAGTGCTTTATGCCGATTAATTATAGGGCCGTGAGAATTCAATTCAGTACCATTTGAATCCAAATTTTAGAACTGAAGAAACGGAGTCATGACAGAGTTAAGCACTGTGCCCAAGCTGGCACTGCTCAAAGCAGAGGCAGAACTCAAAAACTGGTTCCAGGCTCGGTTCTGGCAACTACTCTTCTGTCCAGCCACCGTATTTGGTGTTCGTGGTGGCCAGGAGAACGTGCCTCACTGACCTCTCTCTGGAGGGAATGTAACTGACCAAGGGCCCAGCTGCTGCCCTCTGAGATCCTGCCCCACCCTTGCACTGAGGTCACGCTTACCCCTGGCGCCCTGGTCAGTGCCCATTCCTTGGCGTCGTTTGACTCCTGTGGCAGCCAGAGTGGGGCTTGTGGCCTCCCCACCAGACCTTCCTTATGCCACCTGCCCCCTGCCTGCCCCTCTCCTGCCCTCAGGGTCAGGCCTGCATCACCGTCTGACAGCGGTGTTCCCAGCTGTCTCCAGCTACCCCCTCATAAATCCTGGCATGTTTGGTCCTGTCTTGGAGGTCCTGGATGAACACAATATTCTATCTAATTCAAAAGCTTCAGAAAGTATAGCTTCAAATTCATTTAGCTCGTCTGTGTTTTTAAAACTATAACACTAATTATGTATAGCTGATTCACTTTGTTATATAGCAGAAACTAACACACCATTGTAAAGCAACTATACTCCAATAAAGATGTTAAAAAAAAATTAAAATAATCCTACAGAGGGACTTCCCTGGTGGCGCAGTGGATAAGACTCCGTGCTCCCAATGCAGGGGGCCCGGGTTCGATCCCTGTTCGGGGAACTAGATCCCACATGCATGCTGCAACTAAGAGTCCACACACCACAACTAAGAGTTCACATGCCACAACTAAGGAGCCAGTAAGCCACAACTAAGGAGCCCGCCTGCTGTGACTAAGACCCAGCACAACCAAATAAATAAATATTAAAAAAAAAACTATAACACACAAAATCAATAAACCCACTGTGTTTTTCACAGTTAGTGATGCTGTCAGATGCATTTCTGTTTAGGGTTCAGGAAATTGATGTCGTTTATACAGTTTTAATGCGGTTCCATTTTGTCCTTGCCGAAACACAGAGTCCCCAGGGCCCAGCACAGAGTAAGCCCTCAGCAGTGGGCTGACAGACTGACCTCAGGGGTAGAAGACCTTTTTGTCCCCTGACGTTCTCTACAATGAGCTTGGCTGCAGGAGGGAAGCAGACCCTCCAAGGCAGGAGGTGGGAGGAGAAAGCAGACCAGGGTGACCGTGAGGCCCTGGCTGTGTTACCTGCACACCTGCCCCTTCCTGAAAGCCAGGCACTAGCCCAATGTGTCTGGTTGCACTTGGAGATGGCAGAGGTTCTCGTGGATTCAGAAGGAGGTCGGTTAAGTCTTAGAGGCAGGAACACTGGTCCCTGGTAGCCTTTTAGCCTGGGTGGTTATATTATTAAATAATGAATCACACCCCTTTCCTCTTTTCTTTTTACCAGCTGAACCATTCACCTTGCTAGTAACCCCCCCATGCTAGGTCAGGGCCTTTGGTTAGCTAGTTAGCTGTCCAGCGGGCATTGAATTTCTCTAGGCCTCAGACTCCCCTTTTGCAGTTAAACTGAACTGAATTCCAGATGAGAAGGTAGGGATGTGTGATCTCTAGGGTCCTTCTCTGAGCGAATGGTCTCTGAAGTGCCCATCTTGGCACGAATGCTGATCAGCCCAGATAAATCTATAGGGTGTCCACAGGATAGAGAACGTCTTCCAGCAGTGCATCATTTCTGCTATTTTCTACCCCAGAAAAACCACACAGTGAACCCCTTACTCTCTGGGCTATTCCCACCACAAGTGGGGATATTTGACCCAGAGAAGAGAGGTAATATCCATTTCTTTATGAGCTTTGTGGCGGATCTCACCTTACTGGCTGGTTGGGCTAATGCCGGTGTTTATCATAAATACTGTTGTTTAAAATTTCAGAAGGAATACCTTGAGGAGCAGTATATCTGAAACTCTAGATTCATATAATCTGTTATTATAGTGTCCTGCTGAAACTTCCTTCTGTGTTTTGTTTTTTGTTTTTTGTTTTTTTTTTTGCGGTATGCGGGCCTCTCACTGCTGTGGCCTCTCCAGTTGCGGAGCACAGGCTCCGGACGCGCAGGCTCAGCGGCCATGGCCCACGGGCTCAGCCGCTTCGCGGCATGTGGGATTTTCCCGGACCGGCGTCCCCTGCACCAGCAGGTGGACTCTCAGCCTGCTGCGCCACCAGGGAAGCCCTTCCCTCTGTGTTTAAAAACTTATTCTAGCAGTGGCTTTTTGAGTTCATGAGACCATCTCAGGATTTTTTAAAGCAGGGCACGAAGCTGCTAGAAACTGGCTCCCTGACACCAGCATGAACATATGTGGGGCAGCTTTGATGTGACTGATGGGATAGTGTTTGCTGATAGGGCCTGCTAATGATCCAGAGAGATGATGTCATTCTTGGCAGGGCCCAGAAAGAGCAAGAGGCCAACAGCTCCCCTTGGCTGAGAAAAGCCCCTTTAGGGCTCCTTGACTTCGCTGTGGCTGAGCAGATGAGACTGCAAAGTTCTGTGAGCCCAGCTGAGACACCTTACAGCCTGGGGATGGGAGTTTTGTCAGGAAAGCTTGGGTCACTAGCTGGTTTACATAAATCCCTGAGAAAGGTTTACACTGCCTTTGAAACTACTCCCTGGAGTGGAGGTTTAGCATAGAGCTCGGAGAGAATTAACTCCTGGGGAGACAGTCCTTTGAGCTAGAATTGCCTCACCCCCGTGGGGAGAGATTGAAGCTCTTCTAACTCTTCAAGTCTCTCCTGATTTTGGATGGCCAAGGAAGGGGTAGGCACAGCACTCGGGGAGGGGAAGAGGAAACGTCATGGTACTTTCTAGAACTATAAAACAAACTCTACGCTCTTTCATAGAATGCATCCTTTTTTTCCCCCTTTAATTTCTTGGATTTGCTTAAGCCAACCACCCAGGGAATCCTTATGTTTCCAAGTGAAGATACTAACCAGTGGTCTCCCCTAACACAGTCTGGTCCTGGTGACACATGCCACCAGGGTCAGCTGACAGCCCCCCAACTGGTCTGGCACCTCCCGTGTGCCTGCAGCCCAAACTCCTTGACCCTTTAAGGCAGATGCTTGCCCTACTGTAAGAACCCCATAGAGCCCTATCTGTGCTTGCTGGGGAAGCCCCAAGGAAAATTTGGTTCCTTGATGAACAGCATTCACCACAGAATGGAGGACCCAGTCTGCAAGGAACTTGGTGAAAGCTGGACTACTTTGACTATGATATTGCAAGTTGTTGGACTTTCTTCGAGGGGGTAATAGTCTCTATGTTGGCTCCAAAAAGTGACTTATTTACCAAATTGCCTAGGAATGCAGGCCACTTGTACAATGACAAAACACACTCTTTACAGAATCGCTGGAGAATAAGAGGCTTTTATGTAGCTGGCGACATGCTTAGTGATTATTCTGCAGAAATTTTGCCAGTAAGGATAGTTTTTTTGTGTGTGTGTGTGGTACGTGGGCCTCTCACTGCTGTGTCCTTTCCCGTTGCGGAGCACAGGCTCCAGACGCGCAAGCTCAGTGGCATGGCTCACGGGCCCAGCCGCTCTGCGGCGTGTGGGATCCTCCCGGACCAGGGTACGAACCTGTGTCCCCTGCATCGGCAGGCGGACTCTCAACCACTGCGCCACAAGAGAAGCCCAAGGATACTTCTTGATTGATGGAATAGATGCTGTTTAGCAGGCTTGGAAGTAGAGCAAATGCTGGTAAAGCAGATAATGTTTTCCAGTTGACTTTTATGATAATCAAGGCTCTGTGCCCATGGAAAAAATTCACTGGGATACTGCCGTTGAAAACCTTTGGGGAGAAGACTGATGGTTAGTTCCAACTCCATAGAGAGCAGCATTCATCCAGTCCCCAGATACTCAGGGGGAGACTACCATGTACCCCACAGTGTCTTAGGAGCAGTGAGCACAGAGGACACAATTCTCTACTCTCACATTTTGGGAGGGAGAGATAGGCAATGACAAAAAATAGATAAACTATAGACTATGTCAGTTGGTGACAAATGCTACGGGGAAAACTAAAGCAGGGAATGGGGAGAGGGAGAGCTGAGGGGAGGTAGGAGAGGGCAGGGAAGTCTTCTCTGAAGGTGCTATTCAGACAAGGACCTGAAGGAAGGGAGGGCATATCCTCGTGGATACTGGGGATGAATAATCTGGGAAGTGATAGCAGCAAGTGCAAAGGCCCTGAGACAAACGTCTGGGGAGGGGGAGAAAGTATATAGGCCGGTGGGGCTGGCCTGTGATAAGTAATGGAGAGACTGGTGGGGAAGAGGTCAGAGGCAGCCAAACACCAGGTTGTACAGGCCTCCTAAGGCCAGGCACCATCTACTTCCCCTTCCCTTCCCTTTGTGGTACAAACATCCATAATCCACCATCCTATAGACCCATCTTCTCCTTTAAGCCATTGCTGACTTCTTTGGCCACAGCCATTCCTGAAGCCCCTTCCTGACATGGAGCCCTCATTACTTCCTAATTCTTCTGGTGCCGCCGCAATGATTTGTATCATTTCCTGTGTAAGTCTTCACCTCCCACCTAGATTCTTGCTCAGTCATAGTAAAGCCATGGGTAGCATTTTCCTTTATTTCCTGTAACAGTTGGCACAGTCTTAGGTACCTTGGCAAGTGCAAAGAAAATACTTGTGACATGGAAACTCTGGCTCTACATTCAGAGCTTCAAGAACTTAAGTAGTATTTTTCCTTTTGTCTGACTCAGAGAATGCTGTTTAGGGATTGTTTCTTCTTATCTCCTAATCAATATTCTTGTTTTAAGTACAGTGGTCTAACACAAGAAATATTTCACCCTCAAATCCCAATATTACAGAGTTTTCAAAGTTTGCTACATTTGCCCTTCCTTGCTAAGTTATCATTGGAAAACAGTGCAAGTTTTTTCAAATAGTTCTCAATTTTCTCTGTGCTTAAAATATGAAACAGATTTTTATTCTACAAGTAGCTTTCCAACCAAAAAGATAATATTCTAAAGTTCTTGGGTACTGACTCTTAGTTTAGTGCAAGAGTGGGCAACTTTTCTGATGTGGAGTACCACATGCTGTACAGAGACCTCTTTTTTTTTTTTTTTTTACATCTTTATTGGAGTATAATTGCTTTACAATGGTGTGTTAGTTTCTGCTTCATAACAAAGTGAATCAGCTATATGTATACATATATCCCGATATCCCCTCCCTCTTGCATCTCCCTCCCACCCTCCCTATCCCACCCCTCTAGGTGGTCACAAAGCACCGAGCTGATCTCCCTGTGCTATGTGGCTGCTTCCCACTAGCAAGCTATTTTACATTTGGTAGTGTATATATGTCCATGCCTCTCTCTAGCTTTGTCACAGCTTACCCTTCCCCCTCCCCATATCCTCAAGTCCATTCTCTAGTAGGTGTACGGAGACCTCTTAACAAGCTTCCTGAAGGCAAGCATCTCACCTTGTTCACTGGGGATCCCCACTGTTCAGAGACCCAGGAAGGGCCCAATAAATGTCACTCTATATGTTCTTATTATCACCCTCATTTTGTAGGTGAGAAAGTTATAATTTTCTTTTTTTTTTTGTGGTACGTGGGCCTCTCACTGTTGTGGCCTCTCCCGTTGCGGAGCACAGGCTCCGGACGCGCAGGCTCAGCGGCCGTGACTCACGGGCCCAGCCGCTCCGCGGCATGTGGGATCCTCCCAGACCCGGGCACGAACCCGCGTCCCCTGCATCGGCAGGCGGACTCTCAACCACTGCGCCACCAGGGAAGCCTGAGAAAGTTATAATTTAAGGTTGTAATTTGCTGAAGGTCACACAGATAATTAGTGGCAGATTGGAGACAATGGGTGGCAAAAGTTGATTTGAATCAGTGCTCAGATTTACTGTTGGCAATCAGCATTTTGGACTGCAGAACAGGAGGTAAGACATTGTATCTAAACAACGTGGCTCTTTGCCCTTTGTAAATTTGTCATATAACTCTGAGGGGGCAAATGGGGAAGCTTTGTGGCTCCCTGTCTGGTGGAGATCCTGAGCAGAGAGCAAGAGGGAGCGTACTGGACCAGATCTGGTACTGGGAAAGCATAGTAATGGCAATTAGGGAAAGGACCTGGGAGGAGGGCAGGTGATGCGGGGCAGGGGGCTTATTTTTCCTGTGGTCAACAAAGTTGCCAGTTACTTCTTTCTGAGTCCTATAATTTACAAGTATTTGGATGAATCCTGCTAGATGGTAGGATAAAATCTGGATACAAATCAGCCATTTTGGGCCCCCCTGGTGGCGCAGTGGTTGAGAGTCCGCCTGCCGATTCAGGGGATGCGGGTTCGTGCCCCGGTCCGGGAAGATCCCACATGCCGCACAGCGGCTGGGCCCGTGAGCCATGGCCACTGAGCCTGCGCGTCCAGAGCCTGTGTTCC